>NC_053165.1:151450514-152726764 GCF_016835505.1 Polypterus senegalus | reverse complement strand
GAAGCCATGGAGAACATTATGCTGCCTGTAACATCATTCAGCATGAGCAGTTTGGTGGTGGGTTAATGATTGTCTGGGGAGGCATATCCATGGAGGGTCACACAGACCGCTACAGGCTTGACAAAGGCACCTTGGCTGCCATTAGGTATCAGGATGAAATCCTTGGACCCATTGTCAGACCCTATGCTGGTACAGTGGCTCCTGGTGCACGACAATTCCTGGCCTCATGTGGTGAGAGTATGCAGGCAGTTCCTGGAGGATGAAGGAATTGATACCATTGACTGGCCACCACACTTTCCTGACCTAAATCCAATAGAACACCTCTGGGACATTATGTTTTGGTCCATCCAATGCCACCAGGTTGCACCTCAGACTGTCCAGGAGCTCAGTGATGCCCTGGTCCAGATCTGGGAGGAGATCCCCACAACACCATCTGTCATCTCATTAGAAGCATGCACCGATGTTGTCAGGCATGTATACAAGAACACAGGGGCCATACAAAGTGCTGCGTACAATTTGAGTTGCTGCAATTAAATTTTGGCAAAATGGACTAGCCTGCCACATCATTTTTTCACTCTGATTTTTGGGCGTCTTTGAATTCAGGGCTCTGTAGGTTGATCATTTTCATTTCCATCAAGCGATGTGGCATCCTTTCGTTCCTAACACATTACCCAGTCTATATCAGTATAGATATCCAGGAGGATTTCTTTTTCCCATTGAGATCTGATGTGTTTTCAAAGTGTTCCTTTAATTTTTGAGCAGTATATATATATATATATATATATATATATATATATATATATATATATATATATATATATATATATATATATATATATATATATATATATATATATATATGCCTGCTCAGGGTTTCTAAGGGTCTGAATTGAGTTCTTTTCCAATGCAGGTGAAGATGAGAAGAGTAGCAGGAGAGCATTTGGATGAAACGGTGTGACATACAAAGCTGCAGAGTGCAGATTTGTGTCCATCATTACGGCACGCAGCTCCTTTTCCAAAGACACAAAATTTTAACTCCTGCCAACTTTCTGTCTTTGCAAGACTCACTCCTGCTGGTTCAAGGCTGGCAAAAATGCAATTATTTTCACAGCCATGCCATCCAAGTGAAATGTTTGTTTAAAGTAGTTGTGTCAAATTGGGGCTTAGGGAAACATAAATGGGTCAATCAATTCTAAAACAGGTCGGCTGAGCAGGTATTTTTACAACTGTATACGTGTGTACATCTTGGATTTACAGAGAATGCTATTCATATTATGAAGATTAGCCATTCTGCTTCATCCTGGGCTGGAAAGGTGGGTGTTCAGTGTTTGCTTAACAGCAAATTATACTTATATATGAAAAGTGAAAAATCTTAAAATTATCATAAATGTACAGTCAATAGATTTTCTGACTTTAATAAGTCTGAACTTCACTTTTCTACAGCACCTCAACAACAACAATGCCCATTTCATACCTCATACTGCCGACAAAACATAACAATCTCAAAACCTGCCTGATGTCATTTAGGGGAGTAGAAGCCAGCCTGGTGGCACTGGGCACAAGGCAAGAAGTAGCCATGGACTGGGTGCCAGTGATCTCAAGTCCATAATAAATTCTGCCACTTCAGGGTCTCAGGGAGCTCGGTGTCCACGTGTGCACTTAAGCCACTGTTAGCACCTCCTGCACTGCACTACACTGTACACCCGACTGTGTCAAAGTATGCTGCTGCTGCCGTATATAAAGTAATGTTGATGTTACTGTTCAGAATTTGGGGTCTCATAGAAATGTTTGTGATTATCAAGATACCATTAAATTGATTTTAAAATACAGCTAAAGCATTCCTAGTATCACTAATGGCTGTTAATGCTTGAAATGACTGATTTTTAATTTATTATTCACATATGGCTGCAGAGTCCCATCTTCATTTGCCATTCCTTCAGTGTCCTAGTGGTCAATTCCCTTAGCGTACTTTTAATTAGTTTTGTTTGAATGCTAATTGGTTATTAGAGAAATCTGCGTAACAGGATTAGTACCACTGAAACCTGTCATTCAGTCCACCTGGGTTGAAAGTTCCTGGCGCTCCTAAAGTCCAGTTCTGGGTTAAAAATTGGACAAAATGAAACAGCTTACTCAAGAAACAAGTCAGCCTGTTAGTTTTGTGCAGAATGAATGCGATGGGTTGCCAAAACATTGAACATTCTTAAAAAGTGTTCATTATTGTCTGAGAGAGGAGAAAAAACTGGATCTGGCAACGATAGAAATAGAAGAGGATGTCCCAGATGTACAACTGCATGAGTGGAGAAGAACATCAGAGTGCGTAGTGTGGGAAACAAACACCTTACAGGTCCTCGGTTGGCTTCTTCACTAAACACGATGGGAGGACATCATCATCAGAGCACACAAATTTTAGACAGGCCAAGGCGGGATTCCACATCTAAGACACAGGTACAGCATCTTCTTTTCAACTAAATTGGATGACAATTTTTTTGTTTCCCTGAATTACAGCTTTTGTTTAAGAGTACATCTTTTTGGTTCATCATGGGGCTTTGATTAGCCATGCTGAATTTCCAAAAGACCAGTTTTTCCCTAATTTTTTTTTACCCAGGCCACACCGGGGACTTTAGACAGTATATTTCATTTTTTCATTTTTATTACTATTTAATTTAATATTGTTTTTTTGTATCAGTATACTGCTGCTGGATTATGTGAATTTCCCCTTGGGATTAATAAAGTATCTATCTAGCTATCTATTATACTAGCCATCCATTTCCTAAACCTGCTTCACCCTGAGCTGGAGCATTTTCTAGCAAGCATTGGACATACACACACACTAGAAGCCAGTTTAGGATCAGCAGTCCACCAAAACACGGAAGGAAACCCACAAGGACATCGGAAGAACATGCAAACCCCACGCAGGGGGATCTTGGACACAAACCCTGGTCTGCCTATTTTGAGACAGCAGCACCACCACAGCACCACCATGCTGTTATTATTTTATATTATATCATTTCTAAACTAACGTAATCCTGAGCAGGGTTGTGGAGCCTATCCCAGCAAGAAGAGAGTGCAAGGCAGGAATGATCCCTCAACAGACAGATTAAAAGCCCATTTGGGATTGCCAGCCCACCTAACTTGTATTGCTTGGGATTGTGGGAGGAAACTGGGGTACCCAGGAAGTAAGCTCTGGTCTCATTACTGCAAGTCAGCCCTGCCACCAATGTGCCTCCATTATATTATATTATATTATATTATCCATCCATCCATTTTCTAACCCGCTGAATCCGAATACAGGGTCACGGGGTCTGCTGGAGCCAATCCCAGCCAACACAGGGCACAAGGCAGGAACCAATCCTGGGCAGGGTGCCAACCCACCGCAGGACACACACAAACACACCCACACACCAAGCACACACTAGGGCCAATTTAGAATCGCCAATCCACCTAACCTGCATGTCTGTGGAATGTGGGAGGAAACTATATTATATTATATTATATTATATTATATTATATTATATTATATTATATTATATTATATTATATTATATTATATTGTTATTTTCTGACTCGTTAATTTTCAGGTCAGGGTCACGGGGGGCTGGAGTCAGTCCCAGCAAGCAAAGAGAGCATAAGATAGAAAAAAATCCCTGGACAGGACATGAGTCCATCACAGGGTGAACACACTCAAACACATGCACACACGGGCCAGTTTTAGTGTTGGCAATCTACTGAAACTGCATGTCTTTGGACGGTGGGAGGAAACCCTCGCAGACACACGGAGAACAGGCAAACTCCATGAGAGGGAGTGGGATGGGAATCCTATAGTCCCTAGTGTGAGGCAGCAGTGCCACCGTGATGCCCTTATATTGTATTATATTTGATTATATTATATAATACCTAATGCCTCTCTTAAAGAGTCAAGGCGGGGGGGCTGTCAAAAACAAGGCCTGTTAAAAGCCCACTGAGGTATTTTCTTTGTGATTTTGGACTACACAAGACATAAATTGTTGTTGAGATTGTTAATGGTCAGTTTAGTGAACCCTGCCCAATTTTAGGTTCATGTGGATCTCTTCATAACCATCGGATGCAATGCCAGTTCACTGCTCAGTCCACTCATGAAAATGGCCCAAACCCACACTGTGCCAGTTCACATGCTAACAGCTGACCAAACGGTGGGCTGCACATACAAAGGTAACAGTCGGGGACCCCACACAGGACATTCCTGCTGTGACAGCCTGTTCACTAAATACATCAGTAAAACACTTTATCCCTACTAGTAATAAAGTGAATCTGGAATAATGTTGAGCTCCTTCAGAATAGGCAAGTCAGATCCAAGAATGGTGCTTTTGTCTAATGACAGCAAGTTTTTAAATGGCTCCATTTTTCAACGAATGCGAGCAATAGAAGCAACCATATACAGTAGATCACCGGTCTGTCTTTTTGAACGAGCTGCCTTTAACAGGTGTCTGCCAATAACTCGTCTGCTCGTTTCAGTCGCGGCCGACTTCGGCTTTTTCCGTTTTGCGTTTGCTCGGCTGGCAGAAGCCTTTCGGTCGATCGGCGACAGGGAGACAGCGCCGTATTTGCATTTGGGGAAGAATCCGCGTGTATGCCGTGCCTCGAATCAGATGCGAGTCATCTGAGTTGTACAGGAAGACGGACAAGCAGGAACTTGATTTCCTTTCTCGTTACGATGTGGCGCGCCCCGCGAATGCCCTCCCGGAGTGCTCTGAGCTACAGAGGTGCGTGTGAAGGGAGCAGGGCGTGGGTCGTTTATGCAGACAGAAGATCGCGAAGTCCTGTAATCTGCGGGGCAGTGTTTTCAACGTGTATGCAGGTGATGTCACGGCAACCTAAAACCCCAGCGTAATCTTAAACCTTTAAGCGGTCTCCTTTCTCGCATTGTGCAGCTGTGAGGGGCCCGGAGGGCTGCTGCGCAAGTTTTGGCACGCTCTTTGAGCCCGAGCCCTCGCACTCTGTAATATCAGAGAAAAAACGAAGTAGGCGTTTGGATGGCTTTGCGCATAAACTGTGCACATCGCTTCGAGGGGTCTTTGCGGAATGTCCGCGCTCCGCTCCTTCGCCCGATATCCATTTCGCGTTCTGGGTTTAGAGAGACGGGGAAACAGCTGTCGCTGTCAGAAGCAGCGGCCCCCACCTCTCAACGAAGTCATTTCTTGCAAGACGCTGCTGATGGAAGTTCTATTTATAGTGGAGCGCAGCTCAGCGGAGGGCTGCGCTCAGACAACGACGACCTCAGCTGACCCTCCGCCGATGAAGCCTTGGGGGCTTGTATCGCTGTCCATTTGGACGAGACCCTAACTGATCGATCTGTACGGATGCAAGGTTTTTAAAAAAATCTTTGTAAGGACTTCATTACAAAAGTGATTTATTAATAATTAAAATGACGACTAACATTGGACAATAACAATTTTGCCTCCTTAACGGTTTTCAATGTATGCGATGGATCTTGGTCTGCTGATCACGTACCGTTTTATTGCAATCACCTATTTTTGTTATTCTCTTCCATATTCTAACTGAATACATTCTTAGGGCCGCCATACTTACACTGGGCCCCCTTTTGCTCTTTTAACAGCCTCAGTACTCGATACACTCTTAGTAGTACTGGCGCTTTAATGGCACTTTACGGGCATGTGTGGTTCCTCTTGCTTGACCAAACATCACTTCATTCTCGGAAGGGTTCTCAGCATATGACGGGGTTCCTTGTAGTTTAAAAAAATAACTAATATGTAGAAAAAAAAACCATCTTTAAAGTATGGTAGGCTACCCACCAAGCAGAATAAGAAAACCTGGACTTAATCTGCGGTATTGTCTGCAGTGACAGTCCTTTTAATATCTGAAACCTGGCGGTATTCACAAATGTGTTACTATCTCTTTATGGTTATTTACTGTATGGAGCCTGTTATGGATATAAATAATTAAAGGTTCTTTCTGGAACTCTCATGTGGATGGGTCTTTTGGGAACCAAAAATGGTTCCTCTATGGCATCTCTCTGAAGAACTGCTCTGGCGCCTTTATTTTTAAGAGTATAGCATGGACTCCACAAGATGTAGGAAATCTTCCTTTGAGATTCTGGTCCATGGTGACATGTCCACCACACATTCATGCTGCAGATCGCCTGTTCGACCCAACCTCAAAGGTGTTCTTCTGGATTCAGATCTGGCGACTGGAATGGCCACTGAAGAACACTGAACTCAAGAAATCAGCCTGCTTTGTGATGTGGGGCATCATCATGCTGGAAGTAGTCAGAAGATGGGAAAATTGTGGTCATGAAGGGATACATGTGGTCAGCAACAATAATCAATTAGACCGTGGAATTCAAGCAATGATTGATTGGGATCACCAGGCCCAAAGTATGTCAAGAAAACATCCTCCATACCATTAAAGCACCACCACCAGTCTGGACTGTTCACATACAGCAGGTTGGCTGCATGGAATTCTGCTCTTCTAGTCCTATTATTGGTGTCCCTCAGCAGAAATTGAGATTCATCAGACCAGGCCACGTGTCTTCAGTCTTCAGCTGTCCAGTTTTGGTGAGACTGCAGCTTCAGCTTTCTGTTCATGGCTGACAGGAGTGGAACCCAATCTGGTCTTCTGCTGTTGTAGCCCACCAAGCCTTAAGGTTGGACGTGTTGTGCATTCTGAGATGCTTTCCTGCTCCCCACAGTTGTCGACTGGTTAAATGAGTTCCTGTAGCCTTTATGTCAGTTTAAACCAGTCTGGCCATTCATCCTTCTCTGACCTCTCTCACTAACAAGATGTTTCATTCCACGGATGGTGTTTTTTTTTTTTAAATGACCGGCGGTGTGACGATCTGCTAGTGGGCCAAAGAAAATCACATGGAAGGCATTCGAGGATGTTGTTGTCAACTACAGAGCACCAAACTAACGGCCAGGTGGTTGACAACAGGCTTCAAGTATACAAAGCCAGGAAGTGCAGCCTGTCGGTAAAGATTCGCTTTCTGCATTCCCACTTGGACTTCATCCCTGCTAATCCTGAGATGAACATGCAGAGATGTGTCACCAGTACAATGCAACGATGTGAAAAGTGAGATCGGGGCAAGCGGGCTCCATTAACACTGGATGACTAGAGTTGCAAACTGAAACGAGACGCGTCAGATGGAGAGTTCAGGCGAAAATCAACAGCAGAACATCATGAAGTGGTTAAACACACTAAATTCAATAAACGTTGATTTCCGGTTTCTCCAAATGCCTACGTGATAAGGCCGATCTGAAAGTAGACCTGTGTCCAGCTTGAAGCTGCCAAGCACTTTTCCAAAAATGAAACATTTCAAACCATCTGTTGCGCTGAGTTTTTGGCTGTCCTCAGAGAGGGACTCATATTTTTGTTCCTACTAACACAACAGCTTCAGTGTAGAAGACTTCATTTTGCATTCATTTTTCAAAAAACTAGACGTAACCAGTTCTTTAAAAGCCAGTGAGGATTTCATATTGGTAAATCTGTGTAAGTTGAACGTGAGTAGAGTGCCACGTCAGAGTATATCATACTGCAGTGAAACGATGCACCGGATTTTCATTTCACTTGCTTACAGCTGTTTGATTAATTACACATATTATTAACATTTCTGTGCCCGTGTTTAACCAGTTTACATGGGACAGCAAGGCTGACAAAGGCCACTCAGGGTGCCCAACTTAACCAAACTGGGTCAGGTATGCCATTCACAGTTAAATTAATTAGCAGATACATGAGAGGGACAACTGGAAGAAGGTATCAGGAGGATTATGTGATCACAGAATTAAGGGGAGGGTTAAAGGTCAGGTTTTCAAGACCAGCAATAATGTGTGGAGCTGAGACGTGGACAGTAAAGGGGGCACAGGAGAAGACGTTGGATTGGAGGAAATGAAAAGGTTGAGGTGGATGTGTGGAGTTACAGGAAAAAGGACAGAAAAAGAAATGAGACCATCAGAGATACAGCATAAGTGGGGGAGATAGCTAAGAAAGTTCTGGAAAGGAGGCTAAGGTGGTGTGGACATGTGATGAGGACAGACAAGGAATTTGTGGGCAAAAGAATGAATGGAGTGGGAGGCCAAAGTGGAGGTGGATAGATAAAATAAAAGAAGATCTGAAGGAAAAGAGCTTGAGTAAGGAGGAGAAGGTGCAGGGCCGAGCTGTGTGGAGAAGGCTGATCCAGCACATCAGTCCCAAGCAGAAGTAGAAAAAGATGAAAGGGAAGAAAAAGAAGAACTTTTGTGCAAAGCAAATTCCAAATCACTTCAGTTCAATTCTGTTTCTTTTTGTAATATACAACTTTACAAATGGATAGTCACAAAATGAATACAAACAAGGACGCAGATTTGACTTTTTTGGACTTGATTACTTGTGATGAATGTCAGCAATCCTTACAGCTTCTGTAAATGCAGAGTGCAATTTATGTAGGCATTGACCGGTGCCACAAGTCGGCTTTTTTTCCAGTAATCAATTAATCATCACAAGACACCTTTGAGAGGTCACAAGATTACAGAATGCAATGGAAAAAAGAACAGAGGATGAAGATTCCATTATAAAAATATAGAAACTGGTCACTACAATAAATCTGAATGACCAAATCAAGAACAGAGTCATTAAATCATTTAGTCATACCTTCAGCGCCATCCAGCTGTCCTCATTAAGGGGTCCGCTTAGAGATATGGAAGAGAATGAGCCTTTGGTGGCCTGGATTATGGACCATCTGTCAGGCAGACCACAGTTAGTGAGACTCAACACTGGGGCACCTCAAGGAACAGTCCTGTCACCTTCTGTCTTCACTCTGAGCACCTCCACAGGTCAGGTCACTCTGCACTTACGGGGTGAACTGATAAGAGGGGTGAGACAGAGGCAGGAGGAGAACTTTATCCATCTGTCTATCTATTATATAGTGCCTTACACATCTATCTATCTGTGCCTTTCATATCATCTATTTATCTATCTATTATATAGTGCCTTTCATATATATCTATCTATTTATTATATAGTGCCTTTCATATCATCTATCTATCTATCTATTATATAGTGCCTTTCATATCTATCTATCTATTATATAGTGTCTTTCATATCATCTATCTATCTATTATATAGTGCCTTTCATATATATCTATCTATCTATTATATAGTGCCTTACACATCTAATGCCTTACACATCTATCTATTATATAGTGCCTTTCATATCTATCTATCTTTCTATCTATTACAGTGCATCCAGAAAGTATTCACAGCGCATCACTTTTTCCACTTTTTGTTATGTCACAGCCTTATTCCAAAATGGGTTAAATAAATTTTTTTCCTCAGAATTCTACACACAACACCCCATAATGACAACATGAAAAAAGTTTACTTGAGGTTTTTGCTAATCTATTAAAAATAAAAAAACTGACAAAGCACATGTCCATAAGTATTCACAGCCTTTGCCATGAAGCTCAAAATTGAGCTCAGGTGCATCCTGTTTCTCCTGATCATCCTTGAGATGTTTCTGCAGCTTCATTGGAGTCCACCTGTGGTAAATTCAGTTGATGTGACATGATTTGGAAAGGCACACACCTGTCTATAGAAGGTCCCACAGTTGACAGTTCATGTCAGAGCACAAACCAAGCATGAAGTCAAAGGAATTGTCTGTAGACCTCTGAGACAGGATTGTCTCGAGGCACAAATCGGGGGAAGGTTACAGAAAAATGTCTGCTACTTTGAAGGTCCCAATGAGTACAGTGGCCTCCATCATCCGCAAGTGGAAGAAGTTCGAAACCACCAGGACTCTTCCTAGAGCTGGCCAGCCATCTAAACTGAGCGACCGGGGGAGAAGGGCCTTAGTCAGGGAGGTGACCAAGAACCCGATGGTCACTCTGTCAGAGCTTCAGAGGTCCTCTGTGGAGAGAGGAGAACCTTCCAGAAGGACAACCATCTCTGCAGCAATCCACCAATCAGGCCTGTATGGTAGAGTGGCCAGACGGAAGCCACTCCTTAGTAAAAGGCACATGGCAGCCCATCTGGAGTTTGTCAAAAGGCACCTGAAGGACTCTCAGACCATGAAAAACAAAATTCTTTGGTCTGATGAGACAAAGATTGAACTCTTTAGTGTGACTGCCAGACATCACGTTTGGAGAAAACCAGGCACCGCTCATCACCAGGCCAATACCATCCCTACAGTGAAGCATGGTGGTGGCAGCATCATCATGCTGCAGGGATGTTTTTCAGCGGCAGGAACTGGGAGACTAGTCAGGATAAAGGGAAAGATGACTGCAGCAATGTACAGAGACATCCTGGATGAAAACCTGCTCCAGAGCGCTCTTGACCTCAGACTGGGGCGACGGTTCATCTTTCAGCAGGACAACGACCCTAAGCACACAGCCAAGATATCAAAGGAGTGACTTCAGGACAACTCTGTGAATGTCCTTGAGTGGCCCAGCCAGAGCCCAGACTTGAATCTGATTGAACATCTCTGGAGAGATCTTAAAATGGCTGTGCACCAACGCTTCCCATCCAACCTGATGGAGCTTGAGAGGTGCTGCAACGAGGAATGGGCGAAACTGGCCAAGGATAGATGTGCCAAGCTTGTGGCATCAAATTCAAAAAGACTTGAGGCTGGAATTGCTGCCAAAGGTGCATCAACAAAGTATTGAGCAAAGGCTGTGAATACTTATGGACATGGGATTTCTCAGTTTTTTTATTTTCAGTAAATTTGCAAAAACTTTTTTCACATTGTCATTATGGGGTGTTGTGTGTAGAATTCTGAGGAAAAAAATTAATTTAATCCATTTTGGAATAAGGCTGTAACATTACAAAATGTGGAAAAAGTGATGCGCTGTGAATACTTTCTGGATGCACTGTATATAGTGCCTTACACATCTATCTATCTATTTATTATATAGTGCCTTTCATATCTATCTATCTATCTATTATATAGTGTCTTTCACATCTATCTATCTATCTATCTATCTATCTATCTATCTATCTATCTATCTATCTATCTATCTCTCTCTATCTATGAGCTACAGTACCCGTTAGAATTTCAAAGTATAACTGACAGCAGACACTCCATCACAAAGCACATCTAACTAAAGTATAACATAAAGGAAATTTGAAAATGAACAAAATTCATTTTACAGGATAATGTTCAACATTTTTTGGGCACGGCTTCTAGAGCTAGCAGTTCAGATTTATTTGCAAGGTCCCTACTGTCACTCTGACTTGGGGGACAAATGAGACTTGTAAATAAAGGGACACAATTTGATCAGTTCAGTTTTGAGGGTCACCCTCCTGTTGTCCCCCCTACTGCTTGTGCTTTGTGGTCACCTCGTATGATGACGATGATCCAATCCCGTGTGCTAAGGCTGATTAAACCCGCTGTAGTTAAGCACCAATAATGTACTGCACAGTAGATTACTAGAATCATGCGAGTTTGGTCAGGCAGGCCAAATCAAATGCACAGTCCTGTCTTCTGAGGGCATTTGAGCTTTGCTGTCATGAATATTTCAAATCTTAAACAGTAATAATAATTCTGTTCCCCTTACAACTCTGCAGAATCTTTCCCGTTGTGATATGCCCAGTGATGTCACCAGCAGAGGCCCGTTTGATGGCGGTGGTCGTGTTTGCCGTCTTCACTCCTTGCAGAGAGCCGGTGGCTATTACAGCCGTCTGCTTACGAGACTTCAGCGCCATTTCGTATATCAGCGGTTTGCATGGCGTGCACGAGGGACCGCTTTATTAAAGATGAATTCTCTTTATGTTAGAATTAGCAGCATCATTTTTAGAACAATGCTGACTTCAATGTCTAACTTGATCTGTACGGATAAATGTAGGGCACGAGATGTTAAGGGTCGTCTCATTTTTAACTTGTTGTGGCTCAGATCGTAATATTTAATGATAAAGCAGAGTAGAGCAGGCGGTGGGCTTCTGGTGCTATCATTAGGTCAGTTGCTCCCCCTGATGAGCCTAATTGTAGTGAGTCTGCATGCAATCGAGTAGGGTGGACATGTAAACTTAACGACAGATGACCACTTGGTCTCATACAAGTCCCTGATTGATGTCTGATACCAGTCGTGACAATATGGGGTACCAGCCCAGTGCGCTCCATTAACATGTAAACTCATATACCCGATGGAGCTCTAAGTGGGGGGGGGCGGTTTTGTTCTTTTATGCATTTTTTAAGCTGCACGATACCAAACGGGTCACCCAGTTCAGGTTTCTACCCAAACCGTCAATTTCTAAAGCTGCTTTTTCCATTACAAGGCTATGGACCTGAGGATCTATTCTGGGCTCGTCCATAGTCTGTCGGGTTTACCAAGCAGCACGTCTTTTAGACAAGGTAGGAAACTCTAAGATGAAGAGGCTCCATTGAAAAGAGGGACTGTCCTAAAATCTGCACCCGGGTTCTTGAGGCTGTGCCCGCCCTGCTGCCCCAAATTTCTTCTTCTTTTGGCTGCTTCTGTTAAGAGTTTGTCACAGCGGATCATCTTCTTCCATATCTTCCTGTCTTTGTCATCTTGCTCTGTTACCCCCATCATCTGCATGTCCTCTCTAACCTTCTCTTAGGCCTTTCTCTTCTCCTCTTCCCTGGCAGCTCTATCCTTAGTACCCTTCTCTCAATATACCCGTCATCTCTCCTCTGCACATGTCCAAACCAACACAATCTTGCCTCTCTGACTTTGTCTCCCAGCCATCCCACCTGAGCTGACCCTCTAATGTCCTCGTTTCTAATCCTGTCCATCCTCGTCACACCCAATGCAAATCTTAGCATCTTTAACTCTGCCACCTCCAGCTCTGTCTCCTGTGCCACCGTCACCAACCCATATAACAGAGCTGGTCTCACTACCGTCCTGTAGACCTTCCCTTTCACTCTTGAAGTTAGTGTCTTAAAAGCCGAATTTCAGTATGTCTGCGCATCTGTAAAGATTCATTAAATGGTGGACTTTTGTTTCAGCTGGAAATTAGCATAAATGTAGAAATGTACCCGAGCTTATTACTGTGACAGCATAACAAAGAGATTTATGGGAAGAGCCATTAAATGAACAGATGGAAGACAAGGTGCACATGTGACTAATAGCCGTACTTGGAACCTTCAGTGACGATCTTTTGTTTTTTATAGCTTATTATCCTGAGAAGGATTTAGAGACGGATATGATGTATCCAAGCGGAATACAACTGTCAATGGCGAGAATTCACTGCTTTTACTTGGAATGTCCTCAAAAACAGGCTTTAATTCACGGGTAAATGTTTTTATTTCGGCTTCAATAGTGTGTCAGATTGACAGAATTTAGTCATTTCAAACGTACAATGCAGTGCTTAGCTCATAAGGTGGCCCAGTAGCCTGGCTCAGTGGGGTCTGCATGTTCTCCCAATGCCCACTTGGGTTTTCTCAAAGATGAGTAGATTAAGTCCGACTGGTGACTCTAAATCGTCCCCAGCTGTCCTGCAGTGGACTTACTGGCATCCTGTCTGGGGTTCCTGCCTACACAACAGTACTCATTCACTTAAGGTGTACCCTAACTTAATAAAGCAGTTCAGCAATCCACCTGGCACATCTGAAATGCTGGAATGCAAGTCTGGCTGGTGAAGGTGCCCAATGACTTATTCAGAGTGTTGATTGTTAAATGAACTCATCACCCAAGAACGGTAATTCAATTTATGTTACTTATCCTGCTGGCCGAGAAAAAAATTAAAATTGAATCTCAATGTTTTCTTGGAGAATGGAGATAGCAGTGTTTCTGATGCAATAGGACCCAACGCAGACAACAGCAAACAATTAAAAAACGTCCGGCAAAAAAAATCACACGTTACTTGTGTTACACAATCCGCATGTCAAGCCATCCAATCATTGCTAAAGAATTGTTAAATAAATAACCTTGAAACTTGAAGGTAGTCCACAAACAGGAAGCTCCTTCACACAGAGTTGTGCTTTGGTATTGAAGTCCCGCCTCTCCTGCTCATTCATTGGTCAAGGGTCCTGTCCAGTTTCCTCCCAAAGACATGCTGTTGAGGTGGATTGGTGCTGCTAAATGGGGCCCCGGTGTGTGTGGTGTCACCCGGTGATGGGCTTAGCACCCTGTCCAGAGATTGCTCCTGCCTTGTGCCCACTGCCCACTCGGATAGGCTCCAGCTTTGCCTACCACCTTGCTCAGAATAAGCAGAATTGAAAATGGACGACTTTCCAATCACGCACTCGATATAATCGTAAAAAGTGTTGGCAGCTCCACCCCAATAACACACACAACTTGTATTTCCTTATTAATTAACAGTTTAACATTTCAAAATGTTGATTTTATATTAAAAAAAAAAATCTTCTGCTCCTTTGAAGTGCAGATTTTCTTGTTCCTCTGTGAAATGTTTCATTCCCCGGGCGTCAGGCAGATCATTCCTCGCTGTTCAACATATTCTCTTTGAAAATCACCCACTGTTTGTGTAGGTGGCTGTTTGTGATGCCCGGCGTCTCAGTGTACATTAAGAGCTATAAGGACTCGACTGTGCCAGGCTGCAGAGATACCAGACTCAAACTTCATGGGAAAGTGGCACCAGGTGGAGGCAGCTCCATCTGCTTGGAGCTCCATATTGGAGGCTCCAGGCTGCAGAGATAGCGGACTCAAAGTCGTGGGAAAAGTGGAGCTCCAGTGTGGAGGCTCCAGGCTGCAGAGATACCAGCACGTAAATCACTGGAAAAATGGAGCTCCTGTGTGGAGGCTCTAGGTGTAGGGATACCAGATAGAAAACTGGTGGAAAAGTGGCACCCACTGCAGTCATCTCCACCTGCTTGGAGCTCCAGAGTGGAGGCTCCAGGCTGCAGAGATACCAAATCGCTGGAAATGTGAAGCTACAGTGTGGAGTAGGGCTGGGCGGTATGACCAAAATTCCATATCACGGTATTTTTCAAAATTATGCCAGTTTCAACGGTATTTTTTTCTCCATGCAGTAGACTGGCTAAGAATAACCTTTTCCACTGTCATGAGAATTGTACATTGTACAAAAAACATTTTAATGTGCACACATGTATTAATACAGGATTGCATGGCCCATAAATTGATAGTTTTCAAGGGGGTGACACTAATGAAGAGAAGGAATCACATTGTATGACAGTTGCAGTCAAAATATAGAACCTTTTAATTAAACAAATTTTGCAAACAACCTATAACAAACTATAATTTTGCCGACATATTTTCAACCATCCAAAGAGGCCTTTAGACTTAGTCAAATATCCAGAGGTGCTTGTCAAAAGTTACATTGCACTGAACAAGTCTTAGAAAAGGAATAAATAGTAAATATTTTTTGTAAACCAACTCCACTTTCTGTTAATGTTAACAATCTCTGTCCACTGACATGTTAGCTATGTGGATTGTAATGGCGTTGGTTATCTCGATCCACCGCTTGCTTTTCTTGTCGTAGGCAGTACTTCTAGCAAACGCGTCTACAAGTGACGTCTGCCTCGAGTGTCCTCTCGCCTTTTCAGTTTTACCGGAGGACGTGGAGGTGCCATCTTAGTTAATCCAAAGCATGTGTGCGGCTAAGGTGGTGCAGCAAACTGCCCTGTTGCTGCCTCCAGTGACGACTTTAGCTCGACAGCTTTTGCAGTAAATAGTTGTTTGGTCCACCAAAGTATCTCCAGACAACAGACACGACTCCTGTGTCATCACGTTCAACTTTATCGTCTGCTACAGCTTCAGTTTCGGAGTGTTCTCTGTCCATTTTCACTCAATACCCAAACTAACACATGTACTCCGTTGCATGCGTGTTTAGCGGTGTAGCAGTGAAAAAAGTCCCCCCTTAAGCAGTTTACATTCTGAACATTGTTTAGGCTATTTAAACTGGTACTGCGGTATAAGAAAAATCCATATCATAACAAAAATAAAAAATGGTTTTCGGTATGAACTGGTATAACCTCCCAGGAACTAGTGTGGAGGCTCCAGACTGCACAGATATCAGACTCAAAATTCCTGGAAAAGTTGCTAGGAAATTGGCACCCATTGGAGGTAGCTCCATCTGATTGGAGCTCCATATTGGACACTCCAGGCTGCAGAGATACCAGCACGTAAATCGCTGGAAAAGTGGAGCTCCAGAGTGGAGGCTCCAGGCTGCAGAGATACCAGCATGAAAATTGCTGGGAAATGAATCTCCAGTGTGGAGGATCTAGACTCAAAATTAGTGGAAAGGTGGCACCCACTGCAGTCATCTCCACCTGCTTGGAGCTCCAGTGTGGAGACTCCAGGCTGTAGAGATGCCGGATAGAAAATTGGTGGAAAAGTTGCTGGGAAAGTGGCACCCATTGGAGGTAGCTCCAGGCAGCAGAGATACCAAATTGCTGGAGAAGTGGAGCTCCAGAGTGGAGGCTCCAGGCTGCAGAGATGCAAGACTCAAAATTCCTGGAAAAATTGCTGGGAAAGTGGTGCCCATTGGAGGTAGCTCATTCTGCTTGGAGCTCCATATGGGAGGTTCCAGGCTGCAGAGATACCAGACGGAAAATTGGTGGAAAAGTGGCACCAACTGCAGTCAACTCCACCTGCTTGAAGCTCCAGAGTGGAAGCTCTAGGCTGCAGAGATCCCAGACGGAAAACTGGTGGAAAAGCCACTGGAAAAATGGCACCCATTGGAGGTAGCTCCATCTACTTGAAGTTCCTGAGTGGAGGTTCCAGGCAGCAGATACCAAATCGCTAGAAAAGCACAGCTCCAGTGTGGAGGCTCCAGGTTGCAGAGATATCAGACTCAAAGTCGCTGGGAAAGTGGCACCCATTGGAGGTAGCTGCACCTGCTTGGAGCTCCAGAGTGGAGTTTGCAGAGATAAATACTTCATGAATTTCAGTTTTAGCCGTAATTTTAGAAATTCGGAGTCAGTTGGTGACACAGCCTTTATGGATCAAAAACATAGACAGAGAACAGTAGAACAGAGGTGGTGCTCCTAGAAACAAGTGAGATGAAGATACTGAAAGGGATTCTAGGAGTGTCATGAAAGGATAAGAAATGGAATGAGGGTCTGGTGTTGACTGAATTATGGACACGCTGCGTAGAGCAGGTATGAAACGGTTTGGTGATGTGCAGCACAAAGAGGAAAATGTCAATGTTAAAAGGATTACGAAGGCAGAAATATACGGACATCAGAGCCGTGACAGGCAGAAGAAATGGTGGATGGATGCAGTAAATGGAGATCTGACGGCACTCATCGACGTCACAGCAGAAGTTGAGGTAGACCAAAGTGAATGGAGAAGGAGAAGCCGTGTGTGAATTTATGCTTTGGAGAGAAACGAGTAAATAAGAAGAGAAATTGAGCTGAATCCACTGACTGATTCCCCTGGCAGGCTTTGCCACTCTGTGCTGTACCACCTAGCATTGGACAGTCTCGCTGAAAAGGATGGACGAGTTTGTTGGGCTGAATGGCCTGTTCTCATCACCGCTGTCCTAATGAGTGCTTTTTGATGAAATCTAAATCAAAAGGCCAGGCAGGATAGGGCGAGTACGGGGCGAATGCTTTCATAGAAAATCAGGACCTGTGTCATAATGGTGACCTCACACCGGGGCACTTGAGGGGCATCCAGTGTCTTAACAGTATGTGGGACAACATTTACAAGGATGGATATGAAAATCAATATTTTGAAAAAAAGCTACTGCCAATCAAGTGTGGAATAGAACAAAACGCTGTTAGGAAAACAACATTCAAAAGCTTACGTAACTGGGCAAAAGTTTTAAATCCAATATGAAAATTAGCATACTGTAGATAAGCAGCATTAAGTCAGCAGTATGATCATCAATTACTGTTCAGAATCAAATTAATCAATAGCTGCTGTTTGTACCATCAACAGATTGCTCACCAATAACCTCACTGGCACGGCTTCCGGACGGCCTAATGCTTTGAGTCGAAGCCAGACGTGATGCAGCATCTCGTGCTCTTTTCCGGTGCCCTGCTAATGAGTTTGTGCGTTGTCTGCTCTCGGCCATTGCTGCCAACACTCAGCAGCCGGAAGGACTCTGATAAATACAAAAAAAACACGTAGGGTAGCCGGAACAAGAAGAAGACGCTTTTCACGGGTACTCATTCCTCATCTGGGAACTTTAATACCAATAACACTACTCGGGCAGACAACGTCTGGGCACTACAATGCAGGAGAGGTGGGCTATCTGGTGAAAGGCCGACAATTTAGATCTGACCGCTGGCTCCCTGTGTGGTGTTATGAGGTTTTAGAGGTAAGTAAGATGGTGGTCAGAGGGTAAAGATCGTTGTACTCACGGCGCTGGAGAGTGGAGATGTGCCGCGGGCAGGTAGAACTCTCGCTGGTTTCTGCACAGGTGACAAGAATCATTCAATAAGCGTAAAGTGAATTCAGAAAGTCTTCAGACCCCTCCAGTCTCTGCACATTGCACTGTGGTCAAATCTCGACCCGCCTGAGTTTTGATATCACGATTGCATGCTGTTACCTCACGCTGGATACCCAAAGTGCTCAGACCTCCTTATCTCCCGAATGATATATAAAAAAAAAAAACACAATTAGTACTCACACGGGCCGTCAACGCTACATGGCCATTCCGGGAATTAAATGGTCACACCTCGAATTCTGCGTGTTCATAGGAATTTGGGAATCCTAGTAGCTTGATGGGTGCCCGAGGGACTTGCTTTCAAATCTACACCCACTAGCATCAGAGAGGTCCACCTGAGTTTAGGTGGCACGGCTGCACAAACGTCACCACTGCCACCTCCCAGTGGATTCGCAAAACTTTATCAGGTTGTACACTGAACGTTAAAAGGACACGTTTGACATCTGTGCCTATCAGTCTTGCACTCAGCAACAACCCATAATGACAAAGTGACAACAGAAGGGTTTACAATTTTAATAAAAGATCAAAAACCAAAATCTGTCATTTCTAGAAGTATTCAGACCCTTTGTTGTGGCACTACAGACTGTACTAGGGTCCATCCTGTTTGCTGTAATTGTACTTGAGATGTGTCCAGAACTTGACTGGAGACCACCTGTAGCAAACTGAACATTAGAACACTCTAGACGAGAGCAGGCCATTCAGCCCACAAAGCTCGCTAGTCCTGGCCACGTAATTCTTCCAAAATAGTCGAGTTTTAAAGGTCCCTAAAGTCTTACTGTCTACCACACTACTTGGTCACTAATTCCATGTATCTGTGGTTCTCTGTGTAATGAAAAATTTCCTAATGTTTGTGTGAAGTTTCCAACGGTGTCCTCATGTTCTTGATAAACTCATTTTAAAGTCACCGTCTCAATCCACTGCACTAATCCCCACATCACTTTAAACTCTTCAGTCAGGTCTACTCTTCATCTCCTGTAAAGGCTCAGCTCTTTTAATCTTTACCTCATAACTCATCCCCTGTAGCCCTGAATCAGCCACGTCGCTCTTCTCTGGACCTTCTCCAGTGCTGCTTTGTCCTTTTTGTAGCCTGGAGACCCAAACACCAACATTTAGCTTCACAAATTCACCGAACCTGAATATTTGTGGACAGAGTCACACAGACACATGGAGAACATGCAAACTCGACGCAGGGAGGACCCGAGATGTCAGTCCCGGTCTCCTCTCTAAAAGGCGGTAAGGCATCACTACTGAGGGGGACCCCCCTGGTGATCTACTGGGTCAGAGAGGGGACCTCAGCAGCGGATCATTGAGTTTGGAGTCCGTCTGAGTGTTGCTTTCTCATTGGATTTTGCTTTTCTTTTTCTGTTTTAAGTTTGCTTCTGTCCTTGAATTTGCCATCAGATTATTGTTTTGAAACTCGTTTGCTTAGAATTGCCTTTTTAGGCCACTGCTTTATTTGCAGATTGTTTGTTTTATTTTCCTATTTTTGTATTTTGTCAGTAAACATCTTTATTTATGAAAATTCTTGGAGTTACTTGACTGGAGATCCAAACTGCCCACAGGACTCCAGATGAGGCCTCACCAGTGTGTTGTAAAGCTTGAGCAGAATCTCCTGCGACTTGTGACTTTGTGAATTTCCCCTTGGGATTAATAAAGTATCTATCTATCTATCTATCTATCTATCTATCTATCTATCTATCTATCTATCTATCTATCTATCATATAGTGCTATTCATATCTATCTATCAATCTATCTACTGCACACATCAAGGCGCTATATAACCTGTTAGCCTTCTTAATGGCTTTTGAACACCGTCTGGCAGTTGGTTGTGACAAGTCTACTACGACTCCTAAGTCCTTCTCAGGAGGTGTACTTTTGATTTTCAGAGCCCACATTGTGTATTCAAACCTAACAAGACCCAAACATTATGCAAGCGTTAAGCTCAGCACTTTTAATCTTACCTCATAATTAATCCCATATAGCGGTGGAATCAGCCCAGCCACTCTTCCTGTGCTGTTATGTCCTTTTTGTAGCCCGGAGACCCAAACTGCACCCAGTACTCCAGATGGGGCCTCACCAGTGTGTTATAAAGCTTCAGCAGAACCCCCTGTGACTTGCAGTCCACACATCAAGGCGCTATATAACCTGACATTCTCTTAGCCTTCTTCAAGGCTGGAATTGGTGCCAAAGGGGCTTCTATAAAGTACTGAATGAAGGGAGGGTCTGAATACTTCTATAAACCAGGGATTTCAGTTTTTAATTTTTAACAAATTTGCAGACATTTTAGCCCTGGCATTTGAGATAAAGAAGTAGAAATCCTTTCAGTCATTATGAGTGCAGTTTATTTTTAGCACTCCATTACTCTATTAAGTTCCTTGGTTGAATGGAGTGTGTGTGTGTGTTCACATTTAAATCCAGCATTTAGAAGAATGAAACTAAAGTAGAAGTTTTGAAACATGTTTTAGGGTAGTCTGCCATTACTCAGGCTGATCTTTTGGTTCGTCTCCTTTTCGTCTGCAATTGCTTAAACTAAAACCTTTTAGAGCCCCCCCACCCCTACCCTTGGTTCTCCTTTGATGACTCCGACCCCTGAAATGTGTTTATGTGGTCGTCTCCGGACTTTCCCTAAAGTGCTGCTCTCAGTTGTGTGAAGTGAAGTTGCAGTCGGAGATGACAAGTCCTGCACATTAATAACGATGACTCGACGGTGACTCGCCAGTCGGCTTATTTTTTTTATTTATTTTTTAATTACAGTATAATTTGTTGGTTTAGTCCGGTCAGACTGGAGTTACTTCATACAAAGTGGGTTCCAAATAAGAAAAATAATTTTAAAAAGGTGACGGAAAACTTCAGCTTTAGAGTCACTGCCCTTAACGCAGATTTTCAAATGTAGACACACAGACCCTCAACTCACGACCTGTTTGAGTAAAGGAGTTCAAAAAGACACGGCAGGCATGGGTGACACAACGAAACATAAAAAAGGAGCCCATTTGGGTGAGTCCAGGCAGACCCTCCCTCAGAGCTCGTCACGTTACACTGAATACTTCAAGTTAGGACGAGAGATTTCAAAGTTCCAAGGTGTTACCTTCCTTCGTTTTTTAAACTTACTACCTTATAGTAAAAGTAACAGCAATAACAGGGATAGCTTTTTAATTTATGTTTTTAAACCTCTGCGCCAGTGTACAGGACCTGTGGTTTGTCTGAGGTTCCCTGGTGGAATTGATTTTAGTTCTCTGCAACAAAAGTACAACAATCTGTGACAACAATCTGAGACGGCGTTCAAATATCTGGACTATAATGGCTACCAGGCTGCTCATCTACGGATCTGTCTGTCTATCGATTGTGCCCAACTACACAACACACTCCTGGGTTCAAATACAAGGCGTTCATTACAGTCAATGCCTCCACAGATTTTCAAATTCCTGCTTTCCAGGATGCACAACAAAGCAACGCATTTGGTCCCTCTCTTTCTACACCTTCCATGCAGTCTCATCCAGTTTCTTCTGATTCCGATTACTGAGTGGACAGGGGCAACCCCTTTTATTTCAGACCCAGGAATACCTCCAGTGTCAAGGAGGAAGCACTCCCGGGTCAGGCAGAAGCCCCAGAAAGTAAAGTATCCTCCCCAGCAACTCCCCCTGTCGGTACCCACAGAGACCAGCAGGGCTGCCCCCTTGGGACTCCAACTCCCAGCATGCCCTGTAGTATGCATGCCCATGAGTGGGCATACTGGTCCAGGAATGCGACCACCCAGAGTATCGAGGGAGTATATACTCTTGAGAGGTAGACCCCCAGCCCATCCAGTGACAGGCAAGGTTATGGAGTTTATCTCAGTTGGGATATCAGTCCACCCCTGTCATCCATCACATTATCTATCATATAATATTCTTCATATCTATCTATCTATCTATCTATCTATCTATCTATCTATCTATCATATAGTGCATTTCATATCTATCTATCTATCATATAGTGCCCTTCATATCTATCTATCTATCTATCCATCCATCCATCCATCCTTTTCTAACCCGCTGAATCCGAACAGGGTCACGGGGGTCTGCTGGAGCCAATCCCAGCCAACACAGGGCACAAGGCAGGAACCAATCCTGGGCAGGGTGCCAACCCACCGCAGGACACACACAAACACACACACACACCAAGCACACACTATGGCCAATTTAGAATCGCCAATCCACCTAACCTGCATGTCTTTGGATTGCGGGAGGAAACCGGAGCGCCCGGAGGAAACCCACGCAGACACGGGAGAACATGCAAACTCCACGCAGGGAGGACCGGAAGCGAACCGGGTCTCCTAACTCTAGGCAGCAGCGCTACCCACTGCGCCACCGTGCCGCCCTCTATCTATCTATCTATCTATCTATCTATCTATCTATCTATCTCCTTTCTTATCTATCTATCCTATAGTGCCTGCCATCCTTAAACCGCCTTTCACATCTATCTATCTATTATATAGGCTTTATACATTTCTATTCTTTCATTAAGGTAATTTCTATCTATCTATCTATCTATCTATCTATCTATCTATCTATCTATCATATAGTGCCCTTCATATCTATCTATCTATCTATCTATCTATCTATCTATCTATCTATCTATCTATCTATCTATCTATCTATCTATCAATCATATAGTGCCTTTCTTACTATCTATTACATGACTCATAAATAAACAGAAAACTACGGGCTTATTAGCCATTCACTCATACTATATGTCGCTTCACACTTACAAAAAGGTTCTAAAGGTTCAATTAACTTACTGTGCAGATTGTTAATCTTTCTCTGTATTGGCTGTAGTCCTATGGCGTGAGAGTGAAGGTACTGAATTTGTGAAGCAAGCAGATAACCAAGAAAAATGAAAAGAAACATAATATATAATTACCTACTTAACGTGTAAAACAGACATTATGTTGAAAGTTAAAGCAACACACATTTATATACTGAAATATGATCAATGACCTAAAATGGTGAGAAGGTAAGCAGTAAACAGCCCGGGCTTTAACTTTAAAGTTTGGGTTAGCAAAAACAGGAAAAAAATGAAATATCAGAATATTACAATTGGGCCTTCTTCAGGGAACAACAAATAGGTGACAACCTACAGACGTTCTGCAGCAGTTCAAGTAAATGAAGTCTTGTACGTTGAAGTAAACAATTTTCACAGGTGTCCCAACTTCTGCTGATTACTTAAAAGCCCTCTGTGAGTCTTAAAACAGAGTTTGTACAGACTGTGTTAGTTAGCACACCCTCTGAAGTCCTACTTGGACAATATGACACTGTAGAGAGTTGTAAATTGCAGTGATAAGCACCAGTCTTCGTGATCACAGGGGCCTCACAGCACAACACCTTAACAGTGCAGGGTGACAGAGCCAAGTGCCACTGCCTAATGTGAAGAGGAGTCTTTGTCCAGTCTGCAGTGGTCCACGGCCAGCATTTCTAGACCCTCATTTTGTCTTTTAAGGAATGGCTTTATTGCTGCCACTTGCCCTGTCAAGTGTTTGTCTCCTGCCTGTATTGTGTCTGCATGTCTCTCTTGTACATTTGTTTAGGAGTTGTGGCCATGGAAGGCTGAGTCATTACCCTTAAAAGCCAGTGCTGTGTATTCCATGGCATCCGATATTGCAGATTTACTTCAAAACTTTTTATAGTTATTTTGGTATGGTGGACAGTGTTGAAACAAAGCAGCCTCCCTTTTGACTCTGCATTTCTGTCTAGGGTCTGATGACAGACCCTCAGTCACTTCAGTTTTGACCCTTAGCTACATTTTTCTGATTAAGATTCATCTCCTGGTCCATCTGGTGTCTTGACTGCTCAGTTTATTCTTACTGGCAGCCCACCAGGAAACTGAGAGACATGGATTACAAGATTTTCAAAGATTACTGATCACTTTAATGGCAACTTTGACAGCAGTGCCTTAAAATAAGATAGAAGTGAAATATATAGAGTAAAAACAAAAAAAAGACGAGACTAAAAAAAGCAAAAAGTGCCATGCGGTCCATACATCTCAAACAAAGACCCCCAATAAAGGGAGTAAGAAGACATCGGAAAACTGGCCCACGTGCCAGGGCCTGCCTCTGCTCATGAATGCCATCATATTCCGTGTCATTGTAATAATCCGCATGACTCCAGCAAGAATCTCTCCCATAACATCACAGACGCCTCTGCATTTGACGACAGGAAAAAAAAAAAAATCTGGAGGATTAGGGGCGAGCAAATGTGGCAATGAAATATAGCGCTGAGAAAACGAGACGTTTGTGTGCTCCATCATAGGAGATTACACGTCCACCGGCTGAACGTCAAATGAGCAGGAAGAAAATATGAAGGCCTATCGATACTCAGTGCCTGTTATCTATCATATAGTGCCTTTCACATCCATCAATTATATAGTGCCTTTCACATCTATCTATCTATTTATGATCACTTATATAGTGCCTTTCATCCATCTATCTATCTATCTATCTATCTATCTATCTATCTATCTATTATATAGTGCCTGTCATATCTATCCCATTTCTCTCTTTTCCTAGTCTTTACATTATATACAGTAGTGCCTTCCACATCTATTATATAGTGCTTCATATCTATCATATAGTGCCTTTCATATCTATGTATTACACACTGCCTTTCATATCTATCTAGCTATCTATCTATCTATCTATCTATCTATCTATCTATCATATAGTGCCTTTCATCCATCCATCTATCTATCATATAGTGCCTTTCATATCTATCAATCAATCAATCACATGATGCCTTCCACATTTCCCCATTTCTTTTCCCAGTCTTTACATTATATAGTGCCTTTCACATCTATCTATTATATAGTGCATCATATCTATCTATCATATAGTGCCTTTCATATCTATGTATTGCATACTGCCTTTCTATTATATAGTGCCTTTCATATCTATCTATCTATTATATAGTGCCTGTCATATCTATCCCATTCCTCTCTTTTCCTAGTCTTTACATTATATAGAGCCTTTCACATCATGCCCACTATAGCATGTTTTACTCTCACATAATCAATACAAGTGGATGCCCAAAGCCTTCTTGCCTGTCAAAGGCTGTCATTGTGCCTGCTCACTCTGTGATGCCCGCTCCTCCATGCTGCCTTGTGTGGGCTTCTGAGGGTCCGGCCCAGCGTGTTAACTAAATGCTCTCCTACATGGGTTGCTGTGCCAGACTCTTTTGCACCAAAACATTTTCTTCATACCAAAAATATTTCTGTCCTTGTTTTCTTGGCTTTTCCTTCTTCTGTGGCCCATTTGTTTTTGAGTGCAGGCACAAAGTCATGCACAGTATGCGAGGAATTGTTGCGGAGGACATTCTGCTCACGGAACTGATAACAAAAAAAAATCAAAAAGAACATTTGTTAAAAAGCTAAAGAGGAGACTTTTGTGAAATGAATCACACACACATAGTAAAACGAAGGACAAAATGGCAATGTAAGACTTTGTATTTCTTTTCATGAGGAGTTTTAAATGGAGCTTCTCTACAAAGCCATTAGTTGTAACGTTTCCTAGTCAATTAAAGGAACAAAATAAAAAAACAATGAACGTTGCGTAAGTGGTTATGCCGAGTGTTACATGGGCACAGCCTACTCTACAGGTGCACATGTCCAGCAGAGTGGCACGGCAGGAAGCCATTTTCCTTTTCAGTTCCAGTTATTATACAGTATAAGGGGCTGTTTATAGTCGACACGTCCTACATGTCATCATGTAATATTCTCCTCAGTCGGCTCTACGTTGTCACTCTGTGCCCGCTTCACGTCTTTTTTTGTCAGTGGGCTGCTCCAAGACGACTCTGTTACACTGGCATAGAGGGGTGCTCTTCCGTTGCCATTGCGGATGCCCATCTCTCTCTCTCATGACTCTCGGTGACATAAACTGCTAGGGGGCCTGGGCCTATGAATCTGAAGTCCCCATATACTTGTGATGGTGCCATTTCCATGGTCTTTTCTGTGTCGTGGGCTGCTGCAGTCTTTCCTGACGCACTAAGAGTGCAAGGTACAGTCAGGTGAAAAACGAAGTACCCCACATGAAATGTTGCATATGAGGATCTGGTAACCTCCTTAGCTTTAAGACACAAGCGTTACTCAGGCTGCGAACACAGCGTCTTGCGTAAGCGACTAAGGCTGGAAAAGTGCTGTCAGCGATGTCCGAGTGCATCTTTCCACTAATTATGAAATATCTGCACTTTACCAACAATGAAGACTTTGATGAGAATACCCATCCAGCACCCAAAATGAAGAATATTTGGGAGATAAACCAGGCCACTTCGGTGCGATTATATTCCGGACCGCGATGTCAGCATCGATGAAAGTCTCATGGCGTACGAGGACAGATTGTCGAGGATACTGCACATCGCGTCCAAAAGAGCAAGATTTGGCATAAAACTTTACGAGCTTTGTGATTTTAAAAGGGGATACATTTGGAATTCGGTTCTGTACACAGGGAAAGGGTTAAGGTTTGATCCGAAATACAATCAGTGCGGTGTTGCTACGCCATCATAGATACGCTGCTGGATCACATGACCGTGTAAACGGGGACAATTTTTATACTTTGCCGGGGCTATTTGACATCGTGCTGCAAAGAAAGACTGACGCCTATGGCACAGTGCGTCCCACCCGTCGCGGCAGGCCTGGAGACTTTGGCAGAGCTAAATGACAGCGAGGTGCGCCAGTAGCTTAGCAAAAGGGTGAAGTGCTGGCGCTGAAATGGAAAGACAAGAAAGATGTTTGTCTTCTTAGCGCCGTACATAATGCAGCTACAGTCACCGGACAGGCAAAAGGCAACACGCAGGTTACAGAGCCTACAAAAGGAGAGCGTGCGGCTCAAGAGTGGACTTTCCATCCCGTTATGCGGAGACAACAACCGAATTATTCCAAAAAGATATTTCGTCGTTTGGTGGAACAGCGCAATTGTGTTGCTATCGTGTTATACAAACTGAAAGCTGGCGAAACTGATATCTCATGCAAACTTTACACGCCAGTTTGTAGAACAAATACATCCACCGTCCACACTACCGCTAAAGAGATGAGGGCGACCCGGCACATCAAACCACAGCGTCTTACTGGTAGACATCTTATTGATTATATACCTCCAATAAAAAAAAAAAAACAGAACCCAACTCGAACCTGTGCAGTTCAAAGGGTGATCAATCTGGAAAGAAAATCCAAAAAGAAACACGCGATTGATATTGTCTCGACTGCGACGTTGGATCGCGTCTTTCACCGGGCTTTAGGACAGGGCCGTCTTAACAGCGTTATAGCCCCCCAGGTAAAGCAGTGCACTGGAGCCCCTACCGACACACGTACTCAGCAAGTCACAACATACAGAGATTAGCGTGGGGCCAGCGGGCAACTGCCCAGCGTGCCCATGCCGTGCCATGCGTTAAGACTCCTTTTGAGATTTTGGCATCATTAGTAGTGTTATTATTAGGGTTAGGGTTATATTATATAGCATAACATTAGGGTTAGGGTTTTATATATATATATATAGTGTAACATATATATTATATTATATTCTGTTTTGGCATCATTAGTAGTAGTATTATTACTGTTATTGTTTATTTCATATTATTCTTTGTATTCATCGTTACTATTATTATTTGTATCATTATTATACTTTTGAGACTTAACAAATGTCATTTTCCATGCTAAAAAAAAAAGTAAAGCTTTTTACAAGTTTTTTTTTTTTTAATAAAATCAACCCTAAGGAGGTTAAGATTAAATCTTCATGTAAACAGAATCTTTAGCTAAAGGTGATGTTGTTGAAAACAAAACAAATAAAATGAAATTTTGACTTTGCAATAATTTCCTGAGAAGAAATGAGCAGAATATCCCATTTCCACCTGTGCCCACTTGGTTCTACTAGGTGGTGTTGCCCCAGCAGGTGTGCACAACCCGCTAAACCCCCCAGACTAATGGTAGGTGGTCCATCACAAACTCACTGAACGGGGACCACGCGGTGAGCCAGCGGAGAGGCGCCTGAACAGTTACGAGATTCTGTTTGAAGGGAAAGACCTGAAGTGTAGCCGGGTAAGTGGATCCTCCATCAGGACTGTGCCTCAAGCCACGCTGCCCTCCATGTTTGCGACTTCCTTTTTAAGAAAGCAGTCACCAGAATGGACCGTCTACCCTATTCCAGCTGACTGAGCCCCACTTGTGATTTCTGGATCTTCTCAAAACTGCCATGGAAGGCAGTTTTTGTGACATCCAGCGTTCAGGTTTTCCAGTTCCAGGTACGTTTCCAGCAAAGACATCGTCATCAAACTAAAAGCACAGCTGCGGAAGGACACGACTTGAACGGTGACGTAGGCCACTGGTGTACAGACGCGCACACATATTATTCTACACGGCCACGTCTTGTGTAAGCAGATAGTGAGAGGTGGTGTGTTGGACCTTGGTGATGACAAGGTGGACGGCGTTATCTTACTGTATGGTATGACTGTGATGTTCAGACTTGAGCAGACATGAGGAGATCCTTTGAAACAGATGGCCACCATCTTGGAATTTTGAACCCACGCCCTTCAAGGGCTTAAAAACAACATGGAGTCACACAAAAACATGTTAGTGAAAACGGCACAGCACAAACGGAGTCATCCCAGCTTTCGAAAACACCCAACCCAACCCGTCTGCCCACCAAACCTACACGTGTATCCTGCTTTTCACCGTTAAATTTGAAAATCAAAGGCAGGGTGAGGCTCGCCCACCGGTGTGACCTGCCTCAGCTAGTCCCAGCTTTTAGGGGACGCCGACTCTCGTACTGACAGACTGGCACTGTCCTGTGCAAGTTAAATCAGTTCTTAGCAGTCATAATCTCCAAAAAGCACCGGCTTGACGACGACTCGTCTCAGCAGATGGCCTTCCGCCCAAATATCAGCACATCTGATGACACTAAAAGTGAGAAATGGCCACCGTCTTAGTGGAAAAGTGCTGCATATGGACAGTTGTCCTCCGTTAAATTTTATTGATATTAGCAAACCAAAGAGCAGCTGGAAATTCCTCTCCGGTCTCGACAGGTCAGGCGGCGAGACGTGCTGAAGCTTGTTTTTATTATGAGATTCTTAATTAACAAAGGCCAATGGGAAATCTCGGAGAGAGGGGCTGGCGGGCTCAGAAATTATTTTTGTTTTCTCCAAGTGTACCTTGCAATTCTGTCGCCAGTCACAACATGTTTAAAACAGCTGTGTGAATTTGGGTTTGGGGGGCTTGTTTGAGTTGTGTTTCAAATTTCTCTGCTTAAAGAGCAAACAATTTGCTTGTGATTTACACAAAGAAAAGCGAAGAGCACACGTGAAATCGTCTTTTCATCCTAGCAGGCCCTGTTTTACCTTTTATTGAATTAACACTATGATTACGGTGAAGCAAGGTGGTGACAGACTGTTGGGGGTGCAGGGGCAGGGAGACCACTCAGAATGGTGGGAAGGACGAATGCAACCGAATACAGAGACGTAGGTTTTAAAGAAAGTGCACACCACCCCAGACTTACGACCCACGCAGCCAAGACAACGCTGGAGTGGCATCAGGGCAAGTCAGTGCCCTCGAGTGGCCGAGATCTGAACCCCACAGAGCAAGATGGCGCTTCCCATCCAGCCCATTGGACCCTGAGAAGATCTACCAGGGAAACTTGGAAACAGCCGTCCAAATCCAGGAGTGCAAAGCTTGTAGAGATTTAACAAGAACACTCAAAGCTGGAACTGCTGCTAAAGGGGCTTCTATAAGGTACTGGACGAAGGGTCTGAATACTTCTAGAACTTAGAGAATTCTCTTTTTGGAGCCCATTTGGTGCCCTAGACGAGGCTGACAGATGTTGCCCCTTGTTGTCCAAAGCGGGTAGATGATATTATTACAGGGTGGTCCAGATCTAATTATGCAGATCCGGATCGTCTGGATGACTTTGATTTATGCGGAGACGATTCCAGTTCGGCGCAAAGACCATTCTTCATGTCGTCAGTTCACACACTTCTCGATGGGCCGGGATTTTTCGGGTGATTTTCTATGAAATAAACTTAACAAGTTATAGCATAATGAAAATTGCATAATTAGATCTGGACCACCCTATAGACTTTGCCAACCTGGGGAGGGGTGTCACCCTCGGTGTCTGGTGCATGGGCACCTTCAATAGCAAACCCACAAACTTTAAGGAGCGGGCAAGCACTTGGTGCACAGAGCGTACACACGATTAGTTTCATAAATGGTGCCCTGTGCGGGTAACAGTGCCTGCTGATTATCATGGTAGTTTGTCAGCCCTCACCCTCGGTGTCCAGAGCACACACCTTCAGAAACATAAACGGCGCCCATCATCACCCTTCTACGACAGTCTCACTCGGTGTCTGGAGCGTGTGCCCCTTCATAAATGACGGCTCCCTAGGTGTCTGTCTGTGTCGCCTAATGGATTGACCGGCTCTGTCTAAATTAATTTTACAAAAATATGAAACACAGAAGAGCACAGAAAAAAAAAACTCATGTAGTAGAGGATTACGCCGCAGTCTTTGATGCCGAGTCTAAAGAGAAGAAGACATTTTGAGATCTGGCATGCAGCGTGGTGCCGTGTTTGGACTGCCAGTCCCACTGCTGACACGTCACCTGCCTGTACTGCAACTCGAAAACCCAAAAAAACATCACCAGTGGTGTCACAGATGCTGCTAAGTCTGCCGACATTTTCTATCCGTGTGTTCTCCAGACTCCTTGCCGCTTTACACACAGTGCTCCCCGGGCAGGCTCCACTCTTTGCTTTATTTTTTAAAAATCAGAATTGCTGTTTTTTTTTTTAAACTTACAGCTCCTTACCACTCAATGGCACATCTGGTTTGTTATCTTCCTTTCCTTCCCATCCCACCTCCATTTGCTCCTAGAGCTGCATTATATTGCCAAAAGTATTGGGACCCTAAAAATAATTGAATTTAGGTATTCCAGTCACTTCCATGCCACACCTCGGCATGCAGAGAGCTGACTGCTACAAACATTTGTGACAGAGTGGGTCACTCTCTGTGGTTTCAAGTGAGGTACCGTGATAGGATGCCACCTGTGCAGCAAGTCTATTTGTGAAATATTCCACGGTCGACGGTTAGTGGTATTATAACAAAGTGGAAGACACTGGGAACAAGAGCAACTCAGCCACCAAGTGGTGGGCCACGTCAAATTGCAGAGCGGGGTCAGCACATGCCGAGGTGCACAGCGGGCAGAAGTCACCAACTGTCTGCAGAGTCGATAGCGACAGACCTCCAAAAGCTCAAGAACAGCGCAGTGTAGAGAGAGCTTCATGGAATGGGTCACCATGGCTAAGCCTGACATCACCAAGCAGGGGTGTAAAGCCCACCGCCCGCCACTGGTCTCGAGAGCAGTGCAGGCGTGTCCTCTGGAGTGGCGAATCACACAATCCAATGGACGAGACTGGCCAGGAGAATGAGACTCGCCTGACCGCATTGTGCCAAGTGTAAAGTTTGGTGGAGGGGGGATTAAAGTGTGGGGTTGGGCTTGGCCCCTTTAGTTCCAGTGAAAGGAACTCTTAATGCTTAAATGATAATTTCACGCTACCAACTTTGCGGGGTCAGTTTGGTGGATGGCAACATGACTGGGCACACACCAGAGCACAAAGCATGGTCTGTAAAGAAATGGAGGAGCGAGGAACTTGAGTGGCCTGCACAGAGAGAGCGCTGACCTCAACCCAACAGAACGAACAACGCTGGGATGAATTGGAGTGGAGACTGCGAGTGGAGACTGAGGCCTTCACGTCCAACATCACTGCCTGACCTCACCAATGCTCTCCTGGTCACAAATTCTCATAAACGTACTCTGACACCTCATGGAGAGCCTAACCAGAAGAGCTGAAGCTGTTAGAGCTGCAAAAGGTGGGCTGACGCCATATTAAGGCCTATGGGATGTCATTAAAGTATGTGAATTTCCCCTTGGGATTAATAAAGTATCTAAATATCTTTTATAGTGCCTTTCATATCTATCTATCTATCTATCTATCTATCTATCTATCTATCTATCTATCTATCATATAGTGCCTTTCCCATCTATCTATCTATCTATTATATAGTGCCTTTCATATCTGTCTATCTATCTATCTATCTATCTATCTATCTATCTATCTATCTATCTATCTATCATATAGTGCCTTTCATATCTATCTATCTGTCATATAGTGCCTTTCACTCTATCTGTCTATCTATCTATCTATTGTGCTTAGGTGGTCCCACTTGCTTTACATCTTCTTGAGAAGTTTCTACAGCTTGATTAGCATCTACCTGAGGTCTAATGAACTGATTTGACATCGCTTAGGTAGGCTCAGAGTGTACCGGTGTGTAGAAGGTCCACAGTTCACACTGCATGTCAGGACAAAAACCAACCAAGGAATTCTGTGTACACCTTCACAATCAAATTGTGGTGAGGCACAGATCAGGGCACAGGGATACAAACATTTCTGAAGCTTTCAGTGTTCCAAATAGCACAGTGACCTCAAGAATTGTGAAATAAAAGAAGTTTGGGATCACCAGGACTCCACCTAGAGTTGGCCATCTGGCCAAACAGAGTAAGCAGGCATGAAGAGAACCCAATGGTCAGTCTAACAGAGATATCTTATCTATCTATGTATCTGTCTATTATATAGTGCCTTTCCTATTTACCTATCTATCTATCATATAGTGCCTTTCATATCTATCTATCTATCATATAGTGCCTTTCATATCTATCTATCTATCTATCTATCTATCTATCTATCTATCTATCTATCTATCTATCTATCTATCTATCTATCTATCTATCTGTCTATCTATCATATAGTGCCTTTCACTCTATCTATCTATCTATTATATAGTGCCTTTCACTCTATCTATCTATCTATCTATCTGTCTATCTATCATATAGTGCCTTTCACTCTATCTGTATATCTATCATTCATGTGTGTTCTGTCCTCCCCAGCCATCGGACCTTACTTTTATTCTGTGTTAATTAGTATTGCCTAATTTTATTTTCTTATTTATTTTGTCTTTGTTCTCTTTCTTCAACCTGTAAAGTACTTTGAGATCCATCAATGTGCTCTAGTAATAAACGTCATTGTTGTTGTAAAGGCAGGCATCCCAGCACTTTAGCGTACATGGCTTTATGCTTCCTACAGACAGTGACTTTTGCTCAGGTCTCTGTTTTTTGTTTACTTTTCATTTCTTTCTTTCTTTCTCTCTTCCCTTGTTTCTCTCTTTTCTTCTGTGGCACTCGAGGTCTTTTATGTAAACTAAGTCCGCTTCTGGCACGTTGTTTACTTATAAAACAAATGTGCGATTTTTATCAGCTCGCTAACAGCGCTGAATTTCGCTTTACCTGGCACCATGACCAAGACATTAGGTGCAAATTGAATTATTCTGATAATTTGTGATCTTAACAAGGCATTTACAAAGAGAACTTCTGAAGGAGCCTCCTTAAGTGCCCTCATTTCTGACTTTGCTTAGAGGCACAAACGTGCTGCGTCTCGCATGCCGAAGCGCTGCTGCGCGTTTGGGATGTGCCAAGCCGGGCAGGCGCTGCTGTTTGCTATGAAACGTTCAAACCCGACTGTACTTTAAAAGTGTTATCTTTATTTGACTGTAGTGATGGATTAAAAACAACAGAAAAAAAAAGTGCTACTGAAAACTGAGAGCAGATTGCCTAGTCGGGAGCTAAAGACTTAAGTGGACTGCAGGGATTTTAGCTGCTTTTCCCAAGCAGACTTTCAGGAGTCACTTTCGATCAGGATTACTGGCTCCACGGCCATTAAAAACGCAGCTAATTGTGTTGTGGCTTTGCCATGATAAGGCAAAACTTTAAATACTTGAGACTATTGAGACGAAAGGAGTAATTCCTCAGGTAGAGGAGGGCCTGTCGTCGGCCTCACTTACAGGACAGCACGGCCATCAGGGCTACACAGTGGCTGAAGTCAAAAAAGAAAATGAAAAGAGGGAATTTGGCTCGCCGGGCATTTGGGCTTCTTCTGCTGCGCTGGCTTGAAATCTCCGTAGTCGACGTGGACTTTGTGTTTCTTTTAATTGGATACACGGGCTGTCCATTTGGTTTGGTATAGTAATATTGCCCCACAACGACGTCTTTACCTTTTTGGATAGAGACGCCCGTTTTCGCCACTTCCTCCTGGCGTTGCTCGTCAAACTGGCCGCTCTTATAGCCGAAGGCTGTTATGCAGAGGTGGAGGTCGCTACCCCAGGTTTAGGGACTCTAAGCCTATTGTCATGTTGGGGCTTTGGGGTCCCGATGTGTGCATCGATTTATTGTTATTTTCACTCAATTCATTGCCCACCATATGAAGTTGTCAGCGGGTGCAAGAGAAGAACGGCCATCACGCTGCCATTAACACTGGACAGCAAAATAGGCAGATTAGACCAATTTTCTTATTTTAGGACCCTTATGTGGTTTTGTTATGACACTTTTTGATTTGTTTTTGCCTATTTCTAAATTTGTCTTCCTAACCCTAGCAATCAGATGGACAAACACATTCACAGACATGAACGCTTGTCTCATAATTAAAGTGGATAAGCAAATTTCTGTCCATCGGGCAGTTGCTCTCTTGGACATATTCAGTGTTAACATTTCCAGTGCACCAATGTATTTTGTAATGCATGTAGAAATAAATCCAATCCAACATCACCAAAATTGGCAGCTCTTTTAGGAGTCCCATACCAAGTGAGATTGTCCTTCCTGCCGCCTGCAGAACGAGGAGAAGTTCAATGTTGGTGATGTCTGAAGAGGAGCTGAATGTTGTTGAGTGATAAAAACGCGTTGTATCTTTCATTCCAACAGATGGCGCATCACAAACATTAGCAATGCTTTTACAAATCCAATACCAAATGGCACATAACAGAATCCACAGCCACTCATCCTTTTATTAAGGTGGATTAGCTGTGCTATCCATCTAAGACAGGTTGAAATGTAAGTAATCGACGTAGACCTCGGCGTATTCAGCATTGGCATTTGCAGATTACAAACGTTAACGCCGCTTTTACGAATCCCCGGAGTCTGCAGAGTGGGGAGGAGCGGGGTGTAGGTGATCTGCGTGGCTGGATGTTTGGGCAGGAAATGAATGCTGGGGAGTAAGGCAGGATCAAGCACGGGTCAAACGCGTGCCGAAAGAAACCTCTCAGTGAAAAAGTTTGTTTTAAAAGATTTACTGAAAATTCAAAGCAAACAGTCCACACGAAAATAAAGAAAAAGGTTGTTACACACGTAGAATAAAAGGTAAAAAAAAAGTCTCTTCTGTAAACTTCACCTTTCTTGTCAAGCCTCAGTTGTTTCTGTACTTAAAGATGATTAACTTCACACTTTCAGTACGCTCTAAGCGTACAGCACTGCACGTTCACTAAAGCACGTTGCGTTACATACTATGGGGCACATTAAGGCGCGGTTGAAAGCCGTGTGCCCTCCATGCTTTACTCACGGCAAGACAGGTCACTAACAGACTAATCAATAATCAGAGAGACAAGAAATAGTTAGAAAATACCAATTCAGCTCATGGGAGTTATAAGAACCTCCCTTAGACGATCCTCTAATATACAGAGAGAGAGAAAGAGGTTAGGAGCAGGCGCTGATACACCCACCACATGATGAACCAACTCAGGAACCCAGATTAGGACCACCACACCAGTTCAGATGGAGTGGAACCAGTGTGAGGTTATTTTATGGTGGCTGGAGTGCCAATTCTACCACCAAACCCCAGGTTTTTCCCTGCAGGTTGGAGGGCCGACATGCACGGCTGGATGCAGATTAACGTCATACCCAGGATGGAGCAATTGCAGGATAAGGGCCTTGCTCAAGGGCCCAACGAAGTGGAGTTACATTTGGCGTTTACGGGATTCGAACCTATTCGGCCATACTAATATAAAGGCAAACATTTAATAGAACTTAAATAACTCGGCCATACTAATATACAGGCAAACATTTAATAGAACTTAAATAACTAGCAAATGGCTCTTACAGTTGGTGAGTAAGAAAATGTATTGCACGTTTCTTTCCAACAGATGGCACACTACAAACATTAGCACCGCTTTTACGAATCTCATGCCATACGGCACATAACAAAGACACAGCTATCAGACGGACCCCAGATACACAGACAGACAGACTGTAAAAGGATGGATGAGTGAACGAGAACAGAACAGTTTACCGTCGTTTAAGAATGAAAGTGTGTCTTCTGAGCTCTGGTGCTTTTTGTTGAAGTTCAGGTAAGATGAAATATTCTTTCTTTTTTGCGTTTGACAGCTCCGACGTGTCTGTAACTTAATCCACTCGCTGTCTACACAAAGGCAGGCTGGCTTGGCTTCATTAAATGCTTAATGGACGGTGTGGTAACGGCAGCACTTTCATGTAACTTTTTTGTCTTTTGCCTTACTGTTCAAATGAATTTTGCACATGAAACAAATGAATAGGACTGTGTGTTGATATCCCTCCTGAATAATTCATCTTCTTCTTTTCCTATTTCTAGGTAGGGTTGCTGTGTTTGATCAGGCTTCTCCATCAGCTCGGCTCTGCAACTTCTCCTCCTCACTTAAGCCCTCTTTTTCTTTATCGATCCATCTCTGCTTTGGCCTTCATCACTTTCTCTCCCCCTGGACTTCCACTCCCATCACTCTTTTGCCCACATATCCCTGGTCTGCCCTCATCATAGGTCCACACCACTTCACCTTCCTTCCCTGGACTTTCTTAGATTTCTCTCCTACTTTTGTTGTATCTCTGATTGTCTCATTTTGTCCTCTTTGGTAACTCCACACATCCGTCTCAACTTTCTCTACCCTGACACGTCCAACTCCCGCTCCCCCTTTACAGCCCACGTCTCAGCACCATGTGTCATTGCTGGTCTTACCACTCTCTTACAAATCTGACCTTTAACCTTCAATCACACAGAGCTCCAGACACCTTCCTCCAATTGTTCCATCGCAGTACACTCTAGGGGTCACCTAATTTTCTCTCTTGGGCTACCACCGATCCTTGATGATCCTAGATGATTAAACTTCTCCCCTCTTTTCAGTAGCTTTTCCAGCAGGCTAACTATCATTCTTACATTACTACCTACTAACTATTATCATTAAACCTCGGATCTTCTTCCTATTTATCTTCACTTCTCTATCTTCCAAAGCCCTTCTCTATTCTTCCAACTTCCTCTCCACCTTCTCTTCTTTTCTGGTACTAAACAACACAATGTCATCAGCAAAATGTTTCTAATCCTAGGACTCAACACATCTATGGCCAGATCAAAGAGGTCAGGACCTCAAGAAGACCCCTGGTGCAGACCTCCTCTAACTGGGGTCTTGTCTGTGCTCACTACCTCATACATCTCCTGCACAATGCAATCCTCACACACTCCTCTGCTCCTCCTTTCACTCTAATGCTCCTTCAGACCTCTGGACATGGCAGGCTATCATAAGCCTCCTCCAAATATGCAGGCCTTTCTGTTTTTCTCAATGCTTCTCTATGAGTCGTCTCAATGTGAAGACTGCATCAGTCGTCCTGAATGGTTAATAATAATCGATTCATCAGACAGATGTGACCTGATAAAAAAAATGTGAAGGCCAGCAACATGACGGCTTCAAAACAGTGCAGGGCATCTTAAAGTTGGCAGCTGCTCAAAGATACTGTGAGTGGAGTCGTCACTGTTGAATGTGTCTGCAAGACCCTCTCTGAAAAGTGTCACCCACTGCGCTGTATTGGTAGGCTTTCTTTTTACTTTCTCGTAAACATCCAAAAATTTGATGTCGAGATTTTGATGAATCTCAATGTTTTAGGTGGCACAGTGGGTGGCACTGCTGCCTCGCAGTAAGGAGATCCTGGTTCTTCCTGCGTGGAGTTTGCATGTTCTCCTCCGTGTCTGCGTGGGTTTCCTCCCACAGTCCAAAGACATGCAGGTTAGGTGCAGTGGCGATTCTAAACTGTCTCTAGTGTGTGTGGGTGTGTGTGTGTGTGTGCCCTGCGGTGGGCTGGCACCCTGCCCAAGGTTTGTTCCTGCCTTGTGCCCTGTGCTGGCTGGGATTGGCTCCAGTAGACCCCCGTGACCCTGTGTTAGGATATAGCAGGTTGAAGAATGACTGACTGACTGACTGATGTTTTAGACCTCCCTGAGTCCGAAAAGACCATTTTTAGGATTATGTCTGTGTGTGTGAACACGATAACATGAGGACACTTTCAACTTGGTCAACCAAATGATGCATACAAATATTAGGCACAATATAGATTTCTAGCAACTTTTGAGCTATTTCCACTAACAGAGAATGGTACTTTACCTTTTCTATCTATCTATCTATCTATCTATCTATCTATCTATCTATCTATCTATCTATCTATCTATCTATTCATGTAGCTGCAAAGTCCAATTTATTCAACTTTACTTTTATAATAATTGTTCAATATATTAATCATTTGATTTGTTGTTGATGGTTTTTAATGTACATAATAGCTTCTTATATAATACGCTACCCTGGCTGTTCATTTGTCTGTCCAGGATTTTAAATCACCCGTAGGTTGCAAACCGTTTGACCGATTGACCTGAAATTTGGTACACATATACTACGTGACGTCTACTGTCTGCTTTCAGGCTGATGATTGACCTCCAAGGTTATTCCTCTTTATATTTTATTCTATTGTACATAGAATCAATTCTCAGCAGCATGCAGCGCATGTATACAGGCGCCGTTCTCATTCCCTAGCTCCTTCGCCGTCACTTCCCCTGCCTCTTCATATCTTAAATCGTTCTTGAGGCAGATTGAAGACTTAAGTGCCAGCTTAAGTGAAAAATTTAAGGAAACGTACTAAGTAATTGCAACACAAACAATGACATAATCAGTTTTAACGTGAAAAGATACTGACAGAAGAAAGAAGAGAAGCAGCGGGCCGCTAGGGTGGAGACAAGACGAGCTGCTCAGGAAGCAGCAAGCGCATCAACCTCTGAGCAAACGAATGGTAAACGTACAGAGAAAGAAAGTCAAGTGTACTCGCGGCACGTTATTGTGCAGGGTGCCGTTACTGGTCATTTATAATTAAAATTTGACAAAACATTCTTTTCACATATGATCCTGAGTATTTTAAAATATTGAATGACCAATAATATAAGATCCAGTTATAATATACTTTTGAAGGCCATTATAACCAGACCTATTTTAATACTATATATAACAAAATTGGTAGAATTATGTCGGCGTGCAGAATAACATTGTAACATATGGTTGGCACGACGCCGCTGAAAGGTTGCCGACTCCTGCTATAAATAATTTGTATTCAATAACAATACCATCTTTATAATTTCATCCACCCCATAAACTTGGGACACGTTGCCGAGATGCTTCATAGAAGCGGACCCACTCGAGACTGTGACCTCTGAATATCCATAAAGGAAGCCTTCTTGTCTTCTCCTCTCTTAATTACTTTCACTCAGCTAACGTATCATTAAGCAGATAACAAGCAATAGAAGCTGTCGATTTCTGTTATGTATTAAAAAAGTTTTTTTTTATAAACAGCTGGTAAAAATCGAATCCTTGTCTTGCGGTTTACTCCCCAAATATCCATCCCCATATCCGAGTATACGAAATAGTCGAGGCGGAGAGCACTCTCGGTTTTTGATTTAATAACCCGGCCTGAACCATAACAGAATTTAAGTCTTTCACAGACCAGTTAAGATAACGAGGGCTGTGGAACAAAGTTTGGGGTTTAGCATGGATGCCCACCACCAGCCCAGTCCACGCCCAGAGCCTTGCGGTTTTCGCCACAGACTGAGAGGCGAGCCGAGTCGATGAGTGGCGGGTGAGCTGCAGACAGTCGGTACAATCAAAGTGTCACTCCAGATTTGTGTTTGCCTTCAGTCAGTCATTGTCAAACCCGCTATATCCTAACTACAGGGTCACAGGGGTCTGCTGGAGCCAATCCCAGCCAACACAGGGCGCAAGGCAGGAAACAAACCCTGGGCAGAGCGCCAGCCCACCCCAGGGCACACGCATACAATTTAGGATCACCAATGCACCTAACCTGCATGTCTTTGGACTGTGGGAGGAAACCCACGTAGACACGGGGAGAACATGCAAACTCCACGCAGGGAGGAGAACCCATGCCTCCTAACTGCAAGGCAGCAGCGCTACCACTCTGCCACCGTGCCACCCCTGTGTTTGCCTTCCCTTGCAAAATGTATACGACCTTGGAAATTTTAATGCTTAAAGCTTGCATCATTTTTAATATATTTATTTATTTGTTTTATTAATTATAAGTTCTTTTATATTTTCTAGTGTGAATTAGATGTAAAAGGCCTGTTTCAGATTAACGCTTCAACAATAACAAAGAGCGTAACGGCACTTCTTTTTTTTCCTTTCTCTTTACCCGCAGCTGCCAGCTTGTTTAATGATCATATAGACTGCTCACTGCACATAAAGTGACCTCTGTTGAACCAACTCGAAGGAAGGAAACCATAATAGGGCTATTTAATACAACATTTCCCCACCCCTCTTCTGTATGTGGCCAACTGGCGCACACCTGCAGCTCATGAAATTCAAGACGCGTTGACGGGGCACTCAATGTTACTTCGGCTCTCGTGCAGCACAAAAGCTTGTTTATCATGGCGTGTTTTTTGACTGCACCCAAAATGTAGCCTGCGGTAAAGGAGCTGCGTAGAGGCAGATTCGTGTAAAATCAAAATGTTTAGTGTGCGACGATGCTGACGAGAGGCCCCCTTAGTGTTCATCCCAGCCATGGAGTGGCACTTAACATGCCAGCGTTTGGGCTCCGTGGCCTCCTGTCACCTGCGTTCTCTTCTCTTCTCTGTATTTACATGCTTTTAGCCACATTAGGTCACTGCATTTTGGATTGACTGCGCATACAGATATCTGCCAAAAAATGAATAAATAATTCAACTGTCAGAATACCTCTGGTCTGTGCAGTAAGGATCCTCAGGATGGCGGCAGATCAGGAAGGGCATCCTTTGCCTTCCTTGGGCGATGGCCTCTCAGCTGGGAGGACTAGCAGACATTTGTTTGCTGTAGCTGGCAGTGTGCTTGGTAACTGAGGTGGAAAATCATAGACCAGGGGTTCAAGTCCAGTGCAGATTCAGTGTTCATCAACCTGTGAGGAAATGTAGAAGACAAGCGTTTGTGTAAATTATCATTGAACTGGGAAAAGGAATAAAAAGATGAAAAGGCCATGTGGTCGTGACTTATGGGACAAACGTCCAGTTGTTAATGACAAAACATCTCAAGAGAGGACGTCGGTGTTGAGGAGTGTACATCTGATTCTCATATTTAGTTATGATGAGATAAGCACTTTGAAATTATGAGATAAACAGTCAGCCAGTCATTGTCCAACCCGCTATAACCTAACACGGGGTCGCGGGGGTCTGCTGGAGCCAATCCCAGCCAGCACAGGGCGCAAGTCAAGAACAAATCCTGGGCAAGGCGCCAGCCCACCACAGGGTACACACATCAAGCACATACTAGGGACTATTTAGGATCGCCAATCCACCTAACCTGCATGTCTTTGGACTGTGCGAGGAAACCCACGCAGACACGGGGAGAACAGCAAACTCCACGCAGGGAGGACCCTGGAAGTGAACCCGGGTCTCCTAACTGCGAGGCAGGAGTGCTACCACTGCGCCACCATGAGATAAACACTCTTTTAGACAGTATATAAGACCAACATGGGAGATATGCTGGATATCAATTGTGTCTTAAAGGTCCAAAAACCTGGGTTCATTTACCAGCTTGATCACAGTAGAGTTTACAAAATAAATGTATTTATATATATTGATATCTCTCCTGAATAATTAATCTTCTCTCTCTCCACTTCTGTGTGATGATGTGCTTGATCAACCTTCTCCATCAGCTCGGCTCTGCACCTTCTCCTCCTCAATCAAGCCCTCTTTTTCTTTATCCATCCATTTCTGCTTTGGCCTCCATCACTTTCTCTCCCCCTGGACTTCCACTCCCATCACTCCTTTGCCCACATATCCCTTGTCTCTCCTGCTCTCCACTTCAGCCTCTTTTCCTGGACTTTCTTAGATTTCTCTACCACTTTTGTTGGACCCCTGATAGTCTCATTTCTTATTTTGTCCTTATTTGTAACTCCTCACATCCATCTCAACCTTCTCATTTCTGCCATATCCAGCTTCTTCTCCTGCACTCCCTTTACTGTTCACGTCTCAGCTCCATGTGTCATTACTGTCTTATAAATCTGACCTTTAACCCCTTCAATCACACAGAACTCCCGACACCTTCTTTCAGTTGTTTCATCCATGCTATACTCCATGAGTTACCTGATTGTGTATCTTGGGCTACCATTGATCCTAATCTTATGTAATATATTACACTAGCCATCCCCTGCAGCTTCACCCGCGTATTAGTGAAACAGGACAGTGACGAGGGTCCCGTCCAGCTCTCTACTCCTGACGTCATTCTTCCCCTCCCCTTGGCCCGCAGCCTCCGTCTTGGATTAGCGTGAATATATCACTCCTGCAAGCGAACTATGATTCTTATCGCAATGAGAGAAGTCGCAAAATCAACCGGAATGTTCAAGCAAATTATAGAAAAAAACAGTTCTAAATCCGTTAAGTAGTTCTCTCGGTCGCTAACTAAGCGGAGTTAAGGTTACGCCCCGAGGCAGACGCGTGAGTGAGGAGGGCCCCACAGCCCAATGAGTCTCTCTCAGATTCGCGCTAATAAATCGGTGCCTCTACCAAACTCTGATACTTAGGGCGATGATAAAGTCGCAAAATTACTGGAATGTTCAAGCAAATTATAGAAAACAACCCGATCTAAATCCGCTAAGTAGTTCTCTCGTGAAAAGCAGACAGATATACAAACGGGTCTAAAAAAATTATAAGAAATTTCGCGCTTGGACCACAAAATGTTTAAAACCGTTTCTTAGCGAGCACCTATGAGCCAAGGGTAACCTACATTCCAAATTTCAAGTCCTCACGGTTCAGGAGATTTCGTGATGAGTGAGTCAATGGTATTTGGCTTTTATTAATATTGTGGAGCCAACCCGGACACAGACTGGCGGACATGTTGTAATTCACCACCACACGTTTATTTACACAAACTATTTACAGATATGGTCACTCAGACCCAGTCCATTAGTGCACAAAACCCCAAACACTCTCAGTCCTGGCCACAAATGCCTTTCTTCGGGCCGCCTCCACACCTCTCCTGTGCTTCGTCCTTCCGCCTCCCGACTCCAGCGCTGAACGAATGGAGACGGCCCCTTTTATATGGTTCCTGGATGAGCACCAGGTGTTCCCAGCATTCCTCCCATGGCCACGCCCCAGCGTGGCGGAAGTGCCGGCTGTCCTCCCGGCAGCTCCCCGGGTGTCTCCCAAAGTCTTCCCCCCAGCACTTCCTGGTGTGGCGGAAGTGCTGGGGCAACAGGTCCCCAAGGCATTGGGGCGCCTCCTGGCGGTGACCACGGGCCCCTACAGGGTAGGGCTTCCATGCCCTCAACCCGTGGCCCCCAAAGCAACCAGGAAGGCGGCCCCCACGTGATCCAGGGTGGGCTCTGACCCTCTTCTGGTCCCTCACTGCGTCCCGGCCAGGTCGTTGCCCCTGGCATCCCTGACAATATATATATATATATTTTTTTTCTCCTGGAATCGGTCAGTAGTACGGAGGTTGGGTTTAGTTATCGACTATGTTGCTAGGTTTTATAAGCCTACCGTCTTGTTCTGTATTTATAATATGTATATATACTGTTGGGCTCTCCTCAGCCTCCCAACATATTAGCCATTTAACAACACCATTACTAACGGAGCACTACCAGCGGTTCCTTTAGACCATCCATCCATCCATCTTTCAAACCCAATTTATTCTGAGCAGCGTCGCAGGGTACTGTCCAAGCAAGCACAGGATGCAAGGTGGACATAATCCCTGGATGGGGTGCCAGGGTGATCAGAGACATGGACCAAATAAGCATCGCCAGTCCACCTATCTATCCTGCCGGTCTTTGGACTGTGGGAGGAATTCGGATCACCAGGAAGGAAACCAACGTGAACACAGGGGAGACGTCCCACCCTGCTGATCAAAACATCATTCACTTTCAAAGCTCTTTGGCAGAGTGAACACTATTTGTTCTTCTTTTTTGCTCAAGTCTCCCTAAAGTCTTTTTTGCCTTCTTATTGAATGAGACGCCACTAGTAAAGTTCATCATCCTTTACCTTCGAAAACACTTAAAAATGCCTCATAGAAAATAAAATATATAATATTTGGTGTATTAGTTTAATCGTGTTCCCTTAACCTATCATTATCACCTTTCTTAGGGCAACTTGAATCAAGAATCCTGATCATTCTCAAGACTGTGCACATCTTGACCTAAACAGAATGCTGTGACCCCAGCTTCCTGTCAAATGCTGGATCCTCTTCAACACTTTGCTGCCAACCCCACCAGAATATCCAGTGTTATCTGTGCCCACATAAACGTGTCATGCAGTTGAGATCTTCTGCTTCTGGCCTCCTTACTACTACACAAATCTTGCCAAGCTCCTCATTCAGCTCCTGCTCTCCGGAATTCTCTTCCTACGTCTCCCGTGAGGCTCCATCTGTCTCGTCATTCAGACTCAAACTGTAGATCCACCTGGTCGTGCTGGCTTTTTAATTGCCGTCCTTCATCTACAAGTTGCCCTTCGATGGGTTTGTACTGTCGCTGCCTGACGTTGTCTCGGTCTGCGCTCCTTCAATGCTCTGCTCAGTTTTTAGGTTCTGCGGTTTAATTCTTTTTATTTTGGACTTTTACTTGGTAGCCGTGTGTGAGCTTCATAAGTCTTTCATGTTACTTTATCTAGCACTACTTGCCTTCTTTAACACTTTTGTAGTATCGTGGTCCCTTACAAAAATGAAACACATGTAAAATATATTTTAAATAAATACACTGCTATCAATAAAAATTCTATTTTAACATATGTTACCAAACATGTCCATAATACACACAAACCAATTTCTTGTGCATATTGAAATGTATTATAAAATGTGAAAATTATAACTGGTTTTGTATAATGCAATACATTTCCCAAAAACATAAAAATATATTTCTCAATATACTGTATTTTAAAAATACTAGAAATAATTTACTGTAAGAAACACTTAAAAAATATATTACGTACTGTTAATTCTAGATGTGATCTATATTTTACAATATATTTAGAGTAACAGAATCTAACAAAAATTCAATACAGGGCCCTCCACAATATTTAGGACAAAGACCCATTTTTCTTCGACTTACCCCTCTGCTCCACAAATCAAACAATCCTGATGTGATTAAAGTGCACATTGCAGACTTCATTTAAGGGGATCTGAATATATCTGGGTCACACCGACATACAAATGACAATGTATATATGTATATTCTAAATAGATCATATAATAAGTCACTGAAAGATCTATATACTCTAAGTAAATTGAATGAAACCAATAAAAAATATCATATATATATATAAACATCTACACGTGGAAGTCTGTCTGTCTGTCTGTCTGTCCAGCCCGGAAGTGAGAGGTGGAGTTGGGGTAAGGGCTCTGCCTCCGAGGATACAAAAGTGACGCGAGTACAAAACGAAACCTCTGAAGAAAGACAGTCGCTTAGCCGCTAATAAGACAATGGAGGCGAGCAGGTCGGCAAAACGAAACTGCACAGGAAAGAGAACCTCGCTAATCCGCTAATACAGAAGTGAGACGTGCACATCACCAAAACGAATCCTCCTAGGAGAGAGATGCCCAGAGTAGTTCCTTTCAGTTCCCTGACATCTCTACATTTCAATTTTTTTTCTAACAATTTCAATAGTTTCTAGGACCCCGGGTTTTTTACAACACGTGCTTACACAGCTAGTGTACAGGTATATATATATATATATATATACACACATATATGAGGGACATCCAAAAAATGTCTGCACTTTTTAAACTCTATTTATTAATAATTTCAAAAACAAATGACATCACTTTTCTACACAGTCACCTTCCTTTGCGATGCAATTTTTCCCAGTCACATGACACTCTCAGACACAACCAGTTACTCCTCCTCCCACCTTCACTGTTTGCAACGAAAATATAAAAGTGCAGAAACTTTTTGAACATCCCTCATATATATGTGAATTTCCCCTTGGGATTAATAAAGTATCTATCTATCCATCCATATATATATATATATATATATATATATATATATATATATATATATATATATATATATATATATATATATATATATATATATATATACACACATACAGAGTGAGCCAAAATTATGTTGACATTTGAATGGCGGAAACAGTTTATTCACAAAACACACTTCTTATGTGCAAAATGATTTACAGGAATATCTCAACCTGTTCACCGTCATTTTCAACACAAGTGGCACATACATTGTCCACAAAAATTGTATATAAGTACTGTATGTACATACTGTAGCAGTACCATCAGTGTTAACATAATTTTGACTCACCCTGTATATATATTTCATTGGTATTATATAATATACTTAGAGTATATAGATATTTCAATGACATATTATATGATATATACATTCTCATTTATACGTTGGTGTGGCCCAAATGTATGCAAATCCCCTTAAATGAAGGTTTGCAATGTGCTCTTGATTTGCGGAGCAGAAGGGTAAGTCAAAGAACAATGGGTCTTTGTCCCAAATATTGTGGAGGGCCCTGTATTGAATTTTTGTTAGCAGTCCTAGAGCTGTATATCTCCATTTGATGCTCACTATGCCAGGTATCTACCAGACTGGCGTTTCTTGTATATCTGCCAAGTGTGAAGGTGAGCCCAGTATCATTCCGTTCAAGTCAACTGTACTGTAATACTGCAGAAGGGTGCCTTGCAGAGATTAGGCGAGTGTTTTATTTTATTACTATGTACTGTAAGTACCTTCACATCACGTGACGTGACAGAGATTTGGTCAGCCGTGCTTCTCCTGCTTGTTTATAGAGCCGACTACTTCACTTGTCTAAACACTCTGCTTGTTGTCTTTTGTTATGCAAGATAAATGCTATTTATGGGTTATTGGGAGCAATCAAGTCACCAAGGTGAAAAACCAACCCAAACTGCCCCATCTGTGACACATCCTGAACTACTGTCTTGTCTGGTCCCAGCTGATTCAAATGCCTTTCAGACATTTTCTTTATGTCCCAGCCTGTTAGGTGCTTTTAGGAAGGCAAACTCTGTCTGAATTCAACGCCCCCCCTGTCCCACCCCACAAGTCAGCGTGTTTGCTGAAGGCGCAAATCTTTATTGCGATGAGTCACAGGGCAGGCTGCCCCTCTCTTGGCTGCTTCTGCATCTTTTCCATGTTGAGATGTTTTTTTTTGAAAACGATTACAAGCCGTGTTCATTTTGTAGGAATGAAGATTGACACCCACAGAACAGACGGGAACGCTTCCATTAAACTAAACAAATAATAATTCATATTACTGCTGTTATTTCCATATCGCTGCATGTGCATTTTGCACAGCTTGAGCTAATGGCTTCTCTTCCACTCAGTTGTCTCTCCTTCCATTATTTGGACATCCAATTTATCAAAACAAGAAGACCACCAGATAATACCATAAGTATAATGAAAACCAAGTCCATCACAGTGGCACAGTGTCGACTCACAGCTCCAGGAGACTGGCATTCAGTGCCAGCCCAGCAGCTTCCACAATGTCAGCAGGAGTTTTCTCAAAGTACTTGAGAACGCATGCCAGTATGTGTGTGTTGGGTTGAAACTGAAACAGTATGACAGGCAGCGGGTACGTGCACTCAGGTTGACTGGCACCCTGTCCATGTTTAGTTCTGCTGTTCTGGTCATGGTTCGTCTATGTGTGGCTTCTCCACGTTCATCAAATTTACGTGAACTGGTGAATCTAAGTTGGCCCGTTCTGTGTTCGTTTTTAGACTGGCATCCCTCCCAAGGTTGGTTCTTGTCTTGTTACTATTGCTGCCAGTATACGGTCAGTTCAGGCTCCTCCACCTCTATTCATATCAGGATTCCGGAGAAGCTGGAGCCTATCCCAGCAAGCACAGGTGCAAAGCAGGAACAATTTCTGGACAAGGAACCAGTCTATTACAAGGGTGAACACCCACACACACATACAATGGGGGGCAATTTAGTATCCCTGATTATCATAACCCACATGTCTTTGGACTGTGGGGGAAACCTACACGGAAATGGGGAGAACATGCAAACTTTACACAGGGACCACCCGAGGCTTGAACCCCAGACTAACTTGTTGTGAAGAAGCAGCAGCACTACCACTGCTCTGACATGCCACCCTATTACTACTGTTCTCATTATAACCATGGTGATGATGATGATGATGATGATATTTAGGGTTACTAGGAGGCAACAGGACCAAATTAATTTATCTGGACGCAATAGGGGGAAAAAAAATTAGGAAAAGGTGTGGAAGGGCCACCAGTCTACTGTGGGCTATGTCTCTCAATTTATGAGAACTCACAGTGGCACAGTGGTGGCACAGCTGCAGTAAGGAGATCACAGGTTCACTTACAGGGTCCTCCCCGCCTGAGGAGTAGTGAGAAAGTAAAGAATTATTATTACAGGGTGGGGCATAAAGATCTCCCACATTTCGAGGGAGGATTGTGCGGGCGGGCGTGGGGGTAGAGAGGTGGGCCAGGTCTCATTCGGTAGATTAGGCTCAACTGTTTTCAATACCCATCATGAGTTGGACTGGTGAACATCAGGGCTTTGTTATTCAAGCGTATTACGAGAACAACCGTTCTGTGATGGCGACGTAGAGAACGTTCTGTACACGCTTCACGCTCGGTCAAAATGCATCTCTACCAGATCGGAAAACAATTTCGCTATGGATTTCTAACCTTTGGGCAACTGGGTCCACACTGAAAAGAAACTGGGAGACTTAGGACCGTTAGAACACCCGAAAATGTGGAAGCAGTAAGAGTATCCATTCAGCAATCGCCAAGGCGTTCTGCTTGTAAGTATGCCATGGCACTGGGGTTGTCAAGTCGGAGTTTGAGGAGGATTCTGCATGCCGATTTGGAGACCCAAACTGGACAATGTGGATACAGAGCATGTGTGGTTTCAACAGGACGGGGCCACAGCTCACACAGCATGAAGTTCGCTCGGATTGTTGAGGGAAATGTCTCCCTGGGCATTTGATCTCTTTAAGGGGAGACGCCGGGAGGCCGGCGCGGTCACCAGATTTAAGGCCATGTGACTTTTACCTTTGGAAGAGGTTTTCAAACATCGTCCTCAATCTCATGGATCTGAAGGAAAGGATCAGACCGGAAATCGACGCCATTCTGGCTCAGATGACCCAGAGAGTGATGGAGAACTTCCGGGAACGTCTTCAGCAGTGTATTGCCAAAGACGGCCGCCATTTGTCTGATATGATTTGGTACGATTTTTCAGAAATATGTACAATTTTTTTTTTTTTTAGCTATCTTCGTTCATTTTTTTGTCTTTATGCCCCCACCCTGTATTAAGGCATTTTTAATTGCAGGCTTTCCTAAATATCCTGATCTTTACAGACTAAACTCTTTTTTTTCCCCTTTTTGTTCCATGCAGGGGCGGCACGGTGGCACAGTGGTAGCGCTGCTGCCTTGCAGTTAGGAGACCCGGGTTCGCTTCCCGGGTCCTCCCTGCGTAGAGTTTGCATGTTCTCCTGTGTCTCGTGGGTTTCCTCCCACAATCCAAAGACATGCAGGTTAGGTGGATTGGCGATTCTAAATTGGCCTTGGTGTGTGGTTGTGTTTGTGTGTGTCCTGCGGTGGGTTGGCACCCTGCCCAGGATTGGTTCCTGCCTTGTGCCCTGTGTTGGCTGGGATTGGCTCCAGCAGACCCCCGTGACCCTGTATTCGGATTCGGCGGGTTAGACAATGGATGGATGGATGTTCCATGTAGTAACCACAAGTCTTTTTTATGTGTGGACACCTCGTTTCGTTTTCCTCCTTCCCGCTCCTCCACTCCTTTGTGCCCTTGCATGCCGCACTCGTCTTGCCGACTACTCCAGACACGACGCAGCAGCCGTAAATCTAGGAGTGCGCGTGCTTCTGTTAATCCGGTTTGTACTTTCCTGACGCTGTTTACCTGTACTAGAATGCACTCGCGCCATCTCCCAGATTGCCTAGCGAGCTCCTCTTGGTAATTAAATCCTAACGAGACGTCTGTGGTTTAGCTATACGTTTGCAGTTCAATCCAAAGGAGAGGCCAGACAAGCCTTTAAGTCACAGATAAATGTGATGTGGGGTTGGGTTACCATCCAATTATGGAACTCTGTGTAGGATTGTTTATGGCAACAGCTGCAATATCTTGATGAAGGCTTCATTAAAAATAGAAACAAATATCTCTTTATATTCGGTAACTTGTGCGTCTCTGAAGAAAGGGGGAAAGGGGAAAGAGGATAGGGGGCCAGGCCTGAGACATGATCTGAAGTGAGTCAATGCCGACAGCTGTGCCAGAGCCACCTGGATCCAAAGGTGTGGCTGCGACTCTCCGTGATCGTACCTGCGTCGAGGTTCCAGACAATTACAGGCCAGCGTGGGCTTTCATTGGAGCTCTGATTAGTCTCCGAGATGAAACGGAGAACCAGCTTTACTCGGCTTTCTCGAGAGGGAATGGCAGTGCGGCTACTAATATAAAGACATCTCTTACAAATAAAGCCCTCAGTCAGGGGAGATTAGGCCTCCACAAAGGGATTAGAGGATTCCAAACTTGTTTGGGGCGTTTCACTTGTGTGCGGCCAAGTAAACACGTTAGTGTCTGCTGGAGAATGGCGACCTTTATCACTTCCCTGCAGCACTGGGGCCAGCTGTTCATTGCTTGTTTTAATATTGGGAGGGGGGGGGGTTCTTCATTTTTATTATTTAATAAGTAACATGGATTCAGGAACAGAATACAACATTTTTTCCAGGTTTAAGTATAAATTAGTCACTCTGTTGCCAAAAATGGCAAGTTAGGCTCGACAGCCAGAATGGCTTTGGTCACATTTTAGTTAAAAACAGCTGTTCACGTTCAATACACCGTTCATTATCTGCGCCATTAACAATAATAAATGTAACTTTAAATAACCCTTTAAAAAGGCTTCTAATACACTTCATAAACATGCCGATTTTTTAAGAGCCGCTGCTGCTGGATTATGTGAATTTCCCCTTGGGATTAATAAAGTATCTATCTATCTATCTATCTATCTATCTATCTAATGCACACCTTGACTAAAGCGTTAATGTTTTCAGCCACATATTAATTTAGATGTTCAGGTTTTCTTATTTCACATTTTTCGTTAGATTCAGACACTCCCATACGCTGCCCACTCAATATGGAAGGTGGCTGTCACAGCTCAGCCGGGGTTGTACTCGACGTTCATTCTTTATTTTTAGCTTAATGTTTCTAGGTAGCCTGTGTTATGTACCATGTGTTTCCCAAGAGACGGGGGTGGGGGGCCACCTGCCAATCACTGCCAGGAAATGCCCTCCGCCCTATAAACTGGAGGGCCTGATGGTTCATTTTGACTGTTTTGCTGTGCTTTGTGTTTTTTGAACCTGTGCCCTGGTTTCGACTTTGCCCCGGGTCTCTGTTTGCTTGTCTTCTCAGGCAATTCCTTTCATGCTCTAAGGCAGGAGTCCCCAACTCCGGTCCTGGAGGACCACCACGGCTTCAGGTTTTCTTAATCAGTGACCTGTTTTTGCTGCTAATTAACGTCTTTTGAATTAATTTTAATTGACTTGCTCTTGGAGACTCGGACCCCTCAATTGTTTCTTTTTCCTTAATTAGCAGATAAACAATAATGAGATACAAAATGAGCCAAAAACAACTGGTGTCCATCATACAATATCTGAAAATAAAGAAAGATGAACGTTCAGGAATGTTGATCTGCTCAGGTCCCCTAAACATTTGAACAGGGCTGCTCTTCTAGAAAGAGAAAATACACAATTTCAGAAATGTCTGCCATTACACAATGAGAGCAGCGACAAGCCATGGAATCAAAGAACAGGTTTAATGAACGACAAGAATTGGCACCTCATTAAGCAGCTGGTTGGAGTGAAATGGACTGGAGTTTCAGGCGCTGACTTAGCTGGTCTTCTGTCGGCTCACTCACTTCACATTGCATTTCTGTTTGGGTGCCATTTAAAGGAAAGAAATGAAGCAATTCAGAGAAACGATGAGGAAATTCAGGGGAACAAATCTTCAAAAAACAATTCAATTAAAATGAATTCACAAGAAGCTAATTAGCAGCACAAACAGGCCACTCACTAAAAAAAAAGGGCTAAAATGAAAACCTGCAGCCACGGCAGGACCAGACTTGGTGACTCCTGCTCTAAGGAGCGTCTGGTGCCACCGAGTGTTTCCGTTTTATTTTATAAAGCTGCTGCTGCTTCAAGGCCCCCTTTTGTTTCTAGTGGGTGTTTTGACAGTAATCTCCCCTTAGTGGCCAATTTATGGAAGTATTCGTGGGACTTGCAGTATGTGCTTTTAGGACTCCCAGTTTAAGACGATGGCAACAATGGTTAGTGCTACTGACTCTTGTGTCCCGGGTTCAAATCTCACACCCAGTCATTGTCTTTGCAGTGTTTGCACATGCGGGTTTGGGTAACTGGTGACTCTATTCTGACCCCAGCATCTGTCTAAGGTTAGTTTCCTTCCTTGATAACAGCCTTGAATTGGAGTAAGTTACTTTGAGAATACACAGATCTATTTCTTCATTATAACTGCTTAGGCCATTTCAGATTGATCCTTGTGCCCAAAGCTAGATGAGGTGGGTGCCAGCTGCCCTGCAACCCTTCTCAGGATAAGAAAATGGATGGATATTATGTTGAACATGTGTTCTGTAGACATACATAAATTATATTCATTCATTTTCTGGCTGCACTTATTTTACTGCCCAATTCTAGGGTGCCTGAACCTTCCCGACCTGCGTCAGGTACAAGGCAGAAGAGTCACACACACAAACACACACTTGTCACACAATGCCGACTTTATAGTCACCATTCAGGGATGTGGGAGAAAATGGAAATTTCACATATCATGGAGCCCACCCTATAGCCCTTGGCAAAACACTTCAGAATCTTCAGCTGTATGGCCTGCTGCTGAAATTACAGGTTTGCTGTAATTCACCTTTCCCTGTCTGAGCACATCACCTTGAAATGACTGCACTGCACACTTGTGATTTGTGATTCACTTTGAATCCACGGATCAGCGATATAAATATGTGTAAGCGCCGGCTAATATTTGAGGACTGGCTTCTGTGCGCATCAAAACTGGCCCCAAGTGACGAGGAGCGAACACTCCCTGAGGGGGCATCCTTGGACTTGAACTGTTCTGTTGCACAACCCTGAGATGAAATAAATGAGATTGTCAAGCAGAGTTTATCTTCCTGACAGACTCTTTTGATTTATGGATGAAGGTGTCGTGTTTTTAGGTAAAGTGCACCAGCTTTTGTTTTTTTTGTTTGTTTCATGTTATTTTTCTGAAGGTAAATGGAAGTAAAGGAAGTCAGGGCTGTGGCCTAATGAACTGATTTGATATGGTAGGCTCAGAGTGTACCGGTAAGACACTATATGATAGATAGATAGATAGGAAAGGCACTATATGATAGATAGATACACAGATAGATAGGAAAGGCACTATATGATAGATAGATACACAGATAGATAGGAAAGGCACTATATGATAGATAGATACACAGATAGATAGGAAAGGCACTATATGATAGATAGATAGATAGATAGATATAGATATGATAGTCACTATATGATAGATAGATACACAGATGGATAGGAAAGGCACTATATGATAGACAGATAGATAGATAGGAAAGGCACTATATAATAGATAGATAGATAGATAGGAAAGGCACTATATGATAGATAGATAGATAGGAAAGGCACTATATGATAGATAGATAGGTAGGAAAGGCACTATATGATAGATAGATAGATAGATAGATAGATAGATAGATAGATAGATAGGAAAGGCACTATATAATAGACAGATACATAGATAGATAAGATATCTCTGTTAGACTGACCATTGGGTTCTCTTCATGCCTGCTTACTCTGTTTGGCCAGATGGCCAACTCTAGGTGGAGTCCTGGTGATCCCAAACTTCTTTTATTTCACAATTCTTGAGGTCACTGTGCTATTTGGAACACTGAAAGCTTCAGAAATGTTTGTATCCCTGTGCCCCGATCTGTGCCTCACCACAATTTGATTGTGAAGGTGTACACAGAATTCCTTGGTTGGTTTTTGTCCTGACATGCAGTGTGAACTGTGGACCTTCTACACACCGGTACACTCTGAGCCTACCTAAGCGATGTCAAATCAGTTCATTAGACCTCAGGTAGATGCTAATCAAGCTGTAGAAACTTCTCAAGAAGATGTAAAGCAAGTGGGACCACCTAAGCACAATTTGGAGTGCCACGACAAAGGGTCTGAATACTTCAATGAGAGATTTCAGTTTTGGATTTTCAATAAATTTGGAAACCTTTCTGAAAACATATTTTCACTTCGTCACTATGGATGATTGAGCACCTACTGATAGCCAAAAATGGAAAATTTATCAACTGAAAATTAAATGTACAGCACAATAAAGTGTGCAGAAAGTGAAGGGGTCTAAAAATAAACATTTTGGGATGGTATTTACAATGAAAATTACTTTCTAATGTTAGACGTGAAAGACATGACCTAAAAGAGGAAAATGCCATGGATTTGTAGGCACAATTTTCTTTATTTTCCTGTTATAAGGACACTAAAAGGGCTTGCACCGCTGCTTTTGAGATGCCTTCAGTCTTTTAGCAGCTTTGTACTGATTAGAGATGGTTCAGGGAATGGATGATCAGACCAGCTAATGACTACTCTAGAGTGACAAGAGAAGACATTTTAGAGCTTGTCATTAACCCATTTGTTGTCCTTTGTTCTGTTTGATTCACGGGTTAATTATGGATTACTCAGCATAGACTGATGGGCAACAACGGCAAATTCATTCATTTAAAATGAAACCTACAGCACAATAAAGTGTACAGAAAGTGAAGGGCTCTGAAAGGCAGCATAAGACACTATATGAAAACTAGATAGATAGATAAGTATGAAGGGCACTATATAATAGATAGATGTGAAAGGCACTATATAAGTGATAGATAGATAGATATGAAAGGCACTATATAAGTGATAGATATGAAAGGCACTATATAATAGATAGATAGATATGAAAGACACTGTGTAATAGATAAATAGATGTGAAAGGCACTACATAAGTAATAGATAGATATGAAAGGCACTAAATAAGTGATATATAGATAGATAGATATGAAAAGCACTATATAAGTGATATCTTTCTACAGGAGTTTCCAAGAGCACTGTATAAAATGAAGTTAGTTTGGTTGTTTGTGTGCTGTGATACTCACTTCATAATCCCTGGTGAGCTTTTTTTGCCTGAAATTTCAAAAACAAAGTAATTAATTTCATTGATATACAGAAAAAAGAATGAATCACTGCAAACGCCCCCCATGGCTTGTTTGCACAGGTCTGAATTGCCCCACACAGATGTCCGGATATCTCTGCCCTCCTTTGCTAGCAGCTTCATTTACTTGTATGATGATCCGCTTTCTTCTCCATTTTTTTCTGGGGAGGTGTGTGTGTGTCTTTGTGTCTATGGGTGCATTTCAGATTGACCCCATTTCTAAAGGTCAAACCGAAAACACAAAGAGCCTTGCCTGATTGAAGCCATCTGGTCGCTAGCCATGCGCTGTGCTGTGGCAGGTTCAGGACGGTGGTTTTCATGCCCTCCTAATGACTTGACATAATTGGACTTCAGATTTAGACTTGTATGCCGAGACAGGGGTCTGAAAATGATTCCTTCACATGCAAACAAGTTGGAGCACAGCTGTGGGCTCCGCTCTGCCTGAATGTGAAATTCCAGCATTGGCACAACACAGCAGCAGGATGAAAGGGTGCAGCACGTGCCATGAGGGACGGGAGAAGAGCCACTCACAACAACAACATTAAAATAAAGTTAGGCCGTAGGAGGCAGCAGGCCCTATTGCAGTGCTACGAGGCCACACAGCATTCCCCTCACGGTGACATTCATTCCGCACAGTCAGGCTAACAATGAAGGCTGGGCTGTATGTGTGAATCTACCCAGCCGCCCATTTTATGAACCTGTTAAGGATGGGACGCCCGTAAAACGTCTTCACCCTCTTGGAAGATTTCACATTTTATTTTTATACAACTTTGCATCAGTCGATTGAATTTGGCTTTTTTGACACTGGTCAATAAAAAAAAAAAGACATTTTAATAAGCAGGCAGTTTTGAACCAAGTCTTGTAAAACTTGACTTACTTGTATGGAATGTTATTTGATTTAAATAAAATCAATAAAATACAAAAAAAAAAATGCAGTGGTTAGGACCTCAAACTCTGGGGTGGTGGGCTCAAATCCCACCACTGACCCTGTGTGACCACAAGCAGGTCACTTCACCTGCCTGCACCCCAATTGAAAAAACAAATGAAGTGGAGTCAAGTGTACCTCACAAGTTGTAAGCCGCTGTGGATAAAGGCCAAATAACTGAATCCAGAGTGAAAACCGATCATTACAAAGTGGTGTAAACGAATTACAAATATAAAGCAGATTGGGACTGTCTCTTGTAAAGTGATGTTTAAAGGACAGGGGCAGATTTCTCAGCTGTAGATTCTATGGTAGCACCATGGCTGCCATTACCAGCTCACAGACCTGAATGGAGCTCCATTCCCAGCCAGGACGCCTTCTTTAATCGAGATCGTGTGGGAGTTCAGTCTCTGTCTCCAGATTTCAAACTGGCCCTGTGCCCTACAGTCTTGTCCTGGGGGGCCGCAGTGGCTGCAGGTTTTCATTCTAACCCTTTTTTTTTTTTTTTAATGAGTGCCCTGTTTCTGCTGCTGATTAACTTTTCGTGAATTCATTTTAATTGTCTCCTCTTTTAAGATTTGTTCCCCCTGAATTTCTTCATCATTCCTCTGAATTGCTTCGTTTCTTTCCTTAAACAGAAATGAAATGTGAAGTGAGTGAGCCAACAGAAGACCAACTCATTCAGGGCCTCAAACTCCAATCAATTTCACTCCAACCAGTTGCTCCATTAGGCGCCGAGTCTTGTCGTTAATTAAACTTGTTCTTTAATTCCATGGCTCATTGCTGCTCTCGTTGTGCAATAGCAGACATTTCTAAAATTGCTGATTTTTCTCTTTTCTAAGAGACCTGAGCAGATCAGAATTCCTGAGATCTTCATCTTTCTTTATGTTCAGATATTCTATGATGGACACCAGTTGTTTTGGCTCATTTTGTATCTCATTATTGTTTGGCTGCTAATTAAGGAAAAAACAATTAAGGGGTCTGAGTCTTCAAGAACAAGTCAATTAAAATTAGTTCAAAACAGGTCACTCATTAAGAAAAAGGGTGAGAATGAAAACCTGCAGCCACTGTGGCCCTTCAGGACCGGAGTTGGTGACCCCTGCCAGTGGACTGGCGACTTATCTGGATCTGACACTTGCCTTGTGCCCAACGTTGCAGGACAGGTTCCAGCACTCAGCAAGCCTTTAATGTCATAAGTGGTTGCAGAAAATGTGTAGATGGATGTATTATTATTATTATTATTACTAAGTACTGCGGCAGACTGGCATCTCATCCAGGAGTAGTGAGCGTCGTACACTTTCCAATCCTTAATGGAGTAAGTGGTTTCAAGAAAATTCACAGATGACTGGATCATCGGTTTCTTTTCAAAGGGTTCTTTGAAATAAATTACTTTAAAAGTACATCTATTTTAAATCTCAGCATTGTGTAATTCAGGATCTCACATTCTCTCATCCCATCCTGGCCTGAGCACCTTCAATCCAAGAACAACAGAGCGTGAGAAGAACTGCAGATTACGGCTTCAGAGTTTAACAGGATCAGGAGGAGGACGGTGTTTGAGTGAAACAGATAAAACTCGATCGGTTACACTTTTCAAAATCCTCCTGTGAACCGGTCACACTTGTTCAAATCCTGCGGATTAGACCTGCTATGTTACCTCAACTGGATTGTCTGGATATGAAGTGATAGGACAAAGGCAGCCACAGGCTCATACAGCAAAATGGCCGGCTGCTCTACGTAAAGACAGACATACTTAACTAAAAGAGTCAGATCACAAGAGCATTTAGTACACTATTTACACTGTGGTTAGCCTGACTGGTCAGATAAAGGGGCAATGGTGGAGTCTGAATCACCAGTCCTCACCTTCAAATCACAAGTCAGTAACCACCACACCCTACTGCCTTTATGGAAACCATCACTCCTAATCAATCTGATTTACCGCCGTGAAATGCGTACACTTTTTAGATGTGTTCGTATAGAATGTGCGAAGAACTTCTTGGGATTGCCTGTGTCTTCCTGTCCCTCTGTCTGTCTGTCTGCATGAAACACCTCGGCTCCCCGTGGACCAGCTTTACTGAAATGGGACACTCATTCTTCGTGGAAATTTGTGGAGACGGCTCAGTTTTCGTAGCGATATTATGAACAGATTTGAGCTGTACACGGTTTTAAAAATTCTAAATCTCCCACTGAAACGCACTGACAAATCTGCATGCTCGTCTGTGTCAAAATTAAGTAACGTTCTGTACGACTTTAACTACGAATGACTTTACTCTTTCAATTGCTGCCTTTACAGCGGTCACGCCAACTTGTCTCTTTTGTAGATTTTCCTCTTTTTCACCTCCGATAGCCAACGCTAACTACAAATGAGTTTATTGTTTCAATTTTGACCTTGACGGCAGCCACACCAACTCGTCTATTGTGCAGATTTCCCTCTTTGTCACCTCCGATAAGCCGCAGACTGCGTGCGCAGGTCGGAAGTCGCCGGCACTGGCCGATTGCGCGAGCGCGGGACTGAAGTCCTCCACAGGCAAGTTGAGATGGGCGCACGCGGGAAACCTCCGCAACTGGACGTTGTTTCTGCTTCACGAAGTCTTCGCAGCGGCTTGAGCGCAAAAAGCGAGGAGCAGTGCAGCAATACCTCACTAATAGGGATACTTTACGTTTGCAACAGATAAGTTTAAACAATTTTCCTAACCGTTTATGTATAAAATGCAAACACGGAAAACAAAAGGTTATTTATACACGAATGTAAGTACCCTGAGGCACGTAAACCGAGTGCACGGAGTAAATAAACATTTTAGTATTTACCTTACCGTAAACCAGCATCACAGCTCCATTATCTGCAGTGTATAATGATTTACCATTTTACTGACGCTATAATTTACAAAGGTCAAGGTGACAGCGACAGTCCCGATTTTTCGAAGACGCTCAAAATGTCTCGGCTGCCTATCTAATAAAATATTACTCTGCTGACACAGGCATCCTCACAAAATATTTAAAACTGGGCACGCGAAACTCCAACGGGCACAGAACACCATAAACACCCCCAATGTAAAGAATGAATGACACTGCGCTGGACAGGCAAAGCCTCATTAAGAACTTGGGTTCAATTTATTTATTTATTTATTTATTTATTTTAATTTTTATTTATTAATTTTATTACAATCAATACATTGTATTGGGTTCAATTTAAAGAGCGTCGTGTGGACAAAAACTAACAGCACCGCCAATTATTTGTTTCTGTTTAAAGCACTGTGTGGAATTCTATATGTTGGATTGGGAATGTGATTTTTCTCGCGTCCTGATCTTCCTCTCTGATGATGCCTATTCGATAAAGCAGCCATGAAACAAACAAGAATGAGTTTTATCTTTGGCTGTTATACTAGCGACCCGGTTTGGGACTTGAAGTTCTGGATATCCCTTGCAGCCCCACCGCCAGAAAATCCTGAGCCCGTGACAATTATGGCTGAGCACCTGGGCCCCCTGGCTCCGTACTACGATAATTGTGCCTCCCCAAGCTGATTGAGTGACGTGCCTATGCTACACTCAAGCTTACCGTCAATCACATTGAAATGTCGTGCAACCATAATTAAATTTATATAATAACTAGCTATCCCTTGCGGCTTCGCCCTTATATTAGTGAAACAGGACAGTGAGGAGGGTCCGGCCAGCTCTCTACTCCTGACGTCACTCATCCCTCGCCCCTCGGTCTCGGATTAGTGTGAATATATCACTCCCGTAAGCGAACTATGACTCTTAGCACAATGGGAGAAGTCGCAAAATCAACCGGAATGTTCAAGCAAATTATAGAAAAAAAAGATCTAAATCCGTTAAGTAGTTCTCTCGTTCGCTAACTAAGCGGAGTTAAGGTTACGCCCCGAGGCAGACACGTCAGTGAGGAGGGCCCCACAGCCCAATGAGTCTCTCTGGGATTCGCACTAATAAATCAGGACCGTAAGCGAACTATGAATCTTAGCGCAATGAGAGAAGTCGCAAAATCAACCGGGCTGTTCAAGCAAACTATAGAAAAAAAAAAAGACCTAAATCCGTTAAGTAGTTCTCTTGTGAAAAGCGGACAGACATACAAACGGGTCTAAAAAACTATAAGAGATTTCGTGCTTGGACCACGAAATTTTTAAAAGTGTTTCTTAGCGAGCACCTATGGGCCAAGGGTAACCTACATTCCAAATTTCATGTCCCAAGTCCTCATGGGTCGGGAGGTTTTGTGATGAGTGAGTCAGTAGTATTTGGCTTTTATTTATACAGATAACAGAGTCAAACATACTGTATCTTTTTGCAACATTTTCGTTTTCACCAAGCCTCATCTGGCACAATGAAGAATTCAAAGTGCATTCTGTGATGGTGAGCTGCCCAGGCCAGGGCTGATGCGGTAAAGCGACCTCAAACCAGAACATTTCCACCATTGTGTTTTATTGGGTTCTTCTGCTCAAATCCTTTCTTTGGTTTTTGCCAAACATTTCCTTTGATACTGTGGCCAGGTAACTCAATCTTTGCCTCATCTGTCCAGAGCACTTTGTTCCAAAAGTCCTGGCCTTTTCCTAGGTGCTTTCCGGGTGGAGTTTGCATGTTCTCCCCGTGTCTGCGTGGGTTTCCTCCCACAGTCCAAAGACATGCAGGTTAGGTGCACTGGCGATCCTAAATTGTGCTTGGTATGTGTGTGCCCTGCGGTGGACTGGCGCCCTGCCTGGGGTTTGTTTCCTGCCTTGGCTCCAGCAGACCCCCGTGACCCTGTAGTTAGGATATAGTGGGTTGGATAATGGATGGATGTTAACTGTATGTTTTTTTTCTTCTTTTATTGTAAAGCACTTTGGCCACAGCATTCCTATGTTGTTTTAAATTTGTGCTATATAAATAAAATTGGGCGGCACGGTGGCGCAGTAGTAGCACTGCTGCCTCGCAGTTAGGAGACCCGGGTTCGCTTCCCGGGTCCTCTCTGCGTGGAGTTTGCATGTTCTCCCCGTGTCTGTGTGGGTTTCCTCCAGGCGCTCTGGTTTCCTCCCACAGTCCAATGACATGCTGGTTAGGTGGATTGGCGATTCTAAATTGGCCCTAGTGTGTGCTTGGTGTGTGGGTGTGTTTGTGTGTGTCCTGTGGTGGGTTGGCACCCTGCCCAGGATTGGTTCCTGCCTTGTGCCCTGTGTTGGCTGGGATTGGCTCCAGCAGACCCCCGTGACCCTGTATTCGGATTCAGCGGGTTAGAAAATGGATGGATGGATAAATAAAATTGACATTGACTGAAGAGTCGGTCTAATTGTCACCTGGCCCATGAGTGCCACAAGTTATTGATCCATCCCATGCATCCACCCATTTTCAAAGTGACTTATCCTGAGCAGAGTCGTGGGTAAGCTAACCCAGCAAACGACTAAATCTTCACTTTATAAAAGTGCCATTAAGGTGAAAGCACACCTTGTATTTTCTAGAGAGCCTAATCCCACGATAAGCACCACCTTCTATTAAACAGTCATCCATTGTGAGTCCTTGCTGGTCACCCAGTTGAGGTGTTGGTGGCGAGGCGGAGAAGTTTGCGCCCAGTGCGCCAGCCAGTTGGGGCGAGACGGCGAGCCCTGATTCACATTCAAAGGTTAGCATCTACGATAAATGGTCTGCAGCCCCATCCAGCCTGTCACTTTCCAAATTATAATGCAGAAAGCTCAAAATGAATCCCGCCACATTCGTATTCACACTCAGTGCTGCGGACCCTGCAGCAGGGTTATTTATTTCATATGGATAAAAAAAAAAAAAAAAACGACCCTGCTCATCTGTTACAAATGACCCTTTGTACTACTGACCAATGGGATTTGTGCAAGCGAGGAACACAGAAGTCATCACTTTGCAAGGATTCACTTTCGGCTGGCCTTTGCTAGCGATGACCTGACAAGATAAAGAAAATAATAATAATCCAGTGTAAAGGAGAATTGGCAGTCGAGAGCAGACTGCGGCCCACTAGGCTTTATTTCAATGAAAATGTAGTCTTGTTTTACAGCTGATTTAAAATCTGGGCACGCACCAGTAAAGAGTTTTATTCCAACACTCAGACGATGCCATACCATCTGTAGGCCTTGAAATGTATTACTTTTAGAAAGAAATGTTTCTACTCTTGTGAGATGTGCAGCTCGCCTGCAAAGCCCACGGGTCACCAGGCTGACACTGGCATCCTCCACGTTTGCATTTTTGCACGATGGATACAAACATATGACAGTTTACCTCAGTACAACTCCCTCTTGTTTATCAGACCTAAGATACAAATGTCTGATATGCTGGTTAATGGCGTCGACTCATTTGAAACATTACACAGCCTTGTTAGGCTGCATAGCTTCATCCCCGGCTCAAGTGTCTTTTATTTTTACGTGTCCTTCTTATTAACTACTATATAAATTCTTTACGGGTTTTCTGCCAATTTAAATTTGATTATTTTTTCTGTGTCTGTCGTTTTCTTAATTTATTGTCGTTTAAATCATCGTCCTCAAATAACGGTGGCTCACACAGAGCAAGCTGAACGTTTCCATTTTGGGAAGACAGCATTTTGTTTTCACCAGGAGAGAATACGTCTTCACATCAACGACATTCCTGTGTGGCGCTCATCTGTCAGCAGTTGTCTCCCTCTTGTTCTCTTTCTTACATTCTGTATCCTGTTTTAAGCACCATCGTCATGCACCGGACACTCAGCAGATATTGCTGCTCTTCTTTATCCTTCCTATGGTGGAGTTCTTTGTCACAATTGATGACCAATAAACATAATACTTACACTTATTATAAGCTGGGAAGACACATGTAGCGTGTCCTGGGAGGAGATTATTAATAGATGGGTTTGCAAGAATTAGGCTTTTAGTACAAAAAACTCTTTTGTCAACCAGTAAGATGGCCTGCTTTTCTTTCGGCTATGTTACTTTGTCGATTATTTCATTTTTCTGAGCATCAGAAGGTTCTGGGCTATTATGTGCTTGATGCTCAGTGCATGCTGCTGCTGTCATTCTTCTTCTTCCTATCACATAATTGGCTTCTTCAATTTGCTTTATGCTCAGCAGATGTCACTGCTTGTCATTTTAATTTTCTACCACATCACCTTCTCGACCAGTTTGCTGTTGGAAACCCACAAACATAGATCATTTTGCCAAGGCAGGTACTACCTCAAATTTGCAGATTCACCATGCCTATCATCCATCCATCCATTTTCCAACCCGCTGAATCCTAACTACAGGGTCACGGGGGTCTGCTAGAGCCAATCCCAGCCAACACAGGGCGCAAGGCAGGAAACAAACCCCGGGCAGGGTGCCAACCCACCGCAGGACACACACACCAAGCACACACTAGGGACAATTCAGAATCGCCAGTCCACCTAACCTGCATGTCATTGGACTGTGGGAGGAAACCCACGCAGACACGGGGAGAACATGCAAACTCCACGCAGGGAGGACCCGGGAAGTGAACCCAGGGCTCCTTACCACTGTGCCACCGTGCTGCCCCCATGCCTATCAGATCATAAGCAATCAATTCAGAGCAAGAGCAAGGTGTAATCACATGACAGACAGAGAGACAGACAGACAGACCTTGGCATTCTATATATATAAATATCTACACATGGAAGTGTGTGTGTGTGTCTGTGTGTCTCTCCAGCTCGGGAGTGCAGGCTACAACATGAAGCTCAAAGAAATCGACCAAAGTGAAACTGCAGAGAAAGGAGAAACTCGCTTAACCGCTAATACACAAGCAACACGAGCACATCGGCAAAACGGAACCTCCGAGGAGAGAGAAACTCGCTTAGCCGCTGATAGACAGCAGAGGTGAGCACATCGGATAAACAAAACCACAGAGGAAGAAGAACCTCACTTAGCCCCTAATGCACAAGCGATGCGAGGGATCGATTGATTGAAGTGCCAGAATCCACGGTTTCTAGGACCCCGGGCGTTTTAGAGCACCGACTTACACAGCTAGTATATATTGTGGTATTAGCGCTTTATTGGTGCCGACCCGACACAGACTGACACCAGAGGCGCGTATAAAACAAACATGGGCCCCGGCCGTCCAGCGCAATATATAAATAGATAGATAGACATCTGAGGATGTTGCCCCATTGGTAGCCTGAGAGAAGGGACGGACTGGGAGAGGGGCAGTATATTCCCCTTAACGCAAGAGGGCAGCCTCCCTGGATTACATGGGGGCCACGGTGCTTGGACGCTCAACCCTGTGGGGGGACGTGGCCCACCAGCAGGGGGCGCCTGTACAGCTCCGAAACTGTGGTCTACAGCACTTCTGCCACACCTGGTACCATGGCTAGCAGAATATATCTATCTAAAAAATGCTGAGCCTGGACACGGCAGGTCAATAGAATGCATGTTTGTCACGTTAAAATCAACCCATGCCGTACTGGACAAGTCCTATCTTCTGACTTCATCAGCACTGGAATTTCTAACATGTATAGTTGTCTGGCAGCCTTGTAGTTAGATAAACTGTGGATCTTGGAGCTTTTTAGCGTGATGATGCTTACAGAAAAGTCCCTCATTGTATTCTGAAGTGCTCTGTTTTTTGTTTTAGATTAAGGCCAACAAGCCACAAACAATACCAGCCAGTTTAGTCAAAGACACAGGCTTGCCAACGATGCAGACGATGCAGTGGTTCCATCAAACTGAACACAAAACCCTCTTTCAGCCTCGTGGTTTTTCAGAATTCTTTTATCACAGTCATGCCAGCTTTTCCATCTGTAACATTTTTGCCATTGTATTCCTGATTTGACACCACAGTTTACTTTTATATTACAAGAAAGAAATGAGTTTGGCTCCTCTTTAGATTACCTGGAGAAAGTTGAGCTTTTCCTTTAACAGACCCTATTGTTTCTTTTTTGAACATCACATCTAATTTTATTGTCAGGGCACCTACACAAACACAGGGCACTGGGGTCAGGATTTACATAAGTAATGCTGGAGTCAGCAAACAAAGGGATTCTCACATCCGAAAATAACACTGAACCACGAAAAAGAAAAAAAATACGTCTTCTGGTCCAGGGTGGAGTCCATGAGCCCTGAGCGCCAAACCAAGTGTGCGGATTTCAAACCTGAAGTCAGACTGTATTAGATAGATAGATAGATAGATAGATGTGAAAGGCACTATATAGTAGATAGATATGAAAGGCACTATATAGTAGATAGATATGAAAGGCAGTATATAATAGATAGATAGATAGATATGAAAGGCACTATATAATAGATAGATAGATGTGAAAGGCACTATATAATAATAAATATATAGATAGATATGAAAGGCACTATATGATAGATAGATAGATAACTAGATATGAAGGGCACTATATGATAGATAGATAGATAGATAGATAGATAGATAAATAGATATGAAAGGCACTATATAATAGATAGATAGATAGATAGATAGATAGATAGATAGATAGATAGATAGATATGAACGGCACTATATGATAAATAGATAGATAGATAGATAGATAGATAGATAGATAGATAGATAGATAGATACTTTATTAATCCCAAGGGGAAATTCACATACTCCAGCAGCAGCATAATGATACAAAAAACAATCACATAGTACGCGTGCAAAAATGAAACTGGGCTTAATACAGAACCCATTTCTGATCCACAGCTACAGTATGTGGCGCTGCACTGATGTATTCATGCGAACAAAACAGTTCTGTGCTTGTGAATGGCTGTAGTTGCCTGCTGCACAAACCAACAGTAGTCAGCCATTGGAGACCCTGCGTTGGCTGGGGTTCAAATTGACGTTTCGTTCTTTTTCATGTGTTCCTTTTATTTGGTGCTGACTGTGTTTATGTTTCAGTGCCTCAGTGTTGTTCCATGTATGTTACCTGCAACTGCTGAGCGCTTTGAGTAGTGAGGAAAGTGCTGTATAAATGCAAAGAAAGAATTATTATGTTGTGGGTGGTCCCCCAAGAGGCAGGGTCAGGAACTGCCCTCCGTCCGGTTTATGTAATTTCACCTCTTACATTTCACCCCCACTACATTTCATCGCCATACAATACAACACAATTTATTTTTGTGTAGCCCACAATCACACTAGTAGTGCCACAATGGGCTTTAACTGCCCCTGCGTCTTTACAGCCCCCCAGCCTCGACTCTCTAAGAAGACAAGAAAAAACTCCCAAGAAAACCCCAGTAGGGAAAAAATGGAAGAAACCTCAGGAAAGGCATTTCAAAGAGAGACCCCTTTCCAGGTAGGTTAGGCGTGCAGTGGGTGTCAAAAAAAGGGGATCAATACAATACAATACAATACAATACAATACACAGAACAGAACAAATCCTCAATACAGTATAAAAATAAAAATTTTAGAAGTACGGAGCAGAATTTAGATTTTGATATTTCTCTTCCACCCTAGTAACTTCTAATACCCACACCCAGACATTTTGAGTGTTGGAAGTTTCTACAAGAAAAATAAAGTGAATAATCGTTCTCAGCATTCAAAACTGACTTTCCTAATTTAAAGATTTTTGTAGCAAAATGATAAAAAAAGTTAGCAATAGTGCATCACTTAAATGAAACGCTCTGTAAACATATGTAAATTTTTATTTCCATTAAACAAATCCAACCGATTTTACAAAGATGAATATCACATGTCGTTGCGAAAAAACACACGTGTAATACATTTATGTACTAAATTAATATCTTTGTAATTTACCGGGGGCAAAATGTGGGGTGCAACTTATCCGGACGCCCCTCTGTCCCCTATCGCCTATAGGGTCTCCCACAGTTCCTGGCGGTTCATTGTGAACGTGCTCTGGAGTTGCTGAGTTTGTGTGTCTTTCACTGGGCTTTGTGTTTGTGTAAAATCCTGGATGTTTTCCACCTTTGCTATTGGAATCTCTTTCTGGACGGGTTTGATTTGGATTGCATTTGTGTAACTGGCCAGTCCATTTTGCCTTTTGTGTCTCCAGACAGTTTGTGGATATAAACCCTTTTTATTTTATATAGATTCTGTAGAGCCCTTTTTGTATCTAGCCAGGGTTTTTGATCAGATTTCCCCCCCCATTTGGTATTTTTGGAAGTGCTTTTGGGCCTTCTAGTTTATGACACCCATCATGTTGAGGTTGAAGTGGCCTTGATATCTGGCTTCCATAATATAAAGATCTTCCTGAAATTTCTCTCCATGTCCGTCACTTACATCACCCACATTTGGTGGGGAAAAAAAAAAATACAGAAATAGCAGTCTGAGTGATTTTTTTTTTTTTGTTCATGCCCTACCGTACGGACAGCCATTCATGCGTGAGGGCAGAATAACCCAACTTCTCAATCCAAAATAACACTTGTGAGCCGTTGTCAATCTCTTTGACAGGTTCTTGCACTTATCACGCGGAGTATATTTATTTACCACAAATGTAACAAAAATTGTTGCGGTGGTTGACTCGGCGGGCGCCTGTTCATTTAAAGTTTAAACAAAAACGTTACACCAACAAAACCTTAGCAAGCACAAGGCGTACCCTCAGTCCTTCAAACCCGAAGATGAGAAGAGGACCAGGAGACGTTTGAAACGTTTGTAGAACAAGAAATGAGGCGAAACCTCTAAAGACCAAATCCTAATCATAAACCAGAAGTCAAAGTCAGAGAGAGAAACGGTAGAATCAGAAACCAGCAAGTAGAGAAAGAATATGCGTTTGGATTTGAGGGAGCTTTTACCCCAATCGTGGATACCAAATGAGTATGTGCGTGGATTTAAAGGATCGCGCTGATAACCCAAAGTGTGGTGTCATGCCACGTAACCGCCATGGTAACTGGTAATGGGAATAATAACCTGGCATTGCCCGACTGGTAAACAAAATAATGTCACAGCACTGTTAATAATTAACCATTACGTTCAGGAAACGAACTGACTGCGAAGAACCCACACAGAAGGTGTTAGAGAAAAAGCAGCCCAAGCTTCTAATATATCTCTCTATTATATGAATAAATCTTGGGTCGAGACTCGGAAAGACACTTTGACATCCCGCAGGAACAACCAATTTAAAAGAAGATCACGCACATCTAACCTCTCAGCTCTTGGGATGCTTTTGGCAGACACACTTCCTGTGCTCTCAGCTCTTAAAAATGTTATACGTTCGAGATGGCACGTCAACGACTAAGCGAAGAAGAAAGAGCAGCGTGTCGAAAAGAGACCCCAAAGCAGGGAAAAAAGAACAATAATAATCTGAAAATAAGGAAAGTAATAAACAGCCCGGACCAAGTGAAATTGAAAACCTCGTAGGTCCAATCGGGGTCAGAAATAAAAGACGTCATAAAGACGTTCGGAAACGCTGGCGAGGTACACATGAAGAGCAGGTTAGAGTTAATGGAAGTCTCAAAAAAACAAAAGTAAAGATCGCATTAGCGTGAACAAACGGAAATTATTACTCAGTGAAATAACAGAACAGCGAAAAGAGATCAATATATGGACATGGGTGATATGACAGAAGTTGAGATTGTTCGGCTTTAAACTTTAAGTCAGAGACTTGTAGATCGTCTAATTCGTGTTGCCATCAGGGAGAAGTAGCGTTTCATCTCAATGAAGAGGCGCATCCGCGAGAATTAAAAGATTTGTTGTTTGGTGAAAGTGAAATCCACAAACACTATGAGCAAAATATCCGAGTCTACAATAATCTTTTCGCATTCGCATCATTCAGTGCTCACAACGTAGATTTACACAACAGTGGACCATACGCTATGAGAATCTGGGGTCCTGCAACAATTAAAGCCACGACAAGTTTAATTTTGAAGAAACCACAATTCAGCCAGGCGTATATTTATGATCACTGAGAAGTGATGAATCGAAAGAGTGGGTAACAATTCCCATGAAAATAACAATCTCTTTCAATTGTATATCCGGATAACCAAACCCTGGTGGGGCGGACCCCCTAGTTGTTCTAAAAAATATTTTAAGGGTGAAATAAAGATTTTGAGGTTGGGGACTAGTGGGTGTGCAGATGGCAGTAGAGGGAATCACGGCGTCACGCAACAGGGAGTGTGGAAAACGATCAAGCAGCAGTCAAACGAGTGTGTAGAACTCAAGACCTTGATGTCCATCCATCTATTATCCAACCCGCTATATCCTAACTACAGGGTCTCGGGGGGGGTCTGCTGGAGCCAATCCCAGCCAACATCGGGCGCAAGGCAGGAGCAAACCCCAGGCAGGGCGCCAGCCCACCGCAACACACCTCGATGTGCTGGGCAAATTCTCATTTTTTAACGCATTTTACTCTTAGTAGCAAAATCTTTGTTTTCCAGTGTAATTAACTTGATAAGAAAAAGCCTCCACGTGTTGCTTTTGTATAATGGCCGTCGGTGTCTAATGACACTCGTATGTAGCAACATATAATCGCGGCGCCAGAGATGGCAGCGCGCCACCCGTTGATTAGCACACGCCACTAAGGAATCTGTACACGTGACTAGAAGGACCTGATAATCCTACAGTTTACTTGACCTCTGGAGTGAGAATTGAGGAGCTAGAAAGTCACAATTTAGGGCTTTGCTCAGTCGAGTAAGAATTTCGTGGTACTCTGCACACTTGACAATAAGGATCCTATAAACCTATACATTTAAAAGCCATTATTTTTTTTCATTCTTTTTAACTTTATGGGTATGATAATGAAGGCTCAAACAACACAATTTATATCGGGGACCACATACTTTATGAGAGACACATAAACACAGTTCTAATTTTCCTTTTCCATACGTGGCCATATTTTTATCTCTGTAATTCTAAAATTGTTTTTCTGTTTAAAAGTATCAGAAAATAAGAAGATGGTTTACTAGTCTTGTTATTCTTATGAAGGAAGGCAAAACTTTATAGGAACAGCTAGCTATGTATTACAGCGGGGTTTGCCACTCTGCTCCTTGCTTTGACTTGTGGTACACATACTGTCTATTTTTAAGGTTTTAAATACAGTAATTTGCCAACATGTGTGCTGCTGCAATTTCCTGGCTTTAAAATGGGCTGCTATAAGTGGGGGCGAAATTACATATGTGTGGGGGACGTGAAGGGACCACCGTTAACAGAGCTTTACTACACGACACTGTTTAACGTGATAGATAGATAGATAGATAGATAGATAGATGAAGGGCACGATGGATGGATAGATAGATAGATAGATAGATAGATAGATAGATAGATAGATAGATAGATAGATAGATAGATAGATAGATAGATAGATAGATAGATAGATAGATATGAAAGGCTCCATATAGATAGATAGATAGACAGATAGATGAAGGGCACGATAGATAGATAGACAGATAGATGAAGGGCACGATAGATAGACAGATAGATGAAGGGCACGATAGATAGATAGACAGATAGATGAAGGGCACGATAGATAGATAGATAGATAGATAGATAGATAGATAGATAGATAGATAGATAGATAGATAGATGAAGGGCACGATAGATAGATAGACAGATAGATGAAGGGCACGATAGATAGATAGATAGATAGATAGATAGATAGATAGATAGATAGATAGATAGATAGATAGATAGATAGATAGATAGATAGAAAACTTCCAAGGGGCTGAACACTTTTTATAAGCGCAGTGCAACTGTCTGTGGTGAAGCGCATTAGCGGTCCATGGCAGTGTGGCTCAGAGATGCTGGTTGTGGGTCCGTGCCACCAGAAGGCTGGGCAGCCGCAGGGCAAGTAAAATGGAGTAATGAGCTGATTGCTTGCACACATGCAGTTCCTCTTTGACACTCCACGGGTCGATAAGCAATACATCTGCACCCCCAAAGATATGTAAAGAGTCTGACAGATAGACTGTAAAGAGAAAAGGTCAAGAAATAAAGAGAAAGATGGTCTGGGAGAAAACCAAGGCAGAGCATTTGGCAAGACAGAGATCAAGATCAGGAGTGCAGGCCGGCGCTGTGGACAGGAGACAAGGCATTTGGGTGCCTGTGCACTGAGCAAGAGGAACGGCCCCCCGAGGGGTGCGTCACTCCTGTTTAGCATCGGAGGAGCAGAAGTGACCGTTGGCTTTGCAGGTTGTACTGTGGACACCAAGGTGTGACAGTTAGATGATGGAGCGGGGCTGCTGGCATCCAGCCACTGGCTGAGGTAGGTGGGACGAGTGCCGTTTAGCATTTCAGCAGGTGGAGATGGTGAAGAGAGAGGAGAATAGAAGGAAGACAACCTGATTTCATCTCTTTGGTTTTATTCCTGTTTGTAACATTCCTTAGGGTTATGTATTTTATGGTTGATTTTATCTCCCAGCGTTTTTATGGAATATTTATTGAATTATTTATTTACAGAAGATTGACTGCATCACACTTTTTCTACAGACACTGATTGTTGTTGGAATAAACTGAACAAAGCACTGGCACCAGTCTTGTAGTTTGTGTCCTCACTGCACCAGTCCATCTTGGTTTCTTAATTATCAATGTACTGGGAAATGGGTGATGCGAAGCCTATGGTCACTTGGGGTATCACACAGATATACAGCCATGAAAGGTGCCCTATTCAATACTATTTAAAATGCCCACATACCCTAGATAAACTGACAAATGCAATCCTCAGTGCTTTGTATCTCCACTTGAGGTGAACGTATGTGACCAGTTTGCGACAGAATGTATGTGCTGACCAGCTAATCCATTTCAGTGTTCCTCCGGCGGCATTACTAATGGAGCGGAGAGTTCAGTGCGCCTGCCAAACACGGCTCGTAGCGTACAGCCAAGGTCTTTAATCTTTACCAGTAAGTTTACACTTCCCAGAAGGATGACCTTAGTTAGTCACGACTGGTTGAAGCCAAAGTGGAAACGATTGATGCGGGTCACCCTTGCCATTCATTTATACCAGATGAGGGTTACTGTGTCGGCTGAAAGGGTGCGAAATAGGCAATGGGTGAATCCTGAGGGCACAAGGGCCTGTTGGAATAGAAGCGGACAATTCTAGTACCAGTTACCTGGATATTTAATCATTCTCACAATTCTGCAGAGCTCATGGAGAACCTCAACCTCTTCTCTTTGATTAATGGCTACCTGGTGACGTGACTATGTGTACCTTCAGGTGGGCTCTGCTACCATCGCCATATATGGCCCCCCAAACTCTTCTTAGCATCAGCTGAGCATGTGTTTTCTCAGCTCATTCTTTGTCACATTGTCATATAGATGTTCTTGATAGGTTAAAGCCCATGTCACATTACATAACGTTTCCAGTGATTTTCAGTCACAGCCTTCATTTACATAAGACTAGTGAGCTGGAGGCAGTTGGCGGCGGGCTCCCATCGGGGACAGTCAGGTAATGTGACTTGCCCCCTTAAACAGGTTCGATTTCGCCATTAGTAGTAGGGGTGGGTTCTGTGCACATGAGAGCTGACAACCAATGAATGCTCATCCAGAAGTAAAATTTACAGAATGCAGAGAGGAGGAATAAGGAACACAGGGGTCTTGGACCTCCCCAACTGTATGGTGTCTCGTGTTTTACATATCATGACAAAAATAAAAAAGTTAAAAAGGGTGGACATTGCAGCTGAACTCGTTGTACCTGTTAACCCTTCACACGGCACCACGGTATTGGCTTTCACAAAAAGGGATGAGCAGCACAGATCTGGAAAGTCAGCAGCAGTCGCTAAATGTGACATGGCCAGTGATTTAAATGAACAAAGTCTGGCAATGAGATCAGCAACTATACTCAACATTAGTTAATTATCTCAAACTGGCCTTGTATGAATGTGTCATAATGGACCTTGGCACCTTGGTGGATTTCTGCTTGACTCCAAATTCTGCTGAGATAGCAAGAGGGACTCCAGCCCCCCTTAAATTCTGAACTGGATTACGCATTTTTGAGAATGTTTTGTTCTATTATGTCTCTCTTATTATAAAAAAAAAAAAAATCTTGGGAGGGAGACAAGGAAGACGAGACATGATCTTCTCGGAAGACACTTTGACGTCACGCGAGACAAGGCAATGAGACAAAAGGACAGCTGCTGTACAGGCTTTTAAATGATCGACGCGCAGCTCGGCAGCTGGAGCAGAAAGACAGCAGCTGAGCCAACCCCATCTCCTTAGCGTGCGGCGTTCTACGTCCCTAAGAAAGAGATTTAACTACGCCCGGGGGCTGGAAATAAAGGACAAAGAGTAGATGACAAAGTAGAATGTCGTAAAGAATTCAAAAACGTTGGCGCAGTACACATGCAGAGCAGGTCAGAGATAATGGAAGTACGAAAATTCCAAAGTCTCAAAAAAAGGATAGTAAAGATCGCATTAGTGCAAACAAATGGAAATTATTACTCAGTGAAATAACGGAACAGCAAAAAAAGATCGAATAGATTGTGCGGATTTACACTTTAAATCGGAGACTTGTAGATCGTCTAATTCGTGTTGCCAGCAAGAATGAAAAGATTCCAAAAACATCCCGTCAGATGGAGACTTTTAACATGAGATTCTTTCAAGTCACACCCTACTTACAACCATTTTCAAACAAGACCACAGTCATCTAACCTCCGTCGTGTTAATGCTTTTGGCAGACACACTTTCTGCGCTCTCAGCTCTTATAAATTTTATCAGGACACTAATTTTATACGTTCGAGATGACACATCAACGACTAAGCAAAGAAGAAAGAGCATGGACAAACATTAGAAAAAGTCGTTTTATTTATGAGAGAGAAAGAAACGATATTCACTCACAGGCAGTTATACGTTGCGTTGTCATGATGTAAGTCCAAACACGGAATCAAAATTCAATGAGATCTTGAAGAAAAGTTAATTCAAAATATTGTTTTTACTAAAGTTTTAAAGTAAAAGTGAAAATAATGCATATGTAACAATTCCCATGAAAATAACAATCTCATTAAATAAACCAAACCCGGTGGTGGGCGAGTGAAGCGGACAGGGGGTGGAGCCCCCTAGTAATTTAATTATATTAGTCATTCATGTTTTGCATGTTTGTGTATTATAAATCATGTGATGTGAGCTCGGGTAGCTTTTTATCTTCCCGGGTAGTGAGGTGTAGTATTTATGTAAGTGTATAGTATGTATTTTGTTACTTTTGAGTCATTATTTATTTTATGTGTATATATTTTCTCTTGTGTTAATTATTGTGTGCTGTCTCTTTAAATGTTTTGATGCTCTTTGTTATTTTTGGTTTGTGACGTCACCACTTCTGAACCCTGCCACGGACTATTTAAACTGGCTGAGAAGGCTCAGGAGTGGGAATCATTCATTGATGACTTTTCTGTGAGTACTGCTGTGTATTTGTTGTTGATGTTCTACTTTTTATTTTATTTTTTTCATTTTGTATTAAGAATTCTGATCTCTGGGCTATTGTGCACCAAGCCTGTGTATGTTCATCTATTTGTGTCCAGATTTTAATGGCTTGCATGTTTGCTGCCCAGTAATAAAACTGAAAGTTAGGTAGAGCCATGCCACCTTCTGCCTTAGGTCTTGGTAGGGTCGCTATTTGGATACGTGGATGTTTTAAGTTCCAAATAAATGAGGTTATGGTTGAATCTAATTGCTTAAAAAATGATTTATTGATGTATATTGGAATGTTTTGAAATAAAAATAGAAGCTTAGGAATGATATCATCTTTCAGCTAGAGTGAGATGAAGGGTTGACCATCTATGCAAGTCTTGCTTCATTTTTTCCATACAGACGGTGAAATTTTGTTGATAAAGAGCTTAATGTTTACTTGTGATATTTACCCCGAGGTATTTAAACTGATCTGCAATAATAAAAGGGAAGATGTCCAATCTAATATTGCGTGTTTGAGAATTCACTGGAAAGAGCACATTTTTATTCAAATTAATTCTGAGACCTGAGATCTTTTGAAATTGTGTAAGTGCTGTTAGGACTGCAGGCACAGTATTTTGTGGGTCTGATATATACAGTACCATATCATCTTCATATAGAGAAATTTTCTGTTCAAGTCCTTCTCTGATAATCCCCTTTTATCTGATAAGCATTTCGACAGTGAACTGCCAGTGGTTCAATGGCAAATGCAAATAGCAGTGGTGACAAGGGGCATCCTTGTCTGCTACCACGTTCTAGTTTAAAGTAGTCTGAACAAATGTTGTTAATACAGACTGAAGCTTCTGGATTGGTGTACAGTAGTTTGATCCATGGACAAATGTTCGGGCCAAAGCCAAATTTCTCTAATGTAGTGAAAAGGTATTCAATCAAGTCAAATGCTTTTGCTGCCTCCAACGATAATAATTTCTCTGGGGTGTTTGATTTGCTGGTGAATATATTACATTAAACAGGCGTCGAAGATTGGAAGCTAAGTGTCGGCTTTTTGGGATTAATAAAGTATCTATCTATCTATCTATCTATCTATCTATCTATCTATCTATCTATCTATCTATCTATCTATCTATCTATCTAATAAATCCAGTTTGATCTTGTGATATTACCGAAGGCAGCACTTTCTCCATCCTTCTAGCTAGGACTTTGGAGAGTATCTTAACATCATTATTCATAAGTGAAATTGGTCTGTATGATGCACATTGTAATAAAGCCTTATTTTGTTTAGGAAAGATAATAATTAATGCTTGGTGAAAAGTTTGAGGTAGAATTTGATTGTCTCTGGCTTCTGTAAATGTTGCTAATAAGAGGGGAGCTAGCTGAGTGGAGAACTTCCTATAAAATTCTGCAGGGTAACCATCAGAGCCTGCTGCTTTCCTGCTCTGAAGTGACTGTATAGCATCTAGTAATTCTGATAACGCCAGAGGTTTATCCAGTTCCTCTGCAATAAAAGTATCTTTTTGTGGTATCTGTAATGTATCCAGAAATGCATTAAAGTGTGTGTTGTCTTCTTTCAACTCAGTAGAATATAAAGATTTATAGTAGTCTCTAAATGTGCGCATTATATTTTTATGGTCAATGATTTTATCTCCGTTCGTGTTGGTGATTGCTGGGATTGCAATGAGAACTTCTTGCTTGTGAATTTGTTGGGCTAAGAGCTTGTTGTTTGTTTATTTATGACTAGCTGTCCCCCACGGTAGTAGTGAAACAGGACAAACTTTAAAAATCAATAAACAAACATGTATCGCTAACTAAGTGGAGGCAAGGTACACTCCAACATGTGGCGACAGGTACAGCGACTTAAACGTAGCTTGGCGCGTGAGTGAGGAGGGCCCTGCCTGGCTCCCCACTCCTGACGTCACGCTTCCCCCTCCACTTGGCCTGCAGCCTCTCTCTCGGATTAGTGCGAATAAATCGCTCCTGCAAGTGAACTATGATACTTAGCACGATGAGAGAAGCTGCAAAATCAACCGGAATGTTCAAGCCAGACAGACAGATGTTGGATATTATATATAGAGAGAGATAGTGACTTTTACAGATAATAAAATGAGATTTAAAATAATGTAACCAGCTTTAATTGATTTAGTGCTTGTTACCTTCGACACAAAGGGCTTGATGGTAATACACTCCATGGTGGTACACTCCAAGGCTGGCACGTGAGTGAGGAGGACCCTGCCTGGCTCCCCACTCCTGATGTCACACGTCCCCCTCTCCTCGGCCCCGCAGCCTCTCTCTCGGATTAGTGCGAATAAATCGCTTCTGCAAGCAAACTATGATACTTAGCGAAATTAGAGAAGTTGCAGAATCAACCGGAATGTTCAAGCAAATTCTAGAAAAAAAACCCAATCTAAATCCGTTAAGTAGTTCTCTCGTGAAAAGCGGACAGATAGACATACAGATAGACGTTGGATTTTATATATGTATATATATTTTTATATATATATTGAAGCGAAGGTCTGTGATACGGTTTGCATATTTGCAGCTGGAGATCCACAAAGGGAGAAGATGAATCACGTATCATAAAGTGGTTTTTATTCCTATTTATTCCCCTGCCAGGAGCCTTCATCAGAGGGTAATGCTTAGATATACAAAAATCAAAGGCAATATATAGCAAAATTCGGAGGTGGTGTTGCGTCAGGGGTTTGGTCAGTGTGTTTGGGAGGAGCATTGGTTGTAAAATTGTATTTATTATGAACATGTTCTTATTAAGTTTGCATATGCTGGGTTTATGTCCGAATAATATTATATATTGCCTGAATATTGATTCTTGTATGTCTAAGCATTACCCTCTGATGATGGCTCCTGGCAGGGGCTGAAAGCTCCTTTGTGGATCTCCAGCTGCAAATATATATAAACCAGTAACAGCGCACTGCACGATAACGTGCAGCGAACACACTTGACTTGAGCGTTCCTAGTCTTCATCCTCTTTCTCTGTACGTTTACCATTCGTTTGCTCAGAGGTTGATGTTCTTGCTGTTTCCTGAGCAGCTCTTCTTTTCTCCACCCTAGCGGCCTGCTGCTTCTCTTCTTTCGTCGGCATCTTTTCGCGTTAAAACTGATTAAGTTAGTTTTTTTGTTGCAATTACTTAGTACGTTTTCTTTAATTTTTCACTTAAGCTGGCACTTAATCTGCCTCAAGAAGGATTAGCGAAGGTGGTAGGAATGAAAACGGCGCCCATACGCATGCGCCGCACGGCCGCCCTGCTGCGCACTGCCGAGAGTTGATTCTACAATATAATAAAATAAAAATAAAAAGAGTAATAAAAATCATCACCCCGAAAGCGGATAGTAGACGTCACGTAGTATAAGTTCACCAAATTTCAGGTCATTCGGTCTAACAGTTTGCAAGCTACAGGTGATTTGAAATCCTGGACAGACAAACGAACAGCCATGGTAGCATATTATAGAAGAAGAAGATGACAGAAATTGTCTGCCTTGAAAATTAAATTCAACACTCAAAAGTCTTTGCCTTTCTTTTTCTTTCTTTCTTTCTTTCTTTCTTTCTTTCTTTCTTTCTTTCTTTCTTTCAGAATGCTCTCATTCGTAGTTTATTCTCCCCTCCTGTGCACAGGCCTATCATGGCCAAGGTTCACTCACACCCCTTCAAGTGACATTTAACGCCGAGTGTACTTATGTCTGTATGTACGTAAGCTCCACCTATACGACTTCCTATAATATTTTCAAATGCTCTATTCTTGTCTCATATTCTGCCATGTGGGGTATGTGGTGTTGGGGCAGTGGCGCTCGTTCAAATCTAACACCCTGTTCAGTTTCACTGTTATGTCTAGATTTGTAACTAAAAAAAAGCGAGGCGTTACTTTTTGGGCACTAATATGTGAGTCGATATTTCAGGCTGGTAAGCAGATCCTGTTTCTTGCCAGATGTGAAATGTAAAGCATCAGCCAGCAGACCTTTACTTAAACTTCCTTTAATATCAGCAGACTCTCTTAATCCTTACCGTTTCCAGCTGGACTGTTTTTTATCATAACCTTGTGGAATAAAAAGTGAAATAAATATGGCTTTTTGAAAGAAAAGGGATATTATAAATGATGTCGATCCATTCATTCATTATTGTATTCACTTAATCCAGCTGCGAGTCATAGTGGCAATAAAGTATCCCAGAAACATCAGGGACAAGCCACACCAGTTAAAAGAATAGTCAACGTATTTTTTCATGTGTTACTTAGCCCACGTAGTAGTAGTGATGGCCAAGACAAATATTTTAATCTCATGTTTTCATGCAGAATGGGGAAAGACGGTTTATAACATAATAGAACACAATGGTGACCAATGCTGTACAACAGCAAACGTGAAAATGATGGAGCAAAGAAAAAAAAAAAATGGCACGTTAGTCTTGTCACATAGTCCACCTGTCAGTTATTCAGTTGTATACGTTTTTTTGCTAAAATATCATTACTAATTCTTCTGGAGAAATCAGCACACACCATAAACAGGAAAGGCATTTCCATAATACTGCTGGTTTAAGTTGAAGCCCCGCCTCTCCACTTCAATCATTGGTCAAAAGTCCTCCCAGATTTATGGGAATGTCTTTCCTGTTTATGATAAGTGCTGATTTCTCCAAAAGAACAATCTATTACATAATAAAACTCTACAGTCTTTGTGAGTGGCCAGTCTCTCAGAGCAATCTGATTGGTCAGTTTGGCTTTGGTTACACAATTGAAAGAGGAAGTGCGAGTTTGAGACCCACAAGGAGTGACATATCTGAGGCCGGGTTCATCTCCTGCCTGAGGTTCAAATGCTTGTTTTGTGTCTTTGTTGTAAATTTTTTCTTTATTTGTATGTGTTGCGATTTCTTCTGATTATGATTTGTAGTATTCGTTATGTTTTATGTATCTTTATCTAAGCCTGGGTTACGTTCCTTATGTGTTGTTGGTGGATCCACCTGCCAATCGTAGCCAAGAACTGCCCTCCACCCTATAAATCCAGAGAGGCCCTTTATGTCTCCTGATGTAAAGTTCTTGTGCCTTTTGTGAATTCAAATGTACTTTGAGGTTACTAAATTATTGATGGGGCGGCACGGTGGCACAGTGGTAGCGCTGCTGCCTCGCAGTTAGGAGACCCGGGTTCGCTTCCTGGGTCCTGCATGCGTGGAGTTTGCATGTTCTCCCCGTGTCTGCGTGGGTTTCCTCCCACAGTCCAAAGACATGCCAGTTAGGTGGATTGGCGATTCTAAATTGTGCTTGGTGTGTGGGTGTGTTTGTGTGTGTCCTGCAGTGGGTCGGCACCCTGCCCAGGATTGGTTCCTGCCTTGTGCCCTGGGATTGGCTCCAGCAGACCCCCGTGACCCTGTGTTCGGATTCAGCGGGTTGGATGGATGGATGGATGGATTATTGATTTTTTTTGTGTTCTGTATTTCAATTCTTCTTGGAATTTTGTATTGGGATCATTGGTTGTATTGGATTATTTAATGTTTTGGGCAAATCCTTTTGCCTTTCTGTTCAGTGGAGCTTCATTGTTATTGGAGAACATTTTTGTGACGCATACAATGCCCTTTTTTGTATTTAGCCAGGGTTTATAACAGGATTTCCCCCTATAGCAAGCATTTTTAGAAGTGGTTTTGGAACTTTCTTGGACTCCTAGTCCATGGCCAGGAGGAGTAAAAACGTAGGAGGTACGCCTAGAGTCATCTTTAAAGGCAGGAAGTAAATAAAAATGGGCAGCAGCCAAGCAAGGAGCCTCAAAATGACCAAATCTGAGAAGCAGCAAATGTTCAAGAGAGGGAGCACCAGGCAAGACACACGAGGATACAGAAGACAAGACATATCAGATGTTTTTAAGTTTATTCTATCACCTGTCTTTGACAAGTAACGTGGCTAGTTAATAACATTTGAAGAAAAAGTACATAGATTTTGCACATATGACTGGATAACTTTTTCTTTTTTCCACGCAGGTCTTTCAAATCGTTTGCTGTTGTGCAGCATTGGTCACCATTGGGCTCTGACTAGCATGTCATAAACGTTCTGTTCTGCATGAAAAGATGAGATTAAAAATGTTTCTCGGCCATCATTACAAACTATGTGATGTAAGTAACATATAATTCACCATTTTTGGGTGACATATTCATTTTTACTTAACAGGCACATCTTTGAGAGTTGGGTGGAAAACTGGAAGAGCACGAACATCCTATAATGACAAGAGGAGAACATACAAAAGGCAGCCCAACGGTGACTCCACTGACCAGTTCAGACCCAGGGCTGTGTGCCGCTGCCTGTTTCACTTTATTAATATTATATTGTTTCCCATATTTTTCATTAGCTTCCTTTTGCTACTTTATTTTTGGGGGTCTTTTGCATTTCATGACTTCATTTCTATGCTAATTACATTGCTGCAATTTCTAGTAGCGTCTCAGACTGATTTGACTTGATAGCAATTTTTTCCCCGCTCTTTTACCGAGTCTCCTTTGAGTCAGTTGACTACTTTTTTTATCATCAAATTCAAACAGCAGATGTTATCAAAGCACTGAAATGTGAAAGACAAAAGTTTCCCTGGATGGCGACTGTCTGGCCTGGGAGGCTCTGAACACTCGGTGTTATAAGGAATACCAATTATTGTCCTGCTTCAATTTCCTTTACGATCACCTGGGAGTGTCAGCACAGATGTAGCAGGTGAGGTGGATTTGAAATGATTTCTGTTTGCCGTACCCAAAGTAATTAGTCAAAGCGCTGACAGCCACCGGTGGAGGCAGGCACCTTTATATCGTTTACCCATCCATGTTATGAGCCCACTCTTTTAATTGTATTATCTTGTGGCATTCATGTGCAAGGTAAGGAGGCAACTGTGCATGGCATCTCAGTTTACTGAAAATGTACGAAGAGCCAATGGTGTGCCTACAGCGTGATGGGGAACCTACTTAAACAAAAGGAGAACATGATGATGCCTCCCAGAAAGGTCTCAACCAGCCTCACACATCTAAACTCCAGACGACCGCGTCATCCTTCAGAATGTGACATCGTGCTGGCCCCGCCTCTTGGGGCCCCACCCACAAAACACAAAGGAATGTATATTGTATGAACTTCAGGAAACACTATGCCAATACTTTCTCTCTATTATATAAAAGAATCTTGGAAGGAGAAAAGACGTGATTTTCTCGGAGAGACACTTATATGTCCCACGAGATGAGTCTTTGTGCCAAGAGATTTTAAAATGCCCGGGGCAAGAAAATAAAAGACAAAAAGTAAATGACAATGTAGAACGTCGTAAAGAATTCAAAAACGTTAGTGCGGTACACATGCAGAACAGGTTAGAGATAATGGAAGTATGAAAATTTGAAAGTCTCAAAAAAAGCACAGTAAAGATCACATTAGCACAAACAAACAGAAATTATTACTCAGTGAAATAACGGAACAGCGTAAAGAGATCGAATATATTGTTCGGATTTAAACTTTAAGTCGAGACTTGTAGATCGTCTAATTTGTGTTGCCATCAGGAAAAAGAAAAAGTACTGTTTCTTCTCAATGTAGAGGCGTATCCGCAAGAATTAAAAGATTCCAAAAACGTTGAAGCGATACACATGCAGAGCAGGTTAGAGATAATGGAAGTACGAAAATGAGAACGTCTCAAAAAAAAGAATAGCCAGGATCGCATTAGCGCAAACAAACGGAAATTATTACTCAGTGAAATAACGGAACAGCGAAAAGAGATCGAATATAGTGTTCAGAGTTAAAATTACAGGGTGGTCCAGATCTAATTATGCAGATCATCTGGATGACTTTGATTTATGCGGGGACGATTCCACTTCCACGTGAAGACGATTATTCATGTCGTCAGTTTTCGATGGTCCGGGATTTTTCGGGTGATTTCCTATGTAATAAACTTAATAAGTTAGAGCGTAATGAAAATTGCATAATTAGATCTGGACCACCCTGTAAATTGTCTAATTTGTGTTGCCATCGAGAATGAAAAGATTCCAAAACGTTGCCACAGTATGAAGTCCCGTAAGCCGGAGACTTTTAATATGAGATTTTTTCAAGTCACGCCCTACTTACAACTACTGTATTTTCAAACACGACCACATTCATCTAACCTCAGTCGTGTGAATGCTTTTGGCAGACACACTTCCTGCGCTCTCAGCTCTTATAAATTTTATCAGGACAAAGAATTTTATACATTCGAGATGACACGTCAATGAATAAGCGAAGAAGAAAGAGCATGGACAAGCATTCAAAAGAGTTGTTTTATTTATTACAGAGAAAGAAACGATATTCACTCACAGGCAGTTATACGTTGTGTTGTCACGATGTAAGTCCAAACACGGAAGCAAAATTCAATGCGATGGGATGTGAGATACAAAAAACACAAAACAGTACAAACGTCACTTCAGAATAGTTTGGGTATCACCGCGTGGTCACGTAGGCTCAATATATAGAAATAAAAGGCTGTGTGCTCCGTGGTTACTCTCTCCGGTGGACGTTAGCATATCGTAATCTCTTGGACCAATAGCGTGAGTTTTCCGCATTCGACTTATACGACCGACATTATAAAATACCAGAAATTATACAATAAAATCAAGTCCCTACTTATCCGCGGGAGAACTTAAACGCAAATATATATGGTAATTAATGTCTCAGCACGTCATTTCCGGTGATGATTCCCCCTAACAGCTGGGAGTTGCATCCTAACAATTAGAGACAATGATGCAGGAGAAGGAAGCAAAAATAACATAATAATTGGAGTCACCAACGCATTTCAATGAAAAATAATGCAACAATATTCAACAATGAAATTTGTAACAGAAAGTCAAACAAAAATTGACCATGAGATAGTAATTGTCATAGTATTTTAATTGTTGCACAATTAGCCACTCAATCCATTTGTTGATCGTTTTATACAAGGGGGGACCCCCTAAATCGTGTATTTCTCAGATCATTTCCAAAATTTAAAAACCCTCAGAATCCTCTCCCTGAGACACAATACATTTGTCCTAACGCTTTTTCCATTGTTACAAAGTGATAGCCTTCAGTGCCTCCGTCGTTTGCTTCTTGACCTCCTCTACATCCTGAAGGTTCCTCTTCATTCTTGGAAATAATGAGAAAAAACTGCAGGGTTCAAGGTCTGGGGAGTAGGGAGGGATGGTGGGAAGCCGTTGTCATCCCGTTTATCGTGACAATGCTGTGTGGGCCGGAGCGTGGTCGTGATGCAGAAGCCACTCGCCTGATCGCCACACTTTGATTCGTTTTTCTCCGCACCGCATCACGCAATCACTTGAACACTTCAATGTAAAACCCGTTGCCTGGCTCAAAACTTCTTCTTTGAAGGCCCCTCGAAGCATTGTGGCAGCTTCTGCTGCTGTTTCCCCCATAAGGAAACACGACTTGATGCAAACACGTTGTTCTTTCTAGTCTGCCATCACAAAATCGACGAAGACGGTAACAGAAGCTGAAGAAAAAAATGACACAGCAGACCTTACAGACCTTTCTTTCCCTACGGACGCTGCTCGGCCAAACGATGCAGATGGCAATCTCGTATACGCACCTAGCGGCACATTGGAACTAAGACCCCTCCAGCGTCTTGTTATTTTTGTGTCCCCCCATATAGCATCTTTAACTGAAAGCATCATTAGAGCACACAGCAGTCCCTGGGATGAGCTTTGACGGTGCACTCCTCCATTCCTGGCATGCTTGTGTTAGTTACCTTTACGTCTTCTTCGATATTTTATAGCATGTAGAGTTGTCACTACCGAAGGTGCCAGTTCATCTTTAATTTATATAGCACCTTTCACAGAAAAAAAAGGCAATGAAAGAGTCTCAAGAGCTCAAGTAAAGTGGTGAGGCCGAATGAGAGGCACCTGCTGTGACTTCCACGAGACACTTGAGCAATTGCCTGCTTCTTCTCATATGTAAAGCAGATCAAATGATTGCTCTAAATCTTTCTGTGTCATTAAACCCACAAGATGATTTATGTTCATCTCCTACGCCCTCGAGCTGTAACCAGGGCGTCTTCCGTTGGACAATGTCATCCTTCATTTGATGCGCTTATATTTAGGCAGCGGGCCCACGGAACACACCATTCATTCGTAAATGTCTTGCATGAGACAAAAAAAGAGAGAGTTAGGGAAAAGCTTCCTGTCTGGGCCGGGGGCGGATTTACCAATGCAAAAAAAAAAACAACAAATTGTAGCTTTCTAATTTCTACGCACTTTATCTGAAAATCATTATGGTGTCTGAAGAATGCCAGCTTCAAAGTGTTTGGCTCACTTAGTTGCAAGCTTGTCTTTTGTTGACTTAATTTTGAAAGCCCGTAAAAATTCAGTCAGTCATTCACCAGAGAGAACTGGCAGCCACAAAAAGCTCCCCGCATCCTGCCTCCCCCAGTCTTAGCAGTTGGCCGCTCCTGCCAAGCCTCATTGCCTTTGTGTCTCTCTGCAGCAGGATGAAGTGTCTGGGCAGGTTCTGAAATCTTGTCAGCGGCAGGGTCGGCTCATACTTTATACAGGGTCCCACATGAAGAGCGTACATATCAGGGTGTGCCATTTGGCACTCTAACACCCCCAAATACTTGCATGTTAGGCCGATTGCCCACTGAGTGCCCTACAGGGTTGCTTCTTCCTTTTTTGCTCATTGTTGCCATGTAGGTTGCTACTTCCTAAGAAACACTAATCGACAAAGTAGTGTGATAGCCATGATGGATGGAATGGCATCCTGACTGGGATGAAGTTGGTCCCTTACAGAACGATGCCCTTCCCAGGTGGCATGGGTCTCTTTGCCCATTCCCAGTTGGCGAGAAAATATAACAGATTGTTCCCTATGTCTGCGGTGGGCTTTGTTTCCTGCCTTGCGACATGTGTTGGCTGGGATTGGCTCCAGCAGACCCCCATGACCCTGTAGTTGAGGTATAGCGGGTTGGATAATGGATGGATGGATGGATGTTCCCTGTGTACAATAAGGTGGCAGCACTCCTCTGGTGTGGCTCCAGTTTAGACACCTGCAGGGCTGTATGGTACTTGTAGTTTGGATTAGCAGCCCTATTGGGGTCCATAGGGACCACCATGAGGTGCTGTCAGGAGACACTTCCTGTATTTTATGAGCGGTTCCACCTGACCCAGAATTGCTTCCTGGGTGCAATGCTCTGGCACAGGAAGCACTCCTTTGTCTGTCCATTTCAAGCACTGAGGTCGCGGAAAAAGACGATAGAATTGAATTTGTTTTAAAGGAAGACACACACACCGAGAAACTAATGACAAAGTTGGACCCTAATGAAGCTGCATGGACCTCTAAAAAAAAAAACAAAACACAAAGAGAAAGGCAAGAAAATTAATAACGTACTAATCATGCATAACAGAGCAAAGCCATAAGGAAAACAATCGGAACACTTGGACGTTTCTAGCCAATAATAAATCATAACTCCTAATCTGGAAAACATTTTTAAAGCTGAAATAAAAAATATAACAAATGGCAATCACTAAAGAAATGAACAAATGGCAATCACTACAACCTAAGTGTTAATTAATGTTGATTTATTTTATTTATTTATCTTTTATTTTTCTGTTCTTCATTATGTAAAGCACTTTGAGCTACTTTTTGTATGAAAATGTGCTATATAAATAAATGTTGTTGTTAAGTTTGCCCAGGGAAGATTGTGTTCTTGGTTTACGCAGTGTTGTGGATGACCGGGGTCCTTGCCTGGCCGGGATGCCTCTTCCTTTGAAGGACCGGGGGAACAGGTATGGACAGAGCATCACCTCCCCCGGAATGCTAGACGGCAGGCCCCCCTGGGTGGCAGCGGTGCCATGGACTCCTGCAGGGCTTCATGGGAGATGGAGTTGGACACAGCCCTGTTGGGTTACGGGGATGCCACCAGGTGGCGCTGCAGCTGTTCCTCAGCCCGCTATACCCGGAAGTGCTGCTGGAAGTAGGGCAATAAGCACCTGAAGCACTTCCGGGTACCTTATATAAGGGGTCAGCGGACAGTACTCGGTGAGCCAGAGTCGGGAGGAGGGAGACGAAGCTTGCCGAGGAGGAGTGGGGGAGAAAGAAAAAGAATAGAGAAGGAAAGTATTGTGCAGGGTTGTGCTTTGGACTGTGTTGTGTACTTGTGGGAACGGGGAAGACGTCGCCCACAAGTGAAGAAACAAAAATAAAATGTGTGTGTTTTTACCATTGTGCCTCCTGCGACTGTCTGTGTCGGGTTGAGTGGCTGTTACGTCCTCTAAATTTGTCGCAGCAAATATAACAGATTAATTAAATCTTTATTTTTATTTGTTAATCTTCTTGTTGTTTAAGTATTATTTTTCATAATCTGTTATTAATTCTGTTTTTGGGTTTGTCTTTATTTAAAATGATGTTTTTCTCTCTATTGTTTGTTCATTTTGCGATTTTCGGTTATCTGCCCTGTCTCCTGGAGGTGGGGCCTAAGGAGGCGGGGCCACTCAATCAGACAGCTGGGGCACTGGAGAGCCCCAAAGCTGAGTAGGCATCAACAGCTGTGGCAGTGCTGGCATGGAATCCTGCATTGTGATTGATAACAATTGGATTGCCTGGCTTTGAGCCCTGCGTCGTGTAAAAGGAGCTGTTTTAGGCTTGAGATTTACTGGCTTGGTTTGCCACAACCTGCCTTTGCTCTGTTTATTCCTGCCTTGTTCTTAATATTTATTTTTTTTAATTCTTTTTTTGTAGAACTCTTTAAATGTAAGGAATTTCATTTTTTTTTCAGACCAGCAGTTTAATAGTTTCATTCCCTTTTGTGGACATGTTGTTAACTTCTTTGTATTGTATTGACCCCCTTCTTTTGACACCCACTGCACGCCCAGCCTACCTGGAAAGGGGTCTCTCTTTGAACTGCCTTTCCCAAGGTTTCTTCCATTTTTCCCTACAAGGTTTTTATTGGGAGTTTTTCTTGTCTTCTCAGAGAGTCAAAAGGCAGGGCCTGTTAAAGCCCATTGCGGCACTTCCTGTGTGATTTTGGGCTTTACAAAAATAAACTGTATTGTATTGTAACTTAAAAGCCTTAACCGCAGTTTTTGGCCTAGGCAGCCTTGAAGCCTGCATGTTGAGTTTGGGGCTAGGCTGTCTGAGGAGATGAGGCCTGCTCTGTTGAGTCAGTCCTGTATAAAGTGCAGATCTACGCCCATTTTCAGATTGTTTTGTGATAGAATCTGAACATTTATAAAATATAACTCAAGGGACGGTATGGTCAGTATTCCTGTAGTCGGATTGCATCTGGGGGCAGTTCTGGTCACCACGTTACAAAAAAGGCAGAGCAGCACCAGAAACTGTGTAGATTGGACAAGCCACGTGCATTCTGGAGCTAAAGGACACGACAGGCTAAAGGAATTAAATCGGTTTATTCTTGACTAGCCATTCCCTGCGCCTCTCCCCATGTAGTAGTGAAACAGGACAAACTTTAAAAATCAATAAACAAATAGATATCGCTAGCTAAGCGGAGGTAAGGTACACTCCAAAACACAGAGGTAGACCAACTCCCCACTCCTGACGTCACACATCCCCCTCCCCTCGGCCTGCAGCGTCTCTCTCGGATTAGTGCAAATATACCGCTCCTGCAAGCAAACCATGATTCTTAGTGCAATGAGTGAAGTCGCAAAATCAACCAGAATGTTCAAGCAAATTCTAGAAAAAAAAAAAACGATCTAAATCCGTAAAGTAGTTCTCTCATTCGCTAGCTAAGCGGAGTTAAGATACACCCCAGAGACTTACGCGGGAGTGAGGAGGGTCCTGCCCGCTATGTCTCTTTGGGATTTGTGCAAATAAATCAGTACGGCAAGTGCACTATGATACTCCGAGCAATGATAGAAGTTGCAAAATCAGCCAGAATGTTCAAGCAAATTCTATAAAAAAACTGATCTAAATCCGTAGACTGACATACATACAGACAGATGGATAGATGTTGATTTTATATATAGAGATGAGAGAAGTTTGTGTAAAGGTTTTGAGTATTTTACATGTTTCACTAAGTGAAATCATTTTTTTTCCCTTTCATTTAAATCTTGCAAGACACCATTTTGAATTTTTCATGGGCGTCGTCATGCTCTTTATATCTTTCCTTATGGTTGATGGCTATGTGAACCGAAATTGCCTCCTCTGTTGTGTCATAACGGACTGTCTATATAAGATGGCGGCGCGACTCAGATTGCATTCAACTATTTGGATAGAAAAACAAATCAACAAGGAATGTCAATATATTAGAAAGGAATTTTACTTTTGTTAGGACCTCTGCTCTTGTGCAGTGCGCTCAGAAGGTTTTCGGAGCCCTTCACTTTCTGCACACTTGAATGTGTTGTAGATTTCATTTGAAATGAATATATTTGCTGTTTTGCCCATCACTAACACATAATGACCAAGTTGACATTGTGATGTATGGCCGGCCGCTCATCCTGGCCAATACCCCTACGCGGCCAGGTGGAGCCCTCCCTGCAGTATGGAGGTGCCCCGAAGGCCAGCAGGGCATCGTGGACATTGGCGTCTTTATGCACAGCCCTGCTGGATACCATGTGGGCCACTAGGAGACGCTGCAGGGAGGAACGACGAGTATTTGCCTTACGCCCTGGAAGTACGTCCGAGCCACATGGACAAGGGGAATGACGTTCTTCCGGGGTGAAGAAAAGGACTTTTGATCTGACACGGAAGTGATAAGAGATCACATGGACTGGGGATTGGAACATTTCCGGGTCAGGGATAATAAAAGAACTCTGGGAACTCCCAGACGGTGAGCTGAGCTGGGTGGAAGGGTGGCAACGCGTCTGAGAGCGGAGGATTGTTATTATAGTGATTAGTGATTATTTATTTGAGTATTGTGGAGAGGAGGGTGCTTTGTGCAATGTTTTGTATAAATAAAGTCAACATTTGGACTTTTACCTCATGTCTGGTGTCTTGGACAAGGGTTCAAGGGAGCAATAGCGCCCCCAAACTGTCACAACATGTTTTCAGAGCGATTTGTACAATTTTTACAAACTAAAAACTTAAATCTCTCATTCCCTTTAATTCAGTACTTTGTAGCAGCTGCTCGATTCCAGCTTCAGATCCTCTTGCGTAAGCATCGACACGCTTTGCACCCCTGGATTTGCGCACCTTGTCCTATTCTTCCTGTTAGATCCTCTCAAGCTCCATTAGATTAGATTAGAAGCGTCTGTAACCTGTCACCTTCAGGTTTCTCCACTGATGTTTTATGGGGTTTAAGTCAAGGCTTTGGCCCGACACTGGACATTCAAGGACACCAGAGACTTGTCCCAAAGCCACCCTAGCATTGTCTTGGCTGTATGTTCCAGGTCATTGTAGTGCTGATGGATAAACTGTCACCGATTTTAGCTTCTCTTCAATGGCTCACTGCAGGATTGAGTTTCAGAATTTATTGTTTGTTTTGAAGTTGCAGAATGGTTTAGCCCCTTCTTATCTTACTGACCTCTTACACCCTAACTCTGACTAGAAGTTACTGGTCATGCTGAACTTAAGCTTAGAGCGGGCCGTGCCTTTGCAGTAGCTGTCCTCGTCCTTAGGCTTTGGAATCGTCTACCCCTTATATCAGTTCAGCACCAACTCTGGCCACTTCTAAATCCAGTCTGAAGACGTATCTTTTTACCTTAGCTTTTTACACTTGCATGAGAGTACTGTTTTATAATTTATTTTGTGGCGGACGGCCAGAGCCTTTACCTGACCCGGACGCCCAGAGTATGGTAGGACCAGGGGAGAGAGTATTTTCAGGACAGTTGACAGAGGGAAGCCCCCTTGGTTTCCAGCTCAACCTTACTGGGGCCTGTGGCCACCGCCAGGGGGCACATGGACTTTCACAGGGCCCTATTTGGCAGCACTTCTGCCACACCCAGACGTGCTACCAGAAGGAGCACATTGGACATCTGGAGTCCTTCTGGGTGCCCTCTAAAAAGGGGCAAGTTACCACGACTCGATGGCCAAAGTCGGGAGGAAGAGGACAAAGCCTGAGGAAGAGTGGAAGGCAGAAGGACTGGCAGCATGAAGGGACTGAGATATGTTGTGTTGATGTTCTGTGCACAGTGCTGTGGGCAGCAGGGTGAAACGCTCCCTAACTGTAAATAAAGGTGCGTGCAGAACCTGTGTCCTGCCAGTCTGTGCTGGGTATAGGGCAGCTGTAAGCACCCAGCGTTTCACAATTTATATAGTTTGGTGTATTTATTTATCTATCTATTAGGAGGCTCTGCCCCCTGCTCACCCACCCCTGGGTGTGGTTGACCGGATATACAATTTAAAGAGATTGTTATTTTCATGGGAATTGTTACATATGCATTAGTTTCACTTTTACTTTAAAACTTCAGTAAAAACAATATTTGGAATTGACATTTCTTCAAGATCGCATTAAATTTTGATTCCATGTTTGGACTTACATCGTGACAATGCCTGTGAGTGAATATCATTTCTTTCTCTCTAATAAATAAAACGACTTTTTCGTATGTTTGTCCCTGCTCTTTCTTCTACGCTTAGTCGTTAACGTGTCATCTTGAACGTATAAAATTATTGTCCTGATAAAATTTATAAGCGCTGACAGCGCATGAAGTGTGTCTGCCAAAAGCATTCACACGACTGAGGTTAGATGACTTGTTTGAAAATGGTTGTAAGTAGGGCGTGACTTGAAACATCTCATGTTAAAAATCTCCGTCTCACGGGACTTCATACCGTGCCAACGTTTTTGGAATCTTTTAATTCTCGCTGGCAACACGGATTAGACGATGTACAAGTCTTGACTTGAAGTTTAAATCCAAACAATATATTCGATCTCTTTTCACTGTTCCGTTATTTCACCGAGTAAAAATTTCCGTTTGTTTGCACTAATGCGATCTTTACTATCCTTTTTTTGAGACTTTCAAATTTTAGTACTTCCATTATCTCTAACCTGCTCTTCATGTGTATCGCGCCAACGTTTTTGAATTCTTTACGACATTCTACTTTGTCATCTACTCTTTGTCTTTTATTTCCGGCCCCAGGCGTGGACTCGTCTCGTGGTCCGTATAAGTGACTCTCCGAGAAAATCACGTCTTGTCTCCCTCCAAATTTTTTTTTTTATGATAGAGAGATATATTTATTGGTTTATTTATGGAAACTGTGGGGCAATTTGGTCAGCTGCTATCGTTTAAAATGTGCTCTATAAATAAAGCCCAGTCTGAGGTGGTGTGCACCTTCAAGGACTTCTCTGTATTTGGATGCATTCATCATTCCCTCAATTCTAAATGGGTCTCCCTGATCCCTGCCACTGAGGGAGACCCCACAGTATGATGCTGCCACCACTGTGCTTCACTGTAGGGATGTTATTAGGCAGGTGAAGAGCGGTGCCTGGTCTTCACCAGACGTGGTCCTTGGAGTTCTACCCAAAGAGCTCCTTTTGTGTTTCACTACAACCAGAGATTCATTGTCCTCAGGCTCTCAGAGTCCCTCACATGTCATCTGATCAACTCCAACCTGGCTGTCACCTGCCTTTACACTCATGAGAAGTGCTGAGATGGTTGCTCTTTTACCAGGTCCTGCTATCTCATCAGAGAGCTTCTGGTTAGAGTGATCACTGGGTTCTCGGTCACCTCTTGCTGGCCCAGTTACTCAGTTTGGCCAGACGGCCAACTCCAGAAAGGTTCCAGGTGGTTCCAAACTTCTTTAGATATCGAGCCCACTGCTCTCCTGTGAACACTCAAAGCTTTACAGATGCTTTGGTCTCCTTGCCCTGATCTCTCTGCCTCACCACAATTCCATCGTGGGGATCTGCAAAGAATTCTTTGGACCTCATGGCTTGGTTTTTACTCCAACACGCAGTGTGAATTGCGAATCTTATATACACAGATACATGTGTGCCTTTCTAAATGACGTTAAAACAACGGTTAGCCACAGACGGACCGGGTCAAGGAGAATTAAAGCCAACGGGTTGCACTTGAGTACAATTTGGAGTGCTGCAGGAGGCGCAATACTGCTAAGGAAGGAGAGATTTCAGGATGTCATTCTGCATAAATCTGCAAACATTTCTGACAACTTTATGAATGAGATTGTTGTTTTTCATTTGTAATAAATTTGCAGACCTTTCTGAAAACATGTTTTCACTTTCTCATTATGGGTGATTGAGTGTAAACTGATGGTCAGAAATGGAAATGCTGCCAAACCCAGAGACCACCTTCTGGAATACAAAAACAAACACAACAAGAACCGCATTTCCCTTGTTGTCACCTATGTAACCCACATCTTGAAGCACTTCGAAAAATCATAAAAGAACTTCAGCCAATGCTAAGCAATGACGAAACGCTGAAATATGTATTTCCAGAACCTCCCCTTCTGGCATTTAGACAACCGCCAAATCTGTAGCAAGTAATTGTCCGAAACTCCCTAAGTGAACCAACAGAAAATGGCACAACTCCCTGCCTACAGAAAAGATGCAAAACGTGAGCTCACATTTATAACACAGACGGTGCAGTTATACCACACTGCCGACTAGAACGTCTTCCTGCAGATCACCGAATGTGGTCTCCCTAATTCTCTGTATGAAATGTCCCAACACAGCACTCATACGTGGGAGAGACTGGACAAACACTCCGCCAAACAACGAACTCACACAGGGCCCACGTTAAACGTGGCAACAGAGATGTTCCTGTAGCAGGCAACTTCAACAACCATGGACACTGTGAGGGGGACTTCAAAGTCACAGGGCTTATGGGCAACTTCAGAACACAGCAAGAGAGAAAGGAATGGGAAGTTAAACTCAGGCTAAAACTGAACACGTTACAACGTGGTTTAAATAGAGACAAGAGTTTTATGGCCAGATATGAGGATTCTGACCCAGACAACCTGTCTACAGACCCAGATTGTATGGAAAAACTCATCAGAAACTTCAAAAGACTCTTTTGGACAGTCATCTTATCAAAACATCTTGGCCATACACTGTTCTGCTGTGATTAACGTCGTCGTAAATGTGAGTCCCGTCTTTTGCAGCGTTATCCTGTTTACATAGTCTATGTGTCTATGGAAACAAAGGGGGAAGGATAACACCGTGGAACTGGGGTCCCTCATGATAATTTGTCCTGTCAATCCCATCACCTACATCCGAGACATTCACTATTTAAACAGGAGGTCAAAAAAGAAAGAAAAAAAAAATCCCGTTCTACTTCACCGCTAATTCATGGCAGAGCCAGGAGAACGCAGCGATCCAGATCACTTACACCTTTTTCTACTTGCCACTTTCAACGCCTGACAACTTCACCTTTGCAGGCTACGACTACGCCGACATACCGAGGATAAGCATGACTGTTTCTTGTTGTTTGGGGAGAGGAGCAAGCCATCATTTTCATCCATATAGAATTTCTGTAGGACAATTTTCCAGCTGAACAAGGTTCACAAACATTATTCATTTTCCGTTTAATCTTCTGGACTTTTATGTGCATTTCGTGTTTTCTGTGTGTCTCATCGATTTCATGTTCAGTGTGGGATCAAGGGAGGGTTCGTGTTGTATATTAACTGTTTGCTGCACCTTTTTATTATTACATTCCGCCGGTCACTTTTGGGGTTGAGTGTTATGTCGGGGCTGGTTGGGGTGTGATATACTATGTATATATATATATATATATATATATATATAGTCACAAAAAGACTCAGGAAACATCAAAGGTTTGGGGCAGCCACCCGTATATTATGCCTTGGCTGCAAAAATTGGTTAATTTTGTTAAGTTGTGATTGGTTCAATGTCCAAAACAGAAGTGATTTGATAGTGAGCATGTGGCGTCTTCAAAGGTCAGTACAGGAAGTGATGTCATCGGGAACCAGAAATGACATCTTTAATGGCATCAAATGGAGGTGGTACCGGAAATGACGTTGTCAATGGGGTCAGTTCCTAGCGGGATTTGCCGTGGGTGGTCTGCAGTAGATTGAGAGAGAGAGTTAGTGCAGCTTGGCACCCCCTGCTCTGGTGTGGTACTACCATATATTGTGGACCACCAGGCTGGAACCGCCAGCTTAACCCGACACAGAAAAGCGTGGGATACAAGTTCAAGGCACACACTGATTTTTATTTTCTTTTTCCAAACACCTTTCCCGTTCCCCACAAGTATAACACAGTCCCAGCACAAGCACAGCACAAACACAATATTCCCTTCCTTCACTCTTTTCCTTCTCCTCTACTCCTCCTAGCAAGCTTCATCTTCCTCCTCCCGACTATGGCTCCCCGAGTAATGGCTGCTGGCTCCTTTTAAAAGGCACCCAGAAGTGCTCCAGGTGCTTGATGACTTATTTCTGGCAGCTAACCCTAACCCTAACCCTAACCCTAACCCTGCGGATCCCAATAGGACTGCACCAAACTCTAACTCCCATGAAGCCCTGCGGGAGTCCGAGGCGCCGCTGCAACCCAGGGGGGCTGCCATCTAACATCTTGGGGGAGGTAACACTCTGGCCACTTTTGCTCCCCTGGGCCTCCCAGCGTGGAGGCGTCCTGGCCGGGCAAGAGCCCTGGCCACACCCGCTACAATATATATATATATTATTTGGAGTTTATTTAATTTCTTTTTTTATTAATATATACTCACTTTGTTATTTTACATGCTGTTTGCCTTATGATTATTTAACAGTTGACTGGGGAAGTTTATTTGGAAGAAGTACGGCTTGTCGGGTCTAAGGTTCCTCAGCTTGCCAGGCCATGGGTCTTGGTGGTGTAGCCGCCATTCTGGACGATTGGGTCGGCCGTTACACTCTCGCTAAATGAATCTCAGCCTAGAGAGATCTATTATTTTTTAACATTTAAGATGTCTCACTTGAAGGTTTCCCAATGGCGTCTCTGTCCTGTCCTGGTGTCTATAGAAACACGGGGAACTCCAGTCTCTGTATTACAACCTGTGTGAAGAAGGGGCCTGAGTCGCCTTGAAAGCCTGCATGTTTGTAATCTTTTTAGTTCGCCAATAAAAAGGGTAATTTTGCTTGAATTAAAAGCCTTAAATAATCTCGCTCCATCTTATATATCGGAGTGTCTGACATCTTATATTCCAAATCATAACCTTAGATCTTCAAATGAGTGTCTGCTTAGAATTCCAAGAGCAAAACTTAAAAGAAGTGGTGAGGCTGGCGACCTTCTGCTGTTATGCATCTAAAATGTGGAACAGCCTGCCAATAGGAATTCATCAGGCTGATACGATGGAGCAGATTAAAAAACTGCTGAAAACACGTTACTTTAACGTGGACTTCTCATAGCTTCATTTTAATTTAATCCTGATACTCTGTATGTTCAATTAATTATCATTACTATTCATGGTGGCTCTAGAATCAGTACTGACCCCGACTCTCTCTTCTGTTTCTTTTTCCGGTTTTCTGTGGTGGCGACCTGCACCACCACCACCTAATCAAAGCACCGTGATGTCCCTACATTGATGGATTAAAATCCAGAAGTTCACATGACCGTCATCATCAAGTCCTTCCATGAGAACCCTGAATACAATGAGGACTGATCATTTATGTTGTTTAGGGTGGTCCCATGGTCTCAGACCCCCTGCAGATTTTATTTTTTTCTCCAGCCGTCTGGAGTTTTTTTTTTGCTTTTTCTGTTCTCCCTGGCCATCGGACCTCCTTACTCTTATTCTATGTTGTCTGATTCTAATTCTTAGTTTGTCTTTTATTTCTCTTTTCTTCATCATGTAAAGCACTTTGAGCTCCATTATTTGTATGAAAATGTGCTACAGAAATAAAGGTTGTTGGTGTTGTTGTTGACTTCACACTACCGGTCAGAATTTATCCTTCACAAATGAAACCTTCAACACAATCAAGTGTGTAGAAAGTGATGGGGTCTGAAGAACCTTCTACATCCACAGTAATGTTCTGATTTCAATTTGGCTTGTTGCTGGCGTATGTGGTCTTTCAGGTTTGAACCTTCACACTGTTTGTTGACCACTCTTCTTATCGTAATTTCAGTTTCCACCTCCTGGTTATTTGCTTTGGGACACCCAGTCAGCCAGTCATCGTCCAACCCACTGTGTTGGGACATCCATCTTGGCCATAAAATTGTGTGGCCATCCCAAATCTTAAACTTGTTGATAAAACTGATCCAGCAGAATTCTTCTGATTGAATGCAGAATCCAATTCTTGAGGTCACCGAATGCAAAGGCATTACATAAAGTGAGGACAGGAAGCGCTTTTCTTTTTTGGATAAAGAGTTGTGAACAAACTTCTGAGTTGTGGAGCTGAAGGGACAGTCCTAACAATTATTGTAAAGATTGAGGATGAGAGATATGGGCGGCCAGGTAAGCCTGGTCACCTCAGTGGTCTCTTTGTGTCTTAGACAGAGTTCAGCTGTCCTCCACATCACTGGTAGGGAAAGGCTGATTTACCAAATGGATGGATTTGCCAATGCGTAATTAAAATGCCCTTAGCAGGCCAGTAAGGCCGCTGCCATCTCTCATATCCCCCTCTTCCCAGACTTCACTCTGCACCAAGTGCTTCAATACCAGCGTGTCCCACATTGCATTCTCTCTCTCATAACGTTGCCGCTCATCTCCTGCAGCAAAATTCTGTTTTGTCATGAGCAGCGCGGCATGCCGGACTGCCAATAATAATAAAACGTTGTGAAGCAAAAGTCAATTCTAAAAACGGCTTCATAAATGTAAAACATTTCGGTGACGAGGGGGCCTAATGACCCACTGCACACCGTACTGCGGCAGTCTCCCAAGTATGCATCTCGTTGGCACGCTCTATTTATCTTTCTCACTTTAGTACATGATTTTATATTTAGCATCTGTATTTTCCTCCCTTTTGTTTGTTGTGGCAAGTAAAAAGCAATAAGAGAAGCGAACACAAACCGAGAATGACAGCGTGGATTAAGCGGGGGAGCTTAGTCAGCCTTGGCTCACTGCAGTTAGTTATCCCGGCTAATGGGATCGATGGTGACAACTGTAATTACGAGAGATGAGGTCTCCTGTACTGTAATTACAGTGCAATTGTCTAAGCAGGCCAGGCTTTAAAATGCACACTATGGATTCAAGCGATATGGAGAGCGTTTATTTGAGTTTTGATCATGTGCCTTTATTTATAACAGCCCAGTGCGTCGCCAGATGAAATGTTACGCTTTGAAATATGAAAGGGTGTCCGCTTATTCGATATCATTGATTCCCGAAGCCATTCCAGCACATGTTCTATTATTGCACGCGACTCGGCAGACGGCCTTCCCTCAAGTGTCATTTAACCCGAGACGCGTGCTGCTGAAGGAAGAGATTTGCTGCTTCATATTTGGCACCGCGTGGTCAATTAAAGACCTAAATAGACTGGCAGTGTTGAAATAACATAACATTAAGTGGCAGCATTCACAAAAACACTATCACTAAAAGTACACGTTATACAGAACCTTTCATAGACATTTGCAACTCAAAAGTCTTTTTCCTCATTTGTGTGTCCTTGAGGGGCAGGAGCCAAACCTGAGTGGGATGTTAGCCCTTCACAGAACACACTTGGACACTTGTTCAAAATGGCACATCCTTCACCTGGCCATTGTGGAGCCTTTCAAGGCCTCAGAAACACTCAGGAAAAGGCTGGCACCTTTGGCAGGGGTTGGACGGGATGCCAGCTCATTGCAGAGCACACGTCTGCACAAACCCGTGCCGCGCTACTTTAATGTCATCCGTTAATTAACAGACCTAGATTTGGGATTTGATAGGAGTTACGCACTGAAGAGAGAAATTACACACTTTAGAACATGAGATCAAATATAGTGCTGCTAATCACGTTTGGGCCTGGCCAGTACCTGGATGGGAGACCATCTACAAATAGTATCGAGTTGGGGTTGTTGAGGCCAGCAGGGGATCCCAATGTGTGGATGTCAATGCCCCGGGACACTGACGGAGATGTAGTGCTGTAAACATTTGGCTCCATCTTTAAGATCTCCTGACTCTCTGTGCCCATAAAAGTTCCTTGGGCCTTTCAAGAAGAGTAGGGTGTTCACCGTGGTGCTTGCCAAATTGCCCACCATGACTTAATCATCCCCTGTCCCTTACTGGCTGGCTATTTCTATCACCCCTTCACCACCTAAAAGCTCATGTGTGGTGAGCATACTCACATAAGGACGGCTGCCATTGTGTCATCCAGGTGGAGGCTACACATTGGTGGTGGTTGAAGTTGTCTGTATAAAGCACATTTAAGCAGATTAGAAAAGCTTTGTGTATTGTAATGTAATTTATTACAATTACCATTATTATTATTATTATTATTATTATTAATCAGTAGAACATGCATGCCTTTGGAAGTGGCCCTGAGTCAGATTGAGTGATTAATGTGATGTGGTTACATTTCAGTCAGAATTTGTTCTCTGACTAATGGTTTTTCTTTTACCTTTTTTGATTATTCCTTTTGATTTTGAAAATAATATATTTATATACTTTTTATTTTTATGTATTTTTTGTTAATACCATTATCTTTATTTAAGGATTAGAATTTCTACATTGTGTGTTTTCTTCTGTTCCTTGCTTTCTGTAGGTACAGCCCCCAAGAGGCGGAGCCACAGTGATGTCACTGCTGATGGACCGCCCTCTGCCTGTATAGCTCAGCCTGGGCGGTGAGTCCCTCAGAGTTTCATTGACAGTTGTACAGTAGAGTGTGCATAACTACTTTAAGAATTGTTTGTCTTATTCTGGATTATTAGATTTTTGGTCCTTGTTTTTTGTTTCTGTTTTTAGAATTGCAGATTTAGACTAGTTTGCCTTGGGTTGCTTCTTTAGACATATTGTACCTGGGCTACATAGTAGTAATAGTGTTTGTGTTCGTACCAAGTGCGTCTTGTTTCCATCGTCCCGTTTACTGTTTGTGTGTGTCAGTGAATGCCGTCCCGATGATGGAAGGAGATCGCAGCCCCAAACCTGGAAAACACCGGTTTTCAATTAATCAATTACATTCGTCACAGGACTATAAAAACAATCAAGAGAAGAGGAAGAGGAGGGAGAGAAGGAGATTTTCGATATACGACCACGAACCACCTGTACCTGCTGTATTTCACATCGCGCATTTCCATCCAGTTTGTTTTTCATTCCGCCGGACTCACTCCAACACCCTCATCATCGAGAGACCCCGGGGTTGGATCATTTTCCACCACCGCCGAGGAATTTCCGGGAATTACAAACACTCCATATATCGGTTAACCAGTCATCTGCATTCAGGACAATTGTTACTCAGACTCAAGTTCACGACCGTTCATTTCCGTATTTCATTCATTCTTCTTTGGTATTTGTGTTGTTTGTTATATGTTACAAGGGCAAGGGAGGGGTAGTTATATTCATCTAGGGATTTGTCACGGTGTTGCTTTGGTGGAGGGATATTTATAATTTATTTAGCTTTTCTGTTTCATTTAATACATTTTATCTGTTTAAGTTTACATATCTGTTTTGCTTTTGTGCTTATTTCCACCATCGATTGTGGGGGGAAAGGTTTAATTTGTTAAAGGTACGGCTTGATTAGATTCAACCTCAGCAGTTAATCCAGGCCACAGGTCTTGGAGGTGTAGCTTCCGGCCGGGTAAGGGGCGGCCGTTACACCCTTACTTTTTTTGACTTCCTGCCTACAATCGTCTGTTCTTCTTTTTGTTTAGATAAACAAATGTGAGATTTATAAAGATACTTGTCTTTGCCTTTGTCTGTTTATAAAGATACTTGTCTTTGCCTTTGCGTACTTTGGAGCATTTAAAGTAGCTTTGAACTCTTTAGGCCGAGTCCTGTTTTGGGTCCGTGCAGGTCCTGAAGGCTGCCTTTTGAGTTTGGGGTCAGGCTGCCCGCTTCTGAGTGAAGTCCTGGTCTGACAGGTGGCATTTCTAGGCCTGCTCACTCCTTTTGCCATTTTGGTCTGCAGCTTTGTTACAGTTGTCTTTGGAATTTGAAAACAAAACTTGTGGAGATGGCAAGGAAGTGCTGTTATGTTACAGCCAGGATGTGTTCCCTTTAATTGTTTGTGTCTTCTTTGTTTATTCAAAATGTATTACTTTTTATGTATTTACCGTAATAATGTAACTTTTCTTAATATTGTTCTGTTTCTTTATTATTTTACTAGGGGCTTCGACACCTTCTTCGCGTTGCTCGCCAACCCCCCCTGGCCAGCCACTTTGCATCTCTGCCACTCGTGTTGTGAAGAGGGGAGCTGAACGCACCCCAAGGAGACACGGCCGCTCCTTCAAAACCCCCTCTTAAACGGTAAAACAACGGGAAACAAATATCTCCTCTTTGCTCGATCAGCTGCTGGCTTGCTGCTGCTGCTGTGCCACATGATCTACATCTCAGGCAGTGCTTTGAACATTTAAAAGCCTGTACATCAGCCGTCCTACTCTTTGTCTTTTATTTCCAGGCGTAATTAAATCTCTTGACACAAAGTCTTGTCTCACGGGCCATGAGTTCTTGATATTCTTTAGTTCACAATTTTTAATAACGGAATAAAAATCTGAAAATCTAACGACATCACATTAAAGTTCGATAAACTCTGAAACGAATGATACCAAACATATATATGTAGGTTTTAAAATAAGCCTGATTTAAAGTGTGACAAAAAACGTGACATAAAAACGTCACATAAAATCGTTGCACTTTTAGGCTTAGGATTTTATATATAGAGAGAGAGAGTAGAGATGTACTGTAAATGTGTGTGTATGTGAGTGTGTTCAGCTGTGATGGGCTGATGCCATGTCCAGATGTTGTCCCTGCTTAGCACCCAATGCTCCGAATAAGCAGGTTAGGACGATGGATGGATGATGTGTCTTGTTACATTCCTTCTGTTTCAAGGGGGCAACCCCCAAGAGGCGGGGCCACTCTGACATCACAGCTGAAGCACCGCCCATATATTGTGACCCAGAGGTGGGGGTCCTGCAGTGCTTCACTGGGGTTAATTGTGAATATTTGGAGAAGTGCATTGCTTTGTTTCATCTTTTTTGAATTGTTTGCTTCTGTCTGGGGTTTAGAATTACTGACTTCACAATAGGATGTGTTTGTTGTGAAGTGCCTTTCTAAGCAAAGCTTTTGCATTTTTTTCATTTTTGCTTTTGTCTGAGTATATTAAAATAAACCTTTTTTTATAAAAATAAAGATTCTTGTTCCTCAAGCCAAAGGGATGACAAGTTTTTACTTTTCTTGATTTGCATTTTGCTATATTTTAGGGCATTTTTTGTAGTTTTTTACTTTAAAGGCCTATTCCTCATTGTTTTGGGCCCTAAACAGTCTGAAGCCTGCAAGCAGAGTTTGGGGTCAGGCTGCCTGGGGAGAGGCCTATCTTCTGGCAGGACAGTAATAACTCTGGCCTGCTGTTGTTGGTCTTTTGGAGGCCTCACATCCTTTTGACATTTTGAGTGCACTCAACCCCGACTGATGCAGATTCTTCACGTTCATCATAGACCAGGTGTTACGAGCGCCAGAGTTTCTACATTTTTGTGCTCATTCCAGTGATTATTCAGAACTGTTAGGTTCGATTAAGGGGTTTTAAAGCAGAGAGAATCTGGAAATGAGGTCTGATTTTGTGTTTTCAGGCCTCCTGACAAAGTTGAATTTTTGCTTGACACTCTACCATGACGCCATTTTGCATTCATCATGCCCATAGCCATGGAATCCCACCTCAGAATTCTCCAGGATGCGCTGATTAGGGACCTCAAACGAGCCACGGTAGAAAATTCAATCCCATTAATTCGGGGGTCTCCAAGGCTGGCGGACTCCTTTACTTATTGACAAACTCAAACTCTCCTTCTGAATTCCTCATTTTTAGATTGTGTCTTGGCCTTTAACAAATGGCTCTTTTTGGTTCCTGGGTTTTCCTGACCATACGCATGCACAATGGCCACCATTTATTTCTTAACCCGCTTCTTCCACAAGAAGAGTTACAAGGAACTAAAGCCTATGCCAACATCAGATGGGTTTCAGACCATCACGGGCAACACAAAATCACCTTCCAGTTAATCCGACATGTACATGGCGTGGCAGATGGCTGGGGCCAATACCCGGCCAGTATGCCCTTTCGACACTTGGTCCGGGGGAACAGCTATGGGCTACACACTACTTCGCCCAGAACGCATGGTGGCAGCCCCCCTGGGTTGCATCAGGACCACAGGAATGGGACTTCGGAGCTCAGCCTTATTGGGCTCTGTGGCCACCGCCAGGGGGAGCTGAATGGCTTCCTGAGCCCGTCTGGGGTGGAATGCAGCCACACCGGAAATGCAGCCTGAATTAGGTTTAATTATCACCTGACGCACTTCCGGGTGGGCTAGAACGAGCCAGTAGCCACCACTCGCAAGCCAGAGTCGGGAGGAGGAGGACAAAGCTTGCTGGGAGGAATGGTGGTGAAGACCAGTGTACTTTTTGTTTGCTTTTGTGTTTCTGTTGTGCTTATGGGACTGTGCCGTGGCTGAGGGGCACGGTGAAGACGTGTCCCCCAGCTGAAGGAAAATAAATATTTGTTTTATTTTTACACGTGCCTCCCTGTATCTCTGTGCCAGGTCAGGCGCCTATATAGCGCCTTTGCGACAATGGATACCGGACCAGCTCTTGTGACCACAGCAGAGCAAAGTTTACTTGGGCAGTGACCAATTCTGAAACTGAATGTAGATTTTTAGAGTTGTAAGTTTGAAAAATTAATAATTTAAGCACCAATATACAAAAAGAAAAAAAAATAAACTGTATAAACACAGACACAGAACATGATGAGGACTGAGAACATTAAGACTACACACAGATATCTACAAGTTTGAACCCATGGCAGCTGGCCTAACCACTGCTTAGCTATACTGTGTCATGTTACAGTAACACTGACCTTTAATCGGCCTTAAAACGTTTATTTGGCCCTCAATAAGATCTGAAACTGCAATGCTGTGAATCTAAAGTACGTCCCTAACTACCAGAAGAAAATCCTGCATCTCCGTCCGTTTGGTGCCCAATATTCACGCGTCTGTTGTTGAAGTTGTCAGTGAGCTTTCCTGTCTCGGACATCCTAAATAATAATTCTTCGATGTTATTTCTTGGTGACATCTCTAAGGCAAACAGAATGTCTGATGTTATGAAAAGTGGCCGGCCAAGGTCCTCCGAGAAGAAGTCGCGTCAGATCTGTGCAGCATGGTGAGAGAAAAACGTGAGCCATTGTGTGCCGACTGCATTGTTTAACATTTACATGCTGACTTGATCCCTCCTTTAACCACAGCCAAAAAACGACTTCTAATAGGATTATGAGCTCAGTGGCAGAGACAACAAACAGACCTCCTCTTTCTCAGCCATGAAGGCAACACCGCACCAGTAGTTAGTCCACCACCTGATGGACAATCTCTGGGCCAAGTGTCATCAGACCCTCTCTTTACTTTTGCACCACTAACAGTCTTTATATCTGTCTGTGTGTAGAAGTGTGAAGTTAGATTTTGTAAAGCACCTTACGTGAGAGGAGAGCTGTAACAAAAGATCCTCCTATGGAGTTAATCACATATTGCAGTGATGGAATTAGTCAAGGGTTCAACAGTCGCGTTCTTAGACATTCAGACTCCTGCTCACTGTGCCTCCTCCAGTGTCCTCTCTTCAGATTAGTTTATCACTGAACAATAACAGAAAAAAAAAACAACAGAGCCCAGCACCTGCCAACCATTGTGTGACACCGGTTATGGAGAGCCTAAGCAGACTGCATAAATCAGAGATTTTATGGACTAGAAGGTGGCCATCTGACAGCTCCATTCAATATTTAATTTAACAACACACTTTCCAGGACGCTCTGTACTATAGCAATGGTGGCAAATTTCAGGATTCAGCAGTCTGTTCTCCAAAAGGCCGCAGGTCTATGGATATGTGCCCGGCCGAGGGGACGTCAGCAGTGCTGAGGATGCTGCGCTGCCCACTGGCTTCAAACCAAAATCATTACTGCCAGCCAGTTGGATTTCTGACCCTCTATTATTCAGACTGGTGTCCTATATAAAGTTTACTCCTGCCTTGGGCACTTTGTTACTATAAAAAGCTCCAGTCCTCATGGTGCTTTACTCTGATAAATGTATTGACAGAAAAGCGGCAGGCGAAGAGAGCGGCCAGGAGCAAAGCAAGAGAGGGAATGGGAGCGCCGTCTGTCTGTCCGTCTGTCTGTCAGTTACACAGAGCCTCACACAACTGTCAATCTGTTACATAGTGTCTGTCTGTCAGCTATATAGTGTCCGCCTGTCTGTCTATCTGTTAGTTATATAGTGTCTGTCAATCTGTTATATAGTGTCTGTCTGTCTATCTCTTATATAGTGTCTGTCTGTTATATAGTGTCTGTCAATCTGTTATATAGTGTCTGTCTGTCTATCTGTTATATAGTGTCTGTTACATAGTGTCTGTCTGTCAGCTATATAGTGTCCGCCTGTCTGTCTATCTGTTATATGGTGTCTGTCTGCTATATAGTGTCTGTCTGTCTGTCAATGTTATACAGTGTCTGTCTATCTGTTATATAGTGTCTGTCTGTCTGTCTTTCAGTTATATAGTGTCTGTCTGTCTGTTATATAGTGTCTGTTTACTAATATAGTATCTATCTATCTATCTATCTATCTATCTATCTATCTATCTATCTATCTATCTATCTATCAATCATTTATGTAGCCCATGTCTTTAAAGCGCCTTGCACCATTTTGTTTTCTACTGCCAGAAGGTAAGGCGCAGATTCCATTTCATTCGTCATCAAATGCTGACCATTTGTCAAAAATATAACTTTGTGGAAGTGCCAAGGGTCCAGGATCGACCCCCTGTGGCAGAGGAGAGAACCAAGCAGGCTGTCAAAGAAGAAGAAACACAAAATCTAAAATTGCATTCACCGTCTTCATCATTCAGTAGCATGTGATTCGTGTTCCGTCATATCTGCAGTTCTGTCATTGCCGTTGTAAGTCGCCGGTGTTGTAAATCACGACAGACTTGGTGAATGAGAACACTTTGCTACTTTGTGCTACTCTTTCAATTCCCGACCAAGAGGGTCCAGCCGGTGACAGTCTGTGCGAAGCGTCGGCAGCTGGCAGGCTTGTGCGTTTGTCTCTCTGGATGGATGGGGGGCTCACGAGCGCATCGGTGAGCAGCTTGGTCTGCGCTGCTGTCTCCTCTGGGAGAGCATGGCGCTCGGAGGAAGCTGGAAATAGTAAATAAGAAGGAGAGTGACTAATAATTAGAGCCCGCTCAAGTTGAAGATGCAGATAACAAGGAAATGAAGGAGCGAGGGCAGGGAATTGGAAAAGCGGCGCCATGTGGGGGTTGTGAACTCACAGAATTGAGTTATCAGTTCCACAGGCCTATGGAGGGCTGCATGCAGAGCGTCATCATCACATTTCTAATTGGAACGGAAAGCCACATTGACATTTACCCATTTAATACGCACTCCAGATTTTTAGATGCCTGAAATAATTTGGGAGATATTTAAAAAAGCATTTTGGGCGGCTCATTGATGAGTAGCGTCGCCTTTCCAACTCTAGGAGTCTGATTTTACATCCCAGCGCAGAAGCCGCTCTTGTGAAGTTGTTAGGGCATTCTGGGTGGCATAGCGGCGCAGTGATTACCTCTGATGGCACCAGCGCTGAGGTACAAACTGTAGAGAAACAGTGGCCACGTTCTACTTGTACTCTTGTTGGGATGGTTGCCCTGATATGCGAGATCCTTGAGGGGGTCCTTATGGCCACATATACAGAGTACTGCGTCATTCTGAGCTGTAATCATCATGCAACACAAGTTACACTCCAATTATGGGGAGGATGCTTCTCCGCAGCAGAACCTAGAAGACTTGGGAGGGGAAAATGAAGGCACGAAATACAAAGAAATAATGGAGGAACAAATGATGGGGGTCTGCAATAAACCTGAGCCTTGGGAGATCAAAGCTTGAAGTCAAAGCGACAATGCGAATATCCTGGAATGGCCGAGTCAGAGTGTCCCGGTCTCAGCTCAAGTGACAATCACCATAACACCCGACACCACTGGGGCAGCTTAAAGAGGACGAGCTGGGAGAAATGGGAGAAGGCTGATGGAGAGAGGCTGACATTAGCTACATGCTGTCTTGAGAAAGGGTTAATACTTACGAGATCAATTACTTTCTGTTTTATATTTTATTATTAATTTAGACCCATTTGCAGAGATAGATCAATATGAAAGGCGCTATATGGTCTAATATCAGATAAAGAGATATGAAAGATGATAGATTAATGTGCCCAGGGCTCTATATAACAGATCAAATAAAAGTTTGAATTTTTTCTTCTTTGACAACCTCCTTAGTTCTCCATCCTGCCAAAGGGGGTTAAGCCTGGACCCTTGAGTGCCATTATTGATAGGGGCCAGCGTTTGATGAAGAGTGAAATGAAATGGAATTGGCACCTTATCTTCTAGCAGTATAATAAAGTGCAACGTGCTTACAAGATTCTGAGCAGTAGAAGGAAGACCTGCTGACCCAAGAGCTGTCAGCTGGAAGGGCAGGCTACATAAGAGATGGATAGATAGATAGATAGATAGATAGATAGATAGATAGATAGATAGATAGATAGATAGATAGATAGATAGATAGATAGATAATGAAAGGCACTATATGATAGATAGATAGATAGATAGATAGATAGATAGATAGATAGATAGATAGATAGATAGATAATGAAAGGCACTATATTATAGATAGATAGATAGATAGATAGATAGATAGATAGATAGATAGATATGAAAGGCACTATATTATAGATAGATAGATAGATAGATAGATAGATAGATAGATAGATAGATAGATAGATAGATAATGAAAGGCACTATATGATAGATAGATAGATAGATAGATAGATAGATAGATAGATAGATAGATAGATAGATAGATAGATAGATAGATAGATAGATAATGAAAGGCACTATATGATAGATAGATAGATAGATAGATAGATAGATAGATAGATAGATAGATAGATAGATAGATAGATAGATAGATAGATAGATATGAAAGGCACTATATGATAGATAGATAGAAATCCTGACTGTGGAGCTTCCTCTTAGTCATCCAGGTTTCTTCCACTTTCTTGGTGGTCCCCGTGTGAGTGGCCGGGTGGTCGAGGAGCAGGATCGCCCATTTCAGGTTTCATTGAGCGACAGCAGTAGTTCGTATTCCATCTCCTCAGAGTTGTGTTAAAGCTGCTCGCTCAAGTGGTCTACGTCTCTGTCTCCCTGTCATGCTCCGCCATCCCTCCTATCGTAATCGGTGTCCCATAATGCAGTGCAGAACTTCCGGAGCGCCACAGATGAATTGCCAAAACAGCACTTTGTTAAGAGAGTGAAATGATTTGGGTGTAAACAGGCAGTTGGACAAATTGATTTTTCCTCAACGCTGTTTAAGGACACATTCCTAAAATATTACAATATAGTCAGGCTTGGGATTAGGAAGTGTGTATAGTTTGAACAATGACTCATTATTAGCTATTGATTTGAACATTTTTCTTCTCATCATCTTTATTGGTCTCCGTGATGAATAATCCGTTCTGCTTCGCGTCACGTTGCTGAGACTGATGGCTGGCGTCTCGTCATCGGCGTACAGCGGAGTGTGTTGCGCTACACAGACCCGCCGGCCGAGTGTTTTATCGCCCATTCAAGCCTCACAAAACAAAGCAGTAGGGCTTGTTAGCCACAACTCCTCCGGCCTGCCGAGCCAAGCTGTTCTCACCTCGATGAATGAGCCCACAGATGGATGTGCTATTTTTAAGAAATTGATTCTTTTCCTGCCCTCCTTTATCACAGTTTTCAAGCCACAGTATGAACAATTTGTTTTAACCAACGTGGTGCAGCCGCTGCTCCATTGATTTTTTTTTTTTTGTTGCTGTCAAAATATTTATGTCTGCTCCTAATGTTGCTGCTTTTCTTTTCAAAGCGTATGGGGTCCTGCTTCTGCATTCATTTTTAAAAGTGCCGGAGTATCCTATTATTATAATGTTATTTTATTATGTCTTAATGACACCTGCTGTAGTGGCTTTTCAATCTGTTCCTTTGGTGGGCCGCCTTATCTGTTAGCGTCACCGTCCATGTCAGTGAAGGCTTTCGTTTAGCACGGCTCGCTCACTTGACCTTTGTCCCGTTATGGCGGGCAGACTGCTGACTTTACTCTCTGGGCTTTAACATCAAAATGAACTCAAATAAATTAAGTCGATACGCCCTAATTTGTTTAACTTTCTCACGGAGCAGGCAGCGTAGGTTGAGAATCTGCCATTTTAAAAACTTGGGCGGCTCAATATGCTGATGGACGTTGTGGGCCCGGGGGTAGGCTGTGGGTGCATAGACCCCCGAACCCCCCCCACCACCCGCAGGCCGTGCAGCTCATCATTATAACCCAATCCTAGTAGCAAAAACAGGTCACTAATTACAAAAAGGGTTAGAATGAAAACCTGCAGACACTGCGGCCCTCCAGGACCAGAGTTGGGGACCCCTGGTGTTGAGCTAAAACGACTGGACTGGAAAAATCCCAAACTCGAAACTTCAGCCTGTTATGAGATGATGATGTGCTGATCAGTTTTGAGCCAAATGGTACCAGAGAAAGAGGCACTCCAGAGCAGGGGTGGGCAATGTCGGTCCATTCCAACCCGATGGCTTCATTAGAAACCAATCCTTGCCAGTCTCAGACCGTACTTCATTTTATGGCTTATTAATCTGCGCAATGTAAGGCTCTTATATCGTAGATGTTTTTTCCTTTCAAGGATATCCTCCAAATCCAAAACACTGAATGCAGCAGTTTAAGATTGAAATAAGCAATTAAGGGTGGGCATCCTTAACAAGCGAGACCACTAAAATGAAGCATCAAAATGTCACTTAAGCAGTAAGTGTGTCATGAGCAATAATTGACTTCTCATTAAGAAAGTGGGCTGGAATAAAACCCTGCAGCCACTGCGGCCCTCCAGGACCGACATTGCCCACCCCTCAAATACCGTAACTCTTCAATTAATGATGAATTCTTCTCGTCAATTGCTATCGTAATGACCTACTTCATGATCATGAGTGGTAAAGAATGACTGAAATGTTCTAGAAGAGTCCGGGTGACTTGGTTCAGAGGACACAAAGCCTACTGACGCTCACGTCCAAATGTTTCTGTCATTTTTTTCCCCATTTCACTTTCAAAACACAATCAAATATTCAAAGTATGACTATGCCGTCCCGTTTCGATCAGCACACTTTGCACTTCCAAGCTACTTTTCTGGCTGGAATTGACATTTTTTTTTTTTTCTGTAATCTGAAACTTGTCATGTAAACATAGGAGTTAAGGCTAACGGGGCCCGTCTCCAGCTCCAGTTTGTGTACAGCACGTCTTAAAAGGTTGACGGGCCAGTGGGATATCCTGCAGCCTGTCACATGCACATGTTGGTTTCGTTTACTTGGAGAAAAGCCATCTCTCGGCTCACGTTGCCATCAGAGAAGTATTTGAATGCTGCCAGACCTGATATTGCTCCCTTATCGCGAAACACAACGTATTGTAAGTGCTGCATGAAAAGCTCAGGACCTGATAAGGCGCATGATGAAGATTTAAGAGCGCGGAATTTAATCGCTCTGCTATTTAGCATGACTTTCAGATCCAGAGCGAGAAAAATGCTTTGAGGAAACCGCACCATTAATGCGAGGTTTTGTATTTTATATATATTGTGACCGGGTGGAGTAGACCCCGTAACCAGAAGAAGAAACCACCACCTCCATCACAGCTTAAAGGAGTACTCCACTCTTAAATGTGTCTTACTCCGTGTGCTTTATAGGGACAGTCAGGAACAATGTTATTGTCATGATTTCATGCAGAAAGGAGCCAAGAGCATTTATGATTTAACAGTTACAGTAAGGGACCATTGTAACGCAACAGAAAACAACATCAAAACGACCATGAAATGCCCATGAAAAAAATGTCACGTGACGCGTGTCACGTGTCTCCATTTCTGACATTATTATTGTCTTCACTACTCCATAATTTAAGCATGCTAGTCAGGCTAAGGGCGGCACGGTGGCGCAGTAGTAGCGCTGCTGCCTCGCAGTTAGGAGACCCGGGTTCGCTTCCCGGGTCCTCCCTGCGTGGAGTTTGCATGTTCTCCCCGTGTCTGCGTGGGTTTCCTCCGGGCGCTCTGGTTTCCTCCCACAATCCAAAGACATGCAGATTAGGTGGATTGGCGATTCTAAATTGGCCCTAGTGTGTGTCTGTGTGTGTCCTGCGGTGGGTTGGCACCCTGCCCAGGATTGGTTCCTGCCCTGTGTTGGCTGGGATTGGCTCCAGCGGACCCCCATGACCCTGTATTCGGATTCAGCGGGTTAGAAAATGGATGGATGGATAGTCAGGCTATGCATAATTTATTATAACCGTCTCCTCATTTTCTCCCTGTCATGATCTAGGAGTCCCAAATTACATTAGTCCTGAAGGCATTTCCAAGAAAGCCTACTTGAGGGGGAATTCCAGTCAAAAGCCCCGACCAGACACAAAAGGGCCTCATAGAATCTTTATAAAGTAAAAGACTTATTCTTCATCAAAGAAGTTGCTTTCCGATCACAAAGAAGCTCCACAGAGCACAAAAGCAAAATGGAATTGCCTGTAATAGGATGACAATCCAAATCAAACACATCCCAGTAGAGATTCCACTTGCAAGGTCAAAGCACAGAGCAGAAAGTCGAAAATCCAGACATCCAATGAAGCAGCGAAGAACAATAAACTCCAGTAACTCACTGAGCCCATAGTGCACGGACAATGAACCACCAGGAACTCGGAGAGACCCTCTAGAAGTGTTGGCGAGGCCAGCGGTGTGGTCTGTGTGTGGATCCCAATGCCCATATTGCAGTGACGGTGACACCGTGCTGTAAAAATGGCGCCGTCCATCAGATGAGAATGTAAAACCGAGGTCCTGACTCTCTGTGTAGTCATAAAAGATCCCTGGGCGTCCTTTGTAAAGAGTCGGGTGGATCCTGATGTCCTGGCTAACCCTCACCCTCACCCTCATCATGTCTTGTGTCTAATCGGCTCTCTCTAACACCACTTCACCACCTAACAGCACATGTGTGGTGAGCACACTGGTGCAAAAATGGCTGCCGTCACATCATCCAGGCGGATGGTTGTTGTTGAAGTGGCTCCCCACTCACTGAAGCACTCTGAGTAGTGAGAAAAGCGCTATATACATGTAAAGTATTATTATTATTATTATTATTATAGGACAGTGGGCAGCTCCTGGCAGTAATCAGCAGGTGGCACGATAATAGAGAAGTGTAATGCTAATTACAAACTTATACGGTATCTTTAACTCAACAATGAATCAAACACCTAAGATTAGATTAAACCATGTCAGTCAAAAGAAACCCACCAGTACAATTATTATTATCAATATATTAAACCCATTTAGTAATATCAGAGTCGCACCTCAACAAAATACACCGGGTGCAAAATTCACCTTATATCTTTATAGTGCCCTCGCAATAAACAACTATAAACCCAAAACTACTTCAGTCCCCAACTCTACAAGACATACCAGAGTCAATGCTATAAAAGGTAATGTGGCAACAGCAACAGCGTTAAAGGACATCAAAAGAAAATCCACCCATCAATCCATTCATTTTCCAGCCTGCTGAATCCGAACACAGGGTCACGGGGGTCTGCTGGAGCCAATTCTAGCCAACACAGGTCACAAGGCAGGAACCAATCCCGGGCAGGGCGCCAACCCAGCGCAGGACACACACAAACACACCAAGCACACAGTAGGGGCAATTTAGAATCGCCAATCCACCTCACCTGCATGTCTTTGGACTGTGGAAGGAAACCCACGCAGACACGGGGAGAACATGCAAACGCCACACAGGGAGGACCCGGGAAGCGAACCCGGGTCTCCTAACTGCGAGGCAGCAGCGCTACCCTCAAAAGAAAATGAAAATGAAAATTCTGTGCCACGTGTTACTATAACGTGAGAGGAGCACTTTACAGGGTACGCCAAAACACTAGAGCCCCAGAATGAGCCACAGAGGACGAACACGATCCTTAACCGTAGAGCGTCCCCCCTGATCCACAGTGGGACAGGAGAGCTCACTCCGTTTCTACTCTTTCTTCGCTTCCCAAGCGTTTTTGGGACCGGCCCGGTTCCTTTATCAAGGATTACTTTCACATGGGAGATGTTGCACTCTAACTTAAAGACACATTAGGGACACACTACCAAAGCGTAACAAACTTTACACATCATAATCCCTTACATATGTATAGGGTGGTCCAGATCTAATTTCATTACGCTATAACTGATTAAGTTTATTACATAGAAAATCACCCGAAAAGTCCCAGACTATCGAGAAGTGTACGAACTGACGACATGAAGAATCGTCTTCGCGCCAAACTGGAATCGTCCCGGCATAAATCAAAGTCATCCAGACGATCTGGATCTGCATAATTAGATCTGGACCACCCTGTACAATGAAACCATTTTTTACACTAAGATCATGCTGGAAAAAAACTAACCAAAAGTTATTCGAAATAAAGTTGAACAAGAGCCGAAAAGAGTCAGAGCTCTAATATCCACACTGCTATCTGCAAGTCGTCAAATATCAGATTAGAGTTCACTAGTAATGTTACCAATTAAATGGTTAACCGCTAGAATAACAATAAAAATAAACGAGAGATATGTGAGTCTGAATGCCTCCAAATAATATACAATTATCAAACGATATTAAAGAAGAGAGAGATGAGGTTAGGAGCAGGCGCTGATACACCCACCACATGACAAACCACCTCAGGATCCCAGATTAGGACCCGAGTGCAGCCATGCGACGGGTGACACCTCACCAGTTCAGGTTTAATGGACCCAGTGTGAGGTTTCTTTATGGTGGCCGGAGTGCCAGTTCTGCCTACCCAGGACGGAGCGATTGCAGGTTAAGGGCCTTGTTCAAGGACCCAATGAAGTAGTTTATGGAATTCGAACCTGCAACCTTCTGATTGCCAGAGCAGATCCCTAACCTCAAAGACACCACTTCGCTAATATTGAATAAGACTAAAATGGAAACATACTGTACAAACGTTGGTGTGTGACAAACGATAAATCTAAGAGATCCATGTACTGTACTGTATACTCAGTCCTTATCATAACTGGTACAGTTGGAGGCCATTGGACCCTCTAGCATTCGTCTTGCACTGATGGAACGTTGAAAAAAAAACACAGGTGGACAGAAGTGCATAAATTTCAAAGGAAGCATCCCAAGTCAAATGATTCATTCAAACCAATCGGTTTGCAGCGTTTTTAAATGAAAGATACACAAAGCTTCTCTACTTCTTGGGTGACCATTGTGAAAGAATAACTTAGAGGTAACAGTAGTTAAGTATTGGGTTTGGTTTGCTGTGCACATTGGAATATGTAAGCCTTCGTTTTAGAGAAGTCACGAAGAGACCACTGAAATGGTCAAGTAAAACAGGCAGAACGTTCCCCGGGGTGGTCCAAGATGGGCTTGGCTGATGTAATTGAATGTTCTTTGATGCACCAGGTAAGCCTTGCAAGTCACCACGTATACAGTCTTCATAACAGAATAAGAGATACAATACTAAAGGAGAAAGACTTTTAGTTCAGGCAGGTTGTGCTCTGTGCTGAAGCACCACAAGTCTTTTAACCAATCAGAGTGTGGTATGTACGAATTAATTTGGCAAATTCACTTGTAATCCTCCTGTATTTTCTGACCATCCTGATCACGCGGTGACAGCCTGCTGTGATGGATGCTCCCTCTTCAACACAGGAGTAATCAGTGACGCAGATGGACAGGCTTTCTCCTGCCTGATTATTGACTCAAAAAGGTTTTTATCAGCCTTGTCCTAGTAGAGGATACATTTCTTTCTTTAATTAAGATGTCGATTTCTATTACACCACACACAAAAGACATGGATCATACTAAAGGCAGCTTATATACATGCAGCAGACAAAATCAAATTTAAAGATGGACGCACATAATTAAAAGAGACATAAGACAAGAGGCTGGCTGAGATATGACACGGTGTCTGGCGTTCCTGTAAGTTTGTCCCCAACAGGGCACCATTCAGTAGTCAGGACTTGACATTTCTAACCTGAGAGACATGGCGTCACATGTTCAGTAACGTCTGGTCCTGAGGAAGAGGGGATCCTGAAACGCGATGGCCTAAAGAACATGAGGTTGACTCTTGAATTACATCTGACTGCAGTATGGAAGAAATCATGACTTTGGTGGACATTTACAATTTTATTAATTGGTCTATCCAAAAAAATTGTACTTAAGGAAACTCACAAGCTCGAGTGCAGTGGCGTCCCAAGGGGGCTGTGGGGGATGCAGAGTACATTGGGTGACACCGTCAGAGGAAACGATCAAGTGCCCATGGGCTGAAATCACCAAGGGGGACATACAGTAACCCCCTCACATCAGTCTGATGAAATGATCAAGGGTCCACGTGCTGAAATCACCAAGGGGGGTCCCACCACGGCTTGATAGATCTGATAGTGGGAATTACTGCGCTGCTTTAAACGGCCGGGTGTGTACATGCCGTACGTTCAGCTGTCTGTTAAGGAGCTCTGTTCATCAAATCACCCAGGTGGCCCGAGGTGTGGGTCTTGGTTACCACACCGGGTGACACCAACCCTAGCAGCAAAGATATGAGAATCCTTTTGTGCTCAGATACATTGCTGTTCATGCCTGGAGGTTGGTAAAATTATGGGATGTTTTATGTTTTGGGTATTTTGGTATTCTGGTTTGAGTCCCAAGTGAGGCACATGACCTGCATTGTGAGGGAGCGTCAGTTACGGCACTACAGCCATGTGGTGCCATTCCCTGAGGGTGATCCAGCTCATTGTTGAGCCCACGTAATACCAGGCTATGGCAGATAGAGGGTCATTTCCACAGGGTGGGACTGGACGCCATGTCTGCCTGGGGGGTTGCCAACTGGGATCCCGAGCTGTTTCGTGAACTGGTGGGTGTCGGAGGCATGCTCTACCAGTGCCTGCTCCCCAGCCTGACCTGACCTGGTGTTCTTCCTGTTTTGTAGGGGCCATCAATCCATTGCTTAGAAAGCTCACACACTCATGAGGGTTCAATAGAAAGTCCCAAATCTGCCCGGCGTCATCTTTTTGAACAGTAAAAGCAATCTGGAGTGCCAGACGGCATAAGAACTGTGAAGCAGCCACCTGCTGCGCCATATCTAAAATATGAAATGGAAATAAAACTATAAATGCCGAGCCATGTGATAACAATCTGGTTTCACCTCACCGCTTGCTCTTCTATTCTTTGACTCAATGCGACTAACTTTGTGAGGCATACGTGTTTGCATTCGACTGTTTCCTGCGTAAGTGCAAAAGCATGAAGTCACATAAAGCATGAACTGCATGATGTGCTCTGTGTCTGAATAGAAAGGTGACTGTCGGAATAATGTGAGGGATGTCCTTTGAGTTTTTAACGGCTCGGAGATCAAGGGTATCGTCTTGCGCTGCAGAAAACCTCAAGCCGCATGCAGGCAATCAAAAGGACGCGCTGCCCTCTCGAGCACCGTGCAAGGTGTCCAAAGTCACCTTTAATTATTCATCAGAAGGACCTGTCAGGTAAAGATGCTAAAATAACAAGCAGTGGTCACTTTGCCGTCTAGACGCTTTGTATTTTAATAGTGAATGGGTGAACATTTATCATTTCATACGCTGCCATCCCGGTCTAACGCAGGCCCAGCGTCATCCACTTGCCGCTGGCTTGAATCACCTCAGACGCGGAATCGCGGCCATTCATTTGGCTGAAATAACCCGTCCTCTGCTTGCCGTTCAGACTTGATGTTGTTTTTATTGAAGCCCGACTGTTCTATTAGCTCCTGCGTCTCTTTGAAATAATCCCGCAATGAATTATTATAAGACCAGTAAACTACTTAGCACCACTTGCCTCCCTGCCTTTGAAATGTGTTGCTGGGGAGCTTCCTTATGTTTCGCATTGATTATCTGACAGCGCGCTCAAATGAACCCACTCCTTTTTTTAATTTATGGATAAGAGAAAAGCTGTCAACCGATGATCTGTTAAAAACCCTGATAAGACGGTGACATTGGCTTGTCCTTATTGGCTCAGTGGGGGAGTGTGATTGAGAAGTGGGCACACACTGGCGCAAATTGAGGACTCATTTAATTCCGTTTAATAAATTTGAAGCTTTTAAACAATTCACAATTAATGGTGAATACAGCATTTGTATGACAAGTCGTTTATTTTGAAGGGTGTTGGGTGGAGCAGCTTTGGTTTTATGAACAACTCATGCAGCCTTTGTGTTGAGACAGCTGATTAAGAAAAACACAGAGGTTGACATCTGGTGTTCATCGATTTGGAGAAGAGTGCCATGTCAAGAGGTCTGGAGAGAGAGAGAGAGAGAGGAGGACCCCACAATGGAATTGGGAAAGATGAAGAGGAAGATGAAGAAGAAGAAGGAAGTGCCTGGGTGTAAGAAACACAAAACAGGGCTTGTAGACAAGTAGGTGAGGACTGTTCAGGAGTGCGGATTCGGGTTCAAAGCAGTGTGGGGGTAACAGACAAGATCCCAGTTTGAAGGAGGGCTGCACCAGGGGTCTTCTTGAAGTCCTGACCTCTTTTGATCTGGATATGGATGTGTTGACTCCTGGGAGAAAAGACCAATCCCCCCGGTGCAGTCTCTTTGCTGACGACATTGTGTTGTGCATCACCAGAAAAGGAGCAAGAGGAGAGGACATCTGAAAATGGAGAAGGGCTTTGGTAGGCTGAAGATAAATTGGAAGAAGACAGAAGATCTGAGGTTTAATGATCAGGATTCAGAACTTAGCCTGCAAGGGGAGCTACTGAAAAGGGAAGATATGTTGAAACTTCTAGAATCACTGGTAGCCCAAGATGCAGGACTAGATGCAAAGAACAATTGGAAGAAGGTATCAGGAGAGTCAGAGAGGGGACCTCAGCAGCGGATCATTGAGTTTGGAGTCAGGGTGAGTGTTGGTTTCGCATTGGATTTTGCTTCTGTCTTTGGATTTGCCGTCAGATGATTGTTTTGAAACTTGTTTGCTCAGAATTGCCTTTTTAGGCCACTGCTTTTTGTTTGTTTTATTTTCCTATTTTTTTGTATTTTGTCAATAAACATCTTCATTTATAAAAATTCTTTGAGTTATTTGACTCATCAAGCCAGAGGTTTTCACTGTTACATCTCTCAGTAGGCATTTTAAAGCCTGGTTTCCTTTTCTTTTTAAGACTATGTAGGCCGTAGCCTGCAGGTAGTAATTGGGGACTTGCTGACTTAAGGAGTGCCTCCTCTGGCCGGTCCTGACCTGCTTTTATGGCTCATTTGGAGGTCTCTAGTCCCTTTCGCCAAGTTTGAGACTCCCTAATACAACAAATGTAACCAGTAACTCAGAAACTAACAAGACAAAAGACCCAGAGGTTTGTTGTTTGTGGATCCAACTCTTGGATAATCGCCAAGTGTAAGACGCTGACCCTTATGCTGTTGTTGTAATGACGTCACACATCGCATACTCCTCGTCAAACCTAGAAATGGTGCGGGAACCGTCAACAAAACCTTCCAAGAACGTCGGCGCCCATTGCAGTGGGAAAACTTGAATCATATTTCACACTTATCGCACACATGTTCATGGTAGGCAGGCGATGGCCTTCACTGAATGTGTTTATACGTTGGACCGAGGCTTGGCAGCACGCTCTGACGCCTTTTCTCCTTCCTCTACAGAGCCACAGGGGGAAAGTCCCCCTTACCTCACTTCCAGTTCCATCACAGACCTCCCATCCAACGCCACCACTGACCTCACTTTCAGGGGTAACAAAAGACCCTCCTCTTCCTGCCTACCTACACTTTATAAAACAGCCATTTTTCTGTATTCCAGTTAGTTCATGTGTGGACTCAGTCTCGAATATTCATTCGGTTGTGCTATTTTGCAATTGCCTATTGTTTCAAATATATGGGTTGGATCCACAGACCTTTTTCTTGTTTTTTTTGTCTTATTATACACTATTAAAACTCACTGACAATAGGTTCTGATTTTTTATAAACCTTTCAAGAAAAAATTGTGTTAAAAAATGGACAGATGCCTGTGCACTTTGTGAGGTTTCTGAACTCTTTTAGGATCCCAAAAACGGGTCGACATGCCGAAGCGCACTTGTTGCATCTATGGAGGACTGCTTATCTGTCACCAAGGCAACCGCAGGTTCAAAGCGCAGCAGCACAGCACCGCGGAAACAACTAAGAGCCAATCGAGATCGCACTATATGCGCCTGTCACCGATGGGAGTAGCAGAGGCAGGGAGTACGACTACGCCCGTTTATTGTGTCTGTGTATAGGAGAGCGGTAGATCCCGCTACAATAAATAACCGGCCTGTTCCTGTTTCAAGCTGCATAAAGCTGGTGTTGCTAAAGTGCTGAGACTCAGCCTCGTGTTTTGGGGTGCAGGACAGGGACTCAGGCGTCACAACTTTCATGTTTTTGTGGTACACCTTAAATGACCGGGATAGGATTCAGCATTAAGCTAAAGCATAGAGAATGATTTTTATAATACATCACATCAAGTTCACATGTACACATCAAGCTCAGTGAAGAGTGAAATAATGTCATTTTTTTCTAAGATTACAAAATGTGAGTATAAAAAAAAAAAAAACAGAGTACCATTCACCAATGCCTAGCATGGCCATTTTGTTGCATTGCTTTATGGTAACTGTTACAATTTATTCTGCACACACAATCAATTTTTGTTTCCAGTTGCTATCTGTGGCCATCTGTTCTTAACGTGTACATCTTTAGAAACTGCGTTTGCCTCTGTTATTATATCTCTCATGTATGAATATCTGATGTTTTGCCAATTATACCTAAAATTTAGTACCATTCCAGTCTCTGCGTCTCAGCGTTTAGACTTCTTGGCCAGCATTCCTCCCAGTGATACATTGGACGACTTTAATCGTAACGATATTTCTGATGCTCCATTTTCAGCTAGAATGAACGCGTGAATTGCTTCCCATCACGTCTCACTTAGGACACAATCTTCTGTAGCAGCATTTCTCTGTTATTTAGGAAAAACAAAAGTGTTTCAACCTCAGCTCAAGTACTTTTTATTCAAATTTAAGTTGTTGTGGAGGCTTCACCTCCTCAGATCTGAGCCTCAACACAATCCTGTCTTTACCTCTGTGGACAATCCCTTCATCCTGCACATTTTCACTTCCTCCCCCTCTGTATGTAAAGCAACCTTGGGTTTGTGAAAGGCGCTCTAGAAATGTTGCTTATGTTATAAGGGTTGGAGATGGTGACACTGACCAGAAAAACAGGAGACAGAGCTGGAGGTGGCAGAGTTAAAGATGTTAAGATTGGCATTGGGTGTGACGAGGATGGACAGGATTAGGAACGAGGACATTAGAGGGTCAGCTCAGGTTGATAGAGGTGAGATTGAGATTGCGTTGGTTTGGACATGAGCACAGGAGAGATACTGGGGATATTGGGAGAAGGATGCTAAGGATAGAGCTGCCAGGGAAGAGGAGAAGAGGAAGGCCTAAGAGAAGGTTTATGGATGACATGCAGGTGATAGGGGTGACAGAGCAAGATGACGAGGACAGGAAGAGATGGGAAAAGATGATCCGCTGTGGTGACCTCTAACGGGAGCAGCTGAAAGAAGAAGAAGATGGTTCTGGTGTATGGACTGTTGCTTGATGTGAGACAAAAATGAATTTAAGTGATTTTAACATTAAACTTCTGCATGAAGCCTACGACATCAAAAGCAAGAGGTGTGTGTAGGGTCCGTGTTGACATGAGGCGTAGTCACATTTTTGAGGAGGCGAACGTGAGGCTACCATAAGGCTACAATGTAACAAAAAGAGTCAGACGTGGAGGGCCTGATACTCTCTGAAGTCGTACCTGAAACCTTGACAGTTTTTAATCAGCATTTGCTTTCTGGTGTCAAATTTCACATAACAGTATTCTCTGTATTATGCATCCATCCATCCATTATCCAACCCACTATATCCTAACTACAGCGTCACGGGGGTCTGCTGGAGCCAATCCCAGCCAACACAGGGCACAAGGCAGGAAACAAAACCCAGGCGCCAACCCACACACACACCAGGGACAATTTAGAATCGCCAGTGCACCTAACCTGCATGTCTTTTGGGTGGAGGAAACCCACGCAGACACGGGGAGAACATGCAAACTCCACACATGGAGGACGCGGGAAGCGAACCCGGGTTTCCTAACTGTGAGGCAGCAGCGCTACCCACTGCGCCACCGTGCCGCCCCTGTATTATGCATTAATTTGCAAATCACAATTAAGATGGCTCCCTTTGCTTTATGTTCGTCCATTATTTAAGATACTCTACGCAGCCCACTTTTTGGTGCTTTCATTTTGCAGCTCAGTCACACTGCATTTCTTATAACCATTTGGAGGTAATGATGGACGAGGTGGCACAAAGGTGGGCTCTTGTTGCACACTGCACACTCTTAACACACTCAATGATGTGCCATACAGAGGCAGAATAACCATTGAGAGAAATGACTGCCGGTTGTCAGGTAGATAATAAGTGAAGTGCAGCCCCTCTGCCGCCGGACAGCACGTCTGATGTGCACAAAACGAAACGACAAGTTGTGAACTGTGCAGAAAGGCAGCAGTCGAGAAGCTTTTCAAACATGTCAGGTTGTCTTTTTCAGATTTCAAGACTGAATGCATTGCAAACTTCAACGTGAAGAATGTCACCACACGGCGAACAGCCTGGATTGGGATCCGAGTGCAGCCATGCGACAGGTGACACCTCAGCACCCCACTGAACAGGGTGAGTTTTTTTATGGTATCAAACCCCAAGTTTTCCCTGCATGTTGGAGGACCTACTTGCAGGGCTGGATGCAGGTTAATGTCATACCCAGGATGAAGTAATTGCAGGTTGAGGGCCTCGCTCAAGGGCCCAACGGAGTAGAATCACTTCTGGCGTTTATGGAATTTGAGCTGGCAACCTTCTGAATTCCAGTGCAGATCCTCAGCCTCAGAGCCACCACTTTATGTCATTAAGAAAATCTGAAAATCACAAGAGTCTGCTGTTGAACGGTGACATTACTGTGGTCAAGTGTACAGAGCGTCAGAAGCCGTCTGATGAGATAGAAGGACCTGGTGAAAGAGCAACCATCTCAGCACCTTTCATGAGTGTAAGGCAGGTGACAACCAGGTTGGAGTTGGCCAGATGACGTGTGAGGGACTCTGAAAGCCTGAGGACAACGAATCTCGGGTTGTAGTGAAACACAAATGGGACTCTTTGGGCAGAAGTCCGAGGACTATGTCTGGTGAAGACCATGCACTGCTCATCACCTGCTTAATAACATCCCTACAGTGAAGCACATTCCTCGGTGGAAGGGACTGGGAGACCGGTCAGAACGGAGAGAAGGGTGAATGCATCCAGATACAGAGAACCTGCTTCATGGTGCGAGGTGACAGTTCAGCATGACGATGACACAAAGCAAACAGTCAAGACAACTCTGGGATGGCTTTGGGACAAGTCTCTGATTGTCCTTGAGCGGCCCAGACTTAAACCCCACAGTGCATCTGATGGCACAGATGGCAGGTCCCAGATGTTTGTAAAGGAACTTGAGAAGATCTGCCAGGAAGAATGAGATAAAGTGCCCAAATCCAGGTGTGTAAAGACTTCGCCATGAAGACCTGATGCTGCAATTAATGCAAATTACTGAAGTAAGCATCGGAATACCTCTAGGAATGAGAGGTTTCAGTTTTTAAAAATCATTTATTCACGTTGTCATTATGGGCTGTTGAGTGTAGATTGGCAGGCAGAAATGACAAATCTATTCATTTTGAAGTGTGCAGAAAGAGAAGGGGTCTGAATTACTTTATGTTGAGGGGTCAATAGTTGGAACATGAATGAGTAAGACAAACACATTTGCGTGCTGCTGCAGTCACAACACACTCTCAAAATATAGAGGGGAGAACGGTGGAACTCTGGATCCACAAAACCAGTAAACCTAATCCAAAAAAAAACCAAGAAAATCAAACAGTGACAATGCTTACAAAGACAGATCTGTACTCCACTAAAACACAATCCAATGAGCAGTGAAGGGACTCAAAGTCCCAGCCTGCCCTTGTGAAATGGGGGCGGTCCCTTAGCAGTGATGGAAAGGTGGCCCCGCCTCCAAGGATCCACCCACAAAATACAAGGAACATCAGAGATCATGAAACTGAATGAGCAGAAACACATCATTAGACAAATAATATAAATACATAACAGTAATAACATAAAGGATAGGATATAAAATAAGGAAAAAAGACATAAATAAAAAGAAATTTAAAGATAAGGAACCCTGGCTTAAACGTAACAACATCTTGGAGGCCCCACCTCATGGGGTCCCATCTTCAGAAAAAATGAGACCCTGGCAAACAGCATAATACACAATAAGAATAAGTAACTATTGATCCATACATAAATATAACAATTTTAGCAGAAATTACATAATAACAATAACTTTGTGACAGATAATAATCTAAATAAACTGAAGCGAGGGAGTAAACTCTGGATGAAGCCTAGCAATTGCAAAGAATATCTTGTTGTTTTTATACAAAATCTCGGGCACGTTGGCTCTGTGTCGATTTTATTGATTTGTGTGGTGATGATGATGAAATATTAAAGCAGAATTTCCATAATCCAACTGTAGAAAGGACAGTATAAGATTTGAGAGGCGTTTCCACCACAGCTGCGATCATATTCTCATAGGCTTACGCCGCACACCGGTCACCCTCTTTCTATTTGCTGCTGCCGTCTCTTTTTTATTTTAAATAATTCTCCTTGGAATCGTTATTCAGATATTCAGATTATCTCCATTCCCATAATACACATTACACCAAGAATAAGCAAATAACAAAAGAGAACATACAGGGAATAATAAAGAAACGCAAAAAAAAAATCGATGAACAAGACGCTGTGCCAATACAGTATTAAAAAAAAAAAACAGAAATAAAAATGAATCTAATGCTTCAGCGGGCTGGATATAAATGAGGAAGAAAGGATCAATGTGAGATCATTGGGATTCTAAAATGGATCCTGAAGATAAGAAGATTATTATAACGACCTCAGATACACACGAGGATGTTATGAATCAATACGGTGCTGTGGAAGATCAAAGGGCATCTTTATAGAAAAATCTATGGAAATGTGATATTGCACTTTGTTTAAAAGGGTGTTTCTGAGTAAGCAGAGCCATTTAAACTCCCTTCATTTTCTTATCACATCTGTTAATCAACTGGCCACTGCCATTACAACATATTAGCTCTATCCACCTTAATAAAAGGACCGTTTGCTATGTCTCTGTCATTCCAACAGATGGTGCATCACAAACCTTAACACTGCTTTTATGACTCCCACACCAAATGGCATATAACAGATATATTTGCATTTTTCATTCCAACAGATGGCGCATCAGAAACATTTGAAGTAATGCATTTTATTACTACAAATGTTTGTGATGTGGCTTCTGTTGGAAAGACTACTACAATGCATTTTAATACTACAAAATACATTCTGATAGGTGGTGCACTACAAACATTAACCCTGAGCTCTACATTGATTTCTTAGATTTCAACCCACCTTAATAAAAGGCTAAGTGTCTGTGTGTCTGTCTGTTTGCTGTGTCTCCATCATTCCAACAGATGGCATATCACAAACCTCAACACTACCTTTAAGTATCCCTCACCAAATGGCATGTAACCGATATGTTTTACTACTATAAACGCATTTTACAAATGCATTTTATTACAACAATGTGATGCACCATCTGTTGGAATGACAGCTATAATGTATTTTATTACTACATGCAATAGAAATTACATTCTGAAAAATGGTTCACTGCAAACATTAATCCTGAGGTTTACATTGATTTTTTTAAGATTTCAACCCACCTTAATAAAAGGCAAAGTGTCTGTGTCTCCACCTGTTTGCTATGCCTCTGTCATTCCAACAGATGGTGCATTACAAACCTTAACTCTGATTTTATGACTCCCACACCAAATGGCATATAACAGATATATTTGCATTTTTCATTCCAACAGATGGCGCATCAGAAACATTTAAAGTAATGCATTTTATTATTACAAATGTTTGTGATGTGGCTTCCGTTGGAAAGACTACTACAATGCATTTTAATACTACAAAATACATTCTGATAGGTGGTGCACTACAAACATTATCTTAGATTTCAACCCACCTTAATAAAAGGTTAAGTGTCTGTGTCTCCACCTGTTTGCTATGCCTCTGTCATTCCAACAGATGGTGCATCACAAACCTTAACTCTGATTTTATGAATCCCTCACCAAGTGGCATATAATAGATAATGTTTAATTACTGTAAATTAATTTTACAAATGCATTTTATTATAACAAATGTTTGTTATGCATCATCTGTTGGAATGACACCTATAATGCATTTTATTACTACATGCAATAGAAAATACATTCCAATAGATGGTGCACTGCAAACATTAACCCTGAAGCCTAAACTGATTTCTTAGATTTCAACCCACCTTAATAAAAGATTAAGTGTCTGTGTGTCTGTCTGTTTGCTATGCCTCTGTCATTCCAACAGATGGTGCATGAAAACCTTAACACTGCTTTTATGACTCCCTCACCAAGTGGCATATACCCGATATGTTTAATTACTGTAAATGCATTTTATTACAACAAATGTTTGTGATGCGCCATCTGTTGGAATGACAGCTGCAAAGCATTTTATTAGTACATGCAATACAAAACACATTCTGATAGATGGTGCACTGCAATGATTAACTGTGAGGTCTACGTTGATTTCTTAGATTTCATCCCATCTTAGACGGGTAGCACAGCCCATAAACGCTACTTTTTGGGTAAAATCTGGCTGTTTTAAGTTCACACAGTATTTTAAACAAAACACAACTCTTTATAAGATACAGTCAAGAGAAAAGGGAACTGCCATCACAGTAAGTGGGACCCAGAAAAGAAGACAGGCGTCAGGGTTAGGGCAAGGGATAAGGGAATACCTGCCACTAATAAATTCCTGGAAAAAGAAAGAGCTGCAGTGGCGACTATCAGGAGAAAACAAAAAAGATTTTCATGTTCCGAGTCGGAGAACAAGGGCGGGCTACACTGTAGCATAACATGGAGTACACTGGAACAGTCACATTTACTGTCGGGGGAAAAGGGATTAATGGTCACATTTTAATTTAGGCGAATAGGGAATAACAATTTAATATTAAAGTGGGGTTAAATGGTAGCACCACCACATTTCAATTAATTAACAAGGAAAACGAATACATTTATGCATTTTAATTTAGAGTAAAAGGGAATAGCTCTCATATTTATAGGGAATAAGGGGATAAGCCTCATACTTTAAGTCCAGGAGAAAGGGAATAATAATAAATGGAAATAAAGAACACATTAATTTTACAAGAAAGGGCAATAACTTGCAGCCTTGCTGTCTCGGGAAAAGGGAATAAGCATCGCATTTTAATTCAGGTGAAAGGAAAACACCGTCACATTTTAAACGGCAGAGAAAAAACGTGAACAGTTTAATTTCAGGTAAAGGGAATAACCCTCACACTTACTGTCAGGAGGCGAAGGGAATAGCTGTCAGGTCTGAACTCGGGGCAAAAGAGAATACGAGACGGGAAGAAGCAGCACGTATTCATTTATGGAAAAACGGGAGGAAAAAACATCAGGAGAGAAGGTCCGACTCTTAGATTTGAAAGCTCACTGAGTGAGACAGTAAGAAGGCGTCCATTGGGATTAAATGGAATAACCATCATGTTTGAATCCAAGATTAAAGGGTATAACTGTCACATTTTAATTTGGGAGAAAAGGGAATAACCTTTACATTTTAATTCAGGCAAACGGAGGATAATCCTCATATGTACAGTCTGCAACAAAGGCGAGACAATAATAATTATTAGCATTGAAAACGACAGAAACAATGATGATGTCTGCAGTCGGGGGGGAAAAGATTATAAAGGCCATATCTGAATACTGTCTGAAGGGAATAAGCAGCCCATTCCCTGACAGGAGAAAGAGGAATGGCCGGTACATTTTAAATCAAGTCATTGATAAGAGATCACATACTGTAAGTACGCAGCCGCTTCAAGTCACTATTTAACAGAAGGCAGCCATGACACGAGAGGAGAGAGCAGTAAAGAGCTGTGTTACAGTTCAGAAGAGCACAGCGCAGCGAGCCCACTTACAGTCAGTGGAATAAAGAATAATCGGCAAAATCCAGTCTACCTTGGGGTCAAAGGAACCTGGAGCCTGCTCTGACGATGCTGGGCACAAGGCAGGAATCGAGACAAGAGACCACCATTAATGGTGTATGCCTAGAAGACGTATACAGCCTCCTACAAGTGTGGTGGACGGCCGGAGCCCTTACCAAGATGGGACGCCCTGATGATGGAAGGTCCAGGGGAGAGAGAAATCCAGGACAGACTGACTGACAGAGGGCAGCCCCCTTGGTTTCCAGTGGGGCCACAGGTGTCATGAGCATGGGAACTCAACCCTGCGTGGCCACCGCCGTGGGGGTGCATGGATGTTTTCAGGGCCCTATTTGCCTGCACCTCTGCCACATGCAGAAGTACGGATGGAAGAAGCTCGGTGGGCACCAGGAGTCCATCAGGGTGCCCTATAAAAAGGGGCCTGTTGCCAGAAGTCAACGGCCTCAGTCATGAGGAAGAGGACAAAGAGGAGTTGAGGAGGAAGGACTGGTGGCAATAAGGGTCTGTGATGGGGTCTGGGAGCATTTTGTGCTGTAAGGCAACAGTGTTAAAAAACGCACTTTAACTTAATACTGATACTCTGTATGTTCAATTCTTCATAATAACTATTCATGGTGGCTCTAAAATCCATACTGACCCCTACTCTCTCTTCTGTTTCTTTTTCCGGCCTGCGCCACCACCACCTACTCAAAGCATCATGATGCTCCAACAATGATGGACTGAAAGCCAGAAGTCTACGTGACCATCATCATCAGGTCCTTCCATGAAAATATGATGATTTATGTTAGGTAGATTGCCCAGAGGGGACTGGGCGGTCTCTTGGTCTGGAACCCTACAGATTTTATTTTTTCTCCAGCTTTTGGAGTTTTTTTTGTTTTTTCTGTCCACCCTGGCCATCGGACCTTACTCTTATTCTATGTTAATTAATGTTGACTTATGTTTATTTTTATTGTGTCTTCTATTTTTCTATTCATTTTGTAAAGCACTTTGAGCTACATTTTTTTGTATGAATATGTGCTATATAAATAAATGTTGATTGATTGATTGATTGCCAGTCTGTGTCAGGGTTAGGGGGGCTGTACACCCCCGGGCTTCACACAAGGCTTCACATTATACTGATTGGGATTGTAAGTGAAGGTCGAGGGGCAGAACGGTAAAATTATTAACTGAGAATAAAATCATCAATACAATGAAGTGTGCAGAAAGTGAAGGGGTCTGAAAACATCCACCTATCTATCTATCTATCTATCATATAGTGCCTTTCATATCTATCTATCTATCTATCTATCTATTATATAGTGCCTTTCATATCTATCTATCTATCTATCTATCTATCATATAGTGCCTTTCATATCTATCTATCTATCTATCTATCTATCTATCTTGTCTTGCTGTTTCTCTGTGTGTCGATTGCTTTGGTCTGGAGTGGAAATGGCCTTTGTGCTAGCAGGAGAGTGAGTTGAGTTTAGCTTTTTCTTTTTTCCTTTTTTTTTCTTTTATTTCTTTTTCTAGTCATTTCTCTTAATTCTTTGCTGTGTTATTTATATATAGTCATTATTTCAAGTTTATTTAGTGTTTTTTTTTAAAAGAAGTGGCTAGGATGGCTGTGTCCCGAGGGATACAGCCAGGCCTTTTGCCACATGGCTTCGAAAAACTTAGCAGAAGAAATGGCATCAAATTGATTGTTGATCCAGTAGTTTCAGTAGAGAAGTGTGTTACTGAAATTGGAAAAATAATTGGATGTAAAAACATTATTTCTGCTTCAAGAATGAATAAGGCTGTCGTGATATTTCTAAATGAAGAGGCCTTAGTTCACCAACTGGTTCAGGAAGGCCTAGTCATTAATGGAACCCTCATTTCTGTTTTGCGCTTTCAACTCCTGCAAAGAGGATTATAATCTCTAATATTCCTCCTTTCTTGAAGAATGAACTGCTACGTAATGAATTGAGCAGGTATGGCGAGATTATTTCTGACATTACTATGATTCCTTTGGGGTGTAAACAGCCAGAATTAAAACATGTGGTCTCATTTAGGAGACAGGTTTTTATGCTCCTCAACAGAGGTTACAATGAGTTAGATGTTGCTCTGAAATTCAAAGTAGATGGATGTGATTATATTGTGTTTATATCTTCTGATTCAATGAAATGTTTTAAATGTGGCCGTGCAGGGCACAAAGCAGTTGACTGTAAAAGAGCTGATTGTAGTCATGCTATGGGTGGAAACACAAATGCAGTGAGCGAGTCAGATATAGAGGATGAGTCTGAAGACTCCGACTCCGATGCTGAAGATCAGCAGATTGTTGTCTGTGAGGTATCCACAGGTACTCTTAGCTCGACTGTAGGAAGTTCTGATAATCAGATACCCAGTTGTAGCTCCACAGTTGAAAGGAGTGAAATAAAGAAAGCTGAGACAAAAATGCCTGAAGTGGATGGATCGGCCGAGGCCGAGTTGAAGTCCTCTACTGTGAATATAAATCAGGATGAAGAAAAGGGCCAAGCTAAGACCGAGGTTATGCAGCCTGTCATTGAAACGACACCAACTGAGGTGGATGACATTGAAGGTCTGAATGCTGACGCTGCTACCTGTGAGCCATCTAAGGTGGATGAGCAGGCCGAGGCCAGTCCTGAGTCCACAGTCCACAGTGAAACTGCTTGCCCTCTCTTAAATGTCAAAGCTGTGGCAGAAACTGAACCAGGCACTAATTCAGGCAGTGCAGTTAGGGAAGAAAAAGCTGGAATTGTTGAGGAAATGAATGTTGAAGAAGAATGGACGACACTCCCCAGAAAGAGGAAAGAAACCTCAGACGGTGGAGTAGGAGCCAAGAGAAGTAACAAAATGAACCTGACAGAGGGGGCTGACGTGTCTTTAAAGAATCTTTTCTAAGTACCAGAGAGGTGACAATTAGCCCAGAGTGTGAGGGGAGTCAGCAGGGTGGTGAGGACAGTGACTCTTGTATGTCAAGTGACAATTTAACTGGCACTCTTGGAAAAACGGAGTACAGCACTGAAAGCATTCTGAGCTTTCTGGATTTTCTTGAAGGCAAAAGGAAGGTGAATGTTGTAGAACATTTTCCTGACCTGGAACTTTTTTTGGTTTCAGCCAAGCGAGTTATGCGCAATGCTGTTCCTTTGGGAATGGAAAGAAAAGAATTTAATCGTTAAAGAATGTTATCAGCAAAGTTAGAAAGTCTCTCACCTCCAGCACATAATGGCTCCACACCAGCTCCTCTCTTTTTCATTAGTTAAAGTTCTTCTTGTCATTGCTGCTCCGTTTCTTTTCTTTCTAATGCCTGTTTTCTCTTTGGGCTCTTTGAACGTTAACGGCTGCAGAGACTCCTTAAAGAGAGCCGTATTTTTCAATATTTGGAACAGAAAAAACTAGATGTTACTTTTCTTCAAGAAACTCATACTGACCCAATGAATGAGTCGGAGTGGCAGAGGGACTGGAGTGGGACATCGATTCTGAGCCACGGCTCCAGTGCCAGCGCAGGGGTGGCAGTGCTCTTCAGTAAGGCGTTTCTCCCGGAGTCCATTGACTGTTTTGAGCAAATTAAAGGTCGTCTCATGAAGGTCGTTATGCGTATTCAGGGAAAAACATTATTTTCTTAAATGTCTACGCTCCAAATGAAGGCAAAGAGAGATTTCTTTTTCTTTTGTTAAAAGACGTGCTAGCTGAGTGCAGTTCAGAGGACGTTGTGTTCTTAGCTGGCGATTTTAATTGCACTGAAAATGCAGAGATGGACAGGAATGGCGCTGAGCCTCACCCTGGGTCAGTCAAGGTGTTGCAGTCGGTCCTTCATCAGCAAGAACTTGTGGATGTGTGGAGAGAGTCGAACCCAATGGCGAGACAGTACACATGGCTCAAGGCCTCCAGTGGCATGTTATCCATGGCAAGGCTGGACAGGATTTATACGTTACGGCACAATCTGAACCTCATTTTGGGCTCTTGTCTTCTGCCCACAGGGTTTTCAGACCATAGTTTAGCTCTCACTCGTTTCTCTTTGGGGTCTGAGCGTAATTTTAAATCTTTCTGGCACTTTAATACTAAACTTCTTAAAGACTCTCTATTTCTTCAACACTTTCGTCTCTTTTGGGACAAATGGAGACTCAGCAAAAATGAATTCTCATCTCTGAAGCAATGGTGGGACGTCTCCAAGGTCCAAATTAAACTCTTTTGCCAGTTTTATTCTGAACATTCTTCTAGAAAGGTCACCATGGCCATTAAAGAACTGGAAGAGGACATTGGGATAATTCAAACCAAACTGGAAACCGGTTTTAATGCCAATTTGCTTGAGTCTCTAAAAGACAAAAAAGATTCTCTGAGGTCCCTGCTGGATGAACAGGTGAAGGCGCATTGTCAGGGGAGATTCCAGAATATTTCCCAAATAGACGCCCCTACGCAGTTTTCTTTTCATTGGAGAAGAAGGTTGCTCAGGCAAAAATCATTCACTGTCTGAAAACTGCAGATGGGACTGAAATGACGGAGACCGAGGAGATCCGGAATTTGCCTTCAAATTTTACAAAGACTTATTCTCTGCAGAAACAGTGGACTTGTCCTTCAAACACAGAAATTTTCTTTAATGACCTACCACAGCTGACTCCATCCACCAAGGAAGAACTCGACCTGCCACTATCACTGGAGGAGCTCACTAGAGCTCTTGGGAGTTTAAATCAGAACAAAGCCCCTGGGATCGATGGACTTCCCGTCGAATTCTACAAGTCCTTTTGGGATATCATGGGTAAGGACTTCCTGACTGTGTTTGTGGAGAGCATCAGGGATAAAGAACTTCCTGTGAGTTGTCGGAGAGCAGTTTTGACTCTTTTACCTAAAAAAGGGGATCTCTGCAACATTAAAAACTGGCGACGGTCAGCCTGCTCTGCTCAGACTATAAAATCTTTTCTAAAGCGTTGGCTCTTCGTCTGAGGACTGTCATGAACTGCTTGGTGGCCTTCGATCAGTCATACTGTGTCCCTGAACGATGTATTTTTGATAACATTTTCTTTGTGCGGGATTTGGTATCTGCTTCTGAGATTTTTGGTTTTAAGGCGGTCTCATCTCACTGGATCAAGAGAAGGCCTTTGACGGGTAGACCACCAGTATTTATTTACAGTTCTAGAGAGGTTTGGTTTTGGTGAGACCTTTCTAGGATATATTAAATTAATGTACACGAATGTGTTTAGTGTTTTAAAAATTAATGGAGGGTTGGGAGCCCCATTTTCTGTTACAAGGGGCATTCGTCAGGGGTGTGCACTCTCCGGTATGCTATACTCGCTGTCCATAGAGCCCCTGCTCCACAGACTTCGCCAATGTCTTCACGGCCTGTCATTGCCTGTGTGTCCCACTGCATCTTTTAAGGTGGTGGCATATGCTGACGATGTCACAGTTGTCATCACTGAACCTGATGATGTTGTCCTGCTGCAGGACTGTTTACAGGTGTTTCAAACGGTGTCATCTGCCAGGGTCAACTGGTCCAAATGTAATGCCTTTCTGATGGGCAACTGGGACTGTCCTCCCCCAAACCTCCCAAGTGGTCTAACATGGAACTCTAAGGTATTTAAACATCTGGGAATTTACATTGGGAAGTCTGGAGCCACAGCTGATAACTGGGAGGGCTTAATTGATCAAATTCAGGGGAGACTGAAGAAATGGAAATGGGTGGTCGCCAAGCTCTCTTTTCGGGGTAGGGTGCTTATTATTAATAATTTAATTGCTTCAATGCTTTGGCATAAATTTAGGTGTGCAGATCCTCCAGTTTGGCTTTTAAAAGAAATTCAGGGGATATTGCTGGATTTTTTTTGGGACAAACTTCATTGGGTTAAACGCAGTGTGATACATCTGCCTGTGGATGAAGGTGGTCAGGGCTTGGTGGACATTCTGAGTAGAATTGAAGCTTTTAGGCTGACAGATTTACAGCGTCTCTTGTATGCCCCTCAGCCTTTACTGTGGAGGAGTTTAGCATTCGCTTTTTTTCACAGGGTCGGAAATCTCAATTTTGATTGGCAACTCCTTTTCATTGATGTCAAGCGATTGGCAATATCTGTGCTGCCCACCTTTTACGCAACATGTTATTGATTTGGCACACCAAAACAAACAGAGTGGGTATTAATGTGGAGTCAGTCTTCTGGTTACTTGAAGAACCGGTAATATGGAATCCAGTCTTGGAGTTTGACTCGGTTAGTTTAAACTCACTGCTAATGAACAAAGGCTTTACCAAAGTAGCCAACTTTATTGATCCGTCAGCAACCAGTGGAAGTCTGGGGCAGCTGTGGCACATGAGCTCGGGATTAGGTCTGTCCGTCTTGGGGGGTCGATAATCAACAAACTTAAAGTCTCTTTAGTGCAATTGGGTGCAGGTCCTCTGTGTGAGGATTATATCTCTGGAGATCTCATAAAAGAGGCAGAACCTCCTGAATGTATCATTACAATTAAACCAAATGTAAAAGATTTTATCAGTTCTAATAACTCCATTTTAACAATTAATCACATAAATGGAATTTCTTTCCAAAATTTGTCAAAAAAAGAATTGTATGACTGGTGTCTTAAAGTGTCCCATTTTATGTATTTGAAAGACATGACTGATACCCTGTGGAGGAACACTCTGTGTCTGCATGACACGACATCTCCAGCATGGAGGACTTTATATAAACCGCCAATTGAGAAAAGAGTTGGGGACCTGCAGTGGAGGATCTACATGTGGCAGTAGCCACCAATTCATTTTTAAAAACCATTGGTGCCAGCACAACAGATCAGTGTCCATTCTGCCTTCAGAAAGAAACAGTTTATCATTTATTTCTGTATTGTACCAGATTACAACCACTGCTGCATTTTCTTGATTTATTGTTGATGGATTTGGGAATTATATTTAATAACCTCATTTATATTTTTGGAATGTCTGTGTCAAAACTTTGTAAAAGACAATGTTTACTTGGCAATTTTTTGTTAGGCCAGGCCAAGATGGCAGCGTTAAAACGAGAAGAAATAGAGATAAAGATCAGAAAACTACTGATGCTCTGTTAATGTTTAAGGTCCTCCTTCAAAGAAGATTGAGAATCGAATTTGAATATTTTAAACTTATTAATCAATTAGATATATTTAGAGAAATTTGGGCTGTAAATGATGTTTTATGCTCCTTGGAAGATGAATGTCTAGTCTTAAAGTATGAGTAGGAAAAGTGTGTTATTAAATGTTGTTTAATTTTGACTGTTAATTTAAATGCAATTATGTTATAATTGTTAATAAAGGTCTGTTTAAAATTAAAAAATTATCTATCTATCTATCTATCATATAGTGCCTTTCATATCTATCTATCTATCTATCTATCTATCTATCTATCTATCTATCTATCTATCATCATATCTATCTATCTATCTATCTATCTATCTATCTATCTATCTATCTATCTATCTATCTATCTATCTATCTATCTATAATATAGTGCCTTTCATATCTATCTATCTATCTATCTATCTATATATGTATATATATATATATATTTAATATATATATTTATTTTTTTTATAGTTTGCTCTTATTACTTGCCAGGGTTTGATTGTGAAATCCCCCTCTATTGGGCATTTTTGAAGTGCTTTAGGGACTGCGTGTTTTGGGACTCCCCTTGGGATCTATCTATCTATCTATCTATCTATCTATCTATCTATCTATCTATCTATCTATCTATCTATCTATCTATCTATCTATCTATCTATCTATCATGTAGTGCCTATGTCATACTATTCAGTAATATGGTATTAAATTACATTAACAACATGTACAATTTTAAACTATTGCAGTATTTTATATTACGACCTCACAGCGTGTGTATAAATAGCCATTGTAACACTGGTGCATAAAGTACACTGGGTGAGTACTGATGAGATGAGAAATGGTGCGAGTAGTTAAGGGTTAATAATTTATTCTTATAACTTCATAAAAATATAAATTACAGAAGAATCCTGTTAGACCCACTGAGACTGGGGTGGGAAATGTGCCCCCTACGGTGGGCCGAGGCCAATGGCTTCCCAAGATAAGCTTCGCTTGAGGCCCTGTGACCTTCAAGTGCACAATGTGGGGTGGAATTCATTTTTGCTGTTTCTTTTTCTTCAAAATGGTGGGCCACAAAATGTCAGGATTTAATACCAAACTGAAATGACTTTGTGACTCTGATGTGAGAGTTTGCATTCCGTGGCAGGACTTGCAGGCACATCTGAATATCTGAGAAAGTTTTGAATTAATGAATACAAAAGCTCCGACAATGACTGGTGCTGGAAATAAAGAAATTGGTGTTGGCGGCCAAAAAAGTGATTGGTGAAGGAGTGGAGTTTGACGTTTTCAGAAATTCTTACGAGTCATGGCGATGTGTTGGACAAACATGAAAGTACAGTTGTGCTGTACGTGTGGTACTACTATCACTATCAGTTATATAGTGCCTTTCACATCTATCTATCTATCCATCTATCTATCTATCTGTCTGTCTGTCTGTCTGTCTATCTATCTATCTATCTATCATGTAGGGCCTTTCACATCTATCTATCTATCTATCTATCTATCTATCTATCTATCTATCTATCTATCTATCTATCTATCTATCTATCTATTATACTGTATAGTGTCTTTCATATCTAAAAGTAAAAAGGTTCATTTTTATATTTTAATTCAGGAGAAGCGGTAGGAACAGCCGCCAGAAAAGGCCGTGTTAATTAGGTGTGGGACAAAGACCACCATGTTTACCTGTTACAGTTTTATTAAGGCAATAAAGGGAACGCAGTAACTGAAGAATCACCCAGAGGAGGACATTACTGGGAATGAGCGCAGGTCACTGATGGCCGTGCTGGCCCTTGTTAAGTCGCGTCAGTAGGCGAGGCATCACGTCTCATGCTGATACGGCAGACATTCCTCTCTCCATTCTTCCTCTGTCACTGAAAAATTAATTTAGGCTGATAAACAAAGGATTCCAATGGTTGTTTCTTTACAGATGGAGTAATGGTATCGTCCAGCTTCCAAACTGAGATCTGTAAGTATGGAATGAAACATAAGGCGCCTGCAGGCTGAAAACTCCAGGATTGGGGGGCCCCTTTATCTGGTCCCCCATATCTGAAAGCTCCCATCATCCTCCATCAAGCCCAAGCTTAGCTAACCTGGCAGCTTTAGCCTGAGTGAGTGGGCAATGCAGGGCAGTGTGCCGGCACCTCATCCTGATTGTGATCCAGCCTTGTGCCTGTCGCTGCCAGGACAAGTTCAGACCCCTATAACAATGAAATGGGATATTATAAAAGAAAATGAAACAGAGAACAAAAGTAGTGCAAGGAGCACATAAAGGGCTGTAAAGAAACATGTCCAGCGTCTCCATACCACTTCATACAAACTCCCTGAATGACTCACATGATACTTTGAGTTAGCACTGAAGAACAAACCTGACACGCCATGTAATGCTGCTTCATTGAGACGCCATCCATGTCAGCACTACCACCCTAATGGCTAATAAAACAATTAAGCCGTCTGCAGCCAAGAGTAAAAAGCACTGGATGTGTCTGTGATGGGCTGGGGGACAGCAGTTTAGGACGACATCTTGTTTATGTGTAAATAAAGTCAAAAGGAAGACGGGAAAACTTCAACATTTTACTGCAAGAGGCGTCGTTTATGGAGTGTGAATGTTTTTATAGCCCAGGGAAAAGTGACACTGACTAGCAAAGACAAAGACAAATCGCTGAGAAATAAGACGGAGAAACTCTGCTGACCTGCAACCTCTCTGTGGCTTCGAAAAGCCTGCCTGGCATCTTCAGAGACTGACACGACAACCTCTGAGGGCTTCTTTACAGAAGAGCGGGCAGCTTAAGGCACGCGGGCATCCATCCACAGTGGCAACGACGATTACAATCAAACAGGACACACTTTAACTTTAATAGCACCTAAAACTCAGAACTAAAGGGAAAAAGGGAAAGTGGAGGAGGAGAGGGAGAGAATGGAGTCAGTCGCCATTGTGGGCCGTCGAGTCCCAAGAGAAAACGCTCCGCATATCCACTGTCATCTGCGCCGAGAAATAAGAGGGGACACAGGTGAGGAGCACGGTGGTCCGAGAAAACTCACAGTTCACAGTTTAGTACCTCATCATCATATAGGGTCTTTCACTTTCTATCTATCTATCTATCTATCTATCTATCTATCTATCTATCTATCTATCTATCTATCTATCTATCTATCTATCTATCTATCTATCTATCTATCTGTGATATAGTGTCTTATCCATCATATAGTATCTTTTACATCTACCATCTATCCACACTGTGCTGCCATTTTGTTAAAGGGCAGTTAATTATAAAGTGACCTTCATGTTATCTATCTAATATATAGTGCCTTTCACTTCTGTCTATCTATCTATTATATAGTGCCTTTCATATCTATCTATCTATCTATCTATCTATCTATCTATCTATCTATCTAATATATAGTGCCTTTCACTTCTGTCTATCTATCTATTATATAGTGCCTTTCATATCTATCTATCTATCTATCTAATATATAGTGCCTTTCACTTCTGTCTATCTATCTATTATACAGTGCCTTTCACATCTCTTTCTACCTTATAGTTCTACGTCTTGTAAAACATTTACTTTGACCTAACCGTGATGTCGACTGCGTTTCTGCCTTGTTTTTAATGCACGTCCATAAACTAATCTGTCAGCGGCGGATCTCGTCTTTGGTGTGCCGTAGACTTGCTCTGCGCTTTCCACATGAGCCCAGTTTGGTTCGAGCTCTGAAATGCGGACACAGCCTCGGTGTGTTTGGGCTCCCCAGTGGTCTCCAGAGCAGTGTGACCACACACACACACCCCACAGGGTCCAGTCCATGACACACGTCCTGCAGCAGATGTGCATTAACAGACACCAGCCCAATAAAGTAGGAATCTCCGTTTCAGTTTTTAGAATTCGTTCTTTTCATTTGTTTCAAAGCAGAGTCTCAAGCTGTTCATTACTGCTAAAGTAATTAAGTGGACACAGACAGAACACAGAGCAGTGCCAATCGCCGCCCTGCACTATTACTGTGCCCAGACATAATGGGGCACTTTTGCTGAAGGTCAGACTATCAAAAAACATTTAATCACACAAACAAAACACTTCATGCATTCAAGCACATTTGGGAAGAGAGCAACAACGAGTGAATTGTGTGCCCTTGAACACGACAGATCAATCTTGGCAGGCCGTATCTGTTACCCACCCTAACAAAAGGATAGGTGTCTGTCTGTCTGTCTGTTTGCGTCTCTGTCCAGTTGCTAGGCCTCTGTCATTCCAACACATGGCACATCACAAACATTAACATTGCTTTTACAAATCCAACACCAAATGGCACATAAGAGAGACATTCAGTATGCATCACATTAGTCATAGAGTATAGGCAGTTGTAGGTAAGTTTTTAAAGAAAGGTTTAGTGAAAAGTCAAAACAAACAGTTCACACAAAAATAGAGAAAAAAGTTGTGAATTAAAAGGGCAAAAAGGAAAAAAATGCTTCTTCTTTAAACTTAACTTCCCCTTGTTAATCTCTTTGCTTTAGTTAATACATTCAGTCCGTTCTATACATACGGCGCTGCACGTTACGTTACCTACTGCTGGGCACGGATTGAAACTGTGTGTGTGTGTTCGCCAAACCTTACCTACCTACGTACGTCAAGGCAGGTCACTAACGGAGACTAACCTGTAGTCAGAGAGACCAGAAATAGCTAGAATATTCTATTTCAATTCAGCTTGTGGGGGTTATAATAAGACCACCCATAGACTGTGCACTAATATATAGGCAAACATTTAACATAACTAAGAATATACGTCTATCAACTTAACATATCCTTAATAACTAAGAAATGGCTCTTACAAGTCATTCCAGTACAAATAATAATAATAATAATTCTCAAATTGGTGTTACACAGAACACGTGTGTGAAAAAATGAAACAATCATAAAGGCATTAGGGCCGCACTTGTTAGCAGAGGTCAATGTCATTCCAGTTATAATCCGTGTTGCCAGGTCTGTGGTTTTCTCACCCAGTTGGGTTATTTCTGACCATCGTCTGTGGGATTTTTTGGGTAGCGTTACGTTTTGGGTTACAATTTTTAAGATGAATGTGGTTTTTGGGCTATTCCCCCCTCATTTTAATCACATTTTTTCCGCTGCTATTTCCACTTGTGTGTGTTCTTTACTGCTGTAAAATCTCCGAGGGTGACCCCCGCCCCCCCATTGTGTGACGGTACATATGTCACTCTGGATTATATCTGAGGGGACCCACCCAGGCTTTGATGGTTTGTTCCTAACCCCCTCTTTTTGTCACTGCCCCCCACTTTCCATTGTGTCAATTTGTCAAATTTTTTGGGGGGGGGGGCAAATTTGCTATCCTGGGGCTATGCATTTTTTAAGGACCTGGCAACCCCGGCTCTAATCCACCTTAATAAAAGGGTAAGTGTCTGTGTGTCCCGTCCATCCGCTTGCTGTTTCTCTGTCATTCCAGGAGAGGGCGCATCCCAAACATTATTAGCAAAAAAATACATTGCATTTGTCATTCCAACAGATGGCACATCATAAACAGTAACACTGCTTTTACGAATGTCATACAGTAGAGACAGATGCATTCCATGAGCCACTCCAACAGATGGTGCATCACAAACACTGGAGTAATGCATTTTCTCATTTTAAAAAATGTTTGTGATGTGCCACCTGTTGGAAAGACTAATGCAATGATACATTAACAATACATTAACACTGAGGTCTACATTGATTGCTTAGATTTCAACCTGTCTAAGATGAGAAGCACAGCTAGTTGAAAATAAAAGTACCAAAAAATCAAACTACCAAGTAGTGTTTTATTATATAAATACGTATGTAGAAGGGTTTCAATCAGCTATTAATGCTCGTCTCTAGTTCTGGTTCATTGCTACCATTACACGCTGCAGCATCAGAAGGACTGGATGTCCCAGGATGCTCTGCGGCACTTCATTTATAAATTAGATTTTTAATTACAATTTTTTTTTTTTTTTGATACTCAATTTAAAGTTCTTGTAGTGCTTGTTTAATGAGTCGTGTTCATGAAAGTGTTCCAATGGAGCTGGAGTGATGAGCGACGGTGCCTGGAGTTCGTGTCCTGGGCTGAGCTGAGCAGTGACGGCGATACTGGGAGTCTAATAGCCTAACGTTTAGTTTACATCTCTGCAGTTTGTCAAATACGCCGTTTTTAAATGGAGACCTACAGTAGCAGTGTGGACGGAATCTTACCTGAAAATGAGATTTGGTTTGTAGTGTGCGATGGGCTGGCGCCCTGCCCGGGGTTTGTTTCCTGCCTTGCGCCATGTGTTGGCTGGGATTGGCTCCAGCAGACCCCTGTGACCCAGTAGTTAGGATATAGTGGGTTGGATAATGGATGGATGGTTTGTAGAGTTGTGTTTGACTGAACGTTAAGACTCCTGGAACAATATTCTCTGGGCATAGAAGTGGAGTTGAGTCCACCTGATGTGTCTCTACTTTAGACCACAAAACCGGTTTGGCAAAACTACTACGCGAAGTTCACACCACCCATACCACAAACTAACCTTCAACGTGATTACCTGGGGCTGATGTGCACCTATAGGACCAGATGCCTCAAAATCTGACAGCTAAATCAATGGCGGCCACTCGATCAGGCCACACGCCCTAACTTCAGAACACAACAGCAAATTAACAAGTCAAAGAATCGAGGATTTGGCCGGGGCTACTCAACATCCAGACCAGTGGAAACTCCGCAGCCTCCTTAGCGTTACGTTTACCCCCAGCGTCAAAAACAGAAGATGCTCTTAATATGATGACGTTACCAGGGGGCGTACCACCACCCTAACCCGGACACAGACAGGCAGGACACACACAACACCTGGTTTATTTATAATAAAACTGCACAAACCACCAACACAGCAATACACAGTCCATTCCCTTCTTTGCCAACCGCCTCCACTGCCATGCTCACCACCTGTGGTCCTGCTGGAAACCAGGGAGGGGCTGCCCGGGGGAGAATCTGTCCCAGAAATCTCTACTCTCTCCCCTGGTCTTTCCACACTCTCGGTGTCCCAGCCAGGCAAGAATTCCGTCCGCCCGCCACAATATAAAATATGTTATTACATGAAACGTTTAAATACTGTGAAGACACCTTGTATACTCGAGCTAAAAACCACAAGTCGAAGGCTTCCTCTCTCCACCGCACTACGCTCCTCCAGCTGAGCGCTGCCATCTTGTCTCCCAGCTCTGACTCGCTTGGATAAGGCAGAACAGTCCCTTATAATGAGGACCCGGGAGGACTTACGGTGCCAGGGCTGGTGCCCATTGGAAGCACTTCTGGGTCACACAGAAGCTTCACGTAAAGAGAGTACATCTCCCCACAGTGCCCTCTTGTGGCACCCATAGACCCCAGCTGGGCTGCGCTGCCAGTCTACAATTCCCAGAATTCACTTTTTGGTTCCCAAATGGGCGCCGATATCGACAGCTGCTGCCATCTGGTGACCCTGGGGGAATAATCACCCCCCAGAAACGGTCCTTCCATGAGCTCCTCTTCTATCCTGGCCTGGGATGGTGTTACACATATTTCCAGTCGGGATGCTTGTCCATTTATTTGGGGCTTCCCACCCGGGTAGGGCTGGGCTGTGCGTCCATCCATCTGGGGAGCCTTGTCCTTCCCTCTCTCAGCTGGGCTGCCTTTCTGTCTACTTGGGGCTTCCCATCCTGGTAAAGTATCTTCCCAACTCCTTGCTGACATGCCCATCCATCCCGTGTGCCAACTACAATACCTAAACATTAACATAAATACAGCTGGAGGTCTGTCGAGTGGGCACCGCTGTAGTAACACCTATCATTCATATGACATTAAACAACAGTCACCAACAGACAGACAGTCACCAACGCACAGCCCGGTGTGGCAGTTGGGACAGCAGACGCCGTTTCATTGTGTATTTTTCGCACTTTTTTTCTGTTGCTTGCACGTGAGAGGGTAGAATTTTAACAACCTGAACCAAACGATTGACAACAACAACAACATTTATTTATATAGTGCATTTTCATACAGACAATGTCGCTCAAAGTGCTTGACGAGACCCTTGTGTTATCGTTGGCTACCACGGCGTGAGGCTTAGTAACTTCAGCATCTCCCCTTGACACGAATGACATCTACTGCATTGTGAACAGTGCACTGGGGGGCTGACGCCTTTCCTCTCCTTTAACTTGATTACAGTAATTTTTGGCATCCAAATTCACTGGACATATCATGGCGGCTCAGTCACACAGTGCCATATAGATGAGTTTCACTTCTTGTGTCAACGTCCCATTCACATTGGCGTCACCATCGCTTGATTCGACTAACAGATCAGTTTCAGATTTGTTCTAAAACTGGCTTTACAGCTTCTGGTTTACATGAAGGCTCCGCCCCACTCATGAATATGGATGAGTTACCTTCGAGGTGCAAAATGCATAGAAATACAGATGATTTTTTGTAGCCTGATGTTATTTCATCTACTAGATGGCAACAAAATACTGTAATGAGATTTATTAGGGCTTAACCACGTAAAGCGGACCATTACACGTCACCCTGAGTCCGACTCAGGAATAACCGCAATTACATTCACACTCAAGGTTAACGCAAAGGAAGTTAAGAGGGCTACACAGGAGAGAAGTGAAGCAGCACTGAGCCAAAGAGACGGAAAAACAGAAACGATGACTTGAAGGATCTGCTAGTGAAGGCGAAGAAAAGCCACTGAGTCACAGGGTGAAGCGCAGGCCGTTTTATTAAGTCAATAATGAAAACATAAAATGTGTTATGTGCTGTTTGTCACCGGAGGGTTTGATTAATTTAACTTCAGGACTTGGAGAGGACTTGTTGATTACGTCCTGACATGTTAAACCACAGAGCTGACAGAAGGCGTACTTTGCTATTCATGTGATTGTATATTTGGGTCTGCAAAATGTTTCGTTTTCATTTGTATCTGCTCACAATCTGTGACAAATGCTGAAATATGTCACGCTCATCTGTTTTCTGAGTATCTTCTGGTCACACATGGTTTGTATGCTGTTATATTTTTGGAAAAAAAAAATAATAACAACATTAACATATGCATGAGGTGCTGCTGAGTCAGAGAAAGCTGAAGGATTCAAATACTTTCTTGCGTTAGTCACAAATTTAAAAAGTGAAGGGAGGCGCACAAAGGCCAGAACTCTGTGGAGGCCACGTCAGCTCAAATCAGCATGGCCGGTCCACCGACTACATCAAATAAGAGAGTTAGAATGCACAAAGGAAAGGGGTGACAACCAGGCCAGACAGACATCACGATGACCAAATGACAGAAGAAAGAAAAAGGAACAAACTGTGGCCTCTGATGTCTACAAGAAAGACTGCAGATATACAGCAGCGCTTCTGAGGAGGCTGATAAACAAATAAATATATAGTCTACTGTCTGTGATAATACGGTGTATAGCGCCTTTCACATCTATCTAATACTGTAGATAGTGTCTTTCATATCTAATTACCTATCTATGATCATACTTTATATAGTGCCTTTTATATCTAGTTATCTAAAATACCATATGTAAGTACCTTTTCTATCTCTATCTATGATAATACTGTATATACTATGTTTGATATCTTTTTATCTATGAAAATATATAACTCTTTTCATGTCTATTTACCTATGATAATACTATTTATTGTGCCTTTCATATCTACCTATGGTAATACTATATATAGTACCTTTTATACCTCTATATATGATTACACTATATATAGAAAGGCATAAATAGTGTCTCTCATATCGAATTATCTATATAGTGCCTTTTAAATCTCTATCTATGATTATACTGTATATAATGTTTCACATATCTAATTATCTATCTATGATAATACTATATATAGTGCCTTTCATAAATGTGATAATACTGTATATAATGCCTTTCATATCTATTTATCTATCTATCTATCATATAGTGCCTTTCACCTATCTATCTATCTATACAATACAATACAATTTATTTTTTGTATAGCCCAAAAACACACAGGAAGTGCCGCAATGGGCTTTAACAGGCCCTGCCTCTTGACAGCCCCCCAGCCTCGACTCTCTGAGAAGACAAGGAAAAACTCCCAAAAAAACCTTGTAGGGAAAAATGGGAGAAACCTTGGGAAAGGCAGTTCAAAGAGAGACCCCTTTCCAGGTAAGTTGGGCGTACAGTGGGTGTCAAAAGAAGGGGGTCAATACAATACAATACACAGAACAGAACAAATCCTTAATACAGCATAATAATAAAAATTTTAGAAGTACGGAGCAGAATTTAACAGTATCTATCTATCTATCTATCTATCTATCTATCTATCTATCTATCTATTATATAGTGCCTATCTATCTATCTATCTATCTATCTATCTATCTATCTATCTATCTATCTATCTATCTATCTATCTATCTATCATATAGTGCCTTTCATATCTATCTATCTTATAGTGCCTTTCATATCTATCTATCTATCTATCTATCTATCTATCTATCTATCTATCTATCTATCTATCTATCTATCTATCTATCATATAGTGCCTTTCATATCTATCTATCTTATAGTGCCTTTCATATCTATCTATCTATCTATCTATCTATCTATCTATCTATCTATCTATCTATCTATCTATCTATCTATCTATCTATCTATCTATCATATAGTGCCTTTCCCCTGTACTTATAACACCTCAGATAAATGCACAACACAATGGGCGTCGTCCTGCTGTTTTTAGATGATTTCAGCGACTGAGGACGCCCTGTCCCACCATCAGAAGGTTCCAGCGCGCCGTTCCTTTATGAAGTGTGCAGTCACTGGGCTCTAATGATAATATCAGCATTACTTGATGAGGTTGGAGCCGAGTCACTAGTTCATCTATTGTATAAATTGGAATCGTGCCTGATTTAACCACAGTTGGCATGCTGCTTTGCATTAGCACACCGTGGTTTAATGAAAGTGTGCCGCGTGCTTTGGTTTTTAAGCACTGACTTATTAATTTGTGCACATTTGATCCACGAGTTGTACGGCCATCCTGAAGCCTTGTGCCTCGTTCTGCATCCTGAATATTTATTGCCGCCTATTGCAACTTGCAAACAAAAAAAGCTATTTGTCTAGCAGTAATCTGAGATTTGTAGATAAGCTGTGAAATCAGAATTCAGAACCAGCTGGGAAAATCTAGAAATGTTAAATTCAACGAGTAAACAGGTTTTTTTTTTGTTTTAGGTTTGTTTTAGGCTTCTTGTTGTTATAAGTGCTGGTTGGCAGTTTAATCCTCAAACTGAGTTTGCTTTCCATTTTTTTTCCAACTAGACAATAGCAATTACTGCAGCTGTGCATATATCTGTCTGTAATCTGCCAGGTTTAGAAAGAGATAAAAGAGAAAACAACAATGCAGACAACAAAAGCATACTGAGTTACAAAAACAATCTTGAGATTCGAGAAGAAGAGAATATTCCTGTGATGTAACCTGAAGCCGCTGGCCCTCCATAACATGTTACAGCCATCCTTCAGTCAGAGTGAAGTCAAGTCCAAAGGCGAGCACTCCACACTCCGTCAGCCATTCTTCATTTACTTAAATCTTTACTTGGCAGGCCCCTTCATGACACAGATCTACGTACAGACATACAGCACATGCATAACATAACATTAGCAGGGAGCATCATTGTGGACTTACCAAGACGTGCATGGAGTCACCACGAAATCAGCCTGAGCCCAACAAGATGGAGAATCGGCCAGCAAGTAGAATTCTGCAGAAAAGAAAAATGGCTGAGGTTTGTGCTCGGCTGATGGCAGACTGACCAGCTTTCACCTTTTTACTGCCTTAGGCAAAGCTGTGAATGGTGCCCGACCACCCCCTATGGTTTGAGTGAATTGATCAGCAGCAGAAAGGTGGGACACGAGAGGGACTGGGGAGAGCAAAGAGGGCTGGGGTACAAAACGGTGCCTTAGCAATTTGAGAACATTGAGGGGGATGGCTGATGACTTTATAGAAAACGTCAGCCTGATGTGAAGGCCTCGCGCTCGAGGGGCGCCATTTCAGGACACACTGTTAGTGGGTTTTATTCATTTTGTGTGTAATGTTAACCACTTCCTCAGCACATAATCATCATACGCTTTATAAAAATGCGTAGCTCTTTATTTAAACTGCCAGCCAAACAGGCAGCTTACAGTGATGGTGACAATCTGATTATCATCTTACAGAGGCAGCTCCATAAACATTTACATTTCATGTACAGTACCGAAGCAATTTGACAAACTCAATATAATCACAGCACTCAATGAAACTGAACTATAATGATAATCTTTATATATTGTGACGCGTGAGTCCCTGTCTTGCACCCCAAAACATGAGGCTGAGTCTCAGTATTTTAGCAAAACCAGCTTTATGCAGCTTGAAGCAGGAACAGATCGGTTATTTATTGTACTGGGATCTACCGCCTTCTGATACACGGACAAAACAGTCAGGCAGAGTTGTGACCGGGTTAGTCCCCTGCCTTTATAATGTTCTCTGCATCCCCCATTGACGACAGCCGCTCATAGCACGACCGCGGTCGACTCAGATTTGTTTTCATGGTGAACCACTGCAGCGCTGGGAGCCTGTGGGTGACCCGGCAACGGATAAACTGTCTTCCACAGAGGCCGCGATAGTGCTTCGGGACGCTCTTCGACATGTTGTCCCGTTGGCGGGAGTCCCAAAAGAGTTTAGAAACCTTACAATATATATCAGTTATAAAGTGCCTTTCATATCTATCTATCTATCTATCTATCTATCTATCTATTATATAGTGCCTTTCATATTGTGACATGTGAGTCCCTATCTTGTACCCCAAAACACGAGGCTGAGTCTCAGTACCTTATTAAAAACAGCTTTATTCAGCTTGAAACAGGAACAGACCAGTTATTTATTGGATCTACCGCTCTCCGATACACAGACACAGGAGTCAGGCAGCATCATGGCTAGGTTAGTTCCCTGCCTTTATAATGTTCCTGACATCGGCCATTGATGACAGGCGCTCATAGCATGTCCGCGATTGACTCAGATCTGCTTTATCTATCTATCTATCTATCTATCTATCTATCTATCTATCTATCTATCTATCTATCTATCTATCTATCTATCATATAGTGCCTTTCATATCTATCTATCTGTAATATAGTGCCATTCATAAGTATCTATAGTCCCTTTCGTAGCTATCTTTCTGTGATATAGTGCCTTATTTATCTTTTAGTATATTTTATATCTACCAATGTACATATCATACAGTGCCTTTCACATCTGTCTAACTCATTCATATTGTTGCTGTGGTGCCTTTAGCACGGTATAAGAATTCAACTCAAACCACTACAGCACTGTGCTGCCATTTTGTTAAAGGGCCTTTCAGATCTATCAGTCAATTATAAAGTGACCTTGATATTAGTCTATTATTATGAGACTTTTATAATCATCATAATATTATCTTTTCTGTCTGTCTATCTATATATAGACAAACAGAGAGATAAGGCACTATATGATAGATAGATAGATAGATATGACAGGCACTATATGATAGATAGATAGATAGATAGATAGATATGAAAGGCACTATATGATAGATAGATAGATAGATAGATATGACAGGCACTATATGATAGATAGATAGATAGATAGATATGACAGGCACTATATGATAGATAGATAGATAGATATGACAGGCACTATATGATAGATAGATAGATAGATAGATAGATAGATAGATGTGGCAGGCACTACTAGATCATACATAAGTCACAATACTCTGTACAGTGCATTTAAATAGCTTTATAGAACAGGTTGGTTGACAGAGAAGATGATTTAAGTGCTTGGCCCTTATTCATTTCCAAGCTGGTTTCCTCACCTCTAAAACATCTAAAACATTTTTCACGTCCGAATTACAGCGAGGCTAAGCCTCTCCCTGAGCCATTTTAGAATGTGAAACACGTTTATTTTTTATTTCAGTGCAGTAAATGTTTGTCATCAAGGCTGTCGGAAACAATGGAGTAATCTTTGGAAGCTCAGCTTTCTTGTGTGTTTTTTCTTCATTATGATTGCGTTCACCCTGTACAGTGACGCTGTGACACGAGCTTTTGATGACATTTTTGGTGCCATTTGTTTCTTAATGGTTCCAAGATGGCTCATAACCTGCCGACAACCTTGTCATTTGTACCTCAGTCTCAATATCCGGCTGCTTAAAAAAACCAAAGCTAATCTATTTAAAAGATTTAAAAGAACAAACAAATGCAGGAAATAAAGAGACTCCTGTGCACTAAAACCTGCAGTACCTCGAGTGTATTTCAGAATTTCAAAGAAAAGCAAAAAGCTGGGATTTCCAATGGAGCACCGGGTCAAGCCTCCTGATTAAAGGTGGCCTGAACAGTAAAGGGTAGAGAAAAACCAAGCGACCCCTCCGGCACTCCACAACCAACACTGGACCCTTACACTAGGAAATTACCTGCTTGCTTTCTTAGAGGTGGGAGATATAAGGCAAGCAGAATTAAAAAAAGAATGAATATGCTGAGCAGTGTTTGGGCAGAAAAATATAGAATATTGAGGGTGTGTGGCATAGCGGCTAAGGCTGTGGGTTCAAATCCCACTACTGACACCACTGTGTGACCCTGAACTCCAGCTGGAAAAACAGAAGAAAAGTAGCCAGCTGTATCTCAAACATTGCAAGTCACCTTGGATAATGGCATTAGACAAACAGGCATTAGACAAAGGCATTAGACGTAATCTATAATAATAAAAGGCAAAGCCCTCACTCACTCACTCACTGACTCACTCACTGACTCACTGACTCATCACTAATTCCCCAACTTCCCGTGTAGATAGAAGGCTGAAATTTGGCAGGCTTATTCCTTACAGCTTACTTACAAAAGTTAGGCAGGTTTCATTTGGAAATTCTGCACGTAACGGTCATAACGGTCGATAACGGTCGACAACGTCCGCCATGTTGAACTTTCTTATTTATGGCCCCATCTTCACGAAATTTGGTAGGCAGCTTCCCTGCGCTAACCGAAACCGATGTACTTACTTATTTCATTGGTATGACGCCACTGTCGGCTGCCATATTGAATTTTCCAAACGTCACTAATTCTCCAACTTCCCGTGTAGGTAGAAGGCTGAAATTTGGCAGGCTCATTCCTTACAGCTTACTTACAACAGTTAAGCAGGTTTCATTTTGAAATTCTATGCATAACAGTCATAACGGTCAACAATGTCCGCCATGTTGCACTTTCTTATTTATGGCCCCATCTTCTCGAAATTTGGTAGGCGGCTTCCCTGCGCTAACCGAAACCAATGTACGTACTTGTTTCGGTGGTATGATGCCACTGTCGGCCATCATATTGAACTTTTAAACAGTCTTTGTTACTTATAGGCCCATCTTCAAGAAATTTGGTACGCGGGTTCCCAACACTAACTGAATCCTACTTACGTACATATATACGTCCATAGCCTGCAGCTCGGTCACCGTGTGAGGCGGCGTTGGGTCCCCCATCCCAACGCCTCCCACGTTGTTGGCTGCCTGCCTATATAAGGCCATCCGTTGCTCCAGTCTCTACATTCCCTTCCTTGCTTCGCCACGGGATTCACGTCTCCCTGCTGATAACTACAGCCTTTTTATTTAATCCACGGCTTCTCCGCTGTTTTATTGTTCATTTATTACGATTATAGTTATTGTGTAGGTATTTTAGACTTACTTTACATTGTTCAGGTACCCATTTCCTTTATCGTTACAACCCCCATTAACATGTCTATCGAGGTGATCACCATCGATCAAAGAACTATCACTTACCGAGTGGTGTTCATGCCGGAGATGGCACCTACCTTTTCCATTCTCTGTGTTACATATTGCACGGCCATATCAGGCTCACTCTTGATATCCGGAGGAACATTGTGTCTTATGTATTGAATGACTGGGACAGGTTCAAGGTGTGGACTGATGACGGTACAGGAGATAATTAGACTACACAGGAGCACTAGAAGAGTGAAATGCTTAAGCCCTTCACCTATGGTTCTGCATGTGAGTTGATGGCTGCCGCTTAATTGTTTGGTTGTCGCTTTCAAGTGTACCAAAATGGCCAAATATTTTACACCTTTCGACAACCGCCAATAGACTCACAGGTGACGACTTCAGTAGTGGACACTTTGATGTTTATGAATGTTTAAACTCTCAAAAGCTGGATGCGATTTTATCGATGAAACCGGTTGTATACTCACAACGCTTGACAGATGGCGAATGTCACTTCAACACAAATCCTGCAAATACTGTCGTAATTGAAACAAACCATGAAACTCAAACCGATTATGACAGCAGCAATCCAAGCTTTGAGATTTGAAACAAGATTACTGTTCACATGGCCAAATGTACGTTGCATGCTCAAGAGTAAGCTCAGCGCACAGCTTGGTCAGATTACAACCGGAGGGCCGAACTCACAATGTGGTATACAAAGAGATCCTTAACAAATAATTATTGGCATATTTTCCCTCAGTTTAAAAAGGTTAAATTTTCTTCTTAATAAAAATTTTAATGCAGTACTTCGCCGCTGCGTAGCGCTGGTATTTTGCTAGTATATATATATATATATATATATAGATAGATATAGATATATATATAGATAGATATATATATAGATAGATATAGATATAGATATGAGAGCAACACTCATATCAATGACAAAACAATTACATTAACAATCATGTTACATTATTTATAAAATTTTTCCTTTTCTTTTTCATAACTTCTTTAACACACTACTTCTGCGCTGCGAAGCGCGGGTATTCTGCTAGTAATAATAATAATAGTAATAATAATATCACCTTGCTATTTGAGACTCTGGCTCCTCTAGGTTGGAACAAGGCAGGTTTCCTCACCTCTAATGAAATTTCTTGCAGTTGGGATGAATCATCATTTGGACACAGCAGTGGTGTGTTTCAGCCTGGGATTTTTCCTTACGCATATACTGTATTTACCATTATTTATTTTATAATCATCATTTTTCATTATTATTTTTTTAAGTAATTTACAGTATGGTGTCTTATTAGGTACTATTTATGTTCTATCACTTTTACTGTTCATTCATTTCTTGTACTTTGTGGGTGGAGCCCCAGAGAGGCAGGGCCACTGTGACATCACTGCTACTGGCTCCTCCCTCTGCCTTTGTATTGAGGTCAGAGAGGAGGAGCCAGCAGTGGATTATTGAAGGTGTTAGGAGGTTATCATGTTTATTGGTTATCTCTCATATTTTGTTTATTTTTCTTCCCTTTCTTCTTGGAACTCCTGTTAGATTTTGTACTGGTTTTTAGACAAACCCCTTTTTACCTTCTATCTTTGTTTTTTTTTAATACTTTTTCAATAAATTCTCAGTTTATAATGATACTGTGTTTTAGGATGTCTCAAAAAGCCAGAGGTTTACAGTCATCCTCTCCCTTGTAGGACATTATTTGTGTATTTCTGGGAGATTTGTGACATTTTGAAGTTTAATAGCCCGCTCCCCATTTTGGGGGGCCTGTGTGTACCGTCCGCAAAAAGGGCAGTCAGCTCAAAAATGAAAAACAGCAGGAGAAAGAATGACGTCAAGGGGTAAAGCAAAGCAAAGGTCAGAAACGTAAGTCAAAGGAGACAAAACCTCAGGGCCACTTTGAAAGTCAAAACATGGCGGAGATAACCAATAATCACAAATTGAAGGAAAGTAAATCACTCAGTTTGCACCAATCTTGAACACTGGTGCCTGTTTTGGCTGGCGTGTGTGATGTTCTGTACCCACAGCCCACAGGCACAACCTTCTATTCCGGGCACATCAGCAGTCATAACTGAGATGGACCAGGGCGAGTGAGCAGACAAGATAGACTTTTTGTTCAAAAGCCAAGCAGTGTTTCTTAAATGATGAGGATTAAAGTGTTGAATAAATAAGTGCAAGACAGTGCATTTCAATAAATAATTGAATAAATAAATCTTTAAAATCATAAAATAATCAGTGTCCAATAAATAATGAATAAATTAATAATTTTAAACTGACCACTCTCCTGCCTGATTCGTTTTCCCTCCAGAGTCAGGACATGCAGCCCACTACATCCCAGCCCACCATGCAGACCCAGCTGTTGGTAACCCACAGCTCCCAGGACACCTTGCCCTTCTCCAGATGTCACCATATTGTGGCTCTACCTCGGTGCCCACGGCCTCTCACTCTGTCTACATCTACCTGAATGCCAACCCAGACTGGAAGGTCCACTGGGCCACCGGTCCCACTCCCTTTGAAGTGCTCAGCAGAGCCGATGCTTCTGTCCTGCACACCACTGAGGAACTCTCATCGATCCCAAAAGTCTGAGTGAGCGGTCACTTTCTCACTTTCTCACTTTCTCTCTTCTTCTTTAATGTTTCCTCAGGTTGGTTAGGAAACGCAGTGCTAGGGATTTAGCTGGTGTGTATTTTTTTTGATCCTTGACCTGTTCTACTGTTTTCTGACCAATCTTTGGATTCTCTTTTGGGATTTGGTCATTTTTAGAACTGCGTTTTGGAGACGCTGTTAGATGTGCTCTTTGAAAGGCAAACGCTGATCTCTAATCTTTACATTTGTTGCACCCTTGGTGAAAGGAGCAAGGTATGCAATTGATTATATGTTATTTCATTTATTCCTTTATTCTGTTTCTTTGTAAAATGTAAAAAAAAATGTCTGTTTCTATTTTTTGTTTCTAGTTTGCACGGTGCTCGTGACGATATAACAACGTTAATAAAGAACGTAAAGTCTGAGACGTGAATAAAGATAAAGACGCCGGTCTGCAGATCTCTGCGTGTCGATTCCATTCAATCAAGGGCTGCTACCATTAGTGGCATCACTTGTCATATCGTGTGTAGAGAGGCCTCTCCGCCAGTCAGCAAACATCAGAATTCAAGTTACAGCTCATCTCTCTCTCTCTTACCGTTAGACGTAACTAATATGTCAGTTATCTCTCTATTATAATAAAAAAAATCTGTCTCATCGCCAAAGATTTTTTTATTATAATAGGGAGACGAGACTTTTTATCCTGTGACGAGACGTGACTTTCTCAGGGAGACACTTTCACGTCCCGTGAGACGAGACTTTGTGCCAAGAGATTTAACCACACCCTGGGCCGGATGTAAAAGACAAAGAGTAGATGACAAAGTAGAACGGCGTAAAGAATTCAAAGACGTTGGCACAATACACATGCAGAGCAGGCTAGAGATAATGGCAGTACGAAAATTCGAAAGTCTCTAAAAAATGATAGTAAAGATCACATTAGCGCTAACAAACGGAAATTATTACTCGGTGAAATAACGGAACAGTTTGGATTTAAACTGAGGTCGGTGACTTCAAGATCGTCTAATTTGTGTTGCCATCAGGGAGATGTGGTGTTTCTTCCCAATGAAGAGGCGTATCTGTGAGATTTAAAAGATTTGTTGTTTGCGAATGGCAGAGATGTGAAGTTGCTGGTGTGTTGCGCAGGCAGGGGGATTGGCAAAGCCCTCTAGTTGTTTTAAGAAATAAGAAATGATAGCATTCTTATGAGCATTTATAATATTTGGAATGTCATTTTTATCATTATAGAATGGAATAATTTAAAAGGTGGAATTATTAAAATGACTAAAAACGTTTGTGAAATTTAATGAAAACCGAAGTTTGAATTTTATGTATATTTTATCACGTGGATTTTAATTTTAAATGTGTCGCATGTGTGACTGTATATTTTGATGAAACAAAAATATTAGCAATGTCCCAGTCTGATCCAGACTTGAGCATTTCTGCCAATAGTGCACTCCCAAATTAAAATTTACTGTTGTTGGGTGGATCTCAATATAATCAAAAATCTGAAAATGTGCATAAAAAGTATTAGGGCCACAAAAACTAATATGAAAAAATGGGACACACATGGAAGAAGGTTGAGAAACACTGAATTCTATGCTTTGGAAGTCCAAGTTCATGATAGACCCTCCACATGTCATGATCTGGGGAGTCCCAAAAGCACAGATACAAAATACTTTCAGAAGTTGGGGAGGAAAAACACACTGTCAAAAACCCAACTAGAAACCCAAAGGGCCGAGAACAAATCTTTATAAAATAAAAGGTTTATTTCTACAAAACTGGCTTGGCAAGCATAAAGCTCCGAAGAACACAAAGGAAATGCCTAAAGAGGCAAAGCAAAGTGCCAAAACAGAATCCAAAGGCAGTGGTCGAAACAGAGCAGAGGTTCAAAAATACCAATAACTCAGTCCCGATACGAAACCCAGAGGCGAGGTCAAAAACAGAGCAAGGGTCCAAAAATATCAAATAACACGGTCTCAATATGAAAATCCAAAGAGGTGAGGTCAAAAGAAAGCATGGGGTCAAAAATCCAGAAAACACAAAGCAAAGCAAAAACAGAGTAACTCGCAGACACACTAACCGCCAGGAATTATGGGATGCCCTCCCTTCAATAGGCATGTTCCTGGTGGGGATGGACAGGGGCCCCGCCCCTTGGGGAGCCGCCTACAAAGCAAAGCAAAAGCAGAGTAACACACCAACACACTCCACACCTAAGTGCATTCAATGAACAGCCAGGAATTTTGGGGTGCCCTCCCTTATATGGGATAGAGGGTCGTTCCTGATGGTGATTGGCAGGTGGCCACGCCCCTTACGGAGCCACCCACAAAACACAAGGGGCCAACCCACATATAGAAAAACAGCTATAATAAATAAAATAAACATTAATATGAATAAAACGTATAAAATTAAACAAAAGACACAACTGTGAACACCAGCCAGGCAGAAGATGCTGGCAGAACCCTGATGCCATGTTCAGTACTGTTTCCTGCCTAGGAGTGCATGGCAGTGGTGGAGCCAACAAGGGCACAGAGTGGGGGAGTGGGGGTCCCTTGCCTATAGTCCGACCATATCAGGGGACCCACAAAAAGAACTAAATGAAACCTCTCCATCTTTGTGGACGCCCTTGGTCTCTAAACGAAAATCCCTCCATATATGCCGCGGTGGACCGAGTCTTTGCTCGCACTTTTGCTTAATCCTTACACATTGGGCATGAATCAATATGGCAGGGGAGCTTGGTGGGTGACAAGGTGGTGTTCAACCCCCTTGCACCTTCACTGGTGTCAGGATAATCTCATAATTAGAAGTTATATTATGTGATGTTCACCTCTAGAACTTTGTGTGCCATTGTAAATATCTGAAGACAGCGGCCTGTTTCTTCTGCTTTCCTGCGCCCCCCCAGTTGCCAGGCTCAGACTGACTACGATATCATATAAGCACTCACAACTTTCCATTTCTGTGCTTTCTGCCATATTGGTCCTTCCATATCAGCTCTTCACCTGCCTTCCTGTTATTTTTATCATTTCGAGGTTCCGTGGCACAAATACTCCTGGAAGTGACGCCGGTGTGCCAAGCAGCTAATTACGACTAAGCTCGGTGCCACTTCAAAGTCCATTTGTTTCCCTTTCAAGTGCCATTTATTTAATTAGGGGGTGCAATTGGTTTCAAGTTCTGTTCCGACGATGAAAGCCGTTTAAACCGCAAGCCCATCTGATGGCACACTCCAGTCGAAAGCAGGTGGCCACTGCCAACTTCTTTTTGAACGCGTCTCTGAGTAATTAAGCTTGAAAAGGTCAAGTAAAAGAATCCTTTTGGGTCCAACTTCAAGCCAATGGAAAGTCATTTTTAATTAGTTTGCAACTCCGCGTGGGGTTTGTCTTATTTTCTGTTCTGGTACAGCTGCTCTCAAGGCATTATTCATATTTTGTGTGTGCTGATTTTTTACGATTAATATTATTAATATTAGCCCCTCCACTCCTTCTCTAGCCCACTGATGCACTTTAGATGTATGTGTGTGTCATGCAATAGCCACAATGCCAGTGTGTGGCGTCCCTTTTCGTCAGGTCAGTAGGCAATTCCTCATTATAATCGAATATTTACCCTACCAGCCCAAAATTTTTGGAACGCCTCAGTTTTTCCATTTTGTTTTTTATTTAATCAGTTGAAATGCAACAAATGACCTAAAATGGTGAAAAGGCAAGTAGTAAACTGGCAGAGGTTTAAATGTAAAGTTTAAACTTAGCAAAAACTGGAAAAAAGAAAACTCCAGAATATTACAAATGGACCTTCATCAGGTAACAACTCACAGGTGACAACCTACAGACGTTCTGCAGCAATTTGAGTAAATGAAGCCTTGGAAGTTGAAGAAAACAATTTGCACAGGTGTCCTCACTTGGGTCGATTACTTAAAATTGCTCAGTCTGTCTTAAAGCAGAGTTGGAACAGATTGAGTCACTACACCCTCTGAAGTACGACTTGGACAATATGACACTGTAGACAGTCATAAATTCCAGTGAAAATGGCAATTAACAAATGAAATGAGACACAACATTGTTACCCTTAGAAGTGCAGACCTTCAATTTAGAGAAATTTAAAAAAATAACTGAAGTGTTATTGAGTCCAGTGGTGTCCGACACAATCCAAAGACAACTGGAAACTGGAAGAAACTCTGATAGGACGAGATCTGGCAGAGCCAAAGTCACAAGCCAATCAGAAGACAAGTTTGTGAAGGTCACCAGCTTGCGTGATCACAGGGGCCTCACAGCACAACACCTTAACAGTGCAGGGTGACAGAGCCAAGTGTCAGTTTGTCCTGTGAAGAGGAGACTTTGGGCTGCAGGTTTGACAGGGCGAGTGGCAGGAAGAAAGCCAATCCTTAAAGGACAAAACAGGGCCTTGAAATACCAGCTGTGGACCACTGAAGACTGGAAGAAAGTTTTATGGGCCAATAAATCAAAATTTGAAATCTTTAGTTCATCACTCAGGGTGTTTATACGTCGTCGAGCTGGTGAAGTGATGGATCCTCTGTATGTGACACCAACTGTCAGAAATGGAGGAGAACGTTTGAAGGTCTCAGGTTCTTCTGCTGGAGGTAGAGATGGTGACTGGCACTCTGAATCAAAAGGCTCACCACAGTTTGGCTGTTATATCAGCAGAAGGTGCAGGTTACACTTAATGATTTCTTATTTGTTGATTTGCCATTGTTTATTTGTAGTACGCCTTGAATTCTTGAAACATTAAGACATTAAACTATTTGCATAATAATGAATATTAATAATAATAATAATAATAATAATAATTCAGTTTATTTAAATGCGCCTTTCAAGGCACTCAAGGACACCTCACAAAAAGTCAAAGGAAAATTTGTCAAATGAAAAAATTAATAAAATAATGCAAATACTAAAAGAAATAAACAAGTAAAAAGAAAACAATACAATGAAAAATAACGACATACAATTCAAACAACATTTTATATATATATGTGATCATAAAATAGCAACTCTGTACAGTCAAGGGACAAAATCAAGAGTAGTAGGAAAGTTTTAAGGCTGAAGACAGGAGGGGAATTAATGCTGCGGATATCTTGAGGAAGGAAGTTCTATAGAATTTTAATCAATATTGTTAATCAATACACAAAATAATTTTACAATTTAATGCAATTTATATTTATATGAAGTTATAAGAATAAATTATTAACCCTTAACTACTCGCACCATTTCTCATCTCATCAGTACTCACCCAGTGTACTTTATGCACCAGTGTTACAATGGCTATTTATACACACGCTGTGAGGTCGTAATATAAAATACTGCAATAGTTTAAAATTGTACATGTTGTTAATGTAATTTAATACCATATTACTGAATAGTATGACATAGGCACTACATGATAGATAGATAGATAGATAGATAGATATGATAGGCACTATAGATAGATAGATAGATGAAAGGCACTATATAATAGATAGATAGATAGATATAAAATGCACTATATGATAGATAGATAGATAGATAGATATGAAAGGCACTATATAATAGATAGATAGATAGATAGATATGAAAGGCACTATATAATAGATAGATAGATAGATAGATAGATATGAAAGGCACTATATAATAGATAGATAGATAGATAGATAGATAGATAGATATGAAAGGCACTATATAATAGATAGATAGATAGATAGATATGAAAGGCACTATATAATAGATAGATAGATAGATAGATATGAAAGGCACTATATAATAGATAGATAGATAGATATGAAAGGCACTATATGATAGATAGATAGATAGATAGATAGATATGAAAGGCACTATATAATAGATAGATAGATAGATATGAAATGCACTATATGATAGATAGATAGATAGATAGATAGATATGAAATGCACTATATGATAGATAGATAGATAGACAGACAGACAGATAGATAGATAGATGGATAGATAGATAGATGTGAAAGGCACTATATAACTGATAGTGATAGTAGTACCACACGTACATCACAACTGTACTTTCATGTTTGTCCAACACATCGCCATGACTCGTAAGAATTTCTGAAAATGTCAAACTCCACTCCTTCACCAATCACTTTTTTGGCCGCCAACACCAATTTCTTTATTTCCAGCACCAGTCATTGTCGGAGCTTTTGTATTCATTAATTCAAAACTTTCTCAGATATTCAGATGTGCCTGCAAGTCCTGCCACGGAATGCAAACTCTCACATCAGAGTCACAAAGTCATTTCAGTTTGGTATTAAAACCTGACATTTTGAGGCCCACCATTTTGAAGAAAAAGAAACAGCAAAAATGAATTCCACCCCACATTGTGCACTTGAAGGTCACAGGGCCTCAAGCGAAGCTTATCTTGGGAAGCCATTGGCCTCGACCCACCGTAGGGGGCACATTTCCCACCCCAGTCTCAGTGGGTCTAACAGGATTCCTCTGTACTGTGGGTGAGGAAGGATGCTGATGCCACCCAACTGGTACTTGGATTGAACTTAGAGACTGCAGTGCCAGGGTCAAATTATAATAACAATAATCATCATTATCATCATCACTGTGACCCACAGCTGGATTTACAGGTTTGATAATTAACAGATGAATAATAATAATATTTTGTAACTATTATTTTAAAGCACCATCTGACTAGGTAGTTAAAGCCTGTTCCTTTGCAGTTTTTGTATCTCCGACTCCATTTTGCAGAATTAGGAAGGCTGGTCGAGTGCATCTTCTGAGGCTCATCGTCATCTTCCTCATTGATGCAGATGACTCCCCCCCTTAATGACAATTCCTTTTCTCATTCAGGTGGCCCACTTTACACTCAAACACACCTTCTGCTTTCCCCTCTGCCCCGCTGTTTCTCTCAGTTCATTCTCAAGTTTGAATATTAGCACCACACGACCGTGCAGAAAATATGAATATTTTATGATACTTTTGGGAATAATGAGTTTTATTACTGTAATTTATAAGAAACATCTGCTTTAGTGCGAGATCTGGGGGGTGTAGTGTTCTGTGTTCATGCGCCGGTCAGGGACCTGCAGCTCAAGTATTTGTATGGTGCACCAGAGTTACTATGAAATAAATAAAAACAGCCTATAAATAGCAGATGGCCGCCACTCTCCTGTTCATGTCGTTGGCCCCGATACAAAATTAGACACACGGTAAGTGTGTCTGAGGCAAGAAACAAAAATGAAAAGTGAAAAGACGGCCGTGCCACCCAGAGGGCACAAGTCACGATCTCCTCTCTGCTAGCGCCCTACGCATACACAGACAACTCCTGCCATATTTCAAGTAAATGTTGAGAAGTCAAAGATCCTGGAGACTCCCGAGATGACTTTACATGTTGAGACTCGAAAGAAAGGGATATGGGGGGAGTAGGGGGGCTAGTTTTGGTGATCTGCTGGCCTTGAACTCCGAGATGTTATTTTACACACTGAAATATAAAGCTGGAAGTTTCTTTGTTTATAAAAGGACTTGAAGTGCTGCAGAACTGGCGAAGGCAGCCATACACAGTCACAGGAATCAACATTGACGTTATCTGAAATATACGGTGGGCTCTGAAGGTCGCAGACCCCCCCAACCCTGGGCACATTTAATCATCTATTATACAGATAGATCAGTGTATGATAGATACAGTGACATTTTTTATCTATCTATCTATCTATCTATCTATCTATCTATCTATCTATCTATCTATCTATCTATCTATCTATCTATCTATCTATCTATCTATCATATAGTGCCTTTCACATTATCTATCTACCTGTGTTATAGTGTACTTTATATGTGTCTATCTGCCATACAGTGCATGTCACATCTATCAGTCTTTCTTGTAATGCATTTTTGTCTCTCATGCCAGTTACTGTGTGTTACGTGTTGGATGGATGTACACTGTAAAATCTCTCTGCACTTATGACGGTGACTACTATCTGTATATTTAATTAGTGAGACATGCGACCCTCCAGTCCCACGAGAAAAGGATTCATAATAACATCAGTAAACTCTCCCTCCATCTGTTGTTGTCTTATTCTTATTCTTTTTCATTCTTCCACATTCTTCATCACTTAATCACCTTCTGCAATGTGCTTGACACTCGGCAGATGTCACTACTCTTCTTTATTGCTGTCATTATGGTGGTCATCACATGGTTTCTCGATCACTTTGCTGGGAAAACACAACCATAGATCATGGCCACCAGGTTGCCAATATCTAAATTTTTTAGAATATCGGCCACATCACAAATGTTTGCTTAAGACCAAGATCAATGTTCTAGCCCCAGTATTGGGTAAGTAATCACTTGACAGCTGGACACACCTTTGTATTTTACTGTTAATATACAGTATATATATATATACTCAGCAAAAAAAAAAAGTCCTCTGACTGTCAACTGTTTTTACTTTCAGTAAACTTAATGTGTAAATATTTGTATGAACACTAAGAGTCAACACCATAAGACATAAACTAAAAATGTTTTACAATGTGTCCCTGAATGAAGGGAGGCTCAAAAATCAAAAGTACCAGTCAGTATGTGGTGTGGCCACCAGCTGCTTGAAGTACTGCAGTGCATCTCCTCCTCATGGACTGGACCAGATTTGTCAGTTCTTGCTGTGAGATGTTACCCCACTCTTCCACCAAGGCACCTGCAAGTTTCTGGACATTTCTGGAGGGAATGGCCCTAGCCATCGATCCAAATCGATCCCGCTCCAGGGTACAGGCCTCGGTGTAACGCTCATTCCTTCGACGATAAACATGAATCCGTCCATCACCCCTGGTGAGACAAAACTTTTTGCCACTCCTGTCTGGTCCAGCGAAGGTGGGTTTGTGCCCGTAGGCGGCGTTGTTGCTGATGATGTCTGGTAAGGACCTGCCTTACAACAGGCCTGCAAGCCCTCAGTCCAGCCTCTCTCAACCTATTGCGGACAGTCTGAGCACTGATGGAGGGATTGTGTGTTCCTGGTGTGACTCGGGCAGTTGTTGTGGCCATCCTGTACCTGTCACGCAGGTGTGATATTCGGATGTACCGATCCTGTGCAGGTGTTGTTACACGTGGTCTTCCACTGCGAGGGTGATCAGCTGTCCTTCCTGTCTCCCTGTCTTAGGCGTCTCACAGTGCGGACATGGCAATTTATTCAGCAGTCCTCATGCCTCCCTGCAGCAGGCCTAATGCACGTTCACGCAGATGAGCAGGGACCCTGGGCATCTTTCACAGTCGGTAGACAAGTCTCTTTAGTGTCCTGCCTTTTTAGAACTGTGACCTTAAATGCCTACTTTCTGTAAGCTGTTAAGGTCTTAACGACCATTCCACAGGTGCATGTTAATTAATTGATTAGTGTTAATTGAACATGCATGGAAAACATTGTTTAAACCCTTTACAATGAAGATCTGGAAAGTTATTTGGATTTTTAAACATTATTACACAAAAATACACAGTCCTGAAAAAGGGATGTTTCTTTTTTTGCTGAGTATATATATATGGGCTTATGGGCTCTGTGATGCCGTATGACCCGGGAGTACGTCACGGTCACGTGACGGGAAGAAATGTCGTGCTCCCGGGTTGAAGTAAAGAACTGATTGCCCTGACCCGGAAGGAATAAGGAACTGTGGACTGTTGGGACAGGAACACCTCCGGGTCAGGGGCTATAAAAGGATGATGCCTCAGTCCAGACGCTGAGCTGTGCTGGGAGGTAGAGGAGCAAAGTGTCTGGGCGAAGAGGAGTGGTTATTGTGTTTATTGTAGTTATTGGTAGATTTATGAGTAGTGTGGAAGGTGCTTGGTGCACATTGGTGGAAGACGAAAATAAAGAGTCTTGGACTTTTACCTGGTGTCTGGAGTTGTACCTGAGGGTTCAAGGGAGCACTAGCGCCCCCTACTGCCACAATACATATACACATACAGTATATATACACACACACACACACAGGGTGAGTTAAAATTATGCCAATACTAATAATACTGCTATGTATATACTTATATACAATTTTTGTGGACAATTTATGTATTGATGATGATGGTGAACAGGTTGAGACATTCCTGTAAATCATCTTGCACATATGAAATATGTTTTGTGAATAAATTGTTTCCGCCATTGAAATGTTAAGATAATTTTGACTCACCCTGTATATAAAGAGAGAGAGATCATACATTATTGTTAATATGAATAATCATTCAGTGTTATCATTGCAGCCCTCTGTGCTACCTGAGACTGAGCTTTGTGTCCATCTTTCCATACATTTTAAATTGTGGACAGTCCTACTACTGCTCTCAAACTGACCGTGTCTGTGTGATGGCGGTGTGTGTGTGTCTGTGGGTGTGTGCGCGTGTGTATGTTTGCATGTGCGTGTGTAAATATGCCCTACAGTGGACGTCTACCCCAGGCCTGATTCCTGCTCTCTCCCGCTGTGGCTACTATCGTCTCCAACTCCAAACCACAAGCCTCCCAATGGCTGATTGCAAATCGAATGCCTCAGCTTCATATTTTAGGTAAAATGAGGGACACACACATTCATTCATCCATTCATTCTCCTTTCCATTGTAGATTTGATCCCAGAAGAGGATCCCTGCCCATCTTCAGCTGCTCATTATATTTCCAATATTTTTATCGTCTGTCGTGCCATAAGTGAACCTGCTTAATGTAGTGCAGGGTCACATTGGTGACATTCCATAAATTATAAAGGGAGTGAAGCTCACTCTCAGAAGGTTGTGACTGACTTTTTTATGAATGGAGCCAACACAAACTTGTTCTTGAACTCCTCGGTGTATCCGCTCCCTGCAGCCCACCTGACACGATCACAGATTAAGACTCTCGAGGCGACGCTAAATCAGCCAAGAGCTGGTACCGACACGCTCACCGAGTGAGACAACGTGAGACTGGCCTCTGTGTGCGTCTCCTCCTCTCTTCCTGCTGTGCCGGGGCCGCACTCATTAACTTCCAACTCGCATTCGCAAATGAAGTCTGAGTCATTAATATAAAGCCACTTATTAATAACAGGAAAGAGACATAACTCGTGAATACATGACTGATGACACGCACTACACTGCATTAACTGAAGAGAATTAGAACAAAAAAACAAAAAATCTCCGTCAGTGGAGCCGTCGTCATGGCCTTTATTTATTAATTAAAGTGTTAGGACTATGCACTGACTTCATTATTATATTTTCCTTTTTAAGACCTATACAGTCTTTCTAACCCTCATTTTCACTGCTATTATTATTATTATTATTATTATTATTAATTCAATTTGCTTTCCTTTACTCTTATTAAGTGCATTTCCCCCTATGAGCCCTGGGCATTGACCAGTAATTACAAATATAGGGTGGGGGTGGCACGGTGGTACAATGCAGTTCATGCTCAGGATGCCCCCCTGTCCTGTGTGGCATTTGTATGATCTCCCCGTGTCTTCATGGGTCTCCTCCAGGTGGTCCGAAGACCTGCAGGTCAGGTGGACTGGCCTTGTTAAACTGGCCCTGGTACACACCATGTGACTGTGTGTTCACCATGAGATGGACTGGCATCCTAATAATAATAATAATAATACATTTTATTTATGAAGTGCCATTCCCATGCTCCAGGCTTTTAAGATACAAATAGATTCTGCATTGAAGAATAAACAAATAAACAGAGGACGTATAAAAGCATTAAATAGAATAAAAGAAAGAATAAACTGGAGTGTAATACTAGAAGAAATGCCTGAACAAATCACATGACATCACACACAACACACACGTTACCCTGAGCGTCAGGACAGAGAGGTAAGAAGGGGCCGAATATTCGGTTAAGTTAAAAGCCTTCCTGAACACATGAGTTTTAAGTTGTTTTTTAAAAGAATGATTGGAGTCAACCGATCTTATTAATTTTGGGGGGTCTGGCGTGATACAGCTGAAGACCCGTCACCCATAGAGTGGGGACAACAAGATGGCCCCAACCTGAGGACCTTACAGGAGCAGAGTGATGGCGAAGGTCACTGGTGTAGTCCGGTGTGACAGCCTTGTAGGTTATTAATATATTGGATCCGTAAGACGCAGGGAGCCAGCGGAGGTGAAGCAGGATGGCTGTGATGTGCTCGGTGTTGGTGGTCCGTGTCAGGAGTCTTGAAGCAAAGTTCTGAATCAACTGGAGCTGTGATAGAAGATTAGAAGGGGCAACTGCCAGTAGGGAGTTACAATAATCAATGCAGGATGTGATAAAAGCATGGACATGTTTCTCAGCATTAGAAAAGGAGAGGAAGGAGCAAACACGGGATATGTGACGGAGGTGGAAGTAAGAAAGTATCTTAATGTGATTTATGTGAGCGGAATAAGAAAGGGAGGAATCAAAAATGACACCCAGATCCCTTTGTGCTCCTGCCTTTGCACCCGATGCTTGCTGGGGTGGGTTCAACTTCCTCCTCCTGTTCAGGATAAGCAGGCTGGGTGGATGGATTACTGAATTGGATTAAGCGGGTCTGAGGTTGCTTTGTTATTTTGTTTCTTTGCTAGCAGCAGCACCCGGCATTGCCCGACTAATTTAGCTTCAGACCGCCTGTTGGTGTTTCACTTCCTCTGAGCCCCCAGATGGCGTTCTCCTTAATGGTCACTGTAGTAAAAAGGACCAAATAAATAAAACACAAAGGTACCCACACCAAGGTCAAAATCTTGGGTTCCATAGTGTCACATTTCAGCCAGCATGTCTCCCCTGGCTTGGGTTCAAAGTGTCATTACTTGTTGATTTTCTTTTTCATGATTTCATGCAATTTATTTGGATTCATGCTTATTTCATTTGCTAGGCACATCTTTCTAATTGTATGTTGGAAAAGGGGAAAGCCTTTAGTTATGACCCATGTGCTTTGTTGGCGGCTCCCCAATGGGCAGGGCTACTTGCCCATCACCACCCTCCACCCTATTTAAGGGAGGGCCTCCCATGATTCCTGGCAGATCATTAAATGTATGTCAGTGAGTTACTGTGCTTTTCTTTACTTTGTGGGCAGCACCCCCAAGGGGCAATGCCAACTGGCCATCACCACCAGGAACATGCCTATTTAGGTGACGGCCTCCCATGATTCCTGGCGGTTCATTGAATGCACTGGAGTGGAGTGTTTTGATGAGTTACTCTGCTTTTCTTTACTTTGTGGGCAGCACCCTCCCATGATTTCTGGCAGTTAGTGTTTTGGCGAGTTACTCTGCTTTTGCTTTGCTTTGTTTTCCGTATTTTTCCACCCTGTACTTTGTTTTGACTTTGCCTCTTTGGATTTTTACATTTGGACTGTGTAACTGATTTTTTTGAACTTCTGCTCTGTCTTGGCTCTTTGATTTTTTTGGATCCTGCATTGGGACTCTGTTTGCTGTGTTTACTCTTACTTTTCAGGCGACTCTTTGTGCTCTTTGGAGCTTTGTGCCTACACAGGCCTTTGAAAAAATAAACCTTTTTATGTTTATCAAAATTTGTCAAGTCGGGCTATTTTGACGGTGCTTTCCCCCTCTAGTGGACAACAATGGAAGTGTTTTTGCAGCTGTGCTTTTTCAACTCAGCCATTTCATGACACAAACTCTCTTCCTGACAAAGTGAGATATGTGCACAAAATGTTGTTGAGATTGGACCAAGGGTGTGGAATTGTATGCATTGATATTTACATGTTTGATTATGTCACAGTGCATCCTGGGAAATCTCACAAAAAAAATAAAGCACAAAATAGCAGGAACCATCACTTACAAACCTCTAACATGACACCAAGAGGAGTTTTCCAGCTTCAGGGAAACCCACATGAAAAAAAAAACATGAAAAATGTAAAAGAAGCTCAAATTATTCCAACTTTTTTTGTGGGTGGAGGCCCTCTGTAGGCCGAAGCCAGCAGGTAGTAGTTGGGCCCTGGCTGATTTAAGGGAAGCCTCTCCTGGGCAGGTCAGTGAAGATCTTTTGGAGGCCTCAGTCTCTCTTGTCGCCGTGTTTAATAGTTCAGTGTTGTTCGTTGACTGATGTTGTTAGAATCCAATTATGTTAATCAGTTCAGAACGGCATTACTCACTGCATTTTTAAACCAATTTGTGTCTTTATATGCATGCATTATGTAATTAGCCATTTGTGAAGCTGTAATTGCATTTTATTTTTGATGGTGTTAAACTAATATCCCTAAAGTCTTGTCCGACCCACCGTGTGCCCACCGGCGGTGACCTGCTGCCCATCACTGCTGGATGGAGACGTCACCAGTCGATCCTTGGGCCTTTTCTTTCCAACACGTCATCGTCACAGGTGTCACCCAATTCTGTCACCGCAGGACACGGCCTACTCTGAAACAGACGCAATCGTCAAGTGGGTCACATCATCCGAAGGTGTTACAAGTGCGCGACACTGGCGTCTATTTAAGGATCTGCAAGTTAACAAAAATTAAAATGTTAATGAACATGGCGCCCCTCTTGAAGGTGAACTGACTTAATATGCCGCTTAATAATCTTTTTTTTTTTTTTTCTTACGTTGCTAAGGGATGGAAATGTCAAAAAGTGATGATGATCAGAACATTGGGGTCACCTCATGGCAAAAAAGCCAAAATTCTATGGGGATAAACAAAATAAAGTGTTACAGGAGAACGTGATCTTTCATTCATTCATTCATTTGTTGTCTGGGTTCATGAAAAACAAACTGGGGCTCAGTGGCTCAGCTCTGCCTCACCGACTCAAATCCTGGCCCGGTTGCTTTCTCCGTGGAATCTGTGTGTTCGTCTCATCCCTGAGTGGGTTTTTCTCCAGGAGCTCCAGCCTTCCTCCCATAGACCTCTAAATGTTTGTAAGCAGGGCTGGCACATGAGAGGGTGACCAGATGGCATTCTTCTTTCTGTTCAACCAAGAAAGCACCATCTTTTTTTCCAGCTTACGACTGTAATGTTACATCACTCCCTTTACTGAAAGCTGACAGTTGGGTTAGCAGGCGGTTACCGTCCATGCAACTAGTGACCTGGGCAGTCACAACCACTGGAACCCCGTTACGGATAAAAGTCGTCACTGCAGTAAAAATCAACCAACTGCAGCTGATAAAACTGAGAAGCAGCAATAGACGTCCAAAAGAGGAATACACAGGCGGCGTAACTCCAGCACAGAAGCTACTTTCATGGCTACTTCACTACCCTCAGGCCACAGTCTGTAAACATGTGAGGACATTTTTAAAAATATTTTCAAGGCCTCCTTGCCAGGTAAGGGAGTGAGGTCCACATGGGCTGGGATGGCGATTCATCTTTCAAACACCTTAAACAAACAGAAATGACGGACATATCAACGATTATTTTAATGCTCATCACTACCTCTGGGGGACATTACAGTGACACTAAGGAGCCTTTAAAACGGCCGATAAGTGCCAGAAACATCACAAATTTTCACGCATTAGAAATCAACACAAGACCCAGAAAACTACCCAGTGGTAGATGCCATCAGACCAGCCACTGAAGGACTGGATACACAACAGGGGGTCTCTGATCAGGGGCCTGCACAAGAAAAATCACAGCTGAAAACACTTGCAGCGTTACAAGCACATTTTTCATTTATACAGAATCTTTATTTTCAATTGCCTTCCAAAGCCAGGGGTTTAAAGTACTCCTCTTTCTTGAAGGGCATTTTGTGTATTTTGGATGTTTAAAAGTATTTTGAACCTTTTTACCCTAAGCAAATGTTTGGGTTTGTGCAGGCCTTGAAGCTTGCTGGTTCAGTTTGGGTTCAGGCTGCCTGGGGTGGAGCCTGTGTTTGAGGCTGACTCGAAACTTTGATAGATAGATAGATAGATAGATATGAAGGGTACAATATAATAGATAGATAGATAGATATGAAGGGTACAATATAATAGATAGATAGATAGATATGAAGGGTACAATATAATAGATAGATAGATAGATAGGAAAGGCACTATATAATAGATAGATAGATAGATATGAAGGGCACTATATGATAGATAGATAGATAGATAGATAGATAGATATGAAAGGCACTATATAATAATAGATAGATAGATATATATGAAAGGCACTATATGATAGATAGATAGATAGATATGAAAGGCACTATATAGATAGATAGATAAACAGATAGATAGATAGATAGATATGAAAGGCACTATATAATAGATAGATAGATAGATAGATAGATATGAAAGGCACTATATGATAGATAGATAGATAGATAAGAAAGGCACTATATAATAGATAGATAGATAGATAGATAGACAGATAGATAAGAAAGGCACTATATAATAGATAGATAGATAGATAAGATAGGCACTATATTATAGATAGATAGATAGATAGATAGATGTGAAGAGGCACTTTATGAAGTTAATGTAAATAGTTTTAAGTGACAGATACAATTGGCACAGAGATGGAGGTAGCGGTAGTAATGATAGTCTATGGCAGACAGATGTGAAAGGCGCTATATAATCTAAAGACGTATAGACAGCTAGATATGAAAGGTGTTCCATGCATGTGTTATTATCTTGGTCAGATTACGGGGTCATTCTAATTGCCCCCCTTCCTCTCCCACCCACATTGCCCCCCCTCACAGATGTCCTGTTTGCCGTGGCTCACATGACACATTGCTGTTTGGTAAAATTTCCATTAATTTTCATCTTTAATGAATTCTAAACGTATCCCCTCTGAAAACATCATACTTTGACACAGTGGTTTACACAAAAACCATAAAAACAAATGAAAAACAAAAAAGAAGTTCTTCTTGATAATGACGATTAAATCCCAAGAGGACAATAAACACAATTCTGTTAAACCACCAGTGAATAAAATGTAATAAAACGTGTATATTTACTGGTTATAGGTAATGCTATTTTTACCATGCTGTCATCTTTTTTTTATTATTAAAGAATAATAAAGGGTTGCTCCGTAGAAATAAAGATTCCCAAATGTGCCATGCTACCCGACTGTGAAAATGAGGAGTAATTTTCTCTGTATAGTTGTAATATTCTTTCCAGTGGTAAATCATGGCACACAAACATAAAAGAAAGAAATTTTTCTTCTTATTACCATAAATCAGAAACCCACATACTTAGCCATGACATTTTTTATTTTGCTAAATGCATTCTACAAAATGCCCTCTTGCTTTAGTCAAATATTTCTTTGTTCACTTGGCAGTGGGAATAAGGCTGTAATTTGAAATTAGCTTATTCATATTAAAGCCTCCGCCAAACACGGTCGTTTTGCTACTCGGGGGGCAGCAGACTTAGCAAGCAATTATATGAAGTCGGTGGGAGCGGGCTCACAGCCACATAAAGAGACGCTCTGCGGAGCCACAGGTGTGACCCTGATGCATTCAAATTCAGTGCGGCTTTTTACACAATTATAGCTATGTGGCCAATTTAATTGTGTGTTAACACAAATATTTGTTTTCTTCATAAGAGCAGACAAAGCCATGGCTGAAGCTCCCTACAAATGGCATGCAGACCTGCTCAAGAGATTTAGTCGTTACTTGAGCAGACGTCAGAATGGACAACACGCTCGGTCTAAGTGACTTTGAGCACTGGACCTGGTGGATCCAGAATCTTGGAAACCGCTGCCCTTTTGGGATCTTCACACACTGCAGGGTTAAGGAGTCATGGAGGTGATAAACAGAAAACATCTAATGAAGGGCACTTCTGTGGGGAAATGGCAGACTGATTCAGGGCACGACAAAGACCACAAATCCTCAAGCGACAGCTCTTTACAAGAGTAGGCACCTTGGAAAGAAGAACACAATCAGACCCCGGATACACTGGACGAGCCCCAATAAGGTGAAATGCATGTCGCGTACTCTTTGTATTGTATGGCAGATACTCTATTATATATATGTGTGTGTGTGTGTATATATATTGTGGCAGACGACCAGGGAAGCTCCCTGACCAGGACGTCCCAAAGACAGAAGGACCAGGAGAGATGACATATTGGGGGCAACACCTCCCCCCACGGAACATGACAGGACGAATTCCCAGGAATATGTTGGGACCACGGGCTTGGAGCTTAGAACCTCAGCCTTTGAGGAGTCCTGGATGGCAGCACTTCTGCCACACTCGGGCGGTGTGTAAATAAGAAGAAAATGAATTGTGTGTGCTTTGGGACTTGTGAGTCTGCGTGTCTGTCTGGGCCAGGGTTAAACACCCATTATATATATATATATATATATATATATATATATATATATATATATATATATATATAGTGGAAAGCCAGCCAGCCCCCAGACACAGACAGACACCAGAATGTCCAAAACACACACGTTTATTTTTATACAGCACCACAATGCCTTCTCCACCAATTGTCTCTTTTCTTTCTCTCTCTCTCTCTCTCTCGCTTTGTTGCCTCTACTCCCCTCCTCACAAGCTCCGTCTCCTTCCTCCCAACTTCGGCTCGTCTACTGGAGGGAGGCGACCCTTTTTATAATTACCTGGAAGAGCTCCAGGTGCTCTGTTCAAAGACACTTTCTGGTGTGGCGGAAGTGTCAAATGAGCACCGGGCCCTGGGATTTATTCCGGCAGCACTTCCTGGTGTAGTGGAAATGCTGCCATCCAGGGTTCCATGACCGTCTGGGCGCCCCATGGTGGTTGGTCACGTCCTCCCACAGGGATGAGCTTCCCAGCTCTGTTCCAGTGGCCTCCAAGCACAGCAGGGTGGCTGCCCTCTCGTTGCCCAGGTATTGCCCCTCTCATGGACCGTCCAGGTGTCCTGGCTGGGTAGGGTCTCCAGCCGTCTGCCACTCTATATATATATATATATATATATATATATATATACTGTATATATTGTCACACATGTGCACATGGGAGCCAGTCACAGGGACCAAAAGAAGGGAATTCCATGCCCGGCCGGGGGGTGGCGAAGTGAACTCAACCCTCTTATTTTGTCCCTACACACCAGACATGGGAAGTTCTGCCTGAGTGCGAAGACGTCACTTCCACCTCGACTCTGAGGACGTCACTTCCACTCCCGGCCCCGTGCATGACATCACCTCCTGTCCTGGCCCCGAGGATGATGTTACTTCCTTAAACCTCTTTATAAAACCCAACTTCTTTCCTCCATTGAGGAGTTCTGTTTTGGACTCAGAGCTTTACACAATCGTACTGAATCTTTGCCTTATTTTGCAGCCAAGGAGAAGTACACGGGTGGCTGCCTCAAACCTTTGTCTTGTAACGAGGCTCACCTTTTCACAAAATATATAATATCAACTCTATAAATATATAATTCTAAGCATAAAAGTGCAACGATTTTATGTGACGTTTTTGTCACGCTTTACATCGGGCTTATTTTAAAACCTACATATATATGTTTGGTATCATTCTTTTCAGAATTTATCTAACTTTAATGTGATGTTAGATTTTCAGATTCTTATTCCATTATTAAATTAGAAACTAAAAAAATATCTAGAACTCCCGCGATACATGCCTTTGTGCCAAGAGATTTAACCACACCTGGGGCCGGAAAGAAAAGACAAAGAGTAGGACAGCTGCTCTACGGGTTTTTAAATGTTTGAAGTGCTGTGCGAGAAGCAGATCATGCAGCACGGCAGCAGCAGCAGTAAGCCAGCAGCTGATCAAGCAAAGAGGAGGTAAAAAAAAACTGTATTTGTTTCCCATTGTATCACCGTTTAAGAGGGGGTTTTGGAGGAGTGACTGCGTCTCCTTGGGGTGCGTTCAGCCCCCCTCTTCACAACACGAGTGGCTGAAAAGCGAAGTGGCTGGCGTGTAGTGCAGGCCGGGGAGGTGGCAAAGAGCCCCCTAGTATTATATATATACAGTGGAACCTCGGTTCACGACCATAATTCGTTCCAAAACTCAGGTCGTAAACCGATTTGGTCGTGAACCAAAGCAATTTCCACCATAGGATTGTATGTAAATACAATTAATCCGTTCCAGACCATATGAACTGTATGTAAATATATACTTTTTTAGTTTTTAAGCACAAATATAGTTAATTATACCAAAGAATGCGCAGCGTAATAGCAAACTAAATGTAAAAACATTGAATAACACTGAGAAAACCTTGAACAGCAGAGAAAACTAACACTGCAATAGTTTGTGCTATAGTGCTAGGAACCGCTCGCTAAAAACACTTTTTTTTAATGAGTTTTAAGCACAGGGAAAAAAAATGAACATTTGAAAAATCTGTAATTTAATAAACCAGCAAGAAAAGTAACATTGCAATAATGCACGCTATGAACCGATCGCTGTAAACAGAACGGAAAACAAAAACAAGCCTTTTCTACCTTATGCGTCCAGCCTTCCCTATCTCTATTTCGTGTGTGTGTGCGCCTCTGTCTCGTGTGCCTGTGTGTGTGTGTGTGCGCCTCTGTCTCGTGCTCCTGTGTGTGTGTGCCTCTGTCTCGTGCTCCTGTGTGTGTGTGTGTGTGTGTGTGCCTCTGTCTCGTGCTCCTGTGTGTGTGTGTCTCTCTCTCTCTCTCTCTCTTGCTCGCTCGCTTGCTGCACATAGAGAGACTGAACATGTACAAACCTAAAGGGAAACTGGCTTGTTCGTATACCGAGTGTGTGGTCGTGAACCGAGGCAAAAGTTTGGCAAACTTTTTGGTCGTAAACCGAGTTGTACGTGAACCGAGGTTTCACTGTATATATATTGTGAACATTGCCCCGGACACAGACTGGCAGACACGCTCAAGTCACCCAACACACATTTATTGTTCATTTCTATTTTACAAAAGTCCGTGCTCACCAGCCCCAATACCCCTCAGTCCAGGCCAACACAATGCCTTCTCTTTCTTTTCTCTTCTTCAGGCCGCCTCCTGCCTCCTCCAAAAACCTTGTCACTTTTCCACCCGACTCTTGTCCCTTCTGCGGGGAGGCGGCCCCTTTAAATAAGCACCCGGATGTGCTCCAGGTGTGTTCCCGGCAATCTCTCACCGACACGGCCCAGTGTGGCGGAAGTGCCGGCTGTCTCCCCGGAAGCACTTCGGGTGTCCCTGTTTTCTCTTCCCCCAGCACTTCCTGGTGTGGCGGAAGTGCTGAGATCTAGGGTCTTCCTGGTATTGGGGTCCCCCCGGCGGTAACCCCGGGTCCTTACAGGGTCGAGGCAGGGGCAGTCACCCCCTCGAGGTCTGGAGGAGGCACAAGCCCTCCTCCTGTCTTCTCAGGCGTCCCGGCTAGGCACCACCTCCATCTGGGTATGACTATATATATATATATATATATATATATATATATATATATATATAGAGAGAGAGAGAGAGAGAGAGAGAGAGAGAGAGAGAGAGAGTCACCTGCACGCACACTTTAGTGATTGTAATTCCCCACTGCTCCACAGGATGGCACTGTAGAATCACACCTTTTCTCTTTTTCCCTTTGCAGACTAAGATTAACAGCTTTAACACCAATGACGTCACTTCCAGGGTTCGTCCACCTGGACCCAGTTCTTAAAGTCCTTAAAGGCTGAAGGTCCACCATCTTGGGCAGTCAGGACTAAGACTTGCGTCTGAAAAGACGTATTTTGTCAACACCGTTTGTTAATTGCGTTTTATTTTCATCTCTAGTTATATGGGGTTTGCCTACGGGCGCCCTAAACCTTTATGTATATATATATAAATATATATGTATGTTAGGGAAACTGATTAGAATGAAAATCTGCAGCCACTGTGGTACCCCAGAAGTGAACTTGGGGACCCCTGCCCTGGTACACTAGGCGGGTGACCAAATATGGATGCACAGTGATGACCGAAGTTTTAATTTGAATACAGTTTTGCGAAACAGAGACTAAAATTAATTTTGCTGGGAGGCTGCCTAAAGTGTCGTTTGCACTGCCATGTTCAGCTCTGTTCTGCCCGTCACTCGTGTGGGCACCGTGAGTGTTAAGTGAACAGCTGTGGGGGGGCTGCAATGGGGCCAGCAATCTTATACCTTAAAGTCCTCACACACCTACAGTGGCTGTTTTGTTTAATGGATGATGTTGGGTCATTTTTTGGTTTTTCACATGTCACTCGCCACCTCTTTGTATTTACATCTAGCGTCTGACCCGAAGTCCGGTCCACTTGGCGCATGACTCTTTACTTCTGCAAGCTGACACCCTAAAGGCTTAGCCGCTAAATCCTTTTAATTCTGATTAGAGCCGCCTACAATTAGCTTTAAAGGCTAATACTGAACTGATTTGTGCCTGGCAGCGATGCGCCATCTGTTCAGCTCTTTCCATTAAGTGAATTGTTTTGATGCAAATTTTTCCGATGCCATCTCCGCAGGTCCCTCTGTTCAAAAACGTCTCCCATTAACATCTAAAGTGTACTTACAGTGCATTCAGAGAGTACTCTGACCCCTTCAGTTGTGCACATTTTATCGTGTCGTTGATTTCATTTTAAACGGGTAAATTGGACATTTTTGCCCATCAATCTACACGGAAGACCACAATAATGAAAAAATGCTTTCGGAAAAGATTTATTAAAAATCAAAACCTGAAATCTCTCATTCCTAGAAGTAGTCAGACCCCTTTGCTGTGGCCCTCCAAATTGTGCTCAGGTGCCTCCTGTTTGCTTTAAATCTCCTGGCCAACTTGATGGAAGTCCACCTGTGGCCAGCTGAACTGACTGGACACCATTTAGAAAGGGCTGAGTAAATGGGGTCCTACAATTCACACCACACGTCAGGGCAAAGACCAAGCCGTGAAGTCCAAGGAACTCTCTGTGGACCCCCACCATCAAACTGGTGAGGCAGAGATCAGGACAAAGCATCCGTAACGCATGGAGTGCTCTCCAGAAGCACTGTGGTCTCAATAATTGTGAAATGTTAAGAAGGACTCTTCTGACAGTTGGCCAGAATAACTGGGCAAGAAGACCCTTGGACAGTGAGGTCTCCAAGAAATCAACGGTCTCTCTAGCAGAGCTTCACAAGTCCCGTGCTAAGATGGGAGAACCTGTCAGAACAGTGACCATCACAGTAGCACTCCATCGATCAGGCATTTATGATGAAGCAGTACCCACCAGCACCTAAATGGTTTTGAGCGCACGATGAAAAACACTTTCTGGGCTGATGGGACACATACTAAACTCTTTGGGTAGAAGTCCAAGGACTGCGTGTGATGAAGACGAGGCACTGCTCATCACCTGCCTAATACCAGCCCGTCAGAATTAAGGGGCTGACAGGTGAATAGAGCCAAATACAGAGGGGTCCTTCAAGAGAAACCTGCACCAGAGTGCACACCACCTCAGACTCGTGTGACAGTTTACCTTTCAGTACAACAATGATGAAGAACGTACAGCTGGAGTGGCTTTGGATAAGGTCTCACTGTCCTTGCTTTACTCAGCCAAAGAAAGACATAAACCCACAGAACATCTGTGGAGAGACCTGAAGATAGCAGTTCACAGATGCTTCCCGTCAGGGCAAGGGGATCAAACCATTGGTAAAGCTTTCATAGTGTTCATAGAAGACCAGTGGGCTCAATAACTGTACAGGAAAAAATTTGGAACCACCAGGACCCTTCTTAAAGTTTGCTGCCTGGCCAAACTGAGTACTTGGGGAAACAGGGGTCTTGGTCAGGGAGGCCACTCTAACAGAGCTCCAGAAGTCCTCTGTTGAGATGGGAAAATCTGTTGGAAGAACAACCATCTCAGCAACACTCACGAGTGAAGGGCATATGACAGGCTGGAGTTGGCCAAGTGACATTTAAAGGACTCTGAGCATGTGAGGAGAAAGACTCTCTGGTCTGATGAGACATGAATTGAACTCTCTGGGCAGAACTCCAAGCTGCTCATCACCTGTCTAATACCACCCATACAGTGAAGCACGGTGGTGGCAGCTTCATAATAATGGGGTGATCCTCAGTGAAAAAGACATGGGGACCAAACAGACCTGAGACAAGGATGAATGAAGTCAAACACAGAAAGGTCCTTGGAGAGAACCTGCTTCATGGTGCAGGCAACCTCAGACTGGGCCGACAGTTCAGCATGACAATGATGCAATGCCTACAGCCAAGATAATGGTGAAGTGGCTTTGGGACAAGCCTCTGAGTGTCCTTGAATGGCCCAGATTAAACCACATAGAACATCTCTGGAGAGACCTGAAGATGGCAGTTCACAGATGCTTTCCATCAGGGCAAGGGGATCAAACCATTTATAAAGCTTTGAGTGTCCATAGAAGGGCAGTGGGTTGTGAAATGGAAGAAGTTTGGAACCACCTGGACCCTTCCTAGAACTCCAAGTACTACGCCTACTCATCACCTGCCTAATTCCATCCCTACAGTGAAGCGTAGTGATGGCAGCATCACAATATGGAGTGCTTCTAAGTGGAAGGGGACAGGACGACACTTCAGACGTGAGAGAAGGATAAATGCCAGAAGAAAACAGAGAGGTCCTTGAAGAAAACCTGCTCTGGAGTGCACACCACCTCAGACTGGAGTGATGGTCCACCGCTAAGCAGAACACACTGATCTGAAGCAGCAGAGCCAGGACAACACTGAGAGTCCTGGAGTGGCCCAGACCTAAACTCATAGAACATATCTGGAGAGACTTGAAGGTGGCAGCTCCCAGACGCATCTCCTCCAGTCTCGTGGAGCTTTGAGCACCTGACGGGGACAATGGGAGGAACTGCATAAAATCCAGGAGTGCAAACTTGGAGAGAATTACCAAGAAGACTCAAAGCTGGAACTGCTGCTTTTACAAAGTATTAAACTAAAGGTCTGAATACCTATAGGAATGAGGGATTTCCGTTTTTGATATTTAATAAATGTACAAGCCTTTCTGAAAATAGATTTTTGCGACATTATTGATTATTGAGTGCAGATGGATGGGCAAACATTTATAATTCATCCATTTAAAATGAAATCTGCACCATTAAATTGTGCAGAACATGAAGGGGGTCTGAAGGCTTTCTGAAGGCACCGTAGTTAAGAAAATCAAATGTGTTTGATTTATTTGTGAGCTAGCCATCCCCGTGCCACTCTGCCCGCGTAGTAGTGAAACAGGACAAACTTTAAAAATCAATAAAGAAAAAGGTACCGCCAACTAAGCGGAGGCAAGGTACACTCCAACACGTGGCGACAGGTAGAGCGACTTGAATGGAGGCTGGCGTGTGAGTGAGGAGGACCCCATTTTCCATTCAGGGTGACCGAGGAGGGGCAAAAAAATAAATAAATAAATAAATAAATAAAATTAGAGGTGGCCTCTGACTTTGCTGGGCTTACCCCTCGGAGGGCAGGTTTGTCTTTGGGATCCGCTTATGTCTGACAGCCCGCTTGTTAAACCGGCAGGACTCAAAACACACACAAGACTTTGTCGGGCCGCTGTAGCCGCATTATTTCTTATTACCGCGTATTTGTTTCTGTTGCTTTTCTCTGCTTCCTGCAAAATTGGGTTTGCATAGTAATGTGCCTTATCTGGCATCAATGCATCACATTTATTATAAAGGCAGGAATGAAAAGATTATCGTGTCTCTCTGATGCACCTGATAGCATCAGCGGCCAAAGATATTGAAAAGCCCGATAAATCCGACGCTCTGAGCTAATGAGAACTGACAGCCTTTCTCCCTAGCGAGGTTCTGGGTTTATTCTACATTGACAACTTTATTCTCTCCTGGGAGCTGGGAAACCGTATTTAAAGAGGAGTCGTCGTCGAGCAAAAGGCAGGCCTTTAAAATCTGACAATGCACATCTTTATAGTATTTTTGGGGGGGCGGGCGAGGTAGGTGTCAAAGAAAAAAAAAAAAAACAAGTGAGAAAGAGGTCACCCCTTTTGACTCTCACTCCCCCCTCCCCTCCTCGAGACCCCCGCCCTGCCATCTTGTCGGAAATGAGGTGTCTCAGCAACAGGGTAAAAATAAAGACAAGACTCGAACAAAGATGGGACACAATGGCCGAGCTGACGGCGGCTTTGTTCATTGTGGGCGCTGCGCTGCCTGGGGTTGGAAGGTCAGCATGCATTAGGTGGTCTGCTTTAGATGAGGCTTTCCACGTTCCCACCAGTGGCCAGAAGTGCAACATCGATCCATTTCGTTAACAACCTCCTGTTGCCGTGTAACAGACGGCTTACCGCTGCATAAATGAAGTACGACGATGTGTACAGCGCCTTGTTAAAGCAGTCAGCCCCATTCTGTGCATTTCATCAGATACAGGGACATATTGTAACAACATTGACAAGTCACATCAGCCAGTGACGAGTCACCCGAGCACGAGCTGGCATTATATCACCAGTGCCAGCGGCGCCTATATATACATGGCAGGCCTGTAAAGCAACTAGGGTGACAACAGGCAAGCGGCCCTTTTAAAGAGCTGTGAGTCCAGCCATAATGTGGCCCTTGGTGCCAACACTTCATTGGTGTCAGCGGTGAGATGAGAAGACCAGGCTGTTGTTTCAGTGAGTCCATGTGCCGTTACAAGAAGTCTGAAGTAGTCGCTAGGGACAATGACTTCTGTGGGAGGACATGTAACGGCATTGACAAGTCACATGAGCGAGCAATGAGTCACCCAAGGATGAGCTGGCGTTACTTCAGCAGTGGCAGGGGCACCTATACAAATGGCCAAACCGCAAAGTTGAATGGTTTTCCAACTAATATGGCAAAAGTTGAGCAGTCATCTTAAAGACAGCGAGCCACCTCAAAGAGCACAGAATACACCCATTGCAATGCTTGGCACCGACAATACACTGGTGGCAGAAGTGGGATGAAAAGACCACCCTGTTGATTCAGTGAGTTTGTGACCCATTGCAAGGGGATGGAAGGGGGCGCTGGGGAGAGAAAAGACACCAGAAGGGCTAAATAACAGCCATGAGCTGGCGTTACATCACTACTGGCACAGGCGCCTATGTGGACTTTTGGTACCTCTTTGGTGGCAGGTGTTGCTGGCATCAGCTTGGGAAAAGCGCAAAAAACAATTGTGCAATAAAATAAATAAATTAATAAATTAATTAATAAAAATAATAATAACAGGTCGTCTTTCTTTAAATGACCTTGAAATGCTATCACCAGCCTGGAAGGTTCAGGTCAGACACAAACGCACACACACACGCACACACACACACCCACACAGAGACACACACACATGCATACACACACGCACACACACACACACACACACACGCATGCAAAGAGACACACACACAGAAACACACTCACACAAACATATACAGACACTCAAATTCACTCACACATTCCCACACAGACACACACACAAACGCAGACACACACTCCCACATGCACACACACTCACACAGACACGCTCACAGGCGCACACATACGCACAGACACACACATTCCCACACACACACACAGACACACTCACATTCATACACGCACACACACATCCACGTACAGAGACAAACAGACACACACACTCACATCCATACACAGAAAGACACACACACGCATACACACGTACACACTCACGCACAATCAGAGACACAGACGAGGGTACAGAGAACACAGCTGTGCCAGCTGGTCCACCATGCGGCCAGAAGGAGAAAAGGAGTTCACTTCAGGACTACAACAAGTGAGATTCCTCCATCTTAGTAATTCCCCGGAGTACAGCAGATAATAACGGATTGTTGAAGAAGACAAATGTTAAGGCAGACAATCACTCCAGCAGACGCCTGCTATCTCTGAAATGTTCTTCCTGCTAAACCCTGACATGGACTTTGTGGGTCCATAAGTAGACATTCTGCTCCTAGGCAATCGAAATGCCCGCTTTGTGCCACTGGTAGTGGTCTGCACTCCAGCTGAATGAAACCCCAGTGGAAATGCAGGATAGGAGGATGAACGGATAGAAAGAGGACCTCCCAAGAAGGCCCCGGAATGAATGAATTAAAAAAAATGAAAATGCAGCTTTGGTGACACTAGTGACAGCGTGAGGAGAACGCTGCATCAAATGAGACGGCTTTGCTATTTAAAATTAGCTGGGACGTTGACACCCTTTACTCTTGCTAAGTAGTGTGAGATTTTTATTCCCACTTACTCCATTAATAACGTGACAAATACAAGAAAGCTGAACCTACACTGTAAAGCTCATTTTCACATCATTTAAAAATCGTTTTTTTTTTTTTTGCTTTTTGGAATAAACACGCTAATTATGCAGGTTTTCATGTAGCTAAGCATCACCATGGATGATCCTGTGCTGCTGTATGAAGTCTCGGTAACAGGCTGAGTGTTGGACATGTAAGAAGGAACGTTCAAGTTTGACGATCATCACGTCCTCCAATCCTGTGTGCCACATGCTGCTCTACTGGGTACACGTGTATGAGCACCCAGCACCCAGCTGGCGAGCAGAAGAGGTGGCCATAGGGCAGGAACATGAGGGTGCTTGGATCAAGCCAGAACTGGGCATTAAAAGAGGACCAATGGACCAATCCAGTAGCCACCAGGAGGTGGTGGATACACAGTACTTTGTTAAAAGAGACCCTCAGAACAAATGATTCTGTGGGTACTGGAGTAACAGGAGGCCATGGGAGGAATGAAAAAAAGGACAAGACCCCCAAAAGCATTCAGAAGCTGAACAGAATTCCTGCATGGGGCCATCCATGGAAGGGAGACACCTTGGAGATACCAAGGAGGTTTGGCCTTTTAATAAAGGACCTGAACTCAGCAATGCAGCGGCACCTGGGGCCATGAGGGGGAGCTCTGCTGGGCTGGCCCCAGGACGTTGCTTTATTCGTCATGGAATGCCATGAACTTACAGACAGGGAAGGAACTATATAAAAGATTGACTGATAATATTAATAAAACATTTTATTTATGGGTAGCATAGTGGTGCAGTGGTAGGGCAGCTGCCATGCAATAAGGAGACCAAGATTCACACCCTGGGCCTTTCTAGTGTGGAGTTTGCATGCTCTTCCTGTGTGGGGGTTTCCTCCCAGTGCTCTGGTCTCCTCCCATAGTCCAAAGTCACATTGGTTAGGTAAACTGGTCGAGCACTGGGTTTGTGTGTTTGCCAAGTGATGGACTGGCACCCTACAAGGGTCTGTTCCTGCCTTGTACCCTAAGCTAGCTAGGATGGACTCCAGCACCACTGGCCTGGAGTAAGATGGGTAGAACATGATGTGACATTTTAATAAAATAACTAGAGAGAAGCTACAGATAGAAATGAAAGGCAATGATAGATAGATAGATAGATAGATAGATAGATAGATAGATAGATAGATAGTTTGCACATATATGTACGATGACCTCACTGTAAACTTGCACTACAGTTGTAATATTGCACAGCCTGAGCCACTTTAGGAACCATTTGCACTATCGGCACTATATGCATATGTATATTGTACTTAGGGCGGCATGGTGGCACAGTGGTAGCGCTGCTGCCTCACAGTTAGGAGACGTGGGCTCCCTGCGTGAAGTTTACATGTTCTCCCTGTGTCTGCGTGGGTTTCTTCCCACAGTCCAAAAACATACTGGTTAGGTGCACTGGCGATCCTAAATTGTCCTTGGTGTGTGCTTGGTGTGTGTGTGTGTGTGTGTGGGTGCATCTTGCAGTGGGCTGGCACCCTGCCCGGGGTTTGTTTCCTGCCTTGTGCCCTGTGTTGGCTGCAATTGGCTCCAGCAGACCCCCGTGACCCTGTAGTTAGGATATAGCTGGTTGGATAATGAATGGATGGATGGATGGATGTATATTGTACTTACCTCTATGCTATCATATTGTATATTTTTCATTGTTTTTTATCATATTATTATTGTTATTTTATCATTTTATAGGAAAATAAGTTTATGGAGGATTTGCATATTGAATTTCATTGTACAATACAATAACATCAAAAGATTTCATTCAATTCAATAGAAGAGAGCGCGTATTTAGAGATGATGACGATGACGATGAAGCGCTATCATCTTGGAGCTCTTGATATCATTTTTAAGATGAAATGCATTAAACTATGCATATTAATTTTTAACTAAATTTAAATAATGTATACTGTTAAAAATTAAATGTGTGGGCACCACGGTGCATTAGAGGCGATGAGCTGGCGCCCCATTCAGGGATTGATCCTACCTTATGCTGTATGCAAGCTGGGGCTGACGGGACCTTGGATGGATGGAATAATTAAACATGTACTGGGAAGATATTTCAATAATCCTTAAAAATTTTGAAGAATCAGCGTTCTCAGCTTACAGATGGCTTTTTACAGGATTTATTACAGAGCTTGTTGTGTGAGCGGAGTGGTGGCTCTGAGGCTAGGGATCTGTGCTGGTAATCGGAGAAGTGGCAAAATCAACCGGAATGTTCAAGCAAATTCCAGAAAAAAAGCCTGATCTAAATCCATGAAGTAGTTTTCTCATTCACAAATGATTTGAAAGCTAAAATGGACGAGTAATTCTCAGTCATTCATTCTAAGTGGATGTAAGCTACGGCCCTCGGCCTCACCCTTGGCCTGCTGCATCTTTCTTGGATTTGCGCAAATAAATCCTTACTGCAAGCAAACTTTATTTTTTTTTATTTATTTTCATTTTTTTCCTACTTTTATGAAGTGATTAGTTATATAAGATCAAATTGATTGTGTGTAATGCTATTTTCTTCAAATAAATTAATTTTAAAAATCAGAATCTTGGAGGCACACTTTAAAAACGGTTCTCATCATTTTGATTAAATCCCTGTGACTTGTCGTGCTTATAACAGGCGACAAATGTACCAAAGTAAAACAAAAAGTGGAAGAAGTAGAAAAAATGAAAATAGGCAAAAAATAAATAAATACATAAAAATTGAGAATAAAAAAGTGAAGTGTTTAGCCTTCCAGTGATCTCTGCAGCCAATTGAATTTGCCAGATGGTGTTTCGTTTTTGCCCCTCGTCTAATTCGATTTTTTTGTTTTACTTTAGTTGATGCTACTGAAAATATAACAGACAGTTAGAGTCATTTATTTAGTGATTAACTTTTTAATTAGTAATAACTTTGGACAGAGCACATGACCGAGTGCCTCACATTTGTTGTGGGTGGTGCTGCACTAACATGAGGTAACAGGACGGCTCGTGGACGCCAGTCACTCCAGTCACTCCCTGTACAAGTGTCCAAACACTCTGTTGCTTCAGGAACGAATCACAACACAGAGTGCAGTGCAGTTCACTGACTCAATCGATTCACGAAGATATCATCACCCAAGAGCCCGTCCCACCGTTCTAATTCAGGAACAGATTCCTTCACTGAGGGTCTCAGACTCCATCAGGGCTGTGTGTTGTCACCTCTCCTGTTTGTGGTGTTTCTGACCATGCAGGAAATGAAGGCACAGCCGAGGATGTGAGGGGGTTGAGTTGAGGAAGCCAGGGGTAGGAAGCATCATTGCTTTGTGCAGAGGATGTTGTCCTCTTGACCTCACCTGATGGTGACCTTTGGCACACAGTTGAGCAATTTGCTGGTGAGCGTGAAGCAATTCCAAGTCTTGAGGTCACGTTTGGCTCCAAGAAAAGATGGGATTGCACCCTGCAGATGAGGGGAGGACAGTGGCCTTCGGTGGAGAAGTTCTGGTATTTCGTGATCTTGTTTGTGAGTGATGGAAGAGGAGAACATGAGATTGATGAGCAGATTGGAGGAGCGGCAGCTGTACCAGTCCATGGTGGTGGGTCTAAAGACAGAACTCTCAGTTTACTGGTGACCAACATCCTTGTCCTCCCTCACCTGTAGTTATGAGCTGTCGGTAATGACCAAAAAAATAAGATCATGAGTGGAAGAAGAGTCAGTTGAGGTGGGTTTCAGCACATCAACATTTTCCAAGCTTTAGGTGTTTGTGATTTTTCACTTTGTGTAACGTAATTTTTTCGAAACTCTTGATTCTGTCATCAGTTGAATTTTTGTTAGCTAAAATTTCTTTTGCGATTAGAGGTTTAGTTTTCCTTAACCCTTCAGGTGTACTTTATTTGTTTTTAAAAATGTCAAATAGTGCGTTATCGTGACGTTAACGGTGCTCTTTCGTTGTTTGTGTCTTCGTGGGCGCCGGTATTTTGTGTGTTTTTGCACGGATTGTCGTTTGATTGGTGGTTCTTACCACAGGATTTGTTTCATTCCAACATCTTACGTCCGCTTCACCTGATTTAAACTTGGCAGGTGCGCTGGTTTAAGTTTCCATATCTCATGCTGACCACCAAACCTTTCTTTGTGATTATTTTTTGCCTCAGGGGTTACGTAAGGCATACCAGACATGGCACTGTGTAAGTTTTCACCTCCAATTTTTAAGATTTTGGTGATTATTTCTTTTTTGAGACCCTTTTTGACTTGAATGGAAATGGAAATTTAGTAGTGAGGACAAAGATCTGCCATCAAGTTAAGTTCAGATTCTGATGTTCACAATGTTGATTTTAGCAAAGTGCCTGCGTGGTGCATGTGTCTGCAGGAAATTGAAAATTGATTTTCAAGTCTTAACAGTAGAGTTTCTGTCAGAAAATTCAGAGTTGTTTTGCATTAAGTAGAGAGATCCTGGGTGACGACATCCTAGAAAAAATATACACATTTAAAGCAGGGGTCTCCGGAGATACTCACACTGAACAGAGAGGTACATTCAGGTCCAGAAGTATTTGGACAGTCATAACTCTGGCCCTGTGCTCCACTACAATGGATTTGAAATGAAGCAATCAAGACGTGACTCAAGTGTAGGCTTTCCACTGTAATTTAAGGTTGCTTAACAGAAATATTGTATGAGGGCTTTCGAAAAGACAGCCATTTTTAACACACGGCCCCCCTATTTTCAGGGCCTCAGAAGCGTTTGGACAAACTAACATAATCGTAAATTTAACGGTTATTTTCAATATTGGTTTGATAATCCTTTACAGTCAATGACTTCCTACTGATTTTTTGCTAGGCCTTTACTGCTGCTCTCTTCAGGTGCCGCTTGTTCGTTGGACTTTCTGTCATTAGTTTTGTCGTCAGGAAATGAAGTGCACATCCAGGTGGGTTGAGGTCAGTTGATTACTATGGGCAGTGTGGTGTAGTGGCTAAAGCTTTGGCCCTCAAACACTGAGGTTGTGGGATCAAATCTCGCTACTGACATGTACGACCCTGAGCAGGTCACTTCACCTGGCTGTCCTCCAATTGGAAAACCAAAAGAAATGGAATCAGTTCTACCATAAAAATGTTGTAAGTTGTCTTGGATAAAGGAGTCAGCCATATAAATAAGTGTACGTGACATGGCCGTTAAAGAATCTTCCACTCCTTTGCCTTGTGAAGCCCTTGGTTTGCTGTCCCAGTATGTTTTAGCTCCTTGTCCATCTGTACTGTGAAGTGTCGTCCTGTCAGTTTTGCAGCATTTGTCTGAATCTGAGCAGACAGTACAGCCACCCTGAACGCTTCAGAATCCATCCTACTACTTCTGCCAGCAGTCACATCATCAATAAACACCAGTGACCGACTTCAATTGGCAGCCATGCATAGTGATCTTAGTATCCACTGTCCAAAGAAGACTGTTCTAAAACTGGGCTTTAAAAAATGTCCTCTGGCAAAGTTGAATCTGTCCTTCCTAAGCTTGAGGATTACCAGCGGTGTGCACTTTTGTGGTAGACCCTCTATCTTTACTTTCTCTTGATTGTAGACATTGACAAGGTTAGGTCACTTCACGAAGTGTGTTCTTGGTTTGGCTGAATGTCGCGCAAGTCTCGTCTCGCGGAATGTGAAAGTATCTCTCTGAAAAAGTCACGTCTCGTCCCAGGCTAAAAAGTCACGTCTCGTCCCAGGCTAAAAAGTCACGTCTCGGGCCAGGCTAAAAAGTCACGTCTCGTCCCAGGATTTTTTTTTATTCTTGCAAAACACTCACAGACCAAGTTACTTGCAATCCAAGGTTTTACTGTATTATAAAAGTGAAGCTGAATAAATCAGACCCTGCAGCTGCAGGAATAAAAGATAACGTACCACTTCCCGTTAGCAGAAATAGGTCAAAAGTTGACAGATATCGACGTTTTGTACTTAATACTTGTATGCAAAATTTGGTTGAACTAAGTGAAAGTGTCCTCAAGTTTTCGTGTTTGCACACACAGACACACACACAAAGTTAATTGCAAAAATGTTCTTTTCGGACTCAGGGAGGTCTAAAACGTTGAGATTCATCAAAATCTCGAAATGGAATGTTTGGACGATTCCAATACTTCGTATATGAGAAAGTAAAAAACAAGATGAAGAACAAATGCGTACCGTGAGAGGGCGATGTTCTGCTTAGCCTCTCCTCCTCGTCGCATGTCGGGCTCATCCTCTCACCTGCACTTTTTTCGGCCTTTTATTTTGTTAGCAACTTTTTATTTTTATTGGTGGCTTCATTTTTCTGAATTTTGAATCTCCTCAACTTTTCACTTCAGTGTTCTGGATTGTCCCCCCTGTTCATTAATGAGTCGTCTGATGTTGTTATCACCTTTAGTTTCTTGTTTGCAATTTTTCGTTTTTCATTTCTCTCACCAGGACAGGCTGTGGTCCCCTCGTGACCTTAAATTGCATTACGCAGATTTACGTAGAATGTATTTATATTTTGAGCTTCTTGAGAAGGTTATGACCAGTCGCTCCAGTCCAGTGGCTAGCAGTAGTCGTCTGACTTGTCCCTTCCAACTGTCATACATCTTGAAGTTTTGTGTTTCAGGAGGACGGCTGCGTGTCACATGTTGATTAACGCAGAGTTTCTCAGGACTCTGTTAAGGACCCCATTAGCATTTCTATTGTCACACATACTCGTCCTATCATCTCCTTAAAGGGTCTCTGTATGTATGTAATAACCCGCCGGGACCAGAGGGGGCGCTGTCGCTAACACTGTCATCTCCATCTCTCCCTGCAGCACCAAGAAAATGCCCAGTGAGGGCAACTGACTCCGCCCCCTCCAGTTCACCACCCATAAAAGCTTCCCGGAAGGAGGCGTCACGTTGGCCAGAGCGTCCCACCCGAGCAGACTGACTCTAACCTGAGGCTGGAAGCCGGGTCTTTCTCGTTATTTTTCTTTTTCGCAACCTTTTTTACATTTTCCGCGACTCTTTTTCTCAACTCCTTATCTGTTAACAGGTTTCATTTTTGACAACTTTTTCCTTTCAGCGTCGTCCTCGTTGGCAGCGTTTGCTTTTTCAGCAGTTACGTGTCTTTTTGTTTCGAGGTTTTGTGTCTTAGCAACTTTTTATTCATTAGCAGCTGTTTTCGCTTTTTTGGCAACGCTCATTTTTCTCAACTTTTTTTTTTTTTCGGTTTGGAACGTTTCCAGTTTTCTGCTGCTCTAATTATTTTGAACTTTTCAAATTTTAAAACTGTTCTGGAATGTTCTTTAATTCATTTACAACCAAAATCATTTCTCCTTTTTTAAAAAACACCACATTTTCACTTTGAGGAGCTTGTCATTTTTCCCACTTTGGCCGCTCATCAGCCCACGTGTGCCAAGTGCATTGTTTGATAGCAAGTTTTCGTTTATTCAACAACTGTAATTTTCATTTGTCACATTTTTGTTTCTTTTGTTTTTGTTCAGAATTTCACGTAGTAGGAGGGTTTCATTCAATTAGAAATTCTGTTTTTTCTCAACTCTTTCATTTTTGAAAACTCAACTCTTCATTGGTTACCTTTCATCATTTTGAAGAACGTTTCAGGAAAAGCGGCCACTTTAGCAACTTTTTTGAAAATTCTAATGGAAAGTTTTGAATCTGCCGCTAGCGCCGCCTTGTGGTGATGCCATCGTTTTGCAGCCTGTTGCTTGTTAACTGTTGACTGTCTTCCATGTTTCGATGATTTGTCAGTTTGTGTTTCCTCTCACATCCCCAAGGACGTTCAGGTTGGCGCTGCAGTTGGCCGTGTGTGCCCTGTGATGGAGGGTTGGTTCCTGTCTTGTGCCCAGTGCCACCAGGGCACTGCATTACGCAGAATTTTGATTCTCCTCAACTTTTCACTTCAGTGTTCTGGATTGTCCCTCCTGTTCATTAATGAGTCGTCTGATGTTGTTATCACCTTTAGTTTCTTGTTTGCAATTTTTCGTTTTTCATTTCTCTCACCAGGACAGGCTGTGGCCCCCTCATGACCTTAAATTGCATTACGCAGATTTACGTAGAATGTATTTATATTTTGAGCTTCTTGAGAAGGTTATGACCAGTCGCTCCAGTCTAGTGGCTAGCAGTAGTCGCCTGACTATTCCCTTCCGACTGTCACACATCTTGAAGTTTTGTGTTTCAGGAGGGCGGCTGCGTGTCACGTGTTGATTAACGCAGAGTTTCACAGGACTCTGTCAAGGACCCTATTAGCATTTCTATTGTCATGCATACACGTCATAGGATCTCCTTACAGGGTCTCTCGAGGTATGTAATAACCCGCCGGGACCAGAGGTGGGTGCTGTTGCTAACACTGTCATCTCCATTTCTCCCTGCAGCACCAAGAAACCGCCCAGTGAGAGCAACTGACTCCGCCTCCTCCAGTTCACCACCCATAAAAGCTTCCCGAAAGGAGGCGTCACGTTGGCCAGAGAGTCCCACCTGAGCAGCCTGACTCTGACCTGCAGCTGGAAGCCGAGTCTTTTTGTGGCCCAGACACAAAGGCAAAGATGTCAAAAGAGTGTTCTTTTTGTTTGTTTTATGTTTAATATTTTACACGGGATGACCCGGTTGGTGCCTTAAAGAAAATGCCGTTTGGAGAGCATGCAGGCAGACAGGCTTGCAGAGCTCTGGACTCAAACGGTTAAAGTGTCGGGATGTGCAAAAGGTCTGAGAAGGAAAAATAATTACTCTGTTCATTACCATAGCGAGACGCCAACATGCACTAGCGGCTTTCAGACGTCCACATATAAATAAGAGCCCACCTGGGACTTCTACTCAAGAAAAACCTTCCGTGTGCTTTACGGAGCTGCCAAAATTAATCCTTTTCCACAAAACGCAGATAATATGACACCTTAGTCAAGAGGCAAAGTCACCGAGCAGAGCAGCGGAGGCAGCAAGCAGAGCCAAGCGGCATGTGCTGCGCTAAAACGGGGAAACGGATGCTTGTGGCAGGAGATCAGAGGCAAGTGACGTCCCCAAAGCCTGTGCAGCGTTAAATCACAGCCAGGAACAACTCAGCTTTTTATATGGCATTCTTCACGGAGTCAGGCTCAGGGTGTTGAAATACAGTCACACGTCTCACAAAAGCCAGCGAAATACACCAGAAGAAGAGTTTACATACACAGCAGCACACCGAGTCACACAGTGTCAGAGTCACCAACACCCTGACAACATCTGCCCATTAGGTAACTGGGAACTGTGGCCAGGTGACTAAGACCACCTGGATCACTGTGACTTCATGTTATTAAGAAGAAAGAAAGATGTGAATGGCATTATATGACTGACTGATAGATAGATAGATAGATAGATAGATAGATAAATAGATAGATAGATAGATAGATAGATAGATCTGAATGGCGCTATATTAAATAGATAGATAGATAGATAGATAGATAGATAGATAGATAGATAGATAGATAGATAGATAGATATAAAAGGTGCTATATTATAGACAGATAGATGTGAAAGGCACTATATTATAGATCAATTAGAAAAGAAAGTAAAACTTCTGGCTGTCAGTCCCGGTCCCAGCCCCCGTGAGGCTCTTGGTAAATTGGAGCCCCCATGGTGTTTCTTGACACACTTCTACCGAATGATTCGTTGGCTGAAAGTCCCCATTGTTGCTGTGTCAAAGAGATGATGTGCAGCGTTGTTCATAATGGCACTCAGTTTTGTCCTTCTCTACAAACCCCAGGATGTCCAGAGTGCATCCCATAACTGAGCCTGCCCTTTTAGTTAGCTTGTTGGTTCGGTGGTCCTCTCTTGAAGTGATGTCACCAGCCCAGCACACCCCACTGGCCATCACAGCGTATTAGAAGATGTGAAGGATGTCACTACTCACATTAAATTTATGAAGTCTCCTGAGGAAGACAAGTCTGCTCTGCCCTTCCTTCTCTAGCTCCTCTGTATTCCCAGAGCAGTCCAACCTGTCATTAAGTGGACCCCCAAGTACTTGTATGAGTGCACTACCTCTACTTCCACTCTCTAAATGGTGACAGGGCACAGAGAGTCTTTGGTGCAGTGAAAGTCAATCCCCAGTTTCTTGGTTTTGCCAATGGTGTGTTGCAGACATGTTTCTCCCTGACTCCTCTCCTCGGTCTCATTCTCCCTTATCAGTAACCCCCATAAGTGCAGAATCATCTGATAGTGTCCATAAGTCACCTGGCCTGCTGTTGTATTTCTAGTCCGAGGTGTACACAGTGAAGAGTAAACAGGCATGTTCCTTGTGGTGCTCCAGTGTTGCCCACCTCTGTGTTCCACAGACACAGTCCCGGTGTCTCACAAACTCCTGTCTTTCTCCCAGACAGTTTCTTTGAAAAGTAGGACTGACTGTCGTTTCCGACCTTTTTTGACTTTGCGTTTCTCCAGTCCCAGTCTCCTTGTGTGGCAGACTTTGAGTCGGCTCCCCTGACTCTATGGAGTTCCTCTGATATCCCTGATCCACCTCCCAAAGACTGATGGAGTGTGCAAAGCAGGCAGGCCTCCATCTAGTGTTTTCTGTGCAAGGCTCCTCAAGACCTTCTACTTGGATTAAATAAGTTAATGTCATGGATGAATGAATGAAGCTCGTTGTGATCTTCAAATTAGGTTTACGGAGTGGAGGGATGAATGAATGAAGCTCAACGTGACCTTCAGGTTGGGTCAAGCAGTCTTACAGAATGGATGAACGAAAGACGTTTAACAAGCCTTCAGATTAGATTGAGGAAGTTTATGGAATGGATGAATGAATGAATTCCCTCCTTACTTCAAACTGGACTAAACTGGACTAAGCAGGTTTACAGAATGAATGAATGAATACAATTTCAAGAGCCTGACTCAATTTAGCGCCTACTGTACATCCCGCTGCTGCAGTACGTCTTAGCTGTGCAAATACGGACTCACAGAAATATTAAATTAACCTTTGGGGTCCGCAGACCTGCAAGTTATATATTAGGCTGTCACACGGAGTAAAGGATGCCACACATGAATAAATAACAATCCATGAAAAATACATTTTTTCCCTGCTGGTAGACGCCCTCACCATATTTCATGCCAGTCGGGTCCTCAGCAGTAGATGTTAATGTTTACAGCTCGGGAAGCAAAGTTCAATGTAATTCTCTCCTCGTACCTTTAATCATCAAGCAAAGAAAAGTGCAGTTTGTCTAATAATTGTGGACGGCTACATCAAGATAAAAGAAACACGATCCTTTTCTTAGTGACACTTTGAAAGACGCGGGTTGGCGCGTGTGTGTGTGTGTGTTTACATGTAAACTAACAGACGTCCCACCGCGCTCCTTCTCAATAAACGTGAGGTCCGCTTACATGCTAATTATTATTAACTTGGCTTCCCTTGGCACGGCACCATCTCTGGGGACCCTGTGCCCCCCTATTATGTTTGTGACATCCGATGTGGTAAACCCAAGTTTAATTACTCCTACTCTACTGTTATGGATCCTTTGTAATTGATGCCTTTTTTTACTGCATTTCAATGATTATTGAGCCATTATACTGCATATACTGTGGCGCCTTCAGGGGGCATCCAGAATCCCTGACTTTTTCTCATTTGTTATGTTGCAGAAAGCTGACATGACGAAGCGCATTTGGAGCCCTAGGTGGGGTGGATGAATGTTGCCCCTTGTTGTATAGCAGGTTGTCAGTTTTTTCCGGATAGGGCCCCCCTAAGTGTCAGGAGCATGTGCCCCTTAACTAGCACAAATGACAGGGGGGCATTTCCCTCTCAATATCCAGAGTGCATGCCCCTTTGTTTATATACTGCAGGCTTTAAGGAGTTGTGTGCCCCTTGTTGTAGGAAGTGATGGGGGACCCTATCAGTGTGCAGAGTATGTGCCCATTTGTGAATATACATGTTTTAAGGAAGTGCGTGCCCCTTGGTGTGCGGAGTGTGGGCACTTTTACTGTCATTAACGGTGCCCAGCGGGTAACAACTCACCATAAGTATCATCAGAGTCCAATGACCGGCTTTCCCCCTTAGTGTCCAGAGTGTATGCCCCTTTGTTTCTATACCGCAGGTGTACAGAGTGTGGGCACTTGTATTGTCATTAACAGTGCCTAGTGGGTATCAGCTCTCTGTCAGTACCATCAGTGTCTGACGACATTTCCCCCCACCCCGGTGTCTGGAGCACACGCCCCTTAACTTTCATAAACGGTGCCCCTTGGATGACGGCACCCTAGGCAGCCACCTATGTTGCCTAATGGAATGGCTGGCTCTGCTCACAATACGCATTTATGAAAATTCTGTGCATATGTGACGTAATTTAGGCAAGTAGCACAGATTGGGATGTGACATCCCCATTCAACATGGCTACTACAGCACGCTGGCCTTGCAAAGCATCATGGGACACCAGGAACAAGAAAAGTTCACCTAAGAAGACTCATCTCATGTCATTTCCTAACCCACTTAATCCAGAACAGGGTGACAGTGGGGAGCCTGTCCCAGCTTACACAGGGCACAAGGCAGGGTCAAATCATGGACAGGGTACCAGTCCATCGCAGAGCAAACACACGCCCGGGCCATTTTAGCGTCTCCAATTCACCTGACCTGCATGTCTTTGAACATGCAAACTCGACACAGAGAATGGACCATGCAAACCCTGGTCTCCCCACTGTGAGGCAGCTGCACTACCACTGTGCCACCACCTATGCTGGAAGAGAAAACTTTGGCCGACAAGGTCACCGGTGAACCAGTTAATTCACTGAGAAAAATATTTCATCAAATCTCGTCAATCAGCACCAGCGATAACCCATTAAGGGTCTCCCCCAATTGGGTCCTTCTACGGTGCACCAGACCCAAGGAGTACAAGGATACCCGTGGCCTCCAGAGGGAACACTAGGGCAAGCGGGCAAAGAAATTTCAATAGCTGTTCCTGACCCCTAACTCCAGGAATTTCCCCCAGAAATAACTCCCCACCTCCTAGGGGTGGCATACTGAGCTCGGAATCAGCAGGTGAATTAAGGACAAGGACGAAGTGACGAGCTGGTAGCCCTGTGAGCTTAGGGGGTCGGCCATCCCACCTGATAGCCACCAAGACTGCATAAGGAGGGCAGGATCTGTTCTGTCTTCTGTCGTTTGAAATTTTGTTTTTGTGTTTTTCATTTCTTCATCTCTCCTTTTCGTCTTTGTGTATTAAATAAAGAATAAAGATCAGGACAAAAGACCTAAAAAAGGTTTGGGGAACTGAAAGGAAAGCCTGTTTAATGGCGAGATGTGTGGGGGCTCTCAGGTGACTGGTCAAAGCTGAGGGTGTCAGGAGTCTTGTGAGGGGTCTCCTTCAAGTCTCAGTTCTAAAATGAATGGCTACCTCCTGTTCTTACAGAAGAAGGACCAGACATGGTAGAGCTTGAGGCCTCTGGAGGTGGGAAAGGAAGACACCTAAGTGGCTGTGCACCCTTAACATCAAGCCCTGCACCCCCTCACCGCTGCGTAAAGTTATAGATTTCTGGAGTTGGGGCTCACTGTCACATCAGCAGGTCCATGGAGCAGGAGTGACCTCTGCCATGAGAACGTTTGAAAGCTGAGCTTCAGAGAAACACGACTCTTAATTAGTCAGGACAAATAAACAGATCACTTGGAGGAGCTTGTAAGCTTTAGACATGCCACCTTTCATGTAAGCAGAAGAGTTTGACAGCTGGCCGGTCTGTCAGTGTTTGGGTGAGGGTGGTACTCGCTCCTTACGCCCTCTCAGGAATGTTAAATGTCTGTGAAAGTGGCCGTCTCATCTGAATATCAGCAGCAAATACGCAGCTGATACACGACAGTCACTTCTCTTACTACAGTGGAGTGGCACTGCAGTCAGCACTGGAAAATTTACAAGGACAGTAAACCCGGAGGCTAACATGTAAGTGGCATAAGGATGGGAGAAAGGAAATTAATCACTGGCGTGTGGGGAAAAGCGTGCCATGGGGGACAAAAACGACAGCCATAGACTGCAGTTAGTCAGACCTGCTACTCCAAAGCAAACTGACGTGTACAAGAATGTGTACTATAAAAATACAGTGAGTCCTACTGTCACGTGGGGGCCACAAATGAAGAGGAGCAGAAGGGGAAAACACCCACAGCACGATCAAGATGTCCCACTAACTGGCCTGGCGGGGCTGCCAACAAAGAGTGGTCACCTGTTTAGTGCCATGAACTCCAGTGTTTAGAATGTGTGATGACAAGTGGGGGTCAGAGTCGGGGGCCAGACTGGGGGAATGATCTATCTATCTATCTATCTATCTATCTATCTATCTATCTATCTATCTATCTATCTATCTATCTATCTATCTATCTATCTATCTATCATATAGTGCCTTTAACATCTATCTATCTACTCATCTATCTAAATAGATTGGCATAATGGTCAAGGCTTTGGACTTCAAACACTAATGATGTGGATTTAAATCCTGCTACTGACACTGTGTGACCCTGAGCAGGTCACTTCACCTGCATGTGCTACCACACTCCAACTGGTAAAACAAAAGAAATGCCACCAACTGTAAATGTTGTAAGTCGCCTTGGATAAAGCTGTCAGGGAAATAACAAATAATAATATTAATAGTATTATCACTCTGTTATATAATGCCTTCATATCTACCTATATATACATTATATAGTACTTTTCATATTTATTAATCTAAGACACTATATAAACAAAATGTATTATTAATATCATCTACCTCTTATATAGTGCCATTATATCTGTCTATCTATCTATTTATCTATCTATCTATAATATAGTGCCTTTCAGATCTAGCTATCTATTACATAGTGCCTTTCATATCTATCTATCTATCTATCTATCTATCTATCTATCTATCTATAATATGGCTCCTTTTAAATGTATCTATCTATTATATAGTGCCTTTCAGATCTATCTATCTATCTATCTATCTATCTATCTATCTATCTATTTATTGTCAGAGACAGCTGGGGTGGCAACCTGGCCGGGACGCCCACGAGGACCGGAGGAGGGCTTGTGCCTTCCCCAGACCATGTGGGGGACGACTGCCCTGGTACCTTTGGGGGCCACAGGTACAGAGCTTTGAAGCTCCACCTTGTAGGGGCCCGTGGTCAGCGCCAGGGGGCACCTCTATGACTTTGGAGCCCAGCTGGGGGGAAGAGGAGCAGGGACACCAGGAGTGCTTCCAGGGATACAGCCGGCACTTCCACCACACTGGGGTGTGTTGGTGGAAGATTGCCGGGAAACACCTGGAGAACATTAGGGTGATTATAAAAGGGGCCGCCTCCCTCCATTCGATAGTTGGAGTCGGGTGAGGAGAAGGACAGAGCTTGGGTAATGTGACGCTGTTGGCCAGGACTTTGGGGGAGTATTTGGGGTTGTTGTGGTGCACTTATTGACTTGCAAATAATAGAAATATGTATAATAAACGCATTGTGGGTGACGTCAACGTGTCCGCCTGTCTGTGTCCGGGCCGGCTTCTACGCTATCTATCTATCTTATTTGGCCATAGTGACTTATAACGTTTCAGATATGTATAACTAGTTACATTTTCTTTTTATTGTCCCTACTGGGGCACAGGCGGGTGAAGTGACTCACTTAGGGTCACACAGTGATGTCAGCAGTGGGATTTGAAGTCCAGAGCCTTACCCACTGTGCCACACTGCCTGCATTAAAACCGTGGTGTGCTTTGAGATGTTTTCAGATACAAAACGTGTGCCACCACAGAAACAAAGGGTGGACAGCCCAGCTGTATCTTCTACAGTAAACAGCGGCTGTTTGTTTTGCAGTGGAAATGAAGGTTTTACTGTAAGCTGAAATGCATGCTGTAAAAAATTTGCCAATAATTAAACCATCAAAAAATCTGCCAGAGGCACAGTTTGCATCACTAAATAAATGCAGTCTATAAAACTTTTTTTATGTACACATTACAAAATACAATGCGCGCCCACCAGCTCTTTCTCGTTCAGATCGTAAACTAATTACATTTTCACTTACAAACGCATTACGATTGATTCAAATACCTATGAAGCCATTCAAAGTACTACCTTTTAAAGAATTCAGTGTTTCATGTAAAGGTCAACACGTGTTTCTCAAGTCAAGTATCACTCCAAAGCCGAGAGGTGCCCAACTGCGGCCACTTTTGAACTTTGCTGCTCTTCGATCTCCCATCAGTCAGCAGGGCTCCAGTCTGCAGCTTTATTGCCCACCACGAGTGAAAACACGGAGATGCGGTCAAAAGCCTCACTCAGCGGGAACGTCCCCTGGGGAGGCGGCTCACAAATGGGTGGTCCCTCAGACGGTGACATCTTGTAACCAGAGATGCGCGGCGAGTGGCACAGAGTGGTCGGGTTTCCTTCTAATGGGCTCCAGCGTCTCGTCTGAGAGCGCCACAGTTACAGATGTCAGTGTGATTTGGGCCAGAGATCGACCGACTGCGGAGGTGTGCTGTTGTTTTTCTTTTCTTTTTCCTCCTTTAACTCTTTTGAATCCTTTAAGACAAAAGACATGGGGGCCTGCCTGCTGGGGCTGTCAAGTTTGTCGTTTTGGGTCAAATGTAATCGAACTCCATGCTTAAGCCGACTACGTGTGATTTTGGCCTTTTTTCGGTCTGCTGGCAAACGTTTGCTTTGATTTGTCATCTCAGCTCTTAGACTCGCCACTTCTTTTCTTAAGAGGTTTGTGATGGTACGGCTTGGCTTCACGCTACTGGTTGCTTCCTGGGAGCCTCTTGAACCCGATACCGCCAATAACGTACCCGAGGGACAGGCCCACCTACAGGGCCGATTCACAGTTTTCAAGTAACCCAAACTGCACATTTCTGAGACGCAGGAGTTCTAGGGTGCTGTACTGTGTCAGCCATTTTGGATGTAATGAGACGTCAAGCAGAATGAAACTTTTTATCGGCGAACTAGAAATATTACAACATGCAGGCTTTCGAGGCAACTCTGGCCTCTTATTCAGGCAAGAAGCAAGATGTAAGATTACAACCTGCCTGAAGAACTGATTTGATAGTGAGAACATGGCGGCTTTAAAGGTCAGTACAGGAAATGACATCGTCGGGACCAGAAATGACATCTTTAATGGCGTCGGTACTGGAAGTGATGTCATCGGGACCAGAAATGACATCTTCAGTAGCGCTGGACCCGGAAGTGATGTCTTTAATGGCGCCGGTACCAGAAGTGATGTCATCGATGGGGGGCGGTACCTGAAATGACATCGTTAATGGTGCCGGTCCCTGAAGGGGATTTCCCGTGGGTGGTCTGCTGTAGATTGAGAGAGAGAGTTAGTGCAGCTCGCCACCCCCTGGTCTGGTGTGGTACCACAATATATATATATATATATATATATATATATATATATATATATATATATATATATACATTGTTTGGAGTTTGTTTCATTTCTTTTTTAATTAATATACACTTACTTTATTATTTTACATTCTGTTTGCCTTATGATTATTTAACAGTCGACTGGGAAAGTATATTTGGAAGAAGTGCGGCTCGTCGGGTCTAAGGTTCCTCAGCTTGCCAGGCCATGGCTCTTGGTGGTGTAGCTGCTGTACCAGACGATTGGGTCGGCCGTTCTACTCTCACTAAATGAATCTTAGCCTGGAGAGATCTATTAATTTTTTACATCTAATATGTCTCACTTAAAGGTTTTCCCAATGCCGTCTCTGTCCTGTCCTGGTGTCTATATAAACACGAGGAACTCCAGTTTCTGTATTACAACCCGCCTGAAGAAGGGGCCTGAGTTGCCACGAAAGTTTGAATGTTTGTAATCTTTTTAGTTTGCCAATAAAAGGGGTCATTTTGCTTGACTTCTCATGAGAAGCAAGAGGAAAGCAAAGTATATGAAGATAAACCTGAAGAAGAACATCCAGAGTCCATCGAGACAACGTCTTGACCTGGGCCTGAGTCTGGCCTGCCTGAGGTATGAGGTGGCAACGCTAAACCCTGGGCTACCTCGCTTATTACATTTAAAGAGTTCCCACTGTCTTTCTTCACATAGTTTAGTATTCCTGTGAAATGTTTGTAGTAGAATCGAGCAACTTTGATTATAAAGGTACTACATGTGGAGACCATTCAAAGTAACTTGACTTCAGGTCATGAAGAACAATCTGGATGAGATGAGGCCATTCGGCCAAACAAATCTCGCCAGTCCTGTGCATTTCATCAAGTTGAGATCTGAAGGCCCCTAAAGTCCTGCTGTCTACCTCGCTACTTGGACTCTTATTCCATTTATTCTGTGCAAACAAATACGTCATAATGTTTCTGTGAAATGTACTTTTAAAGATTTCCCAGCTGTGTCTCCGTGTTCTTGACGAACTTATTTTAAAGTCACCATCTTGATCCACTGGACTAATTCCCTTCATCATTTTAAACATTTCACTCAGGTCTCCTCTTAATCTTCTTTTCCTTAAACTGTAAAGGCTCAGCGCTTTTAATCTTTCCTCATAACTCTGTAGTCCTGAATCAGCCTCATCGCTCTTCTCTCAACCTTTTCTAGCTCTGCTGTGTCCTTTTTATAGCCTGGAGACCCAAACTGCACACAGGACTCCAGATGAGATTATAAAGCTTGAGCTTCTGTGACTTGTACTGCACACATCAAGGCGCTATATAACCTGACATTCTGTTAGCCTTCTTAATGGCTTCTGTCGGGAACTTGATAGTGAGACACTATGACTCCTAAATCCTTCTCATAAGGCTGACTCTCGATTTTCAGACCTCCCATTGTGTATTCAAACCTCACATTTTCTCATCTTTCTTTACATTTCCTGACATTAAATTTCATCTGCCACAAATCTGCCCAAGCCTGTCTGTTATCCTAGTCCTTCTGTGATGATATAATGGATTCCAAATTATCTGCCAGTCCACCTATCTTGGTATCATCTGTAAACTTAACCAGCTTGTTACTTATATTCCTATCTAAATCATTTCTATGTATTAAAAATCGGACGTGGTCTCCCCTTGACTTTCTCATATATTTATACTAGCAAAATACCCGCGCTTTGCAGCGGAGAAGTAGTGTGTTAAAGAAGTTATGAAAAAGAAAAGGAAACATTTGAAAAATAACGTAATGTGATTGTCAATGTAATTGTTTTGTGACTGTTATGAGTGTTGCTGTCATCAAGGATTTGATTATCATTATTTCTTTCAATCAGGTTCGTATTTGGAGGACGTGTTGTGTTCACGTTACATTCCGTGTTTGTCAACCGTTGTAAAGATAACAGGTTTCATTCATCGAAGTGTTCACTACCCAAATCGCTACTCGTGAATCCAAGATGTTTAACAGGCATTCCCGGTATTAAGTTGTGGATTTGCCTGCGAATATTTAGTGGCATCGTGTCTATGAACTTAATTTAAACTTTTTGCTTTCCTACTGATAAGTCTACAAAGGCTTGTTCAGATTCAGAGGGTTGTTCCTTTCTTACTGCATCAATAAACAGCTCATCTTCCTCTTTATCTGAGACGTGACACACTGCATGCACGGGTTTACCTTTCCCAGTCCTGCAAACTTTAGCGACGTGGTTCAATTTACCACATTTTTTACACTGTCTTCCTTTAGCTGGACATTGACTTTGTCCACCGTGTGCTTTGTTTCCGCAGTAGCTGCACTTACGAATATGCTTGTATGCGTCACTCGCTTCATATTCTTTTGCTGCCTTCTCAATTGTGTAATGCGTTTTTTGTTCAGTGCTCTTTGGAGCTCTTGTTTTTTGTCTGCGTACTGCATTCACAGTCAGTTCACGTGAGCCACTCGGAGTACATGAATCGAAGGTTCTCAGCTGTGGTTGTGCTATCTCATGCGATCTTGCGATGTCCACAGCTTTATTTAATGTTAGCTCAGACCCGGCACTTAAAAGTTTCTATCGCACTTTTGCTGAGTTTGTGCCAAACACTAGTCTATCCCTGACCATCTCATCTTTGTTTGCATAAGCACAGTCCTTCACCAGCAATTTTAACTCTGTTACAAAGTGATCAAAAGTCTCGTTTACACCCTGCGTCCTCTCAGTAAACTTGTATCTCGCGAATATCGTATTTGTCTTAGGCATGACAAACGCCAGCGGCCGCGTATCTATGAACTTAATTTAATCTTACGGTTCACACCGTGCTTTGTTTCCATAATAGCTGAACTTATGAATATGCGTGTATGCGTCACTCGCTTCATATTGTTTTGCTGCCGTCTCAATTGTGTAATGCGTTTTTTGTTCAGCGCTCTTTGGAGCTCTTCCTTGTTCTCTGCGTACTGCGTTCACAGGCAGTTCACTTGAGCCGCTCGGAGTACATGCATCGAAGGTTCTCAGCTGTGCTTGTGCTATCTCGTGCGATCTTGCGATGTCCACGGCTTTATTTAATGTTAGCTAAGACACAGCACTTAAAGGTTTCTGTCGCACTTTCACTTCGTTTGTGCCAAACACTAGTCTATCCCTGACCATCTCATCTTCGTTTACATAAGCACAGTCCTTCACCAGCGAATATTTAGCGGCAGCGTGTCTATTGGCTTGCTGCTGACAGACGGCTTTATATGGGCAGGCACTCAATTACGTGGGAGGCGTGGTGATGGGGGACGCAACTCCGCCTCACACGGCAACCGAGCTGCAGGCTATGGCCGTATATATGGTCGAAAGTATGTTCCAGTTATGACCATTACGCGTAGAATTTCGATATAAAACCTGCCCAACTTTTGTAAGTAAGCTGTAAGGAATGAGCCTGACAAATTTCAGCCTTCTACCTACACGGGAAGTTGGAGAATTAGTGATGAGTGAGTGAGTGAGTGAGTGAGTAGTCAGTCAGTCAGTGAGGGCTTTGCCTTTTATTAGTATAGATATGAGGATGGATATTTGAGGAGTAAACCGCAAGACAATGATTATGTTTTTATATTGCTAGGGGGCTTTGACTCTGCTTGCTTTGCTCGCTAACAACTTTACATCTCTGCCCCTCATGTAGGTGGATTTCACTTTCACCAAACAACAAAACTTGTAATTCTTGTGGATACGCCACGCCACTATTTTTCCCCTGATGGCAACACGAATCAGATGATCTAGAAGTCTTAAAGTTTAAAGATGAACAGTATCTACATACTTCTGTCATATCACCTATGTCCATATATTCGATCTTTTATCACTTTTACCTTTTCATCAATATCGTATTGAATTTTGATTCCGTGTTTGGAATTACATCATGACAACACAATGTATAACTGCCTGTGTGTGAATATCGTTTCTTTCTCTCTACACGAACTGTGTCTGACAATAGTTTTCACACAATAGAGAAATGATTAAACCGTGTGCGTGGTTGTACATGTTTTAGATGTGGGCAGCACTTTTCCAAATCTCTTTGCATAAAGTCTTGTCTCGCAGGGCTTGAAATTTTCTCTTGTGGGATTTCACTTTCACCAAACAACAAATCTTTTAATTCTCGCCTCTTCATTGGGGAGAAACACTACATCTCCCTGATGGCAACACAAATTAGACAATCTACAATTCTCCAAACAATAAATCCGAACAATACATTCAATCTTTTTGCTGTTCCGTTATTTCACCGAGTAATAATTTCCGTTTGTTTGTGGTAATGCAATCTTTACTCTCATTTTTTTGAGACTTTCGAATTTTAGGACTTTCATTATCTCTAACCTGCTCTTCATGTGTACTGCGCCAACGTTTTTGAATTCTTTACGATGTTCTACTTTGTCATCTACTCTTTGTCATTCATTTCCGGCCCCTGGCATGGTTAAATCTCTTGGCACAAAGTTTCGTCTCGTGAAACGTGAAAGTGTCTCTCTGAGAAAGTCACGTCTCATCTCTTTGGAGCGGAATTGAACCCAGTCCCGAGCCTCCTTCAGTGCCCACATTGGCTCAAATGATTTACTCTTATTTTAAGACTCCTAATTGATTTACATGAAAATAATGGTTTCAGACTGGAAATATGCATATATTTTGCCGCATAACGTGCCCGGAAAATATAATTATCAAAGGACGTGATGACAGCCTGAAAGGGGCTAAATTTAACTCGCTTCATCAGAGGAGGCTTTGGACGGAGATGAAATAAAAAGCAAAGTCCTCCTTTACCACATTTGCTCATAAATGATGTTTGCAACATCCAAAGAGCACAAATGTTATTAATGAGGCATTTCACAGTTTATTCTATTAGCTGCTACTTCATAATGAACTGGGACAGATTCCTAATAAGCAGACACACTGGAGGTTGACATAGTGAGTAAATATGCATGGGGATCATTAATTAAATTTGTTTTGTGTGATGTTAAAATTAGTTAGGCATTTTCTTTTTAATTTATGTGTTGTTGCAACTTGGCATTCATTGGTTGACAATTACCCATCAATTCAAATGAGCTGTTCTCATTTCTCTCTCTCTTTCTCTGAGTTATCAACAAAGGTATGGTGTGTGATAGTGGCGCCCCCTTTTCCAGGGCAGGCTGATGACGGGTACCGGCTCAGAGGGAAAGTGACCATCAGGAGCGGAAAACAGGCCGAGCAATACAAAGGAGAGAAGGAAGAAGGTAATGTGACGCTGACATCCACCATAGCAAAATGATGAAGGGATGGATGGAGGGTCCGCCATACTGACACAAATGGCTCATACGTATTGAAATTTGGCACCAAGTTATCATGAACAGTGCTGAGCTGATGGATAACAGACTACCGCCACGTGGACAGAATTCAGAAAGCAATTCTAATATGTCCAAACACACCACTGCAGCCCACCATGACTCAGTCTGCAGACCCCTGCTCATAAACCATCCATACAGTGTAGTAAATTGAGTCAGCACAGTGATGGACTGGCATCCTGCCTTAGGCTGGTACTGCCTGTGCACCTAATGCTGCCACCACTGGCTCTGGCAATATAAGCTTATGTTCCAAGACCCTGAACTGGATTCAGCTAATTTGAGGAGGGGATGTTAGATTATACAGTCCAGCATTCTGTTTGATATCAGAGAGGTGGACGAGAACACAGAAGGCACTTCCCTCTAATTAATTAGAAGCACATTTGGAGATCTGCACTAACTGGGGGTCTGTCAGCATTAACTGGGGGTCAGTCAGCATTAACTCTGAGACGACTTTTACTGCACAGCTCCTCCTGTCGGCTCATTCAACAACAACAACAACCACATTTTTATTTCTATAGCACATTTTCATACAAGGAATGAAACGCCAACTGCTTTACATATTATAAAAGACTAGCTGTATAAGCCGTGCTGTAAAACCCCCAGGGTCCTACAAACTATTGAAATGGAGTTGATGGGCAAAAATAGAAAATTTTAAAATGAAACCCCCAACATAATAAAGTGTGCAGAAAGTGAAGGTGTCTAAATACTTTCTCAATGCACTGTAATTAAATTCTGTTATCATTGTTATTTTTTAATATGACTCATTGTTATGACATATTTAATGAACAAATTATTATATCTGTTTTTGATTAATTAAATAAACTAAAATAGTAAACGCTCCAACTTTCAATACAGTTAGCTACACCCAAACACACCTGACTGTCACTCTGAGCCGACATTTAATCACTGCAGCTGCAGTAGCTAATAGTACCCAGCAGTAACCTCAGTACCCCAGTACCCAGCAGTACCCCCAGGACCCCACAGTACCCAGCAGTACAGTACTCAGTATTACCCTCAGAACCCCTCAGTACCTTCAGTGCCCAGCAGTACCTTGCAGTATCCCACAGTGCCCACATTACCCCACGGTATCCTGCAGTTCCCATAGTACCCCATAATACCCACAGAACCCCGCAGTACCCAGTTTTACCCAGCGGTATCCTCAATACCCCACAGTACCCAGCAGTACCTTGCAGTTCCCTTGGTAACTAGCAGTAAACAACAGTGCCCTCAGTATCCACAGTACCCAGCACTACCCCCACAGTACTTGCAGTACCCAACAGTACCCTCAGTACCCAAGAGTACCCCACAGTACCTGCATTACTCAGCAGTACCCAACAGTACACAATAGTACCAGCAGTACCCTGCTGTATCCCACAGTACCCACATTACCCCACAGTACCCTGCAGTTCCTGCAGTACCCACAGTACCCCATAGTACCCTCAGAACCCCACAGTACCCATTTTTACCCGGCGGTATCCACAATAACCCACAGTACCCAGCAGTACCCTGCAGTACCTAGCAGTACACAACAGTACCCTCAGTACCCACAGTACACACAGTACCCAACAGTACCCAGTGTACCTGTATTACCTAGCAGTACCCTCAGTACCCAGCAGTACACTATAGTACCAGCAGTACCCATAGTGCCCAATACAAGACAGGAAATCCTGGATGTAGCAATTCCAGGGACCAGAAAGATGAAATGAAAGTGTTGATGTGAACTAAAGCAGAGGTGATTGGTGTGAGTTCTTCATAGTCACACACTCACACACACACACACACACTCACACACACACACACACGGGGTTCGCGTCTCACGATTTCTTATTTGGGCATTTCAAGCACGAAGCGAGTCCAGCACAAAACGCTTCGTTCAGAGAGAGAGAAGGATCCAAGTTAACAAACGCTTTTATGAATCATAAATCTTTTATGATTACCATTACAACAGAAGAGTGAGCAGCAATGTGCACCCACCATCTGGAATGTGAAGGTTTATCGAAGGAAAATTGCAAAATGAAATTTAGATGAACTTTATTAGAATTCCAAGATCTAATTTATGTGGCTATTCATCAAGTTTTGATTTGGGGGCTGCTTATGGCCTAGAGAGGGCTTAATAAGCTGTGAATTAAAAAAAAAATAATAAAAAACCCAGAGAGTAACAAGAGAAACTCAGATGAAGTGTGAAGGAACAGATAAATAAAGAAATTCAGCCAAGGAGAACGCGGCCCTTCGACTTTAATGGAACAGGCCTGCTTAATTGTGTTTGGTGCTGAAAACACTAAAGAGACAACGGCGTCCCATTTTTCTTTTGCAGCATATCAGGCTCTTTATTGTGATTGCTTGTGATTGCTGATTGCTCCTCTCATCGAGATCACATTTTTGTAAAAAAAAAAAAAAAACAACATTTCCAAAGAACCGTTCAGTGCGCTTTACTGCCTTGTGGTCACGTGGCAGCATTTTCAATGGCAGCAAAGTAGGCAAAGGCCTACTGAGCCAGGGCTCCTCAGGGTCACTCACCATTCTGTCTGTCTGTTATAAATCACAGCTTATTTACATGAATTGACTTTGTCTCTTCATCTGATGTCTCATACGAGTCACCATCACAGTTCAGCTTTCTGGGTCACCGGTAGCTGAAGTGGCACTGCTGTGTGGTTTGTAAGGCGAGTTTGGTAAAATAAAAATGAAGTACGGAGCTGTGCCCACAAGGAGTACTTGCCCCTTACACAACACTGACTACAACGTTAATTCCCGGGGCATTGCATTTGGTTTCATCTCCTAAAAGTGCTCTGCCCAATTGTCTGTGTGGACAATTTTGTTGGTACCCCCATCATGAAAAAAAAAAGAACCCATAGTTGTCTCTGAAGTAATATAAAGATGACTAAAGTCATTGGCACCCACTACTGTATTTAATAACGATATTTGATAATAACGAGTTTGGATTCAACAGAATATTTCAAACAAGAACACAAATGAAAATGGCATGGACCAAAAAATGATGAGACCCTTAAACCTAATATTGTGTTGCACAACCTTCAGAGTTGGCAATCACTGCACACAAGCGATTCCTAAAGCTCTCCTTGAGACGTCTGCATCCATCCACAGGTCGTCCTGAGCAAAGTGCTCCAGCGATGTCCACTTTGAAGGGGTCTTCTCAAGACAGCATGTTTCACTTCTCTCCATATATGTTTCATGCCAGGTTTGGGAGCAGGCACTGGTACACCCATCACGCAATGTAACAGCTCGGGATCCCAGTTGGCATTCCAGGTAGACACGCGGTCAAGTACCACCCCCTAAAAATGACCCTTTATCTGCCACAGCCAGGTGTTACATAGGTGTCCCTTGGGCTGGTCCAGCTACACATGTCCTCAACAATGAGTGGGATCACCCTCAGAGAATCGCACCACATGGCTGTAGTGCCGTAACTGATGCCCCCTCACAATGCAGGTAATGAGCCTCACTCGGGACTCCTGAGCAACACAAAGTCAAACCAGTGGTACCCAAGGATTCTCTGAAGAGACCTGAAGGAGTACAGTCTTCATCTTAGCTCACTAGATAGTGTCCATGTCTCACTAACATGGGGCACCAGGACTCTAAAGACTTGGACCTTCATCCTTTTGCAGAGATTTTAGGAGTGCCACACACCCTTTTCCAGTGACCTCATGACCCCCATGCTATCCCAACCCGTCTACTGACTTCACAGAAAACGTCAAGATGTTTGATTAGATTAAAATCAGAGCTCACAGAAGGCCACCTCAGGATGGTGCAATGTTTTTTTCTTAACCAATTTTGGAAGCTTATAATTGTGTGTTTCGGCTCCTTATCCTGCTGGAGGGTCCCTGACCGGTGACTGAGACTGGGCAGTATGTTTCACTCCAGAACGTCTTCATGGTCTTGATATTTCATTCTTCCCTGCATTGACTTTAAGGCCCCCACCCCATGCCAGATGCAGCAAAGCATCAGCAAACCATAAGTAAGCTTCCTCCATGTCTCACAGCAGGCCTGGTGGTCTTTTCTTTGAAGGCTTCATTGTTTTCATCTGTGGACATTGAGCTGATGGGACTTGTTAAAAAGCTCCAGTTTGGTCTCGTCCATCCAAAGGACTTTCTGACAGTAGCATGGTGGCTTGTCGATAAGCATTTAATTAAATTCCAGTCTGGCTTTTTTATGTGGAGTCCTCCTGGGTCTTCTTCCATTGAGCACACTGTCACTTAAAAAGCAAGAAACAGTGCAATCAGACACTGATGGGCCTTGGAGTTCAGATTGCATCACTTTGGAAGTTGTCCTTGGCTTCTGAATACATCTTGGTCTCACAACATTAAAAATTTTTCTACATGGCCCCACCACTTCAGTGCACAACAATGTTTGGGCCAATTGGTGCCCCAGGTGTTTGTGATTCCTCAGGTGGGCTTCTTGGCTTCATAAGGCACCTCGGTCTGCTTCTACTCTTTGGGGTCTGCAGTTGCCTATTAATCAACATGGGGGCAAAAGCTATGCCAATGAAAGTCAAAGAAGCCATTATGAGACTGAGAAACAAGAATAAAACCATCAGAGACACCTTAGGATGACCTATATGGAATATCATGAAGAAGAAAGAACGCACTGGTGGGTTCAGGAATCACAAAGGGACTGGTGGGCCAAGGAAGAACTCCACTGCTGACCACAGCAGAATCCTCACTATGGTCAAGAGAAAGCCCCAAACGCCTGACCAACAAATCAGAAACAGTCTTCAGGAGGCCGATGTGGACGTGTCAGAGACGACTATCAGCAGAAGACTTCATGAACAGAAACACAGAGGACACAATGCAAGATCAACACCACAAAAACAAGATGGCAGGTTACAGTTTGTGACTTCAAAGAGCCTGCAGAATTCTGGGAAAGGGTCTTGTGGATAGAAGCAACAAAAATTAACCTCATCAGAGTGATGGCAGAGAGCAAAGTGTGGAGACGAGAAGGAATTGCCCGAGATCCAAAGCAGATCACCTCATCTATTAAACATGGCAGTACTGGGGGTGTCGTGGCTTTGGCATGTATGGCTGACACAGGTCCAGGCACACTTCTCTTCATTGGTGATGGAACTGCTGACGGCACAATGAATTCAGTGGTGTGTAGAAACATCTGATCTTCTCAAGTTCAGTCAACGCCTCCAAACTCAGTGGACAGCACTTCATCCTACAAGATAAGGACCCCAAACATACTGCTGAGGACACAGAGAAGTTTATCAAAGCTAAAAAATGGAAAATTCTGGAACAACCAAGCCAGTCATCCAATTTAAATCCAATTTAAGCAAGCCTTCCATATGCTGAAGAGAAAACTTAAGGGGACAAGCCCCCCTAAACAAGCAGGAGCTGAAGATGGCTGCATAAGAGGCTTGGCAGAGCAGCACCAGAGAAAGTCCTCAGCACCTGGTCATGTTAATGAATCGCAGACTTCAAGCAGTCATTGCATGTGAGGAACATGTGACAAAGAACTAAATATGACAATGGCTTTAACATACCTGCCATTGCAATTATCGGGCCCTGAATTGGGTTTGTGTGTAGAAAAAGTGATGTATGACCAAAATGTCTGCAAATCCCCTTAAATGACAGTCTGCAGTGTGAACTTTAATCCCAACGTCTGAATTGTGTGATTTGTTATTTTAAACTGTGGAGCAGAGGGGCAAATCAAGGAGAAATCGGTCTTTGTCCTAAACATCATGGGGGGCACAATATTTCAACAAAAACTGAATTGTCTGAAGACATTTCCTTGAAGAATTAGTGTGCCACATTTCACCCAAATTTGTCCACGGGGTTGAGTTGTTTCATACAGGCAGACGGACAGACAGACAGACTACCGCAGTAGGTGCTTGGCTCATTATACACGCCTAATAAAGATGGGCTAATCGACTGGCTAATAAGTCTGTAGCCCAATTCAAACCTGAGGTACTCATACTTGTCTTTGTCAGCCATGCTCAATACCATTGGCACAACCCAAACCCTTGTGCAGCTCCAATTGTTTGCATTTTAAGGAAGCTGGCAAAGGACTCCTGGGAATCACAAAGCAATCAGAGTGCACTGATGACACCGTAATCCCAGCAAGTGAAGACAGGGAAGCCTGTACAATAGTCATGCATTTCCTCAAATGTATTTTCAATATTAAATCTCACAAATGTATAGAAAAGGGTGTCCAGGTTTATCTTAGAAATAAAAGTAATATCCATTTGCGCAGGCCGCTTTTACCCTTTCCACATCCCAATATGTGTTACTAATCCCCAGGATGGAACGCACTTGAAGTCATTTTTATCAATGTGCACAACACAACGGAATCAGGACAAGACCGCAAAATCTCGGCTCTTAAATGAGTTCCGCTTACCGTATTTCAGATGTGACAGCTTTCTGTTACAAAGGTTTGGGCACCTTAGACATCACTCAGCGATCGCATCAAGGAGCTGACACATCAAGGTTGTGTTCTGCAGACCATCGACAGTAAAACATTTCAGCTGTCGTGCTTCCTAACAGGCACTGAACGTTAAGAATAACGTTTGAGAAACTAAAGTGTCCGAGGTGCAGCAGTGCTGGTCGTAGCATCGGGACAAGTGCAGAGTCCGGCCAAGTTCAGCCTTGCACTTCTGACCAATGTGATACCACGAAAGCACAGCCACCAGGCAAGCTCAGGGGCACGCGGGTGTCCTGGTGTATCATCATGGACACTTTCCTTAATGTGAGAGGGGGACCTAAAAATAACAAGAGTTTTTTTCTGGATGCAGGAGGGGCGTTTGTCACTAGGTGCGTGTACGGGACTGCCCTCTGAATCATTAGACCAAGCGGCACCTTTGAAATGCTCAAGCGATTGCATGGGGCGGTGTGGAGAAAAAGACCTGAATTCTAGTGATGAGGCGAGTGGCTTCTAAATCATGACGATGCTTGGGCCCACACAGCATTAAGTGTGCAGCAGTTTGTCACGAAAAACGGGATGACAACACCCCCGCCCCATGTACCTTGCACCCTGCAATTTTTTCTTTATTTCCAAGAATAAAGAGGGACCTTAAAGGAAAGCGTTTTCAGGATGTAGAGGAGGACAAGAAGCAAACTACAGAGGCACTGAAGGCTATCACTTTGTAACAGTTTCAGAACAGTTTTGAACAATGGAAAAAGCGGTGGGACAAGTGTATTGTGTCTCAGGGAGAGTATTTTGAGGGTGATTACATTTTGGAAATGTTCTGAGAAATATATAATTAAAAAAAAATTCTCGTTATTTTGGGTCCCCCTTCGTATATCTGCCTTATAGTGCCCCCACATGGACAGTATTGTCTACAGTTCAAAGAACTGCTCTGCGGTGAGCTGTCCGTGGTCAGTTTTGAATCCACAATCTCCAGTTCAAAGGCGAGTGCCTTGCAAGGTGAGCTAAACAGAGAGCTCCATGGGTCAGCAGGGTACAGCCTGTCCCTGACCACTACACACCGTTTGTACTCCTGGTAGCATCAGACGATCACTCTCATTGTCAGCCCCCAACGTATCTGTGCAGCATCACCACTACATCTGAATAACAGACTGTCTGCCCAGCAGACCACAGTTATTAGATAATGCCTTACCTATCTATCTATGTATGTAATACAGTACCTTCCATGTCTATCTATCTAATATAGTGCCTTTCCTATCTATCTATCTATCTATCTATCTATCTATCTATCTATCTATCTATCATATAGTGCCTTTCCTATCTATCTATCATCTAATATATAGTGCCTTTCACTCTATCTATCTATCTATCTATCTATCTATCTATCTATCTATCTATCTATCTATCTATCTATCTATCTATCTATCTATCTATCTATCTATCTATCTATCCTCCTGTCTCCCGCCTAGCATCCTGATAAGAGAGGTTGATCTGTCAGTAAAAACTGGTCCTAGCATGAAGGCCAGCTTGCCACAGGGCATTTTCACACGCGCCCCCACACTTTGCTGCTCCAGGCTGGGTTCGAGTTGCCTGCACCGTCTCTGCCTTTACAAAGTGAGACGGCCAGTTGCGGTGCGTTCAGACAAAACACACAATATACAGATTTGGCATTATCCTGCGTAAAATAAAAAAAAAAATTGACTTAATGGAAACAGAGGCACACTGTGAAGAGAATGAAGAATGAGGGGCTTTGTGGTTGAACCAGGCCTGCTCCTGCTGCTGCTGCGGTCTTTTTGAACATCTTGAGGCCGTGCCAGCTTAGCGGTGAAGTTTGTTTTGTTTTTGTGTGTTTTCACAGATTATTTGATCGTATCACGAGGGTTGTGTTCAAAGAATGCCTTTGAAAGTTTCAAGCCTTACTTGATGCCCTTTGAACATGTCTTTTGAAACGTCATCCTCTTATTTTTTTTTTGCTGGTAAATTAGCCATAGTTAATACGAAGGAGATTTCTAAATTGCTCCATTACACGTGTTTGCTGGAAGGCCAGATGTCCCGAGGAGACTTATACAGTGTCTTGAATGTCAGAAATGTAAACTCGGTACACTCGCATGATGTGCACATTAATATAAAGTGGAAAGTTAAAATCTTTTGATATATCCATGTTAAAAATATAGCATTTCACTTTCACCACATAAAGCTGTGAGCAAAGAATACGCAGGAAAAACACAAAATCGTGACCTCTGTGGTGTAAAATCTGCAGGAGGGATTTTCTCAACATCAACAGGCTTGTAGCATTTGACAAAGTGAGCAAAAGCGTCGCCTTCATTCAGGACAAGCGACTCACTTAGAATGTCATCGTGTGCAGAGACCTCCTGTACATTCTGACACACAGACACATGTACAGGACAAGGACCCCATTTTCCTTGATGTGCCCCTCTGCTCCACAGTTTAAAGTTACAAATCACACAATTCTGACGTTGCGATTAAAGTTCACAATGCAGACTGTCATTTAAGGGGATTTGCCGACATTTCAGTCATACATCACTTTCTCTACACAGCCCCCCATTTCAGGGCACCATAATAGCAAAGGCAGGTCTGTTAAAGCCATTGTCATATTTAGTTCTTTGTCACATGTCCCTCACATGTAAAGACTGCTTGAAGTCTGCAATTCATCAACATAATCAGGTGCTGAGGGTCTTCTCTGGTGCTGCTCTGCCAAGCCTCTCATGCAGCCATCTTCAGCTCCTGCTTGTTTTCGGGGGGCTTGTCCCCTTAAGTTTTCTCTACAGCATATGGAAGGCCTGCTCAGCTGGATTTAAATCAGGTGACTGGCTTGGCCATCCAAGAATTTTCCATTTTTTAGCTTTGATAAACTTCTGTGTGTCCTCAGCAGTGTGTTTGGGGTCCTTATCTTGTAGGATGAAGTGCCGTCCACTGAGTTTGGAGGCGTTGACTGAACTTGAGAAGATCAGATGTTTCTACACACCACTGAATTCATTGTGCTACTGCCGTCAGCAGTTCCATCACCAATGAAAAGAAGTGTGCCTGGACCTGTGTCAGCCTTACATGCCCAAGCCATGACACCCCCAGCACCGCCATGTTTAACAGATGAGGTGGTCTGCTTTGGCTCTTGTGCAATTCCTTCTCATCTCCACACTTTGCTCTTTGCCATCAATCTGATGAGGTTCATCTCTGTCTCTTCTGTTCACAAGACCTTTTCCCAGAATTCTGCAGGCTCTGTGAAGTCACAAACTATAATCTGCTGTCCTGTTTTTGTGGTGTTCTTCTCGCAGTGTGTCCTCTGTGTTTCTGTTCATGAAGTCTTCTGCTGATAGTCATCTCTGACATGTCCACACTGGCCCCCAGAAGACTGTTTCTGATCGGTCGGTCAGGCGTTTGGGGCTTTCTCTTAACCATAGTGAGGATTCTGCTGTCGAGAGCAGTGGAGGTCTTTCTTAGCCTAGCAGTCCCTTTGTGATTCCTGAGCCCACCAGTGCATTCTTTCTTCTCCATGATATTCCATATATGTCATCCTAATGAGTCTCTGATGGTTTTATTCTTGTTTCTCAGCCTCATAATGGCTTCTTTGGTTTCATTGGCACAGATCTTGCCCTCATGTTGAGCAATGGAAACTGCAGACCCCAAAGGGTAGAAGCAGGCCAAGGTATGTGATGAAGCCATGAAACCCACCTACGGAATCACAAACACCTATGACGTCAATTGGCCCAAACATTATGGTGCCCAGAAATGGGGAGGATTCATATGGAAAAAGTGACTCTGCCCCTTCCGGTTCGAGGCCTATAAGACCCAGATGTCCCCTGAAAGAGGCGTCTCATTCGGGTTGTGAGTTTTTCCTGAGAACGGTGCTCCAAAGTCAGGCCTCTGATCTGATGAAGGCTTCACTCTTAATGTTTTATGAAGTTTTCTGTTCTGCACCCCTCGAGTACTTGGTTTGTTCAGTTTGGATGAATGTCAGATTAAAAAGGGGTCACCCAGCTGGCACCCCAACATTTCTTTTCTTGTCAACAACAAAATGACCAATACTGGCATATAGTACAATTCATTTTTTCAGTCTCAGTTAAAATGCCAGTCCAGATGATGCTAATTACCGAATACAGAACTGGTGGATATATAAAAGGAGATTTGTTAAAACACCCAGAGAACAAGGTAGAAACTGATGAAGCATCAATGGAGACCAACAATATCTGTCCATGAATTAACTGACGAGCTATGGCCAGGAGATAAAATCAAAAATCAGGTCACAGTCCTGGAGACCCTTGCCAACTGGCCAACCCCACCTGGTCATTCCATCCAATCAGATGAGCAGGAAATCCCCATCAGTATTAAGAAATGAAAGAGGACATAAGATGCCCATCTGGCAATTACAATAAAATAAATAATCTATTTATTTAATGAATTTTATTATGTCAAGTTTTTCCCCCCAAATAAATGAGGTAACTCTTACTTAAAAATTATATGTCAAGTTTACTTAATATATTTACTTTATTTTGGATTGAATTCTCTTTTTCATGTCAAGTTTTCCCCACCTAAATACATGAAGTAAATCCCACTTAAAAAATAAAATGTTACGTTTGCTAAACATGTTTACTTTATTTTAATGTAAATGAAATGAATGAAATTGCATGTCGATGACTCCATTAACATTAAATTCAAGCGTGTAATTAATATTCAAACTCCGCCAATGCCGTCTGATTAATTGAGTGTGTGGCGGTTCATTGACACTTAACAAGTTCTCTTTTGGTTGACTGCACTTTTTCGCGTAATCTTAAAACTAATTATACTGCTGTGTTGGAAACAAAGAAGAGGACACTCGTCTGATGTAAGGTGTGCGAAGTGTAACAAAAAATCACAAAAAGTCTTCAACTGTTTAATTCTACTCTTCAAAGATGTGTGTGTCCTTTAGAACATGTCACTAAATGAAGGGGCGGGTCTTTATGCAAAATATCAGACAAAATATCAGTTCTGCAAATAAGGCATAGCCAAGTGAGTAACAACAGCAGACGGATTGTTTCATGTGGACAGATGTGGCTATTGCAATAGGTGCTTCTCACATTATATGGAAATGCACCTAAAAACAACTGAGAACAAAGAGTGATAACAAAAAGTGAACAAAGAAGACATGAATGGGGACATCTTAATGTGTATTGTGCCGAGTCACTCCTTTTGTAGCATTGTCCCGTTTATGTAGTCAGTGGTGCACCTGTGTAAATGTTGTCCCCACTGGAAACAAAGGGGAAAGCAGAATGCTGCAGGACCGTGACCCCTCAAGGTAATTTTCCTGTCCACATATCAAGTCTCTCCAGGTAACTTCCTATTTAAACGAGAGGAGGTAAATAGGAAAAGAAGGAGGTGAGAAGGAGAAGGAAAAAAGAGACCAGAGAAACGCTGATCAAGGTTGTCACGTACCTACAGTATCCACAGCTCTCAATGGCGGACCTGTAACGATCTCGCCATTCTCACAAAACCCCGGGGTCCAGTAGTATCAGGACACACCAAGGACCATCAGACCATTTCTTTTTTATTTCGGCAAAGGAGTGAACAATCAAGCGCTTCCATATCGCAGCTACCACTGGACGGTTTCTAACCAGTTCATTATCATTAATCATTCTCTTTACGTGTGATATGTGTTTTGTGTGCGTCACATCTGTTTTATGTTCAGTGGAGGGACAAGGGAGGGTTTGCATTGTATCTTTAGTGCTGCACCATTTATTATAATACTAACTACCGTTCACTTGTGGGGTTGTGGGTGTTAGTGGAGGGGAGAGGTGAGATATTTATACCGTTGGGCATTTTGTTTCATTTCTTCTTCATTAATATACTAGGGGGCTTTGCCCCCTGCTCACTTCGCTTGCCAACCCCCAAGCCTGTGCTACCCACTAGCCTCTTTGCGGTTCAGCCGCTCGCGTATGGGGATACAGATGTACAATTTAAACAGATTTTTATTTTCATGGGAATTGTTACATATACATAATAGAACTATTTTACATTACAGCGAGTAATTATCCATAGTAAAAAGTAGTACAACGTATCAAATTGAAAGATAATTATGTTTCATGTTGCGTTAGAGTTATTTGTTGCGTAATACGATTTCGTTCTGTTTGACTTTGAAATTAACATGCAAAAACTTTTTTAACTTATGCTTTTAATGTAAAACTTCAGTAAAAACTTTTTTTCGTAAATATCGCATTGAATTGTGATTCTGTGTTTTGGACTTTCATCTTGACAAGGCAACATATAACTGCCCGTGAGTGAATTTTTTTTTTTCTCTCTATTAAATATAACTTTTTTTTTAATGTTTGTCTCTGAGATTTGTAAATTGTCTTTGCAAAAGATATTCTAAGAGGAAACTGTTAACGTTTTAATACAAAAGGCATATTAAGATCTCCTCTGTTGTCTAATGTTGTCCCCTGAAGATGTACTACATTACCTTTCTTGAATACATCCTTCTTTCAACAGTAATTCGTGCGGAGGAAGACTGGACAGCATTAACGGTTGTAGATATTATTCGTGATGTTGTAAGCTGATGTTTTCATGTTCCACACCATCACCACCAACTGTTTCAGCAGAGTCTATTGATACGCATTTAACCAATATGCTGTGTAACCAATCGACAATTTTGCCGTTAATTCGTTTGACTTCATCATTTCTCGGTGCTAGGATTGTCTATGTACTCATTTTTACTGTTGATATCCCTTCGGGATGAAAGTCTTCAACAAGATTTGGACATAATACGTCTTCTTTAATTGGGAACTTAAAAGTGAGTAAAACTTAAAAATTTACAAGAGCTGAGAGCGCAGGAACTGTGTCTGACTAAAGCATTCACACAAATGAGAGGTGAGAGGACCGCGGGCGTAGGCCGTTAACAATAAATGGTTGAGAAGAGGGCAGGACTTGAATAAATCTTCCAAAAAGTCACGTCTCTCCGCAGGATTTCTTGTATAACAGAGAGATATATTCATTTTATTAACTTACTTACTGTTTACCTTTTTTGCCTATTTGATCGCTGATTAGGGAAGTACTTGGAAGAAGTACGGCTTGTCTAAGTCTAACGCACCTCAGGTTGTGAGGCCACAGGTCTTGACGGTGTAGTTGCCGGCCGTTACAAGACAAACAGAAGCACTTTAAACATGAAGCATGGGAAGAAATCCTGCCTTGACCATAACACGAAGACTTCCATGAGTGTATTACTCAAGTCTTCATCATACTTTACGCCATCACTACCACAGCTACTGAAACATACAATACAAATACAGCAAACGTCTGGTCATTTTCTAAACCACTGCAACAGGGAGGGTCGAACGGGTCTGCTGGAGCTAGCACAGTGCACACCACCTACCTGCACTTCAAACGAGGTCATCCACCTGCAGCTAAGCCTGTTCAGGCCTGGCCCTTACTTGGACGGAAAGCTTGGGTTGCTGGTGGGAGAGAGGTGTTGGTAAGGCCAGCAGGGGGTGCTTATCCTGTGGTCAGTATGGGGATCCTGATGCTCCAGTGCAGTGATGGGGACACCGTGCTGTAAAAATGGCACCATCCTTCGGATGAGACATAAAACTGAGGTCCTGACTCTTTATGGTTATAAAAGATCGGGGGGCATCTTTCCTAAAGTGTAGGGTGTATCTCAATGTCCTGGCTAAATTGCCACCATGGCCGCCTAGACATTCTGGCCCCCTAATCATACTCTGTTTCTAATTGGCTAACTATCTCTCACCTACCTAATATCTAATGTGTGCTGAGCATGCCGGAAACAAAAATGGCTGCTGTCGCAACATCCAGGTGGGTGCTACACAAGGATGAAGTGGCTCCCCACTCACTGAGGTACCTTGAGAAGTGAGAAAGACACTATATAAATGGAAAGAATTATTATTATTATTATTATTATTATTATTATTATTATTATTATTATTATAAAGGGAGGAACAAGTCCTTCGCAGGAAGCGCACACACACACACACTTCACAACCCAACCACACACACGGGCCAATTCAGTATCACCAATCCACCTAGCCTGCATATCTATGGACTGTGGGAGGAAAACCCCACAGACACGGGGTAAGAACATGCAAACTCCCCGCAGGGAGGACCCGCAATGTGAACCCTGGTCTCCGTACTGTGGAGTAGCAGTGTGACCACTGCGCCACCGTGCCACCCAAAACACAGCAGAGCTGCACCCCTAACGTGTTCTCTAGCATGGGCTTACCTCTGTTACAAATCTTCCACTTGCTATGGACCACCTCATTGTAACAGGAACTGAATTTGCACCCCAGTTTAACTATTTACAGTTACACACTTGAAAAAAACGCTTTCCCTTACCATGGGGGTTCAACAGCAATAATCTTCACCAGCTGGCGATGTGAGGAATTGCGACAAATTATTGTTGACGTTCACGGTTCATTTGTGATCCTGTAAAGAGAGCAAAAGAAAGAAAGAAAGAAAGAAAGAAAGAAAGAAAGAAAGAAAGAAAGAAAGAAAGGAAACATTAGTACATGAATCCGAGAGGTTGATGATATCTATGCAAGGTTTCCAGGCCAGCCATATCTCATCAAGCCCACCATTACTACTGCCAGACATCTTTAATTGGACTTTAAGTTATTATATCTGATCTTTCATTGTTATTCTGCAAATGGCTTTTCGTAGGTAGGCACACACACATGTGTCCAAAAGGCACGAATATTAGCTTATCTCAGTTAAAGAGCTTTATTGGGTATATGCCAGCTTAATAGAAAAACATTTTTTAAATACAAAAGTGGGTCTGATTTGGCTGCACATGTTTAAATAATGGATTTGGATATGCAGCTTAACGGATCTTCAGTTCAATTAAATTCAGTTGATTTTTGTACAGAGCCCTTCACTGAGTGTGTGTGCAGACTACTGCGACAAGTTCTCAGGTAAAATGCACTCATTCATTCATTTTCCATCATTTGTGTGATGCCACGTCACGGTGGGGGGGGCAACAGTCCTAGCAGTGAGGCCCACATGTCCCTTCTCTAGCCACACTATCCAATTCATAATGTGGGATCCTAAGGTGTTCCCAGGTCTTCCTCGGGATCTCCCTCTAGCTGGGAGGCCCAAACCACCTCAGTTGGCTCCCCTCGATGCGGAGGGTCCTTGGCTTTAGTATGAGCCTCATCCGGATGTTTGTGCTTCCCACCCTAACTCTAAGGGAGAGGCCAGCTACCCTACTGAGAAAGCTCATTTTGGCCGCTTGTACCCACAATCTCATTCTTTCAGTCATCACCCAAAGCTCATTACCATAGGTGAGGGTCGGTAGACCAACTGGTACATTGACTTCTGTACCAACGCAGACTGGTATAGAGAGTGCGCTCTCTGCCCCATCCATCTGTCGATCTCAACATTCCTTCTCCCCTCACTCGTAAACAAGACCCCGAAGGCGAGAGTACCTCTCCGGAAATCACCACCTTATCATGGCAGAGAGGTCCCTGTACCCTTGTGACCCTGGGAGCTAGGTTGTCTGGGGCAGAAGCTCCTTGTAGGGACCCCTAAGTCAAACTGGTCCCAGATCAGGGTTCAGACAAACAGCGCACATTTAAAATGAGTAACCCCACCCGGTATGGGGTATGGAGCCAGGCCTGCCAGGTGGCCCAGTCGAGCACAGCCCAAAATCACAAACTGAGACTGCCCTCCACCTTTGGGAGGAAGTGGGGCCGGGTGTGATGTGACCTGGGCGGTGGTCAAAGGCAGAAGGCCTTAGGGTACTGACACCGAGATTCATAAACTGTGTTCTCAGGTAAAATGCAAGTATGACTTTGACAAATTACTTAATGTGGAGTTAAAATACGTAAAGACACGGACAGAGGTGTAGTGACTGGACAGGCGATTGCTTGGGGCCCCCGAACAGGGAGAGGGCCACCTGAGGTTGTCCACTTACCGTACAAAGGCACTCACTGCAACAACAAGTCGGACCCCCCCCCATCTCCCCTCTCCCCCCCAACTTGAAGCCTAGCATTGACACACTACAACACAAACCCTCAAGGGGAGCCTCAATCTCTGTTGTGAGAGAGTCTGTAATGAACGTTACTTTTTTGGTAGCATTAAATGTAATCAGCAAAATGTTCATAAATCATGAAGAGGATTCGCAAGCCTGGAAACAAATAATGGAAAAAGAAAACAAGAACAGGAGTAAAGGACAGGGGTAGGCAGCAGAGGTGGGAAGCAAGTCATTGTTTTTCAAGTAACAGGTAAGTCTCAAGTTTTTATACCCAAATCTTGAGTCAAGATGGTCAAGTGTCAAGTTATGTCTCAAGTCAAATCTCAAATCAAGATAAGAAAGTCCCAAGTCACATTTCAAATCAAGATGGGAAAGTCTCGAGTCAAATCTCAAGTCAGGATGGTCAAGTCTGCCACTGTACCCTGATACGCAGTAGATGATCTATAATGCCGGTTTGATTAATTAGAGGGGATAAGAACTGAAGTGCGGAATCAGAAGGGGTGCCTGACGCACTCTGCTGCAGCAATAGATGTGTTTTTGCAGTACCTAAACTAAAGTGCTACCCAAAAACTCCATTCAGCCTGGTCTTTGGAGAAGATTAACCTCTTTGGAGGGAGGAGAGTCCATGGTCAGTTAGAACAGACAAAGTCAGACATGGCCACAGTCCTGGAGACCTCAGCCAACAAGCCACCCATCTCTTTCTTTACAGTCATTCACAGACAGTCAAAGTGCAGGACACTTTATTCACAAGTCATTCCTTTAAACACAGGAAGTTCTCAGCGATGTTTCTTATCACCAGTACTTTTTACTCTCTACACAAGAGGCCTTAGACCTAACAATCACTACTACCCCCTTATCAAGTACGCCAATAGGACACAAATCTGCAGAGGATGAACTCAAGTGGACTGTTTGGTCAGCTGGTGCAATAAAAGTGTCAAAAAGACCAAAGAAATGACATTTGACTTTAACACTTGAATGACCAGAGCTTACGAAAAAACTCGTAGATCCATCCCACCTTAAATCGCTTCTCACCTCTCTATCAGCGTCTTTTGTCCTGTAAATGTGTTGATAAGCAGCAAACAGCAAGCAGCCTGCTATCACATCCCCCACCAGCGCACAGTTTTCTCAGCTCAAGTCTGTTTACCTGCATGTCAGTTGCTTAGAGTTGTATAGAGTGAGAAGTCAAGCAAAATCACACCTTTTATAAATACTATATCGTTACTTGGAACACTTGCATTTCATGTGTGTTCCGTGTCTACAACAATCTATGTACACATCGTTAAAAAAGAAACGTTTTTCATGTTTTAGTAATAATTGACAAAATGTAGCCTGAAGTCCAAATATCAAAGAAACACTTTCACAAAAGGTACAAATATAACAGAACAAGTGCACTTATACTCAAAAATATAACTGCAGAAAAACAACACGCGTAAGGGTGCCACATTAAGACACATTTGCCACGACTGCTTCGGTGGTGCAACGGTATCAACTCTGGACTGTGTCACGCATGCGCGAGTAGGAGGCCGCGGACGGACCTTGAACCGCTTCGAAAGATGTTTGCCGGCAGGGAGTGGCGGGGTACTAGCCTTTCTCCTTTGTCTTCCAGGAAAAGAGACACTCCGCCATCATAGCCTTCCCGCAGTACGTCCACTTCCGCCCTTCCTCCGCCATCTTTCCTGACGTCAGCAGTCCCATCCTCCGCCATCTTTCCTGACGTCAGCAGTCCCATCCTCCCTCACGGTTCCTTCCCAGCATTCCTCCACGTCCGGCTCCTCCTCTATAAAATGGCCGCCGACGCCTCTGAAGGGCGTCGCGCATATGAACTGTTTTGTTTACATTTTGACCTGCTTTCTTTTTGAGATTATTGTGGATTGTCTGCAATATACGGGGCCGGAAAACCCCAAACCTTTACGCTGTTTGCTTCTATTTTTTTACAACTGGTAATCGAAACTTCACAGGTTTGATCCCGGACGAGTCCGTTTTGAGAAGTGAGCTGCTTTTATTCCTACTATTTCAGAATAAAAACATACATTTGATTTCAGTCTGTAACAGCCGGTGTAAATGTATGATATTTGTAAAGGTTAGCTTTGTTTTATTCAGTTTCATTCTCTCAGTCGCGCTCACGATCCTACCTCGCCCAAATCTGACCCTGCTGTTTTCACATAAAGACGTGCTATACATGTGACTTTTGCCTGTAGGAAATAAGTAACTAAATCCAAATAAATAACATTCAAGATTTTAAGTTTTTTCGTAGGCTCTGGTAATTCTAGTGTTAAGCAACGGATGTTCACCCATCATTGTCCCGGGGAGGAGGAGGATGTCGAAACAATGACTGAAAAGACACACCTTAGGGACTGTCCTAGATAACAATCTTAACTGGAATACAAATACAAACAAAATGCATTCGGCACTCTGTGAAGTCAGACTGTTTGAAGTGGAGGACGACCTCACGTCATCCTGTTATTGCAGTCTGATCAGGCCTGTCATCACTTTCAGCTTCATTGCCTGGTTTAGCAGTCTGAGATGACCAAAATATAAGAAAGAGTCCAGAGGTTACTAAACATGTCACTGAAGTCACTGGGGCTGACACTGAGGATTTGATAATATCATATACCATACCAAAACCATCCAGAGGGGTCAGTTCAGAGTTATGCAGGTGGGTGAGCCTGTGGAGTCCTGGATTTTAGACCATCTGTCAGGCAGACCACAGCTTGTGAGAATCAAGGACTGTGTGAGCAACCCTGAAGCAGCAAAACGGACAGGACTGTCTGCTTTTGTGTTCACTTTGTACACCTCCGACTATAACTATGACAGCAGGTCAGGTCACCTGTAGAAATTCTCAGGTGATTCTGCACTTATGGGGGGTGAATGATAAGGGGGGATGAGACCAAGTTAAGGGGTCAGGTGGAAATGGTTTCTTGGTCCAAAGAGAAATGTCTGAAACTTAACATCAGCAAAACCAATAAAGTGCTTATTGACTTTCACTGCACCAAAAAGCCTCCGTGTCTTGTCACAGTTCAAGGAGTGGATGAGGAGGTGGTCCACTCCTACAGATACTTGGCGGTCCACATCAGTGATAAGTTGGATGGGTCTTGGAACACAGAAGAACTAGAGGAGAAAGGCCAGACCAAGCTCTTTCATTAGGAAACTGAACTGCGCTCCTTTAATGTGGGAAGTGACAGCCAGTGTGGTGTGCTGGGCCATTAATGTCACTTCAAGAAAGGCCCACCAAATGAACAAGCTAATTCAAAGGGCAGGCTTGGTTATGGGAAACAATCTGGACCCCCCCCAGAGGTGGTAGCAAAGGACAGAGTGAAAACAAAACTGATATTTATCAATATATCTCTCTCTATATATAAAATCTAACATCTGTCTGTCCACTTTTCACGAGAGAACTACTTAACGGATTTAGGTCGGGTTTGTTTCTATAATTTCGGTTGATTTTGCGACTTCTCTCATTGCGCTAAGTACAACACTTTGCTTACGGCAGTGATTTACAAGGGGGTACCCAAAAACAACTGGAATCTGTACCTGCTGCACAATCTCAATTTAGTTGCGAATTTCCCCGCTAGTTGTAGCATACTTAAGAGTATTCTATGGCAGTCTGCCTAGTGGCGTTTCTCTGTACTGTTCGTACGTCATTCTGTATTGTTTTTTCTTGGTGCTTATTAGATGTGTTCTGCGATTTTTGTGATGGGTGATCATAAAGAACAGCGAGTCTGCATTACATTTTGTTTTCTCTTTTAGGGAAAACAGCTGCTGAAACTGTAGCGATGCTTGAAACTGCTTTTAAAGAAGAAGCTTTAAGTAAAACTCAGGTCTACGAGTGGTTTCAGCTTTCAAACGAGGGGAAATGTCACTTGAAGACTAACCAAGATCTGGCCGACCTTCCACAATTAGGAATAATGAAAATCTTGAAAAACTTCGCAATGCAATTTACGAAGATCGTCGTTGGACCACTGAAGGGATTTTTGAATTGACTTGTGTGTCTTGGAGTTCTTGCCACCTTCCCTACTCGCCTGATCTTTGCTCTGTGCAACTTTTTCTTGTTCCTGCATATGAAAAAAGAACTCAAAGGAAAGCGTTTTTGTACCATGGAGGAGTCAAAGAAAAATTGCCGCAGGCCTTAGACAACGTTCCTCTTCAGAGATTCCACAAATGTTTCCACAAGTGGGAAAACTGTTGGGACAAGTGCATTCATTCACATGGAGAGGACTTTGAAGGAGACTAAAGTTTCAGTAAATAAAAATGATTAAAATGATTTTTTTTTTCAGTTCCGGTTATTTTTGGGTACCCCCCTCGTATTCGGACCGAGGAGAAGTGGACAGGGCCCTCCTCATTCATGCGCCAGCCTCCGTTCAAACCGGTCTGATGTGGCATTGGCGAGAGGGTTTTAATGGCGACGGCCCTTCCAATTCAAGAGATTACAGTTCCCGGTGAAGCTTTGCTTTGCAATGTCAATGACCAAGGCCCAGGGACAGACACCCAGGTTGGCCGGCTTGATCTTAGCCCACCAGGCTTCTTGCATGGTCAGCTTAACGTCGCTTTCTCCAGGGTTAGTTCCCCAAGAAACCTATATGTCCTTGCCCCGATAGCAAAACCAAAAATATTGTATACCAAGAGGTCCTCAGATACAAAAGCTATCAAGATAAATTCTTCTCAATACAAATTACATTTTTTTTTATTCGTATTAAAAATTTTATCCTGTTTCACTACTACGTGGGCAGAGCCATGTGGGACAGCTAGTATATTACATATATACTGTATATACCAGTCACCCATGTGAATCTGGGCATCTCCTTCCTGCTTTTGATAAGGTAAGTGGCACCACCCTGCGATGACAGAGGGCGCTGTTGACAACACTGTCTTCTCTTTCACCCACAGTTACAAGAGGTGGCCCCAGGAAGACTTTTAGCGCCCACCTTCAGCCCCAAGAGTGGTCCCCCGGAAGATGGCAGCTCATTCTGAAACCCCTGGCAATGGAGACGGAGCTCCCACTGACAAGAAGCCTGTTCCTTTGTGTGGTGAGTAAGTGCCTGACCAGCTAAGATGTACGCTGTTATCTAAAGGAATGAGTGACTTGTGTTTATTTCTGTGGCTGGACGCCTGCAAATTAAATGGGGGACCCCAGTGGATGCCCCAACTATTTTTCTGGCTCCCTCACAATTTGTCCGCGAGTCACTATATCATGTCAATCTGGGGTCACAAACTTGCACAGAAGAGTACAGAAGGTTTTCCAAGGAGCAGAAATGTTATTGCTGTTCTGGCAGATACAAATATAAGTCTCTTTCAGATGCCTCACAGGGAACAGCTGTCAAACTTGACGCATCGGCCCTGACTCGTGCTCAAAAGAACATAAAGTCTTCTTCATCAAGGGGGTACAGAGGGCTTGGAGGCAGCAGCCAGAGCAGAGGGAGTCTGGGGGAAGAGAGACAGGAGAGGGAGAGCTCAGGATGGCTGCTGCTCGGTCTTTCAAATGTTCGAAGCCCCCGCACGACAAACCAGCATGAGGAGCTGTAAGAGTTAAAAACTGTTTAAGAGGGGGTTTCTAAAAGGCCACCACGTTCCCCCTGCGGCAGCGGTCAGAGACGCACAGATATAAAGCTGTACTTTTACAAATACACATATGCCACCCATGTACATATTCATATCGCATGTATCTGCTGAATTTCAGGCTCACAGAAATGGTCCACTAATTGGAAAATATGAGCATTGTGCAGTGAAGGTGTATCTGTTAGGCCGCTGCCTGCTGTGCTTTACTCATTATGCCTTCCTGCATTATATTAATCCATTGAAGATGAATGGAGCCTCTTTAAAAGCAGGAGTAGGCAATGGAGTGCCTGCTGTGAGCCGAATCACCACAGTCCAAAGGGTAATTAAGAATTCTTATTGATGCCAAACTGTGCAGGAAAGCCAGCGGAATTGTCACCGAGAGTGTGCATGCACTGTCACATGTAGCCTGAACGCTGAAGCTCGTTCTCAAGCGGCAGAGCCCCTCGGTCTGAATTTCGAGCTAAATGTGTGACTTTAGGTCCACCAGCGTGGCCGTGCGTGTGGGTACTCAGGAGTATGCGGTAACCACAGGTCACTTCAGATGTTAAGAGTCTCTCGTTGGATGTAGAAAGTTAGGGTTAGGGTTAGGGTTAGGTTGCATCTGAGCAAGGGGGGATAAATCGAAGCTCCGCTTCATAATGCAGAAGTGTGACGGTGTCCTTCAAGAGTGTCATTCTGGCAGCTAATGAAGATGTTCTGAAGCCATCCGGCGTCTACAGCGGCTTCGTCTCATGAACTCTCATCATTCGACTGTGGAAAACTGAAGTGGGGAGAGAAAGCAATCATGAAGGAGCCTCGTCTCACGTCACAGAACCCATCAGCCGTTGAAGTGTGTCAACGGTGTTTATGTTTACAGGTTGTCTTTGAAGGAGTCATGGGAAATGATTGTCAGAGACGAATGTTACGCTTCTTCCACAAAAGTACAAACCTACAGAGTTTTATCAACTTAACGAATGATGCAGATGTGAGACTTTTACACCTTTGACAGGCAGCGTGCTGCTCAAGGAGGAGTCCGTGATTCACACACAGGCTCGACGCTCCCATGGAACTGTCACAAATGGTGTCAGCGGTGGGATAAGCCAGTGGCAGTGAGGCACAAAGAGCTGAAGAAAGAATAGCAAGTGGGACAGCTGCCTGATTATTTTAGAAACCCACCCAATCAAGCCTGAGGAGGTCTGTTCAGAATTCTGAACTTTTTTTCTGGACTGTTTATTTATTGTCATTTTAAAATTCTTATGCTTTTAATGCACAGTTTGGGGGGGATGTGTGATAAGAGGTCCGCGATGAAGTGTAACTTTTAAATAAATATTCTGAATGAGTGCGGATGTGGGATGATTGGGGTGCGCCCCACGATTTTACTTAGTCACATGAAACCATGATAACTGTGGTTAAAGAAAAGTTTATTTTTTGCTTTTTAGTGCATTTATAACTAAAGTAAATAAAACCATTTTACTTAAAAATATTTTTTTATATAATTCATTTCATTTGTACGGGGATCACTGCAAGGCGCCCCAAAAACCTTTATAATTTACGTGTCGCCTAAAAAGAATGGAAAGGTTTTCTGGCACCGAAATTAAAAAGCGGCCATATTGGGAAAATCAGGAACTTATGAACACAACCTTTTCAAATAACAATAATAATAATAATACCCTAACAGGTGCAGCCGAAAGAAGAAGAAGATCTATATACCTGTATATAATTCACTAAGGCAAGACAACCATGGAAAGCACGCCGGAAGGGGCGTGGACTTACTGAGCCGCCGACAAGTAAGACACCTATGGCGCACGCAGAAGGAGCCACGCCCACCAACTCCATGCTCCTCCGAGCCATGTTGACTGTTCATAGAGGCATGTTTCTCGCGGAGGTGAATCGCCATATGCAGCGTGTTAAACGGTTTGCGAGGGGTATCCCATGGTATCCTCAAAACAATCCTTTACAACTGGGCGGTCTCTTGGTCTGGAATCCCTACAGATTTTATTTATTTTTTGTTTTTTCTGTCCACCCTGGCCATCGGACCTTACTTAATTTATGTTAATTAATGTTGACTTATGTTTATTTTTTATTGTGTCTTCTATTTTTGTATTCTTCACTTTGTAAAGCACTTTGAGCTACATTTTTTTGTATGAATATGTGCTATATAAATAAATGTTGATTGATTGATTGATTGATTGATTGATTGATTGATTGATTGAGGTTAAAACACAATGAAGTAAGCAGTCTTTAAAAACCGAGTTTTCGGTTACGACGCACGACCGCGTGCACCATAGCAAACTGTTTTACTGTGTTGGTTCGTTCTGTGCATTGTTATAATGTTGCTTTTCTTGCCGATTTATTACATTACCAATTTTTCAAATGTTAATTTTCTCCCTGAGCTTAAAAATCATTAAAAACCGGCCTGATTATGCGGCGTATGTAACGCCGCGGGTTGGCTAGTACATTTTATTTATATAGCGCCTTTTTTCTAATTAATTTCCTTTTTTCTTTAGTATGGATGTCATTCAGAAGGCTTGAAAAGGGCATTTAGCGTAAACTGAAAAGTGACGGAGGCAGCATCATATTTTGGGCTCACCTCAATGTCGTCACCATCCGGTCCTTCATTTTCACTTGCAAACGATTCCAATTCGTAACTTAAAAAACTGAACAAAATGAGTAAATACGCTTCCCGGCCACTTTATTAGGTACACCTTACTAGTTAAAGGTTGGACCCCCTTTTGCCTTCAGACCTGCCGTAATTCTGTGTATCACAGATTCAACAAGGTGCTGGAAACATTCCTCTGATTGTGGTCCATATTGATTGACATGATAGCATCACACAGTTGCTGCAGATTTATGATGTGAATCTCCCGTTCTGCCTCATCCCAAAGGTGCTCTAGTGGATTGAGATCTGGTGACTGTGGAGGCCATTTGAGTCCAGTGAGCTCATCGTCATGTTCAAGACACCAGTTGAGATGATTTGTGCTTTGTGACATGGCGTGTTATCCTGCTGGAAGGTGCCATCAGAAGATGGGCACACTGCGGTCATTATGGGATACACATGGTCAGCAACAATACTCAGGTAGGCTGTGGCACTTAAAAGATGTTCAGTTGGTACTAAAGGGCCCAAAGTGTGCCAAGAAAATATCACCCACACCATTACAGCCCAACCACCAACATGAACCGTTGATATAAGGCAGGATGGATCCCTGCTTTCATGTTGTTGACCCTGCCATCCAAATGTCACTGCAGAAATCGAGACTCATCAGACCAGGTGACGTTTTTCCACTCTCCTATTGCCCAATGTTGGTGAGCCCATGTGAATTGTATCCTCAGTTGCCTGTTCTTAGCTGACAGGAGTGGCCCCCGGAGTGGTCTCCTGCTGCTGTAGCCCACCTGCTTCTAGCTTGACATGTGTGTTCAGAGATGCTCTTCTGCATACCTCTGTTATAACGAGTGCTTATTTGAGGTAGTGTTGTCTTCTATCAGCTCAGACCAGTCTGGCCATTCTCCTCTCACCCGTGGCATCAACAAGGCCTTTTTGCCTTCCCTCTCACTGATATTGTCCCTTTGTCAGACCACTATCTGTAGACCTTAAAGATGGTTGTGTGTGAAAATCCCAGTAGATCAGCAATTTCTGAAATACTCAGACCGGCCAGTCTGGCACCAACAGCCATGCCACGTTGAGTGTCACTTCAGTCCTCTTTCTTCTTCCCCATTCTGATGCTCAGTTTGAACTTCAGCAGGTGGTCTTGACGACGTCTGCAGGCCAAAATGCGTTGAGTTGCTGCCGCGTGATTGGCTGTTTAGACATTTGTGCTAACAAGCAGTTGGTCAGGTGTACCTAATAAAGTGGCCGGTGTGAGTATTTCAGAGTTACCATAGACCCCACAAAGCAAGACAACACACACAGGAACAACTGAACATTCCTTTACTCCTTCCATTTAGGAACGCCATATTCTATTCCCTAAAATCGAGATTCCTGCTTTTCTTTTCTATGTTGTGTCTGCTGTCACACCGGTTGTTTTCTATTTATTATTTTATATATTTTTTTTAGGCCTGAACACGCAGTTGAGGCGAAAGCCCACGGGAATGACATCATCCCATCAGTCTGCGCACACAGCAGCTTCTCAATACATCAGGCACAATTAAAAAGGTGACCCACGCCTGACCCCCCGAGCATAACTTAGTGTACATTTTCTCTGCAGTGCAGATGGTACCTGCTGCTTCTTTTTTTTTCCATATTGATTTTACAATGTGGATCTTGTAAGGTTAAAGGAAGCAGTCAAAGAAATAAAAGACAAAAAAAAATTATAAAAATTCATGATATTCATCCATTTGCCAGACCTGCTTAATCTAATTCTAGGGCTGCAGGGAGCTGGAGTCGATTCCATTAGCGGCGGGCTCAGGGCAGCTGCCAAGTCTGGGCACAGTGCACTCCCAATCTCACTATAACTCACGGACATCGTTAGCATTAATCACCACTCAAACCGCCAATCAGCGTCACCTGCACATCCCCGGGACGACAAGCAAGCAACAGGAGAAAGTCATAGACACATTCAGGCAAAGGTTTTGCTTCTTGAAAAATGTTTGTTGATTCTGATAGCAGGTGTCAAGACGAACGCAAATGGAGTATCAGATTGGCTTCATCAAACAGAGATTTGGACAAAGAGAAGGCCGAATTTAGGATCCGTTATCGCTTAACGGTGCTGACATGTGGCATTCTGCTGGCGATTTTTGTTTGTATTCAGTGTTTGGTTATTCTTGCTGTGGATGCAAAGACCAGGGTGGGTCCTGCCTTCTGCTATACGTTACCAGGAGAGGAGAGGCTCCCAATGGCCACTGTGACCTCTAGGGGATGCCACCGGCACAACCACAGCAAGACAGTCCAGGGTGCAAAGAAATGTTTTTTTTTTCTTTCTATTTTTATTCACAATTCCTTCACAGGATCCCCTCAAGGGTGCTGGATATAATAGCTGGCCTGTGCAATGGTATTGGGAGTGCTGGGCAGAGTGGAGGCAGAATCTCTGCATTCTTCTCAGTTGATTCTGGGGATCGTCAATGGTGTGTTTCTGCTCCTACTCTGTTCAATGCTTACATGGACTGGGTGTTGGGCAAAGCCGTGGGGTCCAGCTAGATAGATAGATAGATAGATAGATAGATAGATAGATAGATAGATAGATAGATAGATAGATAGATAGATAGATAGATAGATAGATAGATGTGAAAGGCACTATATAATAGATAGATAGATAGATAGATAGATAGATAGATAGATAGATAGATAGATAGATAGATAGATAGATAGGCACTATATAATAGATAGATAGATATATAGATAGATATGAAAGGCACTATATAATAGATAGATAGATAGATAGATAGATAGATAGATAGATAGATAGATAGATAGATAGATAGATAGATAGATAGATGCTAAAGGCACTATATAATAGACAATCATCTTCTCAAAGTTGGCAAGATTCACCCAATCAAATCTCCTTTCATATTTATTACCTTACGTATGTATATTACGGGCAGCATGGTGGCGCAGTGGGTAGCGCTGCTGCCTCGCAGTAAGGAGACCTGGGTTTGCTTCCAGGGTCACCCCTGCGTGGAGTTTGCATGTTCTCCCCGTGTTTGTGTCAGTGTCTTCCGGTTTCCTCCCACAGTTCAAAGACATGCAGGTTAGGTGCATCGGCAATTCTAAATTGTGTGTGTGTGTGTGTGTGTGCACCCTGCGGTGGGCTGGCGCACTGCCCGGGGTTTGTTTCCCACCCTGTGTTGGCTGGGAATGGCTGTAGTTAGGATACTGTGGGTTGGATAATGGATGGATGGATGATGGATGGATGTATGTTACATTGGCATGTAATGGCTTTAGAAAGTGAACAAATGACAACAATGCCCATTGCTGTGATACTGTGGGACCCCTCCAGAGCCCAAAGGAGACATCCTCAAATTTCACCCTTGGCCGTTTAGGGTGGGTGGCTCAGTTCTTTGTGCCTATGCCTGCCAGCCCCCCAGGTCCCAGCCTGACTGCTGACTGCGTGGAGTTGCAAGTTCTCCCCATGCCCGTGTAGGTTGTCATCATAAATTCTGATCGTTCATTTACTAAGGACTTAATGATAAGGTTAAATGGTTACTTGAGACTGGGCCAGTGCCCCTGATGGAGTGTTCTGTGATGGACTGGTGCCAGGCAGTTCAGGGACGCCTCCTGCCTGCCAGAATGGCCTCAAGTCCCCTATAAAGTTGCACTGAAATAACAGACTTCAGGAAAACAAAGTGATGGATGAGCTCCCTTAGAATTGGTCACCATCATCACAATTAAAGAATCCACAACAAAGCAATATTTGAAATGGAGAAACACGGCACATCCTTCAACTGTGTCGATTGCTTTTCTGCTAACTGTCAAATGTAAATTCAAATGTGCTGCACTGCATATGGAGGAGCTTACTTTCTGCCTAGAAAGCAACTTTAGGGCTTAGGAGGCTACAGCCTAGTTGTGGTTAAAGTTCTACTTTTTGATGGAGAAAAAAAAGAATATTGTGTTACCAAAAATAATATTGCATACTTATCCAAAATGTAAAGCACAGACATAATTAGAGGCCAGAGAGGAAAAGCGAAATGGGAGAAATCAAAGCTAGCAGAGTGTTTATCTAAAGATTAAAATGAAGTCCACTCATGGAGCTGCTGCAGATGGAGGGATAAAGTGCCCTTTGTAGCCATCAGGGAGGTGGTGTGCAGGACAAGACCTGTTGGTGTCTGTCATTAGAACATTAAAAACATTGTGATGAGGACTGGTCTGGGAAATGTCACCAATCCTGTCTACCTCACTTCTCCAAAGTAACGTCAAGTCGAGTGCTCATGATGGCACTGGGAGGCACTATGGCCATCACTGCTGCCATTCAAGTCCAGTATGGAGCAGGAAAGCACCTGAGTACACAGCTGCAGAAGGACATGCCAGGTTTTCAGAATGCCAGATTATATAGCGTCTTCATGTGTGGAATACAAGTCACTGCTCAAGCTTTATAACACATTGGTGGACAGGCCATGCCGTCCAACAAAGCCCGCCAGTCCTGTCCACATAAATCTTCTAAAATAGCATCAAGTTGAGTTTTGAAGGCCTCTAAAGTCCTGCTGTCCACCAAACTATCATTCTTTGTGTGAAGAAAAACTTCCTAATGTTTGTGTGAAATTTCCCCTTAACAAGTTTCGAACTGTGTCCCCGTGTTCTTGATGAACTCATTTTAAAGTCACTGTCTTGATCCACTGCATTAATTCTCTTCATCATTTTAAACACTTCAGTCAGGTCTCCTCTTCACCTGCAAAGGTTCAGCTCTTTTAATCTTTCCTCATAACTCATCCCCTGTAGCCCTGGAGTCAGCCTCGTTGCTCTTCTCTGGACCTTTTCTTGTGCTGTTATGTCCTTTTTGTAGCCTGGAGACCAAACCTTTACACAGGACTCCAGATGAGGCCTCACCAGTGTGTTATAAAGCTTGAGCAGAACCTCCTGTGACTTGTACTCCACACATCAAGGCGCTATATAACCTGACATTCTGTTAGCCTTCTTAATGGCTTCTGCACGATGTCTGGAAGGTGATAATATAGAGTCCACTGTGACTCCTAAGACCTTCTGATAAGGCGTACTCTCAACTTTCAGACCTCCCATTGTGTATTCAAACCTCACATTGTTACTTCCTATGCGTAATTCTTTACATTTACCGCCAGTAAATTTCATCTGCCACAAATCTGCCCAAGTCTGTGTACTTTTCAAGTCCTTCTGTAATGATTTAAAGGATTCCAAATTATCTGCCAGTCCACCTATCTTGGTATCATCCAGCTTGTTATTTATGTTCCTATCCAAATCATTTATAAATATTAAAAATAGCAGCAGCCCCAGCGCTGTCACCACTCTTAACGTCACCTAATTCTGCTAAAGTACCTTGCACCATCACTGTCTGCTTCCTGTGTCTGAGCCAATTCTCCACTTATGTACACACCACACCCTGAACTCCCACTTCTTTTAATTTGATGCCCACCCTCTTATGTGGCACCACATCAAATGTTTTCTGAAAGTCAAGATAAATCATGAGCTCCAGTCTGATCGTATCCTTTTGTTGCCTCCTCATAGAATTCCAGCATGCTAGTAAAACACGACCTCCCTCGTCTGAGCCAATGCTGACTGTTCCTAATAACTCCTGTTCTTGCCAGGTGTTGCTCATTCTTATCCTTCATAATTCATCCTATTCATTTTCCTGTGATCATTGTTAAGCTTACTAGCCTGAAGATGCTTGGATCTGCCCGGTCACCCTTTTTATATAACAGTATATTTGCCATTTTCCAGTCCTTAGGACTCCCCAGTGTGCAGTGACTTCCTAAAAATGTGTGTCAAGGGTGTATATCCGCACTCGCCAGCCTCCTTAAGAACTCGAGGGTACAGATGAGCTGGTCCTGTTGATTTGTTTGATTTCAGCCTATTTGATCTGAGCAGCTCTTCTTCCTCTATAATTTCTAAATTCTCAGAACTCCTTAGTAGTCCCTGTTACTGCTGGGAGGTTATTCACTTCCTCACTCGTGAAGACCTCAGAAAAATTCAAGTTTACAGCTTGTGCTATTTCGCTGTCTGTATCTTTTAATTCTTCTTTACTTTTCTTGATGCACTTCTCCTCCTTCTTGACTGTTCTTTTACTACTAAAATACTGAAGAAGGTCGTCTTGCGCCTTATCTGCTATATTCCTCTCCAACTGTCATTGAGCCTTCCTGATATCCTTCTTAATGGTTGCCCCTCATGTTCTCATAAGCTCTACAATTCACTTTGGAGTTATTTGTCTTCTACACCTTATTCGTCTGTTTTTTCCTTTGCAGCTTCTTTTTTAATTCTTTATTAACCCACTGCAGAGATTTTTAGAATTTCCCATTAATTCCAAATTCACCTGAATTAATATACAAATAACATGTGATGCTGGAATGTCTCTGATGAACATAGTTGCAATGTGGCCCAGCTTAACCCCCTAATTCCTTTATTTTATTGAACAGTAGTGTTGTAGATAAATAGAATTAGAATTAGAACAATCTAGACGAGAACAGGCCATTCAGCCCAACAAAGCTCGCCAGTCCTATCCACTTGCTTCCTCCAAGAAAACATCAAGTCGAGTTTTGAAAGTCCCTAACGTCTTACTGTCTACCACACTACTTGGTAGCTTATTCCAAGTGTCTATCGTTCTTTGTGTAAAGAAAAACTTCCTAATGTTTGTGCGAAATTTACCCTTAACAAGTTTCCAACTGTGTCCCCGTGTTCTTGATGAGCTCATTTTAAAATACAAGTCTCGATCCACTGTACTAATTCCCTTCATAATTTTAAACACTTCAATCATGTCACCTCTTACTCTTCTTTTGCTTAAACTGTAAAGGCTCAGCTCTTTTAATCTTTCCTCATAATTCAACCCCTGTAGACCTGGAATCAGCCTAGTCGCTCTTCTCTGGACCTTTTCTAGTGCTGTTATGTCCTTTTTGTAGCCTGGAGACCAAAATTGCACACAGTACTCAAGATGAGGCCTCACCAGTGCATTATAAAGGTTGAGCAGCACCTCCTGTGACTTGTACTCCACACATCAAGGCGCTATATATCCTAACATGCTGTTAGCCTTCTTAATGGCTTCTGAACACTGTTTGGAAGTTGATAGCTTGGAGTCCACTATGACTCCTAAATCCTTCTCATAAGGTGACCGACCGCCCATTGTGTATTCAAACCTAATATTTTTACTTCCTATGTGTAATACTTTACATTTACTGACATTAAATTTCATCTGCCACAAATCTGCCCAAGCCTGTATGCTATCCAAGTCCTTCTGTAATGATATAACGGATTCCAAATTATCTGCTAATCCACCTATCTTGGTATCATCTGCAAACTTAACCAGCTTGTTACTTATATTCCTATCTAAATCATTTATATATATTAAAAATAGCAGCGGCCCTAGCACTGACCCCTGTGGAACACCACTCTTAACATCGGCCAGTTCTGATGAGGTTCCTCGCACCATCACCCTCTGCTTCCTGTGTCTGAGCCAATTCTGCACCCATCTAAAAACATCACCCTGAACTCCCACTTCTTTTAACTTGATGCCCAACCTCTCATGTGGCACCTTATCAAATGCTTTCTGAAAGTCCAGATAAATAACATCATCTGCTCCACTTTGATCGTATCCTTTTGTTGCCTCCTCATAGAATTCCAACATGTTTGTAAAACACGACCTCCCTCTTCTGAACCCATGCTGACTGTTCCTAATAACTCCTGTCCTTGTCATGTGTTGCTTAATCTTATCCTTAATAATTCCTTCCATTAATTTTCCTGTGATGCTTGTTAAGCTTACTGGCCTATAGTTGCTTGGATCTGCCCTGTCACCCTTTTTATATAATGGGATGATATTTGCCATTTTCCAGTCCTTTGGAATCTCTCCAGTGCACAGTGACTTCCTAAAAATATGTGTTCTGTGTGTGATGGCTGGAGTCTTGATAAGAAGGCCTAATTGACAGAACTGCAGTTAAGTTTAGTAAACTACAGACACCTTGTTGTCACTCAAACTACATGGGGTAAGAAATATAAATAAAATGTGTCATTTTGGGTGGCATATTCTTTTAAATGAGGGTCCAAAGTGAGAATTCTCAGGTGCCCTGGCCACGCAGGTTGGGTGTTTGAGGCTTTTGACAGACAGTAAGTTAACCAATGCTGGGCACCTTAACAAACGATCGGGAGACAGAGGGAGACGAGTCTCTTAGTCCTTGTAAAGGATTCCCAGAAACTAACATCCACGCTCCTGTAATTTGTATTTCTGCCAAAAAAGAAACCTTGTGCTTAATGATATGCTCTGGAAATGCATGTAGTCAAGTTGCATAAAGAACATTAATTAAGACCAAATCAATATGAAATGTCTGCTACTGCCAAGGGGAGAAAAGGCATCAGATGCAAAAACCTCAACCAAGGAAATAACAAAGGAGCTGTCAATTGTGACTGCTTTGCATAAGGGATGGCTATGGGTTATTCCTAAACTTCAATTAAAATTCATTTGGCATAGCGCGACTTACAACAGGTTGCCTAAGAGCGCTGTTAAAAAAATAATCACATGCAGAATTTGACAAAGTAGAGAACAAAACGGCGTACAGCACAAAAAAAACCCCCATCAAAACGGAGAAAACAGGTCACTCTTCATCCTGTGAGCCGTGTCACTGGCGGCTTTGTTGTGACTGACCTGTGAGCAACAGGAAGCGAGTTATACGCACGTGTAGAGTGTGTGTTCTGGTCAATCACGTAGCGGGGCACGGACACAGAAGTAAATAGTAATAATGGGGTGGGATCTTGAGAAATGAGCAGAACACACCGATTCATGCATAGATGGGATGTGCTGATCCACCAAACACACACACAGACACACAGACACAGAGGTCTTTGGGGTATGACAAGGAAAACACACCACCCAGACAAAATGCCACATAGCAATGGGGAGAACAGGCTAACCCTACCAAGACAAAAGCTGCACCAAGATTGGAACCCAGGATTTGAACCCAGTCTCAGGGATGGCTTCTTTAAATAAAGTCAAAGTGATAATTACATCTGAATTTATTGAAAAGGCAAGATTCAAAAAAGTATTTTCTTACTAGAGAAAGAAGTAAAACACACTTGTATGTATACGGGTTGAAATCTATGTAATGAAGCATTAATGTTAGCAGTGCACCTTTCTTAAAATATTTATGATTAATTACAGAACTGAGGACAGCACAGGCTGACGGTAATTAGTGCCTTTCATACCTATCTATTGTGGCAGACGGCCGGGACGCCCCTTTGGCACTGACTCCGACATAGGCTGCACATGGGGGGAGCAGACATGGGCTGCACACTACGAACCCCCGTAAATCCCCCTGGGTTGCATTGGGGTCACAATCGTGGATCACCAGAGCTCAGCCCCATTGGGCTCCGTGGCCACTGCCGGGGGGAGCTGCACGGCTTCCTGAGCCCGTCTGCACCTGGAAGTGCAGCCTGAATTGGGTGAATCATCACCTGGAGCACTTCCAATAGGGCTATAAGAGGAGCCAGCAGGCACTACCCTAAGCGCCAGAGGTGGGAGGAGGAGGACAAAGCTGCCTGGAAGGAGTGGAAGAAGAAGAGTTTATTTTGGTGTTTTTCTTTGTGTGTTTTGGGGACTGTGCAGGGTCTGTGGGACACCGGAAAGACGTGCCTCACAGCTGAAGAAAATAATTTTTGTTTCATTTTCACACGACTCCAGTGTCTTGTTTGTGTTGGGCATCTTTTTCCACACTGTCTATCTATTATATAGAGCCTTTCACATCTATCTATCTATCCATTGTCACACACGTGTGCATGGGAAGCAGCTGAAGGGCTTAGACAATACTGTTTATACATCTGCCCGGTGTACGCTGACGCTCTTTCTGAGTTCTCTGCAGGTCTTACCCGGGAAATCCCACCAGGAGCCGCCATTTCCAGGAAGGACACATCACTTCCGGTTCCAGCCCCAATGATGATGTCACTTCCAGTTCCGGCCCAGAGGACGACGTCATTTCCGTCCTCTGTGCTATAAAGCTCACTGCCTTTGCTTAGGCAGGCAGTTCTGTTTTGGACTCTGTTGTGTAACAACTGTTTAAAATGCCTCAAAGACTTTTGCAGCCGGGAAACCAAATTAAACGGGTGGCTGCCCCAAACCTTTCCACGTCTCTGGTCTCCGCTTATTACACCATCTATTATATAGTGTCTTTCATATCTATCTATCTATCTATTATATAGTGCCTTTCATATCTATCTATCTATCTATCTATCTATCTATCTATCTATCTATTATATAGTGTCTTTCATATCTATCTATTTATCTACTATATAGTGCCTTTCAAATCTATCTATCTATCTACTATATAGTGCCTTTCATATCTATCTATCTATTATATAGTGTCTTTCATATCTATCTATCTATCTATCTATTATATAGTGTCTTTCATATCTATTTATTACATAGTACCTTTCACATCTAATTATTTATTATATATTGCCTTTCACATCTATCTGGGTGGCATGGTGGCACAGTGGGTAGGACTGCTGCCTTGCAGTTAGGGGACTCGGGTTCACTTCCTGGGTCCTCCCTGCGTGGAGTTTGCATGTTCTCCCCGTGTCTGCGTGGGTTTCCTCCGGGCACTCCGGTTTCCTCCCACAGTCCAAAGACATGCAGGTTAGGTGCATTGGTGATCTAAATTGTCCCTAGTGTGTGTGCGCCCTGCGTTGGGCTGGCATCGTGCCCGGCGTTTGTTTCCTGCCTTACGCCCTGGGATTGGCTCCAGCAGACCCCTATGACCCTGTAGTTAGAATATAGCGGGTTGGCTAATGGATGGATAGATCAAATCCAAATAAATCTAAAAAAATCCAAATCTTATTATGTGATATCATCTACTGTTAAATTCTGCTCTGTACTTCTAAAATTTTTATCTGTATACTGTATTGAGGATTTGTTCTGTTCTGTGTATTGTATTGTATTGACCCCCTTCTTTTTGACACCTACTGCACCCCCAACCTACTTGGAAAGGGGTCTCTCTCTGAACTGCCTTTCCCGAGGTTTCTATCATTTTTTCCCTGCTGGGATTTTTTTGGTGTTTTTTCTTGTCTTCTTAGAGATTCACAAGGCTGGGGGGCTGTTAAAGCCCATTGAGGCACTTCTTGTGTGGTTTTGGGCTATACAAAAATAAATTGCATTGTATTGTATTGTATCTCTCTATCTTAATATGTATTATATAGTGCCTTTCTATCTATCTTTCTATCTATTATATAGTGCCTTTAATTTTTTCTATCTATCTATCCAGCATGAGTTTTAAACAACAGAAAGTACTAGTGAAGCGAAGGCACACAAATTAAAATGTAAAACAAGACACACTGAGCACTCACCATGCTAAAGGACAGGAGGGCATGCGTCTGCAGGGCACGATGACTGAAGTCAATTGAAAATGTCAGCCTTTCTATATTCAAGCTAACAGGATCCACTCGTTCCATTTTTAATTTAATGTTTGCACACAGCACAACACACAAGAATACAATCCATGGCAGAACAAATAAGATGAGAATAATAGAAATGTAACAGAGGAGAAACTCCTGAAACAGAGCTGAGGGGACGCCGTGAGTCTGTCGCAGGCTCCACTTCACACTCCCCTCGAGTGGCCCATTCACGTAACTGCAGTTCTTCTCATTTTCACTCCTAAGCAGCCAAACCAATTGTGGTTTTTCTTTTTTTTCTGGCTGCGACACTCCCGGCTGTCCATTGGGGACATCGGAGTAGAACTGAAAGTCTTTTAGAGGAGCAGCCAGTCACTTTTAACCAAACGGCCAGACGTCACTCACACTCGGGGTCCGTCTCCCTATGTTTGGATCGTTTTTCTCGCTCTGCTCCAGATCACTATTAGGAATGCGCCACATCCTGAGTTGACAGCCAGCCGTATTTTCTCTGTTTTTATATTGCAGCATGGAGACGACTGCTGTTTGCGCTCAAAGCCCAATGGCGTCCACGTTTGGGCTGCTTCGAGGTGACACCACAGTTGCTTCCACGCATCTTCTGAGCCAAAAACTGACGGCTCCTTGAAATGACTACTTGAGCTAACCAACATGTTAATTTGCAACTCCTGCCTATTCATTTGACTTTTGATTATAGCTGTTGTTCAGATGACATACCAGCATGAGCCAGACAGCCTAGAATGACAAATCTATTTTTGCATATTACATGGGCCCGAAATAGAAACTGCATTTTTCAGCATTTATGTCAAATATGTTTAACATGATAAACCGATAAATAGCAGCTTGAAGGAAAAGTGTATGTGAAGAATGCCAGTTTTGATGGTTGGTTTAATATTTTCATTCATGAATGAAAATTTGCGGTTATTCTCAATCGAAAAAAAAAAAACACCTAAGCCCCCTGTAAACACGTGAAGAAGATGGAGACGCAGCAGCGCTGGCATTCCTTTCTAATTGTGCACATTGTAAGATGTTGCCTGGCTGCCTCACACTTGGCACATTTTGCCTGTGCCACTCATGCACACCCCAGGACGAGATGCGTCACTGTCGCCACCAGTCTTGTCTCCTTTTCCCTTACTCACAGTGCAGAAAAAACACCCCAATAAGGGCAAGAGAGTGAAAGAAGCCCCGCCCCTTTCTGATATAAAAGGGTGTCTCATTTGGACCCGAGAGCTCAACTGACCCGTAAATACCAGAGGACGCCACTAGAGGGCGATAAAGGCCACTGTCCACATTATTGTGACAGCGCCATCGTGCGCCTGTTAAGTTCTTTTATGTTTGCTTTATTCCTGAACTAAACAGGTTTTGCCCAGTTGGCACCCCAACTATTTTGGCACCTACCTGCCCTGCCTTCACACTCGCCCACCCCCATGCCTGTCGTTCACACCCAACAAAAGTGCAGGACCCTGAAGTTGTGACACTGCTGAGATGTTTTTTTGTTTGTTTTTTCTGTCCTCCCTGGCCATCGGACCTTACTTTTATTCTATATTAATTAGTGTTTCCTAATTCTATTTTTATATTTTGTCTTTTTTTTTTCTTTCTTCATCCTGTAAAGCACTTTGAGCTTCATTTGTATGAAAATGTGCTATAGAAATAAATGTTGTTCTGACGTCTCAATGCCCTCCACTACAGGAGTGCCCCCTAGTGGAATACATCTTTTGGGATTTTGCTGACACCTTTGAGGAAGAAAAGGGAAAAGGAAGAGTCGTAGTGAGGAAAAAAAAAAACATTTTTTTTAGTTTATTAAGTAAGACTCATAATGACCCAACGAGGCTCCGCCCATTCTGATCCAGATGATACAAAAAGGGGCCGCCCCTTGGGAGGAGTCACTTCATTTGGATCTTAGCCTTGGAGCAGGGCAGAGCTCCATCGAGTGGCTGTTGATTAAAAGGGGTGGCCCAAGCTGGCATGCCAACCTCTTACCTGGCCGCACTTGAGCCAGGGGGTGCTATGCCATAGCAGGGTACTCTCATATTTACACCCACAGTGGGCTGATTTAGGATCACCGGTCACCCATTTCTGTGTTGTAGCAGGAAAGCCACAATGACACGGGGAGGATAATAACACGGCAAAAGAAAGAAACAACCAGCTAGATGGGGCAGCAGTTCATTCCGGGGCCACCATACTGTAAATCAGCCATGATGTAGTGTGAGATCATTAGCCCCCAGAGCGGCAGTTCATTGAAGAAGAGCAGCGAGGATTCAGCCTCATTCATCCTGCATATTCAGAGAGTTTGGAGTGCCATCAATAATAAGAATGAGCTACCATTAAACCTGCACAATCCTTTTAAAATGCAGCCTGGCCATCTAAAAATGAATAATCCTGCTAAGAAATGCCAAAGAGATCAATCAGACATTTTAATTATTATTTGAAGAATGATAGGCCTGTCAGGAAATCCACCGAGGCCGAGCGTGTAAACATTTTCAAAGGCGAGCGCCGGCAACAATGCCCGCCAACTCCGGCTTCACTCGCTGCCACCGCCGCCAACAACACTTCATTTTATTTTTTTTTCTTCTTGCCCCTTTGCTCTCCACAGGAACTAAAACATATGAATATCCAAGAATGTGTTGCAAGATCAAAATTTCAAATGCACGGCTGCAGATTATTTAAAAAAAGTAACAATTAGGATTCCTGCTCGTCTTTATCAAGGACTGCTGGAGAATCCTTGTGCTTCAGAATAAAAGATATGGACCCTGAAGTGGAACGCGCCAAGCACATCCGGCCAGGGTGGACTGCGACACCTAATGTTGTCACACACATGCGCTTGGGAGGCAGCTAGAAGGACCAAAAGAAGGTAATTCCATGCCAGGCCACAGGGGGTGGCGGGGTGCACTAAACCTTCCTCTTTAATCTCTGGCGGACCAGACACAGGAAATTCTGCCTGGGTCTGATGACGTCCTTTCCGGTTCCACCCCACCCTATAACGTCACTTCCAGTTACTAGCCCTATGATGTCACTTCCATTTCTGGGCACAACGACGCCACTTCCGTTCCTTCCCCCCCATGACGTAACTTCTGGTTTCCCATTCCAAAATGACGTCATGTTGGTGTCTGGGACCAATGACACGACTTCCAGTTTCGGCTCCAGTAATGTCATTTCCGGTTTCCGGGCCCTATGATGTCACTTACGTTTCTGGCCCCAACGATGCCACTCCCAGTTCCAGCCCCAATGATGTCACCTCCTTTTTTTTCTGGGCCCAATGAAAGTCACTTCTGTTTCCGGGCCTAATGATGCCACTTCCAGCCACCGGGGTCCAATGATGTCACTTTCCGTTTCCGGCCCCAGTGATGTCACTTCTGGCTTCTGGGCCTAATGACACTACACCCGCTGGCCCGCCATAAAGGCCATATAGCCTCCTTCAGTTCTCAGCTCCTGTTGTGAACTCCATCTGTATGCTACTGCACCACCAACACTTCAACTCCGCAGCCTTATTCAGGTATACGGGTGGCTGCCTGAAATCTTTTCCTGTGTCAAGGTGGTTTATTTTTTACAATGTACAAATCCAGACGGGACGCTCTTATCTCCACAACCCGTGATGTCAAAAGCCGAAAAGGCGAGGAGAAGTCAAATGTTTCCAAAGGACGCCCCCTCTTCTTTCCGGTACAGTCTGGAGTGTGTCGGTGGAACTGTGTCACCCCATTCAGCCCCAAGAGCCGTTGTGATGTTGGACATGAAGACCACTGGCCCTCTGGTTCATCCCAAAAGTGTTGGCTAGTGCTCGACTTCCTGCATGTCTTTGTGGGCCTAGCTTTGTGCAGAGGGGGCACAGTCATAAAGTAAATCAGATGAGGGTCTCACAAACTGTCACAGGAGGTGCACAAATGTTTTTGCAACATTAACAGTACCCTTCACTGGAACTGAGGGAGCCTAGGCCTAAACCCTAAACAAACAGCCCCAGACCACCAAACCTTTCAGTAGGTACTAGGCACTATGATCGTGTTCTCCTGGTGTCCACCAATCCTGGTAATGATAATTCTTTACATTTATTTAGGGCTTCTCTAATTACTCAAAGCGCTTTTCATATTGAGTGGGGAGCCACTTCAACCACCATCAGTGTGCAGCATCCACCTACATAATGCAACAGCAGCCATTTTTTTGCCAGAACTCTCACTACACATTAGCAGTTAGGTGGTGAAGTGGTAAGAGAGAGAGAGAGACACACACACACACACACACACAGGGGATGATTAGGGGGCAAGACTGAGCAGACTGTGGTGGGCAGTTTAGTCAGGACATCAGAATACCCCCTACTCTTTACAAAGGATGCCCAGGTATTTTTTAATGACCACAGAGAGTCAGGACTTCGGTTTTTATGTCTCATCTGAAGGACGGCACCATTTTCACAGCAGGGTGTCCCCATCACTGCACTAGGGGCATTGGGATCCACATTCAGACCACAGGGTAACCGCCCCCTGCTGGCCTCACAAACACCTCTTCCAGAAGTAATCCAAGCTTTTCCTAGATGGTCTCCCATCTAAGTACTGGCCAGGCTGAATCAGGCTTAACTTGAGGTGGAAGTGCAGGTCTGAAGTGCAGGTGGTGTGGCCTTCAGATTGGTCCATCAGCCCACTAGACAGTGAAGTGTGACAAGGGATTCATCACTCCAGAGAACTCATTCCCAAGTCCAATTCCCATTCACATTTGTGTACACCTGCTCGGCCTTGGGAACCCATTTCATGAGTTCCCTGATGCACAATTCTTGAGCTGATGTTGCTTCTGGAGGCAGCCTGGAACTCTTTGAGAATGACAGAGGACTGGGGCTTTAACCACACCACATCACCCGGCAGCCACAGAGTGTGTGCTCTACCACTTCTACTTCACAATGATAGATAGATAGATAGATAGATAGACAGATTTATTTATTACCTTACGTATGTATGTTACATTGGCATGTAATGGCTTTAGAAACTGGACAAATGACAACAATGCCCATTGCTGTGATACTGTGGTGCCCCACCAGAGCCCAAAGGAGACATCCTCAAATTTCACCCTTGGCCGTTCAGGGTGGGTGGCTCAGTTCTTTGTGCCTATGCCTGCCAGCCCCCCAGGTCCTGGCCTGACCGCTTACTGCATGGAGTTGCCAGTTCTCCCCATGCCTGTGTAGGTTGTTATCATAAATTTTGATCGCTCATTTACTAAGGACTTAATGATAAGGTTAAATGGTGACTTGAGACTGGGCCAGTGCCCCTGACGGAGTGTTCTGCGAAAGGACTGGTGCCCATTTCAGTGACAACTCCTGCCAGACTGCTTTACCTATATGTTTGTGGAGGTGTCTGTATACATGCAGTAGACGCACACAACACTACTTGGTCGCTTATTACATGTTTACTTCCCTGTTCCTTTGTGCCTGTTGGTAAATTAATTTGAATTTCTCCACTGGATTAATAACAGTTAGCTAATCTAATATTCTTGCATCTATTTCTTTGACATCCTGTAAAACACTTTGAGCTTCATTCTTTGTATGAAAATATGCTACAGAAATAAATGTTATTGTTGTCATATCGGATTACATTTTGGGACTTGTTGGCTTTGGATTACCTTTTAAGCAAGTCCTTTCTTGCCTTACTTTCAATTTTTGTACCTTTTAACTAAATATCACGTCCTTCCCAATAAGAGTTTTTATTTATTTTTTTTTACAGCTCCTCTTCCTTGAAGGGCATTTTTGATCTATTTGAGACTTTTAGGATACTTTAAAACATTAAAAGGCCTGTATAGGCCAAAGCCTGCCTGTAGACGTGGGAGCTCATGCTGACTGGCATTGTCACATTTGAGTCTATTTCTATTTCGTCTCTTTTTTGTTCATTTTTGATACTTTAGTTACTTTTTTATATAGATACTGTCATGCATTTATATGATTTGCCTTATTATGTATTTAAGATGAATATTATTTGATTTTGTCATTATTTAGTTCCAATGGTATATATTGTTGCGGTCGACTTGGGGTTGTGCCCAGCTGGGACGCCTGGAAGGACAGGGAAAGGGACTATGCCTCCCCCAGACTATGAGAGTGAAGCAGCCCTGGTTTGTATGGGGGCCATGGGGCGTCCGGAGGAGTGAGAAGCCCTGGATGTCAGCACTTCCGCCACACCCGGAAGTGCTGCTGGAAGGAATACCAGGGACACTCGGGAGTGCTTCCGGGTGGATATAAAAGGGGCCGCCTTTCTCCAGTCAAGGGCCAGAGTCGGGAGGAAGAGGACAAAGCTTGGAGCAGAAGAAAGAAAGGTCCATTGGAAGGCCCGCACTTTAAGGGTGTTTGGTGCAGGGGGCACTGTGTGCTTTTGCGGGACTTTATTGAGGACAAAAATGTAAATAAATACGTGTGTGTTGGAACTATCAGTGCCTTCCTGCCTGTGTCTGGGCTGAATCTCCACAATATTTGTTCTGTTGCTTGTGATTTGTGGGTGGAGCCTTTAAGAGGCGGGGCCACCCTGACCTCATCATTAGGGGTCTGGCTGCCTTTCGATTTTGAATAAATTTGCAAACCTTTCTGAAAACTTGTGTTCACTTTTGTTATTATGGGTTATTGAGTGTAGACTGGCGGGCACACACAATAAAGTGTGTAGAAAGTGAAGGGGTCTCATTGTTTGCAAGCCCACTGCATTTTATTGCAATATCATATCATTGCAGTGTAACTGAACCACTGCACTGTGTGAAGATCTCCCGTTCTCTAGGTGGTTAGCGGGTCAAAGCTGATAAAGTCCTCTTCCTCTTCTTCTCCTTTTGGCTGCTCCTGGGTAATCTTTTTCCATCTCTTCCTGTCCTCGTCATCTTGTTCTGTTACACCCATCACCTGCACGTCCTCTCTCACCACATCCATAAACCTTCTCTTAGGCCTTCCTCTTGTCCTCTTGCCTGGCAGCTCTATCATTAGTACCCTTCTCTCATTATACCCAGCATCTCTCCTCTGCACATGTCCAAATCAACGCAATCTTGTCTCTCTCAACTTGAGCTGACCCTCTAATGTCCTTATTTCTTAATCCTGCCCATCCTTGTCACACCCAATGCCAATCTCCACATCTTCAACTCTGCCACCTCCAGCTGGTCAGTGCCACCGTCTCCAGCGCATATAACTTAGCTGGTCTCACTACCGCCCTGAAGACCTTCCCTTTCACTCTTGCTGATACCCGTCTGTCACAAATCACTCCTGACACTCTTATCCACCAACTCCACTCTGCCAGCAACTCTCTCCTTCACCTCTCTTTGATAAAGTCCTCCATATTCCTTTATTTTCTTTTGAACCACAGGACGCTTTTCCAAAGCAGCTCTGGTTTAACGGCCCCATCCTCCCTTGCATGTTAATTTCCTTTGGCTTTCCAAAAAGAGAGGCGGAGGTCCAACATGTTTCCGTCTGCTTGGGAGCTTCGACATCCTGCATTATCCTTCCGTCCCAGTCTTGCCTCACAGTGAAATTTTGCTGACAATATCTTGTCTCCCCCTTTTGAGCCGCCGCTGAAAAGCTGCAGAATTCCTTCCTGATTTCTCCAAATAGGGCAGGGATGGAAGACCCTGGGAAAGCCTAAACCTTTTGGCACCTTTAATCAGATCCTCAAACTGCACCTCTTTACACTCACATTAAGTTCTATGCAAACACTCAGCTTAAATAGTGTGTGTGAAATGTGCTCATGAGGTTCAGGGCCCATCGGAGACGTAGAGACAAAGGGCTGGCATTCATACGCGTTCAGGAAGTTTGACGCATTTGAAATTTCCACCATTCTCAATGTTTGCTTTTTTTTTCCTACCCTCCATATAATGTATACGCGTATTGTTCTGCTTGTGTATGCTGACCTTGCCAGATGCCATGTGTACAAAACTCCTCTTTTCCTTAATCAAACAAGTGGCTTCGTAAGCCAGGATGGCACGCGGCCATCTCTGGCTAGCAAATGATGCAAGGCCCAGACAGACAAGCCAAGATACCTCTGAGCTGTGCCAGCCAAAGGAATGCCAAGCATGACTCACATAATGGTGCACTATGCCATAAAACTAAGGGAGCCTGTTAGAAAGCCTACCATTTTCAGAAGGGTCTCGGTTCCCTCGGTTCTTCCTGTAGAGCTATTCTTCCATCTGCGGGATTCCCAAGTGCTTCCCGATGGGTGGTTTAACAGCACTTTTTAAAGCTGGTTGTGTCCAAAGCAAAGTCTGGGCGGCGCGTTTAGTCTGCTTACTGGACCTGGAGGGGCTGCCGATCACGGGTGTCAAACTCAGATCGCGGTGAGGTGCAGGCTTTCATTCGGCTTATCTTTTTAATTAGTAACCAACAGCAATAGCTTCTTTGGCTCTCATTTCAATTACCTTCAATTTTCAAGATTCAGAACCCTTCACACCACCTTCATCGCTAAGAAGGTGCAATCACTCTGAATGGGGAGAATTTAGAGTCGGCTAATTTGTTCAAACAGAATGATTATCTATAAAAATGTTATATTATTATGAACAATTCTGCACATCCAGTATCTGACACTCCAACACTGAGGATGATCAGACAAAAAATCATTCAGTGAAAGTGTGTGAAGAAACAATATGGTGGATCCTTTACAGCAACAGCAGTTTGTCTACATAGCACCTCACTGGGACTGGGACTGATAATGCAGACATTTTATTTTCTTTGTTTTTAAACATTCTGGTGTGTGTGTGTGTACACTATATATATATATATATGTCTATATATATATATATTTATATTTATATATATATTGTGGTCCCGGCGGGCTCCAGCCCAGGAGGACCAGAGGAGGGCTTGTGCCTCCTCCAGACCACGAGGGGGCATCCGTCCTGGTTATGTTGGGGGCCTCGGGTACAGGGCTTGGAAGCCCAGCCCTGTAGGGACCCGTGGCCACCACCAGGCGGTGGCCCGATGCCAGAATATCCCGTGTGGTCCCCAGCCGGGGCTGGAGCCCGGCCGGGACGCCCAGGAGGACCAGAGGAGGGCTTGTGCCTCCTCCAGACCGTGAGGGGGCATCCGCCCTGGTTATGTGGGGGGCCTCGGGTAAAGGGTTTGGAAGCCCAGCCCTGTAGCGACCTGTGGCCACCGCCAGGCGGCGCCCCGGTGCCTGAGGAACCCTGGAGCGAAGAGAACAGGGGACACCCGGACGGCTTCCGGGTGCGCAGCTGGCACTTCCGCCACACTGGGGTGTGGCCATGACTGATTGCCGGGAAGCAGCTGGAGCCCATCCGGGTTCCCATATAAGGGGCCGCCTCCCTCCAGTCAGCGGCAGAAGTCGGGTGGAAGAGGACGGAGCTGGAGGGAGGACTAGAGGCGGCCAGGAGAAAGGCACTGGAAGAGTGTAGCCTGGACACTGGGGGAATCGGTGCTGGAGGCACTGGGGTGTGTGAGTGCACAAAAACTTGTATATAGTATTGTAAATAAACGGTGTGTGGTGGAACCATGTTGTCCGTCTGCCTGTGTCCGGGTCCCAGTCCACAATATATATACATACATACACTAGCCGACCCCCATGGCTTCGCCTGTGTAGAAGTGAAACAGGACAGTGAGGAGGGTCCTGCCCAGCTCTCTACACCTGACGTTACTCTTCCCCCTCCCCTTGGCCCGCAGCCTCTGTCTCAGATTAGCATGAATATATCACTCCTGCAAGCGAACTATGATTCTTAGTGCGATGAGAGAAGTTGCAAAATCAACTGGAATGTTCAAGAAAATTCTAGAAAAAAAAACGATCTAAATCCGTTAAGTAGTTCTCTCATGAAAAGCAGACAGACAGACGATGGATTTGATATTATTAGAGAAGATATGATTTACCTATCTATTTATGTATTTATTTATTTAAAGAGCTTCTGTAAAAAGCCAAATTTCTTTTTGGGGAGAAAAAAAGTTCTATCTATCTATCTATCTATCTATCTATCTATCTATCTATCTATCTATCATATATTGCCTTTTCATGTCTATTTATTATATAGTGACTTTATCTCTAAATAAAGACTTTGTTTGCAGAGCTCTCAGTCTCTCTAAAGACAACACTAACAACAACAACAATAATAATAATTTTTATTATGTAAAAAGCCAAATTTCGCCCTGGGGACAAATAAAGTTCTATCTATCATATAGTGCCCTTCATGTCTATCTATTATATAGTGACTTTATCTCTAAATAAAGACTTTCTTTACAGAACTCACTCTCTCTAAAAACAACAATAATAATAATACTTATAATAACAATAATAATAATAATAGTTTTATTTATATAGCACAATTCCCATGCTCAAGACAAAAAAGATAAAAGCTCATCTATGACTAAGACCGTAAAGCGCGCTGAACAGGATTTGAAAATGAAAAGTCAAAAATCTGATAAAATCACAACACTCTCAATAATTAATACCATTGTGGTGCTAGAGGTCTTTCTGATGATCAGAAGTCCTCATGCTAACAAGTCATGAGATGCATGGAAGGGAGACCCCCAGACAGGCTGCCAGTCCATTGCAAAGTAATAATATTAATAGCAGAAAAGAATCAGAACAAGATTAAGCAAAAGAATAGAAAAAGGTGCAAAGCCAGTAATATCAGAGCGGCTGCTCCGGGCTGCAGCTTGAGGTTTTCTGACCATTTTCTTTTTCGTTTCCTTTGTTCCCTTGTAATGAGCCTTGCGGTCTCTGGACTGTCATTGCATGACAGGAGCCGTGCAGCAGTGCTCACCAAACAAGTGGGAAACTGGCCTGCAATTTGATGGACTCACACAATTCTGATGAAAGGAAATCTTAAAAGGCGGAATTAATCTTTGAATAATCTGGGGTTCTTATTTTAACCGAGATGGCCAGTCGGTTGATTTTTCTAAACAGTAACTGTTATAAAATTGTAGAGAATTTTCTTACTGTGCTTTTGAACTTTTTTTTAAAACTAGATTTTTATTACAAATACTGAAAACCCTAAAGAAAAATATTAATCTGAACACAAATCTGATGGAACAGTTCCAATGATTACCCTTCACAAAAGCACCTGAGATGTGTAAAAATGGTGCATTAAGGTAACGCTGTTGTGTTACTTCTGAACACTTTGAAATCCTTCTCAGTTTTTATTTTTAATCCTGACCAGGGCCGTTCTTAGCAGTTTGTGGGCCCTACACGGTTCAGAAATGTGCAGGCCTTGGGGTCCGCAGCTCAGGAAGGTGTTCTAATAAAATGTCCGGAAGAGAACGATAAAATTTAGGATGTATCGTGACACACGACGTTAGGGACTGGCACAGACGGCTGCAGTGCCAGGGGCATGACAGGGGCCCCAGGCCCACAGCCCGACAACCAAAAAAAAAATTGTAAGTTGGGGCCGAGTCGGGGCCCTATGCGGATGCGTAGTTCGCGTATGTCTAAGAATGTCCCTGACCTGACTAACCGGTACAAGAAGACCCAACATGTGATATTCCATTCAACTTGTTTTGATGTCTTTTGGGGGTTTCTCCTATTTTTTTGGCCCTCTAGGTCAGTAAATCCCTCATTTTTAGGCCATGTTTGGGCCAAACTGTATGCAGGAAACGACACGCTTATTGTACTGGCCTAACGGAATCTCCTGTTCAATAATCCCACAAGCTAAACACCTTCATGCAATAAATCCCCGGAACCACGAAGTGATGTTGAGAAAGTTAAATTACACAAATGGTGTGAAACTGTAAATAGAAATACAAACAAACACGAATAAGTACTTCTAAAAGTAATATAAAGTAAATACAGCAGCATTGATAACTAACAGCTTAACAGCCAAAAGCTCAGTAGATTTACATGTTGAAATATAACATTTACTTTAACCTTCCCTGACCAAAATTAGTTAAATAAAAGCTACAAAACTAGAAACAAGAGATCACTTTCAGGCAATGCCTAACTAAGCAGGATGGAGAAGGATTGTTTGAGAGAGCAAACACACCAGGCTCACTGCTGCTGCATTCACTTCCTACTTCCTGTCACACTGACTTCCTATTTCCACTCACTTCCTACTTCCTGTCCCACTGACTTCCTATTTCCACTCACTTCCTACTTCCTGTCACACTGACTTCCCATATCCACTCACTTCCTACTTCCTGTCCCACTGACTTCCTATTTCCACTCACTTCCTACTTCCTGCCACAATGATTTCTTGTTTCCAAAAAGCAGCAGCAGCAGGATTTTTATGTTAGGGTTACAAAGGTTTGCTAAGCAATCAGAACTTCACTGGCAGTACCAGGACGCTTACAATAAACAGTAAACCAGTAGGTGTCTTCAGCAAAAATCAGGATATGAGTCTGTCCAAGCCACCCGAGTCAGCGCCAGTAGTTCACCCCTAATAGGATACCAGGGCTGAAAGTTATTCTTTTTCACAAAAAATCAAAGAAATGAGGATCGCTAACATAAGCATGTGGAGTGTCGTTTTACGTTGTTTTGAGGTTGCTGATCATGAATGTGATCATATTTTCATCATTTGATTTTTTTCTGGTGGTCCTTGCCCTCTAACAACTACTCCCACAAGGATAAAAATGACAAATTTCAAACATAAGCATGTGGGCTGTCATTCTGGACGACCGTGAGGTTGGTGATTCCGAATAAGAGGTTATTCTTTGATCTAGCTCTCTATGCTCCTCTATCAGAGGGTGACAAATGACAGATTTCAATTAAAATCAAGAATACTTAGACATTAAACAATTAAAGCACACATTTTAATATTTCAAATATTTGTCCCAGCTATTCTTATTTATTACATACTTATACCTCATGAAGTACATTTCTGATGAACACCCTAAATTGCAGCGGTTTATTCTTTTTTAGAACATTAGAACATGAAGCCTCGACCCTTTGTATTTTATATCAGTTAATTTATGGTGAGTAACATTTAAACAATTAAAATGGCTGCTCGCTACAGTAATTCAAATATATTTTGTCATGTTTGCATAACACATATTTATTGAAAGAAGTGCATGTAATATAGTGTAATAAGGTTGAAGCCACCATATAAATGCCACCAAAGTTAAAGCAGCCTCACAGGAAAAGGATGCTTGGGTTTCAGCATATGTATATGTGGGAGACCTTAAATGCACAGAGTCAACCAAACTATTGCGTACCAACCTTAAAAGCAGAATTCCACCACATTATGAATTGCCACCCTAACAGCACGAGTCCACCACATTATGAAGTTCTGCCTTAAAAACACAAGTCCACCACGTTATGAATTGCTGCTTTAAGAGTACAAGTCCACCAAGTTATAAAGTTCCACCTTAAGAGCACAAGGCCACAACATTATGAATTGCCGCCTTAAGAACATAAGTCCACTACACTATAAAGTGCCGCCTTAAGAGGTCAAGTCCACCACATTCTGAAGTGCCGCCTTAAGCACAGAAGTCCACTACAGTATAAAGTGCTGCCTTAAGATGGCTATTTAAGATGATTCTGTATAATGTCACGTTCAACAGGTAGATTATGATGTGAGATTCATTAGTGGTGAAATTTAAACTCTGCTTCAGCAGCAGTGCTTTAATTATAGAAAACTGTTTGGGATCAAAGGTGTATTTTATTACATCGTAAACACATTACTGCCTTTTAATAAAATAATGCACAAATATTCTTAGGCCATTTTGTATCAAAAGCTGCATAAGAGGTTTTTCTTTTCAGCAAGCAAGCAGGAAAGTGACTGGTAGCTATGGGGTAACATCTGCTCTCTTGTTCTTTTATTGCTTATTTTAGCAATAAATAGATAATTAAGGTACATATACTTTTGTAGAAGTAGCATCTGGTCTATTGTTGCTTGTCCGCACACAGGTAAATAAAAATAATCCATTTGAAATCACGCAGAAAATTACCGAAAATATGAAACCCAATATGTCTGGAAATCGGGCTGTCAACGTCTACTGCGTATTCGGCGATGTTTTTAAGGCAGGCGTTGCCTGAAGTCGCTATGTGATTCTTGTGATGTCTGCACTTCTTGCTGAGACATCACTACAGACAACACCTCAGCTCACATTTGGATGTTTAGTGTAGCAGATCATTTGAACATCATCTATTCGGCCCACATTCTCAAATCTCTTTAATAAAGAAAGAATTCCAGAGATGACATCTCCAGTGAAGAGCTCAGTTCTGATCACCATCAGTAAATCGTTATGGTTACGCCTTACATCGAAAAAGCACAAAAGTTTATTTTAGTAGAAACTGGGAAAGGAAGCATAGTCAGACACTGAGCAGAGCTCATAAACCAACAAGACGATCGATCCTGTGTTTCACCAAAACTCTCCTCGCAAACTAAGAAGTCACAAACCAACTAAATTATCTCAGAAAACCAAGTCAAACCAAAAACAAATCACGCTGCACATGACGGTTGTCCTTTCCCAATCTCAGATGACACGGCGATGACCTTATAGAACGTTGTTCCACTGGCAGTGCTCACCTATATGCATAGTGACGATACACGCAAGGACCACCGCACGGTAAGACCCTAGGAGTGCACAGTCAGATCCAGCATTTACATTTATTCACTTAGCAGATGCTTTGGTCCAAAGCAATTTACAAAGGAGGTCAACGTAATCTAAGGACATTTTTAGTAAACAAGTGTTTCAGAATGAGGTGACAAAGTCACAAGTGAAGAGTGCAGAACAAAATTCAAGTGAGTTACGCTTTCTTAGCTGGAAGAACCTCTCAAAGCCGTTATCAGTTTGACTGAAATTCACAGAACAAGAGAGTCTTCAAACGCTTCTTCAACACACGGATGGAAGGTGGGCGGCTCGTTCCACCAGCAAGGAGCTACAAATGAATAGAGTCTGATTGGAGATTTGATGGCAGGCCCGAGTGGGCGAGAAGAAGCATAGGACCTCACAAGTGTCTCCATATACATAGATGCTGACCCATCGACTACTCTGTAGACGAACACCAAGGATCTGAACTTAGCAAGTGGTCGTTATGCACATGCTGACAAAACTGATCACCACAAGTGAAGAGCTCAGAACCAAACTACAAGCGAGTTACACTTTCTAGATTACAAAAACTTAACAGCTAATGTCAGTTAGACAGAAATTCACAAAACAAGAGGGTCTACAAACATTTCTTAAGACCATAGAGGAAGTCCAGCAGCCAGAAGCTATGCGTGAGAAGAGTCTGGATTGAGATTTGACACCATGCAGAGGTAACACCTCCAGACACCATTCATCATCAGACCTGAGAGGTCAAGAAGGAGTACAGAACATCAGAAGAGTCTCCATACACAGTGGAACCTCGTGTCACAACCGTAATTCATTCCAAAACTCTGGTCACAACCCAATTTGGTCATGACCCGAAGTAATTTCCCCCATGGGATTGTATGTAAATAAAATTAATCCATTCCAGACCGTACAAACTGTATGTGTGAGACGTGTGAATCTCTGTCTTGTACCCTAAAACACGAGTGTGTGGTCGTGAACAGAAGCAAAAGTTTGGCGAACTTTTTGGTTGTAACCCGATTTGTGCGTGTTCCGAGACATTCGTGACCCGAGGTTACACTGTATATTGTGACGTGTGAGTCTCTGTCTTGTACCCTAAAACACGAGGCTGAGTCTCAGTACTTTAGCAAAACCACCTTTTTTTCAGCCGGTGATTTATTGTAGCAGGATCTACTGCTCTCTTATACACAGAAACAGTAGTCAGGCAGGGTTGTGGCCAAGTTAGTGGCTGAGTAATCCTGTCACCCATCGACTGCATGCGCTTAGAGTGCGACTGTGATCTTTGCGATCATTTCAGATTTGCTTTCGCGGTGAGCTGCTGCAGCGCTAGGAGCCTGCAGTTGCCCCGGCGACAGATAAGCTGTCTTCCACAGATACACAGATATGGCGATCGTGCTTCGGGATGCTCTTCGGTGTGTCGTTCCATTTGGGGGGTATCCCAAAAGAATTTAGAATCCCCACAATATAGATGCTGCCCCACTGACTACTCTGTAGACAATCTTCATTGATTTAAACTTCATACACGCCATTACAGGAAGCCATTGCAGTGATCTGCAAAGAGAAGTGACATGTGTCCACCTCAGCAGGTTGAACACCAGCTATTTCTCTGTATTTTAAATTATCTGCAGTGACTTGTGGACACATGTCGGTACTCCCACCTGCAGGGAGTTGCAGTAGTCCAGATGTGACACGATCAACACCTGAATCAGGAGTTGTGCTGCACGCTCTGTCAGATACGGCCTGGTCTTGCAGATGTTGTGTAGAGTGGATCTTCAAGTCAGAGAGATCGTAGCAAGATGGTCAGTGAAGGACAACTGGTTATTGCTTACCACCCCAAGGTTGCATACTGTGGTGATGGGTGTTATTGAGAATGAGCCAAGCTCTACAGAGATGGGAGCTGAATAGATGGAAGAGCAGGGATAAAATGAAGGTCCATCTTTGTCAGGATGAGCTGGAGATGGTGCTCCTTTATCCTGGTTGGAATATCAATAATACATGCAAAGACTCAAGATGATACAATGCAGGGCCGTCTTAACGCATGGGCACGCTGGGCAGTTGCCCGGGAGCCCCATGCTAATCTATGTATGCTGTGACTTGCTGAGTGGTTGTGTAGGTAGGGGCCCCAGTGCACGGCTTTGCCCGGTGGCCTATAATTCTGTTAAGACAGCCCTGATACTATGTGGTCCTATAGTGGGAACAACAGGTAGAGCTGCCTATCATCAAGATAGCACTGATAAGAGAAACCATAGGAATCAATGATGGGGCCCAGTTAGAGAGAAGAGGAGAGGGACCACCACTGATCCTTGGGGCACCCTCACAATTGATGTCTGCTCTCACCATACACACAGTAGGATCTGCACCAGAGGTAGGACTCAAACCACCTGAGGGCAGTCCTAGTGATGCCAATGGTTGGAGAGGGTGGCAAGGAGGATCTGCTGGTTGACCATGTTGAAAGCAGAGCAGAAATGTAGCAAACCCTTTATGATAAAAAAGAAGAAAAAAAACTTTAAAAAGAACCAAATTATAACGCTCCTAAAAATGTCAGTTATGTACACTGCTGTAGGAGCTGGACCAAACAGACTGAATACAGTCAGGCTCCAAAGTACGGCTCCATTTGGGACCGGCCAACTGGCCATACGTCAATCACAAAGTGTACAGGTCATTTAAACTGAGGCTCCGTGAGCCTGCTGTGGGTTACCAGTGGGCCTACTTTAACTGCTGGTATGGAGCAGCACAAACTGATCTCCGAGTCCTGGCATCCTCACGCCCGATCCATGTTTGTCAACCATTGTTGCACTGTCAGTGAGTCAAAGCTTGCTGTCATTGGTTCACTAGCAGTGAATCACCTAAGCCAGTGTTTTTCACCCAGGTTGCCAGGTTGCCACTGTTGGTCCACAAGCGGGTCACCTAAGCAATCAGAGGTAATAACGGATATACTTCCCTGTTTCCAACTTAGCTTGGAGGGTCATCAGTGAACTTTAAAGGGCAAAACTGAGTCATGGGACTATAAAGGTTGAGAAACGCTAATGTGATGGGCTCAATGCACTGGCCACATGGAATAGCGCTGATCAAAACAAACATATCAGACCCTGTGAAACAATAAGGATGATAGTGAGAGATTTATTACTGCAGCTAGTTTTGGCAATTTCTAGAAGATTAGGACCTTATTGTTTTCCTAAAATCCTCAGTCATAAGTACAGATCGCCTCAAATCGGTCGGCCGTAAATCAACGTATGACTGCATTTCAAATCTATAATGCTGCTTGTGTCACTAAGAAATCTTTGGTCTATTAGAAAAGTAAAAACAGTAAGAGATGTGAGGATCTTCAATTCAAACATCAAAGCAGTTTTTATTGTATGGTGCAAAAATCTGGAGGAAGACCACAATTCCAGAGCAGAGGATCCAAACCTACCAATCCCATCAAAACCTATCTTTAAACATACAGTGGCCTGGGAAAATACGAACTGATAAACTGTGTCAGAAAGCAGGACAAGAGCCAGTCACCAAGCAAGTCCAGAGGAGAAAGTGGAGCTAGACAGGCCAACCCTCAGGAAACCTGCTTCTAACATCACCCTGCAGGTCCGGATCTGGAAATCTCCCTTTAGGGAAGAGAGGCAGACTAAGAAAAACCTGGAAGGCACCAGCTGGACAGCCCCAAGCCAAACTTCCTGGAGATGTGGCGTCTGTTAGAGTCCAACTCCTTTATGTTTGGTGTTTTCTGTTTCAGTGCCTCTGTTTTTAAAATGTATGCATTTTTCTTGTGTTTATTATGTTCATTTATGTTTTAGTTATACATTTTGTCAGTATGCAGTTTAGTTTCCATGTATGGTCAGGTGTTCTGTTATATGCATTGTACTTTGTGGGTGGAGCTAAAAGAGGCAGGTCCACAATGATGTGAGCACTGAAGGCCCGCCCTCAGCTTTTATTGCTGCATTCATGCTAAGAAGTCACGATGCAAGATACCTTTGTTGTCACTGTACAATCAAAGATCGTTTGGATCAAGCCTATAGATGCCTTAAATAAAAGTATATAAAAGTAGACAATAAACTAAGTAAACATTAAACTATGAGAAGCACAGTTACTATTAACAGTTCCAAATATGCACTGAGTAAAAATAAAGGTAAACATGTAAGTATAAATAGAGAAATAATAAATGAAGTCACAGTGAAGATTACAGTCGATGTAATGGCCATGTGTTCCACATGGGTCAAGTATGTGACTGTGTGGATGATTTTCTTAATAAATCTCTCTATTATAAAAGAAAATCTTGAGATGAGACGAGGCAATTGCCAAGAGAGTTTTTTCAAGTCCCGCCCTTCTCTCAACCATTTCCGATTCATGGCCCAAGCCCGCGGTTCTCTCACCTCTTATTCGTGTGAATGTTTTTGTCAGACACGGTTCCTGCGCTCTCAGCTCTTATAAATTTTTATGTTTGCCTCACTTTAAGTTCTAAATAAAAGAAGAATTATTATGTCCAAATCTTAATGAAGAATTTCATCCCAAAGGTTTATCAACAGAAGAAATGAGTACATGGGCAATCCTAGCACTGAGAACTGATGAAGTCAAACAAATTAACGTGAAAATTGTTGATCGGTTACATGGCAGATTGTTTAAATGCGTATCAATAGACTCTGCTGAAACAGTTGGTGGTGATCGTGCAGAAGATGAAAACATCAACTTAAAATATCACAAAGAGTATCTAAAACCATTAACACCACCTAGTCTTTCTCTGCACAAATTACTGTAGAAAGAAGGATGCATCGTAATGTTATTGCATAACATGGGCTATGCAATAGGACAAGATTAGTTGTATGTAAAATTGGTCGAACAATTCTGACATGTAAAATTTAAACAGGCGACAAGAAAGGTAATGTAGTACATCTTCAGAGGATAACATTAGACACCAAAGGAGATCTTGATATGCCATTCTTATTAAAACGTTTACAGTTTCCAGTTAGAATAGCTTTTGCTATGACAATTAACAAATCACTGGGACAAACATTTGAAATTTGAATTTGTTTTATTCATTAGATAGAAAGAAACGATATTCATTCACGAGCAGTTATTCGTTGCGCTGTCACGATGTAAGCCCAAGCACAGAATCAAAATTCAATGCGATATTGATGAAAAGTTAATTCCAAATATTGTTTTTACTGAAGTTTTACAGTGAAAGTGTAAGTGTAAAAAGTATTTGCACGTTAATTTCAAAGCCAAACAGAACGAAAACGTATAATGCAACAAATACCTCTAATGCACCATGAAACATAATTTTCTTTCAATTTATTACGTTTTATTATTTTTTTATTATGGTTAATTACTAACTGTAATGTAAAATAATTAGGTCTATTATGCATATGTAACAATTCCCATGAAAATAAGAATCTGTTTAAATTGTACATCTGCTTCACCATACACGAGCGGCACAGCCGTGAAGTGGCTAGCATGTAGCACAGGCATGGGGGTTGGCAAGCAAAGCGAGTAGGGGGCAGAGCCCCCTAGTAATCTCATTGATAAAGTTCCTGCTCTAGCCAAAGGGGCTATGGTTCCTTTCCACTCAAGGTCATTTTTGTGTATTTTATAGATGTTTGTACTTTATTAAGTTTGTTTTAATCTTTGATGTCAGTCCCTTATTCTAGACTAGTAGGCTAAATCCTCCCTGTGGAGTGTGAAGGTCCGACTGCTTGGGGTGAGAACAATTCTAGGCAGGCAGGGAAGGCCTGGCCTGGCTTGCTGAGCCTTTAGGAGGCCTCACACCCTCTTGGCTATAGAAGTGAACTCATATCATAACATGGATTTATGGGCTAAACATGGAGCTATGGGCTAAAGTAAGTAATTAAGCATTTTAAATTTAGATTTGCTTTCTGAATTACTTGAAATTGAGGTCGCCATGCCGATTCAGTGTCTTCTTTATAACTTACTTGAGGCACTTCAGTCCCCCTTTTTCAGATGGTCATAGTACAGACACAGCATTAAGTGGTGCTACAAATGACATTTTAATATCTTCTGAAGTAGGAAATATCACAGTAATCACATTTGTAGACTTAAGAGCAGCCTTTGACACCATTGACCACTCTGTTCTGTTACATAGGCTGGAAAATGATATTGAGATCTCGGCACCATTTTTTTACCCAAAACCCTTGTCATGGGACATCCAGTAAATTTAGTCTTGATACAAACCTTAAATTAATTGATAACCAAAAAATAAGCTGTATAATTAGACCAAGGGATAAAACCAGACCCTCCACCAGGGGCATCTGTAATAGAAATTTACTTCAAATTAAAACAAAAAATATATCAGCAGTTCAGAAAGAACCATGCAGTTTTAAATGCTGTTTATTGAACATTCGCTCTCTTGGCACTAAAGCTGTTTTGGTAAATGATATTATATTAAGTACAAAAGCTGATCTGTGTCTTCTCACTGAAACCTGGTTTAGTAAATGTGACACTGTTCCCCTAGCTGAGGCGTCACCAGATGGATACTCGTTCCTTCATAAGTCTAGAGATTCTGGTCGAGGAGGAGGCCTTGGAATAATTCATTGTAACAAAATGCAAATCACTTCTAAAATTTAGGCAACTTTACATCCTTTGAGGCATTCATTTTAAATATTAAAACAGATTCCAACACAATTATAGTGCTAGTCTACAGACCACCAGGGCCATATTCATTGTTCATGACTGAATTTAGCAACCTTCTATCTGATTTGGCTATAAATTATGATCACGTAGTTCTGATGGGGGATTTTAATGTACACATTGATGTGGAAACTGACACTTTTAGCAAATGTTTTACTTATTTGTTAAATTCAGTAGGATTTTGTCAGATTGTCAAAGGTCCAACTCATAATCATAACCACACATTAGATTTAATTATAACTTACAAAGTTGAAATTCAAAATTTAAATATTACTCCATTAAATGAAGTTATTTCCGATCACTTCTTAATTACATTTGATTTAGTTCTGCCCATGCCAACGCACTCACAGATTAAAACAAAGACAGTGCGACATCTAGATTGTAATTCTGCTTCAAAATTTATAGATACCTTGAGTAAGTCGAGTGTAATTGTGGAAAACCATTTAGATCAGTTAACATCAAATGTAAACGTGGAAAACAATTTAGATCAGCTAACATCACATTATAATGTGACCTTGAGAGATGCACAGTGGCTCCCCTAAAACAAAAGTGATCAAAGCACATAGAAACTCTCCCTGGTTTAATGAAAACACTCAAGCTCTTAAATTAGAGTGTCGAAAACTGGAGCGCAGATGGAGAACAACAAAGCTACATGTCTTTCAAATTGCATGGACAGAGAGTGTTAATAAATATAAAAAAGCCCTCTTTAAAGCTCGCTCAGAATACTATTCTACATTAATAGATAGCAATAATAAAAATCCTGGGTACTGTTTAGAACAGTGGCTAAATTAACAAATGGGAATTCAGATCAACAGTGCAAAATACCAACAGATATTAGCAGTACAGACTTTATGAACTTCTTCAATGAGAAAATTAAAAATATAAGATCCCAGATCTCAGCATCACAGTACAAACCAAATACTAGCTTAGCAGACCCTGTCTCACATTGCATTCAGCACTTTAGTAATTTTAATCCTGTAACTGAGCAGGAAGTCTTAACTTTAATTTCTAAAATGAAGCCCACTACTTGTTCCCTAGATCCAGTGCCAACAAAACTAGTAAAAAGTGCAATGGATGTTCTTGCAGTCCTATTCTAACCATTATCAATAGTTCATTACTGCATGGCACGTACCTGATGCACTAAAAGTGTCAGTCATTAAACCTTTACTTAAAAGTCAGACCTAGACCCACACATACTAAATAATTATAGGCCTATTTCAAATTTACCATTTCTCTCTAAAATACTAGAAAAGTAGTCGCCAGTCAGCTTCAGTCACACCTTACATTACAATTTATTTGAGAAATTCCAGTCTGGTTTTGCACTGGTCATAGTACAGAAACGCACTAACACGGGTTGTAAATGACATTCTGATATCCTCTGATGAAGGAAACTCCACTGTAATTATGTTGTTGGACTTAAGTGCAGCATTTGACACCATTGACCATTCTATTTTACTGCACAGGCTAGAAAGCGATGTTGGGCTTACAGGCCCCGTGCTCGCTTGGTTTAGTTCTTATTTATCAAATCGATTCCAATATGTACAGAAATGTGCTGACAGTACTCCATCATTATACACAGAAGTTCAATATGGTGTCCTGCAGGGCTCAGTACTGGGACCTTTACTGTTTTCACTTTACATGCTTCCACTGGGATCTCTCATTAGGAAACATAATGTTAATTTTCACTCATATGCAGATGACACCCAGTTATACCTTTCATTTAAATCAAATGAAGTTTCTCGATGTTGTCTTTAATTAGTTGTGTTAGTGAATTAAAGGAATGGATGAATGAGAACTACTTGTCTTTAAATACAGATAAAACAGAGATGTTAATTGTTGGAAGGAATGACGCTGATCACAGCAATATTTTGTCGTCATTTAACTCAGTTATCTCTGAGTTATCTTTGACTCTAGCATGTCATTTAAAGCACATATTACAAAGTTGTCCAAAACATGTTTCTTCCATCTTAAAAATGTTAGGAAATTAAGGCACTTTCTAAATAAACAGGATTCTGAGAAATTAATTCATGCATTTATCTCTAGTAGGATTGACTACTGCAATGTGGTGTTCACTGGCTGTTCAAACTGTTCTCTATACAGCCTCCAGTTAATCCAAAATGCGGCTGCAAGAATTATTACAAGAACAAGAAAATATGAACACATAACTCCAGTTCTTAAATCCTTACACTGGCTCCCAGTTAAGTTTAGGGCAGATTTCAAAATCCTCCTTTTAACATATAAAGCATTAAATGGCCAAGGTCCGGCTTACTTGTCTGAACTTATCATGACTTACAAACCTGAGCACATTAAGATCTCAAGATGCCGGTCTGCTTAGGATTCCAAGGATTAATAAAATAACAGTGGGAGGTCGAGCTTTTAGTTACAGGGCCCCTAAACTGTGGACTGGTCTGCCTGCTACTATAAAGCTTTTAAATCTCAGCTGAAGACTCACAACTTCAGTTTGGCACACCCTGCCTAGAGCTGCTGATTAACTGTACAGACTGCATCTCTGTTGTTAGTCATTAGCACTAAAACATAAGTAACATGATTGTTATAATTGAATACTAACCCTCACCTATTCTGTTTCTCTTCTCTGTACTAAATGTGGCATTGGTGCCACGCCCACCTGCCAAGTTGTTTGCCTGCCTATGGTAAAGTCATCCCTGATGGAGGATCACAGGAATCATGGGAATGAGGGGTCCTTTCATCGGATTGGCTGGTCCAGCACTGTTTCAGCCGTGGAATGGCCAAATGGGGAGGCAGCTTGATGGATGAGGTCTCCAGGACTCTAGAAATATCCAAATCGTATTATGTGATATCATCTACTGTTAAATTCTGCTACATACTTCTAAAATTTTTATTTTTATGCTGTATTGAGGATTTATTCTGTTCTGTGTATTGTATTGTATTGTATTGTATTGAACCCCTTCTTTTGACACCCACTGCACGCCCAACCTACCTGGAAAGGGGTCTCTCTTTGAACTGCCTTTCCAGGTTTCTTCCATTTTTACCTACAAGGTTTTTTTTGGGAGTTTTTCCTTGTCTTCTTAAAGAGTCAAGGCTGGGGGGCTGTCAAGAGGCAGGGCCTGTTAAAGCCCATTGCAGCACTTCCTGTGTGATTTTGGGCTATACAAAAATAAGCTGTGTTGTATTGTATTGTACCATCCCTGTGTAGTTTGCTCCATATTAATCGAATTGATTTCAGCATGTGGAGAAATTACAGATCATTATGTTCTGAATTTGAATATGATGTCCCTCAGGGCTCAGTTACCATTACTGCTTTCACTTTACAGGCCTTCCTGTGGGAGAAACCATTAGCAAATATGATATCTGGCTACACGCACGTGCCGATGATACTCAGCAATACCTTTCCTTCAGGACAAATGACGTTTCCTATGGTGTCCTTAATGATTTGTGTCAGTCAGTTAAAAGATTGTATGGCCGATTAGCTACCTGTCTTTGAACACAGAAACATCAGGAATGCTATGAATTGGTGGGAATGACAGCAGACAACGGTGGCCTCCTGTTACTTTTGAACTTCTGCGTTCATTTTATTGAACCAGCATGTAACTTGGGCGTCATGTTTCACAACAGTCTATTGTTTACCACAGACATCCACAGGGTCTAAACTCAGCTTTGCTGTCTAGGTGTCATAGATATTCTCAGGGAGCGTGCATCCCCTGCTGGATACAATAGGAAAGTCAGGATGTGTTCACAGTATGGAGAATGCAGAGAGGCCAATTCACGCATTTACTTCAAGTACATCTGATGGTTAACAGACTGTTCTGTCTTCAGTTAGTAGAAAATGCTGCTGCAGGAATCTTCATTACAGCTAGGAAGTCTGACCATGTAACCCCTGTCCTTACGTCCTTACACTGGCTTCCAGTTAAAGCTGATGACCCATTACATGATCTCTAGTTGTGAGGTATGTAAGACCTGCTGACTGATGTTGCTGAATTTGCCGCCGCACATTGTCAGTCGTCACAACAGAAAAACTCTGGACAAGTCAAACTATGCAACTGCATGCCGACCACCCAGCACTACCGTGCTCACCTCTTTTTTCTGACTCTTAATAGTGTGCTGCTTGATGGAGTTGGTGCTGTATGAAGGGTCAATTCAGCCTCCACTTCTGCCCTTTTTTCATTCTGTTGTGGTACACAAAATGTGAAACATCAGACAGACGGCTTCTCTTCTATTTGTGAGAGCTGACACACCCGCATTCCTTATTTTTTGTCACCGCATTACATTCTCTGCATTGTACTTCTGGATGAGCATTCATTGGTTGTCAGCTGCCATGCACACAGAGCCCACCCCTATGACTTGAGACAAAAGCAGACCTGTTAGAGGGACGAGCTGTGTATTAGATGGAGTGAGTTGCAGGGTATGTCAAATTACACAACTGAAGGCAACATACTAAGATAATGTAAATAAATGTTAAGATTAAAAATCACCGCGCTTTAGTTTAGGTCCGACTTCAAAATCCTTCTTCCACTTATATTAACAGTCATTATAAAAAATATTCACCCCTGTAGAAGTTCTCATTTTTTTTAAAGGAACAATGCTTTTAGAACATTAAAACGATTTTGAATGAGAATAGACCATTCAGCCCAACAAAGCTTGCGGTCCTTTATGCTTTATTCCTCCATAAAAACACGACTGAGTTCTGAAGGACCCTAAAGTCCTCCCGTATACCGCACTACTTGGTCACGTACTGTCTGTGGCTCTCTGTATGAAGAAAAACTTCCTAATCTTTGTGTGAAATTTCCCCTTCACAAGTTTCCAACTGTGTCCCCCGTGTTCTTGATGAACTCATTTTAAAGTCACCGTTTCGATCCACTGCACTAATTCCCTTTATCATTTAAAACACTTCAGTCAGGTCTCCTCTTCATCTCCTGTAAAGGCTCAGCTCTTTTAATCTACCCTCATAACTCATCCCCTGTAGCCCTGAATCAGCCATGTCGCTCTTCTCTGGACTTTTTCCAGTGCTGTTATGTCTTTTTTTGTAAATTGAAGACCAAATTTGCACACAGGACTCCAGATGAGGCCTCAGGAGTGTGTTATAAAGCTTGAGCAGAACCTCCTGAGACGTGCACTGCACACATCCATTCTGTTAGCCTTCTTCATGACTTCTGAACACTGTCTGACAGTTGATGGCAATTACGTTCATTTTTATACAACACTGAATCCCAGTGGATTTAATTTGGCTTTTTTGAAATCACCACAACAAAGACTCTTAAAAGTCAAAGTCCAGGATGATACTCAGAATATGCTGTCCCAGTCATCTTCTGTCCAATGGCAGTGCTCTTTTGACCATTCTAACCTTTTCTTTTTATTTCCTGTCTCACATATGGCTTTTTCTTTGAAACTCTACCACTAAGGCCAGCAAACCCGAGTTATCTTTTCACTGTTGCGGAGGACACTGGTTTATAGCCTGTATTCAAGGAAGATGCCAACTGAGGACCCGTAAGGTGTTTGTTTCTCACGTTACAAGCTCTGATGTCCTTCACCTCTTACACGGTTGTCCATCTGGACCTTCGCCTTCTTTTTCCATTGTGGTCAGAGTCAAGTTATCCTCTTCTCTCAAGACAGTAATGGACATACCATTGTATGAAAGTTTTAGTGTGTTGGCAACCCGTCACATGGAATAACATTCATTCCTTAAAAAAAAAAAAACAGTGGCATGTTTCTTGAGAAAGCTGTTTCATTTTGTTCAATTTTGAACCCGGAACTGAACTTTAGGAATGCCAGGACCTTTCAACCCGGGGGTTTAATGGTCAGATTGACAGGTTTCAGTGGTGCTAATGCAGTTCCACAGGTTTCTCTAATAACCAATTAGCATTCAAACATGACTAATTAAGGGTACGCTAAGAGAGTTGACCACTAGGATACTGAAAGAATGGCAAATGAAAATGTGGCTCTGCAGCCATATGTGGATGATAAAGTAAAAATCAGTCATTTCCAAGCCATTACAGTCATTAGAGACACAAGGAATGTCATGGCTGTATTTTAACGGTATCTTCTTAAAACAAAGATATTCATCTCTCTATTACAAAAAAAATCTTGGAAGGTTGGAAGGAGATGAGACGTGATTTTCTCACAGAGACACTTTCACATCCCACGAGACAAGACTTTGTGCCAAGAGATTTAACCATGCCTGGGGCCGGAAATAAAAGACAGAGTAGATAACAAATGTTGTAAGGAATTCAAAAACGTTGGCGCATACACATGCAGAGCAGGTTAGAGATTATGAAAGTACTAAAATTCGAAAGTCTCAAAAAATTATAGTAAAGATCGCATTAGCGCAAACAAATTATTACTCATTGAAATAACAGAATAACGAAAAGAGATCAATATATTGTTCGGATTTTAAGTTGGAGACTTGTAGATTGTCTAATTCGTGTTGCCATCAGGGAAAAGTAGTGTTTCTTCCCAATGAAGAGGCGAACCCGCGAGAATTAAAAGATTTGTTATTTAGTGAATGTGAAATCCCGCAAGAGAAAATTTCAGGCCCCTTGAGACAAGACTTTATGCAAAGAGATTTGGAAAAGTCCTGCCCACATAACCGCGCAAACGGTTCAATCATTTCTCAATTGTGTGAATGCTATTGTCAGACACAGTTCGTCTAAAAAGAAAGAAACGATACTCACTCACAGGCAGTTATACGTTGCATTGTCACAATGTAATTCCAAACACTGAATCAAAATTCAATGCGATATTGACAAAAAGTTAAAAGCGAAAAGAGATCAAGTAAATGGACATAGGTGATATGACAGAAGTATGTAGATATTGTTTGGCTTTAAACTTTAAGTCGGAGACTTGTAGATCATTTAATTCGTGTTGCCATCTGGGAAAAGTAGTGTTTCTTCCGAATGAAGAGTCGTATCCGTGAGAATTAAAAGATTTGTTGTTTGGTGAAAGTGAAATCCCGCGAGAGAGATCACTTCTCATTTGTGTGAATGCTACTGTCAGACACATTTCTTGTAGAGAGAAAGAAACGATATTTACTCACGGGCAGTTATACGTTGTGTTGTCACAATGTAATTCCAGACATGGAATCAAAATTCAATGCAATACTGATGAAAAGGTAAAAGCGAAAAGAGATTGAATATATGGACATAGGCGATATGACAAAAGAGCACCGTGTGAGATGCAGATCACGCGACACGGCAGCAGAAGCAAGCCAGCAGTTGATCAAGCAAAGAGGAGGTAAAAAAAAAACTCTATGTGTTTCCCATTGTATCACCGTTGCTGTCTCAGAGGAGCGACTGTGTTTCCTTGGGGAGTGTTCAGCACCCTCTTCACAATGCAAGTGGCAGAGAGAAGATGGGTTGGCAAGCGAAGCGGGCAGGTGGCAAAGCCCCCTAGTTTCTATCAAAAACATGAACATTTCTAGGGGATTTCTAGCGTGCATCAAGATGTTAGCTTTATACCTTATGGGAGTCGGTAGATTCTGGTGCAGTTTATATTAAATAAGTGAATCCTAATGCATCAGGTGTGACTTGGGTTTAGGGCGTGAAGATGGCAAACGTAGCCACAAAGCGTGAGTGAGGTGGAAGCCGCTGATTATATTCAAAACTTATACAGTTAAATCAACTCCTCTTGTCAAGCTAGTTATGCATCTTTCATATGAAAATTCTTTCCCACATTCTAAGGATAAAATCTGCAATCTACATGCAAGCCCATTTTCCTGCAAGTGCGCAATGCCAAGGATGAATAGAAACAACTATTTAAATATAGCTCTTAGAATTTGAATATTAATGAATTCAATTACCTCTGGATGTTGAGTTTTTCTTTTTCTTTTTCTCAATAAATAGAAACTAGATGTACAGGAAATTACTGTGGAAATGGAGACTATTATTTTTTTTTTAGTTCCCACTGTCCCCGTCCCCCCACCTGACACACACACAAAAAACTGAAGAACTTTTCAGTAATTTGGTAAAAGACCTAATCAATGGCAAATTAATATTAAAGTAATCCTAATCTAAATAAGATATATCTCAATCACTAAACAGTCATGGGCTCACCGTCACAAGCTCAATTGCTAGGATGATACAAAGGCTGGCGATTTCTCCTGTTAACATCAACCACTGAAGAATGAAGACTCAGAAGTCAGAAGTAAACAGACGGGCCCAAAGGGGTCTCATACAGACCGGTGTGACCACAGCCCCTCAAACCACAGACACTATACTACACTGACACAAAGTCCTAGGATCTAAAAATGATTTATTATCAACAAAGCCATAATAACATAATGGGTCTCCAAACACACAATTCCTCTTTTATTTCTTTCCTTCCTCTCCTCCACACCTCCAGGTGAGCTTTGTCCTCCTTTCCTTCTGAGTACGACTTGCCCAGATGTGGCACTGCAGTTCCTTTTATTTTGAACCCGATTAGACCCAGAGAGCAGGGATCACATATCCCTGTAGCACCCCCTGGTGGCACCCATGGCACACTACAAGGCTGCTCTATTGGACTCCAGTTCCCAGCATGCTTTGCCAGTGTCCTCACTGGTAGCATCACCCAGAAAAGCTGCCTTCTATTGTGTCGGAGGAGCCCAGGTTGTCTCCCCAAGTCCTTCCATCTTACTAGCCTTCCGGTTGGGTAAGGGACTGGTACCCATCTCGGCCGGGATGCCCACACATGCGAGCTGTCCATCACACTTTACATTACCCATTTTGCTTTGCTTTGGCACTCAAGTCCTTTGCTTAAGAGGCAGCAGGCAGACACTCTTTGAAGCCTAAAGCAGGCCTCTGGAGCTGGGAAGTTAGCCCATCAGAGTGAGGTTCTTTCCAAGCAGGCAAAAGAGGCCTGTTCTGGGTAGTGAAGCCTTTTGGAGGCCTGACAGCCTGTTTGCATTCATGGTGGCTTCATGACAGAGTGAATGTAATAATAATAATAATAAAAAAAAAAAAAACCTGAAAATCCAAACCCAATATAATACTTTCAGATACTGAGAACAAACAAATGATCTCCAGCTCCTGAGCCTGCTCAGTACACTGAAATAGAAAGAGGGAGGACTCAGAAGTGGCCCCACCTCCTTGGGCTCCACCCACAAAGAGCCCAGGATAGAGGTCAACTAAAAGAGACAGTACATAATTCACCAATACTAAAAAAAAGAAAAATAACATAAACATATGAAAATGGATCATACCAAGACTACAAACACAGCAATTAAACACATCAATGCACATTAATACATAACAATTACGTTTCTGGTTTGTTACGCCAGCAAAGCTGCAAAATGGCGACACCCATCAGAAACAAAGACGTCACAATGCAAAATTATTTGAATGATGTTAAATACATTTCAGAAACAAAAAAACTGGTAGAAAATTTGAACTTTGCGTAATTCAAAACCCTGATCGGGAAGGAAAAGCTTTAAGGAAAAAATTGGGACTTGAGCCTCAGTAGCCTTTAAACACTAGGATAAGTTACTTCAACGTGTATAACATTTCAGTAATTATTTACCGCTCTGATGCAATTCTTTGTGAGCATAAAAGAGATCATTGCGATAGCAATTGACGAGAAGAATTCATCATTAATTGCAGAATTATGACATTTGAAGGTTCCTCTAGAGTGCCTCTTTCTTTTGCACGATTTAGCTCAAACACTAGTCAGCACATCGTTTCGAGTTTGGTATTTTTAGTTTCAGCTGTAGACCGTCCTCAAGAAACTGTGGCACACATAGACAGATATACCCCCATCATCGAGATTTCAATGCTTTCGTTATCCGGGGACCCTAAAACGTTGAAATCCTTCAAAAATGGGAGATGGAAATTTTTGATGAATCTAAAGCTTTTGCTCCTCCCCCATTAACGATAGGTTATGGTGTGGGACGGCGTAAAGCAAAAATATGTACTGTCACACACGCGTGTTTAGGATACAACTAAAGGGCTTGAATAGATGTAATTCCACACTGGGCCAGGGGGTGGCGAAGTGAACTAATTCTCTGTCTCAATTCCTTGCAGACCATTCTCGGGAAATCCCGCCTGTTTCTGGGGCAGCCAACAACATCACTTCCAGTTCAGGACCTGATGACATCACTTCTTTTACTGGCCTTTAAAGCCACCATCTTGCTTCCAGTAAATCAGTTCTGTTTTGGTCTCAGTTGTGGGAACATGTCTGTTCGTACTAATCATTTTTGCAGCCAGGAAATATTATACGGGTGGCTGCCTCAAACCTTTGCAATGTCTTTTTGTCGTTCTTGTGACAGTATTCATGAAATAAAGAACTACAAACACAACAGAATCATAACAATCCATTCATTAAAATGATAGAAAATCCAATTTTGATAGCAAAATTCCAAAAAAGAAGTGACAGGTGAAGCTAATGTCACCACAGCAGTAATATGGCTTATATAAGACAGCTGTAGCATTGGGGGTCCCGTCCCCTTAGGTACAACTTGAAATGCACAAAGCACATAATGTAAAGAACAAGTAGTTAACAAGTAACATAAGATAAAGCAAAATGAACAAGCAAAAAATTACTCAAAAAAAATATATGCAAAAGAAAACAAGGATACAGTATAACCAATAACAAACTGTGCATTATAATATTTACACTAAAGAATATTTATATATTTAACATATGAAAAAAGATTAAACGACAAGAAACACCTTTGAACCAGGGATAAATCTGAATATTAAAGAATTAAAGGTAAACAAATAAAGTTTAAATAATGAACACAGACCCTCACTCATTTTTGCACATTTGACGCCACGGACATGTACCGTATTGTAAATAGAGCCACATCTCGTCTCATGTCACTTACACTTCCGCCCGGTGGGCTTTATCTCTCTTTGTTTATTTCACTTTGGTGCCCGATGGATTGGCTCCCAATGGACTCTCCTCGTCACGCACGCTGCTCCAAATGCCTTTCGGGCTCGGCAGGTGTCTCCATCCGTGTGACGACATTAGCGTATTCCAAAACAATCAGGTGCACAGCTTGCGTCACCAAGTCGAGGGGGCCTGACGAGAGTATTCCCCCCGAGAAGGAGTTTCCTTAACGTGTCTAAGATAGCTGCCTGGTAACAAGGTATGACTTTTGTGGTGTCTGCTCCGGTTAAAAAAGACAACTCTCTGTGTGCAGCCCTAGACTGCTTCAAGTGACATCGCTGTAAGCCACCTGATTGTCATCGATCAGATGGGAACAGTCATTGAAACAGCATCCAGCCCAACCCCTGCTATCGAATCCAAATGGCATTTTCTGCAAGGGACAAGTGCATTAGATCACAACTGAAACTGCACCCAGAGAGTGAAACTTCATCCAGTCATGGACTTGATGGGACCCACACCCAGCCCACCCTGCTCCCTGGGGACTCAACCTGTTGTCGATCACCCAGAGTTAATTAAATGGCTTCTGTTTATTTTCTGTTTCTGCATCTTCTCTGTTTGATGTGACGCATTATTTTTCATGTGCTTATAATAATGATGAACGTTTTGTTAATTTTGTTTTATAACCAGTTGTGGGGGACACTGAGTTCCACATCCCAGACCCAATGACACAAACCACAGTCACAGGTTCAAATAATGGATATTTTTCAATCCAGCATGCACACAAACAGAGACACACAGCCCAAGAACCATACAAACAGTAAAGCTTTTTGTTTCCTTTGACGTCCAGTTGAGTGTCACCTGCTGCCTCCCCGACTCTTAACTCCCCAAGGTAAGGAAGTGGGCTCCTTTAACACTGAACCCAGAATAGATTCTGGTGACCCGGCATGACTTCTGGGTTGTATGAGGGAACCAGAGTCGTCCTCCCCTGACAGCGCCCCCTTTGCAGCACCCATGGCCCATTACAGGGCTATACTTGCGGACTGCATTTCCCATGAATCCCTGCTCGTGTCCAAGCTGGGACCCCTCCAGTGGACCACTGCTACCTAAAGTATGGAGGAAAGATGGATTTTGTGTTTCTATTTTTGGATTTGGACTACTGGATTGCTTTTTTTGTTTTTAATTTATTACTGGGCTAAGGAAACCCTTTGCAATATTGCCGCGATTATTATTTCTTGTTTGTCTTTTGTTTATTGTAATAAACATCATTGTTATAATGAGTTATTTTCTGGTATTTTTTCCTTCCTTTACTTTGATTGTTGAGTACATGTTTTGCATAGAATTGATCAACATGAATGTGAATTTCACTTTGGTTTTGTAAAATTTGCAATTGTTAAAAAGTTTTATAGCAGCTAACCACGGCACCAGTGCAGTGTCATTTGGTTGAGTTAAGCGGGTGTTATAGTACTTTTTGTCGTTGACTATGTCTCATCACTTCTTCCTCTTCTTCTTTTGCCTGCTCCCATTTAGGGGAACAGCTGATCATTCATCTCCATCTATTCCTGCCCTGTCTTTTACATCATTTTCTGCCTCCATGTTCTCCCTCACTACATCCATTACCTTCCTCTTTTCCTCCTGCCTGGTGGTTCCATCCTCAACATTCCTTTCTTGATGTACACCTCACCTCTCCTCTGCCCGTGCCTAAACCATCTCAAACCAGCCTCTCTCATTTGGCCACCATACTGTCGTACCCGTGTTGTCCCTCTAATATACTCTTTGCTAATCCTGTCTACCCTCGTTACTCTGAGCGAAAATCGTAGCATCTTCAACTCTGCCACGTCCAGCTCTGCCTCCTGTCTTTTCGTCAGTGCCATTGTCTTACTCGCAGCATAGATGGTTTCACCACCATTTTACAGACCTTCTGTTTCACTCTTGCAGATACTCTTCTATGCCACTCTTCTCCACCCTGCTTGCACTCTCTTCCTCACCTCTCTCCATTGCTTTGGGCTGTTGAACCCAACTATTTAAATTCATTGACGTTCACCACCTCCACTCCTTTCAGTCACACCATTCCACCACCTTCCCTCTCATTCATGCACATGTTTTACTCCTATTGACTCTCATTCCCCTTCTCTCCAGAGCGTACCTCTCAACCTGCTCTCTACTTTCACTGCAGGTCACAATGTTATCGGTGAGCATCATAATCTACAGAGACTCTGGTCTGGCCTCATCTGTCAACCTGTCCATCACCAATGCAAACAGGAAAAGCCTCAAAGCCGATCCTTGATGTAATCCCCCTCTCACCTTGAACTAGGCCGTCATTCCTACCACACACCTCACTGCCGTCACACTGTCCTCATAAAGATCCTGCACCACCCTCACACACTCTTCTGCTACTCCCAGTTCTTCAAACAGCACCATAACTTCTCTCTTGACACCCTGTCATATGCTTTCTCTGAAAGGGTGCCAAGAGAGAGGAGTTTTATGGTCAAATGAAATGATTGAAAATCGACAGGCAGGGCATGTCTACTCTACCAACCGGGTTATGACTTATTTTGTTTGAAAAAGTAGCTGTGAATATGCACCTGACTTTATACTCGTAAAACAAGGGTCAAATAGTCAGTTCAAAATATTAGTTGGCGCTGCTTTGGGCATTCCATGTCAAAGTACCTAAACTAATGCAGTCCTATATCAAACTGGCTCATTCGCCTTGTGATCGTCTTCTCCAATACACCATATAGATCTGCAATCGTCGTACTTTTAAACCGCATAACAGAAGGTGTTCTATTGACTCAGCTAGAATGTCAAAGGATGGACGTCCAGAGCAGGGTGCTGCGTCACCTGAACTGGAGTGTAGTAAAGTCTGTTCCACCTGTTCTTCGATAATTTCAAAAATAGTTTCATCTATATCAGAATCTAAAAGGGCCACCAACATTGTAATTTCTTCCGATAAATCTTCAATTCTCTCTCTGAAATACGTAATATCTTCGGCAGAATCCATTTCATCGGCAGTAGTAAGCATTTTTCTAATTAATTCTTGTGCTATCGATTCACCAATCAGTAACTAGAGGGCGTGTTAGAGCCCACCCTCTCAACTTTGATGAGTGAAAGTGACAGTTTTATTTCAAGTTGTATTTCATGACGGCTTGCAGGAATGTTATGGACAAAATGAAATAAATAAATAAGCAACGAAAAACATTTTGTGACATTTATTTATTTATTTATGCTCTCATTTCATGACATATTTATTTAGGCTCTCATTTCATGACACATTTATTTATTTATGCTCACATTTCACAGTACTTTTATTTATTTACACATTTATTTATTTATTTATTTTTGTCCGAAATATTCCTCCATAGAGCACAAGGCACAGTAAACACAAGAAGCTCTCCATTCTCTAGTGCACTCATAATGAAGCGGCAGGAACTATGGAAGGCCCTCCCATAAACAGGGTGGAGGGCAGTTCCTGGAGCCGATTGTCAGATGGCCCCACCCCTTAGGGAACCACAAAACACAAAGGACATAACGTACTTACAAATAAACACATCTATATATATATATAAAATCCAAAATCCACTCCTCACTCACGTGCCAGCCTTGGGGCTTATCTTACATCCGTTTAGCTAACGAACAAGAGAACTACTCAATGGATTTAGATCTTTTTTTTTTATATATATAATTTGCTTGAACATCATAGCTCACTTGCAGGAGCGAAATATTCACACTAATCCGAGACAAAGGCTGCAGGCCGAGGGGAGGGGGAAATGTGACTTCAGGAGTTCTGAGCCAGGCGGGGCCCTCCTTGCTGTACTGTTTCACTTCTACACGAGAGGAGCCGCAGGGGACGGCTAGTGCACAATAAATATATTACCCCTTGATTGTTCCCTTTTATTCTCTCACATGCTGAATTTTGGGTTCAGGCTGCCTTGGGTGAGGTCTTTTCTGGACAGGCTAGGGAGAGCAGAGGGCCATTTTATGGATTTTTAAGTGTGCTGCTCTTTATAGCAAGTTCACAATAACAGGGACACACTTAAAATGCATGTTGTGCATTCATTTTGGTGTTCTGTCCACACTATAACAGCATTTTCAACCACCAAACATGAATCTCTGTACAAGTGCTCTTCAAAGTGTATAAAGTATAAAGTCTCGTGTAGTAGCCACGTGAGCCTTTTTAGTAAGAGTTAACTGTGAGATGATTAACGCTCAAACCAGCCTTATGATGGTGAATGCAAAAAATAAAGAAAGTCACATCTGTGTGGACCGACATGCTTTTAGGGCTGCTTTTGAAGCTGATGCTAAAGGGCGTGTGAACGTGGACGCCACAGTGCACCTTTATCCTTTCAGGTGAAGAGACAGGCCATTGCTGCCTGTACTGTACATGGTTAACCAACATTTCTGAAAAATTGCTTTTAATGTTCTGTGTAAGCAAGTATCAGCTGTCTAATTGCTCTGAAAGTTTCCAAGGTTTTTCTTCTCCTTGTTTTATGACGGTAGCACAGCTGGCTCAGCCTACTGAAAAGGAGCTTAGAAATGACTTTGCTCCAGCACCAAGAGAACCCTTAAAGAGATATCGCCCCCTCTTTTCCATATTTATCTGTATGATCATTTTCTTTTCCTAGTTTTGTGGGAAAGTAAAAAAAGTAAATATATAATAATGGCAAAGTAGCTCAGCGGCCAGACCCTAATAAATCATTCAAATGTGTTTATCTGTCCGGCAGTTAATTGATTTAATGTATTATACCCTATAACTGGAGAGCTGTGACCTTTGGCACCATGGCCAACACCTTCGAAAGGACACAGAGCTGTCAGGTCTGAATGCATCACTTATTGTGTTCCCATCTATTCATCCATTCATTTTCTAAACCTGCTTATCCAGGACAATCACTTTAAAGCTGGAGCCTATCCAAACAAGCCCTGGGTGAAAGACAGGAACAATCCCTGGACAGCACCTACAGTAGTTATACATTCATATAAATATGTCAGAAACAGGAGGCTCCTTACTTATTAACATTTGTAGAGGTTTCTTTCTTTCCTTCTCCTCCCTATCTAAAACACTTGAGGGTCCCATCTCAAACCAAAACCCTTCCTTCTACAGGATAGACAGCTTGATCCTAATCAGTCGGGCGTTAGGAGGGTCCATTCCACCAAGAGGGCTCTATGAACTGTTGTCAACATGTTACAGGCTGGACAGGGTTAACAACAGCCTAGATCTCTCCAACCACTGGATTCTCCTTGCCCTCCTCTCTGACTGCACTCTGAGTCCTACCTCATGGACAGATCTTACCATGTATATGGTGTGGAGAGATGTTAAGCACTGGGGCTCCCCAAGGATAGGTGCTCAGTGCTCTCTTCTTCTTCTCCTCTCTATACACCTACTTACTAAACTCTATCCCCCTGTCCCATGGTTGCTCACATCAGTGCTAAAATTATGATACGCTGCTGCACTTGTCGTTCCCTTGAGATATGATATCAACTAGAATCTCTGCATGTTTCACTGAAATTTCAAGCTGGATGAAGGATCACCATTTTGGGAACAACTTGGCAAAAACAGATCTCCTTGTTTAGTTCAGCTCATTATCGCTAACACTCGTCAAGTCTGTTCTCAACCTTGGGGTGGTGATTAGTGACCAGATGAAAAATGTCTTGCCGACTATACAACATTGTCAAGATCAGACCGTATGTGATGGAGTAAGAAACACTAATCTTGTCTGGGCTGGCTGTGCCATACAGGCAAACTAGATGGTTGCCTAGGCTAGCAAAGATCTGGGGTTTTGGAATTAGCATTTAATTAACTGTAACCAGTGGAAAAGCTTCCATAAGGATGTTCTTGGTGTGTGCCGAGGGAACTATGATGGCAAGTTTCCTTTTGACCAATCAATAACCCCTTCTCTCCCCCCATCAACCGATGAAATACGGTTCAGTCTGCATGACAAAATCACCAATGGGGACCACCACCTCGCTAGATGAAACAATCAAGTGTCCATACACTGAAATCACCAAGGGAGACATATCTTCAATATGACATCCATGTACGTACAACTCGGGCGAAACCTCAATTGCTCTGCAATCTACAATTATGTGCTTATCAATTGCCTTCATGACTCCATGGTTTGGACTCTCAAATGGCCAGTAAGAAATGTTAGCCAGTCTTGACCCCCTGGTCCACACTGGTCTTGTCACGTCTGAACTGCTAAAACTCTGTCTGGCAGGAGTACTGGCATGGGTCATTTCAGATAATGCAAAATGCATTGGCACATCTGCCAGGTGGGCAGAGAGTCACTCCTCTTTCCAGATTACCACACTGGCCTCATGTAGCGGCAAATATGAGGTTCAGATCCTTGGTGTTTACTTTACAGAACAGTCAGTGGGTCAGCACCTATGGCTATGGAGACACTTCTGAGGTCCTGTGTTCTTTTCCAACTACTCATGTCTGCTGATGAATGATGTCTGGTGATGCCACCTCAGCATGGCATCAAACCTCAGCCCAGACTCTTTTCATGTGTAGCTCATAGCTGGTGGAACAGCCCACCTCCATTCAAGCTGCTGACTCCTTCCATCACTGTGTTTAGGCAGCGTTTCAAGGCTCTCTTGTTTGGTGAATTTCTGTAGAACTGATGGTGGGGTTTTGTAACTAAGGATGTGTTAACTCGCCTGTGTTTTGTTCTGAGCTCCTAACTTGCAGTGGTCAATTTTACAACCTTGTGCCTTGATCTCAAACAGTCCCCAAGATGAATGTGTGAGAAGTGGTCCGTGGCGTAGAACAAGTTACTAAAAATAAATAATCGAGTCCCAAGAGCATGCAGGCCCAGAATGGGTGCAGGTGGGCACATGGCAGTGCTGCTCTGCAGTTGATTGTGGTGCTTGCCTGCGGATCAGTCAGGTGCCTTATTCACACCTCGAAGTGGGTGGAGGGTCTCATCTCTGCACTCGATTAGGTGGCATTAAAGAGCCTGCATGGCAGAGAAAGGGACACAAGAAAGATGGATGGCGGTTTGGCAGGAAGGAATGAATGATGAGGGTGGCAGGATCCTGAGATGGCAGCATGCGGTATAGTGGAGGCAGACAGTTGGGTACAGAGCATGTGGCAGGTGCGCAAAGGGGCTGAAGGGGGTCATTCGGGCTGAGTGTCTTCAGGAACCTGGAGTGACACGTTTGTTTAAGTTGACTTCCACGTAAAGCCGAGTGAGAAGTTGGAGAAGTGAGGCTTGGTGTGGCTCCCTGCTAGGGGGGCCTCAGGTGGCAGAAGGGACGCAATCCTGGCTTTTGAAGATTGGTTGTGCCTGTTGGAAGGACTTCTCTTTGTGCTGCTGATCCAAAGAGGGTAATCCGGTCAGTCATCACAATATTACTTAAAACAGTCAGATATACTTAATAATTATAGACCCATTTCAAGTGTACCCTTTCTCTCTAAAATACTTGAACATGTATTTGCCAATCAGCTTCAGTTACACCTTAAGCACCACAATTTATTTGAGAAAATCTTGTCTGGCTTCCGCACTGGTCATAGTATAGAAACGGCACTAACACTTGCTGTAAACAACATTCTGATATCCTCTGATGGAGGAAACACCTCTTTAATTATGTTGTTAGACTTAAATGCAGCATTTAACACCTCTGACCATTCTATTTGACTACACAGCCTGGAAACTGACATTAGGCTCATGGATGCCATCCTTTCCAGGTTTAGTTCTTATTTATCAAATCGATTCCAGTACATACAGAAATGTGCTGACAGGACAACATCATTATATACTGAAGCTTGGTACAGGGACCTTTACTGTTTTCACTTTATATGCTTCTACTGCGATCTATCATTAGAAAAGATCATGTTTTCATTCGTTTGCAGGTGACACTCAGTTTTACCTTTCTTTTAGACCAAATGACGTTTCTCCAGATGTTGTCCTTAATTAGATGTGTTAGTGAATTAAAGGAGTGGATGGATGAAATGACTTGTCTTTCAAGGCAGACAAAACAAAAATGTAATTATTGGAGAGATCATAGCAATATTTTGTCATCATTTAACTCAGTTGGAAACCCCATTAGTTTTACTGAATCAGCCTGCAATCTCAGCATTTATCATTGACTCTAGCATGTCATTTCAAGTGCATATTACAAAATTGTCCAAAATATGTTTTTGCCATCTTAAAAATGTTGGAAAATTACGGTATTTTTCTAAGTATGCGGGATACTGAGAAGTTAATTCATGCATTTATTTCTAGTAGGATTGACTACTGCAATGCGGTGATCACTGGATGTTCAAATTATACTTTATATAGCTTTAAGTTAATGCAAAATGTTGCTGCAAGAATTATTACAAGAACAAGAAAATACGAACACGTAACTCCAGTTCTTAAATCCTTACACTTGCTCCCGGTTAAGTTTAGGGCAGATCTCAAAATCCTCCTTTTAACATATAAAGCATTAAATGCCCAAGGTCCGGCTTATTTATCTGAACTTATCATGACTTAAAAACCAGAGCATACATTAAAATCTCAAGATGCTGGTCTGCTTATGATTCCAAGGATTAACAAAATAACAGTGGGAGGTCGAGTGTTTAGTTACAGGGCCCCTAAATTGTAAACTGGTCTGCCTGCTACTATAAGAGATGCCCCTTCAGTCTCAGCTTTCAAATCAGGCAGAAACGCATGACTTCAGTTTAGCACACCCTGACCAGAGCTGCTGATTAACTGTGCAGACTGCATCTCTGTTGTTATTAGTGCTCAATTATTATTATTATTATTATTATTATTATTATTATTATTATCACAAGTAATATAATAGTTATAATTTATTACTAACCTTCACCTATTCTGTTTCTCTTCTTGGTATCCTCATGTGGCACTTGGTACCACTGCCCTACTGCTAAGTTGTTTGCTTACCTATGGAAAACTGGCTTTATGGAAAGGGGAGAAGGAATAACATGATAATAATAATAATACATTTTATTTATTTGTAGGCACCTTTCTAAACACTCAAGGACACCGAACAATAGACAAAACACAGATTATAAACAAAAGTAAAATACAGAAGTTAAAAATGATGTATTTTAACGTCAATATTACTGATTTGTCTTATGTCTTCCTCTTAAGGGTCCTGTCACTTTACATGCTTTCCCAGTGATTAGCAAATCGGTGTCAGTGGTGGCGCGATCCTGTAATGACAGCCTGTGACATCATGAGCCACTCAGTCCAACCAGTCTGTGACTCACCCCGACAAAATCAAGCAGGTCATAGAGATGGGCTCTGTATGTGTGAGACCTGATGACTAATGAGCGCTCAGCCAGACATACAATAAAGAAGGAGCACAGCTATTTTGGACCACACAGATGTAAGTGAGGCTGTCTGATGTCTTGTCTTTTACAGTCAGGTCCATAAGTATTTGGATAGTGACACAATTGTAATACTTTTGGCTCCACCACAATGGAATTGAAATTTAGAAATCATTATCTGATTGAAGTGTAGACTTTCAGCTTTAATTTAAGGGGTTTAACAAAAACATTGTATGGGCCCTTTAGGAATGACAGCCATTTTTACACATGGTCCCCGCATTTTCAGGGGCTCAAACGTATTTGGACAAACTACTATAATCATAAACAGTCACTTTCAATACCTGGTTATTAATCCTTTACAATCATTAACTGCCTGAAGTCTGAACCCCTGGCCTTCTCCAAGTGCTAATGATGCTGTGCCAGGCCTTTACTGCCGCTCTCTTCAGGTGCTGCTTGTTCTTTGGACTTTCTGCCATCAGTTTTGTCTTCAGCAAGTGAAGTGCCCATCCAGTTAGGTTGAGGTCAGTTGATTGACTTGGCCGCTGAAGAATACTCCATTACTTTATGTTGTAAAGCCCTTGGTTTGCTGTCCCAGTATGTTTTAGCTCCTTGTCCATTTGTACTGTGAAGTGTCATCCTGTCAGTTTTTCAGAATTTGTCTGCATCCGAGAAGACAGGACAGCCACCCTGAACACTTCAAAAGTCATCCTGCTACTTCTACCAGCAGTCACATCATCAATAAACACCAGTGACCAACTTCCACTGGCAGCCATGCAAGATCAGGCCATAACACAGCCTCCACCATGTTTCACAGATGATGTGGTATTCATCGGATCATGAGCCATTTTGTGTCTTTTCTTTACATCATTCATAGTGATCTTAGTTTCCTTTGTCCAAAGAAAATTGTTCCAAAACTGGACTGCTTTTTTTTTTAATGTTCTCTGGTAAAGTCTAATCTGTCCTTCTTATGCTTGAGGATTTCCAGTTGGTTTACACCTTGTGGTAGATGCTCTGTCTTTACTTTCATGATTGTAGACTTTGACAATGACAGGTCTACCTGACGGACAGTGTTCTTGGTTTGGCTGAATGTTGTGCACTGGTTCTTCTTCACCAAAGACAGAATCCTGTAATCATGCAGCATAGTTGTCTTGCGTGGTTTCTGGACCTTCTGGTGCTGCTCATCTCACCAGTGTGTTCCTTCTTTTTAAGAATCTACCAAATGGTTGATTTGACCACTCCTGGTGTTTCTGCCATCTCTCAGATGGGTTTGTTTTGTATTCGCAGCCTAATGTTTGGCCTCTGTTGACTTGCATGGGCAGCTCTTTAGACCTCAAATTGAGAGTTCACAGTGACAGCTTCTAAATGCAAGTTGCACACACAACTGTGTAGTTTGTCATATTAACTTTTGTAATGGATAGGCCACGTGGACTTGCATCCCGACTACCCAGCTGGAAGGCCAGTGCAATGGAAGGATTGGGGGAGATGATTACAGCTGAACATCCTTCTTCCTCAGGCTCGAGTCCCATATGAACATCTGCAGGGCATGCTGGGATCTGTAGTCCCGTGGCGGCTGCTGGGATTTGTATTTGCTAGCTTACAGGACTTTCAGTTGACCCAGAAGTGCTGCCAATGGGCTGTGCACCAGCACCGGAACTACTCCTGCGTCTTAGATAAAAGAGAACAAAGCTTACCTGGAGGCCCTGAGGAAACCATGAGGACTGACTGAAGTCATTTATGTTAGGTAGAATGCCTACAGGGGGCTGAGTGGCCCTGGAACCCCTGCAGATTTTATTTTTTTTCTCCAGCCGACTGGAGATTTTTTTTATGTTTTTTCTCTCCTCCCCGGCCATCGAACCTTACTTGTTCTGGTTCTGGTTATTTTACGTGCTGGGGAAAAAACTTTGTGATCATGCTTGCTGTGAAAGGCGCTATACTAATAAAACTAGAATTACAAAGTGTAATTAAAATGGTAAATTGAAATTGCAAAAAAAAAAAAAAAAGAAAAAGTGCTAATTGGCTCGAAAAATTAAGAAAAGGCACCAACACTTACAATGCAGCTGGAGACGGCAAGAAAAATCATCTGTCCTAACTTGGAGGCTTTGTGTTTTAGTTGCTGGTTTTGTCTTTCCGTCTTGTGGTCATCCATTAAGCAAGTTAAGATCTGAAAATACAAAGAGTTGAAAGGCATTTAGACCGAAGAGAGGAATGGATTTTCAGCAGCACAGATTGCAACGAGAATTCCATTAAAACTTAATGAAACTGTTTGCAAGCCTCAGCAGCATTTAAGCACCAGCTCCGCCATCATACGGGTGGGATACACGGGGGGGGTGGGGTGGTGGTGGTTGTAGTGCAGTGGCGGGTGGACCTTCAAAACTACAGATTCTAAAACAGCAAAGGTATTTAAAAAAATTATAAAAAAATAAAAAAAGGCAAGAGGTGCCACGGGGTAGGTGGGTACAACAGTTGGCATAAACATAAGGCAGAAGAAACTGATGGAAAAAAGCAGCTTAGGGCAAAAAAAAAAAAAAGAATTTGATAGCAGATTGAGAGAGAATTGAAAAGACAGAGACTAACAAATTCACATGTCGATAAGTGTCTGAAAGAGTAAAAGAATATGAAACTGAATTAGAGGCCAGCAGCTGTCCATAATAAACATACAGGGAGGTGAATGGCACTATATAATAGATAGATAGATAGATAGATAGATAGATAGATATGAAAGGCACTATATAATAGATAGATAGATAGATAGATAGATAGATAGATAGATAGATAGATAGATAGATAGATAGATAGATGTGAAAGGCACTACATAATATACAAAATAGATAGATAGATAGATAGATAGATAGATAGATAGATAGATAGATAGATAGATATGAAAGACACTATATGATAGATAGATAGATAGATAGATAGATGTGAAAGGCACTATATAATATACAAAATAGATAGATAGATAGATAGATAGATAGATATGAAGGGCACTATATGATAGATAGATAGATAGATAGATAGATAGATAGATATATATGAAAGACACTATATGATAGATAGATAGATAGATAGATATGAAAGACACTATATGATAGATAGATAGACAGATAGATAGATAGATAGATAGATAGATAGATGTGAAAGGCACATTCAGTAAAGTGTCATTTATAGACAGCCAGATATGAAAGGCACTATACTGTACAAAGTGTCACAGAAGGACAATCAGATATGATAAGCATCACTTGTTTTATGCTCTAACCTGAAATAAACATTTTAAGTGATAAACCAATGTTGCACCTTTATCACTCTAACTAAGGGCGAATGTAAAAGTGATATGTAATAAATAGTCTCTTCATCCCTCTGTTATTGAAAGACTTACTTTATTTTTTCCACTTAAATGTTTTTGGGCTGTGTCAACATAAAATGAAATATTTCTGTGGCAGTGAAAGGGCATTAATTATTTATAGATATATTAACCTCAATGGTTCCTCCAAGGAACTGTGAGCAGTAAGAGTGCGTCGAGTATCCAGTCGGTGGAATGAGGCCGTTTATATCATTTATTTACTACTCTCAGCCGTAGCCTCAGGAAGTGGAGTTTAAGAGCAGTGTCAACAGACAAAGGCTGCCGCTCGGAGCCATCAGGTATTGGGCCCTCTGAATGTGTTCAGGGTCGTCAAAAAGAAAGAAAATCAAAGGTGTCAATGTGACTAGAAACAGACAGAAAGAAGCTGCATGGAGGACCTGGAAATTCTCTCATCGCACACATGCAGGGAGATTGCTTGTTGCTTTAGCTTTTATTGTTATTTCTGAGAACTGGGAGGGATACCAGATGAAATAAGCACATTATGTAGAGTAGCTGCTAATTTAATGGAATCACACGTATTCACAAATAACATACTCAACCTTTCCTTTGTTTCTTAGGAATCTCCATCCACCCATCACTTTCCAAGGCTACATTTGAGTGTCCCAAGTGTCCAATGCAGTGTGAGGTTAATGTAAAAAGAGTTTGTGTGGTCTGCGACAGTATGCTGTCCATCATCTTCTAGAGATCCTAAGTGAGTCCATGCAGCCCTGGAACACACAGCCGACTGGGCAGCAGGTTGCAGCTATGAATGAAGGCGGATTTTCTTTCTAACGATCCTTGAATGCACTCACAGCCTGAGAAACCAAACAAAACTAATCATTCAGCCCTAATTGTCAGTCCTAACGTGTTAATTGAAATGTCCATAAATTGTATATTTTATTTGTTATTTGTCAAATGGCACAAGTACGCAGAGCCACACATGTACATCTGAGGATCACCTTGCCAGCTCTGACCAGTATGTGGTACCACCCAGAGAATGTCTGCCTTCCCTCCATAGCTCAGAGTAGCCACCATAGGAGCACAACTGACCACGCCCTCATTACTCCAAAAGGCCCCACCCCTTGCCGTCAGGAGCGTATAAAAACACCGCCCCCCTGGAAGGTGGCATCTTTCTGGTGACCCGAGCCTTCAACAGGACAGAGCACCCCAGTCAGACCTACTGAAATAGAAATGGGTTGGCTGGCTGTTCATTTATTTTCTCTTATTGTGCCCCTGAGCAGAATAAGTTTACTGTTTATTGTTTGTTTTGCCTCGTAATTAAACAATTTTTGGGACTCTGCAAGTCACACTGTTCAACAGCAGCAACATATTGTTCTGGGATTTTTCAGGTAAGAAAGACAGAAGTTTCAAGGTCAGGTAGTTCTGCTCATAACTAGATAGATAGATAGATACGAATAGCACTATATGATAGATAGATAGATAGATAGATAGATAGATAGATAGATAGATAGATAGATAGATAGATACTAAAAGCACTATACAGTAAAGTATCATTTATAGACTGCCAGATATGAAAAGCACTATACTATACACAGTATGATAGAATGATAGACAGATATGAGAAGCATCTATTGATTTATGCTCTAACCAGAAACAAATATTTTCAGTGATTTAATTTAACATCTGAATCCACACTATTATGCTGACCTCTACAGGATGTAGTCAACACTGCACCTTCCAAACACAAACAATGAAGGCAGGGGGAAGATGGACGGACTGGCATCCTGGCCGAGGTGAATGTAACAATTAATAATAGTTAGTTATATTTCTATATCACTTTTCTAAATATTCAAAGTGCTTCACATACAGAGTGGTGGGCCCCTTCAGAGACCACCGAAGTGTAGCATCCACCTGAATGATGTGACAGCAGCCATTCTTGTGCCAGTATGTTAATGACACCTAGCTGTTGGGTGGTGAATTAGTGGCAGAGATAGTTAGCCAGTTGGGGTAGGAGATGATTGGGGGCCAAAATGACCAGGAAGTGGTGGGCAGTTTAATGAAGACATGGGGAACCGCTCTACTCTTTTTCAAAGGATTCCCCTGGATCTTTTATGACCACAGGGAGTCAGAACCACCATTTTACATCTCATCCAAAGGATGGCACCACTTTTACAGTACAGTGTCCCTGTCTCTGCACTTGGGCATTGGGAATCACACACAGACCACCATGTAAGTGCCCTCGGATAGCTTCTAAAGCTATTTCTCCTAAGGAATTTTAGGAGACACATCAGTGATGGCGGGTGGAGTGGTGGCTCTGAGGCTAGGGATCTGCGCTGGCAATTCCATAAATTCCAGCAGTGATTTGACTCCGTTAGGCCCTTAACTTGCAATTGCCCCATCCTGGCTATGACACTAACCTTCAACTTGCATGGAAAACCCAGGGGTGGGTGGCAGGATTGGCACCCAGGCCCTTTACAAAACCTCCTGCTGTTCCATTCCATTCAAACCAGAGAGGAGCTAAGGTGTCACCTGTTGCACAGCTGTGCTCGGGTCCTAATTTGGGATCTTGAGGTGATCTGCCGTGTGGTGGGTGCAGCAACGTGCTGTTATCAGTGCCTAATCCCAGCCTCTCTCTCTCTCTCTCAGTGAGAAAGTTTATCCTTAAATGAAACACAACTGAGAATCTATTTGAAGTCTCATAAGCCGCCAACGATCAACCTTAGAGCAGTAACGTTTTCCTGTGGGTACACACACTCCTGCTTGTCCTGTGTTGCCCTTTTGCTTGTCGGCTTCAAATTCCCTCATTATCACAGCCAAAATGAAATGAATGAAACTATCAAATGCTACTGTTGTTAAGTTTTAGCTGTGAAGAGAAAGAGAGGGGTGAGACGCTCTTTGATTCTTTGCTTTGCCGCTCACTGTATTCACATCTCAGTCCACATCCTCTTTTTTTTGTTACTTTGGTCCTTGGAGTGGCCTCAGTAGTCAGCCATCAATAAGAAGAAGTGAACCCATCCTCCTCCTCCTCCTCCTCCTCCTCTTTCCTCTGGGGACATTGCCAGCACTGACTCTCCTCATCCATAGTACATCGAAAGAGCCTCATGGGATCCTAAACTGCTAATACTGCGGCACAGCCAGAACCTTCACTGAATTCATTAAAGGAGAAGCCCTGCAATGTCCCCAAATGCTCTTTTTATTTTAACAGCATTTAAAATATCACCATTTAAGTTTACACAACCTGCACACTTTGATTTTCTACAGAACTTGCAGGACGTGTGCGCTTGTGAGCAACACCCTGGTCCCCTCAACTCATTTGAATCAAACTCTGAACTCAGGCCTCCTACAATACTGTATGCCATCCTGAAGCCCGGCATGACCCACAACTGAAGTGCACAAGGCTTTGTGATGTACCATCAATTACTGGAGCACTTTCAGAAGTCGGTCAATTCATCCACTCACCCGAAGTCTCAAATGATTTTTCACTTTTTAAATACTGATAGCCCCCGGATCCAAAAATGCCAACCTAATGCTTGATCCATTCTGAAGACTTCTACTGCTCACTGTTTATCATCATTCTTCATTTATACAATCCTACACAAAAGAATGACATTTACCGTATATACTCGTGTATAGGTGACCCGAAAAATGAATCATAAAATCAGACCCCGACTTACACGCCCGTTCAAAAATGTGACCCTTACGCCCTCCTCCAATCTCTCACCCGTTTCGAAGACACATTGAATTTTGTTGCACCAGTGCAGTTACCAATTTCTTTCGCCACTTCAATGGCTTTTAACTTAAAACCAGCTGATTGAACTCTCCATCATAGATAAGGGATGCTTTTACGATAAAGGGTGAGAGATACAAAAAACACGAAACAGTGCAAACGTCGCTTCGGAATAGTTCGGGTATTACCGTGTGGTCATGTAGGCACAATACATAGAAAAATAAAGGCACTGTGCTCCATGGTTGCTCTCTCAGGTGGGCGTTAGCATATCGTAATCTCTTCGACCAATAGCGTGAGTTTTCCGCATTTGACTTATTAGACTGACATTATAAAATACCAGAAATTATAGGGGAAAATCAAGCCCTGACTTATCCGTGAGTATATACGGTACTTCTTACAGGACGTTGGTGCAAAACATAATGCAACAAAACACAATAACACAAGCATTACCAGACATTGTAGGTGTGACCACTGGGGGGCGTCTCAGAACTCCACACCTCAGACACAACAGCAGGTTAAAAAGGCTTTACTTTTATTAAAGAAAATGCCATCAAAACGGCTTTTCCTTCCACTATATAATTCTCTCTCAATTCTTCCTCCTCCTTTACTCCCAAGGTGAGGGTCATCATCCCTTCCCACAACTCTCCTGGCTTCCTTCTCCTTCTGGTGCCACGAGATTCCACCCAGGAAACACTTCCGAGTTACGCGGGACCACCTTAAAATTAGGATGTCCCCTCCTGGTAGCCCCCATGGAACCCAGCAGGACTTCCCATCAGGGTTATAATGGGCTATGTGCAGACGTACTTCCAGTGTAATGTCAGCCAGCTCAGTCACGTCCACTGTCCACACTGCAGTTGAGATTTCTGTTTAGCGCTGAGAACGTCCGAGAAAAAGATGATTACGTTTCAGCGTACAGAGAGCTCTCCAGCTGAACGTTGTTGTGTACCTTTATGTCGAGCTGCCAGTAAGTACAACGAGGTCGTTAGTTTTCAGACATTTCACTCCGATGCTCCAAAATGGATTGACGCAATCCGGACAGAGAAAGCTTTACTGTTAGTCCCCATACTTGACATTTTATAAAAGAGGATTTTCATGAGCTGCAGTCTGAGACAGAGCGGCGACTGTTGAAGAAAGGAGCAGCCCCTGCAATGTTTGACTGGAACAATTTCTCCATTCCACTTTCAAGACCGGGGGATTTCTATTATATAGTGCCTTTCACTCAATCTAGCTAGCTAGCTATTAAGTTATCCCAACCAGGAAATGGAACACCAGCTCCTCTCTCGCTGTTCTTTATCCAACATGATGGCTTTAAGAGTCCAAAGGTAAAGAGAGCTGAGAGCTTACTATGTGATGCTGTGATCTGTGAGCAGGTATTTTGTTTAATATTCTTATGCTTAGCATACATGCTTACATTTGCTAAATGAAGCCAAGCAGGTTCAATCTTTCTGGCATTCTGTGACAATCTGAGGACCTTAGACATTTGGTGATTAGAGCAGGTGTATTGTTCAATTTTGAAATAATTTAAAGCATGTGAACAGAGCGTCCTAAACCGGTGGAAGAGAGCCTAATCCATGTCTGGCTGTGGTCAGCAGAACCTGCAAATAACTCTGTTGAGTGTGCTGAAGTGACAGACTCCTGATCTGCAATGAAGAAAATCAAAAGTATCCTTCATGAGAATAATATTGGACTCAAAGCTGTTAAATATCAGACAGTGTTCAGCAGCCATTTAGTTGGTTATATGGCACCTTGATGTGTGGAGTACAAGTCACAGGAGGTTCTGCTCAAGCTTTATAACACACTGGTGAGGCCTCATCTGGAGTCCTGAGTGTGTAGTTTGGGTCTCCAGGCTACAAAAAGGACATAAGAACACAAGAGAAGGTCCAGAGAAGAGCGACTAGGTAGAGTCCAGGACTACAGGGAATGAGTGATGAGGAAAGATGAAAAGAGCTGAGCCTTTACAGGAGATGAAGAGGACACCTGACTGAAGTCTTTAAAATTAGGAAGGGAATCAGTGCAGTGGATCGAGACGGTGACTTTAAAATGAGCTCATCAAGAACACGGGGACACAGCTTGAAAGGTCCGTCACGCCCTTGACCCTCTGCAGTTCGCATACCAGGAGAAGGTGGGAGCGGAGGATGCCATCATCTATATGCTTCATCGATCCCTCTCCCACCTGGACAGAGGCAGTGGTGCTGTAAGAATTATGTTTTTGGACTTCTCTAGCGCCTTCAACACCATCCAACCTCTGCTCCTTAGGGATAGGCTGACTGAGATGGGAGTAGATTCACACCTTGTGGCATGGATTGTGGACTATCTTACAGACAGACCTCAATATGTGCGTCTTGGGAACTGCAGGTCTGACATTGTGTGCAGCAATACAGGCGCGCCGCAGGGGACTGTACTTTCTCCGGTCCTGTTCAATCTATATACATCAGACTTCCAATATGACTCGGAGTCCTGCCACGTGCAAAGGTTCGCTGATGACACTGCTATTGTGGGCTGCATCAGGTGTGGGCAGGAGGAGGAGTACAGGAAACTAATCAAGGACTTTGATAAATGGTGCGACTCAAACCACTTACACCTTAACACCAGCAAGACCAAGGAGCTGGTGGTGGATGGGAAATTTCGCACAAACATTACAAAGTTTTTTCTTCACCCTGGGAACCACAGACACTTGGAGTAAGTGACCAAGTAGTGTGGTAGACAGTTGGACTTTAGGGGGCCTTCGAAACTCGACTTGATGCTTTTTCAGAAGAATTAAATGGACAGGACTGGCAAGCTTTGTTGGGATGAATGGCAGTTTTTCATCTAAAGTAGATTGTTCATATGTTGAAATGTTCATGGCAACATTACTCCTCATACATTATTTTTATTCTTATAAAAGGAGATGTGTGAGTTTCTCCACGTACACCCTGTTTCTCATGGTTTTAAAAAATAGAACAATGGCCTAAACTTACTATGATCCAGCTGGGTTCAAAAAACGGGAAACTTAGTATTATAGAAGAATGATTATGCCATACATATAACATTTTTATATAAAATAACAAGAAATACATTTATCATAGTGAATAATGAAATAACAGCATCAGCTTTTAAGCATAAGCTCTGAAGGATATGAGACTCAGACACATGCCAGGTGCACATTGGAGCAGGGTTCAAATTCAACTCTTACACGGCCATAATGCTTTGGCTCATCAGTGTACTGTATGTATAGTGAGAGTCTCATTTTAAATAGACTTAAATCTTTCTTTTGCACCATATTATTCTTGTTGTAAAATGTCCCACCCGGTTTCTAGAGAGGATTCTGTATGGTTTCAAGTATGAAATACAATTCTAAAAGAATACGTTCCCAAGGAGCATGCGCCCCCTGTTGGAGACACCATCTATTCCAGCCACTGATGCCATTCCATCACATAGGATTTGAAGAGGGGTGACCACTACCATTTATTTAAAAAAATTGCGGTTCCAATGGGAATCCTGTATTTATGAATAAAATGGATCGTTTACTCTCAAAAATCAATTTTAATGGATGCCCCTGAACACAATAAAAAATTGACAAGAAATAATTCATGATTCATGCAGATACTACTGAAAAATGAAAGAACCTCATAAGAAAGTTTAAACGCGGAGTCAGGGGATTTTGGAAGACTGTACATTTTAAAAAGGTAGATAGAATCAGACGGCTGCTTCTTCACATGAAAAAGAACATCGTAGCACAATAATCCGGGAGAGATCAAACGTACGTGATGTGCCCTAAAATGAACAAGAACGGATGCGTAACCGAGCTAACACTGAAGCTTTATCTGCATGATCTGCTTTACCAACAACATATTGCTAATCCATCCAGGCACACACCAAAGTGTCATCATTTGGGGACGTCCACAGCAGCCGTCTAGTCTTCTAGCACTCAGGCTCAGTCCGTCTACTAACAGGCAAACAGAAACAAGAAATTGATAGCATCTAGTTTGAGGGACGATATGGATGGGGTAGGATATACGGTGTTCCCTTCCCTAGCTGGGAGGCCATTATGCACGAGTGGGGTTCCTGTGATATAGCGGGTCCACGGGTCAGATGAAAAGGCCAGTTTTTAAATAAAGAATTATAGAAGGAGCGTGGTAGTGTGGCTGGAGCCGTTCTTGGACGCTACGTGATGCGGGCATTTCCTTGCTTAAGTGCATAGGTGGAGAATCGTCTGTATCCGCAACTGATGCCGAGAGCTGCTAATTGCCACTCCTGTGCCACGCCCCCATAATAAATAGGAAAAGCGAGTGCGGAGAATGATGATGGACAGAACGCAGGTTAGAGGAGGTGAAAGAAGAAGACGCTGGAAGCGAAGGATTCTTATGCTTTGCATACATGCTTACATTTGCTAACTGAAGCCAAGCAGGTTCAATCTTTCTGGCATTCTGTGACAATCTGAGGACCTTAGACATTTGGTGATTAGAGCAGGTGTATTGTTCCAGTTTGAAATAATGAAAAGCATGTGAACAGAGTGTCCTAAACTGGTGGAAGAGACCCTAATCCATGTCTGGTAGATTTGCACAATTACGCCTGCCAGTGGCCAACCACAAACCCATGACCTCTGGATTAAAACGGTCCTCAGAAAATGCCTCTTAGCAGCATTAGGTGACAACGACCTTCCTGGTGATGGCAGCTGAGCTCTCCTTCACTCAGTCTGCACCTTTAACGTGGGGCTCAACATCACCGCATTCCGCCTCTCCAAAGTGCAAAGGCAATCCAAGTCAAACAAAGTCCCAGTACAGGAATCCAAGGCAAGGTGGAAAACTCCAATGACTCACAATCAGCAAAAAAACAGGCACCAGAACTCACCAACTCCAACTCGTGTCCTATTGTTGTCCCCACAGCATGAAAACAATTTCAGACAGGACTAACAGTCTTTGGTATTGCGCCAATGGCCAGCGAAACACATTTTTTTTTTTATTTATTAATTTTATTACAATCCATACAAAGCAATCAAGTTTTTACAAAAAGAAAAATTGAGTTAAGAACAGATCGATCCCCACCCCTTAACTTTATGAGTGTTCAGATTGGGAATGGATGCAAATAAATTTTGTATAAATTCCTTATCATCAACATTAGGTGCATAAACATTTATCAAAATCATTTTACAGTTAGATACTGTAAGTCTCCCATGACCATTACATATCTCCCTTCAGGATCCAATACTACATCTGATGCTACAAATGCTACTGTTCTATGTATGAGAATTCCCACCCCTCTAGTTTTCTTTGTGAAACTAGAATGGAACATTTGGCCAGTCCAGTCTTTTTGTAGCCGGAACTGATCCTTGCTTAGTAAGTGGGTTTCCTGTAAAAATACTATTTTAGCATTTAGACCTGTTAGGTGAGCAAGTACTTTCTTTCTCTTTAATTTGTGGTTCAGGCCTTTAACATTCCAGCTTACAAAGTTAACTGTCCCATCATGGAGACACTGATTCTGAGTTTTTGATGTCATTTTATAGTCTTAACTGGAAGTGAGACAGCTTAGGTCTTAATTTCCTATTTCCCCTAGAGTTGTTGCCATGCAGCTTATTATTACGTTGGTAGTTATAATTATAAAGATTGAGAGGATAGATTAGGTATAGATCAGGCCTGCTCTCTTTCTCTCCCCCACTGTGCCAGTGTCCAGTCCAGAGTTGGTTCTTGCTGCATGCATGACAAAACAATTTTCCTTATTTTGTGTTTGATTTGAAGTCGTGTAGGGCAGGATGACGCTCTTCCTTCTTACAGATTTATTGAGTGTGCAGTGCAGCGTTTTCCTGTTCATCGTGCTGCACGATCGAAAACATTTTTACGGTGATAAATGACATTAAGGGAGGAATTTGCAGCTTTTCTTGCCAACTACATTTCAGGTTCATCTGTAAGGTGAGAATAAAAACCTGTTTAAAACTCAAAAAGACATTGAATAAAATGAGAATCACATCATTGACGTCATGTCTGTTTTTCGCGCTCGGGCACATTTAGCAATCACACTGTCCTTGAATGCTACTCTTCCAAGCAGGCCAGGACATGGTACGGTTAGCCCGGCACAGATCGATCACATTAATTAAACAAACAAGACCCTACAGTTATATGCGGACCAACGCGCTTGGGCACAGAATAAGTTACCAACAATAACAAAATTTATTTCTATAGCACATTTTCATATAAATGATGGAGCTCAAAGTGTTTTACAAGATGAAGAGAGAGAAAAAAAGACAAAATATAAAAAATGGAATTAGGTGATACTAATTAACATAGAATAAATGTAAGGTCCAATGGCCAGGGAGGACGGAAAAAACAAAAGAAACTCCAGACGCCGGGAGAAAAAAAAATCTGCAGGGGTTCAGAGGCCACGAGACCACCCAGCCCCCTCTAGACATTCTACCTAACATAAATGACCTCAATTAGTCCTCATGGTATTCAGTGTTCTCATGGAAGAATTTGATGATGATGGTCATGTGGATTTCTGGCCTTCAATCCATCAATGTAGGGACATCACGGTGTCCTGATCAGGTGGTGGTGGAGCAGATCACCACCACAGAAAAAAAATGAAAAAGAAAAGCAGAGAAAGTAGGGGTGAGTACGGATTGTGGAGCCACCATGAATGATACTGATGACTGAATACACAGAGCATCAGGATTAAACTAAAATGAAGCTGTGAGAAAACCATGTTAAAATAATGAGTTTTTAGCAGTTTTTTAATGTGCTCCACCATATTAGCCTGACGAATTCCTATTGGCAAGCTATTCCAGATTTTAGGTGCATAACAGCAGAAGGTCGCCCGCCTCACCACTTCTTTTAAGTTTAGCTCTTGGAATTCTAAGGAGACACTCATTTGTAGATCTGAGGTTATGATTTGGAGTGTAAGGTGAGAGGTATTCTGAAATATAAGATGGAGCAGATTATTGAAGGCTTTGTACACCATCAGCAGTATTTTAAAGTCAATTCTAAATGGCACAGGTAACCAGTGTAGTGACATCAGGACTGGTGTGATGTCTTTTCCTAGTTCTGCACTCGTCATAATCGTTTGATGTCTTTTTTTGGGTGGTCCTGAGAACAGTGTGTTACAGTAATCTAGTTGACTAAAAACAAAAGCGTGAACTCCTTTCTCAGCATCTTGCAATGTTATAAGTGGACTAACTTTTGCTATATTTCGTAAGTGAAAAAATGCTGTCCTAGTGATCTGATTAATATGCGATTTAAAATTCAGGTCACAGTCAACAGTTACCACTAAATTCTTTACCTCCGTCTTGACTTTTAAGCCTAATGCATCAAGTTTATTTCTGATTTCCTCATTATATCCATTTTTGCCAATTACTAAGATTTCTGTTTTCTCCCTATTTAGTTTGAGAAAATAACTACTCAGAAACACAAATAAGACATAGGGTCAGTGAATCAAGAGAGTCCGGGTCATCAGGTGCTATTGATAAATACAGCAATGTGTCATCAGCATAGCTGTGGTAGCTCCCATTATGCCTTGAGATAATCTGACCTCAAAGAGGAGCATGGAGAGCAGCGCACCCAGGATAGAGCCTTGTGGAATACCATCTAGAATATGAGTATAATTACCACAAATAACAAAATATTCTACCTGCCAGGTAGGAGTCAAACCAATTTAAGGCACTGCCAGAGAGGCCCACCCATTAACTAAGGCGATTTTTAAGAATATTGTGATCAATGGTATGAAATGTGGCACTCAGATCTAAGAGGATGAGAACAGATACATGGCCTCTGTCTGCAAGTCAAGTCAAGTCAAGTCATGTTGGGGAGCATGCACTGGTACAGCGTGTTGCCACACCCACTACACAACGAAACACCTCGGGATCCCGGTTTGCAACCCCCCAGGCAGATGCACGGTCCAGTCTCACCCTCCGGAAATGACCCTCTACCTGCCGCAGCCAGGTGTTACATGTGTAACCCCTTGGACTGGTCCAGCCATTCGGGTTCTCAACAATGAAGATTTAACGAGCCAGATCACCCTCAGGGGAAACGCGCCACATGGCCGTAGTGCCATAACTGACGCTCCTTCGCAATGCAGTTCATGTGCCTCATTCGGGACTCCATGAGGAACCGCTCAATCGACACAAATTCAAACCAACGGTACCCAAGGATTTTCTGGAGAGACACAGTACCAAAGGAGTCCAGTCTTTGTCTCAGGTCACTGGATAGCGTCCATGTCTCGCAACCATATAGCAAGACAGGAAGCACCAGGACTCTAAAGACTTGGACCTTCGTCCTTTTGCAGAGATATCGGGAGCACCACACACCCCTTTTCCAGCGACCTCATGACCCCATATGCTCTCCCAATCCGTCTACTGACTTCATAGGAAGAGTCACCAGAGACATGAATGCACACTCCTGAGGTAAGTAAACCTCTCGATGAGGTCGACACTCTATCCGCAGACAGACACACTGCTGATGGCCGTGCCTAAGAGGTCATTAAAGGCCTGATGTTGGTTTTTATCAGGTCACTCGCCAGCCCAGACACTCAGACTCCTCGCTCAGTCTCTCGAGCGCTCCGATCAGAGCCTCCATTGACTCCGCAAAGATCACAGCATCGTCAGCAAAGTCAAGATCCGTGAATCTTTCTCCACCAACAGATGCCCCACATTGACCCGCAAGTCTAACGATTGCAGTTTCTGTACTTTGATTTGTTCTGAAACCCAATTGAAACTTGTCAAGTATAGCGGGTTTATTGAGGTGGTCCTTTAGCTGTGTAATGACTGCCTTCTCTAAGAATTTACTTAAGAAAGGCATGTTGAAAGGCCAGTGTGAGTACACCCTAAACTTCCAACTAAAACAAAACGGCGGGTTTTGTCAGCGTTTACAGTCGATTACCACCGTCAACCCCTCCCCTTCTGACAAAATTAAAATAGCATTCAAGTGAAGTCATGACTTCCAACCTTTCTATCTGATTCTCGCCATTTGCTTTTCTGAAGAAGGACAAAGTCTGCAGCGCTCCTTCGAGGTCACGATCTGAATAAATCGTTTGTATTTGCATAGCTGAAAGTTCACATGGCGAGGGGCGGATTTGGAGGTGAAAAGTGGAGTAAACATTCATATTTGTGTCGGAGGAAGTGAGCGGCTCTTTGTACGGGACTCCATTCATCTGTCTGCGGGGCTGGGGAGTCTCCGGGTGTGGTGAAAGACAGGATGCTGAACTTTGCACAGATATTCTTTAATGCTCGCCGCAAAAGACCACACTGTTCCGAGACCTCGGTGGTCTCTGACACTGCATACAAATCTGAAGCACCTCTAAGGCAAGCTGCCAGATTCTGAAATAATAATAAAAAATAAAAAATAAAAGCTCTGGAGTCTGAATGAAATCTCATCGCATTAGGAACAGCGAAGAGAGAGGATTTGAAACGTTAAGCTGCGGACACGGCAGGGCAAGCGAAATCAAATGAAGCAGAGCAGGAGAAAGAGGCAATGCAAAGGATTGGGCTGCAGTCTCATAACTCAATCCCACCTTCCCAAACTCATGGAGTTAAAATATTCCTGCAAACCGTGCATTGTTCCTGCTATTTTGGCTTCCTCCCACCTCCCAAAGACAGTTGTAACCTGTAGGGGATGCCAAAGAGCTCCAAACCTCAGCCACAATCACACTGACATCAGTCTCGGGATCCAAAGACCTTTAATTTGAACAGTGTGACACAAGTGCGCATGGGAGGAAGCTAAAAGGTCTAAATGAGAGTAATTCCACGCCAGACCAGGGGGTGGTGGAGTGCGCTGACCCTTTTTCTCGCTTTCCTGCAGATCATTCACAGGAAATTCTGCCTGGCCCAGATGATGTCACTTCCAGTTCGGGCCTAAATGACATCACTTCCGATCCCGGCCTCGACGATGCCACTTCTGTTTCCAGACCCGTGGATGACGTCACTTCCGGTGTAGGACCTATGGATGAAGAGACTTCCGGTTCCGGCCCTTTTGACGACATCACGTCCAGGTCTGAGCATATGGAAGACGACCCCTCCGCTTCCACCCTTGATGACTTCACTTCCCTTTCTGGCATTTAAAGCCGCCATATACCTACTAACCAGATCAGTTCTGTTTTGGATTCTGTTCTGAGCACATCACTGCTAGCAATGTACCCTTTTGCAGCCAGGGAATATTATACAGGTGGCTACCCCAAACCTTTTTATGACTCTCATCTTTGACTTTTGTGAGAACAGTACTTTTACTGGCATTCTTTAAAAAAAATGGATTATTTAGCTTACTGTATATACTCGCTGATAAGTTCTCCCATGGATAAATCGGGATTGATTTTAGTGTATAATTTCTGGTATTGTATAATGTCGGTGTGACGATGTGGGTTCTGGCTCCACACTCCCTTTGATGTTTGGGAACCCTTGAACCCAACACCGTCGATAATGTTACCGAGTGAGCTAGTCAGTGGAGGCAAATAAACAGTTGAGCAAGGGGTGGTGCAAAAAGTGCAAAAGTGCTTTTATTAAAAATTGTCCATCAAAACAAGTGTTCCATAAATAGTGCAGTTTCAATAAATAATCCAATAAAAAAACGTGGAGGTTAAAACAATAAGAAAAAACAATCCTTTAAGACGAGAGGTTAAAATGATCAGGAAGCAGTCTTAAAACGACAACAACTCTGGTGCTTCTTTTCTGTATGCGTCTTACCTGCTTATCCCGTTAGGGCTTCGCAACAGGCAAGACGCTCTCTGCAGCTGCCCTCCTACAACACACGCGAGACTGGAGACCTCCCGATCCCTGGCTTCGGTCTGGCACTCATCCCAGTCCCCGAGACTTGATGTCCACCAATGACCAGGACGCACACATTGGGGACTCCACCACCAAGCCTCCCGACTTCCGCTGCCTTTCCACGGCCTTCTGCGGCTCGTCGCTTTCCTCTAGGCACTCCCGCTACCTGGTCACTCAGCGGGAGCAACATCAACTCAAACATCTGGGTGTTGGCCTAACACCCAGCTTCCTCGCAGCTGCCCACGATCGTGCGCTCACCACACGCACACACCGCCTGTCCGTCTCTCTTGCACCGCATGCTTCCTCGCTCCCTGTAACCTCCGTCCTCTTTCCTCATCTCCTTTTTTTACACCTCCCCATTTTTTTCCTTCCCACAACCGACTCGCGCTTCTTTTTTATAACGTGAGGGGCCATCACAGCTGTAGCATTAGCCACGGGAGCAATCACGGATGTGGGCAGTTCCTCACCTGTGCACACGGTGAGAAACGCCCACAACGACGACTGCCCCGCGGCTCGCTACAACCTCGCCTCCCCCACGAAGCCGCCTCGGGTGCGGTGATTATTTATTTAAAATGAATGGCCTTTTGCTCAACGAGCTGTGGACCCATAACACCACAGTCGGTCATATAAGTCGAATGCAGAAAACTCACACTATTGGTCCCAGAGATTATGATATGCTAACGCCCACCTGATAGAGTAGCCATGGAGCACACAGCCTTTTATTTCTATATGTATTGTGCCTACGTGACCACACGGTAATACCTGAACTATCCTGAAGCGACGTTTACACTGTTTTGTGTTTGTTGTATCTCACACCCTCATACACCTTATCTACGATGGAGTGTTCGATTGGAAGAAAATATGAAGCTGCTTTTAAATTAAACGTTGTTGAAGTGGCGAAAGAAATTGGTAACTGCACTGCTGCAACAAAATTCAGATTGTCTGAGAAACTGATTGGAGGAAGCAAAAAAATGTGTAAAAAAAAAATGTAAGTCGCATTTTTGAATGGGTGTATAAGTCGCAGTTTATGATCGATTTTTTGGGTTTCAAGACCCGACTTACACACGAGTATATACTGTACATCTTATAACTGAAGAAGGGGCCTGAGTTGCCTTGAAAGCCCGCATATTGTAATATTTTTAGTTAGCCAATAAAAGGTGTCATTTTGCTTGACTTCTCACCACTTTCAAAAACAAAATTCTCATTTCTTTCTCCGGCGCTCATCCCGGGCGAATTTGTTATCGTTGTCATTTGTCTCATCTTCCTCTCCCACTCCTGGGAGGAGTGGAGGCTCTGAGGCTAGGGGTCTGCACTGGTAATCAGAAGATGGCAGTTCAAATCCCGTTAACGTCAAAAGTGACTCTACTTCATTAGACCCTTCAGCTAGGCCCTTAACCTGCAATTGCTCCATCCTGGGTATGACGGCAATCTGCATCCAACCCTGCATGTAGGCCCTCCAACCTGCAGGAAAAAACCTGGGGATTGGCACTCCAGCCACCATAAAAAAACCTAATACTCTTCCATTCCATCTGAACTAGTGAGGTGCTGAGGTGTCACCATCACATGGCTGCACTCGAGCCCTAATCTGGGATCCTGAGTTGGTTTGTTATGTGGTGGGTGTATCAGCAGCTGCTTCTAACCCCTCTCTCTCTCCTCCTCTCCTAATTCCAACTTGCCTGAGTAAGGTGACGCAACTTCCTTTATGATGGACCCAGGAGTATTTCTGGTGTCTGAACATTACACCTTCTGGGTCAGGTGAGCCTGCTATAGAATAAGGGACTCCACTCAGTCCCCAGCTGGTGCCCTCTAGTGGCCACTGATGAACTCAACAAGACTGCCTTCCCAAACTTCCCAAAGTCCCATGCAGCCCTGTGGGTATCCAAACTGGTGCCAGACCAGTAGAGCATTGTTAGCTATTGTATTGGGAGAACAACTGTTCCTGGAAGATTACTCCTCCAATCCATCCATTGTGTTTGCTCCCTGACTGGGAAATGAAATAAGAACCATCCCAGCTGGGTAGGGGACCACTCTTCATCCAAGTTGGAATGCCAGTCTATCCATTATGTCTATCACATAGGCTAAATGACATAAGGTGATGACCCTTCATCAAACCGCCCCCACTCTCCAGTTCAATTCAGGAACCTACAGTAACAACATCAGTGCTTTGTCTTGGTAGGGTCCTAGCTGACCATTTTTCCCCCCTTTGTACTCTTTATTGTGAAGACCTTAAAATATCGTAAATCCCATATTTTTAGATTCATATGTTACACTACCTTTTATACTTTGTAATGGATGGCAGACAGGGACTAGCATCCCAGCCAGAGTAGACTCCGTTCCTGCCCCTGGCCAGGAGGCCCATGTGACAAATAGGCAAGAAAAGAATCAGGAGGTTCCCTGCCTACACAAGGATACCATGCAAAGAGTCGGTATGTTAGCACATCCCATCAGGATTAGATGGAGGAACATGACCCGGCCGGGATGCCAGCTTGAAGAAAGGACAGGGAGAGCTAAATTGTTGAAGCTACATGCTCCCTTGAACTGCTAGGTGGCAGCAAACCCTGGAGTCAGGTACACCAATAGACACCCACAGGGCATGCTGGGAGGTGCAGTGCCATGCAGCAGCCTTATTGGGGCTCCTGGGTATCACCTCACCACAGGGTGCTGCTAGGAGCTGTGCTCTGTAATTTTTGGGACTTCTGATTGACCTAGAAGTACTTTCATCGGGCTATGCCCTGGCACTGGAAGTGCGTCCGGGTCCAAGATAAAAGGACGGTCCACACCCAGCCGAGTTGGAAGAACAAAGTTCGCCTGGAGGTGTGGAGGCGAGGAAAAAAAGAAATAAAAGAGGAATTGTGTGTATTGGAAGAGGCATTGTGGAGGGATCGTTGTTAATAAATCACTTATTTGAACCCGGGACTGTTGTTTGTGTGATGGTGTCTGAGGTTTAGGGTGCTGCAACGCCCCCTTACTGGTCACAATGCATACCCTCAGGAAACAAACTAGAGTAAAGGAACAAGCTGGACAAAGAGCTATGCGTTTAACTATGTGTTATATGGATGATAAATTCATTATAACAAGCAAACCAAAACCATACAACCTGATAATGGTAGACGGGTAGTCTCAGGGGGCCCAGTGACTTATTCGACTCTTCCTGGTCAGCTCGTCATCTGCACAGACCCTCAGGAATGTGGCAGTGAGGTCAATGTGTATCACAAAGCATCTCTGTGATTAGTCTAACTGAAGAAGACACCATGCATCGTTCCTGAAAGAAGCCCCCTGAACGGAGGTTTGTTAAAATTGAAGAGCCCAAACATAATGATGGTGGCAGGCTGCCGGTCTCAGTATGGCTGCTGAGATAGAGTTGTCTTCATCAAGTAGAAATGGCTGGAGAGAGAGAGAGGGAGGAAGGGAGGGAGGGAGGTGGTCTTCTCCTTAGGAAATGATGGTTAGAGAGAAGAGAGGCTGAGGAGGACGGGGAGCCTTGTCTTGGACTGGTCCGACTTCTTTTGACGTGCCTCTGGACACCAGTGGGTTCTGAGGACCAACAAAATAAGTCCACTTGACCCTTCTTGGGCCATTCACTGCTGCCTTCCAGGTTCAGCTACTTTGCAGTGTGGTTGTAATAAATGAGCAAAAAAGGAAACTACTAAGCCATGAACCCCTCATCAATGAAACACTGGGTGTAGAAAGCTGCTGTGTCCAGCTTCCTGACTCTTTAACATTACAAATATAACCACACAAAATATATCAATTTCACTAATTTTACCCTCCACTACAATCAGATGCAAGGCAATATGCAGTCCAGGATAAAGTGAGAGCCCATTTGAGCCCCCACTCACAAAGGCCTGAGTTTGTACCACAAGTTAGCCCTGACACAAACACACACACACACACGTCTTTGGGAATGAGGCGTAAAAACAGGAGCACCAGGAGAAAAAGCCCTACAAGAACCTGCAAACTGCAAATGGATGTCGACCAGCCCAAGACAGTGGGGATAGTAAGGCAATGGTGCCAAGCACTGTGCCACCCTGCCAAATTGATGAGCTAGATGGGCTCCTACTTCATGTCAAAGAGATCCAAGGATAGACTCTGCACCTACGTCAGGAAACAGAGGGACTTTGCCGGTTGAAAGTTTTGGTGAAATGTCAGCTCAGCTCATTGAATTCACACCAGTCCCCCCCCACCGTCATCTTGTTTGGGCTGTTCAATTTTAATAAACCTCTGTTTAGGGGCTTCTTTCAGGAACGATGCACGGTGTCTTCTTCAATTAGAGTAATCACAGAGACGCTCTGTGATACACATTGACCTCGCGGCCACATTCCTGAGGGTCTGCGGCTTTGTGAGTCACATTACTGTTCAAATTACATTGAAATAATACTGCAGCGACAGAAAACAAAGAGACGCGGCTGCAGCGAATAAACAAACAGGCGAGGTAAGCCGGCCGGCAACTTTTTTTTTATGTGCTCTGCCCATTTACAAGTGACCAGCTCCACGGTCGTCCATCCCTTTGTCTGTCAGTCCATCCATTTTAATAAACAGAGATAATTCTTTTAAGAAACTAAGGGCTCTCCAACTTGATTATTAGTAAGCAGGATGGCTTTGAAATGTGTTATGCATTAGATGTTGGCTACACAACGTTTCCAGCTTTCCAGGAGGCAGTCGTGGGATGCCAGTCAGCAACTGGCATAAAGGAGGAGGAAACCCACTCAAAAGGAGGGCAGGAAAATCCGGGAGCAAGGCCCATGCAGGAGGCCGACCAGTTAGACATCCTAGGGCAATCGGGGTTCTGAAATGCATCCTGCTGGGTCACCGGGCTGTCTCCAAATCTTATCTGTCTTATATAGTGCCTTTCAGTTTGATCTCCTTTCTATATATTGATTGTCTATAGTATCTGCCATACATAAATTATCTAGCTAGGAGTCACACACACTTATCTGATACAGAGGCTTTCTTAGCTACTTTAAGCTGATCAGTCCGATCACAATCCCTGTTTTTTGTCAATCTATTTATCTACGTACATATATAATGTGGCGCCTTTCACATCTTTTATCTAATTCAATTATCTTATATCTTAACTTTTACATTCCTCTCTGTCACACTATTCTTGTAATCAGATCAGTCTCTAATGTATGGCGTCACCTATTTGTTTGTTAGTGCCTTACACATTTTAAATTTTGATTTCTGTGTGTGTGTGTCTTTCACATTTAATTATTTGACTGAATGTTTCAAAAGTGATCAGTTTGTTCAGTGCAGTGCTTTCCCCGTCCTCCTTATGTGCGCCCCCTTTCAGGGGCTTACCGTAGACATTTGCATTCCCATCCATCAGTTATCGGTCTGCATGTGTCACTTCTTGTCTTTCACATTTGTCCATCGACTACCTACAGTGAGGACTTATTGGGTTTGTGGTATTGGTAATGATGCTCTTCACATCAGCCTTCTAAGTCATCTACCACATGGAGGGCATCTTGCAATTATTTTCATCGTGTCTTTCAGACCTGTATTCCTATTTATTTTGCTTTTCTATGTAATATTTTAAAAAACATCCATATACTGCATTGGTGTTGTTGCATATAGAGATTTCATAACTCTTTCCTTTATAGTGCCTTTCACATCTTCCTGGCTATAATGTTGGGTGTTTCACTGTTACCTCCTTAAAAATCTACCTTATGTAATACATCTCTTGCCCTCCCTCACTTTTCAACTTTCTCACTCACCCTGTTTCTTTCTCACTCTCTCTCACTTTTCAATTCTTACGCTCTCTCTCTCTCCTCCTCTCTTTCTCACCATCTCTCACATTCTCTCCCATCATCTCTCACTCTCTTGCCCTCTCTCTTTTCAACTCTCTTACTCACCCTGTTTCTTTCTCACTCTCTCACCCTCTCTCACTTTCTCTCTCCTCACCGTTTCTTTCTCACTCTCTCTCTTTCTCTCCCCCCTTACTTTTCAACTGTCTCTCCTTCTCTCACTATCTCTCACTTTTCAACTCTCTTTCTCACTCTCACTCACCCTCTGCCCCCCACTTCTCTCTCACTGCCTCACCAGCTTCATTAATTTAACCCGAACAGCACCGACCTGACGGGAATGGCAGACGTCTGCTGCTCGACAATACAGGAGTACAGGAGTCTTGATGCTTTTAAGCTGTCAGGCTTTCAGTAGTCGCGGCGGCTCTTTACTTTCTTCACCGAGCTAATAGAATTACTGGCAGCGTAATTGCAAGGAGGTTCCGTCCTGCTTGTGGGTGGAGGTATCTTGACGTACGTAATGCGGTGCACAGCACGGGTGATGCCAGCTCTGAGCGAGGGGTTTCCATTCGAGCCACTTAATATGCTTTCACGGTGCCCACTCTTGAGCCTCGTTGACAAATTGCCTCTTTTAATGGCAAACTATTCCGGCACTGCGCAGAGTTGTACCTGGGTGGATTGTAAATGACACGGCTGTGTCTTTAATCCTTCCCTGGAACAAAACAAAATACACTTTATATGGCTGAAAACATTTTGTAATGAAAGATCTGTGATCTGCTCCTGCATGGAACGGGACTCCCATGTTTTGTTGTTTATTTCCAGGCCATTTCTTCATATGGGACCTACTGAGCATGCAGTGAGAGTCCGTGTGAATTAAATCATCAACACTTAGAGTGGCAAGTCATCTACCATATAATGAAGCAGAGTGACATCCAGGCAAGCTCAAAGTGTGACATACAGCGCCTCTCTATAGTGAACACCACCCTAAAGAGAGCTACAGTGTTACTATTGAATAAATAAAATTAAATTCCTCAAGTTCAATCGAACTATGTGAAATAATCAGGGCCCACTAGGACCTGCCATTACAGTGCCATATAAATCTCAACAGCTTTGGCAATTGGTTCTTTCCACCTCTGCAGCGCTAAGAAGCTGCCCAGTGAGAGCATCTAAGCCCCACCCCTTTCAGCTAAACCACGCCTCTTCCAGTCCACTAGACCACCTCAAGAGAGGCCACAGAGGTGAAGGGGGTCTCTGTTATTTATGCTTTATTACTTTTGCGCCACCTCACGCTCATTTTTGTTCACTGTTTTGGACTTTGGCAGTAAACAGGGTGGCCTGGTTGGCACCCCAACTTTTCTGTGTGTTCTCCTCTTCCTCATTTGCACCTCAAACATTAAAAAAAATTTCATACCCACTTACTTCGAATTCTCACACACACAGACTTGCATGTATTTTATTAACCTTATTTGGTACAAATTTCCAGATATCACTCCAGCTGCCCTCTTTCTCTGATGCTGCTGAAATTTCCATTTTATTAATGGCTGTGAGTGGATGGAAACAGGACTGCGACTGGAGCCTGGCAAACTGGAAGTGCACTAGTAGTGCAGACTGAAGAATCAATACCATGAATACTGAGTATGGAACTCATTTCAAAATGCTAAAATTGATACTTAGCGATATTTCGATACTTTTAACAACCCTACTGTGGTTAGCGAGACAAAATGGCATTGCCCATAAAAAAATAACATGGCAGTGTTCTCCCTAGCGTCTTTTAGCCTTTTAGCTAATTTAGTTGAGCGTCCGGCTGTCATCTCGCATTACATTGTGAGATGACAGCTGCAGATCTACAGGCACAGGCAGATCTAATGATCTGCAGAGATGGTATGGAACGAGCGGGCGAGTGGGCAAAAATTGCTAAAGCTAATAGCCGGGACGAGTCGGAGCGTAGTTCACAAGCAAAGAGGATGTGGAGGTAGGCGGGCAAGAGGAGGACTGATAAAATAAAAAAAGTCTAGTGAAACCAGCCTGTCAAATATCAGAAAAAGAGCGTCAGGAAGTGATGTCTCTGTTCTCAGTGTCAGCGCAGTCTGTATAGTGCTGCTAAGCGTACAGAAGCTCTCTTCTTGTTCAGTACATAACAAACCAATATATATATATATACAGTTGTTTAAGCATTAGATGTGTTCTGTGTGCAAAAATCCTTCCAGCCCTCACTGTGGTTCCTGTTTAAATTGACCTCATCTTCCATTCTTATATTTGCTCATATTTGGACCTGCGTCCATACTGCAAAAAGTGTGCAGAAACCCTTGCAGCACACACTGTGTCCTCAGCAAAAGTTTTGTCATTGAATTGCTGAGGGTTTTGTATGGAAGCGTATTAGGGCCACAGTGAAGAAAAAAAAAAAAAAAATACGGACAAAGTGAAGAAAAAAAACTATATATCGAGAATAAAGTCTTGTATTTTGTCATTAAAGTAGAACATCGTAAACTAAACTTCATCTTAAAATGAATATTTAATTTACTAGATTTTCTCAAACCCTATCATAAGTTATGTAGCAACATGTCAACATGTCGACTTTATCCTTGTCATAAACGTCAAGATTAAAGTGGAAATGTCGAGAATAAAGTCAACATGTCGACTTTAATATTGACATAAACGGCGAGAATAAAGTGAAAATGTTGAGAATAAAGTTGACATGTTGCTACATAACTTATGACGGGGTTAGAGAAAATCTAGTAAATTAAACATTCATTTTAAGATGAAGTTTAGTTTAGTTTACGATGTTCTACTTTAAAGACAAACTACGAGAATAAAGTCAACATGTCAACTTTAATCTCGAGATAAACGGCAAGAATAAAGTAGAAATGTCGAGAATAAAGTGGAAATGTCGACTTTATTCTCAACGTAAGCGTCGAGATTAAAGTGAAAATATTGAGATTAAAGTGGAAATGTCGAGAATGCGTACCTGCTGTAGTGCAAGTGTGAATTGAATATCCAACAGGCTCTCACTTTCCCACTCAAAAGTCTTATTCATAGGTACTTTAAATTTTTTTCAAACGTTTTACCAACACGAGCAAAAAAAGTGTTCAGAAAACAACATTGCTCAGTTATTTCAGAAAAGAGACGTCACAAACTAATGAAGGTGCGGCGTCAACTCCTGATGTGGCAATTTCAGACAAAGACATTGCAGAGGCTGGTCCATCAGGGGAAATCTCTTCAGCACACGCTCTGCCAATTGATAAATTTAAGCACCGCTTATCCGGCATAAACAAACAATGGTTTAAAGATTTTGATTGGCTAATGGTCAAAGAAAATGGTACGTGGTGCTCATTGTGCATCAAAATACTGAAATAAACACCCCCCAAGGAGGGGTTACCTTGGGTAAACGTGCCATGCCCAAGAATTCGAAAAGAAAGCTTGCTGGACCATGAAAAAAGTAAAATGCACATTGAGTCTTCTGCTGACCTTTTAGGAAAGCGTGTACTAGAGCAAACTGGAATGGGTCAAATTGAAAGATCTGTATCTGAATTAAGTAACTTACAGAGGAAGCTTTAAGATCCATGCATTGGTTGGCAAAAAATGAGTTGCCACATACAATGATGTTTGAAAAGCTGTTGGAACACTGTAAAGAAATGGATTGTTCCTTTTTACAACAGCTCAATGTTGGTAAAAATGCACATTACAACTCTGAAAGAATATTGCAAGAGCTGCTGGATGTCTTAGCATCAGAAATAAAATCTAACATACTGAAAAATATACATGCAGAAAATGTTTTCAGTATTCTGTGTGATGAAACCAGAGACATCTCAGATGTAAAACAATTCATTATTTACATTAAATATGTTTTTCAGGCCACTAAAGAGGTCAGAGTTAGTTTTGCATAAACCCACAATATGATTAATGGCATAGTGGAGACTATAACCAACACACTGAGTGAGACTATGGACACTCTAGGCTTGAAAACTGCTAACCTGGTTGGACTAGGATCAGATGGAACGGCTGTTATGATTGGGAAACAGAAAGGTGTGGTGAAACTGCTTAAAGATAAAACATCTGGACTCTTGGTCAACTGCCACTGTGTAAACTGACGATTGGCCTTTGCAAATGCCATTTAATAAAACTGAACAACATCTTCAGGCAGCTATTCTATTTCTTCCAAAATTCTTCAGTTACAATGGCTGGTTTAACGAAAATTCAAAATATTCTGAACATTCCCCAGATTAAGCTGAAAATGGCCAGTGACACTAGATGGCTGTCTGATGACTTTGCAGTATAGTCACTATGACAGTGTGTGATGATTGATCTCCTTGGAGGGCCCAGATCCTGGGGACTTTGATTAAGGGAAAGCTGCAGACAACTGGGCCTCTAGGAAGAAAAGAAGAATAAATATTTAACTGACCCATACTTTTTTCCATTGTTTTTACTTTTCTTCCCGACAGCGACAATACTTGTGCCTCTTGGTTTATGTCATTACAATTGTTATTTAAAATGTTTGTTAGGGTTGCAGGATCCTGAATTGGATACTTCTTAAATTTAAAAAAAATATTCTGGGACAAGTGTCAAACCTTAAAAAAGGAAGTCATATTGAGCTTTGGAAAATAATTAATAATAATAATAAACTAATAAAAATAATGCACATTAAATTTTCCCCACCACCAAATTTCCCCATCCCAGCTCACCTGGCTACTTTTTCATGCCACCCGGCTGGAAACAATTTCTGGGGAGAGAACTGCATGGTATTGTGGAAAAACACAAATAAAGGTCAGCTATGTTAAATTAATTTTATTTTATAGACAAATGATCCAGAAATTTGAAATTGAATTTGAAGTTTTGTACACACAAAAACTCCCGTACAGCTTCAACGAGCTAGGCCTGACCTCTCCTCTGGGTTTGAGGTAGGGCTCAGGAGTGATGATGTCAGGATACCCCGCCTCCTGGGTCTCCACCCACAAAGAAAAGGGAACACAAGTCAACACAGTATATCATAAACCAATGATAGATAGATAGATAGATAGATAGATAGATAGATAGATAGATAGATAGATAGATAGATAGATAGATAGATAGATAGGAAAGACACTGTTTAATATATAAAAATGGCACTGTAAGACAGTATGATTGCACTCCCAGGATAATATCCAAGTGGCCAAAAATGCAAAATATGGTGGTATCATTAAGCAAAATAGTCAAAAGGGAGAAAGATGATGGGAAGGAAATAAACTCTAAATTAACAGAGAGATAAATAACTACTCTGCTTCCTCTCTGGTACTAAGACCTTTGTCACTTGGCTGCTTTTCCCATCTTAAAGATCTATCACTACTTGTATTATAGAGTGCCTTTTCTATCTATCTATCTATCTATCTATCTATCTATCTATCTATCTATCTATCTATCTATCTATCATGCAGTGCCTTTCCTATCTATTATATAGTGCCTTTCATATCTATCTCTATTTGTATTATATAGTGCCTTTCCTGTCTATTATATAGTGCCTTTTGTATCAATCTGTCTATTATATAGTGCCTTTCCTATCTCTCTCGACTACTATCTGTTATATTAGATCGTTACAACTCTGACAGTGAGATCAGACCACGCAGCCCAGCACAGTTCATCATATAGTGCCTTTCACATGAATGTATCTTATCGGGCCGACTACTGTCTCTCTCTCTATTCTTGTCAGAAGCAACTAAAGAAGCCTTTATGGCAATCACATTGTTCTTTTCAAATCTCTTAGTCTATCCATCTTTCTTATAGTGCCTTTTCTATTTCTCCATTGCACCTATCATCTGTTATGCTGTATTTATTTTTAAACAGAAAAAGCCAAATGGCTGTGCCAAAGACCCCAAAGGGGCCCTGAGAGACAACTGCCCCGCTCCTGAATGAGCTTGTCTCTGTCGTCTCCAGGATGGCCTCTCGCTGAGTTGGGGGTGTGAGCGTCCGCAGATGGAGTGGTTCTGCTGAAGGAAATGAGCCTAAATGAAACGCTAGTGCACCCTCACTACCCTGCCATTTATTTTAAGTGCTGGGCAGATGAAGGAAAGTGGGTCAACGGACTCCACATAAAAAATGCATGTTATTTAGTTTGAATGACTTGGTTAAGCTCCAAATCTGCCGCTTCCAACATCCAAACCTCTTTTTGTGGAGGCTGCACATTTTTAGGAAGCGATGATCTCTGTATGGGCGCCTCAGTTTGGCAGAGAGGAAAAGTGAAGCATAAAAAGAAGACGTCAGGTCGAGTAGCGAGCTGTTGGCCGATACTCTTAGAAATATCAAAAAAAAAAATGACAAACAAGAGAAGACCACTCGGCCCCTCGCTGGCTTGCCTAAGGAACTCCTGACTTGAAGCTCACGATTCATTAACTGCTGCCCACAAAAAACAGAAAAAATCCTCAAATTATAGTGTTAAAATAAATGAAAGAAATGAGAATAGTAAGTTTTGATTTGTTTGGATTTTCTTTATATGCAATGGCCACTCCCAGCCAAATTAACCACTTGTGGTGTGCTGATCTCTTTGAAACATTTCAGAATTTTAAGCAGTAATGCAATCTCTCTGTGTGATTTGTTTGGGACACATTTATAAATTTAGCAGATGCTTTTATCGACTGTGTGGAGACTAAAAGAACAGGCGTCCATTATGGCCTTACTGGCCTGGAATCCGAGGTTTAAATCCAAGGTCACTTTCTGTGACGACTCATTTAGTGACTTTAGTCGGGTTGGTGCCTGGCATTGGACGATGTCCTGTCATCATTTCATAGTTTTGGACCACCTACAGCTCCATCTTGGTGGTCTGTTTTCATTTTGGAATTATTGTTGCCATCATGCATCTCCTGGACATGGCCGAAGGTGGCACCCTGCTGTTGGCAAGTTTCTCAAGTGTTTAAGGTTGTTACTGAGTACAGATATAAACTCTTGATGCATATTTTTTGCACAGTGGGTAAGCTATTAAGGACTGGAAAATATCAAATGTTATCCCGTTATTATAAAAATGGTAACTGGGCAGATCCAAGTAAGCTTAATGTGCATTATGGGTAAATTAATGGAAGTGTAGAATCGGGACCCATCGCCACAATAGCTGGATTGTCTGCTCTTTACAAGGCTCGCCTCACTAATTGGAAAACCATGTGACTTTGCAGGCTTTCCATCTACTGTATATATGTGGCCCTGTCACTGGTGATGTAACGCCAGTTCATATTGGGGTGACTCATCACTGGCTGACGTAACTTGTCAGTGCCTATTACACGGCCTCCCACTAAAGTCTCTGTCCCCAGTGACCACTTTAAACTCATTGCAACGGCAGAAAATCATTTGAACAGCAGCGCGGTCTTCTCATCCCACTGCTGACACCAATGTAGCACCACAATGGTTGGGTTCTCTGATCTTTACACGGCTCTTGGAGGTGGCTCGCTATCCTTAAAATGGCTGCTCACCTTTTGCTGCACCATGTGACTTTGCAGGCTTGCTGTTTGTATAGGTGCCCCTGCCACTGGTGATGCAATGCCAGCTCATACTTGGGTGACTCATCCCCGGCTGAAGTACCTTGTCAGCACTGTTACATAGCCCTCACTCTGAAGTCGCTGTTCCCAGTGGCTATTTCAAGCTCTTTGCCATGGTGCACAAACTCGTTGAAACAAATGTGTGGTCTTCTTATCCCATTGCTGACACCAATGAACTGTTGGAAGTGAGCGCCACAATGGCTGGATTCTCTGTTCTTTACATGGTTCTTTGAGATGGATCGCTATCTTTTAAGAGGATTGCTCACCTTTTGCACCATTAGTTGAAAAAGCATGTGACTTTGCAGGCTTGTCATTTACATAGGCGCCTCTTCCAGTAGTGATGTAACGGCAGGTCATAGTTGATTGACTCATCTGTTGCTGATGTAACTTGTCAATGCCGTTACATGGCCTCTCGCTGAAGTCTCGGTCCCCAGCGGCAACTTCCAACTGCTTGCAATGGTGCACAAAATCATTGAAATAGCAGCACAGTCTTCTCGTCCCATTTCTCACACCAATGTAGCACCACAATGGCTGGATTCTCTGCTCTTTACATGGCTCTTGGTGGTGGTTTGCTATCTTTACAATGACTGCTCACCTTTTGCTGCACTAGTTGAAAAAAACATGTGACTTTGCGTGCTGGCCAATTATATAGGTGGCCCTGCCATACTTGGGTGACTCATCTCTGGCTGATGCAATTTGTCAGTGCCGTTACATAGCCTTCCCAATGAAGCCCCTGTCCCCAGCGGCCCTTTCAAACTCCTTGCAATGATGCATAACCTCGTTGAAACAGATGTGTGGTCTTCTCATCCCACTGCTGACACCAATGAAGTGTTGGCACTGAGCGATACAATGGCTGGATTCTCTGCTCTTAACGTGGCTCTTTAAGGTGGCTCACTATCCTTCAAAGGACTGTCGTCCTTTTGCCACACTAATTGGAAAAGCTTGTGACTTTGCTGGGTTGCCATTTATAAAGGTGCCACTGCCACTGGTGATGTAATGCCAGCTCAAGCTTGGGTGACTCATCCCTGGCTGATGTAATTTGTCAGCGCCGTTATAGAAGGAATTATGAAGGAAAACATTGAGCAGCACGGGTACTAATGAGCAGGTTGTGATTTACTGATATGCCGGAATTCTATGAGGGAGCAACCAAATAATAAGAAGTTAGAAGATCTCCTGATGTAGGTAACCTGCCAGGACTAGAGGGGGATGGCATTGCTAACACGGTCTTCTCCTTCTCGAAGCACCGAGTAACTGCTCAGTAAGGACACATGACTCCGCCCCTTCCGGATCCCCATCCATAAAAATCCCGGATTCGCAAAAGGAGGCGTCCTTTTGAGAAGGGTCTAACTATAGCCAGCAATGGCTATGACATACAGTAGGTCAGGTAATGACGGCAATACCAGTCACAAAACCCTCTTTGAGTCAGATATCCCCCTGACAACCCTAATCTTAAACCATAGTGTAGCGGGGCCCTAATGTTAACCGTAGTCTAATGCGATGGGTGTTTCATGATTGGCGTTGGGGGCATTTTGTGATGTTGGGGCATTACATGACTGACCTCACAGCTACTGCGGTCTGCAATTACACTCTGTTGGTCCTTGTTGCAAAGGAGAACCTGAAGGATGGCACTCCTGGATTAAAGTGACCCTTTGAAAGAGCAACTACTTTTGTTATTAAATGACTTATTTAACTTGACTCCTCTGTCTGTTTCTTTGTCTGGGTCAAATCCTGCAGATTTTAAACCTACTTTTGGCAAAGCGAATTTCTTCAAATTTTGCATACATGTTCAGTATCGGTGACAATACAACAATCCGTCAAAACCAATGCAATTACGTAACAAACGTCTCCGTAATTAATGATTATGCAATTCCAATTAACACACACACAACAATGACGGAGGGAGAATATATAGGAACATATACTGTAAGTGAGAGACGCAGCGGATTGCCTCTACTTGCCTCTTACAGTGAGTGGTGTGGCCGACTTGACTTGATTACTCTTGCAAAGGAGTAGCCTTGATGATCACAGTGAGGAAGTATTGCCGTAAGCTTGCCGTTCTGTCGTCAATATTTTTTTCACACCAACTGACCGCTAATCCTATTAAGAGCCTGAACAGGAAAATAGAGAGCAAAATATACTTCATTATTCAAATAATTCTGCAAAGAAGATATGTTATGTAATACTTTTAAAGAAGCTTCCCATTCATGAAAAATGATTAAAGAAAAATCATTTGCAAAAAACTCAAAAACTAAAAAATAAAATATATAAAAATTTTTTTTTTAATTTAGTTATAAATGCTCTAAAAGGCAAAAAGTAAACTTTTCTTTAATCACAATTATCGGGGGTGTATGTGACTATATAAAATTGTGGGGCATACATAAATTAATTCATTCAATCAATTAATGGAATAGCTACTTTCATCATAAAATATTTAAAAAACAACAACATTAGTCAAGTTTCCATCCAGTTTTTTGCAAAGTTTTGTTATCGACAAACATAATATACATAAAAAAAATGTGCGAAATTTGCTGTCTTAAGCCTATTTCCATCCAACTGGCTTTTTATCGATAAAATGGTGTGCGTGATGACGTCATCCCCCCAAAATGAACTGTCGCATAAGTTTTGTTGTATCACGAAAATAAATCTGCCCTTGAGCCATTTCCATACATAATTTTGTGTATGTCGCAAATTATCTACCTTTTGTTTTCCACGTTACACCCCCTCCACTAAACAAAGAAACAAAGAAATGGAGAGATTATTCAGACAGTTTTTTGAAATTTGCCAGCTTACTGTTATTTCAGTTTCACAAATAATTGGAATTGTACATAATATCCGAAGACGACAGCAGAATGAAGCAGTTGCAGTCCGATAGCCCTAGAGCTTGAAGAAAGTACCCCAGTGGGACGAAACCCACGGGTATGGGAGAGACGACGGAATAAGACCTTCTGGGAGGAGGTGGTGGAGAGACACTTTACAGAAAATCTCTGGCTGCAACATTTTAGAATGACACGGCCGACGTTTGAGATGTTGTGTGGATTCATCAGTCCTGATGTTGCACCCATTACAGGTTGCCACCGACCAGCGGTTCCAACTAAAAAGTGGATTGCCATCGCCCTTTACAAGTTGGCTCCGAGTATAGAGTAGCTGAAGAAAACTACCGTCCATCGATGTGCATATGCTGTGTGCACCGCTATTAAAGAAAAACTAATGCAGCGTTATATCAGACTTCCGACTGTAGCGGAGGCCAATGAAATTACATACCGCAATTCCATGGTGCATCTTGTGCCACAGATTTACGGTGCGCTGGATGGCACGCATGTGCCTATTCTTCCCCCGACGGAAGGATACCGCGCTTACATTAATCGCAAAGTGTGGCCATCTATTGTTCTCCAGGCCCTTGTTGATGACAGGTGCATGATACGAGACATTTGTGTTGGCACTCCTGGAAGTGCCCATGATGCAGCTGTGTTTGCAGCATCGGATCTGTACAGGTGAGCCTACCTTTCAACATCCCTTCTCAGTGCGATAACAACTGAATTAGTACTGTAATCTGCTTCCCTTAAGGTTTCTAATTAAAACTGAAATTTGAATTAATACAAAATAACGACGTTTAATCAAAAAAAACTAAAGTTAATATTAATGAGAGAATTTCTCATATATGCTAAAACATCTGCCATTTAATAATAAGAAAAAATGTTTAGATAATGAAACACACGGTTTATTAAATATTTTGACTGGCACAGTAAATTACCTTTACGGTTTTTGTATTATTTAGACATCCTGAGAGAGACCCCCAGGCTACAGCTGATGTGGAGGGAGTTCAGGTACCCCTTTTAGTAGCAGGAGACCCAGCCTATCCGCTACTGCATTGGCTCATCACGAGAAATAACAAAGCTCTTCATCAGACCATGCGAACCGCTCCGCTATTCTCGTTTTGATTGCACGTGATAAAAATGTATCATGTGACACATTTATTTGCGTTAAAGCCCTTTTTTTCCGACAAAAAGTGTTTCCAATGTAGTTTTTGCGACATCTGAAGTATCGATATGGAATTTATGCGCTAAAGTTAACGGAAAAATATTATGTCGACGTGTACAACATTTTATCGATAATTAGCATTTCCATCACCTAAAATTTGAAGCGCTAAATATTTTTTCACAAAAACTCCTTGGATGGAAACCTGGTTACTGTAATTCCCCACCATGCTAAACAAGTTTCAAAAATTGTTTGAATCAATTCATTTATGTGCGCCCCACGATTTTATTTAGTCACATACAACCACAAAAATGTTGGTTAATGAAAAATATATTTTTTGCTTTTTAGTTCATTTATAACTAAAGTAAATAAAATCGTGTTACTTCAAAAACATTTAATATATCTTTTCCTTTGGCCCTGAAGACAGATACAGATGGGTGTTTCTTTTGTTTATTTTCTTCATTGATATTAAACAGGGTGACTCAGACATGCAGTGCTGGCTCCTGTCCTGTCCATTGAGTATAAGATACAAACCAAACCCATAATGGATGCCAGTTCATGGAATAAATGATGATGATAATAATAATAATTAATTTAATTTAACTTCTCGTTACTAAAGGTGTTTTAAATAGAAAGAGTGGAACCACTTGAACCATCACCAATATGTTGTGTCCATCTAGATGCCAGTATTGCGCCAGTAAGCTCCCTACACAAACTACAAACTCCCTAACTACAAAGAGGACTGTTTCATTGATGTTAGGTAGAATGCCCAGAGGGGACTGGGCGGTCTCGTGGCCTGGAACCCCTGCAGATTTTATTTTTTTTCTCCAGCCGTTTGGAGTTTTTTTTTCTGTCCACCTTGGCCATCAGACCATACTCCTTTTCTATGTTAACTAATGTTGTCTTATTTTAATTTCTTATTTTGTCTTTTATTTTTCTTTTCTTCATTATGTAAAGCACTTGGAGCTACTTTTTGTATGAATATGTGCTATAGAAATAAATGTTGTTGTTATTGTAAACATGACCTATTAAGTGGTGAAGGAGTGAGAGAGATGGGTAGCCAATAAGGTACAGGGGATAGGGATAGCCAATTACAGACAGGGGATGATGAGGGGGTCAGAATGACCAGTCTGTGGCAGGCAGTTTAACCAGGACATTGAGAGACCCCCTACTCTTTATGAAGGATGCCCAGGGATCTTTACTGGCCACATTTTTACAGCATAGTGTCCCCGTCACTACATTTGGGCATTGGGATCCACACACAGACCATAGCTAAATCACCCCCTGCTGGCTTCACCTACACCTCTTCCAGCAGCATCCCCAGCTTTTCCTGGTTGTTCTCCCACCCAAGCACTGGCTGGGCATAAATATGCTTAGTCCCAGGTGGGAGACCTCTCTTGAAGTGCAGGTGGTATGGCTGCTGACACACGGCACCCCCAGTGCTAGGTTATTTTGCGCCCTATGCCAAGCTTATTATTGTGCCAACCGACTGATCGGTAGCTATGATCTGCACCCTATTGTCACCTTGCCCCTATGGCACCGAGTGAGTGGACCTAAAACGGAGCCCTGATCCCAGCAGCACTAACTGCCATTCCACCCATTTAATAATAATGATTGGTGCGTTTCCAGCTTTCCTGCTTTACTTTCATGACTGAATGATTTTCAAGCCACTAGGCGATGGAGGCCTTTCAGGTGTGACATCTCTGACATGTCGGACTAATGGAAAGGTCATGTGGTGGTCACCAGTGAAGGTTTGTTCCTGTGCCACTGTGCCTAGCCCCTCTCAGTATTGATGATTATATTACTAATAAAGGCGTGCAAATAATCACACCAGAGTGGAGAGAGGAGAAATAAAATCACCATTCAAAGAAATTTGCCTCAGCAGGTTAATATCGGGCTTCTTAAAAGCAGGAGGAGGAAAGCGATTTTGTCCCCAGTTCCAAAGAATGGCAGCCGTTTGTCACGCATTTTTAGCTACAGGTCTCCAAGAGCATTACGAATTTTAGCCCCAGAGCTCATAATGGATGTTTTGCACCCAACAGAATTTAGAAGACAAAGAGCGGCGCAGCAGGAAGCAGTGAGACAAATAAAACGTCTGTTCCCACACTGCGACGACCGTGACTAATGCCGGCCATTGCTTCCAATCTGCTTTCTTCAGAGCGCCGGGGAAGATTTAATCGAAGAAGAGAAACGCGTCCATCACTAAACTTCAGGGCCATTTTATAGCACTGAGGGAGGACAAAGCCTGCGGTTAGATGAACGAAGATCCTACTGATGTTGTCATCATCATGAGTGCACCGCCATAACTTTAACCTACAAACCTGACAAGATGGCTAGGAAGTGGAATTTGGCTTTATTCCTATTACAAAGCTGAAATGAGACCACCTTTAAGACCACAAGAACTGCCAAAACACCTCAAGGGGAAGACGTACGAGATGATCGTGTGGGATACTGGACGACGACGATGAGGAGACACAAACAGGAGCCTCACCCCGCGGAAATGCCAGTGATAATATAAATAAAATTTGTTATTATTATTATTATTATTATAACTCACGGCCTGACTCATCCATCTCTGCTATGATTTGTTCAATTTGAGACCATCTTGTCTTCAGATACATTTTTATTTTTACTTGGGTGGGAGTTTTTAACTTTATGATGGATTTATTTTTTCTGTTTTTTTTTTTTCATTTTTGTTTTCCTAGTTTTATGAAGTCATTTGTTGTAAAGGTTTGACTTGATTGTATGCAATGGTAATTTCTTCAAATAAAGTCATAATAAATAAAGAAAGTGGCAGACGGCCAGGGCCCTTGCCCGATAGAGACACCCCTCTGATGGAAAGACTGGGGGAAGATTACATGTCCACGGCAATACCTCCCCGGAACACAACAGAGCAGCCCCCAACCCCCTCCCCCACCCCACCCCCTGGATTGCATTGGGGCCACAGGCTTGGCTTGGACCTTGGAAGCTCAACCCTGCTGGGGCCCGTGGCCACCACCAGGGGGCATCTGAACAGTTCCTGAGCCCTGGGCTGCAGCACATCCACCACATTCGGGGGACCTGCCAGAAGAGGATCAGAGTGCAGCACTTCCGGGTGCACTATATAAAGGAGGCCGCCTCACTCCATTCAAGGAGCCAGAGTCGGGAGGAGGAGAACAGAGCTTGCTGGGAGAGGAGTGGAGGTGGCAGAAGAAAGAGAATGAGAGAAGAGAGAAAGAAGAGGGAGTGAGCGGCAGGAATTGTGCTGAGCAACTGTGAACTGTGCACTGAAGAAATAAACAGTGAGCTGCTTTTGCACTTGTGCGTCTCTGTGTCTGTCTGGGTTTGGGGAGCCGTACGTCCCTGTGGCTTTCACAATCAATAAATAAATAAACAGTTTAGAACTACACTCCTCGAAAAAATGAAGCCTCAGGGATATCAGTCTGTCCAGTTAGGAAGCACAAGCGATTGCGAGTCAACTGCACCTGCTTTGGGGAAATGAAAGTGACAGCAGATGATCTGGAAAGGCAACAGCAAGACACCCCCAAAAAAGGGAATGGGGGCCACAGACCATTGCTCTCTCCCTATCCCTCCTGACTGATTCTTCTCTGGTAGTATGAGGCAGTACCTGAAGCCCATTCACAGGTTGGCCAGCTCCTCCAGGATGGTACATCCAAACGTAGTACCAAGTACAGCCAAGACATCGCAAGAAGGTCTCAAGAGCATGGAGGAGATACCAGGAGACAGACTGTTACACAAGGAGAACTGGCCAGGGCAGTAGAAAGGCATCAGCCCAGCAGTAAGAACAGTATCTGCATCTTTGTGTGAGAAAGAACAGGAGAGGCACTGCCAGAGCCCTACAAAATGACCTTCAGCTGGTTACTGGTGTGCATATGTCTGACCAAACTGTCACAAACAGACTCTCTGAGGGTGGCACAAGGGCTCGGCATCCTCTAGTAGGACCTGTACTCACAGCCCATCACCTTGCAACTTGATTGGCATTCTCCAGAGAATATACAATTGGCAGCTCTGCCATTGGCGCCCCATTCTCTTCACAGATTATAGCAGGTTTACACTGAGCACACGTGACAGACGTGAAGGAGTCTGGAGACACCATGGTGAATGTTAAGCAGCCAACACAACTGGTTCAGCGGTGGGTCAGTGATGGTCTGGTGAGGCATATCCTTGGAGAGTCACACAGACCTCCACATGCTAGGCTACAATAACCTGACTACTGTTAAGTACCGGGATGAAGTCTGCAGAGCCCTGGTCAGACCTTACATTGGTGCAGTGGGCCCTGGGTTCCTCCTGGTGCAAGACAATGCCCGGCCTCTTGTGGTCAGAGAGCGTAGGCAGTTCCTGGATGACAAAGGCATTGATGCCATTGACTGGCCTGCATGTCCTCCAGACCCGAAACCAGTTGAGAACCTCTAGGACGTTATGTATCAGTGCATCTGACACCACCAAGCAGCACCACAGAATGTCCAGCAGCTCACTGATGGTCCAATCAGGTCTGGGAGGAGATCCCCCAGGACACCATCCACTGTCTCATCAGGAGCAGGCCCAGATGCTATGTGTGGAGTGCATACAGGCACGTGGGGGCCCACACACACACACACACTCCTGAGTCACATGAGGAGTTGACGTGATGAAAATCACACAAGTTGGATCAGACTGTCATTGCAGTTTTTGACTTTGATATTCAGTGTGATGTCGAATCAGCCCTTGATGGGTTGGTGATTTTGGTTTCCATTGACCGTTGTTACATCATTTTGTTCTCAACGAAGTGCGCAGTATCACTCAGTAAAGATTTTCTACTTGAATATTTTCTTCATCGAGGTCCGATGTGTGATTTAAGTGTCCTCTTCATTTTTATGGGCAGTGTAGATACTCTAGTATATGGGTTGCTCTTTGTTTTGGACTTTTCTCTCTGGCCTCCTTGTATTATATCATTTCCTAATTATGAATTAATTCACGCCGCTGTGACATTATTTGGATTTGTTCAGAGCCCCTAAAGGGACACAAGCAAAAAATAAGAACGTTTTTTGTGTGCGCACAAGAAAGTTTTACGTATTCCTTTAGGGGCTTTGTATATTTCCAGTAGACCAGATCTGCTTCCGTAGTTTAACTGTTTTATTATGCAGTCTATCGTCGGAAAGTCGGATCTCAATGCGGGTGGTCTGTCGTGTGGTGGGTGCGGCAACACGCTGTAATCAGTGCATGCTCCCAACCTCCTCCTCCTATCAGAAAGTGGACATGGAATTCACAGAGCTCTCTTTCATCCTACACTGCATCTTTGCAATAAAGGCATTGTTTGCATGCTTGCAACCCAACATCGCTACTTCATTTCCTGAACGTCATTCAAAACAACTTCTGAGCGCTTGAGGCTCGTTTTGTTGAAAGAGTTACGGCGGTCTCGTGGGCACATGAAAAGACCGTGACAGCGTGTGACAAAAGATCTCGCGTGCACTCAAAAAAAAGATCTTGTCTTGTGAGGGCACCAAAAAGATCTTGTGAGCGCTGTCACAGTAACGGTCCACAGACATCAAAAAGGTTTGGGGCTGCCACCCCTATATTATGCCTTGCGTATTTTTGTTGAGTTGTTTAAAGGTTAGAGTCTAAAACACAACTGATTTGCGAGTGCAAATATGGCAGCTTTAAAGGCCGGGACAGGAAGTGAAGTCATCAAGACCGGAACAGGAAATGACGTGCTCGGGTTGGGGTTTGACATCATCCGTGGTGCCAGAAGTGATGTCATTGAGCATGGGGTGGAAGTGATGTCATCAAAGGCCCCAGTACTGGAAGTGATGTCAAAGGCACCGGGACCTGGATGGCCTGCAGAGGATTGAGAGAGAAAGTCAGTGCAGCTCGCCACCCCCTGGTCTGGCGTGGTACTACTATTATTCAGGCCCTTTTGCTGCCTCCCAATCACACGTGTGTGACAGCGTGCAACACTTTCACGTGGCCACGAAAATTTTTTTCCTCATGTCCCTTTAGGGGTTACATAGTTTTGCCTTTGGGTTACAAAATTTTCTGGCCCACTGCTCCTGGTAGCCATGGAATATTGTTTCGGAGGTCACGGCACCTTGCGTCATCAGCGTGACCCTTTCAGTCCAGCACAAAGATTCATTCCATATCCGTGATCGGAATAAAAACCCAATCAAATGTAGCGTGTGTTTCCTTCTGAAATTTCTGTCTTTCGCTCTGACTTTGATTTCTGGTTAGAGATTAGGTTTGTCTTTAAGGTTTCGACTCGTTTCTGGCTTTGGTTACGTTTCATCTCCTGATCCTCATCTTACCCACCCATATCATGAGAGAAGACATAAGAAGGATCACGGGTGTCGGACTGATCCTTGAGAAGCACAACTCTGGTGGTTTTGGCCATATGGTACGTGTAGGGTTACCAGACGTCCGGCAAAAGGAGGACATGTCCTTCTTTTCGGGGTTGTGTCCTCCATCCGGTAGGCATTGCCTAAAAAGTTGACAAAGCCCGGCTTTCATCAATTACTGACTCGACCGTGTTATTACCTTAAATTGCACGCTGTCATCTCTATTTTACAGCGGACAAAAGAAAGAAATAAGACTGTCTGGAGACTCTGCCAGAAGAATTCTTCTCACAAAGTACAATTTTAAGAATGTTTCTCGTCTAGAGTTCCACGCCTATGTTCTCGGGAACGATGAACTCCTAAGAAAAAAGTCACCTCATCTGAAAAATATGAAACTGCATAATTATACTATGACTTATAATTTTGATGACTCGTTTTGTGACCTGTCAAATTAATTTATTTTTAAAGTTTTCATTGTAACACACAGTTCACATTGTGCTTCATGAATAGAACGAGACGCGTTCGCCTTTGTCCTCCTTTATGACTTTACGGTGTCCTCCTTTGGGTTTACAGGTATCTGGTAACCCTAGGTATGTAGTAACAACAAATTCTGTGAGAAGACAGCCCTACGGCTCAGTCCACAAGGATAGCAAACATGCGGAAGACCAAAAAAACAACTGCAAGATCCACTTAAAGATGACATGTTGGGTCATCAACTTTGAAACATCTAAAAAACACCTTAGATCAGAGTTTGGCATACAAACTAGCGCACCCAGCACAGAATGTTAGGAAGAAACAGAAAATTATGGCTATTACTACACTTGTTCAGCCGACTGACATATAAGACATGTGCATTGTGTTTGTCATTTCAACAGATGGCACATCACAAGTATTAGCACCTCTTTTACAAATCTCATACCAAATGGCATGCAACCGAGACATACAGTATGCATGGTATTTGTCACTCCAACAGAATGGCACATCACAAACATTTGTAGAAGTAAAATGGGTTGCATAGATCATTCCAACAGATAATGCATCACAAACTTAGCACTGCTTTAACGAATCTCATACCATATGGCATATAAAAGCGACATGTGCATTGCATTTGACATTCTAACAGATGGCACATCGGAAACATTAGCATTGCTTTATCAAATCCATATCAAATGACACATAAAGGAGACATGTTCATTGCATTTGTCATTCCAACAGATGGTGCATCACAAATATTTGTATAAATACAATGTATTGCAAGTATCACTTCAACTAATGGATCATCACAAACATTAGCACAGCTTTAACAAATCCCATACCAAATGACATATACCAGAGACATATGAATTGCACTTGTCATTTCAACAGATGGTGCATCACAAACACTAACACTGCTTTAACAAATCATATACCATATGACAAATAAAAGAGGCATGTGCTTTGCATTTGTCACTCCAACAGATGCCACATCACAAACATTTGCAAAAGTAAAATGTGTTGCATATATAATTCCAATAGTTGGTTCATCACAAACATTAGCACTGCTTTTACAAATTCCATACCAAATAGCATATATCAGAGACATATGAATTGCACTTGTCATTTCTACATATGGTGCATCACAAACATTAGTACCACTTTTACAAATCTCATACCAAATGGCATATAACAGCGACATATGCATGGCATTTGTCATTCCAACAGATGGCACATCACAAACATTACCACTGCTTTTACAAATCCCATACCAAATAGCATATATCTTAGACTTACACATTGCATTTGTCAGTTCAACAGATGGTGCATCACAAACACTAACACTGCTTTAACAAATCCTATACCATATGACAAATAAAAGAGGCATGTGCTTTGCATTTGTCACTCCAACAGATGCCACATCAAAAGCATTTGCAAAAGTAAAATGTGTTGTATATATAATTCCAATAGTTGGTTCATCACAAACATTAGCACTGCTTTTACAAATTCCATATCAAATGGCACATAACAGAGACATAGCCACACACAGATACACAGACTCTTGTCCTTTTATTAAGATGGATGTTTGTTTTTATTTAGCTATACACTTTTTGTACTTACGGTAAAGCATGCTAAGCTGATCAGTAGGAGAGCTCCTAATGACAAATAAACTTTTTTTCCAACAGAAGGCTGTGAAGAGCCACAGCATACAGTATTCTGACTGACTGAATACAAATCAGGAATTCAGCCCTACACTTTGTGCCAGTTCATTTCTGGCCGCAGCCATTTACAACCCCACACTGTCCTCAACAATGGAAGCTGCACATCTTTCAGATTTGGGAGAAAAAGTGTCTAGAGAAATACGCAAGTGGGGAGTGTTCTAATACTCGAGAGTCTGAAATGCTCAAGTCCTGAAAATTGCCCACTAGAGGGGGGTATACCATCAAACCCTGACTAGATATAAGGGCAAACACTGGATCTTTATAAAAAAAGAGAAGATTTATTTATCAGAAAATGCTCTTGTAACAAAAGAAAATTTCATTGAGCACACAAGGCAAAATGAGTTGCCAGTAACAAAGAAAATCTGATGGCAAACAAGGTGGTCACAAATCCAGTCATCACAATAAGCCCAACCAAAGGACACCATAAACACTCACTGACCCTCTAGCACATTCCACTGAACCGCCGAGAACTGTGGGAAACCCTCTGTCTTTATAGGGCTGAGGGCCATCCCTGGCAGTGATAGGCAGGTGGCCCCACCTCCTGGGGAACCACCCACAAAACACAAGGCACAAAACAAAGGCTTAGAAACAAAATCAAAAATCAAGAGCAGTGCAAATTATTAACAAAATTAATGTTACAGTAATAAAATAATTAAAAGTGAAACCAAACTGACATAAAACAAGTCCAGCCCTGGTTTGCTGGTTTAAATGTAACTGAGAGAAGGTGCAGACTCCTGCAGCCGGGAGCCTCAGTGTGCCCCCCATCCCCCCCAGATTAGAATCAGCGAGCCAAATGGTTAACTTCTGATGCATATAAATGAGGACTCAAAGCAAATCGCTTACTTTTTGCATAGCTAAACATTTTCATTGCTATTTAAAGAGCTCAGAACGCTTCCAGTCAAATTAGTGTAGGCAAATATTTTATGAGACAGGAGACAAATGTGCTGTGATGTTTGCGCTGTAGCAAATTCAGCAATAACAAGCCATTCTCTACTCTGGTGGGTAGCAGCTGTAGGGTGGGAAAGCGCCGTCCAAACGTACGGACCTCCGTGCCAAGTTGAATTTCATCACCTCGAGCTGCGAATGGCGTGCTTGTTGAAAAACATGACCAGAAATCCACTGGTGTCGGTATCTCCTTAAAATGTTAAAGGGGCTTCTTGGGAAACCCACTGGTTTCGTCTCTTTAAAATGTTAAAGGTGCTTCTTGGGAAACCCACTGGTGTCGGTATCTCCTTAAAATGTTAAAGGGGCTTCTTGGGAAACCCACTGGTGTCATCTCTTTAAAATGTTAAAGGGGCTTCTTGGGAAACCCACTGGTGTTGGTGTCTCTTTAAAAGGTTAAAGGGGCTTCAAAGAAAACCCACTGGTGTTGGTGTTTCTTTAAAATGTTAAAGGTTGCTTCAGCTCCAGTGGTAGCGAGGCTTGAAAATGTAAAGCACTTGTCTGATTCAACATGGTGGACGGGTTGCTCAGTATTCTCTTCATCTCCTCACGTTCAATTCAAATAGCTTTGAAATGGAGCTTTGAACCTTGGGGGGATTCAGAGCACAGTTGTGAGCCCCTAAGGGGATAAATCATTATCAGACTTTCCATAGGAAATTAATAAATACATATATTTATATACTGTACATGCCATAGGTCTCCGCGGCCTTTTAACTAGAGATCACACCTTGGGGGCCTTAGAATTTATAATCGATAGCTTCCTGAAAGTGCTAATTACTTCCTTTTCTTTTTATTTTTTCCCATGTGTCACTGTGCTGCCCCTCATTCCGGTGGGAACTTGTCATCAGGAGTGCCGGTGAAATTTACATACAGTATGTACCGTCTAATGAAAAGTGAAGAGTGGCAAGGAAGCTTCTCATTTCACCCAGATTTATTTGATTTGTGCCAGTCGGCCAACTTGGTCAACTTGCCAGCACAGATTGGCCAGCTTAACTGATTGGCTGTCATATTTAAACATGCAAGTCTCTCTCTGGGATAGAAAGTAAGCCCAGGCACTCCAAAACTCAGTGTGTGCAGGGCAGGACTTGTTAGGTGCCCACCTTGTAATCTCATGTGCTGCTCTGCCCACCAATTCCAGCATTTATCTCTTTGAATGCATTGCTTGAATCCTCAGTGTGGTCTAAAGCACCCAACAGCCACACTTGAGTAAAAGTGGACAAAACTACTCAGATACAAGTTATAAAGTATCTCACATGAATTGTACTTTAGAATCAAAAGAATGAGGCTGAAAAGTAAAGGCAACGCTTCAGAGGGGAGAAGTACCGGAGCACTGGAAAGTTGCAATGGGAGAGAAAATGAATCCTGGTAATTACAGACCAACGACAATTACATCTGTGCCATGGAATATTAGCATAATAATCATAAGAAATAGAAAAGTACCTTTCTATGGCCATGTGGTACGTAGCAACAACAGATTTTTGACTGTGGGCAGCCCTACGGCTCAGTCCAGGAAGACGATCAGGTCGGTGAACCACTCAAAGAAGACATGCAGAGACGTCAATGAAGAACATTCTAAAGATGCTTTACTTTAGATCGGAGTTTGGCATGCAGACTAGAGGACCCTGAACAGAATGCCAGGAAGAAACAGAAGAAGACTGTCTGTCATGAGTACAATTGTAAAATTGACTGACATATAACGGAGGCTTGTGCATTGCATTTGGCGCTCCAGCAGATGGCACATCACAAACACTTGCAGAAGTAAATTGTGGCTCTTATATTATTCTAGCTATGGCTATGTGGTGCGATTCCCCAAGGGTGATCAGCTCACTGGACCCAAGTGGCTGGACCAGGCCAAGGGGATGGCCATGTAACAGCTGGCTGTTTATGCAGACAGAGGGTAATTTCCGGAGGGTGGGACTTGAACGGGTGTCTGGGAGGGTTGCCAACAAGGATCCCGTGGGTGCAGCAAATTGCTGTACATGTGCCTGCTCCCCGACCTGACCTGACGCTCTGCACTTTTTGAACACTGTGTGGTTCCTGTTGGAATTTAAATAAAAGCACTTGGCACGTAGGCACCAAACCCCATGCTGAATGTGCGTGTCCTCCTTTGCACGGCTCATCGATGGTTATGGGGTCAAGAGTCTCCTGGAGGTGCCAAGGGAGAGTGGAGACCACCCGGACAGTCACTTCCAGTAACAGGAACCGCTAAATAAAGTGTCAGTTTAGTGTTAATCCAGCTGTTTGCTAGTGGCCAGTGTTCACACCGCAAATCATTGATGGCTCTGGGCGAGAATATAAAACGTGGGGTGAGTGTTATTTACCTAACAGCGCAGGAAAGGTGCTATTAAACACAAGAAAATGTATTTTGCTTGTATTCGGATTCATGGCAGCCAATGACGGTGACATTTAACTCTTTTTGTCGCAGTTTTAATGACATTGGAGTGTTTTGTCAAAGGAGAACTCCATAAGCGGACTTGCATGTGAAAATAGAGGTTTGTAAGAAAAGAGGTTTCCACCATCAATGGGCTAGTCGCCTTATCACTTAGCACTCTGGGCAAGGCGGAAGCCTGCTAAATTAGGCCTCACTAGTCCCTGTAGTCCGCCCTGGCAGTGCCCACAGAACTCCATCTCCCATGAAGCCCTTTGGGAATTTGTGGTGCTGTAGCAACCTAGAGGAGGACTACAAACTAGCGATACGAGGGGAAATAATACCCCATGCGTTCTCTCTCCCCGAGTCCTTCCAGTTCCAGTTCCTGGGTAAAGGTCCTGGCCTTCCCAGCCACAATGCATTTGAGTTGTTTGCTGCATTGTTGTCACCCGTCACCGTCACTTTCGTCTTGTCCTTGTTGGCACGCCATCCGAATTCTTCACCAGCTTGACACACGATGCCTGATGCTACGAGTGTCTGCCATAAAGTGAGCAGATTCAGAGAGTGGATGGAGGCGGGGGATGTGTAGCCCTGTAGTGGTTAGGATGACGTACTGCAACACGCCACACTGATGGCTTAATTTCCGATTAGGGTCACAGGGTGTTTAAAATTCAAAACTTTAGAAGAACTGATTTTTATATACACATGGGATTTGGAAGTCACTTTCCAAAAAACCATTAAAAGTGTATTTTTATATTCTTTGCCGCTGTTGAACAGCAGACTATGCATAATGCATTTCAAACTTCTTTCTTTCAATAGAAGACATTTAATAAAAAAAGCCATTCACACATAGATAGGCTTGGTTCAAATGTTAGAGAGTTTATGAAAAGCCGCACTCCATTATGAAAAGTCATACGGTTTCAGTTCTGGTTGGCTGGCTGCAAAAGAACTCGCCGTTCTGTTTATGACCTTTATGCTCACATTTGCAGCCGTTTTTCTTATTTTTTTCAGATTTCGCCTATTTTCATACACAGCAAGATCTCCTTGCCACTTGAGTGCCTTAAGTGCAGCCAGACCATTAAACGGAGAAGTTGGCCCTCTGAGTCGCACTGTGGACCACATTGGTGGCCATTAATAAAATATTACTTTGTTTTAGAAAACCGCCATCCTTCATTTGGCAGAGATTTACGCCTGGACCTTGTTTGTTTTTTTCGGATTGTTACCTTAAAACACCCTGCAATCATTTCAGCAATTTATCCCGTCAGGTGAGTCTGCATTTCTCATGATCATCCACACTCAAGCTGCTCTTTCTCCATTTCCTTTTTCTTTCCCCCCTCATACGGGCTCTTTTATTAATGGGGTTTACCTGAAGATGCAGCCCTTGATGGAGTGGACCCACTTCTAATCAGTGCATGTCACCCAAGGTGCTCATCCTACATTTACGTCTCCCGAATGAGAAGATCCTCACCAGCTAAAACTCTCCTGCAGTAAGGGGGTACATGTAAAGAATATTTAAGTTTGAGTACCAAAGGAACTGCAAGATAAGGAGAATTCGAGGGACCATGATGCACAAAAGGAGATGAGCAACAGACACAGGGCATCAAGCGAGCCTGCAGAGCCCCTCAATATCTGCACAATTTATTGAGTTGTTTATTCAGTTTTAAAATGGAAAAATTCACCATTTTTAGGACCACATTAAAGTCAATAAAGTTAAAGGGACAACATGCTTCCAGAAACCTTATTAAAAAATTAAAAACTGAAATCTCTCATTTCAGAGAGAACCTTAGTTCTGTACTTTGTAGAAGCCCCTCAATTCCAGCTTCATGTTTTCTTGGTAAGGCTCAACAAGCTTTGTACCCCAGGATTTGTGCAGTTTATCCTGTTCTTCCCATCAGATCCTCTCAAGCTCTGTTAGGGTGGGATGAGTCTGTGAACTGCCATCTTCAGGTCTATCCACCGATGTCCTGTGTGGTTCAAACCTGGGCCACTCATGGCGGTCAGAGACTTGTCCCAGAGTCACTCCAGCGTTTTCGTGGCCGAATGCTTCAGGGTCATTAGTGTGCTGAAAGGAGGCCTAAGGCTGAAGGCACCATAGACTGTGCTTGTTTGTTTATTTTATATGTATTTTATTATTATTTTTATATAGGTGTTACAATACAGTGTATATATATTTATATAGTTTCCCTTGGGGAAAAGTCTATCTGTTACATAGTTCCTTTCATATCTATCTATCATATAGTGCCTTTCAAATCTATCTATCTATTATTATTAGTGCCTTTCACATCTATCTATTATATAGTGCCTTTCATTTCTCTCTATCTAGTTATCATAAATAGAGAAGGCAGAAAAGTTCCCAAGAACCCAACTCAGGATAACGAGGTTTGGAAAGTGGACAGCTGATAAAAAAGGCAATATATAACAGACATATATATATATATATCCATCCATCCATTTTCTAACCCGCTGAATCCGAATACAGGGTCACAGGGGTCTGCTGGAGCCAAACCCAGCCAACACAGGGCACAAGGCAGGAACCAATCCTGGGCAGGGTGCCAACCCACCGCAGATATATATATATATATATATATATATATACTGTATATATGCATTTCCTATCTATCTACAATATAGTGCCTTTCAAATCTACACTATCTATTAGATTGATATGAATGTGAAAGGCACTATATATCTATCTGTTGTATAGTGCCTTTCATATCTATTATGTAGTGCCTTCCATATCTATCTATCATATAATGCCTACCGTATCTATTATATAGTGCCTGTCACATCTACCTATCAGTTATATACTCCCTTTCACTATCTATTTATTATATAGTGCCTTTCACATCTATCTATCTATCTATTAATAATGCCCTGGTATGACTGACTGTTTCCTGTCCAGAGCTGCTGCTATCTTGCGGTATCTCAAACTGCAAACCTAAGGCTGATGGACTAAAACTTGTAACAAATGTTGGCACCTTTTGAAATGTTAGATGTAGACACTGTGTGGTTTCAGGACGGCTTCAATTCAGGAGGCTTCTGGGTAAAAAGCAGACACCAAAATGAAGCGTTGCTGCACTGCCAAATAAAAGCAGAGGAGTATGAATGGGAGACCCTCCTCCACCGGCGTCCAGTGCCAGGACGATTTTCCACCTTACAGTCTTCAGACATGCCTGGCAATTCCCACAGGATGCCTTGGCAGTCACTGGCGTCTCTGTTTTCCATTCAGCAAAACAAATTCCTGCCAGCTTTTGCTTATGTTCCCCGCAGAGTGCCAAGTCAATTCAGCGCTGCCCTCCAACTCCCAAGCCTTACATTGGCGAGAGGAACATCAGGGATACAAACCATGTTTTCATGACCCAGCCCGTGACAGCTTGTGTCTTTTTTCTGTATGGGGGCTGAATTGAGGGAGGGTGCAGCTTCGTATGATTTAACTTGAGCTTTCTGGCACACTGTAAGGTAAGTCAGAGTACATGCCTGGCAATCGAGGGAAAAGTGCAGGAGCCTCTGCCTCTGCCCATCAGTGCAGGGTGCTGGCCTCAAGAGTTACACTTTCTAGGGAAATAAAAATGAAATGTGGAGGAGTGTACAGGTTGATGGCCACGTCTATTTATTTCTTTCTCAGTGCCCATTTCACTGAATGGTTACAGCTCATATTAAAAATACAGCCAGGTTTTGCAAGTGCTTATTGTTACATGCTGTATACTGCTTAAAGCCATGGCACAGAACACGACATTTCTAGCGATTTCCAGTCATGGCCTCCATTTACATAATCTTTGGGGGCAGACGGTGGCGTGCGCCTACAAAGAGCAGTCATGTAGACTGACATACCCAGCGACTCGCTGCCAATTTTTCACGACTTACTCCTCAAACATGTTTGATTTTGTCTTTAGGCGACCAGAAGCGCTAAATAATTGAGAGATCTCATTTCAGATCTGGAGGGCATCGGCACACCGACACCCTGAAGAATGACAACATGGGAGAGACTGGCAGACTTCCTGAACCGGCGGCAGAGCAGCCTATCGCAGCTTAAAAATGTATTGAAATTAATACAAGTAGAAGCCAGAAAAGCAAATTGAGAGCATCAGATCTAGAAGACTGGAGGTGCCACAGACCCCCAAACCCCAGAAACAACTGACACACACACACAGTCAAGGGTTCAAATACAGGAAATTTAGTATCCGCAATTCACAAAGACAATCCCAACAACAACCAGGATTGATCTTCTTTCTCTAACTCCTTCAGAGTCCGACTCAAGTCTTGTCCTCTTCCTCCGGACTTCAACTTCGCATTTGCCTTTCCAACAGATGGCACATCACAAACATTTGTAGTGCTGAAATGCTCTAGACAGGCATTTTAGCAGTGGCAGGTTTTTAAGGGTTAAATATGGGCACAGCATATCAGAAAGCCAGAAATGACACTAAAACTTCACCAAACATCAAAGCGTTTTCATCATAAAACAAAAATAAATATCTAAAAAAGAAGAAACCAAAGGTTCTAAGATCTACTTGGAAACATGAAAATCGAGAGCTATGGCTGTTCCACCCAGTAGGATAGCTGCAATGTGATATCCTTGGAGGGACCTCGGAGAAACTGCCCAATAGGAGCGTAATGTGGAGGGAGTGGAAAAGCTGAACCGGGGAAGACTCTGAAGAACCTCGGCACCCAAAATATTGGTCTACAGAGGTGACTGTTGTCAGATGAGGGCACCACATGGACTGTCCAGCAAGATTGGTGGGCATGGGCACAATATATAAAAAGTGGAAATGGGCAAGCATTAGATATGTAGGTAAACTACACCAACAACGACTTCTCCTGTAGAAGAGTATGATACTGCCAAAGACATGATATGCAATGATTTAGTTTACATCTTGAAGACAGTGAACTTGTGAGAGACCTTCACCTGATCACTGTGAACAAGCCGATTGACCAGAAGGTTTCACTGAAGGACATTAAATACAAGTCTGGGACACAATAGTCTGCAACAAGGCAACCAAACCTGAAATCATCTCAACACTGAGTGCAAGAACCAGAGATCTGGAACTGCAAGGTGAACCTCAAGAGTCTTTAGGCCACAGATAGACAGATATAAGTGAAGAAGTGTGGCAATGGACTTTAACAGGCCCTGTCTCTTGACAGAACCCCAGCTTTGACTCTCTAAGAAGACAAGGAAAAACTCCCAAGATAGATAGATAGATATGAAAGGCACTATATTATAGATAGATAGATAGATAGATAGATAGATAGATAGATAGATATGAAGGGCACTATATGATAGATAGATAGATAGATAGATAGATAGATAGATAGATAGATAGATAGATAGATAGATAGATAGATATGAAGGGCAATATATGAATAGATAGATAGATAGATAGATAGATAGATAGATAGATAGATAGATAGATAGATAGATAGTGCCTTTCATATTTTCATATCTATCTAACTGACAATTCATCAGCTTAAAGTCCTCAATCTTAATGTGTCATGGGGTGGATGTACAGCGTTGTCCATGTCAGCACTCAGTTTTATTTTAATTCTCTACTTTCTTGCTTCCTCCAGGGGTCCAGAGTGTGCCCCATTACTGACACGGCCCTTTTAATTAGCTTGTTGATTTGGTGGGCCTCCCCCGAAGTGATGTTACCAGCCCAACACATCACAGTGTAGAAAATCGCACTGACCATTACAGAAATATAAAAGTTGTGAAGGATATCACTACTCACATTAAAGGAATATGGTTCCCTTTAGGAAGAAGAGTCTGCTCTGCCATTCCTTCTCTAGTCCCTCTGAGTTCTGAGACCAGTCCAACTTGCTGTTCATGTGGACACCCAAGTACCTGTAGCAGTGGACCACCTCAGTATCCACTCCGTAAATGGTGACTGGACATTGAGGCTTTTTGGTGTGGTGAGTCAATGACTATTTCCTGGTTAAGTTGCAGACAATTCTTTCTGCTCCAAGAAACAAACATCTCCACCAGAGCCCTTTATTCTCCGTCATCCTCCTTATCAATACATTCTAATAATCTTAGAACATAACCTGCTGTTATATTTCTAGTCGGAGGTGGTCAGAGTGAAGAGAGAAGGTGACAGGCCAGTTTCTTGTATTGCTCCAGTGTTGCTCACACAGTCCTCGAGTCTCATAAACTGCGGTCTAACTGGCAGATGTTCCATTATCCAGGACCCCACAGGCTCATCTCCCTGCATATCTCTGAGCAGACCCCTTTACAGGGATGGCTGGATGGTATTGAAGGCACTGGAGACATCATAGCACATCATCCTCACAGTCCTGCCAGCTTTGTCCAGCCTTGTGGAGCAGACAGATGATTGCATCCTCCACTCTAATTTTGTCCAATAGGGTAATTGCAGTGGGTCCAGGTGGTCTACCAAAGAGGACTCATAGAATCCAAGACCAGAATGTCAATGTTCTTTGTTATATATATCAATGATATGTCATTGCCTCGAGAGAGGCGGCTCCCCTGGATGTCCCTCCAGGCCCAGATATGACAACTGATACACGCCACTCATTTTAAAAAGTGCCTAAAATCTCATAACTTTGCATCACACCTGGCGTATCTGCAGATTCAGATCCTTCACAAGTTGCCTTAAAAACTACATTTAACTGAGCAATTCGGAAGCATCAGAACTCAGGAGTCAGGAAATGGTGTTTAGAAGTTAAATTACAAGTGCCGCTCACTGCCAGCATTGCGAAAATAGCTGTAAACAAGCAAGATGACAGCTGGTGCTTGAATCCATATCTTCTTTTAATATTGTAACAATGTTCAACGTGAAGGACTCTTTTGATCATCACTCTCACAGATGCCACGTTAGACGCCTGGGTTAACAAGTTCTCATTTAGTTCAGTCCGCTTGTGTTTTAGCTTCATGCCGCCTGGTGGAGCAGTTGGTGCTGAGGAGCATGGCAGGCACCCTGGGTGGACTGCCATTCAGTTACAGTATTGTTATTATCATCACCATTCTTTACGATTGTTTTTATGTTTGTATTTCTTTATGGTCTGTCCATCAGTACTGGACTCAAGCAATCCAGGACTCAAGTGTTCAGATGGTATGTGGAGAAGGCTAACATCTTTCTCACACCATCAGGACCACCTTTCAATGGTCGGTCCCTCAACACTCCATCCCTTCTGCATCAATACAATACAATATCTACTCTCTATATAGAAAATCCTAAGCCTAAATGTACAACGATTTTGTGCAATGATGTTATGTGACATCTTATGTCACTTTTTTTGTCACACTTTAAATCTGGCTTATTTTAAAACCTATATATATATGTTTGGTATCATTCTTTTCAGAATTGATCGATCTTTAATGCAAGGTTGTTAGATTTTCAGATTCTTATTCCGTTTAAAAAAAAACTTTGTTTCCCATTGTATCACCGTTTATGAGGAGGTTTCAGAAGAGCGACCATGTCTCCTTAGGGCGCGTTTAGCCCCCTTCTTCACAACTCGAGGATCAGAAAAGCGAAGTGGCTGGCTCATAGCGCAGGCCAGGTTGGCGAGTGAAGCGAGCAAGGGGGGAACCCTCTAGTACCATTTATTTTTGTATAGCCCAAAATCACACAAGAAGTGTGGCAATGGGCTTTAACAGGCCCTGCCTTTTGACAGCCCCCCAGCTTTGACTCTCTAAGAAGACAAGGAAAAACTCCCAAAAAAAACCCTATAGGGGAAAAATGGAAGAAACCTTGGGAAAGGCAGTTCAAAGATAGACCCCTTTCCAGGTGGGTTGGGCATGCAGTGGGTGTCAAAAGATGGGGGGTCAATACAACACAATACACAGAAAAAAATACACGCAATCCTCAATACAATACAATAGTACAACAGAAATATTACGAGTACAAAGCAGAACTCAACAGCAGATGAAATCACATGATATGATTTGGATTTGTTCATCAAGAACTCCTACCACCTCAATCCGTATTTCCAGTGACCTCTCGCCATTAGTATGGACCTTTTATAACTGATGACCAAGTGAGGAGCAAATGAGGAAGCTGTACACAGCAAAAGCCTAAGAACCAGATGGGGTCAGTCATCGAGTACTTATGGCCTATGGTGACCAACTTTGTGGTGTCCTCTGCTGCCTGTCCCTATAAGGCTTCAGAAAGAACAGTGGAATGCACCTCTTCATCAACCAGCTTCAGTCCACAGGCCCTCACATCCAACATCATGAAGATCTTCAAGAGGCTGGTCCTTGGCCACAGGAGTCATCTTGTGACAGACCACTTGGACCCACTGCAGTTTGCCTACCAGAAAACGATTGGATTTATGGTACACTGCATTAATCTCCGAGGGGACATTGTCCTTTTGCAAGACTCTTGGAGGTCGGAGCGCAGGGTCAGCCATTGCAGTGGACTTTGCAATGATTTATCTACTCCACAAGGCTGGACAAAGCCTGGCAGCATGGCAAGGATTATGCACTTTGATTTCTCCAGTGTCTTTAGCACAAGTCAACCATCCCTGTTAAGGGGTCAGTTTGTCCTAGATAATTTACTATGTGACCAGAGTTTGTGAGGATCAAGGAAACAGCAGTGGAGCACACCAGGCCAGGAACAGCTCTGTCTCCTTTGTTTTGTTGACAGTGTACACCCTGGGGTATGAATATAGCAGCAGGTCAGGTCACTGGCAGACATTTTCTGATGATTCAGTTATTCGCTTATTGAGTGCATTGACAAGGGTGAGGAGACAAAGTACAGGAGGGCAGGTGGAGAACTTTGTGGATGGTCTGCAACTCCACATTTGCAGAACTGAGGAACTCCTCACTGAGTTTCACCATATCCAGGGACGAAGCCACCATTAAAGCGAATTTAGCACTTACCTTGGGCACAGATCATAACTCAGCTGCGCAGGTTAGCAACTAAACAGTCGGTTGACGCACTAATAAGCTTGGCCTAGGGCACCCTGGCACTGAGGGTTCTCATGGAGCGCAAATGCGAATATCAGCAGAGTTTCTTTGCAGCTTTTGTCGATTTCCATAAAGTTTTCGACTCAGTTGACCGAGCTGCCATTTGTGACACCCTCAGACTTCACGGGATCCCCTCAAGGTTGCTGGATATCTGTCAGTGCTTTGCAGAGTGGCAACAGAACGTCTACGTTCTTCCTGGTTGATCAGAGTTTCTTCAGAGGTCTGTTTTTGCTTCTAATCTGTTCAGCATATGTACAGCAGCTGTGGGGCATCTGTTGGTGAAGATTGGGTCTCTCGAGAGACTGAGTGAGGACTCTGGTCTTGCGAATGTCCTGATAAAAACCAACATCAGACCTTTAATGACCTCTTGGGCACAGCCATCAGCACTGCGTCTGTCAGCGGAGAGAGTGTTGACCTTGTTGAGAGATTTATTTACCTTGGCAATGACATTCATGTCTCTGGTGACTCTTCCTGTGAAGTCAGTAGATGGATTGGGAGTCCCGAATGAGGCACATGACCTGCAGTGTGAGGGAGCGTCAGTTACAGCACTATGGCCATGTGGCACGATTCCCTGAGCGTGATCTGGCTCAGAGAATCCTCATTGTTGAGGTCCAGGCCAAAAGGACGCCCACGTAACACCTGGCTGCAGCAGATAGATGGTCATTTCTGGAGGGTGGGACAGGACCACATGTCTGCCTGTGGGGTTGCCAACCAAGATCCCAAGCTATTTTCTGACCTGACCAAGATTACTTAGCACCAGCATTGACCACATCAATGAACTCTACACCCGGTCACTATTCAGAGAGTGGAGATGGAGGTGGTCACTTCTACAAGTACCTGGGGGTTCACATCAAGGACAGACTGGACTGCTCTAGTTTAACAGAGGCACTGTTGATTTGTGATGCAACCATCTTGGATTTTGAGATCGGGGTTAGTGAGGCTCTCCTGACTTGTGGGTGGGTGTTCCAGTTGAAATTTCCTACTTGGAACTCAGAAATTTTGACTTCCCAGTTCAAATGGAATGCAGCAGGAAATCTTACTTGAGATAATCGTATTAGTTTTTATCTTTTTTCTGTCTTTATTGCTTCTGGTTTTACGTGAAGCTTTTCAGGCTTCTTCCCAATTGTGCTACAAGAACATCCAAAGGTTTCAAGGCTTCAAAAACATTGACATCTGCTGGTTTACAGCAGCCACGGCCACCATGAGCTGGAGACAGCGGAGGGAGCACACGGCCAAGTCCTTGTTGACTGCACAAGTGAGCTAAAAGCCTAAGAACGCTCATTTTTGATGTTATGATAATCAAGTTGTCATTAAAATGCAGCAATAAATGCATAAGTTAGCGTGTTCAGCAATTTTCTATAATAAAATAATGTTTCAATGTGTTGTCCTAAAGATGTAATTTGTTGCAATAATAGCAGCCATTATGAATGCATTATAAGCCACCACTGATTCATAATTATGTGACAACTTTTTCATGCGAGGGGATGTTTGCTGTGAGGCAAAGCACAACATTCATATTTTCTATCAGTGTTTGGGGAATATTAGTACGGGGGGGTGGGGGGCAAAGAGATTTAGAATAGGCTTGTGGAATGTGCTGGTGGAACAGGAAGAAGAGAAATAGGGGGCATGGGAGGATGTGTCGGCAGAAGGACATGTTAGAAGTTCCACTACAGAAGAATTGTACAGTTTGGTGTTTACCTAATTCTCAAATATGAAAATGAAATGCCACCCCACTCTTGATTGCTTCATTCCATTTCTGGACTCCATATTCAATTCAACGACATAACTGTATAAAATATGGCAGGTAGTTTCACATTGTCTTTTATAGCATGTGGCGTAGCACAACACTCTGAAACAGCCAGACAGTTCCTGGTGGGCCGCAGATTTTCATTCCAACCCAGGGTTATACCCTAAGGAATCCACGGATTTCATTTATTTTTGAATTATACTTTTTTAAATTTTTGGTTTTGATTTCCATTTCTGATTTGAACTGTTACTTCACTACCATTTTGACTGTGCTATTGTCATTTCCTGTTGCTAGGGCTGTCCTGGAGTGGAAAAGGTCATCTAGGGGTATACGCCCTTGTTCGACTACATGGATTCCTGAACTTTTAAACTTTTTTGAAAATTTTCTTTGTTTTGCTTCTCTATTTTTTTTGTGTCACATTCCTCCCCTGGCTGGGGCTCAAATTCATGTCTTATGTGTCTTTTGTTCATTTTTCATCCTTCTTATGTGTACCTTTCTTTATTTTTGGTTTTGTCTATGTATACAAGATACCTGTGTTAGGTTCCATGTGTTTTGTGGGTGGTTGCTCAAGAGGCGGGGCCACCTGCCATTCATCAACCAGGAACTGCCCTCTACCCTATGATTTCGGAGGGTCTCCCACAATTCCTGGTGGTTCATATTCAAACATGATAAGGAGTTGGTGAGTTATTGTGTTTTCTTTTGCTGTATTTATGTGTTTTGACGTTGATTTGGATGATTGCTTTGGGACACTGGATTGCCTTGCTGGAAACTCCTTCATGCTTTTTGTGCTCTTCAGAGCTCCATAGTGAGTCAGAGCATTTTTGTGGAAATCAATCTTTTTTTTTTTTTTATAAAGACTCTGTGTTACTTTTATATCTAGCCAGGGTTTGGCAGTACTGAGCATTGTTGGGATTGTTTTACAACTAATGGGTTTTGCGTGCCTTGAGACTCCTAGTCCACAACATTTTTTTCTCTCTGCAGTCCTTCTGACTTTGATTTTGTCTTGTGATTCTTAGCTTTGGCTACTGATAGTTGTTCTCCTGATTCAGACCCTCGCTTCGATTTTTTGACTTTGTCCTGGTCTCCCAGCTGCCTTCTTAAACTTTGTATCTACTGGTAGTGGGACTATGATGTAAGCATTGGAATGCTGTTTCAACATTAAAGCGATATGAGCGTCAAAGCCTCGTGTCAGATGTCCCATCTCTAGTTTTGGATTAGTCTTATTAGGCAAATCCTTTCACCCTTATGTTGACTTTTTTGCCTATTTCAAAAAATTCTTTGTATTCAAAGAATATTGTTTTCTTTTTGTCCTGCAAGCCAGAAGCTTTTTGGTCATCCAATCCCTTGAAGGACATTTTTGTATATTTGGGATATTTTGAAGTATTTTTGAACTTTTCAGTTCAGTGTCCTGTTTTGGACCTGGGTAGGCCTGAATGGCTGCCTCTGAAGTTTGGGGTCTGGCAGTCTGGGGGTGAGACCCATTTCTAAGCCTGACCAGTGAAGATACTGACCTGACTTTTACTGCTATTTTTGAGGTCTGCCCTCCATTTTTACCTTTTGCTACTTTTAAGTTGTGATTTTTCCGTTTTTTTGTCAACTGTTAAGAGGACTTTCTGTAATGAAAGACTCAACGGCAGCGCCTGAATTTGCTTAACTAGATTAGAATATAATTGGATTTGTTACAGAAAAGCAGTTTGCTTCTACACCCATTGAAGGAAGACTTGGCAACAATTCACATAAAAGTGTTCTGAATGCCTCTGCTCATGCCAGCCTGTTGTGTGTGTCAGGCCTGCAGCTCCAAGATGGAAGAACAGAGTGGCATCTTGCAAAGTCCACCTGAATGTATGGAATAGGCAACGTAGGTGGGGTCATCCAGATGGAGCACTGCCTGGCAGATGTGCTCCTCTTCTAATTCCCCACCCTCCTATTACTGGTGTTGCCTAGCAACATAATCGAAGGGGCAGGGTCAGAAAGCAGCAGCACATCAGAGGAGGAGTGAGGGGTGGAGCCCAGGACAATTACAGATGGCATCTTCTTCAGTTGAATCGGAAAACAATTAAAATGTCTGCTGGGGTTGCAATGAAACTTTGGTTTGTGAGGCCATTTTCAGAATTGATTTTTTTTATGACACTATTTAAAGTCTGAAAAACTCACTGGCAATTATTATGACTTTTTTTAATCGCTTTAGTTTGTTAAATAAACCTACCTTTGTTCCCGAAGACAATGTCAGAGAAGGCAGATCAGTAAAAGTAATTGAGCAGTGACATGAAAGTCCTGTGGCCACAAAGAGCTGCTGAAAGAGGGTGTGGCACCAGCCAGACATCTTTTTTAAAATATCTTTAGTCAGGCTTTGGTATTAAATTCCATGCCTTCAAGCACTTAGAGTATAGGCCAGAAAATGAGTTTATGTCTGAAGAATAAACACAACCATCGTTCAACAACAAACCGATTCTGACAAATTAAATCAAGACAACACATTTCTCCTCTATATGATGATATTATATCAACATTTGTGATCCATAAAATTATGGCAGCGTTGATTCTGCTCAAGGTGTTGAATGGCAGATAATGTTGAATAATGGACCACAAGATTATATGTATTCTAAAGACATGCTGAGAAGCGAAAACCATAGTCATCTCCAAAACAGACAGGCTGGTGGTAATTTCAAAAGAAGAAATGGAATTGGGAGATAGGGTTGACAGCTTAATAATGTGCAAATATTGTAGGCACTAAACTAATTAATCACCCGTGAAAATCAAAATCGAGAATCAGAGAACTTAATGGGGGCAGTGAAAAATCGGAAACATTTCCATGTGTAATACCCAAGTGTATTATCGTGGATTCTGTGGGACTTGCCAAGTCCTAAACTAAGTTGGTCTAGTCTTTCTCCTTAACTCTTTTAAGGAAGATGTCGACTTTTCTCGACACAAGGGGTTGAGGGTGGATGTTGATTAAAGTTGACATCCAGGGGCAAAGGGCAATAAAAGCTGTAAACCTTGGTAAAAACTCACCGTTATGTTATAGGTAGGCCATCTTTCCTGGAAGGACTGTTAGACTAGTTGAAGTTGAATCTCTGCATGTACGTGAGTAGCGTAGAGCAAACAACGTATTCAATGGCATCGATATCAGACAACAGAGCAAAGAATATGTGCAAAACAAAACACTCGCAGGGACCTAAAAAATATTTCGTTGTAATGAAAATTTTGTTGTAATGAGGTTCTGTATTTGTCACTATAGTGCTTTCTTTAACTTTCGTCCAGGTGTTTGTAAACACTTCAGTAGCTTCTTTCACATTAATTTTAATCTCCTTCTGCCTACAAGTTATGCTGGCGAGAATTTTTCTCTGCATTTCCTTGCCATAATACACTTTCAGGATGCGAATGATGCCCAAATCCAATGGCTGAAGCACTGCTGTGCAATTGGGTGGGAGGAATTCACCACAAACATTATCTAAATGTGGAAGCATGTTGTGTGCAGCACAATCATCAATCATGAGCCGAATCATCCTTTTCTTCTTCACATTGTGAGGCTTCTGAACTCTTTTGACACCTAACCCCTGCCCTCCCCCCCACTCCCCACCCAACGGGAACGACACGCTGAAGTGCATCCCAAAGCGCGATTGCCGCATCTGTGGAAGATTATTATTATTATGTTTATCTGTTACTGGGGCAGGGCAACATCAGGCTCATATCTCTGCAGTGAAGCGACAGAAGCAAATCATAAAAGATCAGGGTCACGCTATAAGTACCTGTTTTGCACTTCCAAAACATGAGGCTTAGTCTCAGTACTTTAGCAAAACCATCTTTATTCAGCTTGAAACAGGAACGGCACACTTATTTATTGTAGCGTGATCTGCCACTCTACTATACACAGACACAGCAGTCAGGCAGGGCTGGGGTCAGATCAGTGATCAAGTAAGCCTGTTATCTGTAGTTACAATGTTCCTTGCATAGCCCACCGATATATATTTTCTGCTTGCTTTGGCAGAGAGATGCAGCATAGCTGTAAGTCTGCTGTTGCCCCATACAGACACGGGGATCGCACTTCGGGACACTCTTCAGCGTGCTGTCTAGTTGGGGGAGGTCCCAAGAGAGTTTACAAACCTCACATTTTCTTAAACGAGTGCATTAATAGGAATGTTTCTTGAACGAGCATCACTGAACCACATAAAAACTGCTTTTTCAACTTCTTCAAATGCAGCAGTTCACATATGTTTGCAGCCCAAGATTTTTCTTCTTTTTTTACTCGGTCTTTCAAAAAAGTTGACAGCGTCAATGGCAAAATTCCGACTTCACTGACGTCTTTTTTCTTTTTGCTGCAATCGAGAGCTGCAAAAATGTAAAGTTTTTTTTTTCTAATATGAACTGTTATTGTTTTTTCGTGTCTGCCGTTTCTAAAGGAGGGTAACAATGAGTTAAATTCTAATGGATGTTTTTCAAATGATAACAAGCAATAAGCAAAAGGTCTCATTGAAAACCGCAGGAAACAAAAAAGGCAAAAAAAAAAAACCAGTACGAGGAAAGTTTGAAGAAAGAAAAAAAATTGCAATGTTTCTGTTTGGGGATCGTTGTGCACAACTGAGCTGCGGCCACAGAACTGACTGCTCTGTGGATGATTCATTCAGGCATTTCAGGGTCTTTTGTGCACTTCGTTGTAATGAAAGTATCTGCTGAATGTACACTCACTTAAAGGATTATTAGGACCACCATACTAATACGGTGTTTGACCCCCTTTCGCCTTCAGAACTGCCTTAATTCTATGTGGAATTGATTCAACAAGGTGCTGAAAGCATTCTTTAGAAATGTTGGCCCATATTGATAGGATAGCATCTTGCAGTTGATGGAGATTTGTGGGATGCACATCCAGGGCACGAAGCTCCTGTTCCACCACATCGCAAATATGCTCTATTGGGTTGAGATCTGGTGACTGTGGGGGCCATTTTAGTACAGTGAACTCATTGTCATGTTCAAGAAACCAATTTGAAATGATTCGAGCTTTGTGACATGGTGCATTATCTTGCTGGAAGTAGCCATCAGATAATGGGTACATGGTGGTCATGAAGGGATGGACATGGTCAGAAACAATGCTCAGGTAGCCCGTGGCATTTAAACGATGCCAATTGGCACTAAGGGGCCTAAAGTGTGCCAAGAAAACATCCCCCACACCATTACACCACCACCACCAGCCTGCACAGTGGTAACAAAATTGCTTAGATCACCTTTCTTTGCCATTCTGACATTCAGTTTGGAGTTCAGGAGATTGTCTTGACCAGGACCACACCCCTAAATGCATTGAAGCAACTGCCATGTGATTGGTTGATTAGATAATTGCATGAATGAGAAATTGAACAGGTGTTCCTAATAATCCTTTAGGTGAGTGTACTTCGTAGTAATGAGATTTCTATAGACTCGCATCATATGGGGAAACTGTCGGGACCATAAAAATACTTTGTTGTAATGAAAATTTTGTTGTAAAGATATTCACTGTAACGGAATTTTACTTGTAATTTATTCATTACTGCTTTGTGCCCTCCCCCACCATAGATTATCATCTATGGAAAGCTTTTAGATTTGTCAAAAATTTTGATCTTTGGTTTTTGATGGATCTTGACGTTTTAGGGTCCCCTGATACTGAAGACATTGATATCTTGCTGATGGGTTTGAGTCTGTCTATGTGTCACGGTTTCTTGAGGACGGTCTAGAGCTAAAACAGCTAGACGGAAAAATACCAAACTCGAAACTTAAGCCTGTTACAACATGAAGATGTGATTAGTTCTTGAGCCAAATCGTCCAAGAGAAAGAGACACTCTGGAGGAACCCTTTCATACTGTAATTCTGCAATTAATTATGACTTCTTCTCATCAATTTCTATTGTAACGTAAAGATCAGCATCAGAGTGGTAAATAATTACTGAAATGTTACAGAACAGTTTGGGTAACTTAGTTCCTAAGGTGCAAAGCCTACTGACACTCACATTTAAATTTTTTGTGTATTATTGCTGAATCAGACTCTGACTTTCCGAACTCTGATTTTGATGCGAGTAATTTGGTGATTGAAAGCGAAAGTCAGGTACCTGCATCAGCTGATCAGTTCCCAGTTAATCAAGCAGCTCAAGTGCCTACAGCAACATTCACCTGGAAGGAACTACACAGACACTTATGGAACTCCGATTTTGATGTAAACGATCTAGAAACCGAAAATGAAAAGACAGGTACCTGCATCAGCTAAATAAAAGCTGGGAGGACTACACAGACATAGATCCAAGGGAGGCAAGCTGGACTTCATCATACAATGTGGCTAGGGGGGCTTTGCCCACTGCTCGCTTTGCTTGCCAAATCAACCCCCATGCCAGTGCTACGCGCCATTGTGAAGAGGGGGGCTGAATGCATTAAAGGAGAAGCGGTCGCTCCTCCTAAACCCCCTCTTAAACAGTGATACAATGGGAAACAAATACAGTTTTTTATATTTTACCTCCTAGTGCTCGATCAGCTGCTGGATTGCTGCTGCTGCTGACCACGCCATGTGATCTGCATCTCCTGCGGCGCTTCAAACATTTAAAAGCCTGTACAGCAGCTGTCCTTTTGTCTCATTGCCTTGTCTCTCTTCTCCCCCAGATATCTTCAAACACTATTCGATCCCTTTCACTGTTCCGTTATTTCACCGAGTTATATTTTCCATTTGTTTGCGCTAATGCGATCTTTACTATCATTTTTTGGAGACTTTCGAATTTTCCTACTTCCATTATCTCCAACATGCTCTGCATGTGTATCGCGCCGTTTTTGAATTCTTTACAACGTTCTACTTTGTCTTTTTCCGGACCCGAATTTTTAAGAGCTGAGAGCACAGGAAGTGCATCTGCCAAAAGCATTCCAACAACTGAGAGGTTAGATGACTGTGGTCTTATTTGAAAATGGTTGTAAGTGGGGCGTGACTTGCAAAAGTCACCGTCTCATGGGACTTGCTTCCAAAGGTTGTAAGTATGACGTGAAAGTGTCTCTCTGTCTTTCTTCAAAAAATCACGTCTCGTCGTAGGAAAAAAAAGTCTTGTCTCATCCCAAGATTTTTTTTTATAATAGACAGACAAAAGGAAAAAAAAATCAGCCGTAAAACAGTTAGAATTAGCACACATTGGGATCCTATAGTCTCAGCTGAAAGCCGAATTGTCAGTCACCTGCAATATTCTGCCTCAGCATTCATACACAGAAAATGGTAATGCCTAAGTACATCACTCTATAGCAGTCTCAACTTAAGAACTTACCATCACCAGCACTGGCAAATGTGCGGGTGTCATCGCAACACAATTAAAAGCTCTTTTTGTTATATGCCTCTTACCCCCTCAAACAATATGCCCTGCTTTTACAACAGTTTTCTTTTGAGGCGCAACCTCTTAGCCTTGATAACCTTGTGGGCAAGAAATGCCGTGAACTCAAACAAAGTGGTATTTATTAACAAATAACACTGCCAAATAGAACGAGACATGATAGAAAATAAAATTGACAGTAAGAGTATATAGTCTTTAGAAAACGGTGGCGGAAAATGTCTAGGATTGGCTCTTATCCAGGAACGACTTTTGATTTAGCGATTGGCATTCTTCATTCGCTGACATTCAGATGAAACAGTCACACGTGTCTCGGTCTCCACGTCTGACGTTGCCTTCGCCCTCTTCCCCGGTCCCTCGAACAAACCATATTTATTTTAAAATTCCACATGGGGCTTCAGGACATGTGATACTACACACATTTGACTGGCTGGCTGTTCGTATGATGGATGACTTTTCTCAAAGTTTTTGATCTTTTTACGTACAGTGGAACCTCGGATCACGACTGTAATTCGTTCCAAAACTCTGGTCATAACTCGATTTGGTCGTGACCCGAAGTAATTTCCCCCATAGGTTTGTATGTAAATACAATTAATCTGTTCCAGACCGTACGAACTGTATGTAAATATATTATTTTTAAGCACAAAAATAGTTAATTATACCACAGAATGCACAGCGTAATAGTAAACTAAATGTAAAAACATTGAATAACACTAAGAAAACCTTGAACAGAGAAAACTAACACTGCAAGAGATCACGCTATAGCCTTATGAACCCGCTCGCTGTATACACTTTTTTTAATGAGTTTTAAGCACAGGGAAAAAAAATGAACGTTTGAAAAATCTGTAACTTAATAAACAAACAAGAAAAGTAACATTGTAACAATTCACGCTATGAACCGAAAAATGAACATCTGAAAAATCCGTAACACAAAAACTAACCATAAACCACCAAGAAAACTAACCTTGCGTGAGTCAAGTTCTGGCATGAAGGAAGTGAGGAGGAACTGGGTGGAGAGGAGGTTACAGTTTTTCTACCTCTTCCAGCACTTGAGGCCTCTGCCTGGTTAACACTGTAACTCCTTTTGCAACATGAGCTGCTTTAATGGCCTCTTTCTGATTTAGAATAGCCAAAATTGTACTCGGCGGCAAGATCAGTACACAAACACTATGCTCATACTTTTCAATAATTTCTTTCTTTACTTTGATTTCAATTTTCTTCAAACCTTTCTTCTCACCACTCTTCACTTGCTTAGAAGCCATGGTTAACTGCAAAAGCACACGAAATACTGTAGAGCACAAAGAGTTCACAGCGAAAGCACACACGTCTGACTGAGAACAATGCACAGGGAGAGGCTGAACACGTGCTTAAGTACAGTAATCGGCGCGTACGAACCAGAAGGGAAACGAAATAGAGCACAAAGAGTTCACAGCGAGAGCAAGCACGTCTGACCGAGAACAATGCAACGCATGCGAAAATCATTGGCACGCACAAACCGAAAGGGAAACTGGCTTGTTCATATACCGAGTGTGTGGTCATGAACAGATGAAAAAGTTTGGCAAACATTTTGGTCATAACCCGATTTGTACGTGTTCCGAGACGTTCGTGGACCGAGGTTCCACTGTATCCCCGTTTCCTAAGTTATAAAATAATCATTATGGCCTCATAACTGTTTCCCTGGTGTTAAGTTTAAAACAACACTTCAATTATGCTGTAAACTGTTGAAACAGATGTTTTAAGGTGATTCATTAATGGTACAACTCAGGAAGAGAAAATGCTTTGATGTCAGTTGCTCCTGCAAGTGTCCTGTAAATTCAGTTCATCGTGTTTGTCTGAGCAAACCATAATAAAATATGAGCATCTATTATTAAAAAAAATGAAGATCTGGCACTATAGGATACCAAGATATGGAATGGAAGTTGGCTATAAAATTCAAAACACCTCAGTCATTCCAAAATATAAAAAATGAAAGAGAGAGGATTACCGTCAATCTTTGGCTTGAAGAGACAAGTCCAAAAGAAGAATCTTTACAAATGAAGAGTTTATTACCAGCAAGCACCAAAAAAGTAAAATAAAACAGTTAAAAAAAGGAAAGAAGGAAGTACGTTACAAGATGAACAAGTCCAATCTGTAATCCAATACTCAGAATCCAAAGACGAATCAAAAAATTCAAAAAAAGTCAGAAAGATCAAATGAAAACACAATGCTTGTTGCATATTAATGACTCCTACAACTTTCAGTTTTTATAATTTACATGCACTTTTATTTACAGAAGCCTGGTCTCCATGATGCCATGTAAACTGCAATTCCAGTTAGAGGAATCAGGTTATTGGTATCAGAGAAACCGGGTTAACAGAGGTAGATTTCCTTGTAAATACCCGAGTTATGTGGCCATGTTAACTCTTAACCAGGTTACTATTAAGGATTTTGCTGTCTGTGCATGTCCACTGCATCCTTGCAGCCTGTGTATGTGTTGTCTTCACACAGGCTTCCAGCAGCCACAAGCAGAAGATGGTGGAAGCATCCATAAGATGAATTTCCTGATGCAAATTCTCGGGTGATCGCATATTTCCTTTACGTGGTTGCAATGATCTGTGTCAATATTTCACAAATGGCTAAACTGATGTTGATGGGCTGAACATCCAGTGCTAAGCTCAGTAACATAATCTCAAGAACAGTACTTGGTGGAACTCTCTGACGTCATTAAACTGCACAAAGAAGAGCGAACCATCGTCATCGGTCGCAGTGAATCCAAAAACAAGCAGGAAGCCTGTGATAATTTTCTTGTGTTTTATAAATTTCTTTAGTCCTTTATGTGCTATAAAGTAAATCACATCCATCCACTTTTTACATCCTTGAGCCAAGCCACCGATGAGTTGAGGTATGAACAACGTCACCTGATTCCACTGCTTCAATATATCAGTAGTGATAACAGTGTTATGGTCAGGTTTCAGCCGGCCCCAAACAGCAGGGGCTCAGAACTCTCATTTATGTTTATTTTGTTTGCTTTTTATATTACTTTTGCTGACTTCTATATGTCCGAATATTTTCTGCTATGTTCCATGTGTTTTGTGGGTGGTTCCCCCAAGATGCAGATGCCACCTGTCTATCACTGCAAGGGACTGCCCACAGACCTATAAAAGCTGCATAAAGTCCACAGTCCATTCAGCTTTTATCCACTGTAATCGCCAGGGGCCACCACTGTGTCCCCAAACCTCAGTTACAATAATGCCCAACACGATTTTGGAAAAAAAAAAAAAAAGATATTTATTTACCCAAAGCACTCTCACAATAATCCCTCATACAAAGATCAATAAAGAATACACTATCCAAAGCAAATTCTTCCATCCTACAAAAGTGTTGCCTGCTGCCTCCCGACTCTGACTCTCCGACATCAGGCAGGGGGCTCCCTTTCAAGTCGGACCCAGGAATGCTTCCGACGACACAGCTTGTCTACTTGGAAGCACTTCCTGGTCATAGGGAAAGCAAAGTGATCTCCCTCCACTGCAACAGAGCCCTCTATCAGCAGCCAGGGAGCCCAATTTGGATGCACTTCTGGACTCCAACAGCCAAGCACCCCTGCGAGTGTTCCACCTGGGATGCCATAAGAGGGGCACTGCCACCTACTGTCTGGGGGATAGAACTGCTCCCAGCTTCAAGCTTCTGCTGGTCCATCAATTATATTTTTCTAGCTTGGAACACAAAGTCGTTTCCTTGTCCAGCCAGCCAACTTGTCTGTCCTTCAATCTCTATTCTGGCTGGGATGCCCGTCTGTCCATCCTCCTGGGCGTTAACACCAGTTATTTGCTATAGATATGATAAAATGGCTTAACTAAGTGAGGCAGCGGCCAGTGTTCATACCTCAAAATCATTTGTGGCTCAGGTTGAGAATGTGAAATGGTGATGAAAGTAATTTACTTTAGAGCACATGAAGGAATAAATCAATTTTAAAAAACACAAGAAAGTTATCACAGGACTCACAACAAACAATGATGACATTTAAGGATATCGGAGCATTTTGCTAAAGGAGAATTCCAGAAGATGAGTTGCGCACGTAAACACAAGTTATTAATTATCCGGGATTTTGCCTCAACCGGGATTTTTCCTCAACCCGGCTTCTCACCCTATCCCGGTTAGGTGTGTGCATGTAATCGCAACTGTCTGATCCACCACAATGTAAAGGTGGAGGGCGGTCCTATAGGTATGAAGTCAGAATGGCCCCACCTCTCTGGGAAATGCAAGGCACATTTAAAGGGGCAGTATAAAATTACAGAATATTAAACAGTTAATAATAAGAAAACATAAAATACACCTACACACAAGTTGATGCCTAACAGTTTCTAACAAATGGGTTACTGGGATGTGGGAGGAAATAGAAGTGCAGGATGAGCCACACAATCACCAAGACAACGTGGAAGCAGGGATTTGATGCAGGCCTTCTGTAGCCCTCCGGCCGTAAGCCTAACCTTTGGGGCTCGGTGATACTAATGTGGATTTCAAACACTCGGTATCCCACGTGCCCACAACCGATGACTAGACAGATAGATGGCTTCCTCTCAGCACGTTTAACGACATTCAGCTGATGGATGTCTCAGTTTGAAATGTGTAACGTGCTAAAGAGGAGCCGGTAGACGAGTCAAATAGCAGCCATTGTTCTCTACAACAGGGTGACTGTCAGACTGCAGCCGTTGTCACATCATGACTATTTATCAACGATATGAGCCATACTGGAAGGTGCTGAGCTATCTGTTTTGCTAAATTAAGTTTGCTTGTCCCCGAGTCTGCAGCAATATTATTTCATTCCTGATGCTATATATGACAAATGCGCCATGAAGGAGCAAGCCATTAATTGAAATGTGAATGGCCTGTTTTGTTGGGCATTGCTCAACAGTGATTGTGTGTGAGCACTGCTTTATTTATTTCTGTTCACTCCTCTCCTGCATGCTTCCTCATCATTTAACTTTGTGTGAGGACACCACTGATAGAGCACTAGTCAGATGGCTGAAAGCACAGAGACGAGGTGATAGCACAGGAAAGAGGGAACAGACAAAGGTGTGAGTGACATGTAGCGGCCACTCTGCACACATTAGATGTTCACCTTGAGACATGAAGGTCAGAGTCAGAGGACATGTAGTACCGCCCTGATGCTCTACGTGGCAGCAGTCAAGTCTAGGGATACCTGACTTCAGGTGATCCTACAGGGGCCAACGGTCCAACAGCCCTGGGATTTTACAGCTCATCCCTGACCCCAGACGATTTTCCAGATATAATTTGAATGTAAACCACAGATGGAGTAAAAGATAGACAGATAGATAGATAGATAGATAGATAGATAGATAGATAGATAGATAGATAGATAGATAGATAGATAGATAGATAGATACTTTATTAATCCCAAGGGGAAATTAATTTCACAATTACTATATTTATTTATTTACATTACTTTGTCCCTGATTCAAGTTTCTTATCATCTTTTTTGCCTAGATGAGATAAAATGTATTAATCCCGAGGGAAAATTTAGAGTTTTTGGTCTTTGATGCATCTTGTTGTTAGATATGGTTATTGTTTTCTTTGCATTATTGTCAGACTGGGGTTCAAACCTCTCATTTATGTTTGTTTTGTTCACTTTTTAAGTAAATTTTATTGATTACTAGGGAGTTTGCCCCCTGCTCTCCAAGGCCAGCACTATGCGGCAGCCACTTCGTGTCTCCGCCACTCACATTGTGAAGAGGGGATATGAACACCCCAAGGAGACGCTGTCGTTCCTCTGAAACCCCCTCTTAAATGGTGATACAATGGGAAACAAATAGTTTTGTTTTTACCTCCTCTTTGCTCAATCGGCTGCTGGCTTGCTGCTGCTGTGTCGCGTGATCTGCATGTCACATAACATTTAAAGGTCTGAACAGCAGCTGTCCTACTCAATGTGTATTTTGATTATTTTTCAATTAGTTTCATTTTACTATAAATTAGTAATTATAATAATTCTCAGTCCTTTTTCATTATTTTCCTGCACTATTTGTGGCAGGTTTTGAATTTACTTAATGTTTTCTTAGGGGTAATAATATAATTCTTTAATTCATTTGTTTTACTAGAGTGTTTTACCTGATATTCAGATTCTTTTGCATCCGATCTTGTTGCCACTGTTGTTCCATATCGCGTGAAACCATTTTCTAGTAATTTTGTCTGTGGTTGTTGTGGAGCTGCCACACAGAATCGTGTTTTAAAATTTGTGTCATACAAGTTCTCATTACCCAAGATTGAATTGAATAAAAAATTTTTGTGTGGAAAGTGGGTTTTGCTTTCATATCTACCAACCTATCTATTATATAGTGTCTTTCCTACCTATCTACAGTACATTATCTATCACTTTTGTAGTGCCTTTCATATCCATCTGTTATATAGTGCCTTTCATATCATCTGTTATATAGTGCCTTTCATATCTATTTATTATACAGTGTCCATCATATTTTTCTATCTATCCCTTTCTACTCCTTTTTCCTTATTCTTGCGTTTAAATATTACGTTTTTGAATTAAAAAAAATGGGAGAGTGTCAGAAGTGATTTGTGGCAGAAGGATATCAGCAAGAGTGAAAGGGAAGGTCTACAGGACGGTAGTGAGCCCAGCTATGTTATATGGGCTGGAGACGGTGGCACTGACCAGAAAGCAGGAGACAGAGCTGGAGGTGGCAGAGTTAAAGATGTGAAAATTAGCATTGGGTGTGACGAGGACGGACAGGATTAGAAATGAGGATCAGCTCAGGTGGGACGGTTTGGAGACAAAGTCAGAAAGGCGAGATTTCATGTGCAGAGGAGAGATGCTGGGTATATTGGGAGAAGAATGCTAAGGGTAGAGCTACCAGGCAAGAGAAAAAGAGGAAGGCCTAAGAGAAGGTTTATGGATGTGGTGAGATAGGACATGCAGGTGATGGGGTGACAGAACAAAATGACGAGGACAGAAAAATATGGAAGAAGGTGATCCGCTGTGGCAACCCCTAAAAGGAGCAGCCGAAAGAAGATGATGACTGCTTGGTTTTTGAGTGCTAACACTTTTTTTCTGTTTCCCCTCTTCTAATTTTGAGTTTTTGTTTTGTTTTTTTTACCCAAATTTGGTTGTGTTGAGTACTAGGAGTCCCAAAGCACATAATTCCCAATACTTTCCAAAAGCACTTCCAAAATGTCCACTAGAGGGAGATATCACCATCAAACCCCAGCTAGTTAAAAGGCCAAGCACTGAATCTTTACACAAAAAAAGTTTTATTCTTAATGAACTAGGGGGCTTCGCCCCCTGCTCGCTTTGCTCGCCAACTCCCGTTTTTGTTTTTCTGTATACACACGTTTTAAGATTTTTTTTTCTTTGGATTTTTGCTATTTCATTCGTTTCACTTTTAGTTCAGAACTTCTGTAAAAACAATATTTGGAATCCTTCAAGTCCCAATGTGCTGAATCCTTTTAATGAGGTCAGTGAGACGTGTGTTTAATGACTTTGTACCATAATTTAGGATAGGTTTCTCTGTTTGGAATTTCAGCACAGACAAAACGATCAACGACATCATCAGCAGTTAATATTTTTTTTTTGCAAAGTAACCAATAAATGCATGTGAGGTAAGCTCCGTTTTTGAAATTCTCTTGACTTAAACTTAAAAGCCCTACAATATTTCCATACTTCTGACATATCACCTATGTCCTGTCCATATATTTGATCTCTAGTCGCCTTTTCGTTATTTCTCCGAGTAATCATTTCTCTTTCTTTGCGCTAATGCGATCTTTACTTTCTTTGTTTTGACACTGTCGTTTTTTTCTGCTTTCATATTCTGTATCTTGCTCTGCATGTGTTTCGCGCCTACATTTTTTTGAGTCTTTTGAATTCCAGTTTTCATTTTCTCTAACCTGCTCTGCATGTGTTTGGCCCCCTTATTATTTAACCTCATGTCGTTTCACTTTGGTTCCTACTCTGTCTTTTATTTCCGACCTCGCTTTCTCCTGCTTTTTTTTTAACAACACCTGGTCCGTGGTGATTATTTTCCCTTTTCGAGTAATAATTTCTGTTTATTTGCGCTACTGCAATCTTTACTTTCTTTTTTTATACTTTCTAATTTTCCTACTTTCATATTCTTTAAATTTCTCCACATGTGTATCGCAACTTTTTTTTTTGATCCCCTCGAATTCCACTGCTTTCATAATCTCTAACCTACTCTGCATGTTTATAGCACCAATGTCCGGATTGGCGTGCTTTTTTTCAGTTCCACTTGTTCCAGGTTGATAATTACTTTCCTTATTTTCTGAATTTGCACCTAGATTATTGGTTTTTTTTTCTCTCCAACGCTTTTGAGTCTCTTTTCTCCGCGCTGCTCTCTTCTTTGCTTAGTCGTCTACGTTTCATTTATAATGCATTGTCCTTATACGCTTTATATGCACTGAGAGCCCTGGATCTGTGTGTGCTCAAAGCCAAAACACGACTGAGTGCGTTGCTGCCTGTACTCTTATTTGGTTGTAAGTACGGCGTGTCTTGCAAGAATCTCATGTTCTACATCATCGCGAGATGGTCCTGGGTCAATCTCTTTATTCTCGCGGGTCTTCACGTGAAGATCACATCTCGTCGCCCTACTGTTTCTCTCCAGGATTTGTTTTTATAATAGAGAGAAATGCTCAGACATAACATGAAGCTCCTCTGACGAGTTGTCTAAAGCAATAAAGCATTCCCAAGCAAGCAAAGTCCCAAAACAGAATCCAAGTTGGAGTCAAAAACGGAGCACAGGTTTGAAAAAAATCAGGGAATCACAACACACAAGAAAAAGACACTTACCACTCCCTGACATGTTTGAAATGAACCACCAGGAACTGTGGGAAAACCTCCAGATTTATAGGACAGTAGACAGTTCCTGGTGGTGATTGGCAGGGGACCATCCACAAAACACATGAAAAGTGTCAAAGGCAAGCTTATACTGTAGATATGATCAGAAACAAAGAATAACACAAATAATCAACAAAAGCAACCTTAACATAAACCAATGAACAAAAAGGACATGAAAGAAGACAGGAGAGAAACCCTGGATGAAATATGACCAGTGTGAGATCTGTGCAGGCCAAGAAGCCTGCTGCTAGAGTTTGGGAGTCGGGCTGCACCTGGACCGTAGTTTTGAGGGGAAAAAAAAGCCAGAGAGTCAAATTTAATGGAGCCCAGCAGATACAGTGCCGGATTTAGACTTGATAATGTCCTAAGCTATTTGAGACATGGGGCCCTTTATAAGTATATATGACAATTGCTCACTCGGACAATTTGTTTTGGGGGCGCCCAAGAAGGCGGGGGCCCTAAGCTATAGCTTGTGTAGCTTATACGTAAATCCTGCACTGAGCAGATCATCACACTCAGACGTAGCTAAGAGAATCTGAGGACAAGTTTTAGGGCAAAAGCTCACTTACAGGCAAGGGACCAGAAAGAAAGACAAAAGGAGAGTGTCAAGGAGTAATGAGGCAGCTACCTCACCTGGTGTGCTGCGAGAAGCCTGAAACAGACAGGCAGAGTGCTTTATGGGGGTGGAGGTCTTTGTTTTTCCCTTGTCCTTGTCGGTATGATGCATACTTCTTTGTTCCCTTCCTCTATTGTTCTATTCGATCAATTAAAAAAGTCAATCAAGCACTTGAGCATTTGAATTCTCTTTTTTATTCTGTGACACTGATGAGCTGCTCCTATGGCTTTCTATAAAACTAACAAAAGACCTGAAGATTAATCCCATGCTGTAACAAAAAAAAGAAACACAGCATACCGCCTACGAAAGTTTCCAGGACAAGCGTTCATTTCACAGTGCTACTGACCATCTTCTTTGTCAAACTTTACCCACACATGATGGTCGGGGGTCCACAGACTTTTGGCCATACAGCAGAGTGTAAGTAACTGAGGGAGTGAGGAGGACTAGATGGATGTCACCAAGTGACACGGCACAAACATCTCATTTCATCTTTGGCCCTGAAACAATTTAAACTAAATGAACTTTTTAATATTTTATTTCAAAGCAGAAGTCAGTAAAAGTGCAAAAAAATAACCCTGAAACAAAGAAATGGCAGCGCACGCTTCACGACGCACCCCCCCGGTTCTTTTCCAAAGTCACCATTATTTTGGTCCTGTGCACATCCCTGGGTAAATGCGGCTATTTGAATGAAAGAGTGTAGGACTGATGAAAACACGATAGCACACCTGCTCATGCATAAATTGGGCCTCCAATGATATGAAATGTTGACTTTTAATCTAGAAATTCAGGGCAAGAGCAGCATTCCAAGCAGGACATTTAGCTGAGTGCATACCATCTTTGAATTTAAGATGAGGGCTCCCTGGTGGGCCAGGCAACTCACTAACAGCACCATCGAGGCTTTGTTAACAGGACATACTGGAGCCCCTGCTATTGAGAATGGAGTATCAGGTAAATGTATTTATCATTTCTTATTTACAGCATATATTAATATTCAGGACGTTTAACATCCACACACACAAGTCATTGAGGCTTGCATCTTGTACGCCATTTTATTTTTCTCATGGAACAAATCTCACAGCTCTCACGCTTGGACATACAGGAACAGAGAGAGAATGTTAAGGTATACTAATGACGTACTCATGAACTGGATCGAGAATCTGAAACTCCCAGCTAAGAAATCGTGCAGCAGCAGATTGGACATGAGATCTGATAAAGAATACTGCAGTATTTAAAGGAGACGGCAACGGGTCTGACTTCTGAAGGGACACCGAGAAGGTCGTCATTGTCACGCGTCAGAATGCAGTCAGTCACGCAGTCATTTTCTAACCCGCTTAATGCTGAAGAGGGTTGTGGGGGTCTGCAGGAGCCTATCCCAGCCAGCATAAGGCACAAGGCAGGAAAAAATCTTGGACAGGGGGAGGCAGTACATTGCAGGAGGAACACACACATACACACACACACACACCAGGGCAAATGTAGTTTCAGCAATCCACCTGACCTGCATGACCTTGGAGAGCACCTGCAGCACCCGGAGGAGACCCACACAGACACAGGGAGAACACGCAGGGGCGACCGGCGACGTGAACTCTGGTCTCCTTGCTGTGAGGCAGCAACGCCAGCCCTGCACCACCGTGCCATCCTTACAGAATACAGAAGATGGCAAACACAAAGGCAATCAAAAGATTATGCTTCCAGATGGGAAAATGATATAAAATAAACGCACATCTATTATAATACATACAGCGCCTATCAAAAGTATTCAAGGCCCACTCACTCCCTTCTGGACATCCTGACATGTTTTTGTTATATAAAAGTGGATTGAATTCATCTTGTTTGACACTAATAACAGAAAACAACACTTTAATGTCAAAGTGAAAGCAGATCTCTGCATGGTGGTCTAAATAAATGACAAATAGGGAACATAAAATAATCACGCCCTTTTATACTTCAATTTAAGATTTATTTGTCACATACACAGTGTCACATATGGGCATCCAAGGATCACCTTCCAGACTCAAATAAGGTATACAATACCCCGCCAGGACAAGAGGGGGAGCCACTGTTAACCGTCTTGTCTCTTTTCTCCTCTGCAGCCCATTGAAGGCACTTTAGCCCAACCCACTACCCTACCAGCCCCACCTCTTCCAGTCAGGCCCATATAAATGACAGAGCTCCCGGCAGATGACGTCTAATCTAAGGATAGCTGTCCCATAGGGTGAGACTCCCAGACCTGGACCGCTCAAGACAGTTGAAATATTAGAAACGCCGAAGAGGTTTAGAAGACATCTGATATGCCTCCATTCTGTTCTGTTCTTCCATTTTTGTTGAGTGTTTTGGACCATTGTTGTAAACGGGGTGGCCCAGTTGGCACAGCAACATTTTCTTTGTGACACGTTTGCCTCATTTCCTCCTTATACACATGCAACCTGCAGTGAAATGCCGACATGATTCGCTACTCAGATTACGTTAAGAGAGTAAAAGATAAGAAATACAGAGAGATAGAAAAGCAAGTATAAGACCCACTAAAACAACTTACATTTTAAACATAACTAATGGAACACATGGATGTCCAGTCTTCAAATAGAAGGGGACTGGTGGAGTGGAGACCAACAAAGCAATGATCAGTGAAGCGAGAACCCTACTTCACTTTGCCATCTGATCAGCGATATGGCGGAAATGTTCCAGAATTTCACCGAATTCCACAAAATGCTTTGATGTCAATGAAGAAGGGCGACCTGATTGAGTTTTGAGTGGACTGTTACGGTGCAATAGTTTTTTAAGAGTCCCAGAGGGCTAACAAAATGTCCATCAACTATTCCGGAGTGATTAGTTTGGCCAAAAGTGTGACCTGAGCTGTGAGGTGACAGTGATGATGTTGTATCTCTGGTAGTGCCTCTCCCTGGCTGGGGTTCAAATTTATGTTTTGGGGTTTTTTTTGAGAAATGTTGCTTATATTAATGTTACTTTATTTTGATTCTGAGCATTACCCGTTGTTTCTGAGTTCTGTTTATGTATGTAAGTTGCCTGTGTTATGTTTCATATGTTTTGTGGGTGGTCCCCCAAGAGGCAAGGCCTCCTGCCAATCGCCGCCAGGAACTGCCCTCCACCTTATAAATCTGGAGAGTTCCTGGTGGTTCATTCTGAACGTATCTGGAAGTGATGCGCTTATTTATGTTCATTGTGAATTCTGTTAATTATTGGATATCTGACATTTGAAGTTTCTGCCTTATTTTCTGACCTTGACTTTGGAATCTATATTAGGACTTGCTTGATTTGGATTACCATCACATTTCAGGCAATTTCATTTTGCCTTTCTGCTCTACGGAGCATCAATGTGATTGGAATGCCTTCATTCACTGATTTATTCTTTTTCCACCGCTTATCTGAAAATGGGTCATGGGGACAACAGTCTTAGCAGTGAAGCCCATACGACCCTTTCCCTAGCCACACTTGCCAACTCATATGGTGGGATAAGCAGGCAAGTCCTGGTGATCCCCTGGGTCTCTCCAAGCTGGTTGTGCCACAAGGAGGTGTCTGGGAGACATCCATATCAGATGCCCGAACCTCAATTGGCTACTCTCAATGCAATGGGTCAGCGGCTCCACTCTGAGTCTTTCCCAGATGTGTGCACTTTTCCTCTTTCTCTAAGGGAGAGCCCGCTCTGAATATTTGAAAGGGATACCTTTAGTGAAGAATAAATCTTTTCTTATATATAAATGTCTATGTGGAAGTGTTTCTGTCTGACCCGGAAGTGAGGGAGTTGGGGTAAGGGCTCCAACTCCGAGAAAACAGAAACTCGCTTAGCTGCTAATAACACAAGTGAGGCCAGCACATCGGCAAAACAAAACCACTGAAGAAAGAGACACTCACTTAGCTGCTAATACACAAGAAAGGCAAGCACGTCAGCAAAATAAAACGTCAGAAGAAAGACACACTCCCTTAGCCACTAATGCACAAGTGATACGAGCACGTCGGCAAAACAAAACCTCCAAGGAGAGAGATGCCCAGAGTAGTTCCTTTCAATTACCTGACATCTCTAAATTCAATTTATTTTCTGACAATTTCAACAGTTTTTAGGACCCTGGGCTTTTTACAGCGCAGGCTTAAACAGCTAGTATTTTATAAAGACTCAGTGCTTGCCCTTCTTACTAGCCAGTGTTTGAATGCAATATCCCCCCTCTAGTGGCCATTATTGGAAGTGCTTTGGAACGCTTTACCACTTGTGACTTCTAGATTGCGATAGCTAACCACTGCACTGACGTACCTTAAACTTCAAAAGATGGAGACAGAACAATAACCACAAACAAAATACAACAAATCACCACAAACAAGCAATAAATAAATAAAATATAGATCATTGCCCTCATAGAGCTTCAGTATTGGGGTGCACATTAGCCGTGCCATGAAGCTACTGGATTGTTCCATTGTTTGAAGTTGCGACTCCAGAAGCAACTGGAATGTCGCTTTTGTTTGTTTATCTGTGCATATACTTTGCACTTTTTTCTCTCCATCAAGAAGATACATACACATTGCAAATGGTAATAAATCTTTTGTTATTAGTATTATTATCTCACAGGGTGTCATTGTAATTTGAGGAAGGGGACAGGGAAGGCTCCTTTAGGGCTTATTTTGATTTGTAACTGCAGCACATGGCTAATTACGCATGCTGAACAAGAGACTTAGTGAGCCCACAGGGCTCAGAGCTATATATCTGGTGGTAGTAACCATAATATTCTCACTATGGTCTGCTATGGTCAGCACCTGGGGGGTGCAAATTGACTGATTGGATCCTGACATTAAGTGATGTTATGTCTCACAAAGCATCATGAGGCACTGGGAAAAAATTGTTTGTCTAAGCCAACCAAACAGGTAAATTTCCAGCAAAGTATTAGGTGAAGAAGGTCACCTGCAAATATACCATATTTGTTACCAGTGATGGTCAAAGGCCACTTGGTCCCTAGGAGGGTAGTCGGAGTTATTGGTCTTCGATAATTCAGCGCACACACCCTCTCCTTCCTAACTTCTGGAAGCTCATTATAACGTCTGTTAGAGCTTTTAGTTTTTGTTCTTCTTCAACTTGCCTTGTATTTGTAACGGTGTGGGTGTACAGGCTGTGTGTGTTAATGTACTCCAGTACGATTATCAATAGAGGCTCCCGTGGAGCTGCTGATAGTGTGTGCACTCTCAATTGTTAATTCTTGCACTTCCTGTGAAAATCTGGACTGCTCTTTCAATTTGGTATCTCATCTCTCGTCTTTCATCATCAGTGAAACGGCTCCTGCTTTTGGTGCGACACTGAGTTGAGGTGGCGGATCCTCTTCTGGGATCAAACAGTGTGTATGACTTCATTTTGTCAGTGGTTGTAGTCTCTCTCTCTGTGTCCTGCAATCAACGCGCGTGTCATTAGTGTGTGAAATGTGCTTCACTTTTAGTGTTTTTTGCAGTTGTACTGTAGTTCCACTTTGTGACATGGCGGTGTGCATCTCTTTATTTAGGGATGAAGTTTGGATTTTGTTCTTGAGCCATATCATCACTGCTTTCCTGTCCTACATGGCACGTGCAGTGTGTGCCCGTGGTGATACTCGCAGTGGAAGCACCTGAAACAGCACCATACTTTAAATGCTTGTTCCATTACAAGAGCTGTGACAAGAACAGGCCATTCAGCCCAACGAGCTCATCCAGCTTCTTCACCTAAATCCTCCAAAATAGCATTAAGTTGAGATTTGAAGATCTCTAAAGTCCTACTGCCTACCACTCTGTTGTCCTTTGCCTGAAGAAAAGCTTTTTATGATTTGTGAAAAACCTGCCCATAACAAGTTCCCAGCTGCATCCCCGTGTTCTTGTTGCAGAATTTATTTTAAAGTCACCGTCTCGACTGGACTAATTCCTTTCATAATTTTAAACACCAGTCAGGTTCTCTGTTTGCTTAAATCTACCCATCTGTGTTTTTAGTGAACCCAGTTAACCCAGTATGTCTCTGGGAATGGGAGCCTAGTCTAACAGAATCAGTGCAAGGCAGAGACTCCACCTGGAAGGGATGCCGCCCATCCATCACAGAGCGCCACGTTGAAGGCGTGATTTAAAAATGCATTAACAGAAGAGGCCATATTTACACTGTCATCTACCGAGAGGAATGCACAATTTCAAATGAAATGTTGGGGTGTCAACCGGGTCACCTCGTTTAGTGAAACAATATATTCAACTAAAGTAACAGGGCAGAGCAAAAATGGTTTCTGCCATTGTCTAAACTGATACGGCTCTAAAGAGCGGTCAGGCTTCAGGCTGGAGCTCCATGCGGCAGGTTACTTGTACCCAGTGGAGACCGGGACTGTCTTGCTCTTGTAGTCCTTGGACAGAAATGGGCAGAGTCATCTGACCTTATTGGGTGTCTTCTGAAAACTGTAGGTGGGAAAAGAGATAAGACCATCAGCAGCAATGCCCCCTGGTGTCCTGGGGTGGTACTGCTTACCTCTGACAAGCCCCAGACATGATGATGTGTGACAACAAGCAGTGCCCAAGCGCTGGAAAGAGCGTTAACTTTTGTTATGGCCAGAACAGAGACATGCATTACATGGCACTGTTATGGTGTCCCACTGATATTATAATGTAACTTATGGGCCTACTGGTGGTCAGCCATTCACTCAAAGTCCAGGTGATCACCAAGGCTCTGTCCAATACAAATTGATGCCAGTTCTGTGCAGACAGATACACAGCAAACATCTGTGAGAGACCAGCAGAGCATGTCCTCTGTGACAGTGCATATAAGCAGCTTCATTTCCGCCAAGAGCAGGGCTGCTTTTAATGGAATTCAGTATCATTACAATAAAATAAACTGTCATCCGGCTCCACGCTAGCTTATGAAGCACCTGTCACATTTTGTTATTATTATTTTTTTATATAATATTACATAAACCCGTGCTTAGATGACTGCATGTGTTTAATTTGTTCATATGCTGTAACAATTCTGTTAAGGCTGTTTAAAAATTTACATTCCACCTCTAAAATTGTAGTACGTGTACCCTTACAAAAGTGAAATGCATAAAAAGTATTTTTTAAAGAAATACTGTATATTACTCCCTATATGAATATATTAAAAAAAGTTCTTAAAGTACTTCGAAGATAAATATATTACAATATTTTTCAGAAAACTCAACTGTATTGTAAATTATTGGTATTTTTATATATTGCAATATATTTTCCATAAATATATATATTTTAAATATATAAGACTATGAATAATATACTGTAGAACATATTTTAGAAAACTACTAGAATATATTTTAAATATAATGAAAATGCTAGTCACCATTTTTTGCCACTTATTTGGATCCGGGTCACAGGGGCAATGATGCCCTGGCACCCCTTTTCCCCGCCACCTCCTTCAACTCCTAAAGAGGATACCAAAATGTTGAATATCATTATTATTATCTTGTGTGTATGTCCAGGGTCTGGCCCAAGGTCTCGCCCTGGTTTAACAGGCCCGAAACACCTCAATCAGATCCTTAATCCTCAATCAGTACCTTAATCAGATGCCCGAGCCATCTCGACTGGCACCTTTCAATGCGAAGGAGCAGCGGCTTTGCTTTGAGTTGCTCTCAAATGTCTGTGCTCCTCACCCTGTCTCAAAGGCCGAGCCCAAACATCCTGCCACGTCTCTGCTGTGATCTAGTCCTCTCGGTCACGACACACAGCTTGTGAACACATGGTGACGGCAGGAATGTAGATCAATTAGTAGCACCTTGATGAATCGTGAAAAGGATCCTTAGACACTTATTTCAAGATACCTATCATTTTCGTATATTGCAGTATATTTAAAAAATATATACATCTGGCATGAACAAATCATTCTTTAGATATCCCCTAGGTGTTTCAGATACTGAGACATGTCCTGAACCAAACTGTACTTTGACACAAAAAGAAATGACAAGTCTGTTATTGACCAAGTCTTGCATCTGGACATATACTTGAGTATATTGCAAGTCTTAATACACACTATATTAAGGCAAATATATGTTTCAATGAATTTCAGATATATTATTATATGGTGTATTATCTTAAAAGACTACCCATCCCCTCCGGCTCCACCTGCGTATTAGTGAAACAGGACAGTGAGTAGGGCCCTGCCCAGCTCCCCACGCCTGACGTATAGTACAAATCTATCACTCCTGCAGGCGAACTATGATTCTTAGCCCGATTAGAAGTCGCAAAATCAACCAGAATGTTCAAGCCAATTAAAGAAAAAACAAAAACAAATTAAATCCGTTAAGTAGTTCTTTTGTTTGATAGCTAAACAGAGGTATGGAACAACTCGAGGCTGGCACATAAGTGAGGAGGGCCCTGTCCCCCACTCCTCGTATTTTTCATATATATAAAGAGATATGTCTGCAGATTGTTTTGGGCATATTTCATTTTCACAAGGATGAACATCACAAAAAATGTCATCATGTTTGTTTACTGTGTGAAGAACTAAAACTCTGTTAAAACTACTGCAACAACATAATAGATATCTACTTGAATGACATTCGGCTATATTACCAAGCTAAGCACATTCAGACCTGGCCAGTACTTGTATGGGAGACCATCTAGGAAAAGCTTGGGTTGCTGTTGGAAGAGGTGTTGGTGAGGCCAGCAGGGGGTGCTTACCCTGTGGTCTGTGTGCAGATCCTAAAGCCCCAGTGCAATGATAGGGAAACAGTGCCGTAAAAATGGTGCCGTCCTTCGGATGAGACGTAAAACCAAGGGCCTGACTCTCTGTGCTCATTAAAGATCCCTGGGCATCTTTGGTAAAGAGTCGGGTGTATCCCAATGTCCTGGTTAAACTGCCCATCATGGCCCCCTAATCATCCCCTGTCTCTAACTGGCTGCCTCTCGCCACTTCACCACCTAATAGCCCATGCGTGGTAAGCGGACTGGCGGCAAAATGGCTAATGTTGCATCATCCAGGTAGGTGATACACATTGGTGGTGGCTGAAGTGGCTCTCCACTGTCTACATAAAGTGCTTTGAGTATTGAGAAAACTGCTCTACAAACGTAAAGAATTATTATTATTATACTAGTAACAGATCAGCCAGAACAAACTCTGTATAAAGGCTGGTCCTTTAGAGAGCATAAGTTCTCTTGTGATAGACCACTTGGATCCACACATCAAACTATGACTGAAATAGAAGATGAAATGGTCTCTCTGCTCCACAAGGCTGGCAGCACCATAGTCAGTGTTCTGATTTCTCCAGTGCCTTTAATACCACCCAGCCTCCTCTCTTAAAGGATCAGCTCAGGGATTTGCAGATGGATGAGCCAATGGTGTCATGGAGAATGGACTCTCTGTCCAGAAGACCACAGTAATGGAAGGCTCAAGAAACTGTGACTCTGATTTAAATGAGAGCAACCCTGGAGCACCACTAGGAACAGTCCTGTCAACACTTACTGTTTATCCAGTACACTTCAGACTCTAAATATAACACCAGGTCAGGTCACTTGTAGAAATTCTCAGATGTTGACAAGGAGGATGAGAAAGTAGAGGAGTCAGATGGAGAACTTTGATAACTGTCTGCAACTCAGCATCAGCAAAAACCACAGAGTGAATTCTGAGGTGTGTATAAACATCTGATCTGCTCAAGGTCCGGTTAATGCCTCCAAATTAATCGGACGGCACTTCATCCTAAAATAGGATAAAGATCCCAAACTTACAAAGCTGAAAAATCTTTGAATGGTCGAGTCGATCACCTGATTTAAATTCAATTACCGTATACACTCACGTTGAAGTTCTCCCGCAGATACGTAAGTCGGGGCTTGATTTTTACCATATAATTTCTGGTATTTTATAATTTTGGTCGTATAAGTCGAATGCGGAAAACTGACGCTATTGGTCCAAGAGATTACGATATGCTAACGCCCACCTGAGAGAGTAACCATGGAGCGCACTGCCTTTTGTTTCTATGTATTATGCCTACATGACCACCGGTAATACCTGAACTATTCTAAAGTGATGTTTGTACTGTTTTGTGTTTTTTGTATCTCACACCCTCATACACCTTCATCATAAGAACATCCCTTATCAATGGAGTGTTCGATCAAAAGAGAATATGAAGCTGGTTTAAAATTAAAAGTCATTGAAGTTGCAAAAGAAATTTTTAACTGCACTGCTGCAACGAAATTCGATGGGTCTAAGAAACTGGTGCGATATTGGAAGAGGCAAAAAGATGTGAAAAAAAAAACTTAAGTGTCGCATTTTTGAACAGGCGTACAAGTCGGGTCTGACTTTATGATCGGTTTTTCGGGTTTCAAGAACAGACTTATGCATGAGTACATACAGTAAACACGCCTTTCATATGCTGAAGACAACATTTAAGGGGAAAAGTCCCTGAAACAAGCAGCAGCTGAAGATGTTGACTTTTCTTGAAGACTCTTTCGCTCCACTACCAGCCCGTTCACCTTGCCGATGTTGAGTTGCAGATGCTTCTCCCTGCACCGCAAGACAAAGTCGTTCACAACCTTCCTGTACTCTAATTCATCTCCATTATCAATGCAGCCTATGATGGAAGAGTCATCTGAAAATGTCTGAAGGTGGAAAGCACTGGAATTGTGCTTTGGAAGTCTATTGTGTAAACGGGTAAACAGGAAGGGAGACAGGACAGTTCCCGGAGGTGCTCCAGTATTACACATTACCTCCCTGCACATCACAAACTGCTGTATGTTGGTCAGGTAGTTCAGGATCCATGAAGTTGTGGGGGCATCAAGATGCAAAGCCTTGGGCTTTTTCCTCAGTTGATAAGGCAGAATGGAGTTAAAGGCACTGGAAAAATCAAAGAACATGATACTGACTGTGGTGCCAGCTTTGTCCAGGAGGGAGTTGGCTCTGTGGAGTTTGAAGATCAGAGCATCCTCCACACCTGGATGTGTCTGAAAGGCAAACTCCTGAAGATGCAGATGTTCTGAATGTAGGGTTCGGAGCCACTGTAGGACCAGCCTCTCAGAGATCTTCATAAAATACACCCATTTTATTATACATTGTCACACAAGTGCATTGGAGGACCTCCTCACAGACTCAATCAAGGTATGTCATAACCCGCCAGGCTGAGAGGGGGCGCCGTCACTAACATTCTCTTCTCCTTCTCTTCCCGCAGCTCAGAGAAACCACCCTTAGCCCCGCCCCTTTAGGCACTCACACTATAAAGAAGCCCGGCTGCCTGGAAGGAGTCATCACTCACTCACGAGAGTAAACCACAGGACGGAGCTCTCAAGAGTGACTCCACGGTTTACTACAAAGCCGAGAGCTTGTCTGTTGAATTTCCCAAGAGGCTTTTTTCTTTTCCACCTGCTGCCATTCATTTTTATTTTGACTTGTTTTCGACTCTGTTGGTGTCCCAAATTTTCGACGTGGTCTGCCTGTCATTCCATAGCTGGCCACAATATGCTACCTTTTCTTCCCTGTGTGTGTTCTTTAAAAGAACTCTAAAGGACGTTTTGGGAAGGGGGTAGGTGGTCACATTAACCACTGACCTTTCATCTGTCTTTTTTCTTGTTTTCCCCCCCCACCATCTTTCTCCTCATTGAACAAGAGGAAAAAAAAAATAAGGATCTGTTGTTGTACGTGACTCCCGATTTAGAGGTCGAGCAGGCTTGCCTCAGCCATTCCGAGAAAAATAACAAAGTCTGCTGTTTGGAATATCTTGATTGCTTAGTGAACTAACAACACGACAATGAAAAGGCAAGCTGAAGTAACCTTGGGCGATGTGTGCAAAATGGCAAAATGCAATCACCTGGGCTGCGCTAAACACTGTCAAACATTGAAGGCCTTTGTTCGTTTATCCGCTCTGAGCTGTGAGCAACACGTTTAAAAATGTTACCGATGTTCTGTGGTGTTGATCTCCTAAAATGTGACAAATCTTTATAAACTCTGGGATTAGAGATTTACTTGGTGCCATTTCTGTTGTACTGTTAATGTCGACTTGCCGGCTCCTCTTTTCCCAGCTGTTCACATTTACATTTACTCGTGTGGCAGGCACTGTCATTCAAAGGAGCAAACGAAAGGTTACCTGTCATTCCACATCCTTCTGTCTGGACAGATGGATGCCACCTCACCGGCCATCTCAATTGGGTTCATAAGATCAGGAGGGCTAAACTGACTTGACCTGCTTTGCTTTGAGATTTAATTGCACTTGAACAATTCTGTAAAGTCTGCAGTTGGTGGCAAGGTAGTGCCGTCTGTCATTTGTGACACTTGTCTTTCCGAGGTCAGGCTTATTCAGCTTATAGTGCATTCAGAATGTCTTCTGACTGTGTTGGTGATTTCATTTTAAATAACCCATCGTGGCAAAATGGCCACATGTTTTCAGAATGGTTTACAAATTCATGAAAAATTCAAAAGTGAAATATTCAGACCCTTTGCTGTAGCCCTCAAAACTATACCGTTTGCCTTAATTTTCCTTGAGACGTGTCCAGAACGTGATTGCAGTCCACCTGTGGTCAACTAACTTAATTAATTGGACATTGTTTAGAAAGGTATCCATGTACCCACAAATCACACTGCATGTCAGAACCAAAATCAAGTCATGACGTCCAAGACACTCTGTGTAGACCACCGTGATCAAGATCAGGGCAAGGGGATACAACCGTTTCTAAGGGTTGGAGTCTTCTCCAGAGACCAGTGGCGTTGATAATTGTGAAATGGAAGAAGTTTGGAACCACCAGGACTCATCCTGGAGTTGGCCATCTGGCCAACCAACCAAGAAGGGCCTCAGTCAGGGAGGTGACCAAGAACCCAATGGCCACTGCAGCAGAACTTCAGAAGTCCTCTGCTGAGATGGGAGAATGTACATGAAGGATGACCACTCCATTAATCACGGATAACTCCTGCTTGGAGTTTGTCAAATGGCATTTAAAGGGCATGAAGAAACTGATTCTCTTCTCTGATGAGACAAAAATTGAACTCTTTGTGCAGAACTCCAAGCACTATGTCTGGTGAAGACCAGGCACTGCTCATTACCTACCCAATGATCAAGCATTGTGGTGGCAGCTTCATGCTATAGCGGTGCTTCAGGGATTGTCAGGGATGCCAGGGGCGATGACCCACCCGGGACGCCTTGGAGGACCGGAAGAGGGCATGCGCCCGCCTTGGACCGCATGGGGGCTGCCACCCTGGTTGCTTTGGGTGCCACGGGTAAAGGGCTTGGAAGCCCAACCCTGTAGGGGCCCGTGGTCACCGCCAGGGGGTGCCCCAATGCCTTGGGAACCCTGGACCTCAGCACTTCCGCCACACCAGGAAGTGCTGGGGGGAAGAGGTGCTTCTTAGCAGCAAGGACAGGGAGACTGGTCAAAATGGAATAAATGCAGAAAAGTCCTGCCACCTCAAACTGGGGCGAGAGTTCACCTTTCAGCATGACAGTCCACCCAAGACAACTAGAGGGGCTTCATGACAAGTCTTGAGTGTCACTGAGTGGCCCAGCCAAAATCCAGACTGAAATCGCATCTGCAGAGAGACCTGAAGATGGCAGTTCACAGATGCTTCCCCATCTCATGCTCTGCCAGGAAGACCGGGATAAAATGTCTGAATCCAATGTTTACAATTGGGGTATTCAGAGCTCTAGGATTTCTATTACAAGTTTAAATACTTGACTTCCAGAAAAAAAACTAAAGCTGTGAAATTGTAATTTGTGTTATTTTTATGTAATTTTTTTATTTATTACGGTTTCCACCATTTTGTTGTTTCGTCAATAGGATGTGATTCCCAGTTGCTGTATGGGTGGCATTGACTGGGAGGCTGTGACATTTGATGCCGCAACGTGATGGGTTTTTAAAAAATGTCATTTTCTCATACGATATCATGGATAACAGAGATATTTAGTTTGTGAATCGCTCTTTAAAATCTGAGTTTTAATCTTTTCTGTTTTCCATTTCAATTGTAATTATTTCTTTTGATACTGTAATAGCAGTTAACACTGGATGACATATTCTTTTCATGATCGTCGTCCAAGACTGTATGCTTCCTCAGTGTACTGCATGACATCGTTCCTGATCTGGTGCCCCCTTGCACACATCCACCAGGCACACTGTGCTTAACACGTACCACCCAAACTCTGTTCTTTGGTCACATCTCCTTTCCGGGTCATTGTCTTTCTTATTGCCAGTTTGTTAGCATCTGTTAGACTGGTGTTTGGCATCCTGTGGAAGACTGGTCTTTGGTACCTTTGGGAATATGAATGGCCTGAAGAATAGCACTTTGGGTAAGAATGAATACTTTAGGACTGCCTTTGAAATATTTATTGATTTTTCAATTCAGTTCATTTTTATAGAACCACTTTTTATTGGGTAAGCACTGCATATTGCACAGATTAGAAGATAAAATGTTACAAATGCATTTGTTATCCATTTATTCTCTAAACCTGCTGTATGCATTATAGGTTCACACTGACCCATTCTGACTGGCAGTACACTCATCCACACTGGGAACTGCTAAATTCATGGTGTAATTCATCCCAGAAATCTTTCAAATCCAAGCATTAGGAGAAAAACACAAACAGAAATGAGCAGACTGGAGAGTGAATTGTGGACCAGGGAGATGAGAGACAGCAGGGCTAACCAGGGCACCACCATACCAGGCCCATCTCAATACTCAAATACTAGTCTCTATATATAATCTTCATTTGGGTCTTGATCTTTGTTTGTCCGCGAATGAATTAGAAGAAGCACTAGATGGCAGTAGAGAGACAGCTAAAACATAGGCATTGCATTAAAAATCTCCTCCAGGCCTATACTACTGAAGACTGTAGTACGCCAGTCACACCTCAAAACACAGACATTCAAACTAAACAAATTGTTGTGCTTTAAATTAACTAAAGAGATCTTCGTTTAGATCTTGATCTTTGTTTGTCTGCGAATTCCACGCATGCGTAGACCACCTTCCAGTTTAGTACTTGGTTGTTACTCACGGATGTCAACTATGTGCCGGTATAACGAAAGGGGTGGTGGACAGTGTTACGCTGGTTAGCTCCTGAGGCCCGGTTAGAGAATGAGATTACTGAAGATAAAAGGTACGTGCCTACGTAACATATGAGTGTTACGTAGGGCCCAGTTCACGACTGGCAGCCGCGTTTAAACTAACAAAAAGTTGGCATTTTTCTTTTATGACTCGTGTCATGCAGGTACATCAGAGGACCACCTTGCAGTTGGGGTATGAAATAACCTGCCGAAACAAGAGGGGACACTGAAGCTAACCCTATCATCTTCTTTTCCCAAAGTGCAGAGAAGATGCTGGTGAAGGCATTTAACCCCACCTATACTGGTACAGCTTCCATAAAACGCCCTGGTGACCCAGGAGGAGGTATCATTGCTGGCCAGAGCAACCTGCTAGAGGTTACTACTTACTTTGAATTTTCCGGCTGAAGGGAAAAAGAAAGAAATAAAGAAAGAAAGACAGACAGACATAAATAAAAGACACTATATGATAAGACTATATAATAGATAGATAGATAGATAGATAGATAGATAGATAGATAGATAGATAGATAGATAGATAGATAGATAGATAGATAGATAGATAGATAGATAGATAGATAGATAGATAGATATTAATTTTAGTATAGTCGGCAGGATAAGTTAGATAAATAGATAGGCTCAAGTATAGTACCACATAAAAGATGCCATGTTTCCTAACACTTGATTCATTGTTTTCATGAAATCCTTATGTTTCATTCAGCTCAGCTACAGCCTGAATTGAGCTTTAAGTATTTCATGCATTACAATCTGTAATATTTTATTATCGTGCTAAGCCTTTTAAAGCACCTCAATTTTGATGAAATGTGTTCTTTCTAAATCTCTTCATCAGTTTCACATACATGCCACTCTGAGTGTAACAAGCCTTTTCAGACATTGATGGGCAGATTCAGTAATAGGTAGTTCCATTTTTCCTTTTTTTTAATGTACATAATAAGTGAGAAAGCAGGGCTCGCGTAAAGTCATCAGGGTTCCCATTATGCACAAAGGTGGAAGACAACTTTAAAGTCGTGTTGATGTCTGAAAGTTTACCAAAGAGGTTTGCAGCACCTTCTCTCACTTTTCTAACCGTCTGCAGTTCATTGTAACTGATTATTAATTGTCTGCCCTGACCTCTGGGGTTAATCTGAAATGCCCTGCATGCTACTGTAGAACAGCAGAACCATGCAACTGATTGTCTGATTCAGCAATAATACTCAAAAAATGTGAATGTCAATGACAGTAGGCTTTGTGCCCTAGGATCCAAGTTACCCAAACTATTCTCTAACATTTTTGTACCATATATACTCACGTAAAAGTCGGGTCTTGAAACCCGAAAAATCAATAATAAAATCAGACCCAGACTTGTATGCTCGTTCAAAAATGCGACCCTTAATTTTTTTTTTTTTTTTACATCTTCTTGCCTCCTCCAATCTCGCACCAGTTTCTCAGACACATTGGATTTTGTTGCAGCAGCACAGTTACCAATTTCTTTCACTACTTCAACGATGTTTAATTTAAAACCAGCTTCATATTTTCTCCTGATCGAATGCTCCATCATAGACAAGGGATGCTCTTACCATAAGGGTGAATGAGGGTGTGAGATACAAAAAACACAAAACAGTGCAAACGTCACTTCGGAATAGTTCGGGTATTACCGTGTGGTCACGTAGACCCATCGAATTTCGTTGCAGCAGTGCAGTTAAAAATTTCTTTTGCAACTTCAATGACTTAATTTTAAACCAGCTTCATATTTTCTTTTGAAGACTCCATTGATAAGGGATGTTCTTATGATGAAGGTGTATGAGGGTGTGAGATAAAAGAAACACAAAACAGTGCAAAAGTCACTTCAGAATAGTTCGGGTATTACCGTGGGGTCACGTAGGCACAATAGAGAGACAGAGAGAGAGAGAGGTTAGGAGCACACACTGATACAGCGCATTGCCGCACCCACATAGAAAAAAAAAGGCTGTGTGCTCCATGGTTACTCTCTCAGGTGGGCGTTAGCATATCAATCTCTTGGACCAATAGCGTGAGTTTTCTGTATTCAACTTATACGACCGACATTATAAAATATCAGAAATTATACTGTAAAATCAAGTCCCGACTTATCCACGGGAGAACTAATACGTGAGTATAAACCGTAATTATTTAATGCTCTGATGCTGAACTTTCTGATCATAAAATCGGTCATTATGAGAGCAATTGATGAGAAGAATTCATAATTAATTGCAGAATTACGGTATTTGAGGGTTCTTCTAGAGTGCCTCTTTCTCTTGCATGATTTGGCTCAAAAACTAATCAGCACATCGTCATCTCATAACAGGCTGAAGTTTTCGAGTTTGATATTTTTCCATTTAGCCATTTTAGCTCTTGACTGTCCTCAAGAAACTGTGACACACACACACACACACACACACAGAGACACACACCCATCATCGAGATATCAATGTTTTCGGTATCAGGGGACCCTAAACGTCGAGATCTGTTGAAAACCGGAGATCGAAATTTTCAACGAGTCTAAAGCTTGTGCTCCTCCCTCACAGAAGACAGTTTACTTAGATGCTCAGAATAACTGCATTAGAGGTCCAAATGTTACAAGAATGAATTTATATAATGTAATGTAATAAAACCCATGCACAACAAAATTAGACAGATATAAACAAAAGACCTGTGTGTGTATGGAGAAGTCTGCTCTGTTCACACTCAATCACATACACTAGATGGCGCATGTGTGCACTTTTAAACTTTTTCTGACCTTGCATGCACCTCAATTCCCACTACAAAAGACCCGTGTGCAGCAAACGCCGCCGTACAACAACATCGTTGTCCTAATGACACAGATGAAGAGACACAACTTCAAAATGAAGCAAACGCCACAGCTCACAACAACATGCAAGTGAAATACCTCTGTAATGGAGGGCAAGGCTTAAAGTTTTCATTAAAAACATTGTCTAATCTGGAGGTATTTTCTAGAGACAAAGATTATTAGGACTCATATGCTAGTGATACAGCTAGGATATGGTATCACCAGCGTCTGAAGCAAGCAGAGGTGGGTCCATGTTCTCTACACTGGGTCATTCTTAAGAGTCAGCTCTCCAAGTTCACGAACAGAGAAAACCGGCAATGGAGTCGTCGGGTTGTTTTTTTTGTCCCAAAGACAATTTACAATAATATACATCAAATACAACCACTGACAAGGCCAGATTAAGACTCCCACAGGCCCCTGGGTGATTTAGCTCCTTAAACAGAGCGTAGATCTTACGTTTAACAAGGTATTGGATTTCATTATTGTTTGGAGAGACAAGAGGAAACTGGACCTGACAACGATAGGAAAAAAGAAGGTCAAGGCCCATATGGACAACTGCATGAGAGGAGAAGATCTTCAAAGTGTCAAGTGTGAGAAACAGATACCTTATTGGTACTCAACTGGCTTTTATGTTAAGTACACCCCAAATCCCAGTGTCCCCTAAAACAGAGTAAAGACAATTGTGGCCTGCTGGTCTTGGAGGCAGAGTTCCAAAGAAAAAAGAGCATACGTGAAACAAGCAAATAAAAAGAAAAGGTTAAAATGGGCCAAAGAGCACAGACATTGGATGGAAGATAACTGGAAATTGCATAATATGGTCTGCATCCCAGAGTCACTGGGTTTTGGTGTGTATTTAAGTAAGAAGCCAGCTGAGGACCTGTAAGGCGTTTGTTTCTCACACTACACCCTCTGATGTCCTCCTCCTCTTTTGCAGTTGTCTGTCTAGACCTTGCCCTTCTTTGTCTATTCTGGTGAGATTCACTTTGCAGTCTTCTCTTAAGACAGTAATAGATACCTTTGCATGAAATCTTCAGTTTCATGGCAATCTGTTACAATGAATAACCTTCATTTTTCAAAAAGTGACAACAGACTGTCATGTTTCTTGTGAAAGCTGTTTAATTGTGGCCATTTTTGTACCCAGAACTAAACTTTAGAAATGCAGTAATGCAGTTATGTAGGTTTCCCTAATAGGCAATTAGTATTAACACGACTAATTAAGGATAAGCTAAGGGAGTCAAACACTAGGACACTGAAGGAATGGCAAATAAAAATGGGGCACAGCAGCCATACGTGAATAATAAATTAAAACTCAGTCATTTCAAGTAGTAACAGCCATTAGTGACACTAGGAATGCCTTGGCTGTATTTTTAAATCAAATTAATGGTATCTTGATAATAAAAGGCATCAATTTCGATCACAAATATGAACATCTAGATTTGGCAAGTTCTGGGTGACCCCAAACATTTAAATGGTAGAGTACCCCAGCACATGCAGGTAAGAGTGTCACTGTGACAATGATGACCGTAGAAATCCCATTATATCAATACACCATTAGTACAGTAACTGAAAGATGATGTTTCTTACACCTCTTTCATTTTGCCTCCCAAACTATGACTACATTTAATAATAATTCTTTGCATTTATATAGCAATTTTCTCACTACTCAAAGCGCTCAGCAATTGCAGGTTAAGGGCCTTGCTGACGGGCCCAACAGAGTAGAGTCCCTTTTGGCATTTACGGGATTCAAACCGGCAACCTTCCGATTGCAAGTGCAGATCGCCAGCCTCAGACCCACCACTGGAAGCCACTGTCAAATATTAACAACATTAGAAGAATCTGGATGAGAGCAGGCCATTCAGGGCATCAAAGCTTGCCAGTCCTGTCCACTTAATTATTCTAAAATAACATCAAGTCGAGTTTTGAAGGACATCACACTACTTGGTTGCTTATTCCAAGTGTTGTCTGTGGTACTCTGTGTGAATTAACCTTCCTAATGTTTGTGTGAAGTTTCCCCTTAACAAGTTTCCAACTGTGTCCCCGTGTCCTTGATGAACTCATTTTAAAGTCACCGTCTCGATCCACTGGACAGATTCCCTTCCTAATTTTAAAGACTTCAGTCAGGTCTCCTCTTCATCTCCTGTAAAGGCTCAGCTCTTTTAATCTTTCCTCATAACTCAGCCTCGTCATTCTCCTCTGGACCTTTTCTACTGCTGTTATGTCCTTTTTGTAGCCTTGAGACCAAAACTGCACTCAGTACTCCAGATGAGGCCTCACCAGTGTGTTATAAAGCGTGAGCAGAACCTCCTGTGACTTGTACTCCACATATCAAGGCGCTATATAAACTGAAACTCTGTTTGCCTTCTTAATGGCTTTGAATACTGTCATGAAGTCGATAGTTTAGAGTTCACTACAACTTCTAAATTCTTCTCATAAGGTGTAGTTTCGATTTTCAGAGTGTTAGTTCCAGCCTCACATTTTTACTTCCTACGTGCAGTTCTTTATGTATACTTCCACTAGCTATCCCTTGCCGCTTCGCCCGCGTATTAGTGAAACAGGACAGTGAGGAGAGCCCGGCTCAGCTCTCTACTCCTGACATCGCTCTTCCCCTCCCCTCAGCCCGCAGCCTTTGTCTTGGATTAGTGTGAATATATCACTCCTGTAAGCGAACTATGATTCTTACCGCAATGAGAGAAGTCGCAAAATCAACCGAAATGTTCAAGCAAATTCTAGAAAAAAACCTGATCTAAATCCGCTAAGTAGTTCTCTCATGAAAAGTGGACAGAGATACAAACGGGTCTAAAAAGCTATAAGAATTTTTAAAACCGTTTCTTAGCGAACACCAAAAAAAGATCTAAATCCGTTAAATAGTTCTCTCATTCACTAACTAAGCGGAGTTAAAGTTATGCCCCCAAGCAGACATGTCAGTGATGAGGGCCTTGCCCCCTCCCCGCAGCCTGATGAGTCTCTCTCAGATTCGTGCTAATATATCGGTACCGCAAGCCAAATATGATAGCACAATGAGAAAGTCGCAAAATCGATGGAATGTTCAAACAAAGTCTAGAAAAAAACCTGATCTAAATCCGTTAAGTAGTTCTCTCGTGAAAAGCGCTTGAACCACAAAATTTTTAAAACTGTTTCTTAGCGAGCACCTATGAGCCAAGAGTAACCTACATTCCAAATTTCATGTCCCAAGTCCTCATGGTTCGAGAGATTTCGTGATGAGTGAGTCAGTGGTATTTGGCTTTTATATATATATATATATATATATATATATATAGAAGATTACATTTCAACTGCCGCAAATCGGCCCAAGTCTGTATATTGCCCAAGTCCCTGTGTGATGATTTAACAGATTCTCAATTATCTGCCAGTCCACCTGTTTTGGTATCATCTGCAAACTTCACCGGCTTGTTACTTGTATTCCTAGCTAAATCATTTATATATATTAAAAAGTAGCAGCAGCCCAGCACTGCCCCCTGCTGGACACCACTCTTAACCAATTCTGATGCGGTTCCTCACACCATCACCTTCTGCCTCCCGTGTCTGAGCCAGTTCTGTACCCATCAACACAACACACCTTGAACTGCCACTTCTTTTAGTTTGATGCCCGCCCTCTCATGTGGCACCTCATCAAATGCTTCCTGAATGCCAGCACAATAAAACAATGTGAGGAATGACTTTTGTTATGGTGTCTGCGTCTTATTACCCTCTAATGGATGGATGGATGTGTGATCTTCAACAATCAAGCAACTGCCTACTGATAAATCAATCATAGATGTCAAATTATTACAGCCAAATTAAATGGATGGATAAAGACCAAAATAATATCTAAGAATCAGAAAGTAGATGGTTGGATGAATGGATGGTTGGATGGGGTGGCAGAGAAAAACTCCATAGCCCATCAAGTTCAGTGTGTGACTTTAATGCATCGACTACAACCTGGCAACTGACAACATCACGTACAATACAGAGACCATCCAATAACTGTGAGATAAACAAATATGCAAACATGAACAAATATAATAGAAAATCAAAACTGAATTGAAAATGACAGATGATGGCAGCCAAACACACATAAACATATGAATGCACACTGAAAATCTGGAAGAAGTGCCACTGGAATCAATCCAACGTCCATATTATAAGTCAACACTGGAATAGATGTGACTGATTTAAACAGGACTTACTGGGCCAGAAAGAAGGGAGCCAGCAAGCTGGCAAATCCACAGCCGATGTGCTGGAGTAGAAAACAATCAATGGATTTCCAGCCAAAGTAAATGATCCAAGAATCCAGGAGCAATCACAACAGCAATCGAGGAACATCGGAGGAGTTTAACGACAAAGCCGACTCTTCATTGGGGCTAAATAATTTGCTTCTCTTGATTAGTAAAACACCAGACAGTGTTCCTGTAATGAAAAAAAAATTATGCAGAGTGAATTAATAAATGGAACGCTGTCCGCAGGACCTCAGCCACATATAACAGACAGTCAACAGAGAATCGGGGGCCACTGTGCTGACTGGGTGATATTAGACAAAGGTGAATAAGATCAGGAGATGAGCGAAACCCAAAGGTCAAAAACATACCAAGAGATCAAGAAATCCCACAGGCCATCAAATAAACAAAGCAGGCCAAGTGCGGACCCCGGGCTCCGGTGACTTCGTTTATAGGGCCCAGTAGTTAGAGGCGGATGGGTGGTGCCTGAGCAAAAACACAACGGAGTGATTTATAGTTTGACTGTTCAAATTCTTTTTGCTAAACATCCAAATCTGATAAGAGAATGTTCAGAAATCAACCCTGAATGTGCCCTGCATGCACAAAATGAATAAAAACGAATGAGACAGACCTTCACTTTTTGCACATTTTGTTATGTTGCAGCCTTGTGCTAAATTCATTAAAATTTGTTTTTTTTCCCCTCATCAAGAGACCCTCAATACCCTGGAATGATAAAGTGAAAACAGAATTTTACACATTTTTGCAACTTTATTAAAAAAAAATTGGGAAAGGTCTCCTTGGGACTTTCTTACATACTCAGATAAGAGTATAGATATTTGAGAAGTAAACCACAAGACAATAATTATATCTTTATAGTATGTACATTAAAGAACCATCAACAACAAATCAAATCAAATGAGTAATATTTTGAACAATTAAATAATTATAAAAGTAAAGTTGAATAATTCAGACTCTGCAGCTGTATGAATAAATGAGTACCACTTCTGGTTAGCAGGAATAGCTCAAAAGTTGATAGAAATCCACGCTTTGTACCCATGGGCGCCGGCAGGGGGGTGCAAGTAGGTGCACGTGCACCCCCCTAGCTTTTGAAAAAAAAGGAAATGGAGAAAAAAAATAAATCTTTCAATAATAAGAAAAAACGCGAAAAAATAGTTTTTATTTTAAATTTTTAAATTACAATTAGACGTTTACATTTTACAACTATACATAAACAATCATTCACTTTGTTTCTAAAAGAGCATCTCAAGCCTTCTTTTTTGTTGTCCAAACTTGTCTACAACTTTGTCGATAAATTTTGGACAATTATTTATTCTTTTTTTGTGTACACTAAGCATACATAATCCACTTAATCTATCGTCACTCATTGTAGATCGGTTCCAAGTTTTGACGCCGTAATGTGCTAAAAGATCTTTCAATACTGCAGGTTGTTGCAGGAAGTGTCATGCCAATCTTGAGTGCCTCGGAAACAGCCGGATAAAACTTCGTAGCCTCTTCAATTAAACTCATGCAATCGGTAATTTCGTTTGCAATGTTTTTATTTTTCCACATCTCATACCATGTGGTAGCATCAGATATAAAGTTTGGAAGAATATCACCATACAGACTGTTAATGTCTTCCAGAACTATTAAAAACGATGATTTATCCAATTTACTCATTTCTTTTGGGTGAAGTTGTAAAAGTGAAAATGCTTTCTCTTGTGTAAAAGAATACCGAATTTGTAGAGAAGATATTATAGAATCCAAATAAGGGATGAAAATGGACCTCCTAAAATATTCTTCTGCGTTTTCAGAAAGTAAATTCGATCTGTGAACTTGCCTTTTATTTAACCGTGGCTGTTTTAATTCAATGTCTAATTCTTCACAAATCGATTGTGCTTTTTTGAAAATCAATGAAAACTCTTCAGAAACATTGTCTCAATGGGATTGCAGCACATCTATTAATTGAATTATATGAGCAGTTACATCTTTAATGTTCATATTTACTTGCTGCAACTGATTGCACACAGGTTCGAGTTTAGCGAATAAGTAGCAATTACTAAAAGCGTCAAAATGTAAGTTGGAGTTGTAATAGCAGTGAACAGCAAATGAGCCTTAACCTTTGTGTTTTTGTTCGCACTGTCCTCTGTAAGCTTTTCTAGCGCTTGGACAATTACCAAAAAGTTCTCAGAAAATATTCTGATACTTTTATACTTTGCCGACCAACGTGTTTCACAAAACAGAGGAATATTAGGAATCAAAGATCGTGTAAAGTGCTCTCTCTAAAAAAGTTGATTACTTCTTTAGTTGTGCCACTGGCATTTTGAACTTCTTTGACATTGTTCAATTCATTAATGACGAGATTCAATATATGACTGGCACAATGAAAATACTAAGCCTTAGGGTGCTTGTCTCTGATAAGCTTCTGAACACCACCTTCTTTACCTGCCATCGTAGAACAACCGTCATAACCTTGACCGACAAGTCGCGACAAATCTAAATTACAATCATTCAGAAACTGAAGGATTGCTTCTGAGATTGATACTGCATCCAATTTGGTCAACAGAGTATAACCCAGAAATTCTTCGCACACTGTCAACTGCCCGTGCCTTCATCGCAACGCAAAAATCGCACACCAATGGATAGTTGTTTTGTTCCACTAATATCTGCAGTCTCATCAGCCAACACAGAAAAACGGATGCTTTTTTAACCTCGCAGATTATCTGTTCTTTGAGAATATCTGCACAGGTTTGGATCAGCTCATTTTGAATCTGATGGGATATGTATAACGCATTTTTTGGTCCAGATTCCAAATGATTTTTTAAAACTTGATCACCTGATTGAATTCGAAATGCAACATATCTGTAAAGACAGAACCTTGATCACTTTTTCCCCGAAGAGGAAGCTCATGCTGAGCAATAAATAAAACTGTTGAAGTAATTGACCGAAGCTTGTCTCTATTTTCTTCAATTTTTCTGTGGTATGTTGAATCCAGAATTTCACGAATACTGAGTTGTTGTTTTTTCATTATTTTCTGAAACTGGATGGAAGAAGCTATTGCATTGATGTGCCATTGGGAATTGGCGTGAGATTGTGCAACTTCATGAAATTTGTGAAATTTAAGACACGGGAAAGGATAAATTGTTGCAGACCACGTTGAACTGGAGGTCGAAATAAGACGCAAACTCGACAAAAGGTCCTCTTGCACTGGCTGAATATGCTAACCACGGATATGTCTTGAGCCATTCCAATCTGAAGAGACGTTTAGCTTCAGGGTTTGCATCTTTCTTGAAATCATACGTTTGACTAGGAGTCCAACATTCCTGCAGCAGCTTCAGACGAAGTTCGTCATCAATATGACAGTTGGTGTTTGTGTACAACCCGATATCGACGCGATTGGGATTGACATCCAACGAAGTTTCATCAGTGGTACTTTCTGATCCAATGCTAGTTTGATCGTGGCTTGTGCTGGTACTCGGGATAGGATCTGCAGTTGTACGTAAACCATCATCTAAATCATCGATCTTGCGCTTCTTGGTTGAAATTAAAAAACGTCTTATGTCATTCATAATAATATAGAACGGCGTACTTTTTTCTCTTAAAATAAATTTTCTTAAACTTTCTGAAAAATAGAAGTTTGTTCACAGTAACGTCATATAATATTTTAGTTCCCTTATGAACATACCTTTATATTTATACCATGAGAAAAACCATACGGTTTAGAATATACTTTCGTTCGTTTGTTTATTTTGACACTCTTGTTTAACACTCACATTAACCACTTAAGGCATGCCGTCGTGTGTGAGACGACCGGCTTATAATGTCCGATTTTCACGTGGTCGTATGACACGGTGGTTGCTCTTATAATATAAGAGCATACATATTATGTAACCAATCAACTGCATTTGCTTAAGACAACTGGGCGTGTCTTAAGCAAAAGGTAGTATCTAATTATAATTTGAAGCTTTGATAGTGGTATATTTTTGTCATTTGCATTCATTATTTTGTAATTATTACGTAAATAATAATATTTTGCATTCAGAGCGTGCTATTATTTGTGTATTGTTATTATATGTATAGGTGTATAGCTACAAAATGTATTTTCAAAATAATTATGCAAATGCGAAAAAAAATGTAAACTTTTTTAAAAATTTATAATTCCCCCAACCCCTTCTTTCTACGCCACTAATACTTTAAAACCCGAAAAATAATTATATCTATTTTACCAACATACAAGTATATAGTGTACAGCTAGATCTCTTTTACGCGGTGTATAGTTCGATTTATGGGAGAACAGTACGCTTTAGAGAAAAATATTTATCATAAAAGTTGTAGAACTTATCAATGTCTACAATTTTCATTTGAAATATTTTTCTCTAAAGTGTACTGTTCTCCCAGAAATCGGAACTATTAACCGCGTAAAAAGAGGTCTAGCTGTATGTAAGTGCTTACAAAATTACATTAAAAACTTAAGGAAAAAAGCACTACCTATGCCACTGAATACATCAATAACATTTTTAACTATATTCCAGTGATCATATGATGATAAAAAAAAGTCGATGATTTTTTGTCAGAAAATTAAAAATTAGGTCATGCCTTAAGTGGTTAATCTATCTATGCAAAAACTGACTGCTCTGTACTGTTCAGAGATAGCGACTGTATTGGCAGGTATTTTATGGGCACATACATATACAAAAAGTTTTTGTTGCGGGGGGGAGCGTAGAAAGAAAAAAATCTCTTTATGCACCCCCCTGAATTAAATCCTGGCGGCGGTAATGTTTGTACCTAATACTTGTATACAAAATCTGGTTGACCTCAGTGAAAGCTTCCTCAAGATATCTTGTTTACACACAAACACACACACATAGAGAATTACAAAAATGGTATTTTCAGACTCAGAATGGTGTAAAACATCGAGATTCATCAAAATCTCAATAATCAAATTTTTAGACAATTACAATACTTTCCCTACGAGAAAGTAAATTGGACTCAGGGAGGTCTAAAATGTCAAGATTCATCAAAATCTCAAAGTTGAATTTTTGGCCAATTACAATACTTTCCCTATATTTCGTATACAAGAAAGTAATAAACTGAAATATCCCATTGACACAAGTACTCTGACCCTTTACTCAGTATTGGGCAGCCTTTCCTGCCTGGTGTCTTCTGGGGTCTGACAAGCTTCAAACATCTTACCTGCCATTCTTCCCCGCAGATCCCCTCAAGTTCTGTCTGGTTGGACTGTCGCTTCAGAGATATCAGATCAGGTTCTAGTCTGGGCTCTGCTTGGATCACTCAAGGACATTCACAGACTTGTCCCTCAGTCATTCCTATCTTGTATTTGCTTTGTCCTTAGGCACTTCAGAAGAGCTTAGCCACCCTTAAGCTAAGCATGTTCTGGCCCAGCCAGTACTTGGATGGGAGACCATCTGAGAAAAGCTTGGGTTGCTGCTGGAAGAAGTGTTGGTGAGGCCTGCAGGGGGCTCTTACCCTGTGGTATGAATGTGTATCTCAATGCCCAAAGTGCAGTGACGGGGGACACTGTGCTATAAAAATGTAGCCATCCTTTAGATGAGATGTCATTAAAGATCCCTGTGTGTCCTTCTTAAAGAGTAGGACGTACCCTGATGTCCTGGCTAAATTACCCACCATGTCCTAATGATTCTGGGCCCCTAATTATCCCGTCTGTGTCACCTGCAGCTAAAGTCACTTCAGTACACATGTACTGTGTCAGCGTGCCCATGTATATCAAATACAGGAAGCTCTGAAGTTTACTTGTGACTTTACGCTATAGGACGTAAATAAATCAAGGTAAATAACATTCAATCTGGCCTTTATATAAGTAATATCCATCCATCCATTATTCAACCCGCTATATAATAACTACAGGGTCACGGGGGTCTTCTGGAGCCAATCCCAACCAACACAGGGCACAAGGCAGGAAACACACCCCAGGCACTTTAGGGCACACACACACCCACACACAAAGCACACTTTAGAATCACCAATGCACCTAACCTGCATGTCCTTGGACATGTGTAACATATAAATGTTTTTATATATAAAGACCATCACAAAACATAATCACAAACAGGACGTTGCATGATACATTGGCAAGCTCTATAGGCCGTGCTGCTTCGTTGAAGGACAGGTGTGGGGTAGACTGACTGGCAGGATGACGCCAGAGCTCTTACTACATCCAAACAGTGCCATCTTTTGCCTTTACGCCTGGTGCAGATGCGTTGTTCTTATGCATAAGTGGACGTTTCTAGCAGGGAGGACTTCTGTTCTATTTTTCCGATGTAGAAACCCTCATCCTCATCTGAGTTCACCTCTGTTATAGCATGTCTTTATGTGAAAACAGCAGCTCACTACTCAAAACATTTATTTTGAACCAGCGACCTGTTGATTGGAAGTTAGCAGTTCTTACCGCTGTACTACCAAAGAAGTCGTGACAACGAAGTGCACTACCCCGATTTCTTTTTCTTCGGTTATAGTCGTGAGTAAAAGTGCACTTGTTCTTTTACATTTGTACCTTTTGTGAAAGTGTTTATTTGATATTTGAACTTCAGTCTTCACACGTTATACACTTCATGTCAAAATTTTGTCGTTAGTACTAAAACATGAAATAATGTTTGTCTTTTAGGTATGTGTTCAACATTTCTTGCATTTCCTGTCATCCTACACTTACACAGATAGTTGTAGACACAGAACACACGTGAAATGCACGTGTTTCAAATAACAATATATTTTTTAGCCTATACAGCTCCTGGTACTAACTGACTCCCTGATAAACAAGGCTTGAGCTGTTACGCTTTTTACCCTTTATGCGGTAGTGGGTGGATAGGATAGCAGGCTGCTTGTTGCTTTTGCTTATCAACACATTTACAAAACAAAAGACGCTGACGGACAGGTGTGAACGGAGTTAAGGTTGGACCGGGATTAGAATTTTTTCTGTAGGCTTTGGTAATTCTACTGTTAAAGTAATTGGTGGGAGCTTCATGAAATTAATTTCCATGGCCGAGCAGCTGCATGCAAGCCCAATGTCAAGCAATGGATGAAGTGGTGGAAACGTGTTCTATGGAGTGACGAGTCACAATTCTCTGTTTGGCAGTCAGGCGGGCGAGTCTGGGTTACCTGCCTGACTGCGCTGTGCCAACTGTGAAGTTTGGTGGAGGAGGGATAATGGTGGTGTGGGGTTGTTTATCAGGGTTTGGGTCAGTGAAGGAAAATCTTAATGCTTCAGCATACCCAGACATTTTGGGCAACACTGTGCTTCCAACTTTGTGGAAACAGTTTGGGTAAGGCCCTTTACTATTCCAGGATGACTGTGCTCCAAGACATGGTGGGATGAGTTCGGGGTGGAAGAACTTGACTTGACTTGCCCACACAGAGCCCTGACCTTAACCTCATCAAACACCTTTGGGATGAACTGGAATGGAGATTGAGAGGCAGGCCTTCTTGTTCAACGTCAGTGCCTGCCCTCATAAATGCTCTACAGAATGAATGGGCACAGATTCCTACAGAAACACTCCAAAATCTTGTGGAAAGCCTTCCAAGATAAGTGGAAGCTTTTATAGCTGCAAAGGGGGGACCAACTTCATATTAAATTCTATGTATTTGAGTGCAAAGTCATTAAAATCCCTGTTGGTGTAATAGTCAGGTGTTACAATACTTTTGTCCTCATAGCGTATATAATAAAGTCAGAAAGATGGAGAACAACGTTTACTGAGATGATAGAAACTAGCAGATATAGACGCTGGCAAAACAGGAAAGGTATTGAGCGCAACATATCCAATAATAACTCAGAAATAAGTGGTTGAGGCACAGCTCGTCATGAACTGAGAGTCCCAAAGCACATAAGTGTCAATATGTTCCAAAAATGCACACTAGAGGGGGATATCACTGTCAAACCCTGGCTAGTAATAAGGGCAAATGCAAGATCTTCATAAACTAAAAGATGTATTCTTAACACAGTGCTCAGTGACAAACGCAAGCTCCAGAGAGCACAAGACACAATTGCCTGAAGCAAAGGCAATCCAAATCAAACAAATTCCCAACCCCAAACTCCAAAGCAAGGTCAAAAACAGAGCAAAATGGATTGAAAATCCAAAGAATTCACAAAAAGCAAAGAAAAAGTCACAAGAGCTCACTAACTTCACAGTGCATTCACAATGAACCACCAGGAACTATTGGAGACCCTCCAGAATTATAAAGTGGAGGGCAGTTCCTGGCTGTGATCGGCAGGTGGCCCCACCTCTTGGGGGACCACCCACAAAACACATGGAACATAACACAGGCTTAGATACATAAAATGTGAAGAATACTGCAAATCATAAACAAAGGAAATAGTAACATATACTGTACAAATAAAGCAAAAATGTACAACAAGGACACAAAACAAGAATTTGAACCCCAGTCAAAAGAGATGACACAGCTATTTATGAAATTGTTTAATTTTGGAAAACGTTTAATAATACTTTAATATTTCCAAATATTGTGACGTCTGCTGTTATTATCAGGCAGTCAGCATTTTAAGGCTGTAGGCAGTATTGGATGGGCTGGCTGGTGGGCGCGGCAGCATGCAAAGTTTGCCAGATGAAAAGTTTGAAGTGGGCAGAAACCTCCAAGGGGTTTAAAAGCGGTGAGCAGCGTGAAGAGGAGCTCTGCGGAGTACGACACTGTGGTGGGATATCCTTTGTTCAAGTAGTAGAAAGACAGAGAATCTCAGCATGGACTTAAGGTGGGCTCCAGGGACAGAACATTGGAGCAGCTTGAAGGGGATAGCATTAGGGTGCTCTGGGACCGAAAACACTGGAGTGGGTTACAGAGACGTTCATGGCGTCCTTCAGGGCTACAAACTCGGGCAAGTTAGCCAAGATGTATGTGATGTGCAGAAGTACTGGAGCTTCCTGGAGTATAAACTTCCTCTTCCTTATGGAAGACAGTAAGTTATTCTAAATAGTTTGAAAGTTATCAGTTTGTTCCAATTGTATTGTTTTTTATTTTGTTTGTTTTTTGTTTGGATTGCAGTAAATGGACTATTGGCTCTGTCCTATTATATTTTTCACAACTATATTTATTTCTATGGCACATTTTCATACAGAGGATGCAGCTCAAAGTGCTTTGCAACATGTTAAAGACGTAGTTACATGCAAAGAAAAACGAGCTGAATCTAGATATGAATAACTACAAATAAATAACATGCAAAAGATGAATAAATAATGCACAGTTACATCGGAGACCAGGGTTCACGTCCCGGGTCCTCTCTGCATGGAACTGGCATGTTCTCCCAGTGTCTGTGTGGGTTTCCTCTGGGTGCTCCAGTTTCCTCAGGTTAGGTATATTGGCAATGCTAAATTGGCTGTAGTGTGTGTTTTGGTGGGTGTGTGTTCACCCTACGATGGACTGGCGCCATGTGCATTGTTTGTTCCTGCCTTGTGCCCTAAGCTGTTTGGGACAGGCTCCGGCAACCCTGCGACCCTGTTCAGCATTAAGCAAGTTAAAAAAATGTCTGACTGAGTGACACTTACATAAGAAAGATTTCTAAATAAGAGAAGTAGAGTCCTTAAATATAGAATTGTTTTACAAGTTTCTAAATTACATTCTGGTGATATGATCAGATGGCCAGGATGGACAGAAAAAAAATAAACAATTGAACTAAAGCTCCAGTTGAGCTGGGGATACAAATATAAAATCTTCAGGGGTTCCAGGCCAAAAGACCACTAGCGTACAAGTTGTTCTTAAGTCGTTCTTTATTAGTATTATTTTTTTATTCTTTTTAGGCTTTGTCTTCGAGGATTCGACACTTGTGATCAGTTGGGGTATCTGTTTAAATTCAGACATCACAGGTGGCTGAACAAGCGGCAGTGGCAGCGTAGAACACTAAATGCTGTCATCTTCTTCCTTTGCCCCACTTTCACAGTATTATTGTGAGAAAATATTCCAGGTTTTGGCCTTTATATATAAAACACATATGCATACATGTTTATATACAGCTGACCTTCAGTCTTTAAGGTATAACAAATCGCACCTTTTCGGTCAAATTTATTGCAATGTCAATTGAAGTCCATGCCTGTCAGCCTTTGTTGTTAAACACACTGGTGTGGAAACTCCATGCAGCTGGAATGCCAAATGAGATTCACTGCCAACTGTCTCAAGTTTCCATCCTTAATCATCATTACTGAAAGTAAATACATATAAGGAGCTGCTTATTCATCATGTGCAGGATTACGGATTTGAAGCAAAATTGTGAAAAATACATGTGTTAAAATAAAGAAAAAATGAACAGTGGAAGCAGCAGCACTAGCAGCTCAGGACGTGATTTCCACACCAGACCCTGGTGCTATAGGTGGCCAGAGAAAATATCCATTTGTAATTGTGTCTGGCCACATATTATCAGCTACGCTGTACAACAGGGCATTTCAAAATATGGAGATATACCTGTGTAGCCTGTTGTGATTTTAGAGCTCCAGAAAATTCCACTTCAGATAAAAGAAAAAGAAAAAAATGACCTTGGTGGCACAGCTGATCTTTTCTATGGAGTCATTTTCCTAACCCCATATCCCTTTATTTTTATTTCTTCCTCTACAGCTCGCTGCAGTGCCTCACACCTGCCAAATTGGCATTAATGAATATCATCACCCAGCCAGAGAAGATGGATGCTTTAACCCTTTGCTGCTCTCATTTCCCTTTTTGTGTTTTTTTTTTTTTTGTTCTATGCCTCCGTGTTGCAGGTTTCTTAGCTCCCGTGGGAAGACTGGAGCCCTCACAAGCCTACGGTTCCTAGTCGCTATTAAAGTTTCACAGTCGCTCTCACTAAGCATTCAGCGGATGTTGTTTAAGAAGTGTCTAGACATATTCAGAGCCATTGTCATGCCTACCGAAGACCGAGCAAACACCTTAAACAAACAAAACTGAACACCGGCTTTGAGCAAACAAACGCCTCAGTCTGTTTTTATACTGTAAATTACACCCACCGGCCACTTTATTAGGTACACCTGTTCAACTACTTGTTAACACCAATATCCAAATAAAGTACCAATATAGCCAATCACGTGGAAGCAACTCAATGCATTTCAACCTGTACTGTAGACATTGTCAAGACCACCTGCTGAAGTCCAAACTGAGCATTAGAATGGGGAAGAAGAAAGGTGATTGAAGTGACTTTGAATGTGGCGTGGCTGTTGGTGCCAAATGGGCTGGTCTGAGTATTTCAGAAATTGCTGATCTTTGCTGGGATTTTCACACACAACCATCTCTAGGGTTTACAGAGAATGGTCTGAAAAAGGGAAAATATCTGTGAGGGGCAGATCTCTGAGTGAAAATACCTTGTTGATGCCAGAGGTCAGAGGAGAATGGCCAGAATGGTGTGAGCTGATAGAAGGGCAACAGGAACTCAAATTAGCACTCGTTACAACCAAGGTGTGCAGAAGAGCATTCCTGAACACACAAGATGTCAAACTTTGAAGCAGGTGGGCTACATCAGCAGGAGACCACATCGGGGGCCACGCTTGTCAGCTAAGAACAGGCAACCGAGGCTACAATTCACATGGGCTCGCCAAAATGAACCAAGATCTCAATTTCTGCTGTGATATTCAGATGGTAGGGTCACATGAAAGCAAGTATCCATCCTGCCTTGTATCAACGCTTCAGACTGGTGTTGGTGCTGTAATGCTGTGGGTGATATTTTCTTGGCACACTTTGGGCCTCTTAGTACCAACAGAGCATTATTTAAATGTCACAGCCTACCAGAGTATTGCTGCTGACCACATCTACCCCTTTATGACTGCAGTGTGCCCCTCTTCTGATGTCTACTTCCTGCAGGATAACATGCCATGTCTCAAAGCTCATATTATCTTGAACTGGTGTCTTGAACATGATAATGAGTTCATTGTACTCAAATGGCCACCACAGTCACCAGATCTCAATCCAGTGGAGCACCTTTGGATGTGGTGGAAGAGAGATTTGCATGGATGTTCAGCCGACAAATCTGCAGCAACTGTGTGATGCTGTCATGGCATTATGGACCAAAATCATTGAATGGAATGTTTCCAGCACCATGTTGAATCTGTACTACAAAGAATTACGACATTTCTGAAGACAAAAGGGGGTCCAACCCGGTACTAGCAAGGTATACCTAACAAAGTGGCCGGTGAGTGTGTATATCATTAATCCATCCATTATCCAACTCGCTATATCCTAACTACAGGGTCACAGGGGCCTTCTGGAGCCAATCCCAGCCAACACAGGGCGCAAAGCAGGAAACAAACCCCGAGCAGGGCGCCAGCCCACCGCAGGGCACACACACACAGACCCACACACAAGAGACAATTTAGAATCGCCAATATAATGAAATCAAACTATGGTGAATTTCAGCAGGTTTCACTCCCTCTGCCTAAAGAAATGCCACTATGGTGAGTTGTGCAATCCCACAGCGGAGCGTCCATGTTCACGTCACTGTGGCTTGAACTAGACTAACAGCAGAGCGCTACACAGCGCATGTTTAAACTACCCATAATTCACTGGGAATGTATCATATTGCCTGTGGTGGGCTGGCACCTTGCCCGGGGTTTGTTTCCTGCCTTGCGCCTTGAGTTGGCTGGGATTGTCTCCAGCAGACACCCGTGACCCTGTGTTAGGATATAGTAGATTGGATAGCGGATGGATGGACGTGTCGTACTGCATCAGCTTCTGTCCGTTGCGGATAGAATTTTACATTGCCTTTACTTTTTGATTGGCCTTTGTATGTCGAGTGTCCATGGCTGCGCTGATGCAGATTTAGTGCACGTCTTTTGTGTGGTTTCTTTTGACACAGTCACCAATGCCCAGCACGATGTCGCATTCGGCACAGCAGACGTGGGTTTCTTCGCATACTTTTCTTTTAATATTTTTAGAATACGGGCAATTAACACACCCGTTGTGTTACAGTGGGCTACCACAGCGCACAGCTTAATGATTTCCACACTTACCCTGACATGAATGACTGTTGCTGCATTGTGATTTGTGAACAGGGCTTAGGGGGGCAAATATCTTTCTTGTCGTTACATTTGATTTCATTCATGTTTGCCTTTTTGCCATAAAGTTACTTTTTGGTATTTTTTTGTTATATATTTTATTGATCCCCGAAGGGAAATTGTCTTTTCGCATCACTTTTAGGGCTCAGAGTGCAGGATCAGCCATTGCACAGCACCCAGAGCAATTTTCAGGTTACTTCAGGGAACTAAATTGACAAGGCACATCATTGCAGTTCGGTCCTACAGTGCCTACATACATCAGTTTCACTATTCGCATCAGTGTCTGATGATCAGTTCACATTGTCATCACTATCGCATGATGCATACTCATTGTACGATCTCACAAAAGGTACTAAAAGAAAAAAGACCAGAAGAGTCGTAGTCAGAGAACGGGCAAAAGGGCTAAACATAAAGTCAAAATGATCAAGCGTCAAAGAGAACCAGAAATCGGAGTCAAAAAAAAAAAAAAAAGGTATGATATTTTTGCAGTATTTCATCTACAAGATGGAGGCAGAATACTCTCCCTAACGTTATTCATGCTTAACACTGTATTATCTCTTCTAAAGAATTTAACCCGAGAGACACTTGGGGTTAACCGTTGGACTAACATGAAAAAAGCGGTGCTTGCATGGCTGACACACCAACCAAAAATGCTTTTTTCTGAGAAAATAAAGTCATGGGACCAAGTGCATTGTAAAATAAGAGGACAAGGTTGAAAAATAATGTGTCTGTACGTCCTCTACTGTAATTTTAATAAAGTTTAGAAACAGTGTGCAGATAATTATTGACTTCCTCTTACCATTGCCTACTTACCCATCCCAGGTGCAAATGTTTTGACTTATCCATACCATTGCTGTGTATGAGGGGACTACAGATAAAGAGTGCTGCAATTTCTGCATGGAGAAATCAAGGAAATGTATCTTTGTCCCAATCATTATGGAGGGTACTGTATGCTTTGTTTTCCCCCAGGTATTCCAGTTTTCCTCTCAGATCTCAAGAACTTGCAGAACAGGTTGCACCCAAACATCTAAACTGTTCCAATATGAGTGACAGGTGCATGTGTGTATGTGAATAGAGTGGCATCCTCTCCAGGTTTGGCTTCAGAAGAGGCTCCCCCCTTGAGTTAGATGATGTGGGTTCAGTTACTGGCTGGACGGATGAAAACTCCGTCTGATTAGCATTCTAAGAATCCTATACAAGTCCCCACCTGATTAAAATTCACGCCGGCACCCCAGCTTTTCTTATGCAAATACGCGTTTCCACCCTTTGCAAAAAATGCATTCCTTGTAAATAACAAGTCCATGACACCATTCGGGATTTTGCTGCACGCTTTTGTAAATAATTTGTCAATGTCTCTAATGAATTCATCTTAAAACTCCTTGACATGAGCAAGTGGCGTTATATGCGTGGCTGGCGAACGTTCACTTCTCATCATTTCATCGACAATTTGTAGGCGCTTATGAAGTCGTCAAGGACTCCCGCAGAATAACGTGCTAATGGACCATTTTTCAATTATAGGTCTGCCTTGCATTTGCTTCGTGGTTTTTTTCTTTCCCCCAGTTGATTAAAATGCCATTGGTGGGCATTCTCTGTAATTACCAAGCGCAATAAGTGTTTTAATCAAACCAATCACCCCCACGCTCACAAACAAGAATCTGATTATCCGCTAATCAAACAGTGTGCCGGTTCCTTAATGGAAGGTTTTTGAGGGAGATCTGAGAAAGTAGTTCGCTTCAAGGCATTACAGAGGAGTGATGTAATTATGGGTCGTTGTTTTGGCCACCACTAGCTAAGAAAGAGCTTAAGGTAGGCACTCAGCTCAGCCTAGATGTATCCATTCTTCATACTGATTGCATTAGCCGCAGTACAAAGAGTACAAGAAGAGACGAACAGGAAGAAATTGAGCATCTGATTTGAGACAGGGGGTGAACATCTAAGTGCGAGAATCTTCACTGAGTGTCAGGCGTATCCATTTCAGTATATCTTTGTAACAAGAAGCTCCACTATGATGTAATGCCATTGTCCTCCACAAGGATGTAACGCCATTATTGTTGTTTGGCCTGATTCACGGTTATACGTATGTTTGTTTTCCATGTGTTGGTTCTCCGTCGTCGTCGTTACACCTTAACACAGAAAGGTTTGTTTGTTTTCTTTTTTCTTTCTTGATTTGAGAACAAAAAATCACGACAAAACACAACTCACTCAATCATGTAAGCAAAATGAATCCAAGGGAGAAAAAAACATCCAGTTCCGACAAAAAAGGTTTATTTGTTAGAAGAACTAATAATGTGTCCCATTTGAACTGGGAAGTCAGAATTTCCAAGATCTTTGTCAGAAGTTTTATTCAGAATTCCTAAACGGAAACTCAGGGCTGGTCTGTGAAGTCCAAGTTTGTCCAACGTCAGATTATGATATCGGTCCAAAATTTGGCATGCATCACAAACTTTAGTGAAAGCTGTAGGGTTATACTGTTAAGCTCTTCTGTCTATTTGTGTTTCATTAAATTACTCATAATAACAATAATAATTCTTTCCATTTATATATCGTGCTTTTTTCTAACTGCTCAGTGCTTTACACAGTAAGTGGGGGCCACTTCAACCATCACAAATGTGTAGCACTCACCTGGTTGATGTGACAGCAGCCAATTTTTGCACTAGTACACTACCCCCTTTAGGTGGTGAAGGGGTGAGTAAGACAATTAGGGACAGGGATGATTAGGGGGCCAGAACGACTAGCCCATGGTGGGCACTTTCAGCCAAGACAGCAGGATACACCCTACTCTTTACAAAGGATGCCCAGCGGTCTTTTATGACCACAGAAAGTCCGGAGTTCAGTGTTACACCTCACCTGAGCAACAGTGCCATCTTTACTGTATTGCGTCTCCCATCACTGCACTAGGGCATTGGGCTCCACGTTCAGACCAGAGGTTAAGCACCCCCTGCTGGCCTCACCAACATCTCTTTCAGCATCAACCCAAGCTTTTCCTAGATGGTCCCCCATCCAAGTACTGGCCAGGCCCGAAGATGCTTAGCTTTAGGTGGATGACCCATTCTGATGTGCATGTGGACGTGCTGCTACTGAGATTAGATGCACAATATACAGTGTAATGCATTATTATAAACTGGTCTTCTTCTTTCGGCTGCTCCCATTAGGGGTTGCCACAGTGGATCATCTTCTTCCATATATTTCTGTCCTCTGAATCTTGTTCTGTCACAACCATCACCTGCATGTCCTCTCTCACCACATCCATAAACCTTCGCTTAGGCCTTCCTCTTTTCCTATACCCAGGCAGCTCTATCCTTAGCATCTTTCTCCCAATATATCCAGCATCTCTCCTCAGCACATGTCCAAACCAATGCAATCTCACCTCTCTGACTTTGTCTCCCAACCATCCAACCTGAGCTGACCCTCTAATGTCCTCATTTCTAATCCTATCCATCCTCGTCACACCCATTGCAAATCTTAGCATCTTTAACTCTGCCACCTCCAGCTCTGTCTCCTGCTTTCTGGTCAGTGCCACCATCTCCAACCCATATAACATAGCTGGTCTCACTACCAGCTCCTGTAGACCTTCCCTTTCACTCTTGCTGATATCAGTCTGTCACAAATCACTCCTGACACTCTTCTCCACCCACTCCACCCTGCCTGCACTCTCTTCTTCACTTCTCTTCCACAATCCCCATTACTCTGTACTGTTGATCCCAAGTATTTAAACTCATCAACCTTCACCAACTCTACTCCCTCATCCTCACCATTCCACTGACCTCCCTCTCATTCACATTCTGTATTCTGTCTTGTTCCTACTGACCTTCATTCCTCTCCTCTCTAGAGCATATCTCCACCTCTCCAGGGTCTCTTTGACCTGCTTTCTACTATTGCTACAGATCACAATGTCATTAGCAAACATCATAGTCCATGGGGACTCCTGTCTAATCTCATCTGTCAACCTGGCCATCATCATTGCAAATAAGAAAGTGCTCATAGCCGATCCCTGATTTAATCCCACCTCCGTCACTCCTACCACAGACCTCACCACTGTCACACTTCCCTCGTACATATCCTGTACATCTCTTACGTACTTCTCTGCCACTTATGACTTCCTCATACAATACCACAGCTCCCCTCGAGGCACCACCCTGTCATATGCTTTCTCCAGGTCCACAAAGATGCAATGCAACTCCTTGTGGCCTTCTCTAAACTTCTTCATCAACATCCTCAGAGCAAACATTCCATCTGTGGTGCTCTTTCTTGGAATGAAACCACACTGCTGTTCACTGATCATCACCTCACTTCTTAACTGAGCTTCCACTACTTTTTCCCATAGCTTCATGCTGTGGCTCATCAATTTTATCCCCTTGTTGTTACTGCAGTCCTGCACATCCCCCTTATTCTTAAATATCGGCACCAGTACACTTCTTCTCCACTCCTCAAGCATCCTCTCACTTTCCAAGATTCCATTAAGCAATCTGGTTAAAAACTCCACTGCCATCGCTCCTAAACACCTTCATGCTTCCATAGGTATGTCATCTGGACCAACAGCCTTTCCATTTTTCATACTCTTCATAGCTGTCCTTACTCCCTCCTTGCTAATCCATTGCACGTCCTGATTCACTATCTCCACATCATCCAACCTCTTCTCTCTCTCATTCTCTTCATTCATCAGCCCCTCAAAGTACTCTTTCCATCTGCTCAACACACTCTCCTCGCTTGTGAATAGGTTTCCATCTTTATCACCCTAACCTGCTGCACATCTTTCCCAGCTCGGTCCCTCTGTCTAGCCCACAGGTCCTTTTCTCCCTCCTTAGTGTCCAACCTCTCATACAACTCATCATACACCTTTTTCTTTAGCCTTCGTCACCTCTCTCTTCACCTTGCGCCTTATCTCCTTGTACTCTTGTCTACTTTCTGCATCTCTCGGACTATCCCACTTCTTCTTTGCCATCCTCTTCCTCTGTATACTCTCCTGTATTTCCTCATTCCACCACCAGGTTTCCTTTTCCTCCTTCCTCTTCCCAGATGTCACACCAAGCACCCTTCTTGTTGTCACCCTTACTACATCTGTTGTAGTTTCCCAGCTGTCTGGTAACTCTTCACTGCCACCCAGTACCTGTCTCACCTCCTCCCTAAACTCAACCTTGCAGTCTTCCTTTTTCAACTTCCACCATTTGATCCTTGGCTCTGCCCTCACTCTCTTCCTCTTCTTGAGCTGCTTAACTACACTTTCCCCAGCCACCACTTTGCAGACTTTAATCTACTTCAGATCAACTCCTCTGCATAGGATGAAATCTACATGTGTGCATGTTCCTCCACGCTTGTACGTCACCCTGTTTTCCTCCCTATTCTTAAAATACGTATTCACCACAGCCATGTCCATCCTTTTGGCAAAATCCACTATCCTCTGACCTTCTTCATTCCTCTCCTTGACACCATACCTACCCATCACCTCCTCGTCTCCACTGTTCCCTTCACCAACATGCCCATTGAAATCCGCTCCAATCACCACTTTCTGTCCCTTGGGTACACTTTCCTCACTCCAAAAATCTTCTTTCTCACCCATTGCACACCCAACTGCGGGGCATATGAACTAACATTCATCGTCACACCTCCAATTTCCAGCTTCATAATCATTACTCTGCCTGACATTCTTTTCACCTCCAAAACACTCTTGACATACTGTTCCTTCAGAATAACTCCTGCTCCATTTCTCCTCCTATCTACACCATGTTAGAACAATTTGAATCCATCTCTGATCCACCTGGCCTTACTTCCCTTCCATTAAGTCTCTGCTCTTCCTTCTCTCCATCATATTTGCTAACTCTCTCCCCCTTACCAGTCATACTGCCGACATTCAAAGTTCCTACCCTCAGTTCCACTCTCTTTACTTTCCTCCTCTCCTCCTGCCTCTGGACAAGTTTACCCCCTTTTCTTCGGTTAACAGTAGCCCAATTTTCGCCAGCACCCCTGTTGGCTAACAGTACTGGTGGTGGTCATTGTTAACCCGGGGCTGGACTGATCCAGTATGGAAATTTGAATTGTTTTCCGCATATTGATTTGGCAAAATTTTACACCGGATGCCCTTCCTGATGTAAGCCTCCCAATTTATCTGGGCTTGGGACCGGCATGAAGAAACACACTGGTTTGTACATCCCCTGTGACTGGGTTGCATTATTATCAATTGGTATTTAGTCCAAAATAGGAAGTACAACAAACATTTTCCTGGAAGTGTCATATATTTCTGATCTAAATGATTTACTAGAAAGCAATCAACTTGGGTGTAATGTTATTCCCAGCTCCGACATCCAACTTCCAAGGTAACTGGAACACAATATAGTTATAGACGTGTCTACCTGCCATTTTATGTTTAAATGAATGTGTATAGTGGAAAAAAGTAAAACCTTTCTGTCATATGCTGACATTTGTGGTGTTGTTGTTCTGGTAGCACAATGCCTATTTTGCCAATTATGGCAATGGCAACCGTGAAGATGCATCAAACACTGAAGCAATATTAGGTATAAAATTGGTGTAAAATATTGGGGATAAAATTTAGGAATCAAGGCTGTGATAGTTTGGGCCTGTGCAGAGAGAAGTGTAGGAAAATGGGCAGAGCAGCAGAAAAGAGAAGGACAAAAAGCAAGGAAGAAATAAATGGATGGCATCAAGGAAGAGTGCTGACAAAATCAATCACACCAAACAGCTTCTAGGTCTGGGCACTATTCAGGGAGTGGATGTAGTAGTCTACAAGTACTTGGGGGTCCACATCAATGACAGACTGGATTGGTCTAATAACACAGAAGAACTAGAGAATTAAGGGCAGAGTAGCTCTTCATTCTTAGGAGACTGCATTCCTTTAATGTGGGAAGTAACATGTGACAAGTGTGATGGCCAGTGTGGTGTGCTGGACTGGTAACATCACTTCAAGAGAAACCCACCAAATCAATACCCTAATTAAAAGGACTGGCTCAGTTATTGGACGCACTCTGGACCTCCATTAGGTCATAGCGAAGGAGAGAATTAAAATAAAACTGAGTGCCATTATGAAAGACGCTGCACATCCTTCCCTGTGACACACTAACATGGAGGACTTTTAGATAAATTAAAGTATTCAGCAGAAATGTGTTGAGAAATGCTAAGGGGACCTCTTTATACCAACGGCCATGTGTTTGTACATGTCCCACTGTTTTACTTTCTTTTAAAATTTTCTTTCTTTTCAGTCATTCAGGTATGTGTATACTATATATATATATATATATATATATATATATATATATATAGTGACAGATAGGGGGTGCTGTCGTCCCCATGAACCCTCAGACCAGACGTCAGACACCAGATAAAAGTCCAAATATTTATTTTCAGACAATAACAATGTGCACAAAGCACCCTCCACTCCACAATACGCATGCACTAATAACACCATAATAATCATTCCACAATAATCCTCCACTCTCCCAGACGCGTTGTCCCCTGCCACCCGACTCAACTCACTGCTGGGATTTCCCACAGTCCTTTTAAAGTGCTTGACCGGGAAGTGTTTCTGATCCCTCAGTCCATGTGATTCTTAACACTTCCAGGTCCGGTGAAAACTCCTTTTCTTCATCCCGGAAGTACGTCATTTCCTCTGTCGCTGTGACTAAGACATACTTCTGGGTTATAAGGCAAATAGCAGTCTCTGGGCCTCCCTGCAGCGACCTCTAGCAGCCCCCATGGTATCCAGCAGGGTTGTGCATTAAAACTCCAATGTCCATGAGGCCCTGCTGGAATTCAGGGCATCTCCATGCTGCAGGGAGGGCTCCATATGGCGGCCTGGGGGTATTGGCCGGGATGAATGGCCGGCCATATCTCACAATATATATATATATATATCTTATATATAAACGTCTACACATGGAAATGGGTGTGTCTGTCAGGCCCGGAAGTGAGAGGTGGAGTTGTTTTTCCTGACAATTTCAATAGTTTCTAGGATCACGGGCTTGCACAGCTAGTATATACATACACATACAAGACTTAAGTATATACAGTATGTGCTCACCCTCAAACTTTTTTTTTTGTTTTCTTTTTTTATTTCAGGTAATTGATAATAATGAACCCATTTTTTACTGGCATACAGTACATTCTACTATGGTATGTATTGGGAATTATTACTAAGAGTTTAAAAGATTTGTGGTGGGTGGGTCACTTCTTGGTACAAGAAAAATGAATCAAGATGGTACAAACGAAACCAAACAACAGATAATGTGGGCTCAGCAAGGACCAAAAGGATGGCTGTAGAGTCACACTGGTGCTCCCTAAGAGACTTTACACACCTCCATGCTATTGGCCAGGTCTGTCAGCTTTCTTTTTGGCGAGCATGAAATGATGTATTGATCTCTGGTTTATATGATATGCAATTCCTGTTCTTCCTTGGAATTCAAAGAAATAAAACGTGTGTCGTGTGCCTCTAAGATTTGACAGACTGTGGAGCACAAACACCTTGTGAACATTTATAATTCATTGAATGGCGGTGGCGGGGGGGCCGGCTCTCCACAGATTAACACAGAGGCCTTGATTCAGTGCTGGATTTGTAATAAGAAAGAAAGAAAGAAAGAAAGAAGAAAACTATGTACTCTGACAACATGATAAACCTAATTAGTTCAATACAGAGTAACACTGCAACGTGATCAATAAACAGGCTAAAAATAAACAGATACTGAAATCAAAAAACCAAAAAAAAAAAACAAGCAAACAAACACACATGCAATACAGTAATGAATTTTGTAATAAAAACGGAACAAATAAAATTCAAACAAGTCGGCCCTTACGATTTGCTGGTTTGTAGTTCACAGATCAGCCTAGTTGCGAGTTTGTCATTAATAATTAAATGGAAATTATTTTGCTAGTTTTGTGACCTACTGAGGAAAACTGCAGATGACACAATAGCAGCGTTACTAAAATGGACTGCAAATCCCAGCAGCCCCAGGAGTACTGTGTCATTGGGCAGCTTCAGTGGTTACCATGAGGGCTTCTGGGTAAAAGATGAGCGAGCTAGTTTTAACAGCAAACTATAACAAGCCCACAGAGAAGTGACAATTTTTATTTCTTTATACTGGAGTAAGTGGTAAGTACTAGAGCACTATCTGTAAGTAAAGTTGAGGCAATGACAAGAAAATATGACAGGTCCACCATTGTGATTCACGGGTTTATAATTTGGAGGTTTACAATTCACAGGTTTATGATTTGCTGGTTTGTCATCAATTAATAAATGGAAATAATTTTGTGTATTTTGTGACCTATTGCTGAATCTGCACTTTCCAAATATTAATGACTTAATATAAACCTGGGATACAATCTGAGAAAGTTTCACCATCTTACTACCTCCTACAAGACCGATATTGACAGCAGCATCTGTCTGTTAATCAAGGCAGAATTCATTTGTTTGTTTTTGGGTTGTAGTTTGTTATTATTATTATATTTATTTACTGGAGCTTTCTAAAATTTTAATTTCCCTTTGAGGACAAAAAGTATAATCTATCTATCTCTCCATTCGTCGATTGTGAGAGATGCCACGTGGGGATTGGAATCCCAGAAAGACTGGAAGTGCTGGGCAAGAGAGGCTGAGACAAACAGGTTTACCAAGGAAAGGCACAGAAGGAACGCAACTTACTAAATATTAACAAGGCAACAACCTTAGTTGCCTTCAAAGACGGGAAGTATTTGCAAAAATAAAATTGATGTTTTCACAGCGGATGTTGAGGGCCCATCTACCATTGGTGGTAGTCAAAATGCAGACAGGAGGCTAGCAAGATGCCTCAAGATGATAGAATGTGAGAAGCGGGCTTTACAGGATTAAAATCGAAAGAAGCAGCACCGGGGAAAGAGAGGTTGAGACAAACGAGGATACAAAGGAAAGGTGCAGGACAAATGCAAATTACTGAATGACATTAGGTCCAAGTATTAAGGAGGCATAACCAAAGTCACCTTCAAAGATATGAAGTATTCACAAAAATGCAAGTGATGCTTTAATTGTGGGCTCATCTCCCGATGGTGGTAGCCAAAAAGCAAGAAGATTTCACAGGAATGCGATCGAGAAAGGAAGCACCAGGCGACAGAGGTTAAGACACATGAGGATACTTAAGAAAACTGTTGGAGGAAGGCTGATTCTCACTTTCAAAGATGGGATGTATTTGCAAGCATGTGAATGATGTTTTCACTGTGGTAATGGGGGCTTGTCCCCTATTGGTGGCAGTCTAAAAGTAGATGCAAGCAAGGCACCTTGATATGAGTCTTAGGAGAAGGCTTCACAGGAATGTGATCGACAGAGGAAGTGCTGGGCAAGAGATGTTGTGACACACGAGGATCAGAGGCGGGTAGAGTAGCCAAAAATTGTACTTAAGTAATTACTTCAAAATAATATTACTCAAGTAGAAGTAAAAAGTAGTCATCCAAAAAATTACTCAAGTAAGAGTAAAAAACTATTTGGTGAAAAGACTACTCAAGTACTGAGTAACTGTTTGATCATAATAAATGATGTATTGTTTAGAAATGTAATTAGACAGATAAAAATATAAAATAATGTGCAAATTCTGTTATTTCCAAATAACAAAATAAAAAATAAGTAAAAATAAATAACATCATTACAAAATAAAGATGCACAAAAAACACAAACTTCCAAATCTCAGTTTTTCCCAACAACGCTTTTGAAGCCGATACTTACAGTAGGTAACACGTATGTTTGAACAGTGCAGACTACGTACAGTGACAAGATACACTGTACACTGACGGTATAATACTGCATATTCACTCGCCCTCCAAATAGCACAGCTGATAGAAAATAACCTCAGAACAAGGCCGCTTGGGCACGTACAAGAAGTCTCACTTTACCTTGACTGTCTGTGTCTGTTTGGTTAAAACCTGCTTGTTCTTCACTCAGTGAAGTGATGTTTAAGCTTCAGCAGGAGTTGGCTCTCAAGGTTCCTGCAGTGAACAGGAGCCCCACATGACTAAAAAGTCTCTCACAGGCTGCAGACACAGGAAGTTTTTGTGTGGTCATGTGACTGCATGGCTACGTCTGATTAGTGAAATGGAGTCATGTGATTGTTGTTGCTACGTCTGATTGATGAAACGGAGTCATTGTTGCTACGTCTGATTGGTGAAACAGTCATGCAGTAGATCCACTGGCGACTTCTCTCCAACTAAAATATAGCGTATATAATGTGTAAATGGAAAAAACTAACGAGTCGAGTGTTGCCCAATGTAGCGGAGTAAGAGTTGCATTTCTTCTTCGCAATTACACTCAAGTAAAAGTAAAAAGTATGGTGCAGTAAAACTACTCGTAGAAATACAATTTTTTTAAAAAGTTACTCAAGTAAATGTAACGAAGTAAATGGAACTTGTTACTACCCACCTCTGACGAGGATACCAACAAAAAACATAGAAGGAAGGGTGAAGTATTTACAAGAATACAAATGATGCTTTTACTGTGGTTAATGGGGGTTTGTTTCCTATTGGTGGTAGTCAAATAGCAGACACGAGTCTAGAAAGGCACCTTAATGTGAGAGAGTCAGAGAAGCAGGCTTTACGAGTTTACAGTCGAGAGAGGAGGTTCTGGGTAAGAGAAGATGAGACAAACGAGGATACCAAGGAAATACCTAGGAGGCACACAAATTAATCGAGCAACTTTAGATCTCTAAATACTAATGAGATAACAAACCAAGTTACTTTCAAAGATGGGAAGTATTAGCAAGTATTAGCAAGAATATGAATGATGCTTTCACTACAGTTAATGTGGGCTTCACTTTCAAAGACAAGGAAGTATTACCAAGAATATGAATGTTTTCACAGTGGTTAATGGGGGCCCATCTCCCATTGGTGATAGCCAACAAGTAGACAGGGTGCAAGAAAAGCATCTCGACATGAAAAAATCTGAGAAGCAGGCTTTATGAGTTTGCAACCAAGAGAAGAAGCGATGGTTAAGTGAGGTTGAGAGAAACAAGGATACAGTGGCACCTCAGGTCACGAAAGTCTCGGAACACGTACAAATCGGGTTACGACCAAAAAGTTTACCAAACTTTTGCATCTGTTCACGACCACACACTTGGGTGACGAACAAGCCAGTTTCCCTTCCGGTTCGCACGCACCGATGATTTCCGCACGTGTTCAGTCTTTCCCTGTACATTGTTCTCGGTCAGACGTGCGTTCATGCAAGGTTAGTTTTCTTGGTTGTTTATGGTTAATTTTTACATAAATTAAGGATTTTTCAAATTTTCATTTTTTCAGCTGTGCTTAAAACTCATTAAAAAAAAGTGTTTACAGCGAGCGGTTCGTAAGACTGTAGCGTGAATTCTTGCAATGTTAGTTTTCTCTGTTCAAGGTCTTCTCAGTGTTATTCAATGTTTTTACATTTAGTTTACTATTACACTGTGCATTCTATGGTATACAGTAATTAACTATTTTTGTGCTTAAAAATCTTTAAATACAGTATATATATATTGTGTAGGATGGCTGGCTGTTTATCCCGGCCAATACCCCCAAGCCGGAGCATGGAGGTCCCCAGAAGACCAGCAGGGCATCACGGACAATGGAGTTTTTATGCACCGCCCTGCTGGATGCCATGGGGGCCACGAGAGGGAGCTGCAGGGAGGACCGAAGAGTTCTTTGTGCCCTATGACCTGGAAGTTCGTCATAGGAAGAGCGACGGGCTTCCAGGTTGAAAAAAAAGTACTATTTACCCTGACCCGGAAGGAATAAGGACTTGTGGACTGTTGGCTAGGAACAGTTCCGGGTCAGTGAGTATAAAAGGTCTGTGGGAGCTCCCAGACGGCGAGCTGAGTTGGGAAGCAGGGTGGCTAAGCGTCTGAGAGATTGGAGGTTTTGTTATTATTTATTGTTATTGGAGTATTTGAGATTGGAGGGTGCTTTGTGCACATTATTGTTATAATAAATATCATTATTGGACTTTTACCTGGTGTCTGACGTGGTGTCTGAGGGTGCAAGGGTGCGAGCATACCCTTAATTTACCACAATATATTTACACACAGCTCGTACGGTCTGCAACAGATTAATTGTATTTACATACAATCCTATGGGGGAAATTACTTCGGGTCACAACCAAATCGGGTTGCGACCAGAGTTTTGGAACGAATTACGGTCATGACCCGAGGTTCCACTGTACTGAGGAAAGGGGTAGGAAAAACACAAATTACCAAGTGTTGTTGGGTCTATAAATACATACGAGGAAACACCCAGAGTCCCCTTCAAAGACGGGAAGAATTAGCAAGAATAGGTATGATGTTTTTACAGTGGCTAATAAGGTCCCATCTCCCACTAGTAGTAGCCAAAAAGCAGACAGGTACAATTCTTCAAAGTAAAATCAGGCCAGCATGGCCATTCGATGGACTTTGAGGATGCAACCAAGGTGCCTCGAGATGACAGAGTCTGAGAAGCAGGCTTTACAAGTTTTACGATCGAGAGGCAAAGTGCCAAGCAAGAGAAGTTGAGACAAAACAGGATACTGACAAAAGGCGTTGGAGGAACGCAAATTATTGAGCGATGTTGGGTTTCTAAATATTAATGAAGCAACAACCATAGGAAGTATTCACAAGAATATGAATGATGTTTTCACGGTGGGCACTAAGGGTCTGCCTCTCATTGTTGGTAGCCAAAAAGCAGACAGGAGACGAGGAAGGTGCCTCAACATGATAACAGTCTTAGAAGCAGGCAATAAGGGTTCAGGATAGGGAGAGGAAATGCTGGGCAAGAGAAGTTGAGACAAACAAAGATACCGAAGACAGGCGTAGGAGGGCCGCAAATTATCGAGCAATGTTGGTTCTCTAAATACTAATGAGGTAACGACCCGAGTCGCCTTCAAACACGGGAAGTATTCACAAATGTATTCGCAAATGAATACAAATGATGTTTTCAGAGTGTGTAATGAGGGTCTGTCTCCTATTGGTGGTAGCCAAAAAGCGAACAGGAGGTGAGAACGGTGCCACAACATGGAAGAATGTGAGAAGCAGGCATCACAGGAAAACGTTGGAGAGGGGAAGCACTGGGCAATGGAGGTTGATACACACATGGACACCACAAAAAAGAGGTAGGAGGAATGCTGAAAGTATCTGTAGGACCAGAGATATGAAATAGTTTAAAATGAATTACCTGTAAGCGGATCTAGTAGATCAACAGAAATTAATAATAACAAATACAAGTTAGAAGCAATCTAACACATGCAAAAGGTATCAATGAATAAAATGGTAAAGAAATACACAAAACAGGTCAGCAGCAGGACCAAACTGCACCGGGTACTGCCGGGGGGATTGCATTCATTTCAAGTTTCCTCTGCTTCGGCCTCTGGATGGAGTCAGTAGGAAGTGGCGTCCATTTAAAGTTAAATCAGTCCAGCGCAGACTCTGGATGGACTTTGCGGAGGCAAGTATAGATGGGGCTGTCTGGTGTTACCCCGAAGCACCAAGAGGGGAAGCAGAAACTCGGCAGGCAGGCTTTAGTAAGGCACAGATAAATAACACGCAAGCCTTCACAAGAGGTCTGGATTAGATTTTATTTTCTTGATCCTTTATGCCGCTTCCTTTCCGGCAGCATCCGAGTGTTCTCTTTCTGAATGCAGCTCATTGTCAAGATACATCTTTATTACCCGGCTAAGCAGTGACACCTTGGCAAGCTGCTGTTGCTTTCCCGTTGATAAACTACCATGCCACGCTTTGCACAGATCGCCTTTTTCCAGCACACATCAGCTTTAAGGGTACAATAAATTATTCAGGCAGCTGATGGTCATTGTAATTAGACTCTATTGATAGACTGCCAACGTTCACGCCCAAAAGTCAATAGGACTAAGAAACCGGATACAAATATAGCCACACTGAATCAGAACTTAATAACTTTACGTCCACAAGAACAATGCCTGAATGCTAACCTGCAGGATTTGATTAGAGCTCCACCGCCAACTCGTATTGTTTTTGCCACCCTACTCCCCGAACATGTGCTGGCAATTTTCATTTGTGTCTTTATGCCTCTCTGGTCATTGCCTTATTAATTATTCAGCTCAGTAATTTTCATTTGTTTGCCTTTTTTGCAATGAACAAAAAGTATGGGAAACATGAGCTGTTTGGGTGATGCCCTCTGGATGGGCATTATAAAAAAAAATGACAATCACATAGATATGGTATATGCCAGTTATATCAACAGCAAGCAGGATGTCCTAGCTTTGCAACTTTTTTGGAGGGGTTGTATTGCACCTAACTATGAAAAAGCATTGCTTTCACCCCGATGATATAGTGCCTTTTTCCACACCACTTTCAGAAACAGACAAAATATGCCAACAGCAGCTTATATTATCATGTCAATGCAAAAATCCTGACAGCCGAGCCATTTATCTGCAGAATGATCCCCCCGCCAACCCGCCGACAAGCACCTTTATAGATGAATAAAATACTCACTTTGAAACGGCCCTCGGTGGGACACAAAAGGAAGCGACTGCCTGCTCCTTTTTTCCGACGTGCTCGGCCTCTCAGATCTCAGCGTAGATTTGCTGCACTTTCCTGAACGGGCTGCGAGCGATGCTGACTCCACTTTCTCCCGAAGCTCGAGTTGTTTTGGTGTTTGGAGGCGCTGCTCGGTAATGAGCGCCGGTGATTCAGACTCTGCCCATTTCCTCCAACTCCAGGGATTTGAATCCCCCGACCCAGCCTTAAATCTAACAAGAACCGACTGCTGTTAAGGAAAAAAAATAAATAAATACATGTAAAATAAAAGTCATGATGAGGCACAGATTTTCTTGTTACCTATTTTATTTTTCTCAGTGTATTAAAAGAAAAAAAATCAAAGCAGGCAATGGCTTCTAATATTCCAGATATCTCCATGAAGCTGCTGCTTATAATTAGATTGCTTGTTACTGTGAGTTGTTATATGGGGCAATCAGACCTGAGCCGCTGCCGCCGTCGCCACTGCCGTACCCGGCACCCGCTTTACATTTTCAATGGTGCAAGTGGAACTCGATATAAATGAAGCTGTCGAAGGAGAATTTTGCCAATTATGAGAATAAAAGCGGCAAGCAAACAGGTTGCAATTTTCCACACGCTGACAATTTGCTCTCAGCTTTATTAGACAACCCCTTGGAATCATGGCAAATGATTTACTAAAAAAAAAATGAGCAGGGGTGGGGGGGGTGGAGGACACGAGGTGTCATCTGTTTTTATTAGCAGCCTAAAAAGTACTGTGGCCTGTTGGGAGGTGTAAAAGCAATCCAAACTCCAAACACAACTACACACAAACACAATTCAGAAGAGCTCATCCACCTGACGCTAAGCATGGTCAGGCCTGGCCAGTACTTGGATGGGAGACCATCTAGGAAAAGCTTGGGCTGCTGCCAGAAGAGGTGTTGGTGAGGTCAGCCGGGCGCGCTTTTGTGGTCTGAATGTGGATCCCAATGCCCCATTTGCAGTGACGGGGGCACTGTGCTATAAATATGGCGCCGGCCTCCGGATGAGATGTAAAACTGAGGTCCTGACTCTCTGTGTCCATTGAAGATTTCAGGGCATCCTGCAGAAAGAGTAGGGTGTATTCCGATTTCCAGTCTAAATTGCCCTCCATGGCCTACTCATTCTGGACCCCTAATCATCCCCTGTCTCTAACTGGCTATCTGTCTCTTACCCCTTCACCACCTAACAACTAATGTGTGGTGAGCGTCATGGTGCCAAAATGGTGGCTGTCGCATCGTCCATTTGGCTGATACACATTAGTGGTGGTTGAAGTGGCACCCCACTCACAACAACATTTATTTCTATAGCACATTTTCATACAAATGATGTAGCTCAAAGTGAAAGTAAGGTCTGATGGCCAGGGAGGACAGAAAAAAACAAAAAAAAAACTCCAGACAGCTGGAGAAAAAAATCTGCAGGGGTTCCAAGGCCAGGAGACCACCCAGCCACCTCTAGGCATTCTACCTAACATAAATGACCTCGATCAGTCCTCATGGTTTTCAGGCTTCATATGGAAGAACTTGATGATGATGGTCATGTGGACCTCTAGCCTTCAACCCGTTAATGTAGGGAAAGCATGGTGCCCTGATCAGATGGTGGGGGTGAAGATCAGAACAGCAGAGAAAGTAGGGGTTAGTACAGATTTCGGAGCCACCATGAATCACTATGTAAAGTACTTTGAGTAGTGAGAGAGGTGCTATAGAAAGAATTATTATTATTATCATTTATTATTATTAGGATATGTAGTAGTAGTAGTAGTAGTACTATACTAGTATCTGAATCATTGAATGTTGGTGTTTCCCAAGCATTACAAGTGTGTTTGAACACTGATGAGGTTTGGGAATCCCATGTGCTGCTCACATCTCCTCCCTATTGGACCCTCAGCTCCTTCCAATGAAGGAGAAAACTGATAAACTGTAATGACCTGCAAATGTTGCCTCCCATGAAGGCAGGCAGCTTGGGACTGAGAGTAGGTTGAGATACTCCTCACTTGTCTACAATTCTCTCTGACAGGTCCCTGTGCTCAATTGGGGTGAGCGTCCAGGCACAAAAATGGCGGCCATCACATTATCCAGGTGGGTGCTACACTTTAGTGGTGGCTGAAGTGTCTCCCCACTGTCTATGGAAAGAGCTTTGAGTAGTGAGAAAAGCGCAATATAAATGTAAAGAATTGCTAAATCCAGTGCTTTTATTTACAATAACGTGTACCTTCTATAGGCATTCTTCCCTCGATGTCTGCAGAACTTTAAGGACCTTTCAAACTGGACTTGAAGTTATTTTGGAGGAATCAAGTGGACAGAACTGGGCAGGTTCGTTGAGCTGTTCTTGTCCACATTGTTCTAATGTTGTAATATCAACAGTCTCTCCCTTTTGCTCTTTCCTCTTTCTTCCACTCCTCCCAGTCAAGTGTTGTCCGTCTCCTCTCCCGACTCCAACAACAGGCCTAATGAAAACAGATACAAATATGGACACACTGAATCAGAACTTAATAACTTAGCGTCCACAAGAACAATGCTTGAATGCTAACCTGCAAGATTTGATTAGAGCTCCGCCGCCAACTCGTATTGTTTGTGACACCCTTCTCCCCGAACGTGTGCTGGCAACTTTCATTTGTGTCCTTATGTCTCTCTGGTCATTGCCTTTTTCACTCTTTGAGGGCTAATTATTCTTTTTCTTTCTATTTTGACCAAAGGCTGAATATTTTTTCCAAAAAACTCAGTTTTCTGAAAGGCACATGAAGCAATGGTTTCATAAAATGTAATCGACAGCCGGGAATCTTCTTAAGGGAAGAACTGGAGGAAGGAGCTTGCATGGGGCAGTACCTTCCCTGGGACGACAGAGGGCAGTACCCCTGGTTTGCTGCTGTACCAAGAGTTTTGAGCATGGAAATTTAACCCTGCTGGGGGGCCAGTGGCCACTGCCAGGGGCCTCTGCAGGAAGTACGCCTGGAAGGAGATCACGGGACACCTGAGGCACTTCTGGGTGCACTATAAAAGAAGCCGCCTCGCTCCATTTGAGGAGTCAGAGTTGGGAGGAAGAGGACAAAGCTTGAGGGAAGAGTGGAGGCGGAAGAGAGAGGAAAAGACAGAGAGAAGGCTAAATGCATTATTGTGTTACACTGTGCCGTGTACTGTGCATGGGTGGTAGGGAACCAAGGGAAAGTGTTTCCCACCTGTAAATACTGTAAAGTCTTGTGTGTGTTACTGGACTTGGGGCTGTGTCTGTTGTGTTGGGGAGCTGAAGAGCGTGAATCAACATAAAATATTTATGAATGACAAATGTCACTGTGTTTATGTTCCATGAGCCTCTACACCATGTGAATTCACATACCTATTACATAGCATATCCCTGCTAGGTATAATAGCGTTAGAAACAGCCAATGGCGTGCAGTGCTACATTACACTGCTGGCAGAATGTGTTACACTGGGGTTGAGCATCTCTTACTGCATACTGTGACCGCTGTCACCATTCGAAGGCTGCTGATAGCGGCCGCTGACCACTGCGCAGTTGTGTTTGCGTAGATGGCAGCAAGTGGAACAAAGTCGCAACACAAACTCTAAAGTGTAATCAAAAAGGCAGAGCAAAAGGTCACAAAAATCCAGTAATATCAAGAGAACAACAAATACAGGAGAACGCACCGCCAGCACAGGCGCATTCAATGAACCGCAAGGGACTATGGGTTTTCCTAAGTCTTTCAATGGCTGAGGGCAGTCAACTTGAAGTTGATGGGAAGGTGGTCCTGCTGTTTGGGGGACCAATCACAAAACACAAGGAGCAAAATAAAAGATACTTTGATACAAAGAAATTAATATAATTAGCAAAGTTATCATAAAACACAAACCTAATAGACATAAATGAGATTAGGGAACTCCTGGCTAAATCGCCCACCATGACCTGATTTCCTCTGGCCCCATAATCATAACTTGTCTCTTATTGACTAATCTTCATTTCCATGCTTGATTAGAAAAAAATCCTTGCCAATAGCAGACCTTATTTAATTTCATGACTTGTTAGGGATTCAACCCTGCAATGTCAGGTCATTCTTACATCACAGATTTTTTTCCTGTCTAAGGATAACATCCAAGTGATCAAAAGCCTAAAACAGATCAGGAATTTTTAGTCCTCTACTTTTTTCTTTTTGGCAAGTCATTTTTTTCTATCTATCTTATAGTGCCTTTTATGTCTATCTATCTATTATATAGTGCCTTTCATGTCTAGCTTTTATATAGTGCCTTTCATATCTACCTATCTATGTATTATATTGGGCCTTTCAATTCTGTCTATCCATCTATTATACAGTGCCTTTATTATCTATCTATCTATCTGTTATATAATGCCTTTCATGTCTGTCTATCTATCATAAGGAAGTAATGAAAGAAGTAATGAATGATGTGGGCATTTTGTCACGAATGTCACACATAATTGGGTACATAAAGATGAAGGCAGAGTGCTTTCCTTTATCCTTTTTTCGTCTACAGAGAATGGATCTTTAGAAATGAGCTTTATGTATTTATAGGTTGCAATGAATCATGCTAATAGCTTTTTATAGAAGTTCAATGAAATGTTGAGAGGGTCCTCTAAAATACATGGATCTGTGGACGGTCTTTCTCCAGAATTATCAATACTGTTAAAAAACAATCTGATTGCACTAATTGTGTTAAACTGATTTGTAAGCAGAAGACGTGTTCATTTTGTAACACTAGAAATAAATGAATGAAGTGGCCATTTTCCCAATAGAGGGTGATTTAAGAACAATGTGATGACACTGCGGTCTCGGAATCGGACATCTTGATACCTTCACAATGACTTTAATGAAACAAATAAACTTTCCTTTCATTTTTGTAGTTACATTTTTACTGGTGAGACTCACTGAAGGTGCCACACCAGTTGGGACAGTTCTCTCCCTGTTATCAGATCCCAGTCACCCCTGCTGTGGTCAGATGTAATATCATATTCAGGGGTGAAATGACAAGGCGATCACCTCAGCGGCATTTTGATTTGACATTTTTAGGACATGGTAATACTGTAGTGGCCAAGAATCTTACAGGTCCTCACTCAGTTACTTTCATGTTCGATGGTAACTTTTCCCCCATAGCTCAGTTATCATTGCTGTCCCGTGCAGTACAAGAGCAGGATAAGATGGCCAACAGGCTCAATGTGAATGCATGTCAAAGGTGCTCCATACCCTGAACACCAGCAGCGGGCTGTAAAGCAGTGTCTGACCAGCCATGATATTTATGTCTTGCTGAATGCTTCAGGATGCTGCACTGTTGTTTAATAAAGGCTTCCTGATGGACATCATGGACTTGCTTATTCCCACATCAGGAAAACAAAACACGACATGACAATAATCCATCAATTCTCCAGAACTGGGTTGCGGGGCAGCTGGAGCCTAGCCAAGCAAAGGGTGCAAAGCAGGAACAATATCAGGAGAGGGCATCAGTCCAGCACCATCTTTAGGGGATTGTTTACTCAGGCTAAGCCCCACCAAATATCAAGCCGAAGACCCCATCCCCAAACTATGTTGTTGGGCACATACTTACTTTATGGATTTCAGGGAGTTTATCACCATGTGGTGTCTCATTTGGACAAAAAAAGCCCAGAAAGTGAGCTCCACGCCAGACCTGACACGAGATTAATGAAGGCATAGCAGCCCTAGATGTTGCCCGTTTGCGCCATCGAGCGCTGCTTTAGTTGCATTTTCATTCTGTTCCTAAGGAGGCTAGCGAGTACAGATATAAACCCTTTACACATACTTTTAGGATGTACTGTACACTGGGGCAATTCAGGAGGACTGCAAAATGGCAAGTATTCTGTTATATAGGCTAGTAATCTTAACGTACATCACAGGAAAATTAATGGAAGGAATTATTAAGGAAAAGATTGAGCAACAAATGGCAAGAACAGGAGTTTTACTGAACAGTCAACATGGGTTCAGAAGAGGGAGATTGTGCTTCACTAACATGCTGGGATTCTATAAGGATCCAATAAAAGTATATGATCAAAGTGGAGCGTATGATATTATTTATCTGGACATTCAGAAAGCATTTCATATGGTGCCACACGAGAGTGTGGGCATCAAACTAAAAGAAATGGCAAAAGAAATGGCAGTTCAGGATATGGTGTGTAGATGGGTATACAATTGGCTCAGACACAGGAAGCAGAGGATGATGGTGTGAGAAACCTTAGCAGAACTGGGTGATGTTAAGAGTGGTGACCAGCAGGGGGAAGTGCTGGGGCTGCTGTTGTTTTTAATATTTATCAATGATTTAGATAGAAGTACAAATAACAAGCTGGTTAAGTGTGCAGATGATAACAAGCTAGGTGGACTGGCAGATAATCTGGAATTTGTTAAATCATCACAGAGGGACTTGGACAGCACACAGGCTTTGGGCGATTTGTGGCAGATGAAGTTTAATGTCAGTAAATGTAAAGTATTGCAAATAAGAAGTAAAAATGTAAGATTTGAATACACAATGGGAGGTCTGAAAATCGAGAGCACACCTTATGAGAAGAATTTAGGAGTCGTTGTGGACTCTAAGCTAGCAACCATCAAATAGTGTTCAGAAGCCATTAAGAAGGCTGACAGAGTGTCAGGTTATATGGCGCCTTGATGTGTGGAGTACAAGTCACAGGAGGCTCTGCTGAAGTTTTATAACACACTGGTGAGGCCTCATCTGGAGTACTGAGGGTGTAGTTTGGGTCTCCAGGCTACAAAAAGGACATAACAGCATAGGATAAAGTCCAGAGAAGAGCAACAAGGCTGATACAGGGCTACAGGGGGATGAGTTATGGAGGAAGATTTAAAGAGCTGAGCCTTTACAGTTTAAGGAAAAGATTAAGGGAATATTAATGAAGTGTTTAAAATTATGAAGGGAATCAGTTCACTGGATCAAAGCTGCAATTTTGAAATGATTTCATCAAGAACACAGGGGCACAGTTGGAAACTTTCACACAAACGTTAGGAAGTTTTTTTTCCACACAGAGAACCACAGACACGTGGAATAAGTGACCAAGTAGTGGCGTGGACAGTAGGACTTTAGGGACCTTTCCAAACTCGACTTGTTACTTTTTTTAGAGGAATTAGCTGGACAAGACTGATGAGCTTTGTTGGGCTGTATGGCCTGTTCTCGTCCAGGTTGTTCTCATGTTAATTAAACGGGGCAACCAACATTTATTTCAGATCCCATGTCATACCTCGAACAGCCACATCAGGGATGCTAAAGCCAGTGCTTAACTTGTGCTGGAGCAGCTCTAGCGTCTCTAATTTTGAGTCCTGTGAACCACAAGCTCCAAATCCGCTCCAAGATGGTAATCTTTTCCAGTCATCTGCAGCGGCAGACCTACATTTTTGGGTCCCTGAAGCTGGAGCTCTTATGAGGAACCCCTTCGCAAACCAGCAATGAGCTCTGGGTGCCCACTGTCATCTTCTTCAATGGGGTTGTTCCATGTCAGATCACCAAAATTTTTTTTAAAAATTGAACCTCTACATCTTGAGCATGGGAAAGGCACTATATATGTAAAATTATTATTATTATCTCAGATTTTGATTTCAATGGCTATACTGGATTATCTCACATGTCAGACACTGGTGTGAATAAAATGATCCTCTGCCTTACAGGTTTCAGGTTATGACGGGGATGAAAATTAAAGTCAGCCTCCATCCAGCCACCTGTTACTTCAGTTTAGGATTGTTGGTGGGCAGTAATTCAGGATCCCTCTCTGGATGGAACTCAAATTACAAATCCACACACAAATCCATTCCACACTTACCAGTCTGAGTCATGTGATTACAAATGGGTTGGGATTCAGCGGTGAAGAGAAGGCGCCTATCGAGGAAATCAAATGATGTCCACATTGACGTTAGCCTTATAAAAACAGGTTCTCATTTTTTTTTTTTTATTTTGCAGGCCTTTCATTTATTTTAAGAGTGAGTTGATTTCATATTGAATCAGCAAGAAGCAGGCCAAAGAAATAAAACAGGCTGCTCTGATCGATAGTGGTGTGGTGTTTTTTTCGGGAACGGTTTGATGTCGCTGTTAGACATTCACAGAACACAGCTGGCATAATATTGAATTGTAGTTACATTTTTCATTGCACTTGGGCTTCTTCAAATGTCGGCATTTGTTCCGGAGCAAGCTTACAACATTGAATAATGCTTACATATCAGGAATGAACGGGCCAGGACAGCCATGCATCTCCACCCTCCGTGAAAGTGGCAAAGCCTGATTCAGGAAAATGGATTGTAATTTCCGCCTTGTTGTTTAACTTCAGCACTTTTGGACAGATACTGAAATTCCACAGTTGTCTGCCAGTCTTATCCTATCCTAATTAACACTCCTGAGATGAAGCTGGACAGCATTTCTGGGGTTTTTATTTTATTTTCTCTAGGTGTATCAGTCAGGGTTGTAGTGTTACTTCTATTATTATGCAATGCGGCCTGCGCTTTACAAATGGCACTGGCTGACAGCCATTTATCATGTGTGAGGCTTCTAAAATGATGCGCATTCTGATAACCCGTCTTTCTTTAATGCAGGCAATTTTATGCAAAGTGCCTAACTTGACTATAATGGAGCTGGGTGTCATTTTAAAGTCTCTTGGAAAATTATCAGCTTATGAAGCGCATTTATTCATTTGTCTCTCACGTCGAGCAGAGTGTGCCACTACTATTATTTTCCTGCCCCCAGGCACACTGTAAGGTGTCACTGGCACTTCTATAATACGCCAATTTTCCTGAGGTTGTTTTACCCCGTCGATGCGACTGCTACCATTTAACGGGAGTCTCTTCAGAGGAAACAGGGGTGGTTAAGCTGCAGATACCTGCACAATTATCTCTTCCTTAGGGCAAAGTCTCCACTGAGCATGACGTTAAAATCTGGGGTGCTAATGATGGGTTTTCAGAGGATCACATCCGCACGACGTGGGCTTTATAGTGTGCCGGCGCAGGGTATGTTGACATGAAAGAATTTGCCGTTTACAGCTTCCAGCTGCCAAAAGTGGCCACTCGGAACTTAAGAATAACAGTGTTTAAGACCTCCTGCCTTTAAGACTATTCTGCACAAACGCATTCACCTGGATTGGGTTAGAAATGGTGTGGGAAGCTGGCTAAGGAACTGGACTGCAAAACACAAGGATGATGCTTTAATCCCTAATCTTCTCGAGAAAGTATTCAGATTATAAACACATGAGATGTTTTCTGTGGAAAGAAGCCATGTAAAACAAGGGAACGTGGGCCCAGATTAACCACATGTATCCAGCAGGGGGCGCTTGTTCCCTGGGATCATGTTCTTTATTGATGCAGAACAGACATGAGCCATACATATTCCTTTAGCCTGCTGTCAGAGGAGGGCCGCAATCATCATCTCTAATGCGAGCCAACCAATTCACCCCATTTACACTTCTGTTTCACGACTCGCTAAACCCACTTCAGGTCATAAGGTCGCTGAACTCTCGGTAACCTTATCTTACTGCCCTGTGCTGTACCCATCTGTTGGTTTATGACTAATTCTGATGTTTTAACTACTGTTAAAACTGTGTGGTAAATACATCTTAAAAGGTCTGTTTTGTTCTACGTCCATTAGGTTATTCTTCAGTTACTCTTGTTTATTGTATTATCTTACTGCCTGTACAAGCTTCCCTGCACCCAGACCCTCCACTGAGTCAAAGCAAAGTGGAAGAAGAATCAAAGGAAACACCAAAGAAACACACAAGGGTTGAAGATAACAAAATGTAAGCCTCCTGACCTTTCTATTTACACTCTGCTTGGTTCTCCTTACCATTACTGCCTTCTCTCCTCACTTCTGTCCTCTTTATCTATTGAGCCATGGACAATGGCTACCTCCTAACCCTTCCAAAGTAATGATTTTCAAGTGGTTAACCAAGAAGCATTCAGAAATCTTCTGGTACCCTTGAAGAACTTCCACTCGCAGCAACCAGGTTTCCTTTATGGCGTACCAAATCAAATACTCCTGATAACTGTAAGTGTTCTTTAGTGGCCTGGGGTACAATAAGAAGGGTGACAAACCTATCATTACCTGTCCCATCTTCACACCATCTATCTATCTATCAAATAGCACCTTTCATATCTATCTGTCTATCTATCCATCTGTTATATAGTGCCTTTCTATCCATCTATGTATCTGTCAGAAAAATTAGCACTCGTTGGAGTGCATCCCTTTAGTGGGCAAATTCAATATAAGTAAGTAAGCTCTAGCAGGTTGCTCTTGCTAGTAATGATGCCTCCTTCTAGGACACCATGGGGTTTTACGGCAGATGGACCAGAAAGGGCGACATGAAATGCCTTCACCAGGCAGCTTCTCAGCACTGCGGGAAAACGAGATGACGGAGTTTGTGGCAGTGCCCTCCTCTTGTCTCGGCAGGTTATTTCATACCTCGACTGAGCCTGCGAGGGGGTCCTCTGATGCGCATGCACGAGTCATCTGTCTATTATATAGCACCCTTCACATCCATCTTTCTATTATATATGTCCTTTAACTTCTATTTATCTATCTAGCTATCTGTCTATCTATCTATCTATTATATAGTGCCGTATTATAGCTAATTTATTAAATTTATGTGTGGAGTAAAAGGAATGTACTGGGGGAGTAGTGGTGGATTATGTAATAATAAACTTTATTTTTTATGAAATTGTGGATTATTTATTAACTGTGTCTGCGGTGGGTTGGCGCCCTGCCCGGGGTTTGTTTCCTGCCTTGCGCCCTGTGTTAGTAGGGATTGGCTCCGGCAGACCCTTGTGACCCTGTGGTTGGGATATAGCAGGTTGGATAACGGATGGATGGATTATTAACTGTGTATATTGATGTGTTGGTGTTTTCTATTACTAAGCACAATAAAGTTCATTTTAAACATTAATACCTATCTATCTACCTACCTACCATTGTGCCTGAGAGCACACACAGGTCTGCTGTGTTAACATAACAAAACCTGCTGCTACACATTTATGGATTTTCCTGCAACACGCACATTCTAAATGAAGTTCAATGAAACAAAGCCTAGTAATTGCGAAAATATTTCTCTGCTTTGTAAAGGTCAGCCCTTCCCTCGCGTATTGATGTTTCCTCCTACACACATAATTTTTTTAGGGCCTTAATATATGCCAGAATTTATAAGGGTACAATGATGATTTCCTGTCATGATGACAAAGGAAAGTTATTGTTAATTTTATGTATTTATTTATTTATTTGGTTGTTAGTTTATTAATCATCCTTCAGTGAATTCCAGCATGTTTTATTCCTCTGCCCAAAGAAATCTCACTGTGTCACGTTGTTCAACGAAGGTGCAGCCCCGCATGTTCATTTGACTTTGGCATCAACTAGAATAACGGCAGAGTGCTGCATTGAGTCTGTTCAAATTACCCATAAGCCACCATGAATGCGTTGTTTTGTGGCAGCCGTGGAATTTTCAAATTTCCTTTATTTTTGGATTTACCCTCGTGTGTAATTTCCTCAAACTTCTGCCTAACACTGTATCTAGCATCTTGAATCATAATTTCTTGTCAGTGAACTTCCCTTTTCAATGCAGTATTCGTCATGAGATGGCTTACTTCATAAATGTACCAGTATGGCTGTGCGTGCACTACATGAATGGTGTAAGTCGAGTGGGGTGAGGTGGTAGTTGCGGTTAATTCTGCAGACCTCATAATTTCAGAGGACAGAAAATCAAATGTCCGGGAGTTTTCTGTTTCCTCTTACAAAAAGATGTTGTGCAAACTCCACAGAGACACTGAGCAATCAAACACTAGCTCATATAATAAAGAAGCAACACAGCTGTGCCACTACGCTATGTATGAAACAGAATGCTTTTCACTTTTCGATATTTCACAAAATTGTAGTATGGCGCACTATTAATCTCTTCTAATGGAGGATAATTGGATTAAACGTCTCTGCTGACCTGGAGGCACCTGGGAATTCCTTGGGAGGAGCGCCTGACGCTGTTGCTAGGGGCAGAAAAGTCTGATCGGCCCTGTACAGGCCGTTACCACCGCGACCCTCACCAGGAGGAGAAGACGGAAGATGAGACGGAGATCAGGCTTTTTTTTTGTCTAACTAAGGATTTGTTGAGTCATGTGAAACAAAATATAAAGAAGCCAAGTTCGACCCTATCAATAAGCACAACAATTGTAGCCATTTTCCCATTTCCCTGTATAATGCAATTCAATTTATTCCTATAAAGGGTACTCCCTCTTATCAGCTTGGAATGTTCATTCATTTCAATTTACATTCACTTCGGCTGCATCATGTGCAAGAGAGCGACCAACTCTGGTTTGAGACCCCCTCAGCCCACACTTGTAATGTGGGAGGAAAGGGAAATATCTAGAGAAAGCATGAACTCAGAGGGAGCTGAGAATGACCAGACTAGAGCTGAAAATCCATCTCCAGAAACGTGTGAGACTGCAGCAGCTATGCTACCCATTTACAAATGTACAAATACGTTAGAACAGGCCATTACACCCAACAAATCCAATCCACCTAATTTACCTAAAATAACATCAAGTTGGGTCTCAAAGTCCTACCCTCTACCACACAACTTGGCTGCTCATTCCAAGTGTCTGTGATTCTCTATGTGAAGAAAAACTTTCTTACATTTGTGTGAAATTTAACTAGTGTCTGTTTGTCCTTCCTTATTCTTGTTTAACTCATTTTGAAGTCACCGTCTCAATCCAATTTTAAACACTTCAGTTGTGTCTCCTCTTAGTCTACATTTGTTGAAGATGCAATGGTTCAACTCATTCGTCTCTCCTCAGAGCTCAGACCTAGCAGTCCTGAATCAGCCTTGTTGCCTTATCTGTGGACTTTTTCCAGTGCTGTTAGGTCTTTTTTTATAACATGAAGATTAGTGTTGATTGGTGAAATTCGCCCAAAGCATCTGGGGGGTGAGTGCAGTTATGTGGTCACACTCCCAATCCGTAGTGGGGAAGCAGGAGCCGTGCCAGTAGGTAAAGATCTTCATTTACCAGGAGATCCACATCCCTACCCTCACCTATAGTTAAGAGCCTTGGGTAATGACTGAAAGGACGAGCTCATAGGCACAAGCAGCCGAAATGAGCCTTTTCCATAGGTTGTCTGGGCTCTCCCTTAGAGCCCAGGAGAGAAGCTGCTGACACAGATATGGACGCCTCCCAGATGTATTCCCGCACGGGACAGTTGGGAGGAGACCCTGGTGAAGACCCAGGGTCCATTGGGAGATGGCCTGGAAACGCTTTGGGATCCCACAGTGTGAGTTGACAATTGTGGCTGAGGAATGAGACATATGGGCCTCGCTACTAAGATTGTTGCCCTCATGAACCTGGTCTTGGATGGCCTATATAAAATGAGGCAAATTTTTTCACAGTGAGTTGGCTGGGTTTGCGGAGGTGTCATTTGCAAAATTCACCATGCAGTTGGCATAGACAAACGTTTTGTTCCAGTAGCCAATGAATGCTTTATGCGACTAGCATGACATCAGCAGCCATGTTGAACAGGGATGTCACTACCTGCCAGATTTGCATTGCACATGCCTACTGTAAGTACATTATTTTATTTGGGATACATTAGCTGACCATAATAAGAATACTGTTTTTACTCATGTACCATGCGCACCCTAATTTTTACAAAGAAAATCACGAAAATCGTTTTTCTCCGTGTATGACGCACGTTGTGATTGTATAGGAAGCATTTAGAGCACGTTTTTCACGAAAAGCCCTTCTGTTTTTGTTGCATGACAAAAGTTTTTCTTTCTTCCGTCGCCAATCTTGAACACATGACTCTGGAACACCGTACTTGTGACCTGCAGCCCGATTTCCTATCTAATCTGCTTCCAAAATCACTTTTAGTTTCTCTCCCGCCATGAAGGAGTGTAAACACTTGCTACTATCCATGCTGAATGACGACGCCAAACTGATTCAGAAACAAGAGCGAGAGCGCAAGCGAGAGAGAGAGCGAGTAAGAGAGAGAGAGAGAGAGAGTGTGAGCAAGTGAGTGAGAGAGAGAGCAAGCAAGTGAGCCCAAATGGAAGAAAGTAAAAATTACAGAAATACATTTCCTCGTGTATGATGCACACCTGATCTTCTAATGCTAATTTTCAGGAAAAAATGTGCGTGCGGTACATGCATAAATACAGTATTATGAAAAATGCTCCTTTGTTCTGCATAGATCCAGTACATAATGTGTCCTCACTTCTGGATTAGGCATGTTATGTTTCTCGCTATATAGCGAAGATTGGGTAGTGTCAGAGATTTTATGTCAGGGCAGCGTGGTGGTGCAGTGGTAAGCACTGCTGTTTCACAGACATATTTTTGGCCACAATAATTGGTCCAGCATAGTTGGCAGATGCTTCAATAACCCTCAGAGACACTAAACCTCCTGGGGCACAGACGTCTATGTCAATACGGTTATTCCAGAGTCACACTCAGTGTGATGTTTAATGAGCCAATTTATTGTATTAGCTCAAATAACTCCTGGGACTGTACTCTGTCATCTCATGGATAAAACAACATAAAACCATAAAAAATAATGAACATGTCTATGAAGTTTACCACTGTATGGTAACTCATCAGTATTCATGAGTGGGGTGGTGCCTTCAACCAAAACACATAATGGTGTGTAAACAAGAAACTGGCTAAAGAATTAGTTGATTTGCACAATAGTGATGAAAATATGAACTGACTTGGATATGGCTCTGTATGACCGAACTGCCATGATATGTCCAGTGAACTTGGTCACCTGAAGGTTCACCATGGTGTAAGTAGGTGTGTGATAAAAAGGCAAAATGATTGTGATCAAGTAGAATGGCAAGAAAGATGCGAGTCCTTAATCACGAGGGCTTTGAGCTGTGGTAGACCACAATAACACATGGGGCACATCTATCAAGCGGATAAGCTTCTACCATCTAAAGCTCAAGCAACAGAAAAAATATAAGAGAAGTGCACAGAGAAACAGGCTTCTAAGCAGGATGTTCATTTTCTGAGTTTTTCTTCGAGGTTGGGGGCAAAATTTTTTTTTTTAACTATTTGTGTTCTGAATTGAGTCTGGAGATGTTCATGTTCTGAGGTTCTACTGTATCTGATATTAGTTGCATTTAAGTATCAAAAATATAAGGAAATGCTGGATCTCTTCCCATTTTATATCCATCCATCCATCTATCCATTGTCGAAATCTTCTTATCCAGAGCAGGGTCAGAAGAAAACTGGAACTGATCCCAGTAAGCACTGAGCACAAGGCAGGAACAATCCCTGGACAGGACGAAAGTCCATTGCAGGAAATGCACACACACACACACACACACACACACACATTAGAGGCCAATTTCCCATCATCAATCCACCTAACCTGCATGGTGTTAGACTCTGGGAGGAAACCAGAGGGCCCAGTGGAAACGCATGTAAAAAAAGGATGAGAACATGCAAACTTCATGCAGGGAGCACTCAGAACAAGAACCCCAGTCTTCTTCTTACAAGGCAGCAGTGCTACCCCCATATTATAAAGAGCCCGAAAAAAATCTGAAATAATTCAGACTGCCTTCATTTTGTTTGTGAGTCTTATTACAGTCACCCAAAGTCTGGGATAAGCAAACTGCAACACAAGCAGACATCTTAGTGATTGTGTTTTTGATAAAGTGCAGTGTTCAATCATAACCTTTCATCCGATGGCCAAAAATCCCATTGAACTTTCTTCCGTTTGAATTCAGAGTCACTGCTGTGTCTTCGGCAGAGTCGTCCTGTGTGTGTTTATTCTCTTTGCCACTCTCCCATAAATGTGCGACTGGTAAAGTCTCCCAGATTCTGCCTGCACCCTTTCCTGTCTGAGACACTGTAGCTCATTGCTCCTTCAGGGTTCTCTCCTTCACATCTTTTGATGGCCTCCCTCATTCATCTTCTTCAGAGATTTTCAGCTCTGCCATACACTTTCCATTTCTCCTTGATTGATTTAACTGGATATTCTCTGACTTGGATATTTTCTTGTCTCCATTTCCTTGACTTGTGCATTTCATAGAGTGGCTCCGAGTGTTCTGCTGTCTTCATTGTGTAGGTTAGTCCACCATACTAACGCCCTACAAGTTGGGTCTTCCACATTCAGGTGCATTTTCATTTACAGTACATTTATTTGCTTAGTTGATGCTTTTATCCAAAGTGTCTTACAAAGGAGGACAGTCTAATCAAGAAAACATCAATCAGGGCGGTGACTGCTTGGAAAACAAGTGTTACAGGCCAAGGTGGCAAAACTGATCACCACAAGTGAAGACCTCAGAATGAAAATACAAGCAACTTACACTTCCTAGATTACAAAAACCAGCTAATGTCAGTTAGACATAAATTCACCAAACAAGAGGGTCTTCAAACATTTCTTAAACACATAGAGGGAGTCCAGAAGCTACAAGTGAGAAGAGTCCGCATACCCTGCAAATGTGACATCTCCAGACGCCATTCATCATCAGACCTGAGTGGTCAAGAAGGAGTACAGAACCTCACAAGAGTCTCCATATACAGTATATAGATACCACTGACTAGTCCATAACCAAGCTTCATTGATTTGAACTCCATATGTGCCATTACAGGAAGCCATTGCAGGGATCTGAAAAGAGAAGTGACATGGGTGCACCTCCGCTGGTTGAACACCAGACGTGTCCCTGCATTCTGAGTCATCTGCAGCAGCTTGGCGACACATGCTGGTGGCTCCTGCCAGCAAACACTCTAGAGGTGAAAAGGCCAAAACATGGACCAGGAGTTGTGTAGCATACTGTGTAAGAAATAGTCTGATCTTGCAGATGTTGTACAGAGTGGTTATCAATCACCACTGTAAGGCTGCGAACCAACTTGGATGGTGTTAGTGATATTGAACCAAAATGAACAAAGATGGGGTGCACTATAGATAGACGAGCTGGGATAACACGAAGGTCCATCTTTGCCAGGTTGAGCTAAGGATGGTGTTCTTTCATCCACTTTGCAATATCAGTGAGACATGCAGAGATTCTAGATGATTCCGAGTGGTCTGCTGGAGGGAATGACAAGAAGAGCTGTGTATCATCAGGGTAGCACTTATAGGACAGACAATGGCACAAGGTGACAGGGCCTAGTGAGGAGGCATATGGAGAGAAGAGCAGCAGGCCCAGCAGTGGTTCTTGGGGTCATATCTCTTTGCCATGACACATGGTAGGATTTACCAAAGAGGTGGGACTCACATCTGAGGCCAGTCCTAGCGAAGCCAATGTCAGAGAGGGTGGCCAGGTCATCTAATGGTTGAACTGTAGTGAAACCACTAACAGGTGACCTTCAGTGAATGATGATTTAACTTTTAAAACCAATGGGCTGTTCCTGTGATGATGTAGGGGTGTCATATTACACTTACAAGATCAGTTATTCTCTTTTTTGCATTTGTAAATTAATTTATATCACTTTCTATCAGTTTTCAGTTGAAATTTAAGGTTCTTACCCTGTTGATCAGTGTCAAAAAGCCATCTTAAATCCACTAGAATGCAAAAGCTTGCAAGCGGGGCACCCTTTTAACAGACATTTAGTAGACAGGAGCGTCCTACAGATGTGAGTCCAGAAGGGTGGAAAGTTTGCCAAGCTATTCTCAGTTCATTGAGTACTTTGGGTTGTCCTGCTGTTGTGCAGATCTCCCCTACATGGAATTTTATGAAAGGAAAACTCCATTTTGTGCATTTTGGCCTCTGCCTTATTCTTGATATTATTATTCTCGGGGTGGATTAAGATCGCCCCCTATTTGCCAGCTATCCGTCCATCCATTATTGCATGCATCTCCCTTAATCAACTTCAGGGTGGCCTAGTGCTTCAAGTCTTACCCCGACTGAAAGTCTTCATGAGAAGCGTGGCAGGTATCTGATGATGACGATTGTTCTCCTGGGTATCAAGTCCCGGTTCTCCTCCATATTGTTACATTCAGGTTCTTTTTATTAGCCTCATCCAGAGAATTTTCCTGTCATTTCTTGTCAAGATGAATGTGCCGTACATTCATTTGTGTGCATGTGTGAGCACATTTGAAAGAGAAAAAGAAAAAAAATAAATAAAAGACCCATTATTTTGCTCCTTGAGTAACTTTGTAAAATGAAAAAGCTTGAAAACCTTTTTTTCTTTCCTCCATGAAAAGTAATAAAGTTCCTATTTTCCTTGCCTAAAGGAATTACTCCGCTGTGTGCCACCAAGAGTGATGAAAAAGATGAGAGATGTCACCATTTGTAACCCGTGCCTTTCCAACTGGAGGAAAATGGGCCTGGCAGATTTGATGGATTTTGTTAGAAGCTGAAATTGATAGCAAATAAGAGAATATAAATGAGCGACCGTGAGATCTGTCCTTATTAATTAAACCGCGGCCAATATGTGGGCATTGTGGCTGAACAGCTGAGGCAGCAGGGACACGGGTTCAATCACCGCTACCGACTCGCCAAGTGAACCTGATCCGCCAGTGCTCATATGTTACACAAGGCCAAAAAAAAACACGGCAAAGATCCTTGGAGAAGCAGGCATTAATGAAAGGTGCTATACAAGTACGGCTAAAAAAAATAAAGCAGTCTGAAATAAAAGAAAGCATCCTAAGTAACAATCTCCCATTGAGTATACTGTAATGAGCCCCAAATTGGAAGGACAGAGGCCCATACTGGGTAGTGGTTCAGCCCAGTACCAAGCTCATTTATTGAACAACTGTGAGCAGGAAGAGCTGAACAAGAGTGGTGACTTCACCCTCTCACAGCCACGGGAAACAGCAAAATCAACCTGTGTGGATTAACAGCACTTAACAGTTGACCAGGGCAGGTCTTGCAAAGCAGACACTGACTTGTGGCAATGGTGGCACTCTATAGCAGTGCCCTATTTCAACTCACTGAGCTCTTCAAAATGACCCAACGTTTGTCAAAAGAGATGGCGCCGCTATGTTCTTGATTTTTACAATTTGCACTTCGATAACCCGAATATTCACAGAAAACATATTTCTAAAATGCCATGATTATCAGAGGTAGATTTCTCTGCCAATAACCCGAAGATGCGGCCATGTGAACCCAGAGATGGGTTACAGCCACACTACCTGCACTTCAGAAGAGGTGAGCCTGTTTGGGCCCAGCAAGCACTTGGATTTGGAAGACCATCTAGGACAGGGTGGGCAGTGTCTGTCCTGGAGGGCCACAGTGGCTGCAGGTTTTTGTTTCATCCAAGTTTCTTAATGCTTATTGCTGATGAAGCATTTACTGCTCAAGTGATGCTTCATTTTAGTGGTCTCGCATGCCAAGGTTCCCCACCCTTAATTGCTTATTTCAGTCTTAAACGGCTGCATTCACTGCTTCTAATGGCTCCTTATTAGCAGAAAGATGCAAATGACAAAGCAGCCAGCAGTTCTCCGTCTAACTTGTTTTACGTTGATTTATTTGACTGACACCTTTATCCAAAGTGACTTACAACTTTTGAGACACAATTTGTTACATTTCTAACTGGAGCACAGGCAGGTGAAGTGACTTGCTCAGGTTTGCATAGTGTCAATGACAGGATTTGAACCCACAACCTCAAGGTTTGAAGTCCGAAGCCTTAACCACTGCGCCACACTGCCTGCATTTCCACCTGTGTGGATTCATCATGCACTATTTGGATTAGTAAAACACTTGAGAGAAAAATGTGACAGAAAATAATCTGTTTTTAGCTTCAAATCATCATGATTATATCATTGGAAAGGAAAAAATCTAAGATATAAGAACCTAACATAAAATTAAATAAGGTCCAAGATTGGCAAGGATTGGTTTCTAATTAAGCAATCGGGTTGGAACAAAAATCTGCTGCCACTGCGGCCCTCCAGGGCCGACATTGCCCACCCCTGATCTAGGAAAAGCTTGGGTTGCTGCAGGAAGAGGTGTTGGTGAGGCCAGCAAGGGGAGCTCAAGTTGTGGTCTGAATGTGGATCCCAATTATACAGAACAGCGACGGGACACTGTGCTGTTAAAATGGCGCACCCATCGGATGAGACATAAAACCGAGGTCCCGACTCCCTGTGGTCATTAGAAATCTCTGGGCATCCTAGGTAAAGAGCAGGGTGAATCCCGATGTTCTGGCAAAAACTGCAATCCATGGCCTGGGCATTCTGACCTCCTAATCACCACCGTCTCTAACTGACTATTCCTGCCACTACTTCGTCACCTAACAGCTCATGTGTGGTGAGCGTACTGGCACAAAAATAGTGTCCGTCACCTCATCCAGGTGGATGCTGGACATTAGTGGTGATTGAAGTGGCTCCCCACTCACTATGTAAAAGCACTCTGAGAAGTGAGAAAAGTGTTATGCAAATATAAAGAATTACTATTATTATTATTACTGTTAAGGATGTTATAGTCTGCACATGTCTGTTGCACTCGGTCAGCACGCGCATGTACTTACTTCACACACACTTTTCAGCGGCCACAAAATACATTTCCAGAGGAAAACGTTCAGACAATCACATTACTCCTTCTCCTGGCTGAAATTACCTGTCTCGATATTTCGAAAATCGTTAAGAGTTATGTTGATGAGCAGAACGTGCAGTGCTAAACTCAACCACACAATCTCGAGAGCAACAGGGTGATGTGTTAAAAGTAATGTGCGTTAAGTAGTCGGATTACTTTTTAAAGTAACGACTAACCTAACGCATGTCTTACTTTACTGAAGTAAAAGTAGCTGCGCTGTTACTATTATTATTATTATTCAGCAGCACTGAATGTAAAGCATGAAGCACATGTACCGACAGGGCCGGATTAAGACGAAATTGGGCCTGATGCTGCAGCATAAAAAGTCCTATTTTTTCTCGGCATTGGTGCATTCGACACTCACCGTACCTGCGCACTCAGACTGACCAAGGAGCCTTAATTGCTTGCGACACAACCAGCCAGCCTTTATTGAACATGAATAATAATAACGGCGTAGTATCGTAACAACTTGAGATTAACATCAAACTATGTAACATCAACATTCAATAGCAATGGTCTGAAAAGTGCACTTAATGCAGAAAACCTAACAATGAAATACACAAAATTTCACAATTCTCTTATGAAACAGAGTAAGAAAAAATGAATTTGCAGCGAGACGTTGGGTCAAAGTGACTCAGTTCAGGCTCTTGAGGGTAAAAATTTGTCCACAATTTAAATTTCATAATAGACCAGAATCCTGTCGAGGGTTTAAAAAATTCTAAACATCCATGCCGGGCCCGCGGGTCAGCTTTTAGTTTTAACTTTACAGATAACCATTTAAATAGCCATCGATTTTTACTGTACAACTAACTTTCAAGGTGAAACATTTACTGCGTGGCACTTACCGAACAATAATAAAGTGGCAAGAATCCCCAAGATACTGAAAATGCAGCTAAATTACTAAGTAAACTGTTTAACGTAAAATTGATAGCATTAACTTGAAATCTTCAGTTAACAATAAACACAACAAAGTTATAGTTACGTCACAGCACAAAGAACAATAGTAACTGTATAATAAGTAACGCTGTGTCTAGGCGTCCGAAAGTCGGACTCCAAATTTCATTCTAATAATTATTTTGAGGTGAATATAGCACAGGAAAACTGTTCAGCTTCCGGAAAATTCTCATCTGTTTTCATCTGGGCCTATTTCAGGAATGGGCCTAATGCTGCAGCATCAATAGCACCCACCTTAATCCGGCCCTGCATACCGATACACCGCTCCTTTACAGGGCTCAGTCGCATAGTCAAGCAGAAAAGAGATTATGGTAACAGAAGACTATACAGTAAATAAAGAAAGCGTCAATTTGACTAAATAGATTTATAAAACACCAGAAAATGATCACGTGTCAGGTTTATTTTCAAATTCATGGTGGCTGATGATGATGTTGAACTTTTTTTTGTGTAGTTTAATGGCATCAGAGCATTTTGCCAAAGGCAAACTCCCAAAGATCACTTGTGAACGCAGTTTAGGCTTATGTCTTTATCCAGGTTATTTACCATAAACTTACGGAATGAAACACCTCAACGTAGCTTGGAGAGGGGGGTCCACATACTTTTAGACATTTGTGAATTTCCTCTTGGGATTAATAAAGTATCTATCTATCAGTGGCCCTCCATGACTTCTTCACACTCTTTGCTGTACTGTAACTTGCACCCCCCCCAGTTTGCTTTTCCAGCTCTCTTCCCTCTCAATTTCCTTCTCATTGATCAATAAACTTCACTAAAATGTAATGAGGGGCAGGCAGCACTCAGTTTCAGAATTTTACTGAATGCCTCTTGTGTGGGGGTGTTGAATGCTAATACTGCCATTGACTCGTCTAATAATTCATCTAACAAATCAGGTTTTCTTCTTCTGATGCATTCATTGTCAAAACGTATTGATGGATTTGATGATTATCAAAAACTAAAATAGTTTACCAAAGCAGAATGACTACTTAATGCGCCGAGGTTCATCGAGTGCCATAAAGAACCTTAGCGGAGCCCCAAAGCCTGACTGGCATAGCAAATCTTCACATCTTGCAGGATGCACAGAATTCTAATTGCTCGTTTTATCTTCTTTTAGTGAAATGAGGTTGCAACCACATCTATAATCCTTGGCAAGGAAACGAAGATTAAAGACGCTCTTTTGGCACAAAGTGTTGACTTTACAGGCTGAACAAAACCGGCTTGAATGATCATTTTAGTGTACATTTAGAAACATAGTTCGTCATAGCTGCCAGCCTGAGCCAAAATAAAGGGTAAAAAATAGTAAAAACACACAAAAAAAAAAACACACACAAAATCACATACTTAGAAACATCACTCTGGATTTGGAGAAAAAATGGCATCTGATGAATAAAATGGATTCTGAATGGTCCATACAGCACTTCCGTGTAAATTACACTGCAGTGATACTGCAGGAAATCTCTCAACGGAAGATTTTACAATGCAACCCAAACACTGGTACTGCACAATAATCGAGTTACTTACATTAACTTTTATAATATTTACACCAATAAATGAACAGGAAATTTAATCAAATGAACAACTTCAATAATATTGAAATTGAAACTGAACACATTGGGGGTGGCACGGTGGCACAGCGGCAGCACTGCTGCCTCGCAGTAAGGAGGCCTGGGTTTGCTTCCCGGGTCCTCTCTGCGTGGAGTTTGCATGCTCTCCCAGTGTCTGCGTGGGTTTCCTCCAGGTGCTCCGCTTTCCTCCCACAGTCCAAAGACATGCAGGTTAGGTGCATTGGCGATCCTAAATTGTCCCTATTGTGTGCTTGGTGTGTCTGTGTGCCCTGCAGTCGGCTGGCGCCCTGCCCAGGGCTTGTTCCTGCCTTGCACCCTAGGATTGGCTCCAGCAGACCCCTGTGACCCTGTGTTAGGATATAGTGGGTTGGATAATGACTGACTGAACACAATGGCGTAAATAAGCTGCATAGACAGACAGACTGGCACAAGGTGGCTTATAATGTCTGTGTGCATTTCGACCTTTACACGTCTATTATGGTGAGTGTGAGTGTTAATGTGTGTTCATCATCCAGCACGTGCTCTGATTGCATAGAGGTTGAAGAGAAAGGGAGGTAGTTCCCTGAGGTGTACATGTGGTGATGAACACAAACTCCATAGACAGGCTTGGAGCCTCACAATGTGTCACCTGTCAGTCTGATAATCCATGATGAAGGACACTGCAGGGGATCAATCTATCTATCTATCATGTAGCACTTTTCAATCTATCTATCTATCTATTATATAGTGCCTTTCACATCTTGAAGGACACTGCAGGGGATAAATCTATCTATCTATCTACCATGTAGCGCCTTTCAATCTATCTATCTACCTATTATATAGTGCCTTTCACATCTATCTATCATATAGTGCCTTACACATCTATCTATTATATAGTGCCTTACACATCTCTCTCTCTCATATAGAGCCTTTCGCATCTATTATATAATGCCTTTTAGATCTATCTATCATATAGTGCCTTTCGCATCTATCTATGTAGTATATAGTGCCTTACCTATCTATCTATGCAGGTGGTGAAGTGGTAGTGCTGCTGCCTTGCAGTAAGGAGATCATGGGTTCATGTGGCAGGTCCTCCCCATGTGAAGAGTGTGTTGAGTAGTGAGAAAAGCACCATTTAAATGTAAAGGATTATTATTATCTATTATATAGTGCCTTTCACATCCGTGTACCTCTTAGTTTGTGCCTTTTCTGTTAATCCACAGCAGTCAGAGGCAACAACAGAATTCAACCTTTCATAAGTTGAAACAAAATAATCCTTAAATCTCACAAATTTCCCAAAGCAGTTAATAATTGATTGTTTTACATGTTTTCACTGGAGTGGCTCCACTCCTGTGCCGATTGCTGCCAGGATGCTCTCAGGCTCCCTGCTGAAATAAGGGGGATTCATAATTAATTGAAATGATAAAACATATTTTCTATAAAAGTGTAAGCCATTCATTATTTATTTGTACACAGTTTGAAAGACGACGCACAGAGCATTATTTTACGTAGGATCTGTAGGCACAGTATTGACTGGCATTCTTAATAATTTGTAATGTATTTTTGTAAACTTATATTACCCAAATACAGTACTATAATGTAAGGAGCCAAGCTACAATAAGGCACATTTTCTCCATCTTATTTTTATTTCCCTCTTTGAATGAGTGCTTAATTACTACTTGTACAAAAGCATCCAAAACATCTAATTTAGCATTACAAAGTGAAGAAAATTAAGGTCACAGAAATGTACTTTTTCATGTGACAGTAATCCATATAATTTTCTTAACCTTTTGTGATATATACTGCATTTGCAAAGCATAATTTAATAGATTAAGTTGTCATGCACAGTTTATTGTATTAATTAATAATACGGTTCACAAATGGCCAACGTCATCTTCACTGTACTTATTATTTCCTTTACTAAACCATGCCTGTATTTTCCCTTACATTTGAGAATATATACAGTATGCTTTCTTGTCATTTAAGGGCACTTCACATAAAAAATATAACTTGAGGATGTAATTCTGGAAGAATGAACCTTATTCACCAATTAATGACCAGGGTGGGTTTGCCCTGTGATGGCACAGGCTTTTCTGATAAGTTTGTTCAGGCCTTGTGCTTCTTTTGTGCTCAGGTCGCTTCACTCAGGAGACCACTGCGTAGAACACCACACTGCCTACTATGGACTGGTAGAACATTTCGGCAGCTCGGACGCCCTTTGCAAGTCCAATGTGCTATGGCCCTTCATGTGTTGGCAGACCAGTCCAGTTTGCACCACTTCCATGTCCTCCCCCTGAATGGTTGACTGGTCTCAGAGGCTCCTTCGCACACTGGAAGTCCACCATCAGCTCTTTTGTCCTGTTGATGATGAGTTGCAGGTTGTTGTTGTTCCTGCACCACAGCATGAAGTCCTCAACAACCTTCCTGTATTCTGACTCATCCCCATTATTGATGGATGAGTCATCTGAAAATACCTGTAGATGGCAAGCATTGCTATTGTGCTGGAAATCCATTGTGTGAAGGGTAAACCAGAAGGGAGACAGGATGGTTCCCTGAAGTGCTCTGTGTGGAGAATCAAGTCAGAACTTTTAAGGAGTCAACAGTCAGCACCTCTCACAAAAGTGATCGAGTCTGCTGGCTTTAGCTCCACTAAGAAGGAATCAGCGGGTGACGATAACAAAGGTTTGCATACATGTATGTATATTTACTCCTAAATCACCCTCACATACCTATGACTCATATGGTCACTAATGTTAGAAAGGAGTGACATTTTGATTGTTATCCATGTCCACATACATCCAAAAGAGAAAATCCAGCATGTGCTCAGGGATTTACATAAATCTGTGTCTCTAAAAAAAGGATTCAGTCGACAGCCCTGACAGACACTGATTACAGGACTGCAAACGAGAAGAGGGCAGAAGCGAAATAACAGAGAGACAGCAGAGGAAGCAATTCAATTAGTTCTGCTGCAGTGGATTGACACCCCATCCTGCCTTGCACCTGATCGGGACACAATAGGGTTTAGGTGTCACCCGAAAACTGGCAGGATCAAATGACCAGATAATAATAATAATGCTTAGAATAAGAGCATACAGCTGGCCTCGAGAATACACTTCTGTTATTCAACGGTACTAGTGACAGATAATTCCAAACATGGCATGTAAATACACTTTGAGGAAAATGGGCACTTCCACTTGTGCCTGTGGGTACACAGCCATAAATCAACATTTGTGTTTGGTAATTAAAATGTTTCCTCATTGCTTCACTGTCTGCAATAGCTGAATCTGTTTTGGGAGGAACACAAAGCCTGTCCTCAGGTCATCGGCCGCAAGGGGTCATGGGCCAGGCCTACACTGTGGGTACCCTCAATCACACCGTGTGGCCGGTTGACATGACCTGAATGTCCATAATATGTCTAAAGTTTGAGTTCTGCTTAACCAATACAGACACTCTCGGTGTATTTAGGGTTAATATCCAATCTCTGAGATCTTGCAGGCTTCACTCCTTCTGCCCTAAGAGATCTCATCGAGGCAAGTTGTACAATAGTGATGCAAACCTGAAGCAGAATGTCCATATTCATTTGATTTTTGCTTCAACTACGCTAACAGAAGAGTGCTGGGCAAACTAGCCATAAGCCAATGCAAATTAGTTGTTTTGCTGCAACTTAGAACTTAAGAATATAAGAAACGAGAGAAAACCATTCAGTCCGTCAAGCCTGTTTGCTTGGCTCATAACAAAGTTGTCCCAGCATCTCATCCAGATCCTTCTTAAAGGTTCTCAAGCTTTCTGTTTCAACTCCATGCCTTGGCAGTTTGTTCCAAATACTCACAACACTTTGCATAAAGAAGAGCTTCTTGGCTTCAATTCTAAAAGCGCTTCCCCTTCATTTCCACTGATGTCGTGGAGTACAAGATTCACCTTTAAGCTGAATGAAATCGACTGGATCGACTTCATCAATGCCATTGCAGATTTTGAAGATCTAATAAAAAGCAGTCTCCTCTGTTCATAATAACCAGGTTTAATTCTCCGAGTCGGTCTCTTTTGGACATGCATCAAATCAGGAGCTTCAATTCATATTCACATCAGACACCAGAATGGAGAATGAACATGATAAAGAGTGATTTTGACCGTGACATGAGTGTTGGAGCCAGACGGGTTGGTCTGACCATATCTTTAACTGCTGACCTCCTGGGATTTTCATGCACAACTGTCTAGTCTAGAGTTTACCCAAAACAGTGCAAGAAACAAAAATATCCAGTTGAGCATCAGCTCTGGGGAGAGAAAAGAGAAGAAAGGCCGGGCTGATTCAAGTTTGTAACAAATCAGACCCGACATGCTGAAAGTAGGCCAATTGCTAGCGCTCACCTCCCTAAACTGTAAGAACAGGACAATATCACACCCCGCTGTACGTCCCCCTTCCAAAATAATTAACGTTAAAAGAGTCAAATGTACATACTGTATGAAGTATATTTTAAAAGGACAGTTATAAGGCAATTTTAGCAAAGCCAAAATATATTATACTGTAAAGAGGAGGCAAAACAACGTCAAAGTACTGGGGCACTACCCTGATGAACCCGTATAACTGAAATAAGAAAGTAAGGAAAGCAATGCAAAAGGATGCAGATGATATCCTTTCGGACAGAAGCTCGGAATTGAACTCATCAATGGCTGAATTTCCAGTCATATGGGTTCCAAGCAGGAATGAGCGGGTCCAGGAGGGTGGATAACAGAAGTGACATCAGTGGTGGAACAGCCATCCATCTTCAGCTCTGCAGAGAAAGGAAGAATGATACATTAGAACAAAGTGCCAACTTCTGTTTCGGAGGGTAATTACTGTCACCAGCGCCATTAAGTTGTCACCCATGAAAACACAGGTGACAATATGTTTGGAAAATAAAAGACAACGATAAAAACATCAATGGCCTTTTTCCTCCCCAACACACAATAACCCCTATACGTAAATGTGAATAAAGTATATAATTGGGTCAACAACGTGAACCCATATATTATCAAGGTAAACATTTTAATGTCATTTCAGCAAAAAAGAATGTCCCTAAGGACAAGAGTCTCAGATTGACTACAGTAAATAAGATGGCGACACTTCCTGGTAAGTACAGGTCAGGCAGGAAGAGGCGGGTCCATGTGGTGAAGTGGGTCCACAGCTCACGTCAAAGAGGCCACATTTTAAAATAAATAATCGGCGCACTCGTGGCTTAGCGAGGAGGGGCGTGGTGTGTGTGTGTGTTTGTGGCCGAGCTGTTCTCACTTAAGTGCACAGGTGAGGAGTCGTCCGCATCTGTAATTGTTCCCGGGAGCTGCTGATTGCCACAGCTGATCCACGTCCCTGTGATAAATAGAAGCACGAGGCGGCTAGCAGGGGAATCTGAAGAAAAAAAGAAAAGAAAGAAACAGAGGTTGCTGGAGAAGCAGAAGGCAGGAAGCAGGGAGTGGAAAAATGGTGCAAAGAGCGAGCGAGCGAGCACCTGAGCAGAGAGCCTGGGTGTTTGGCCGGCACCTGGCGAGCAGTCGATGTGGTCGCTCCCACTGAGTTTACTGTGAAGGGCGGGAGTGACCACAAGAAGGATGGCTTGCCACGTAAGACCGAGAAGGCAGCGGGAGTCGGGACAGGTATTCCCCAGCGCAAGAGTCCTGGCTGCTGAAGAGCGCAAGTCGCTGTTTGGTGGAGCCTACCGGAGCCAGGGGTCGGTGAGGCGAACAGACCAGCAGGCAGAGCAGGTCAGCTGCAGCTAGGGTGACTCCCCTGGTGCATTGCCTGGATGGGAGAAACAGGGGAGTCGCCAGTCACCAGCAGTAGGAATGCACCAGGCTTTGTTTTTAAAAATATAGCTTGCAGCCACTATTTTAAAGGAAGGTTTTTTTTTTTTCCTATTGTGTCTTTTTTAACCTCCACTAATTCACAGTCCAAGGGCACAGAGACCGGACGTGACGTCAGGTCTGGGACTTCCCGGAAGGAGGCATTGCGTTAAGCACCAGAGTATCCAAGAGATCGGCTAAGCCTTCGATTGAGAAGTCGTAGTAAGGCAAACTCTAAGGCAATTGCCTATTCTTTGTGTTATAGTGCCATTGCGTGCCTGTTTACTTACTTATTTCTTATTTTTTTTGCTGTCAGTGTTAAACACAGTGTCCTGGTTTCACCCCAACTCATTCCGGAACTCATTCCCATTTTGTTGATTGGACCACAAGAATATTAAAATAAAAAAATGCAGATAATGCAAAATAGCTGAGCCACAAGGAAACAGAAAGAAGGGCGACAAGTTTTTTTTTTTTTTTTGTGAATGGCTGCCTCCTTAGCGGCTGCCATCCCGTCAGTTTTAGTGTCCTCTGCGAATTTCACAAGTTTACTAACTACACTGGAATCAATGTCACCAGCTTCTAACGTGGAATTTTTAAATTGCCTTTACGTTTTGATTTACCCTCATAAATATCTGAGCACATAAGACATTTCAAACAACCCTGAAATCTTTGATTACTTCCTGCAGGGTCATGAGGTCAATGGACTGAACACCGTTGTGATAAGCGGGCCGTGGCATTGTGCAAGTTTTAAATAATTGCGTCCTGGGATGTGTGGACTCCAACAGGGTGTGCAGGTATATGAGAGTGCGAGTTTATTGGGGTGCCTGGCTGATCACGTATACACATGTAAAGGCAAGCAGATCAGTCAGGTGCCTCATTCATATCTCGGAGGCAGCAGCGAATCACACCTGTGCCCAATCAGGTCAGAGAGGGACAGAAACGAGAAAGAACAAAAAGGAGAATGGAAAAGAATGGAGATTAAGGAAGAGAGAGAGACAGAGACAGAGCACGAATGAACATGGCATGATTGGGTGCTACCGGGATGCTGAAGAAAGAAGGCAGGCAGCTGGGAGGAGAGCCCGTCAGAGGAACACAGGAGAGACACTTGGGTGCTGAGCATCTTTGAGGGAGCAGGAATGGCCCAATGCCCACTCTTCTCATGTAAGCCTGTGAAAGCGGGAGTGGCAGGGTCCACTCACTGCCCTGCTGGGAGCCCTTGGGACAGCAGAGACCCGAGCCTGTGAGAAACGTTTGACTGTGCCTGTCAGAATGACATCTCCTCTGGCTGTAGGGTCCCGTGCGGGGAGGGCAGAGGAGACGTCGGTTTTAGAAAGAATGCACCGTGGGCCGAGTTTTTAGAATTGCTTCCTGCCTTGGGATTTTAACCTCATTTTAAGAATTATTTATTAACTTGTCTCTAACCTCCACTTCCACAGGAATTTTTATGGATTACTTATTTATAGAAGATTTTGATCACTGCGCAGTGTGGACACTGTTTGGTTTTTGATTGATTTTAATAAATGACCGACACTTTCACACCTACTCATTTGCTGGATGTGGGTGTCCTCATTTGCTCGGCTCATCTCAGTTCATGACTATTGTACGAGGAGAATGGGCATCCTTAACAGAGGAGGATTCATTACCCGGACAGGGAGGACAGTGCAATGATGCAAATGAATTGGCCGATGGGGTAAGAAAATAAATTTGCACACATTGAACCAGCATGGTTTAAATGGAAAGACTTATAAAAGCTAAAGATGGGGAGCTGTTTCATTCCCCATACGATCTGTAGCAGTAGTCCTTATATGGCCATCCAGCTGGGAGTCCAGAGCTGCAGTCCTGTCAGGGTCCCTGGGTATCAATACAGGACACTGTCAGGGGAGGAATTCCCTACTTTTTCCATGTCCCGGAAGTGCTTCCTCGAAGATACAGCGTGACACCAGAAGCATTCCCAAGTCCAACTTAAAAGGTGTCCGCTGCCTCACATCAGAGTCTGGCAGTAGCGAACAAGACTCAACGAAACTAAAAAAGAAAGAAGAATTGAGTAATTTGTTATTGTCGCAAATTGCTGGAGAGGACTGTGAAGAGGTGCTTTGTAAGAATAACTATCTTATTTTATTCTAAAAACGTGTGTTGTATTACTGTGTCTTGGGTTTGGGGCTCAGTGGTGCCCCCTTGTGGCTACACTATTGACGGTTTAGGGTGGAAGAGGCTCTTGAATGCAACAGGGTGTGTGGAGCCAACCCAGAGCGTCACAATAAAATATCCGAATAAAAGAAATGTTATTTTCAGAGCACGATTATGTTTCAAATAGCCAAATATTTTAATGTAACCATGGGCAAAATCAACAAAAAAACAAAAGTTGCTTCCTCTTCACCAAAGGAATTAAGAAACAAACGATTCTGAATTATAGTTCTGTCATAATTTCTTTTTGATAATTAACTATCCCTAATTTAAAATGCCTGTGAAGGGCTTTTACAGCACAATCAACTTCAATTAGTAATCAAGCAGCATATAAACTGTAATAACATGAAGCAATTTTCAAAAATAATGGTTTCTGAAAGAAAAAAAATAGGAATAGTTTTGCTAAATGTCATCTCATCAAGAATTAAAAGAAAATTGCAGCACAAGAACAACCTGTATAATTTGCAAATATCCATTCAAGACATTTGGAGAGACTCCATATTATAAAATGTGCAACGATTAAAGCTCCACAAGATGTACTAGAAAATGAACAAATGTCAAGCACAAGACGCAACGGCTGAACGCCGGAGACACAGGAAGAATTGAACAAAGTGAAATGAATGGGCGGCAGAACGAGGCGACGTGCACAGCACACGTGAAGGGCTAAAGGTTCAGCAGTGAAAGAAGCCATTGGTGAGCTCTGCAAATGAAAACAATAGAAAACATTTTAAACTCATACCGGCCTGGAACACGCTTCATTTTCACATTGGAAAAGCCCAACCTGAGACTTTTCCGATAAAGAGAAGAAGAGAAGAAAAATGCGACAAAATTAAGTATCCACACTTGAAAAGTATCTTGTGGTGAGCAGTTGACACAAAATGAATGAATGTCCTGGAGGAGAAAAGGATAAAGTATGAGCTGAAGAGGAAAAAAAAATTAGTTGTTCACGGCTTCACTTTTGTCTTTTTAACAGGAGCGCACTTGAAAAGAAACCCTTTATTCACAATGAACAATTAGGATTCATGCAAAAACAGACGCCCGCAAGCTCCATGTGCATAACACTGCATGCTGAAAGGCACTATAAGAAAAATCTATTAAAGTGCTAACAAGACACCAAGAGACACACGCACAGGAAAAAACATTCCAGAAGTAAGTGCAAATCATTGCATTTTTTTATATTCTAACGAACATGAGAGCCGTGATACAATGATGTGGATATCGATTGTATGACTAGTCTTGCTGGAGCCAGAACGTTTAACGTATAAATGGTAAAAAAATACAAAAAGACAAAAATCAAGAGTTGGGGCACTTCACAGGCAAACCCCATATAATTGATGGAAAAAGTTTAAAAAAAAAAAGGAGTCAAGTTATCCTCTGACTCAACGATGGTGGTTTTGCTCCTTAAGAGGAAGTCAGACCAGAAGGGGTGGGGAAAAGGAAACAGTGACCAGGAAGTGACATCACTGGGACTGGCAGGAGGAGGAGCATTAGGCAGTAGCACCGACGACCCTGGGCTTGGGGTGGGATTATCATTTAATGAGCCCACAAGTTGGCTAACCAAGAGCAAATATGTGACAATGTGAAACAAAAATGTTTGAAAATGTGTTGTTGCTGTTGAGTGCAGGCGTAGAGCACTGGCCAAATTCAAGCAAAGATTTTACAAATTACCTAACACAGAATTCATACACATAAAGACACAGAATATACCGTATATACTCGCATAGAAGTCGGATCTTGAAACCCGAAAAATCGATCATAAAATCAGACCCCGACTTACACTCACCTAAAGGATTATTAGGAACACCTGTTCAATTTCTCATTAATGCAATTATCTAATCAACCAATCACATGGCAGTTGCTTCGATGCATTTAGCGGTGTGGTCCTGGTCAAGACAATCTCCTGAACTCCAAAGTGAATGTCAGAATGGCAAAGAAAGGTGATTTAAGCAATTTTGAGCGTGGCATGGTTGTTGGTGCCAGATGGGCCGGTCTGAGTATTTCACAATCTGCTCAGTTACTGGGATTTTCACGCACAACCATTTCTAGGGTTTACAAAGAATGGTGTGAAAAGGGAAAAACATCCAGTATGCGGCAGTCCTGTGGGCGAAAATGCCTTGTTGATGCTAGAGGTCAGAGCAGAATGGGCCGACTGATTCAAGCTGATAGAAGAGCAACTTTGACTGAAATAACCACTCGTTACAACCGAGGTATGCAGCAAAGCATTTGTGAAGCCACAACACGCACAACCTTGAAGCGGATGGGCTACAACAACAGAAGACCCCACCGGGTACCACTCCTCTCCACTACAAATAGGAAAAAGAGGCTACAATTTGCACGAGCTCACCAAAATTGGACAGTTGAAGACTGGAAAAATGTTGCCTGGTCTGATGAGTCTCGATTTCTGTTGAGACATTCAAATGGTAGAGTCAGAATGTGTCGTAAACAGAATGAGAACATGGATCCATCATGCCTTGTTACCACTGTGCAGGCTGGTGGTGGTGGTGTAATGGTGTGGGGGATGTTTTCTTGGCACACTTTAGGCCCCTTAGTGCCAATTGGGCATCGTTTAAATGCCACAGGCTACCTGAGCATTGTTTCTGACCATGTCCATCCCTTCATGACCACCATGTACCCATCCTCTGATGGCTACTTCCAGCAGGATAATGCACCATGTCACAAAGCTCGAATCATTTCAAATTGGTTTCTTGAACATGACAATGAGTTCACTGTACTAAAATGGCCCCCACAGTCACCAGATCTCAACCCAATAGAGCATCTTTGTTATGTGGTGGAACGGGAGCTTCGTGCCCTGGATGTGCATCCCACAAATCTCCATCAACTGCAAGATGCTATCCTATCAATATGGGCCAACATTTCTAAAGAATGCTTTCAGCACCTTGTTGAATCAATGCCACGTAGAATTAAGGCAGTTCTGAAGGCGAAAGGGGGTCATTAGTATAGTGTTCCTAATAATCCTTTAGGTGAGTGTATTTCCAAGTCTTCGTGTCTGTTTAATTCTGAACCTAAATACGTGTGGGGAGGGGCTTTGATCAAATGCTCAGGGCGATGAATGTTATTCTAATAATTACTACTAGCCAATGCCCGCCGAAGCATATGGCGGTGTAAGAATAGTAACGGAAAATAGTGAGAAAGGAATTCAGAAATCAAGAAGAATGAAATACTTCTTGAAAGACGCAGCTGTGAGCAGGTGTTTTGCTGGAGAGGACAGATAATGAGTCGAAAGATCTAACCCTAGAAAAAGCCACGTACAACAATAGTTTAGTTGCATGTATCTTGGACTTCCTGGAAATGTGAACGGTAATATGATCATTTTGCCTACACGTACGTTATTTTCAGCCTTTGCTTGCAGTGCGTCTGATAGTCCTTTGTATTATTCCATGCGCAGATCTTGTTGATGTAATTTGAGATAGTTGAGATGCGCGTCCTCTATTTTAACATACACATCTACAACGTACTGTTGGAATAGTTTGCAGCTGGAGAGCAAAATACTAAATTTATTCCTCATTGATAATCTGTACAAGTAAAATTGGCATTTAGTAAGCCTGATTCGGTTGGCGGTTCTTTTATCGGGAACATGTTGTAAATCTTTGTGCCAGCCAATGTCTCCATAAGGGAATAAAAGTGGGTAAGCCATAGGATCGCAATTCATATTGAGCGTGGAAATCTGTTTACAGGAGTTGCCTCTGGGATAGATGCAAATCTCCCTTTCAGCAGGGGATTCACCACCTTCTCCGATGAAAATCGCAGCAACATCGGTGTGACATGTTGGGGCATCGTATCGTCGTAAATCCTACCCAGGGTTTTCCTTGAAAACCATTCGTACAGATGCTGTTGGACTGGACTGAGCGATTTCATGCATGTGTTTGTATGATATAGCGAAGGGGCTGATGGTTCTGAGCATGGAATCCAGCTGGAGAAGTAAATTTTCGCTGCATGCAGAGTTTGCTTTATTTTGCAAGCGTACGTCAGTACCTTGCGCTGTGTCAAAAACATACAACTGCCCATATCCTGGAGAGGTAGAAGTGTTAACGTATAGTGGAGAGATTTGGTGATAAATTTGCCCATGTATTTTAAAACAGTATGGTCCATAGCCAAAAGGCTGAGTTATCTGTGGAAGAGGACGAATAGGAATCGGGAAATGCCGTGTCGGCTGCATGTGGGCGGGACCAGTTAGTGGAAGCAGGATGGAACTAGAAGAGAAATATATACAAGAGATTATATTGCTGTAATTCTGCTCCTATATTATGGATGGTGTTACAACATGGCTTGTTTTGCGAGGTGAGTTCGCATAGAATACATGGTGCGACTATTGAGTTTGGTTTCCCACGCAGCCACATTATTTGCTTTATCAGTGCATATCACATCATACGCTTTTGACTAAGGCTAAGATCGAGGTTCTAGTCCCAGTAGTTGACAAGTAATCATGTGACAGACAGACACAACCCTTAGCATTTTATATAGACAGTGAGGTCGAGTGAGGAACAAAAAGGCAGAGAGAATAAATGTTGGGGTGCCAGCCTGGTCATCCCCATTTAATTTTGGATGGCGTTTTGCAAATTCAAAATAAACAGGTGGTCTATGGCACAGATGTGAGAAAAAAAACCCCATAAAATGTAGATTCCTCATAGGGCTTATATGAGGCGTTCTTCAAAACGTAGGTCACGAGGATGGAGCTAGCTCCGAACTGTGGGGTGCTCTGATCACAGAATGACGTCTCCTTCTGGTGGCCTTGAGACTTATAGACAGCGGAACAGAAGGGGCGGAGTCAGTTGCCCTCACTGGGCGTCTTCGCAGCACTGAGGAGGGAAAGAAAGAGGACATGGTTAGTTAGTGCAAGCGCCCCCTCTTATCTCGGAGTGGTATTACATACCTTAGATGAGCCCGGAGGGTGACCCTCTGATGCGCATGCAAGACAACAGATTAATTTAGACCACTGTGCAGAGATCGTTTTTCATTTTGCCATTAAAGAGTTTTTTTTTTATCTAATTATTGTATTAAGAAAATCCAAATTATATAAAGTGTGATTCTGAATTACAATAAAATGTGAAAAATTCTAATGGGACGAATGCTTTTAACAGGCACTGTACAAGTGGGTCAATGACAACAGAAGTATCCTGGACAGGAAGCAGGGACTCTTCTGCTCCAGGCACTCCCTAATGAACTCATCTACCTAGGTGGACCCCCTTTACAAGCCCAAAGGTCACAACCCCCAGTTAATCAATGCTTATGATCTGTTAAATCACAGAAATGTATTTTTAAGATCCACGTCCTCTGAATTTCAGCAACTTGTAAAGTGGATGGGGAGTGGTGGGGGTTGTTGCTTTGATTGGTTTAGCAGCTGTAGAAGATGAAAGATGGCACTCTGTGAAAGTAAACTGTCATTTTGCAATTTAATAGCAGCATGAGACGCATTGACTCTGACCTCCCGCCCCACACCCACCTCGCCATAATAACACCGAAACACGAAAAAAAAAAAGAAAGAAAATGAAAAGGAAGCGGAGAGGACAGCAGGTACACGCGGGGAACAGGAAGACAAATCGGTGCGGTTAAGTACACGGTGTGCTTCATTACTCTGCAGCATGCATTGTGGAGACTGAAGCAATTTGCACCACATTTTGCAAATGAGTGACTAATAAATTACGAAGACGATCGCTCCTGCAGTAATCACTCAGGATCAGCGAGACGGTTGCTCTGAATTTTGTTCCCTTTAATTATAGGCTTGCCACAGTGCAGCCATCTAACACCGTTATAATTAGTAAGCAATTAACCAGACTGGTTGCTTGGATGCTAAAGAGAAAGAAATGAAGTAGGTCACTGCCCAGTAATGCTGGGAAAAAATGGCCTTTGTTTCCCAGTTGGAGGTGAATGAACTGTGTGGGGCTGGCAGCTGAGTTTTCTCAATCACCTTAATGTTAGGTGAGGAAAATCAATATCTCACTTTAAAGGACTGTCTCCATGATAAAAATGCCTTCACCTCTTTCTGGATTGTCTGAAACATTGCAAATCTGAATATTGAATGTTCTAAGATTTAAAAGGAGGCAGCTGGCATAGCACTGACATGGGGGCATGAGCTCAGGGCAGGGGGTAGTTAAAGACAGGAGTCACCGCTGAAAAGTAGGTTTTGCCCACAGGGCAAACATAACGTAGCGTTACATGTAAAAGTCCACGAGGAGGCAGCATGTCCTCGTTGTTGTAAAAGGTGCCCACTGAAGTGACCCAAACAAAGGAACTGGATAACTGACCAGAGGCCAGCATGACTCCTAAGGGCTGACAAGGTGGCAGAAAAGGTATGGCCATGGTGTGTGCACAGGAAGTGCTGCCTTATAACCCTTAACTAGTCAATTCTCTTACCTCACAAATACCGGTCAAAGGCTTTAAAACATCTCCGTTTTTCTTCTTCAGATTTAAACAGTTGAAATACAATAAAAGACCTAAAATGGTGAAAGGGTAAGAAGAAAACTGCCAGTGGTATAAATTTAAAGTTTGGGGTGGCAAAAACTGAAAAATTAGGAAATATCAGAATATTAGAAATTCTTCAGGTAACAACTCGTAGATGACAACCTACAGACGTTCTGCAACAGTTCAAGCAAATGAAGCCTCGTAAGTTGAAGTAAACAATTTTCACAGGTGTCCCAACTGCTGTTGATTACTTAAAAGCCTTCTGTGTGTCTTAAAGCGATGTTGGAACAGACTGTGTTAGTTAGCACACCCTCTGAAGTACGACTTGGACAATATGACACTGCAGAAAACTGTAAATTCCTGTGATAATGGCAAGAAAATGGCAATTAACAAATCAAATGAGGAGAAGGAAGAGGCTGGGAGACAGAGCATTATTACCCTTCAAAGTGTAGGCCTTTCATTAAGAGAAACTGCAAAATAAATCTAAGAGTCAGTGAGTGCTGTAGTGTCCTACACAATCCAAAGGCAACTGGAAACTGGAAGAAAGGGATCTGGCACAGTCAAAGTCACAAGCCAATCAGAAGACGATCACAGGCGCTTCACAGCATAAAATCTTCAAGCACAGCTTAAAAGTGCCGGGCAACAAAAGCAAGTGTCAGTTTGTACTATGAAGAGGAGACTGCAGGTGCTGCAGGTTTGACAGGGCGAGTGGCAAGAAGAATGACATTCCTAAAAGGACAAAAGAGGGTCATAAAATACCGGCTGTGGACTCCTGCAGACTGGACAACGCACCATTAGCAACAGCGCCTCCTCTCATCTCAAACTTGTATTGCATACCTCACCTGAGCCCAGAAGTGTATATTGCGAGGACACCAGCTAATTCCAAACAGCTATCCTAAGCAGGGACCTCAACTATTGCTTCTTTAACACTAGAATCACCAGAGCATACGAAAAAACTTGTAGATCCGGCCCACCTTAAATCCCATCACACCTCTCCGTCAGCGTCTTTTGTCCTGTAAATGTGCCGATTAAGACAAGCAGCAAGCAGGCAGCGATTCCATCCCCTCACCGCCGCAGAACATGCACAAAGATCTCCCAGCTCATGTCAGTGAAGTGCTGGAGTTTTAGAGTGGAAATAATAGATCGTTATTTGGAACACATGCATTTCATGCGTGTTCCGTTTCTACAGTAATCTGTGTAAACACATTGTTAAAACAGAAACAGAGAGAATTTATTTTTGTGGTGTAATCACTGCTGACTACTAACTGACTGTTGTGAGCTTCACTCATCACCGACAGCATCCAAGTTGAAATGAATCTTTCCATGCAGACTTCCACTTCACATGCACAATATAACGCATTCTACATTAACACATATGCTGACGCATGATGCAAGGTGCAAAATGAACACCACACACCAGGCAGTATTAAGCCAGCACACAGAACGTTTCTTTTAGTATCTGATCGATACAAAGATACCAGACATACATTACTTACTTACTCTCCTGGTAAGACTCTCATGTAAAAGTTTTTCTTATTTATTTTTGTCTCACAGGCCGCAACTGAATTTTGCACAACACCACCCTGTAGAGACCACAGCTGACATACTGTATAGAGAAGGAGTGCCCGATACGTCAATTGTGACCGACCAGTAGATCGCGGTACATTCAAAATATTTTTTTTTTTTAAATGTTAGTCTATGATTGATCCTCCCTATGGTATTGGCCACTTGATTGACATACAGAGTGGACACTCTGAGATCTCTTCTCTTCTAACACACTGGTCACATCCCGCACGCACGATCAAACGCACGAGCTACTGCAAACAGCTATCTAAGTGATCTAGTTAGCCTTCCAATTTATATCGACTAAAGAAGGGATTTAAAAAAAAATTTGTTGGTTATGGGTTGGATGTGGAATTGGAATCTCTCACAATATCACAATCGAAGTGCGTTTGTCTGATCTGTCAATCTATCATTGCTATTCCAAAGAAGGAAAATGCGGAAAGGCACTTTCGAACTGTTCATAAAAACTACGAAACTGACTTCCTTCTGAAAAGTGATCTGAGAAAGAGAAAGGAGAGGGAACTAAAATTGCAGTTAATCGGACAGCCGTCATTTTTCACTCTGAATTCAAAAGCAAAGGCAGACACATCGAAGCATCGTTCCGGGTGAGTCACTCGATCATTAAGCATAAGAAGTCCTTCCAAGATGGAGAGATTATAAAAGATGCCTTCGTTGAGGCAGATGGCTAGGGAGAAATTCCTGCTGAGATTTCAAGACCCCTGGCCGGAGAAAAAGGAGTTTCTCCTTGTCATTACACATGTAGAATACAAGCAACTTAATAACGAATAATGGCACTAACTTGGCTTTTTTTTTTTCCCCCGATCTGACCAACATGTTGAATGAGCTTAATTTGCAGCTGCAAGGAAAAGAGAAAACCATGGACAATATGATTAGCTCAGTTAATGCTTTCAAATGAAAAATGCAACATCTGTCCTCAAAGCTGCAGCGCCTCCATCTCTGACGTCACTTCTGTGTCTGTCTGCCTGGACCCTCCCTTTCCTGACTCATGAACTCATGACCTGGAAATCGGCCATCTTTAGCCTGTTCTATTATGAACTCATGTATGGGAAGATGTTTCTGCAATTGTTGCACCTTTTGAAACACTGTATTAATCCCTGATTGGGAAATTGTCTTTTACATAACCTTGTTGGGTAGTTGGTCAGAGCACAGCATTAGCCATTGTACAGCGCCCTGGAACAAATTTCCAGGTTAAGGGCCTTGCTCAATGGCCCAGTGGCGTAGGACCCATCTTTGATTTAAGCCTTTCAATTATATGGGGGTCACCAAGGTGGTGCCCCTACTCTTTATCATTGTTTGCGTCCTTTTTTACAGTAGTACCTAATTTACACAGAGTATCAGACTTCCTTATCTATCTACCAAGTAAAACTGACATGCAAAGGAACAGATAAGTAAGTACAGAATTTCCAATTTCAGATTTAGATTCTGTGACAACCAAAAAAAAAGTATATTTGGGTGTAAAGTATTACAGATTTAGTTCTGGAAAGTGTGCAATAATTTAATAATGATCATAATTCATAACAATAATACAGTGATCATAAAAATGTTGGTCAGTATATGCTGAACCTAAGCAAAAACAGATGTAACATTTATATTATCATTCTTAATATTATTATTATATTTTTATTTTTATTATATTCATATTTGAATGAATTGAAAGCATTTCTCTTGAAAAGTATCAGATAAAAAGCAAAACATGATTGACATCCAGTTAGGTAGATTTACTGAATCCAAGCACAATAAATAATTGGTACAAGGAATGGTAATCAATCCTTACACTTCCCTTCTATCTCAGGGATGAATATTTGAAAATGCTGACTATGATTAGTGAAACCAGTCATCCCACTACCACCCCTTTCATCACTGCACACAAATCAAAGCACTCTGCGCATGATGAAGTAAAATATTGTAGCATCGGCACCGAGCGCTGCAATGGCTGGATTCTCTGCTCTTTATGAATGACTAAGATTCTCTCTCTTCTTGGAGGTGGCTCGCTGTCCTTAATAGGACTGTTTGCCTTTTGCCGCACAAGTTGGAAAACCATTCAACTCTGCAGGCTTGCTATTTATGTAGGTACCCCTGCCACTGCGGATGTAATGCTAGCTCATACTTGGGTGACTTACCCCTGGTTGATGTAACTTGTCGTGCCATTACAGAGCCCTCCTACTGAAGTCGCTGACCGCTTTAAACACCTTGCAATGGCGCACAAACTCGTTGAAACAATAGCATGGTCTTTTCATCCCACTGCTAACACCAACATATTTTCAGCACTGAGCATTGCAATGGATGCATTCTCTGCTCTTTACATGGCTCTTTGAGGTGGCTTGCTATCCGTAACAGGACTGCACGCCTTTTGCCGCACTAGTTGGAAGAGCATGCGACCTTAAAGGATTGCCGTTTATATAGGTGCTCCTGCCACTGGTGATGTAATGCCAGCTCATACTTGGGTGACTTATCTGTTGCTGATGTAACTTGTCAGTACCGTTACGTAGTCCACACACTGAATGAAGTCACTGTCCCCAGCAACCACTTTAAACTCCTTACAATGGTGTACAAACTCCTTGAAACAGCAGAGTGGTCTTCTGTGTCTCCTTAGTTGTGCAGATGGTGACGAGGGCACAACAGCAGGGATCACATCATCTGGGATGATGAGTGCTACGCTGTCTTGCGGTGCAACAGAGTCGTTCAACGCTGGTCAGTTGTAAGCAAGCATGCAAACCTCCTTATATGGAGATGCAGATGCACTGGACTCTTGGCTGTTATCCCTCACTAAACTGGAGCTACAAATGCCTGGATCTCAATTTTGAGCCTCTCCCTCCACTGCTGCCTCACAACGCCTCAATGATCTGCCTGGTCCTTCGTCTGTGAATTTGTACCACCAGCCCTGCTTCTCACAGCTCACCTGGGGTCAGTGGCAACTCAATCTGCCACACTTTTCCAAAGCTCCATGAGCCCGAAGTGCCAACAGCGTACCACACAGCCAGGCTAATGGACCTTAGCCGATGGTGGAGCTGCAGTTGTGGCAGTCCAGCCCTCCAGATTAGAGATTTGAGCCTAGAGACCTTCCAGCAACTCCTCCGAAGAGCCAAGCAGGTTTGTTTAAGGTCTCTGAATCACTCGGTGCTCTGTTAAGTCAGACAATAGGTCTTCTCATCCCACTGCTAACACCAATGTAAGATTAGCACAAAGCGCTACAAACGATGCATTAATCTGCACCTTACAAGGCTCTTAAGTTACAATATCATAACTATAGGGAACAACTTGCTTTAAATTTCTTAAAACTCTGAACAATTAAACAAAGAAAATAAACAATAAGAACAAGTGTGCATGAACTGCATATGTGAACATTCTCGCAAAAAGGGATCAAGAAACAAGGCTAAAATGGCATGGAAGTTATTTAGTTCAATTCTTCCTAACAGTTGCATTCCAGGAAGCAGTGAAGAGATTTCTTTTTCTATTCTATTTGAGTGTAATTGCCTTCCTTTTGATACACGCAGAGCTCCACCAAGGTTACAGATAATAGCAAACGAAACTGAATCTATGTCCTGCGTGTCGTGGTGCTAAGCTGGGCGATTTGAATCTTTTCAGTAATTGTTGTCCATATGTTAGAACAGGTGGCTGTCGGCCTGTTGTACAGGATACAATCACGCACACACACACCCACACTCACTCACCCCAGGCTATGTCCTGTCAACCGAAAAGCGTGCCGTAGGACTGGAGGAGGAAATCCGAAACAAATGCAAAAGGGAGTATGCAAGTTCTAAACAGAAGGCACCCCAGCTGAGAGATAAAACATGGGCAAAGCTCTGCGAGATGGCATTTCTTTCCTCTGTACCACGGTGCCGCCCCAGGCGCACGAACACAATTCTTTAAATCTTTCTCTGTAATGATCAGAACATAATATGGTATCTCATTCTCACACCAGGCAGGCATTTTGAAGTCCAAAATTTGATGAGCTTAAACCACCATCTGCTCTGCCTTTTCTGCTTATAATCAACTCTTTAAAATATTCTGAAGCATAAACGAGCGACACTGCACTTCTTTACCGAAAGCTTTTCAACACATTTTTTACATTTATTGTATAACATATCTCCTGTATGGAATCTTTCACTTGAGCTAATGAATTCTAAAGTTATTTTTCAACTCTTAGACGTAAAAAAATGGCCAAATGAAAAACTTCCAGAGGCAATACTACTGTATGAAAGATAAGCGCAAGTGTGTGTATGATAAGGGATCCGTTTTTTGCTTGTAACAAGACTTGATAAACCATAGATATTAATCTACCTAAGATTCTTTTGGAGTATTTTCTAATAGACTCCATAAATGAAATTAACTTTTTATGTAGATTCCCATTCTATTTTGTTGTGCCCTGCTATGTGATCCTATAGATGGACTGTTGATCATCACTAGTGATGTTCCCTGGAGTCATCTGGTGTTTCAGGTTTTTCAAAATCATACAACCTCCACCTAGGTGACCCAGCCACGTTTGATCAATCCCCAGGCTCATTGTCTCAGCACCATTGACCCACAACTAAACCCATCCTGATTCATAACCATCTGGAGGATCTCTCAGCAACACTCTGTAGTGATCATGATGGCTTTCCTCTTGCCAGCTCCTGCAATGTCAAGTAGGATGTAAACTCGGCAAAGTGACCAGCCAGCAAAACCCCTGCACCTTACGTTGATGGTCTCTTGACGAGCATTCTGGCCCCATCTCCAGTACAGCTTCAGAACTCCTGCTGTATGCAGTCCTCACAAGCAACTGAAAGCTCGAGAACACTGAAGAAGGGACCACATCCAGCCTCAGTGAACTTGTGTATATGTGTATATATATCCACATGCTGTCAAATAAACGAACTACACGCCGTGGCGCAACGTAAAGAGGCTTCGCCGCTGCCGTCCAAGGTTCGAATCCCCGAGAGGGGGTGCAGTGAGTGGGTACGTCTGATAAGCCCAGAATTAGGGCAAAACACATGTCACGTACTCTTTGCATTGTTTGACAGTAAAACTATTCAAACATTATATATATATATATATATATATATATATATATATATATATATATATAACAGTTACAGTCCCAGCACTGACTCCCTAGTGGACACCACTCTTAACATCAACCTTTTCTGCTAAGGTTCCTCGCACCATAACCCTCTGCTTCTTGTGTCTGATTCAGTTCTGCACTCATCTACACACCACACCCTGAACTTCCACTTCTTTCAGTTTGATGCCCATCCTTTAATGTGGCACCTTATCAAAGGCTTTCTGAAAGTCAAGATAAATAATAAATGTTCCACTTTGATCATATCCTTTTGTTGCCTCCTCATAGAATTCCAGCATGATAGTAAAACACGACCACCTTCTGAACCCACACTGGCTGTTCAGTAAAACTCCTGTACTTGCCATGTGTTACTCAATGTTATCCTTAATACTTCCTTCCATTAATTTACCGGTCATGCATGTTAAGCTTACTGGCCTATAATTGCTTGGATCTGCCCAATCACCCATTTATATGTAAATGGGATAATATTTACCATTTTCCATTCCTACCATCCTGCTGTACCGCTCCTCTTTAACGCCAGCCCACACTTCCTCCAGGACTAGTTGGCATCTGCCCTTGCCTTTGGCCTTGCCTTAGGGTTGTAAATAACTCAATCAATGAACGCTGATAACATTGAAGCTTAGCCCACCATGTAGATCAAAGAGTTTGAGAAAGCCATCAAGCTTGCTTTGCAGAAATGCAGTTTGATATGGTTTTTCATAATCTTTCACACTGGTTTGCTTTTCCTCTTATGTAACAAATATCTCAAATGCTTTATGGGTTGAGAAACCCTTTGCTAGGACACAAAACATTTAAAAAAAACCTTTGAAAATAAATTTAGCCTTTTCTTAAATCCTCCATCTCCTAGTCACCTCTTATTTAAAATACTAAATTCCAGGCTTCGGGATAGCATGAAGAGAGCTAAGACATAAACCAAAAGAGACCTGCTTGGCGAAGGAAAGCCATTTCATGAAGCTCCTGACGCACAGTTCTTGTGCTGTCGTTGTTTCCAGAGGCAGTGAGGAGCTCTGTTGTGAGTGATGTCACGGAGGAGAGGCGATTTTTACAAACATCTGTACTCTGTGAGTTTGGGTCGTCTACCACTTCAATGCTGACCTGTTTTTACTCCTCGATGCTCCTAACTTCACAATAATAGCACATGAATGTTTGAATCCCCTGTGACCAGGTGCAGGAATGACAGCTTCAAGACTCTAAGAAATTGTGGGGTTGCCAATTGAGTCTTCCCATTTTATTGTTCGGAAGGCAAAGTAAAACAAAATGAAAAGAAAATGCTCTTTGGCATATGTCCTGTTATGGAGGAAAAAACAGGCAATTTACCGGTACTAAAGGTTTGGGCTGGATTGCCAAGTCATTTTTGCTAGCAGAGCTCTGTCTGGTGGGTCGCTCAAGCCAGTAAATGAAGGCACAGTGGAGAAAGAAGAAAATGGCAATATCAGCAGGGGGTACCCTCTCTCAGCTCAGTGGGTTATTACATATCTCGACTGAGCCTGTAAGGAGGTCCTCCGACACAGATGTGTGACACCCCCTTCCTATAAGTGCTAACTCCATATTGTGGTCGAGTTACAGACCCAAAAGAGTCCTTAGTAAGTTGGGGTGCCAATCTAGAAGGACAGAAATTGCACATGTTGACTTTTGGTAAAGTTGGCATCCTATGACCGCGCCACGTGTAATGTCTCCGAACTCTTCAGTACGACCTATTCTATTGCCAATGGAGATTGCATGGTTCTGTGCTAATTTGATGCGCCTGTCAACAATGAACCACCCCCCCCACCAAAATCAGTCATGTGAAGGAGCATCCAAGTACGTTTGGCCAAAGAGTGTGTGTTATCAAAGTGCCATTGTGGCTGTTCAAGACTTAAAAACTGACTACAGGCAATTGCAATTTAACTTTAACTTTTACATTAGGGGCTCTTCCATTTTTTTATTTTTTTTGTGAAGGATACCAGGTGAAGAATGGCAGTATATTAAAATGGAAGGATGGTGTAAGGCATCCTTACTCAGGGCACTGCCTCTCCTGACCTGCTAGATGGCAGCCCCACTGGGTTATGGTGCCACCACAGATTCCCACAGGGCACACTGAGAATTGGAGTTGGCTGCCACCAGGGGGTGCAGAAGGGACTGGGGAGCCCTACTTTGTCAGGCAACAGCCTTACCTGACAGTGTTCCCGGGTCATAGCTTTGGAACAGGGGAAGTACTTCCGGGTTTTATATGAAAGGGGCAGTGTCTTATATAAATGGAGCCGCTTCAATGTGGGACCCGGAGTCGGGAGGATGAGGATGAAGAAGCTTGGTGGAGAAGCAGAGGAGCTTGAAAGAAGAAGGCAAAAGTGCTACTGTGTAGTAGTTTTGTACCTATGATTGTGGTGTGGGAAACTCTTCCTTAAAGAGTTTCACATAAAAAGAACCTTTATTTATTGGCAAACTTGTGGTCTAAGTCTGTTGCTTTGGGAGAGCTGCAGTGCCCCCTGGTGACCGCAATTTGTATTACTTTTTTATCTCCATAATCAAAATTTTTATTTTGCTGGGGAAGCACTCAAACTCCATGCCAAATGCACTCCCACCAGTTTAATTCACATGGATGTGGTCCCATTAGCAGTAGCCTCACTCAGAAAGTTGCACTCTACTGTCGATTTCAGAGCATTGTTGAATCTCCTGTTTGTATTCTGCATGCGTCTGTTGCCAAGAATTGTTTTTTCTTTTTTTTTTATGTTGTGCCCACATAGAATTCAAAGATGAGGTGAGATTCTTACTCATTTCTCGACGTGTTCCCTGGTACTTGTTCTGGGACAGTGCCAAATGCCACACTAATCCGCTTCCTTATGCTGCATGTACTGTATAGAAATGTTAATAGAAGCTAAGTAGGAGGCAGCACATGCCAAAGAAGAAGTCATGGAATTCAGAAAATCTGTGGGCACAGATTGTGCTTAACAAAGTGGAAATTAAGTAAATTCGAAAACACTTACAGAAAAATTAAGTTATGGCAGGGACCCAATCACTAGTAGCTTGAAATTGCCCTGAAAATATGCTCTATAATTGATTGATCTGTAGCATCTTCTAACTTTTGACACCCGGGGATCTAAATAATGAATACTGCCCTAATGGCTGTTTTGCCTTGGCTATGGGGGACCTTCAGACTTGAAGTTTGTTTTTCTGTCAATTGAGAAGATTACCCCGAAATTGCTGGATATCATGGCTGGACTGTACACTGGTACTGTAAGTGCTGTGCAGAACCTCTGCATTTTTCCCAATTGATTCTGGGGTTCATCAGGGGTGTGTTCTGCTCCTACCCTGTTCAATGCTGGCATGGACTGGGTGTTGGGCAGGGTCATGGGGTCCAGTGGCTGTGAGGCATCTGACTAGACTTCTAATTTGTCTAGTTTAGACATAAAATCATGTCAAATATTTCTCAAATTATTTTCAGTATATCACACTACCACATTTTCTTTGTTAGCCTGTATGTATGCCAGTCTTGCACTTCCTTATCTTCGTCTCTGCTTATTCTCTTTAGCCGTTGGTTAGATCAATCTCATTTTCTTAACAGGTCTTTCCTACGATCTTGTCTATAACCTGGCATGTGGTAAGAACAAGAAATGGTTTCTAATATTATTATATTTTGACCATAATATTAAATTACACCATCCTTGTAACAGTAGTCAATTAGTGTTATCTTAGTCCCAAAAAATAAGTGAAAACAAAATCAAAATTAAAGGCTAATAAATACAGTGCCAGAAAGAAAAGCCTGAAGACTTCTTTCTATTATAACATTAGAATAATCTGGACGATAACAAGCCATTCAGGCCAACAAAGATCACCAGTCCTGTCCATTTCACTCTTCTAAAATAACATTAAGTCAAAGGCACCAAAGGCACAGATGGATCCAGAAGCAAACAATGTCTCAATATGTAATCAAAGGATAAGAGTCGAAAACAGAGAAGAGATTTCAAATTCCAGTAATCATACTGCAAACTCAATGCAAAGCACAAAAGAGAACTCACCAACAACAAGCTACGATAATGTATCCCATAGTACTGTCTGTCTGCCCAGTCTTTATAGGGCTGGGGGCGGTTCCTAGAGGGAGACGGACAAGTGGCCCGCTTTGTAGGGAATCACAAAACACAAGGAACATAAAACACATACTTCCACTAGAAACAAAATTATACAAAACTGAAGATATTGTGAACATAAATATTATATAAAAATCACTTTAAATTAAATAAAAAATACATTAAATAAAATCATAAACTGAAAATACAGTACATGAACTGCTAGACACAACACACTCCGGTCAATCCCAACCCTTGTCCATGCTCCAATGCCGCGGCATTCATCAGAACAATCTAGAAGAGAACAGGCCATTCAACCCAACAAAGTTCGCCAGTCTGGTCCACTTAATTCTTCAAAAACAACATGAAGTTGAGTTTTGATGGTCCCTAAAGTCCAAATGCCCACCACACTACTTGGTTGCTTATTCCACGTGTCTGTGGTTTTCTGTATGAAGAAAAACTTCCTAACGTTGGTGCAAATTTTACCCTTAACAAGTTTCCAACTGTGCCCCCATGTTCTCGCTGAACTAATTTTAAAGTCACCGTCTCCATCCTCTGGACTGATTCACTTCATAATTTTGACCACTTAAATCATGTCTCTTCTTCATTGTCTCTACAAAGAACTGCAATAATATTCCATTTGTGCATCTTTTAGAATGCACTGGTCAGCCCCCATTTATATTTTATTATATGTGGATGAAGATTTGGGAAGAGGCACCTAAATGCACATCACCAGAGGTGAGGAGCTTTAGAGGCATGCAGCCGGTTCAATAAATATCGATCGGAGAAAAACATTTCATCTGGATGATCGTAAGCTGCTGACCTGGAGATTTACTAATTATGGTAAATTATAGTTGTGTTTGGGAGAATCTACTTTTCCCTGAATATTTATTGACTCGTATCCTACAATTTTAAAATTGCTTTATGAAGTTGCGGATTGTAATTAGTAGAGAGAGCGGCTACCCTATGGACCTGAGAATTTGCTTAATATTTATTTACAAGTGTGTGAGTTTAATTTAAAATGCCAACTGTTGTAAACTGTTTACGATTACAAATGAGGTTGGGTCGCGCTTTATGTTCATTTTCCCTTAATGCACTGTAGAGGAATTGCCCACTGGCTGCCAGTATGACCATAGGGTGAATATGAATGATCTCTGAAAGTGAGTGGAGTCATGCCATTTATCGATGCAGATAAATTTTTGGCAGGGCAGTAGAGTCATCATGTCATTTTCTAACCTGCTTACTCCAGACCTGGGTCATGGGGGCTTCTGGAGCCAATCCCAGCTAGGACAGGGTACAAGGCCGGAACACACCCTGGACAGAATGCCAGTCCATCGCAGGGAAAAACACACACACCCACACCAGACACACAAAAAGGGACAATTTTACATTGCCAATTCAAGAATGGTAAAGTGTTCAATAAGTTTTTTTTAATCGTTATTGAATTTAATTAGAAACAGAAAACATTCCATACATCCATCCATCCATCCTCTTCCACTTATCCGAGGTCGGGTCGCAGGGGTAGCAGCTTAAGCAGAGAAGCCCAGACTTCCCTCTCCCCGGCCACTTCTTCCAGCTCTTCCGGGAGAATCCCAAAGGCGTTCCCAGGCCAGCCGGGAGACATAGTCCCTCCAGCGTGTCCTGGGTCTTCCCCGGGGCCTCCTCCCGGTTGGATGTGCCCGGAACACCTCACCAGGGAGGCGTCCAGGAGGCATCCTGATCAGATGCCCGAGCCACCTCATCTGACTCCTCTCATGCGGAGGAGCAGCGACTCTACTCTGAGCTCCTCCCAGATGACTGAGCTCCTCACCCTGTCTGTAAGAGAAAGCCCAGACACCCTGCGGAGGAAACGCATTTCAGCCGCTTGTATTAGCGATCTCGTTCTTTCGGTCACTACCCATAGCTCATGACCATAGGTGAGGGTAGGAGCGTAGATCGACTGGTAAATTGAGAGCTTTGCCTTACGGCTCAGCTCTTTTTTCACCACGACAGACCGATGCAGAGCCCGCATCACTGCGGATGCCGCACCGATCCGCCTGTCAATCTCACGTCCATTCTTCCCTCACTCGTGAACAAGACCCGAGATACTTGAACTCCTCCACTTGGGGCAGGATCTCCCCCAACCCTGAGAGGGCACTCCACCCTTTTCCGCTGAGGACCATGGTCTCGGATTTGGAGGTGCTGATTCTCATCCCAGCCGCTTCACACTCAGCTGCGAACCGATCCAGAGAGAGCTGAAGATCACGGCCTGATGAAGCAAACAGGACAACATCATCTGCAAAAGCAGTGACCCAATCCTGAGTCCACCAAACCGACCCCTTCAACACCCTGGCTGCGCCTAGAAATTCTGTCCATAAAAGTTATGAACAGAATCGGTGACAAAGGGCAGCCCTGGCGGAGTCCAACTCTCACTGGAAACGGGCTCGACTTACTGCCGCAATGCGGACCAAGCTCTGACACCGGTTGTACAGGGACCAACAGCTCTTATCAGGGGTCCGTACCCCATACTCCCGAGCACCCTCCACAGGATTCCCCGAGGGACACGGTCGAACGCCTTTTCCAAGTCCACAAAACACATGTAGACTGGTTGGGCAAACTCCCATGCACCCTCCAGGATCCTGCTAAGGGTGTAGAGCTGGTCCACTGTTCCGCGACCAGGACTAAAACCACACTGTTCCTCCTGAATCCGAGGTTCACTATCCGATGGACCCTCCTTTCCAGATCCCCCGAATAGACTTTTCCAGGGAGGCTGAGGAGTGTGATCCCTCTATAGTTGGAACACACCCTCCGTCCCCTTTTAAAGAGGGGACCACCACCCCGGTCTGCCAATCCAGAGGCACTGTCCCGATGTCCATGCGATGTTGCAGAGACGTGTCAACCGAGACAGTCCTACAACATCCAGAGCCTTAAGGAACTCCGGCGATCTCATCCACCCCGGGCCCTGCCACCAAGGAGTTTTTTGACCACCTCGGTGACTTCAGTCCCAGAGATGGGAGAGCCCACCTCAGAGTCCCCAGGCTCTGCTTCCTCATTGGAAGGCATGTTAGTGGGATTGAGGAGGTCTTCGAAGTACTCCCCCACCGACCCACAACGTCCGAGTCAGGTCAGCAGGCACCATCCCCACCATATACGGTGTTGACACTGCACTGCTTCCCCTTCCTGAGACGCCGGACGGTGGACCAGAATCTCCTCGAAGCCGTCCAAAGTCGCTCTCCATGGCCTCTCAAACTCCTCCCATGCCCAAGTTTTTGCCTCAGCAGCAACCGAAGCCGCATTCCGCTTGGCCTGCGGTACCTATCAGCTGCCTCCAGAGACCCACAGGACAAAAAGGTCCTATAGGACTCCTTCTTCGGCTTGACGGCATCCCTCACCGCCACGACAGGCACCGACCACCTTACGGCCACAGCTCCGGTCAGCCGCCTCAACAATAGAGGCATGGAACATGGCCCATTCAGACTCAATGTCCCCCACCTCCCTCGGGGCGTGGTCGAAGTTCTGCCGAAGGTGGGAGTTGAAGCTACTTCTGACAGGGACTCTGCCAGCCGTTCCCAGCAGACCCTCACAACACATTTGGGCCTACCAGGTCTGACCGGCATCTTCCCCCACCATCGAAGCCAACTCACCACCAGGTGGTGATCAGTTGACAGCTCCGCCCCTCTCTTCACCCGAGTGTCCAAGACATATGGCCGCAAGTCCGACAACACAACCACAAAGTCGATCATCGAACTGAGGCCTAGGGTGTCCTGGTGCCAAGTGCACATTCCATACAGTCAAAATCAAATTTAACAAATGAAGTGTTCAAGAAGTTTTGATATTAGTTTGGACAACTCCAGGTACCTCCAGTTTTATGAATTAAGTGCAAGATAGCAGTCATCAGGAAAAGTAGAAGGGTGTATTATTAAATCTAATAAAATATACTGTTATGGATACTATCAGAAAGGAGAGAAATGTTTTATTGTAAAGTAAAGTAAAATCCACAAAGGCACTTTAGCCTCCCAAGGTTCTTTTTATTGGTGGGCAAAAGCGAATCCTGGACAAGCCTACATGATATTCCTGCACTTACTAGCATTGTTTCAATACTAAACAGCGGCAGGGCGTGTGATGCGGGGACAAATTCAGTTTTCCCACCACTAAAACTGCTGAACCTGAATACCTTAACAATGGCTAAGCCTGGTCTTGCTCTCAGTTTTCACCAATGCAATGTCTGAACCGTCCTACTCTGGACAGCCACTTTAAAAGGATTGCACGAAATACCCCAACAAATGCCAGGAGCCACACAAACCACCAGCTGCTCCAGGTTTAGCTACCTCTGAAAACATTTAACCTGAACAAGAACAGCTGGTTTTGCTACTGAACCTCTTAACACTTACGTCCTGGGTTAAGAGAACCTGAATAAGTACGCTATCTCAATCCTTCATCCTAGCAGACCTCCGTCCTTCCAGGGAACGCCAGTGTCAGTAAACAACACAGCAGTTTCAGTGAGGTAACAATCTTTACTTCAATCTAAACTTATGTTTATTCATACATAAACCAGGCATATCAAACACGAGAAGTCAAAACAGAAGAACATATGCGACCTGAATAATTCAAATCAAAGTCCTTACAGCAAGCCTTCCATCAGATAGTTTGTTTGGCTCTTTAGTTTTTGCAATTTTTGTCTCCTTATTCCAGCTAAGGTATTCATTTAAACTGTAAGACATCGCTCTGTCGTTTTCCTCTTAGGCCAGTGTGCAGGGGGTTAACCTGACAAAGGTGTCAAAGAAATGCTTTCTAATTCTTTTCTTTATAGAGTGCCCTGATGGGGGAAATTAAGCAAGATTTACATGTAATATATTTTTGGCAATAGTTGTATCAGCTGAAATCAAACAACTGATTATTTCCAATGGTCTTATTGCTTATCCATGAAGCTGCTTTTAGCTCAATACAATAACATGTTGACTACAAGGTCTCAAGAACCTGCAGAATTTCATTTCTTCTTACAAGCAAATACACACTGAGTTACTTTATCTGAGTTTATACATACACAATCTACTAATGTGAATTTCCCCTTGGGATTAATAAAGTATCTATCTATCTATCTAATTAGTATATCGTCTTAGTACAGCAATACCGAGCTTAACGAATCCTGTCACTACCAAGTTTCAGTACAACAAACCCAACTTCCAGCTTTTGCTAACCTTGTGCAACAGCCTTCAGATGATATGCAGTATGGAAGCATAATGTGTTTATTGTGTATATTATGTACAGTGAACTGCACCCTGACAATTCGTTACTTGTGTTGACATATTTAATGTATTTCATATAGTGAAAGCCACTAAATGATAGACATGAAAGGCAGTATATACAGTATTATCATAGATAAATAGATGTTAAAGGCACTATTAGACAGACAGATAGATAGATAGATAGATAGATAGATAGATAGATAGATAGATAGATAGATAGATAGATAGATAGATAGATAGATAGATAGATAGATAGATAGATAGATAGATAGATAGATAGATAGATAGATAGATAGATCTGCATTTCTAAACAAAAACACTTAGGACGGATTGCCTGTTTCTGGTTTTGTTCTCTGGCCTCAGGTAGCTTCTTGTGTTTCTGACCCCTGCCAGTCTCTTAAACCCGATTCTGCTTGTCCCTGTTTATCAGTTCAACTCCTCATCCTTTTTATGCTTTGGTCAATGCCGCCTATGCATTTCCTTTCACTTTACAGTTACACCAATAGCCGGAGAAGAATCCCGGTAATGTGATTAAAGATGGCTGTGAATGGCAAATTGAGAATGACATCTTAAGATGATGTCACTTTATGTGACTTTTTTTCGTGGACTTTGTCCAATTTGTCGGTTGTAGGCGCTGATCTCATAACTGTACCGTGTCAAATTATGCATCTGAAAATCACAGCTCATGTAGCATTTACCAACCAAGCACCAATCTTCTAGAGCAGTCGCACCCGCCCCATTTCTAACAGCCAATAGCATCTTGTCTGACGGAGCCATCACTTTACAAAAGGTTAACAGCTATAGTGAGTTTGCAGCAATTTCTGCCCTTCAACCATTTTTTAAAAGCAAGAGACATCAAACAGACGCGCTTCTCTTCTGTTTGTGAGGCTCAAAATACTCAAGACACCGGACTATTCCATGCTAAATTTGTTGGACTTTAGGCACTCAAGTTTCAGTTATGGTGATGGCAAATGTATTGTGGCCCAGAAATGGCCCTGACATAACCAGCCACATCTGATGATTTTCACAGTATAGAATTTCTGGGTTCAAGCACATGTCTGCCATCACAGTTATGAATCAATTATGGCCGAATTGGAACCAGAACATTCAGGAGTGTTCATGCCATTTGTGTACTAGATCAAATGTAGCCCAAATGCAAACAAGGACATTTAATATATTTTTGGCATTCATTATAGGCCAAAAGTGGCCCAGCTGTATTCAGCCATATGTAAGGTTTATATGCCATTTAGATTCTGGACCACACACGGCCCAAATGCAATTCACCGCAAGTCTAGTATGCCTGACATTGCAGTTTTGGAACAAATAAGGCCTAATAGTAAGCAGGAGCGTTCAAGGGTTTCCATAGTATTTGTGTTCTGCCCCTACCACAGCCCAAATGCAATAAACCATTAAGTAGAGTGTGTGGGTGTCATTTCAATTTTGGGCCAACCATGGCCTGGCTATAACTAGTCAGGTGTACCTGTGAAAGGCCTGTTTGGCTGGGACACGTTAACTTTAACGTCAATGTCTAACAAAACTGTGTGAAAATGTTAGGCACTTGTGATTAAATGCTGTTAAAACTCAGATAGAACTTTATATGAAATCTCCTTAAATAAATTAATAAATAAATTGATCCATCCACCGGCACTTCAGTTGGCCCAATGGTCAGGTGGGCTGAGACAGAGCAGTTTACGTTACAGAGTCGTTGGTGCTACAGATGACTCAGCCATACCATTGGAGCCTGGTTTCTTGACACGCTTCTGCTGAATCATTTGTTGGCTGAAAGACCTCACTGTTGGTGTGTCAAAGAGAGAGAGCAAAACAGAGGATGTTCATGATGGCACTCAGTTTTGTCAATTTCTAAGACCTCCAGGGGATTCCAGAGTGTGTCCCATAACTGAGCTTGCCCTTTAAAATTAATCTGTTGATTCTGTGGGCTTCTCTTGAAGTGCTGTTACCAGTCCAGCATACCACAGTGTAGAAAATCACACTGGCCACCACGCAGCTGCAGAAGATGTGGAGGATGTCACATTAAAGGAGCACGGTCTCCCAAAGAAGAAGAGTCTGCTCTGCCCTTTCCTCTACAGTTCCACTGGAATGGTTATTATTCATTAACAAATGTTCTACAAAGAGTAGTAATGAAAGAGACAACATTCAATCAATATTTGCTGTGACCACACAGCCTCCATTCTCTTAGGGACACTTGCTGTGTGCAGTCTTTGTGGTGCATCAGTGCTTCTCTGAGGCTAGGGATCTGCACTGGCAATCGGAAGGTTGTCAGTTCGAAATCCTGTAAATGCCAAAAGGGACTCTGCTCTGTTGGGCTCTTGAGCAAGGCCCTTAACCTGCAATTGCTGAGCGCTTTGAGTAGTGAGAAAAGCGCTATATAAATGTAAAGAATTATCTGCCCAATATCTACTTCATAGATGGTCGTATTATGGCTAAGCTATAGATGTGCTCTGGCCCAGTTGTGCTTCACACGTTGTCTAAAAAAGGCTCCGTTGCGGCCAATCTGTGGACCAGTTCTGGCCCATAGCATTCCTGCTTAAATTTGAGGCTGTGTTCTGGAAACCAGATCTGGATGAGTTCATCATCGTGATTCCATGGTGGAATCTGGACCAAATGAAAGATGTGCGCATGGTTCAGCATTGGGCCACTACTCATTTGCCATCTGGGAAGCATGTTCCTCAATACTCATTGCCACATACCAAGCATTGTACTTCCGGATGAGCATTCATTGATTTATATGGTTTCAAGGTTTCTTTATTTAGTGTGTATTCACACTAGGCGTGATTTTTCCATACCCTACCCAAGCGCAAATGTCCCCCAGTCCCTACTTCCCTGTTGGCCTACACTCACACTATGCTTGATGTTCTGGGTCCGGGCAGGCTGTCGTCATGACCATGTGACTTTGTGTAAAGCCAAAACAAGATCCGAACATGGAGTGACAGCATGCATGTCAAACTGATTTTCCTTATTTTGTGTACCTTTTTTTTTTTGGAGTTGTGTAGGGCAGGATAACGCTCCACCCTCCTACAGATGTTATTGAGCACGCAGTGCAACATTTTGCCATTAATCCTGCCTCACGTTCGAGAAAATTCTTATAGAAAAAATGATGTTAAGGGAGCAATTTGGAGCTTTCATGCCAACTACTATTCACGTTCAGAATTAGAATCACTTTATTGCTATCAGTGTTCTCCCCAGAAATTTTTTCCAGCCGGGTGGCAAGAAAAAGTAGCCGGGTGGGACGGTATGAGGAAATTTGGTTGTGGGGAAAATTAAATGTGCACTATTTTTATTAGTTAATTATTATTAATTTTCCAAAGTTCAATATGACTTCCTTTCTTTAAGGTTCGACACTTGTCCCAGAATATTTTTATTAAATTTAAGAAGTATCCAATTCAGGATCCTGCAACCCTAGCAAAAATTGTTATGACATAAACCAAGAGGCACAAGTATTGTCGCTGTCGGGAAGAAAAATAAAAAAAACATGAAAAAAAGTATAGGAAACCTAATGAAGAAAAATTTTTAAATATTCTTAAAAGCCAACTTGCATATGCAGAAGGTGTCTTCAGTTAAATATTTATTCTTCTTTTCTTCCTAGAGGCCCAGTTGTCTGAAGCTTTCCCATAATCAAAGTCCCCAGGATCTGGGCCCTCCAAGGAGATCACTCATCACACACTGTCATAGTGACTGTACTGCAAAGTCATGAGACAGCCATCTAGTGTCACTGGCAATTTTCAGCTTAATCTGGGGAATGTTCAGAATATTTTTGAATTTCCGTTAAACCAGCCATCCTAACTGAAGAATTTTGGAACAAATACAATAGCTGCCTTACGATGTTCAGTTTTGTTAAATAAGGTACAGCAGCTGCTGCTTGGGCACTTGCAAGGGCCAATCGGCAGTTTACACAGTGGCAGTTGACCAAGAGTCCAGATGTTTTATCTCTAAGCAGTTTCGCCACACTTTTCTGTTTCCCAATCATAACAGCCGTTCCAGCTGATCCTAGTCCAACCAGATTAGCAGTTTTCAAGCCTAGAGTGTCCATAGTCTCACTCAGTGTGTTGGTTATAGTCTCTGCTTTGCCATCAATCATATTGCGGGTTGATACAAAACTAACTCTGATCTCTTTAGTGACCTGGCAAACATATTTAATGTAAATAATTAATTGTTTTACATCTGAGATATCTGTGGTTTCATCACACAGAATACTGAAAAACTTTTCTGTGTGCATATTCTTCAGTATGTTAGATTTTATTTCTGATGCTAAGACATCCAGCAGCTCTTGCATTATTCTTTCAGAGGTGTAATGTGCATTTTCACCAACACTGAGATGTTGTAAAAAGGAACATCCTATTTCTTTACAGTGTTACAACAGCTTTTCAAACAACATTGTATGTGGGAACTCATTTTTTGCCAACCAATGCATGGATCTTAAAGCTCCCTCTGTAAGTTACTTAACCCAGATACAGATCTTTCAATTTGACCCATTCCAGTTTGCTCTAGTACACGCTTTCCTAAAAGGTCAGCAGAAGACTCAATGTGCGTTTTACTTTTTTCATGGTCCAGCAAGCTTTCTTTTCAAATTCTTGTGTATGGCACGTTTACCCAAGGTAACCCCTCCTTGGGGGGGGGGTGTGTTTGAGTATTTCATGCACATTGAGCACCACATAACATTTTCTTTGACCATTAGCCAATCAAAATCTTTAAACCATTGTTTGTTTATGCTGCGGTGCTTAGATTTATCAATTGGCAGAGCGTGTGCTGAAGACACTTCCCCTGATGGACCAGCCTCTGCAATGTCTTTGTCTGAAATTTCCACATGAGGAGTTGATGCTGCACCGTCATTAGTTTGTGACGTCTCTTTTCTGAAATAACTGAGCAGTGTTGTTTTCTGAACACTTCTTTTGTTCATGTTGGTAAAACGTTTGAAAAAAATTTAGAGTACTTATTTAGATTACTTATGGATACTCAATTCAATTCACACTTGGACTACGGCAGGTATGCATTCTCGACATTTCCACTTTAATCTCGACGCTTATTTGGAGAATAAAGTCGACATTTCCACTTTATTCTCGATATTTCTACTTTATTCTCGCTGTTTATCTCGAGATTAAATTCAACATGTTGACTTTATTCTCGTAGTTTGTCATTTAAGTAGAACATCGGAATCTAAACTTCATCTTAAAATGAATGTTTAATTTACTAGATTTTCTCAAACCCTGTCATAAGTTATGTAGCAACATGTCGACTTTATTCTCGTCATAAGATTAAAGTGGAAACTAAACTAAATTAGCCGGGTGGAGCGCCGGGCTAAAAGACACTAGGAAGAACACTGGCTAGCATGTGAAACTTACTAGATTGACTTTGGTTAGGTGAAAAACATGGAATACAAGACATTACCAACCCAAGACAACACAATTACAGTCCACCATTAACCTAACACTGTGCAAAGCAATATACAAATACAATTTCTTGAAAAAAATAATTTTTTCAAATTTCAATATGTTAACTCAATAATAAGAAAAACTAGACAAAATAGGTATCAGATAGTACAATTTGAGCAAATATTACAGCACAGTTACTAATTAAATGTTGTAAAAGCAGTTAGGAGTAACCCAATGTAAGTTTATTTAGGATCTGCATACTTTGAGGAAAGAAGCTGTGGATATGGCGTGTAGTTTGGGTCGCAATAGACTTGCGCCTCCTCTGTGATGGCAATTTAATGAACAGATGGCTGCTGGGGTGGGTGAAGTCAGCTGCAATCTTTCCTGCTCTCTTTTTCGCTTGGGCGATGAACAGATCTTTTAATATTGCAAGACAACAGGCAATGATTTTCTCAGCTGAACAAATCACCTGCTGCAACTGAATCTTAGAAAGAGAGGAGGCAGAAGGAAACCAAACAGTGATGGAGGAGGTCACAGTACTCTCAATGATGGCTGAGTAAAAATGTAGCAACATACACCAAGCTTCTCACGCTGGCAAAGGAAGAACAGTCTCTGCCAGGCTTTCTTGATGATGGAGGTGATGTGCTTGTCCCATGCTAATGTATTAGTAAAAGTAGTCCCTTGGAATTTAAACTACTAAACCACAGACACAGTCTGGCCATTAATTTGCAAAGGTGGACAGTTAGTGACTTGTCATCGGATGTCAAAACTCATTTCCACTGTCTTAACACTGGAATCCCTGAAGAATACGAAAAACGTCATAATGCCGGGCCACCTTAACTTCCTTCGCACCTCTTCATCAGTGTCTTTCTTTTGCAAATGTGTCAATCAGCACAAGCACCCTGCTATCCTATCCCCCACTGAATTCTCCCACCTGAAGTGTCTTTATCTAGGTGTGCGGTGCCTTGGGTTGTACAATAATCCCTCGCTATATCGCGCTTCAACTTTCGCGGTTTCACTCCATCGCGGATTTTAAATGTAAGCATATCTAAATATATATCACGGATTTTTCGCTGGTTCGCAGATTTCTGCGGACAATGGGTCTTTTAATTTATGGTACATGCTTCCTAAGTTTGTTTGCCCAGTTGATTTCATACAAGGGACGCTATTGGCGGATGGCTTAGAAGCTACCCAATCAGAGCATGTATTACATATTAACTAAAACTCCTCAATGATATGCTTCCCGCGCGGTGGTTGATTGTTTGCTTTTCTTTGTCTCTCTCACTCTCTCTGACATTTTCTGTGCCTGACAGAGGGGCTGTTTGCACAGAGGATACGGACACTCCTCTACAAAATGCCGCCTTATCGCGGTGCTTCGGCATAGGCTACTTAAAAGCACGTATTGATTTTTTGATTGTTTGCTTTTCTTATCTCGCGCTCTCTCTCTTTGACATTCTCTGCTCCTGACGGCGCTCCTTTGAAGAGAAGATATGTTTGCATTCTTTTAATTGTGAGAAAGAACTGCCATCTCTGTCTTGTCATGGAGCACAGTTTAAACTTTTGACTAAAGGGTGTTATTTAATGTCTAGAGGGCTCCAATAATGTGATTAGTGTGGGAGAGTTTATAAGGGCTTAAAATATATAAAAATAACCATACAAACATATGGTTTCTACTTCGCGGATTTTCACCTACCGCGGGGGGGTCTGGAACGCGAGGAGGGATTACTGTATAGGGTAAATAATATATCGTCATTTAGAATACATACAGTTTCAGATGCGTTTCGTGTCTACAACAATCTGGGTAAATGTAGGATGATAGGAAATGCGAGGCAAGAAATGTTGAACACAAAACTAAAACAAACTTTTTTTATGTTATAATAATTGACAAAATGCTGACATGAAGCATAGAATCTGTGAAGTCCAAATATCAAATAAACACTTTCACAAAAGGTATATCAAAACAAGTGCACCTTTATTGAAGAATATAACCAAAGAGAAAGAAATGATTCAATTTACATGCTGTTGTCAATATGTAAAAACCGAAGGCCAAGTATCAATGGCATGGCTGGTGTAGAGGTAAAAACAGGTGCTTATAAATCAAGGGGTTGCAGGTTGGATTCCAGGTCTTCTCCACATTTACCATTATGAGTAGTGAGCTGCTGTTATTATTACTATTATATAATAAAAACATACATTTTCTTTAACAGAAGGTGTAAAGTTTTGCTACCTGTAAAAGGTATTGCTGAATGGATATGAGGAGACACACAAACGCTGGTGAATCATGTCTTCTTGATATCTTGTTCTTATTTGAATTTTTTTTTATTCAGTTATATTCTTGAATAAAAGCACACTTGTCTCATTATACCTCTGCGAAAGTGTAACCACTTCAATGATATCAAATCTGTCTCTACCTCTCTCATGCACGTACACACACAACCATGCATGAAAACGCAATTATTTGAAAACGCTGCGTCAATTGAACATTATTCTTTTCCGATCTTGCCCAATCTTCACATTATGGTGCATGGTACTGGGAACGCAAACAGGCTTCTTCTTTTTGGGTGCATACACCTTTAGCATGACACTGGCAGATCTAAGCACTAGTGTGGTGAATTGCATGCATACTGAAGTGACTTTAGCTGCAGGTAGAAGTCCCACTTTATTTATAGTGCCAAGCAGAGTTGTGTTGCAGTGCAGCAGTCTATTAGCCAGCGAAATCAACGTGAAGAAGTTGCCTGTTCTTACGTTTCTGCCTTTGTCCAGAAACAGCCTTATGACCACAGTCTTGGAAAGTCTCCCATGGGATGACTGGGATCTTTTCCTAAATAAGAAGCAGCATTGCACATGCACATGCAAATCTGTCCTTTTTTCACACATTCTGCACAGGTGTCTTTGTTGTCAAACTGCAAATGGTGCATGATAGTCTGACAGCAGTCACTGTATCTTTGACTGCCGGTACAACAAATAGTTCTGCCCAGGCACCAACCACAGCACCAACTGTGGACATCGCTGCTCTTGTGAAAAGAATGGGGTGGGAGAGGTATGATTCGTTTCAAACCTAATTTTGTTAAACTTGACTTGCTTGTATGGAATGTTATTTGATTTTAATAAAATTAATAAAATGTTAAAAATATATATATATATGTATCTCCTAACTACAGGGTCACGGGGGTCTCTGCTGGAGCAAATCCCAGCCAACACAGGGCACAAGGCAGGAAACAAACGACAGGCAGGGTGCCAGTGCACTGCTGGGCGCACACACACACACACTAGGGACAATTTAGAATCACCAATGCACCTAACCTGCATGTCTTTGGACTGTGGGAGAAAACTCACGCAGACATGGGGAAGGCATGCAAACATTACGCAAGGAGGACCCGGGTCTCCTAACTGCGAGGCTTTAATAAATGCAGCGCTACCACTGCGCCACCGTGCTACCTGTATGTATTCCAAATAACGATATATTATTTACCATCTACAACTCCAGGCACCTCATACCCAGATAAAGAGACTTGAGCAGGGAGAACTTCAGCTGAGTCAGTAGGGGATGGGATAGCAGGGTGCTTGCTGCCTGTGCTGATTGACACATTTGCAAAACAAAGACGCTGCTGATGAGGTGTGAAGAAATTTAAGGTGGCCCAGCATTACAACTTTTTCCGCAGGCTTCAGGGATTCTAGTATTAATAGTATTGAGCTCCAAGTTTTTACGAGAACACCACTCTACAAGACAGCACACTTCTTTTTGATAGGAAGATACATCATTATTAGAAGTGAGACCCACTATGGTTGTGTCATCTGCAAAGTTTAGGATTTTTACAGATTTTTCCATGGATCTACAGTCATTTGTAAAAAGCGAAAACAGGAGGGGTGAAAGAACACAGCCTTGCTAATTGATATTGGATCCAATATATAAGGGCCCATTCTTGCTTACTGCTCCCTACCTGTCAAGAAACTCATAATCCACTGCCAGACATCTTAGGGGACACCAGACTGGATTAGTTTATACTGAAGCAACTCCAGAACATATATAAGGTAAGAATAAAATCCTGTTTTGGACTTGAATGGTCAGGACATGGTATAGTTGGCCCAGCATGGAGCAATCATACTAGTCAAACAAACTAAACTTTGTGCGGTCACATGCAGACAAACGCGTTCAGGTATGGAACAAATTGCAAGTGTGAGTACACAAGAAAACATGAAATTTGCATTCTCAGTTGCATCTAATAACAGACAGAATGAAATAAAACAAACAAAGACAAGACAGGTTCAGGTAAGGCAGTTTAGTTTGATAGTGTATATTTACACAAAAATGGTTACAGGACACATATGAAACCTCTACTATTTTCTCCAATATTCCTTTTTAAAAAGGTGTATGGCACTAGGAAAAAAGGAATTTTTGAAGCAATTTGTGTGGTTTTCAAAGTTAAATTCTACATGTAATAGATGTCTGTTATCAGTTGAGAGGATTTCAGGGTTATTCAGCATTCTCCTCTGACACTCACTTCCCAAATCATCTACAGTATATCAGCTCCAGTAACTTTAGCTGTATGCTTAGTAATCTGCTGGAGCTTTTTTTAAATTTGATTTGCCAGACGGCTAAACCAGGCAATAAAACTGAAAGGTATAAGAGACTGAATCATACGGTGATAGAAGGACAACATGAGGTCGTCTACTTTAAATAGTTTGAGTTTACTGAGGAGAAATAAGTGGTGACTGTATTTAAAGATTTTTTTTTGTAGTAGTATTCCAGTTAAGATTGTTAACTGGGTTAGTTTCTAAGTATTTCTATTCAATCACTATTTCTACATTATCCCCCAAACAAGGGTGGCACGGTGGCGCAGTGGGTAGTGCTGCTGCCTCGCAGTCAGGAGACCCGGGTTCTCTTCCCGGATCCTCCATGTTGTCTGCGTGGGTTTCCTCCCACAGTCCAATGGCATGCAGGTTAGGTGCATTGGCGATTCTAAACTGTCCCTAGTGTGTGTGACTTTTTTTGCAGTCAAACTGAAGTAATTCTTACTGCAAAGATTGTTCTTATGTCAGTTCTCCTGCTCACACAGCCCGCCCTTTTGATGGCTGGCATTATGGGAGTGCGCCGCCGACTGCTTTACATAAATGAAGAATGGATCTACTGTGACATGGGCTTCACTTGCCCTGGTAGCTATGGTGTTATCTATGTGTTATAATGCAGTCATTAGAGACATGAACACTTGTATAAAAAAAGAAAACTGTGACCGATGTTGTGCTCAGTGGTCAAGCACCTGCCTTAAATAGTACAATGAAGAAACTCCTTAGGCTTCAGTGCTGATCACTTTGGAGAGCCACGGCTCCTGTCAGTGCTACTACTAACTTTAATGTGCTTGTCTTTCATGACTTGAACTGTGCCTTGACCTCTTCAACCACAGAAGGTTGTTTCTTTTTTTTTATTGCTTCATTTCTCAGTTCTGCTTCAAATCTTACAATGAGTGCCAACCCGATGATAATGAAAGATCAAAAAGAACTGCAGGCACATATTCATTATGATGTAAAGCTCACGGATAAAGCCACTTTAATGAACCAACATTAGAACAAATTACCGGATGTGAAACAAGAGGAACAAGACATCTGCTCTCATGATTGTGTTCAGATGCTTCATAGCTGAAGAAATGCCTCACCAGAAGGAACCGAGAGAACGGAGTGCAAAAGCAGATCAATTGATGTTTATAACATGGCAATTGTTCACAACAGACTCCTTTAACGCAGCAGTGGGAATTTTACTTTTCGGGGCAAAAAGTAACAGCAGATTGTTTGATGCAGCATACAAGTGACAGAAGTCAGGCTATTTGAAGGGATGGAGCCCCCGATGACATTCTAATGAAACTTTTGCAAATTACTCTTGGAAGTTTTCGATTTGTTATGCCATTCTGTTCAATATTGGGAGGAGCTAACATTTTCCAAGGAGATGGGACAGTCATCAGCCTTGGTTCCTCACACCGCCGGGGAAAAAGGTGTAAGTCCCTCATAGTCCCCCTTAGAGCCCATTCCCCCGCATCTTGAATAGTCTTTCTCCAAGTACTACGGCTTTACTCTGCCGACCCAAAGACATGCAGCTTAGCCTCACTGGAGACCTCAAACTGGACTTGAACTGTATGAGCGAGCGTGTGAGTATGGGTGGGCCGGTGCTAGACTGGGACAGATGTCTGAAATATACCCAACTAGCTAACCCATAATCAGGCCGGTTTTTTAATGATTTTTAATCACAGGGAGAAAATTAACATTTGAAAAATCGGTAATGTAATAAATCAGCAAGAAAAGCAACATTGTAACAATGCACGGAACGAACCAACACACAATCGTCCATGACTCAAAACTGGCGGATCGCCATTGCTCATGTGCCCACCTCCAACTCGTCAAATATAGTCGTTGTCGTCTTTGCACAGTCCAGATGCACCTGTGACTCACGTAGACTTTCCGTGTTCCTGCAGGAGCATCTAAAAAGACGCATGTTTGTCGCGGATGCGAATTGTTGTATGTAGCGTGTAAAACAGTTTGCAATGGTGCACGCGGTCGTGCGTCATAACCGAAAACTCGGTTTTTAAAGACTGCTTACTTCATAGTGTTTTAACTTCAGTTGTAAAGGATTGTTTTAAGGATCCCATGGGATACCCCTCGCAAACCGTTTTACATGCTGCATATGGCGATTCACCTCCGGCGTGGCTCCTTCCTGCGTGCGCCATAGGTGTCTTACTTGTCGGCGGCTTAGTGAATCCACGCCCCTTCCGGCGTGCTTTCCATGGTTGTCTTGCCTTAGTGAATTATATACACTCACCTAAAGGATTATTAGGACCACCATACTAATACGGTGTTTGACCCCCTTTCGCCTTCAGAACTGCCTTAATTCTACGTGGCATTGATTCAACAAGGTGCTGAAAGCATTCTTTAGAAACGTTGGCCCATATTGATAGGATAGCATCTTGCAGTTGATGGAGACTTGTGGGATGCACATCCAGGGCACGAAGCTCCTGTTCCACCACATAACAAAGATGCTCTATTGGGTTGAGATCTGGTGACTGTGGGGGCCATTTTAGTACAGTGAACTCATTGTCATGTTCAAGAAACCAATTTGAAATGATTCGAGCTTTGTGACATGGTGCATTATCCTGCTGGAAGTAGCCATCAGAGGATGGGTACATGGTGGTCATGAAGGGATGGACATGGTCAGAAACAATGCTCAGGTAGCCTGTGGCATTTAAACGATGCCCAATTGGCACTGAGGGGCCTAAAGTGTGCCAAGAAAACATCCCCCACAGCATTACACCACCACCACCAGCCTGCACAGTGGTAACAAGGCATGATAGATCCATGTTCTCATTCTGTTTACACCAAATGCTTTAGGTGAGTGTATATAGATACTGCTCTGGGACCCTGTCATCCTAAATTGAAGGTTAAAATAATAGCATTACTGGACTATCCAAGTAAATGTAATTATACAGCACATGCAGATGAAATCTGTGTTGTGTTTCAGTTTGTTTTTTAAAGAACTTTGCTGTTGGTGTGTACTATCAAATGGGGCCAAATAAAATCTTAAAATGAAATTTCAATTATGGAACACTTAACAGTCCTGTAAAGAGCCTCATGACTTTATGTTCTGCGTTGGTGACAGAGAAACTGAATTTCCTCTTGAAGATCATGTCAGGTCATTTTCTAACCTGCTTATTCCTGAACAGGGTCATGGGGATCTACTGGATCCAGTCCCAGCTAGCATAGGGAGCAAGGTGGGAACAAACCCAGGACAGGGTGCCATTACATCGCAGAGTGAACACACACACACACCCCCAACCACACACTAGAGCTAATTTAGTATCACCTAACTTGCATGTCTGTGGACTGTGGGAGGAAACTGAAGGAAAAGGAGGAAAGAGCCAAAGACACAGGGAGTGCCCTGCAAACTCCACACAGGCATGAACTGGGACACGTACCCTGGTCTCCTTACTGCAAAGCAGCAGCGCTATTACTGCATCACCATGACACTGTCTTGAGAATCAGTTAAGATCTATCAGTCATACAGTGCCTTTCCTATATATCTATCTATTATATAGTGCCTTTCTACCTATCAGTCAATCATATAGTGTCTTTTACTATATTTATCTATTACACTGTGGCTTTCCTATCTATTATATAGCATCTTTCAATTTATATATCAATCATTATATAGTGGTTTTCTATCTATCTAGGCAGAATTATGAGCAGTCTATCATGAAGGGCACGAGTGCCCATGCTGCCTTGTGTCCTGAGGTTAGGCTTGCCCTTTCTCATTATTTTATTATTATTTCTTTTTGGCTCCTTATTCCATCAAATGCCTTATGTTTTTGTCACGTCCGTGTATGAGACCCATTTAATTCCATAAATGAACTAATGTCCTTTACACCTGAATCCTGGCCCGTCCATGCCACTCAGTGTGACGGCCACTTCATTAGCAGCCGTGGCATATGCTCATAATGAGAGCTCTTTGCTCAGCCTCAGGACACGCACTCTAATGGCTCAGGAAGCTAATACCACCTGGGTGTAATTTTTTATTAACTATTATCCTAAAAAATGATTTTGTCTGAATGCTGGTACTGACATTCAATGTAACTGCTGCTCAGATTGTGATAAACGAAACTTGTCTCAAGAAAGGGCTGATTGACAGACAATACGACAACATTAATGGAAGAGTCGAGCATTTTTCCTAGTGACATTCAGGCCGGAGAGTTGAGTTTTCCATATGTATCCCAGCATTAATAGTGCGTGCACATTCATTTCTTTCTCGAGCAGAATATACACATAACTCTGGGCTGTTTGCTGTTAGCTAATTGACTGGAAAAAAGGGTAGAAAGTAAAATTTATTACAGTATAAAAGAGAAGTGATAGCTTGTGTCAGACCAGCCTGATCTTTAATCGTCTCTATTTCAGATTGGAAAATGAAGACATATCATGTCACTAATTTGGCAGACATCCCGGCTGATAACAATGGTCACTTGCATGTGGAAGATGACAGTGGCAATGGGCTATGAAATCAATTCATCATCATCAGCGGCTAAACACAGAACACTCTTTGTGTGAACTTTGTACTGATTGTCCTTCACTCGCCATGACGTGGTGTACGGGAACAGAAGGCTACGCCTGCCACTGAACTGACCTCCAGCTTTTTTTAAATGGAATCCTTTGGTAGAACTTTGTGAAACTGTTTTAGCTGCAAGGCATTGTGGAGCACGGTGGTTTGTGCTAAAGTCTCTCAGGACCAATGTTCTTTTCATGACCAGGGGCCTCATGTATAAACGGTGCGTACGCACAGAAATGTTGCGTAAGAACTTTTCCACGTTCAAATCGCGATGTATAAAACCAAAGCCACGCACTTTTCCACCCTACCTCATGCTTTGTCGTACGCTCAGTATTGCAGACTGGCGGCACCCAGCGTCAAAGCAGTGCTACGGTTCCTGTGTGGTTACACCTTATTTTCCTGACGCGGCTTTATAAATACACTGAAACTAACCGCATATTGTTTATTAGTGTAACACATCTGATTGTAATTAACTTGTAACAATATAATGGTCCAGGAAACAGCCATAGTATTCCAAATACCATAACTGCTTTAGTGTTGTTACTCTCACTTCTTCTTCTTCTTCTTCTTCTTTCAGCTCCTCCCGTTAGGAGTTGCCACAGCGGATCATCTTTTTCCATATTGCTCTCACTGCACGACTCGGAGTATTTATATCACTGTATCTGAGTATGAATCACAGCAGCAGCTGATCAGAAAGAGAATTATCGGTATACAGCTTCAAGCACATGCTGTCTCAGCCACTGCAAAACGTTTTAAAGCCTTTCCTGTATGGACCTCGCGGTTCAGAAACAGTTTCATCCCAAGAACTTTAAATGCACTCCATCAATTGCACCTTGTAGAACTGTGTGTACTTATAAGTACAATCACCCCACTGTAAACTTGCACTACAGTTATAATATCGCACAACCTGAGCCACTTTATAAAGCGCGTATTTACATATGATGACGATATCATTTTTAAGGTGAAATGCAGCAAAATATGTTTATTAAATTATACAGATAAAACTTTAACTTCATTTAAATAATCTATATTCTTCACTGGGAGTGTCGTGAAGGATAGAATAATTAAACATGTACTACGAATATATTTCAATGTTCCTTAAACGTTTTGAAGAATCGGCACTCTAAGCTTACAGATGGCTTAACTTCTATTACAGAGCTGACTGTGTGGCGATCAGTTACTTGGGGAAAGAAAAGCAAGGACTGCAGTGGCGGCTACGCCAATATATATTGAATATAAAACAGAAAGAGAAAATAACAACACAGCTAAAAACGCAGTTTAAGTTAAATGCTTGTGTCATGAGCACGAGGCGGCTATGCAGTGTCTGCAACGGACGTGGCCATCCACTGTGCATAAGCTACCTTACTGACATTGGTGAGCGAAGGAGCCACCGATTCTTTCTCTGCCCAGTGCCACCACAAGCCTAGAGCCGCCCCTGAGTACTGCTGCAATAAATTATTTCATTGAAGTGAAACACATGTTTAATAACGTGCTTTAACTCCTATCATCATGAAAATGATATCACGTATACATCTTAGTATTTTATTTATTCAGAGAGCTTTAATATAATGAATGTAATGGATTCTGTGTCCAGTTGGAGGAAGAGAGCCGGTTTAAGAAGCAAGTAGTGATTCACACACATAGGCACATAGAAGATCAAATACAAAACAAAGCATTTAACGTGCTACTTTAATTATGATGTGGTTTGAGAAACTGGTTAATTAAACGATTTTAAGATGAAGTTTATGATGTTCTACTTTAATGACAAAATAAACTACGTGATTAAAATGGAAATGTCGAGATTGAAGTTGACATTTCGTGCTTTTTCCCCACTGTGTGCCTTTTTTCTCTGTACCCTAATAAGCTTTCATATGACACTCAGACAGTGGGCTTACAACTCGCCTTTTCAGGGCGACTTTGATATGTGACGTCTTTTTTATTTTTTATTTTGTGAACGTGAGCTTTCAACTTTCTCCAACACGCTATGTCACTCGATTAACTTCCTTTTGTTGATTATACCACGGTTTATTTGAACAAATTTTCCTTTGCCTCCACTTGGTATTCGCTGAAATTCTTATATTTTCCCCCGTGCTTTTCCCATTGTCTTTTTACAGAAGGCTGAGTTTAAGGGCGATTTATATTGATTTGCATATTCAAAGAGGTGTAATTCTAGGAGGATTTGGGGCGTTACATAAAGCGCGTGCACGAGTGTTACTTTTCACGCTGATCGGGATTTATGTAGCGGAAGAACGTGGAAGTTGGAGTACGCACAGATTCCTGCATCTGGATTTTTCTGTGCGTAAGCACATTTTGGCTTTTGTGCTTACGCCATGTTATAGTGCAAGTTCTACGCACGGCGTTATACATGAGGCCCCAGGTCTGTAGTATATTGTAAATATGCTGAACTACTGGGGGTTCTGTAGTAAGAAGGAATTATGGGTATTGGGTAGCAGATTATAATGTTAATATGATGTAATATGTACTCAACAACAACCTTAGTAAAAAGAATCTGTTAAAGCTTATCACCTTGAACCTGTCTCCATCTTCCTCCTTTTCGTGAGCGCAATATTATTGTCTACAGATGTAACAAGGTCACGGTTTGTTTGAGGTCTGCACAATTTCACGGTGTCCATGTGGGTTTTCATTGGCACAGTAGAGGAAAGGGTAATTGGCGACACCAAATCTCCATGGTGTCAGTGATGGATGGACACATATTGCATGTTTGTGGGTTGTGAATTCAGCTGCTCTGGGTTTATATTCTCTTTTTGTTAAATTTATAGGTTCTCCACTTGCTTGTGCAGGTTCTACTCTGATTTTCCTCCCACATCCCAAAGTCCCAGATGATAACAATCAATCGGTCTTCTGTGTATGAAACTATAAGTGGTGAAGTCTGATGTACAAGTCAGGGTTAACTAAGTTGCTTAAGTAGGTTCAAGAACAGATGGATTGTCAAATGAAAATAACAAAATGGATGGATCGAGGAACATTTGCTCAGAATGTTTATATGAATAACTATGTTTTTTTTTTTTACTGGACTAGCAACCATAACCCAAGAAGATGGTGTTTCTCATTGTCTGGTAATAAAAAAAATGGCTTAAGAAAATGAATGAATACATAAATGCTTTACAATGTTGTCATGCAAGTGCATCTGTGGATCATCCTCAGGGCTCCTCTAAGGTATGTGCTACCACCCCGGGTTGACAGGGGGGCACTGTCGCTAACCATTTCATCTCCTTTTCTTCTAGCAATGTCAAGATGACGCCCCCTGAGGGCACTTGACTCTGCCCTTCCAGCTTTTCTGCTAATTACTGCGAGGTCGGCAGAAGGAGGCCTCACTCTGCGAGTAGAGCATGACAGGGACAAGATCCTGCTATTTTGTTAATATTATTTTGTTGCCCGTGGGCCACTTGTATTTTCATTCCAATTTACAAGAAGTAAAAGGGGGTGACCAATTTGGCGCCCCAACAATACTTTGTTTGGGACATGCAGGTCACCACTCGTGTGGCTTTCACATTGCAGTAGGATGTGACCATCCTGGTCTTTGTGAAGCAGTTCAGACCCATCATAACATCCAGGCAGTGGTGAGTGAAACGATTTGCGCAAATCTGAACTCACAGCAAAACGATTCATGAAATTCATGAAACAAAAGTCATTTCACGTCCATCAAAATTCATGTTACTGACAAAAGAACGCCATTTTGTTCTATCTGGAAATTGTTATGTTTCAGCCAGGATTCCTTCCCTGGCCGGGTTTCACATTCTTGCTTTAAGCTTATTTCATCCAGTTTTGATTATTTTATTTATGCTCGTTTTGTTTGTGCTTATTATTTGCTTTTTATAACATCTGTGTATCTAAGCAATTTGTTGTAAGCATGGTGTTTTGTGGGTGGTTCCCCAAGAGGCATCAAGTACTGTCCTCAGTCCTGTAAAGGCAGGGGTTTCCCACAATTCCTGGTGGTTCATCCAAATGTGCTAAGAAGTTGGTGAGCATACTTGTGCTTTGTGATTTCTGGATTTTTTGCTCTAGCCACTACATTGTGTACTGGGACATTGTTTACTTGGATGGCCTGATTGTTTTACTCCTTTTGCCTTCTGTGCTCTACAAAGCTTCATTTTTTTATTTTTTAAAGATCCTGTGCTTATTTCTACCCAGGGTTTGACGGTGTCAGCGCCATTTGTTAGTTAGTTAGGTTATGTTAACACAATAGAAGTACTTTCCAAGTTATGTTAAAATGTTTGCCCATATATTAGAGCATAGTGAATGGAAAGTTCTATTATAACCCCTCCCCCTAACTTATAAATGGAAAATTAAAAATATTTCTTGTCATTCTGACTACAGACGAGTTTAGTTTATGATCTGTCTTATAGTTGGTAAGACATGGAGGGCAAACAGTTTCAAATCATACTGAACGTACTGAGCATGCTGAACGTCTGCAATGCACTGAAGTGAAGTCTGTGAGTTTGCCATAGAAAAGTAACACAACTTTTAAGTGGAGACAGTAACTGAAGTTTAACATGAGAAAGCCAAGATTTTAATGAAACAGAGAAGAAACCCTTGCCACAGGTGTGTGCTTGGGGAGCAACCTACAGGCCTAGGTGAGTTTAATTTACTGCGCAGATATGAGGGGGCACTGTCCAATAACACTCTCTCTTCTCCTTTCCCCACTGCAGAAAGCAAGACTGACACCTCTCCCACTCTGACATCACTTCCGGGGTCAGACCACCTGGACCTGCCTCTTCCTCCCAGAATTCCACATAAAAGGAAATGATGCCATCCTGGACAGTCCAAGTGAGATTTAATGAAGTCTCATCATTGCGCTTTACCACACGTTTTATTTTACGCCTTTTGCGGCAATATAAGAGGTTTGCCTTTGGGTGACCCTTTATCTTGTGCCTTTTGTCTTTTTACGCATTTTATTCTTTTATGAAAATTTCATGATTTGTTCTTTTTTAAATTGTCATTAAACCTTTTTGAAACAAACTTTTTTGGACTGAGGAATTTCTTTTCTTACGCGTTTGGCTGATGCTGGATCCCACTTCACCAACTCTGTAGCTGCTTGATTTCGGGAATCTGGGAAAGATGCAACTACAGAGTTGTAGTGGGACTCTCTATTGCTCTGAAATCCAAGTGCATATTAGAAGTGTTTTAATACTGAAGTATCATTTAATATTTAAATAAAGAGCTGTAATTAAGAAAAAAAAATAATCATGGGACTCATTTCCTATCATGTGTAGACAGCAGTGTGCTGTGATTGGTCTGGTAGTGTGATCCCCATATTTGCTGACTGCAATCCTAAAGATGCATTGTAAACAGAACAGACATTTACAGCACGGAACGGCATATGAAGTGCGCATATCCTCAGCTAGGATAAGACGCCTGCTAGGAAACTGCGGCTGGCTTACCATAGAGTAAGATTTCCTGTGCAGACAACATGGTGCATATTGGTGCGTTTTAGTTTGCAAAATATACAGCATATCACATATGGACTCCTCCTTGGTGTGAACGAAAGCAACCATACAAAGATCAGTGTGCGCATCTCGTAATTATCTAAGATTATCCAAGATTTGTATTAACTTTGTGTGTTTGTTGGTTAGAATGATTTAGTTGTTTTTATTTCCAATATTTCTTTCAGGCTTCAAGACTTCGACTTTTAGTTTGGTGCGTGTTGTTTCCATCTCACCGTTTCTCTTTATTACAGTGTATTAGTATGCACACTGCTCATTAATCATTACCGTTTGCTCTTTTGGCAGGCAGCTCTACTGTTTTTAACGCCATTCATCTAAAATCGAACACAATGACAAGATGAGAGGCTGCTGGTATTCAGTTGATCTACGGCACAGCCGACTCTCTAAATAACAATCCAGGGCTTTGTCAGGAAGCTCTCCCGGAGAACGCGTGAACCACCACGGCATCTGCTCTGCCCACCTACCAGTAATTAATATGCCACTCTCAGGGCAATTTGACAGGGTTTTGCATGTAAAGAGTGTTATCTTTGTGAAAGCAGAACGACATTGATGGGTAAAGACATAAAAATATGATCATTATAAAATTACATGCCATGTCTGAGGTGTGATGTAACTTTTTGTTACGCAAAGCGCCTCACACACTGCTTATACTCTTAAGAAATGAACAGTTGAATGCAATTCATTGAATATTTTGCTTTAGGTGAATAAAGTCCACCTGTACAATCAGGAAGAAGAATGAAACTCTGAAGCAAACTGGATTCTGAGGAATGCCATGCAGTAAATGTGGAGATACTGGAGACATGGGCCGTCTCCACCTCTATTTCTACGTATGTGCAGCAAGCAATGTGAAGCTGACTCACTCCTTCACTCGCTTACTCACTTCTTCCCTCTTCTAACTGCTACTCACACACTCACTGACTCATTCAATGATTTGTTCAATTACTCACTTCCTTGCTTACTGACACACTTGTCATTCCCTCGCTCATTTACTCAGTGATTCATTCACTTACTGACTTACTCACAGACTCACTCCATCATTTGTGCAATTACTCCCTCACTCCCTCACTCACTTACTCACTGACTCATTCACTGATTCGTTCAATTACTCACTGACTCACTTGTTTGGTCATTCACTCCCTCACTGATTCATTCAATTACTCACTTGCTCACTGACACACTCGTTTGGTCACTCACTCCCTTGCTCATTTACTCAGTGATTCATTCACGCACTCAATCACTGACTTACTCACAGACTCACTCCCTCATTTGTGCATTTCCTCACTCACTCACTCACTTCCTTGCTCACTTTTTTTGCTCACTCGCTCACTCCCTCCCTATTTCCCATTTAGCTCAAAGCTGCCATATCTCAGTATGGTATGTCTAGGCCAGCAAGTACCCGCTAACAACGGATATTTTGATATATCAATTGAGGGCCATTTTCAGCCCAACAACAGAAAAACTGAATACAGCAAAATCACAAACGCCTTGACGAATTTGACTGCAATTTGGCGATGCTATAGAACAAAAAAAAAATTAGCTGACACTTTTTTGTTTATTTTTAATTTGTTGATATCTATTAATATTATGGTAACTTTACTTGCTCAGTACTGCACTAAAAGCATGCTTTATGCAAATGAAGAATGCAGCAGAAGTGACTGACAGGCCACTAGCCAATAGGACAAACAGACGGGATGGAGTCCTGGACTGGTAAAAAGAGACCCGATCAGCAGAGCTAGAAGGTTTTCCGCTGTCTTTTGACTACACTGGCACTCTTAGGTGTGTACCGGCTCTCATCTTCGTTGTCATGGTCAGTCATGAGGAAGACCACGCAATTGTACGTAGCATATTCAAGGGTTCAAACAATAATGTTTGCCTCAGGTAAAAAAATAAATAAAAACAACAAATATTGTATACAGAAAATAACTGAATGAGTTACATACTACAGTAACCTCTTGTGATTCACAGGTGTTAGGGGTGCAGGACCCCCAATACTGCAAAAGAGTCAAGTTGTAGTCAAGACAGTTTTAGACCTCGGACAGATTAAGCAACCTGAGACATTCTGAGGCCCATAAGATGACGCCCCTGTCAGCCACTTCTCTTTTGACTCCACCTACTTTCCACGCTCCCACCCCCAACCGCATGTTAGCGGTACACTTTTGTGCTAAATGTACTATTATAGTAATGGTGGCAAACTGAATGTGTATGCAAAAAATATTTATTCTAAATAAATTAAAAAAAAAAAAAAAGCTTCACCAGGATAAATAATCGTGCTAATAAACGTCTCTTCGTACTTGCTGTGAAGTTGCCAGCCATCCCCAATGGCTACACAAAGCCAGCTAACAGAGAAGCTCTTAGCTGGGCGACTCAAAGACTACTGTATACCTCTTCCTGCTTCTGAGGTCGACTGCGTCATTCCTCTGGAGCATAAACTCCGCCACAATTAATGCATCATTAATATAAATATTAACATTTTGTACAGCAGTAATAATACAGTACTAATGATAACACAGAAAGAACCACAAAGACAGTACTCTAAAGAGCTCCTAAACGTGCGGTGCGTATTATTGCACATTTAGACTGTTTACACAAATATGATTTATTCAATTGAGTCTATAAGAATATGAAGTGTCAATCATAGCTGAGTGCAGCATATCATTTATTCTTCTTCCCTAGCATTTCCTATTTTTATATGGCGTCGAACTTCTGATTACCAGTATAGATCCTTAGCCACAGAGCCGCTACTCTGTTGAGTGCAGCATATAACTAGCATATTAAAAAGTGCAATCTTATGAACGAAACATGGCAGACGCAGATATAAAACGCAAAATGTTAAGATTTTTTTGTTCAATTTTGTTTCTAATATATGACACCAAAACAACTGCCTCGGTAGTTTAGAAGTTTAATAAATGCTGAATCCACATCTGAGTGCAGGAACTTAAAGGAATTGAACTCGTCATGAGGGGCGTGTAATATAAGCGCCAGTTCACCAGCAAATCAGGGGAATGGCTCCAGAAGAGGCGTCAATTTATGGACTTCATAGAGTCCGAAGTGCTCGGATCTGTCCGAGGCCTTATACTGTCCTGACTGCAGCTGGACACTTCTCCAATACTGGGAATCTCCATGAATACATTTGTGGTGCATGATTACTGTAAATTCTAAGTTTATTGCATTAAATAAGATGCAAAAAGTTGCAAAAACCTTGATTGATTGTACAGTAAACATTGTACTCCTGTGTGTGAGGCTGGCTATGCAGGAAAAGATGTGCCACCTCCCTCAGACAAAGTGTGTAGTGCAGCAGTTCTTTAACAACTTTTAACTTTAAAAAACAAATTATGATACATTTTTTTGTATACAGTATTTGTGGTGCTAAATGACAAAAACTATTAATTTTACTGATAAAATATAAATTCAACAAAACGCTAAGCACAAAATGATAAACACTCACGACACAGTCCATTTTGTAGATGTAGGTGATGGGGAGGAATGAAATGAAGCCCCCTTTAAACAGCCTTCTGAAACGTATGCAAAGTTTTGTCCTACCGTGATGCAGATGTTTATGAAGATTTGTAGAAGTCTGGAGCACTCCCAGATGCAGGTGGAATCACACAAACAAGACGACACAGGACAAGAACACAAATCCAGAGAAAACTGTAAGCTGGTGGCTGTCACTGTAATCCACTTGTCTTTTTGTTTGATTACTTCACCTCACACCACTGATTGTGACCCTGCTGGCTTGTTATGGCTCACTTTTAAAACTAGCATCCTCATCTTTCACCCAGCAGCCCTCACAGCAACTGCCAAAGCTGCCCAATGACACAGTACTCCTGGGGATGCTGGGATTTGTAGTCCATTTAAGTAGTGCTGCTACAGTGTCATCTGCAGGTTTCTGCAATAGGCCACAAAAATTAACAAAATAATTTCTATTTAAGTATTAACGACCAACCGGCAAAATGCTAAACCTGCTATGAACAGGCGGGGGCGCCACTGAGCCCCAAAACCCCAGATATACAAGACCCAACACAACTTACACAAGTCTAATATAGCAATCAACACAGCCAAATCCAGACTTTGAATAGGAATTCCTTTCTCACTCTCATTCCATGAGTGTCGCCACCCTGCCTCCCAACTTGGACTCATTTAGGTGTGGCTGCAGGCTCCTTTTAAGCTGGACCCAGGAGTTCTTCCGGTGGCATGTCGCGTCTTGTTGGAAAACCAAAAGAAATGTAACCCATTGTATCATACATGTTCTAAGTTGCCTTGGATAAAGGCATCAGCCAAATAAGTAAATGTAAACACCCGGGTCATCTGGAATCCAGTGATGACCTCCTCCAGCAGCATACTCTGTCATTCTCCAAGGACCCCTACAGGGCTGTATTTCTGGATTCCAGTTCTTATGTAGTCCAAAATGGGACCAATGGTGAGGAATACTACCACTTACCTAGATCTCCCCAGTCCATTAGTCCTTCCTGTATCCCAGCCAGGATGGAAATTATTAGATATTCCAGCTGGGTATTACCTGTAACCAGGCCATCCTTCCATTATGGTTTCCCAACTGGGCAAGAAATTTTCCTCAATCCTGCCTGGGATGCCTATCCATCCTCTTGGGCACTTAAAACACTCCAATTGCAAACCCGTAAATCACATGTGTATTATGTTCTTCAATCGTTGCCTCATCCTTAATTACAGAGAGTGGTCTGGTTCTTACCACTTACTCCAATTTAAAGAAATAAAAATTGTCACTTCTCTGTGGGTATGATGGACCAGTTGTGAGAAGAATGAATTAATGAATGCACAAGGAGTATATGAGATGAGGGTGGAAAGACACTATATATAAAATGAGAATGCCATAGATTTAAGCCCAGCACTCCCTTAATGGTTGTCAGTCAGTCAGTCAGTCAGTCATTGTCCAAAAAAGGGGCATGGGGGTCTGCTGGAGCCAATCCCAGCCAAAGTATGGAAATATGGGAACACCTGCCAGTCATTTACAAGTCATTTTAGATAAAAGCATCAACCGAAGGAATTAAAATAAAAAGCGCATACCTATTAATAAAACATTACACGACATTCTGGGTGATTGGCAACAGTGCGGAGTTCCTTTTTTAAACTGTAAACAATCCCCTGTCTTCTAATACAGGATCATTCTTCAGCAGCTCCAGTGTTTACTCGCACTTTGGAGCACTTACCTTCTGATTAAGAAAAGCTAAAAATGGGGATTTCACTTCAGAGCGCTAACATCTTGATAAAATGTTTCAACATGCCCCATGAAATTTCAGCCGCAGCCCAACAATCTGCCAGGAACAGATGCAGCGACTATAAAATTGCCCAAATTTCTATTTAGCAGTTGGCTTCATACGCCGTTTCATTTTACATTCTGAACATGATTGCATTTAAATTAAGAATTGCCCTTTTCACATCCTTTTTGGTAATCAAGTGACGCACATCAGTTTGGAATATTGAAATTCTCGGAAATTTCAGGATGTGTACTTAGTCAAGGATGTATGATTTATGAGTGACCCCTGACAGGACTGTCGATTTGCATTTAAATCTGGGATTAGTTGAATTTGTAATGCAATATATTTAACTTCCGTTTTTTTATTGGAAAAAGTGACTTTAATGTTTATATCTTCATTGATTAACCCTCTGCTAGCCTGGACTTTCCACAGACTGGCAAATGGGGGCCAAGTGTCACAAAACGCTGCATCCTCACAGATGGACATTCTGGTTCCAACTTCAGAGCCTAGTGGGGAAGTCACTGGTGAAGAATCACACGGGCACCATCCGTCTTTGTTTCATATCCTTTCACAAAGAGGCCGACCTTGAACCTAAGGCTTCTGAGTCGGGGTTTATCCAGTTGAAGGGCCTCTTGACTTTTTACCACTGACTTTGAGGGTATGGCTATCATTTCTGTTTGTTTTAAATCATTTACTAGCTCCCCTCAAGCTCTAGTATCAACATATTATGTCTGAATATACAGCACCTTCAGAAAGTATTCAGACACCTACACTTATTTCACATTCTGTCGTGTTGCAGCCGTGTGCCAAAATCACTTAAATTCATTTTTCCCCTTCTCGATCAATGCTCACTACCCCAGAATGATAAAAAAAAATGATTAAGAATAAAACACTGAATATCCCATTGACCCCAGTACTCAGACCCTCTGCTATAACATTTGAAATATGGTTCAGGGGAATCCCATTCATTAAGATGTTTCTACTCATTGTTTGAAGTCCATGTATGGTCAGTTCAGTTGACTGGACAGAAAAGGGACAGGCAACCAATGATTACTGTGCATACAATTCAGCTGTGAGAAACAAGGACAGTAAGTGTTATGACAGAAACAGAACAGAACCTCATCTGTCTGATGTCTTGTCCTCACAACAAAATGGGGAAAAACACAAGGGTCACGACTGCATCTAAACTCCCCATCCCTTCACATGAGTCACCAGCTCCGGCAGACAGCACGTTATTGGCTGTCAGGAAAATGGGGTCAGCAAAGGACTGTTGTGAACTTGGGACACAAACATGGCAAATCAGGAGTGTTAGGCCTTCAAAAGGCCTTTAGTTTGTCTGCCTGGAATGGCTTTCAGCCCAGTGGGGCTTAATCTCAACTCCACTGGCCTACCTCAGGGCTTGCTGGCCCAACTGGGATTGAAGCGTGTCTATGGGAGGTCCATCATCTGAGCAAAAACCAGGTCACAAGGTCGTAGGAATTTCATGAAAGGCTTAGATACAAGATTGTGTTGAGGGGAAGATCTGGGGTACAAAGAAATTCCTATTAATTATAAAGTGCCTTTCATATCTAGCGATATATTAATTATATGGTGCCTTTCACATCTATCCATGTATTAGTTATATAGTGCCTTTCACATGTATCTACTTATCTATCTATTAGTTATATAGTGTCCTTAACCTTTACCTATCTATTGTATGGGATGGCCAGGACCTTTTCCCGGACAGAACGCCCTCACTGTGGAAAAGCAGGGGAAGACAGCATGCACAGGTCATTGCCTCCCCTGAAACACTAGATGGCAGGTCCCCTGGGCTGCAGCAGCACTCCCGATTCCCACAGGGCATCATGGAAAATGGAATTCTTTGGTTCAGCCCTATTGGGTTCATTGGGTGCTGCCAGGAGGTACTGCAGGGACTGGCAAGCCCTATTTCATTTGGCTTCCACGACACCCAGAAGTGCTTCTGGACCATGCTTATGGAACGCTGGAAGTATTCCTGGGTGCTGAATAAAAGAAACCTGCTAACTCAACTCCAGAGGTCAAAGTCGGATGGAGGCAAAGCTTGCTGGGAGGAGCAGAGGAGGAATTGACTGAAAGACAGAAGAAAGGAAGACAAAGAGGAGAAGAAAAGGATTGCTGTGTGCTTGATTTGTGTTGGTGACTGTGTTGTGTGAAACTCTTACTTGGGGAAGAGTTTCTCACCAATAAAAAAAAAAAACCTTTGTTTATTGAGACTTGTGTCCAGTGCCTGCCTGTGTTGAATATTTGGGTAGCTGGAGTGACACCTTGGTGGCCACACTAATCTATAAGTTAAATAGACAGAAGTGAAAGGCACTACCTACCTCTTTATCTATCAGTTATATATTGTAGGGTGGCTCTGATGCTAGGGATCTGTGCTGGCAATCAGAAGGTTGCCGGTTCAAATCCCGTAAACTCCATTGGGCCCTTGAGCAAGGCCCTTAACCTTCAATTGCTTCATCCTGGGGATGACATTAATCTGGATGCAGCCCGGCAAGTGGGTCCTCCACCTTACAGGGAAAACTTGGGGACTGGTGGCAGGATTGGCATGTAAAAAAACTTCACACTTTTCTAGTGTGGTGTTGAGGTGTGTGTATACTATATAATGCATTAACGTTGACAATTTAAAATAAAAATGATAAAAAAAATTAGCGTGTTAACACAGTTTGTTCTTATTATATTATTTTTAAAGCCTCAGTCTCGCTAGCGATCGATAGAGATCAGTGATCTTCTTGTTACAGCACTTCTCGATACGCTTTTGCTAGAAGGAAAGTTAGCTTTGTTGATTTGACCTCGATTCCCTGCGTGTGCATGAGTAGCGAAGAGCAAACAGTTTCTAAAATGGCATGTGGAGAGATACCAAAGTGAATGCTCAAAGCAAAATAATCCGTGAATGACTTTTTTCGTATTACAGTACCGCTGAATCGGACTCCGATTTTAATGCAAGTGATCTGGAGATGTAGATCGAAAACGAAAGTGAGGTACCGGCATCAGCTGATCAGTTCCCAGCTGATTGTGGTGCTGAACACATTCGTGTAGCTGATGCACCGATGGCAACGTTCGCCTGGGAGGACAGATACTTACGATGACAGGAGGTACAAACCATGTTGCGTCTCACTGCAACTGGCACTCCCGCACATCTGTCTGACAAAGGCAGCCAAGCCCACTGTGAATTCCTGCTGGCTGTCGAGCCGCACCCTGCAAAGCCACTGTTGCCGCAAAACTGCAAACAGGCGCAGGCAGCAGGCACAACCGGTAGCAACAGACATTTTATGTTGATTTATGTGTGAAACCATTGCTTTGTGTGCTTTTCAGAAAACAGTTTTTTGGAAAAAATATTAGCCCTCAAAGAGTTACTACTGAACATGGACTGTTTATGCTGCTCCCTGATAAAAGAAAACGTTTCTGCTGATATCTGTTCAGATAAAAAAGAAAACAGATTTAGAAATGTTAACTTGCTGTTGCTCGGAAGGTGCCTGTTATAATGTTGTGATCGTGGCTCTGGGCGCAGAGGGTAACTTGTTTTTCTATAACAAATTAGAGAAAACGTTAATGCCCTGGCAGTGGCAAATAGCTTTGGTTTTACATTTGATTTGATTACATTAATGTTTAAGTTAAGATCTACAAGAAATATTTTAACTGCTACTATGTAAAGGGAATACTGCTGTTAAAAAGCATGTTAATTGTTCATTATTGGATTTTGCACATAATGTGATTGTCTGTGATTAAAAATTGTAATCACTGCCCAGCACTAATTTATATTATATATACCGATCTGTCTCTCTATTAGTTTTATAGTGTTTTCAAATCTATCTATTTATGTAACTAACTTTACTAGAGACAGCTGTAGGGATGATTTCTTTCTTGGCAGGGTAATATCATATAATGAGCTCCAAGCACTCACTGTAATCCATTCATCCCTGCTACTTTGCCTCCACGTGACTTGGCCACTTTTAACGTCTCGTCACCGTTTGAAACACGAATGCCTATTCTTTTGCACAAATGTTTTTCAGCCAGCGACCTCCGATGAATGACTTTTCCGTGCAAAGGCAATTTCAGGAGACAATGTTGGCTTAATTGTCTTTTCTCTTCAAGCCTGTGCATGATTCTAAATGTAACTTTCGAATAAAGAGCAGGGATTACTCTTTTTACAAACTCTAGCTGGATTGTTTCCAAACAGAAATTCATTTAGAAGAAGCTCCAAATGCAAACAGTGAAATCGCACGTAAGGGGAGACAAAGCGTGGTAATGCCGTATCCGGAGAGCAGAGCCAGCAAGCCTGAGATGTTCTTATTGATTTGTGTTACTTTATTTCACTTTCAATCTGTAGGATCTCCATTTTTTTAATCCATTTGTTTACATACTATAAACTTGCAACAGTATGAATAAAACGGATTATTAGAATCCTTCCCTGACAGAGGACTCTTCTGTCACCAGGCTCAGTTTGTGTGTCACCATTAATTCTGTAAGTTAACAACCTTCAACATATCTACAAATATACCCACATATATACACACATCGTCACATGTTGTATAAATACTGGAGACACAAACATAGCAAATCAGGTGTGTCAGGCCTTCAGAATGCTTACTAAAAGACATTACTTTGCCTTCCTGGAAAGGCCTCAACCCAAAGAGGCTTAATCTCAGCTCCGCTGGGCTGCTTCAGGTCTTGTAGGCCCAACAGGTATTAAAGCCTTTAAGAGAAACTTAAATGTTCTAATAAATATATCAAAAAGGCTCACAAGTAAGAGGGTCACCATAAACCTTGGCTTATATACAGAAATGGTATCCAAATGATCTTTAACAAAGAAGGATTAATAGAAAAATGGAAAAATACAAAGCAAGGCTCTGCAGAGCAAAAGAGGCAAAAAAGAGTTGCCTAAAAGGGAATCCTAAAAAAATACAAAGTCCCAAATCGAAATCCAGAAACAGAATTCTTAAAACAGAGCAAAAGAATCAAAAACTTAAAACCCTGCTAACAAATAATAACACTCACAACTCCACAGGACAAAATGATGGGCTGCTGAATCTTTTTCTTTAAGGTGCATTATCGACACCTACTGTAATAGTGGCTGCTGAATCCTGCCTGTAGCTCGAATATAAAGCCAGAAGGAGGAACCAGCAGCTATGACATCATGGTGACCCCGCCTCTTGGGGAACCACCCACAAAGTACAAGGAACGCAAGCAAGCGTTAGAGACATTACATAATTAACCAGTAACAATTAAATAAACAGAAATCACATAAAAATACGATTAAACAATGCCAACAAAAACAAATATGCATAAATATAAAACAGATACATAGGAAATGTGAAACTGTGCTAGAAAGTAGTCACAGAGTCATCTAATTTGACAATTCCTGTGACTGACAGTTGTTAAATCTAACATCCTCAGGTGACGAGATGTGTCATGTGACACTGACTTAAGGAAGAATATTTGCCAACATATCTATGAATGGACTCCAAGGGGACAAAATGGTAAGATGGCGTTCTTGCCTAGTGTCAAAATCTAACAGACTTCCATTAGTTGCCACCATCCCCTTTGCTGTGTCCCTTCATATTTACTTTCCATCAGAGCAACCTGGTAATCACACAGGTGTTATATACATCTACATATATATATATATATATACTCAGCAAAAAAAGAAACGTCCTCTGACTTTCAACTGTTTTTACTTTCAGTAAACTTAATGTGTAAATATTTGTATGAACACTAAAAGAGTCAACACCATAAGACATAAACTAAAAATGTTTCACAATGTGTCCCTGAATGAAGGGAGGCTCAAAATCAAAAGTACCAGTCAGTATCTGGTGTGGCCACCAGCTGCTTGAAGTACTGCAGTGCATCTCCTCCTCATGGACTGGACCAGATTTGTCAGTTCTTGCTGTGAGATGTTACCCCACTCTTCCACCAAGGCACCTGCAAGTTCCTGGACATTTCTGGGGGGAATGGCCCTAGCCCTCACCCTGCGATCCAACAGGTCCCAGACGTGCTCAATGGGATTGAGATCCGGGCTCTTCCACTGCGAGGATGATCAGCTGTCCTTCCTGTCTTCCTGTAGCGCTGTCTTAGGCGTCTCACAGTGCGGACATGGCAATTTATTGCCCTAGCCACATCAGCAGTCCTCATGCCTCCCTGCAGCATGCCTAATGCACGTTCACGCAGATGAGCAGGGACCCTGGGCATCTTTCTTTGGGTGTTTTTCACAGTCGGTAGACAAGTCTCTTTAGTGTCCTGCGTTTTTAGAACTGTGACCTTAAATGCCTGCTTTCTGTAAGCTGTTAAGGTCTTAACGACCATTCCACAGGTGCATGTTAATTAATTGATTATAGTTAATTGAACATGCATGGAAAACATTGTTTAAACACTTTACAATGAAGATCTGTAAAGTTATTTGGATTTTTAAAACATTATTGTTGAAATACACAGTCCTGAAAAGTGACGTTTCTTTTTTGCTGAGTATATATATATATATATATATATACACACACACATCTACATATATATATATATATATATATATATATATATATACATATACATACATATGCCAGTGTATTAAGGCATGGACCAGTAAGGGTCAGTAGTCTCTGTTAGGAAAAGAATCACAATACACAGGGTCACTGACCCAGGCAGGTGAGGGAGTCTGACCAACCTGGTATCAGAAATACTCAGTTTAATAATGAAAACGTCAGGAAGCAGTCTCCCTCTAATCTTAACCAATATACCATAATTCCAACTGAGAAAGGAAACAGCAACCATTATCAGAGCCTCCCAGTCCGGCAAGGAAACATCATCCATCCTGGACAGTTTGGCAGTCCACCAAGTCAGATAGATAGATAGATAGATAGATAGATAGATAGATAGATAGATAGATAGATAGATAGATAGATAGATAGATAGATATGAAAGGCACTATAAAACAAATTGTGGTATAGTATGTTAATATCTTGTTTTTTATTGTGGATGAATGCAGGAGTCACTCAGGAACTGTCGACTGCAGTGAACTACAAACTGTTTTAAAATGGAAACATTTTGAATTATCAGTTAATTTGATTGCAATTGAGATGAAATTGCCAGTAGGGACTCAGTAAAACATAAGTCATGGGTTAGGCGCAAATCAAAGCTGTTGTGCCAATGAAGAAAATGATCCCCCATGAGGCCAGAAACACAAGAGACTGGAAGAAAGATGGGAGATAATAGCTGGAAAAACAGACAGTATCTGGGAAGACCAACAAACCTTGTTTTACAACCAGCACTTGTATTCCTAAACCCAATTGTTAAGTTCATATCTGCAAACTTGGATAACCCAAAGTCAAAAGAGCTAGACTTCATAGCCTTGGGCCTTATGACAAATCACACAGCATCACAGCAACTTCTTAGCAATTTAAACACAAAATAACTAAGCAGCTAAGCTTTGTGGGAAACTGTAATTTCAACTATCTATAAGCAAAGGAATTGAAGAGAAATAAGAGTGAACAACTAGATTAAATGGATTCAATTACATATTAATATAACAATGAAACTAAAATCAAATTCTAACAAAACCAAACAGTTTTCAATAGGAACAGAGTAAGGTTATCATCAAGGTTAAGAAAACAAGAAAAAGTCCTAATGCTAAATCTTCCCAGAAGTGCTAAAGAGCTTCCTCAGAACTGCTGAGATTCCTGCCACAACAAGCTCACAAGTGGGTGCAGGCCTTCCCTGTCCCGCCTGTCTTGCAGATTTGGATCCAGTAAGAAAGCCTTGCCTTAGGTAACCAAGACCTAAATTCAAATGGCAGGCCTGCACTGACTAGGACTGGCAGGAAGTGAAACTCAAATCTGTGGCTGTGTGAGGCGCCGACCTGAACACTGAAGCACTGTGCTTGCTTTAATTATGTTATTATATTCTAATTTGCATCTACATCTCCGTATTAACGCTTTTCTTTACGGATTTCTGATTTTTTCACTGTGCATAATATGTGTTTGTTGATCTAATAACCTTTTAGTTCTTCTTAATGAGGTTGAGCCTCGTTGTGCTAAACGAGCTGTCGAGATGGGCTAATGGAGTCGGGGGTTTTTACTAATTTAGTGGCACTCTTTGTTCAAAACCCTAGTGGCTACACTCACAATATGAAGGACCGCTAAAAAGAGTTAATAAGAAAATGTGTAAATGCCTCCAATTAGGCTTCCGGAGGGCCCACCGATTTGTTTTCTGTGTAGATTCCACGGCTAGAGTACATTTCCATGTTTTGGTTGGCTAACTTCTTAGCTTTTGGTTGCTAATTATAATAACGGAATACGTCTTTTAAATGACATTTCTAATCCCAATTGCAGAACACATTTATCCTTAATTATTCATTAACATTAACGGTAGTTTTTGACACCCTCATTAACATTGCTACATTTGCCCATTATGTGCACCGACGTTGCAGTTTGACAGGAGTGCAGCTATTTGTCGTACTTTAATGCCTCATTTCTCCTCCACAGGGGGGATGTTGTTTACTTTTATTTTTACATATAAAGTGTATCTGCGTGTTTTAACCCTGCAGATTCTAAGCTAAGGGGGCCAAAGGCAGCACTATGTAATGATTTGGAGATCACATACATGGAATTGTAAGTCAAGCTTTACTTTATACAGCACCTTTCAAAGAACGCGCCATCATAGGGCATTTTAAAAAGAACGCAAGGACACAACATTACAATGAAGGGGTGGATCTAGAGAGTTTTACATGGGGTGGCAAGAGGGAGGCAGGAAGATTTTTAGGAGGGTCGCAACATGAAAACCTTTTTTTTAGATGCGCATACTGTCTATGGCATACATGTTCAAGGCAGGCGTATTTATGAGGTAAATAAAATCGATAATTACAAAGATAAGTCCAGCCTCACAGTAGCAATCAGCAATTTATTGTTCAATTAGCCTATTTTACACTTCTCACCCTAAAAGGTGCTACAGACAGAGGCGTTCAACAATGTTGATGTACTGTATAAAGTGTTATGTTGTTTTTGAAGCTATTCAAATAGCAAGTAACTGCAGCTAAGGACCTTCCTGACAACTACAGAAAGCTCAACCATATGAGCTGAATATGATGACAACCATGTTGCCCAGCAAATCCTTTCACAAAGTTATCCAAATTCAAAGATTTACTGCGTTTGGACTCGACGCTTAGTTTTGCCAAATCTGACCATCAACTTTCCGTCACAGTAAATCTCAAACAATTCTTTGTTAGCTTTAGGGCTGAAAACCATCATTCCCAAGAAGCACTGCTGACTGATAACACCACAGCTATCTTACTCAACTGCAACAGCTCACAGAACACATTCTGATGTGGGTCCAAATAATGTCCCAAGTTCCAACAGAGTGGCAGGGTTTCGTTCATTTCATGTCTTTCTAAGGGTGTACTCAAACTAGGCATGTTTGTTCTGTACCGTGCCCAAGTGCAATCGTCCCACACCTCCCTAATCCCATGCAGGCCCGCACTCACACTGCGCTTAACATTCTGGGCCTGGGCACGCTTTCATCATGACCATGCAACTTCACGTAAAGCTAAACAAGATCCGAAAACGGAGTGATGGCATGCATGACAAAACTATTTTCCTTATGTTGTGCTTGTTTTGAAGTCATGCAGGGCAGGATGACACTCTACCCTCTTAGAGATTTATTGAGTGTGCAGTGCAGTGTGTTGCTGTTCATCGTGCTGCATGGTCAAGAAGATTTGTATGGTGGCAAATTACGTTAAGGGAGGAATTTGCAGCTTTTCTTGCCAAATACAAGGTGTTCATATGTAAGGTGAGAATAAACACCTGTTTTTTAATTCAAATGGTATTGCATGAAATGAGAATCGCAACATTGACATCATGTCTGTTTTCCGTGCTCGGACGCGTTTAGCGATCACACTGTTCCCGAATGCTACTGAACCATGCTTGGATCCACCTCTTCCAAGGGGGCCAGGGCAGGGTACGGTACAGCTGGCCTGGCACAGAGCGATCACACTTGTCAAACAAACTAAACTTTGCAGGGTTACATGAGGATAAACATACTCGGGCATGGAACGAATTGCTAGTGTGTGTACACCCAAAGACTCTCCTAATCTGATGGAGTCCATGCTTCAAGTCATCCTTATTAAACTCATAAGCGTTTTCCAAAAGAAGAACATCCTCCTCTCTTAGAAAGCTAGAACTACATGGAGGTTGAGCCTGAATCCCAATCATGATACAGCAGTTGGTATTAGAAAAACGCCTCTCCATTTCCCCCATCATGCTATCAATAACTGGGTAGTCCACTTTGACTTGAAAAGTATATTTGCTGTCTGGTTCTACATGCTGTCTGCCCAAGACTGGAGGTGACAACACAATCTTTTGAGTTTTCCTGTTACCTTCACTGAGTACTTTGAGAAGCACTAGGTTGCAGAAATGCCACTTCTTTCACGTGTCAACGGTATCACTCCAAATGTCATCACAATTGCTACAATAATGTGTCACCGTGTCTTAAAATCGACAGCCTTAGAAAGATCACGTGGTTTTGACTGCAGCATGTGTGACAAAAATTTAGAATCATCTGAAACTTTTCTGAATACTGCAAGACGCCGTACAAAATTCAAATCAATCTGACCCAGTGTTCCTCGCGCTTCAATAGCTCACAGTGAATTTCCTTAAGCACTTGAGTAACAGCAGGCAGTCTGTCCATTACATTTTCACCTGCTGCATGTCTTCAAGCCCAGGGTGTATCACTAAGGCACTGAAGCTCCCCTTGGTGCCCCTATAAACATCTCACACTAGGGCTGTTCGATATAACGATATATATCGGATGACAATATGAAAACGTCTATCGCTGCACATTACGCTATCGTTTGTTTCGTGGTGTCGCAAAATAAACTGTTTAATAAACAATATTTTTTTCATTGTTTTGATGGCCACCACGTGGATGCAGACACACTAGCATGGCTGATGAAGACGAGGCAACACCAGGTAGCTCCACACAGAAGGACCTTGTTCCTAAACGAGGGGCTACCTCTGTAGTATGGAGATGGTTTGGATTTGAAGAGTCTGACACGGACCAGAAAACGGTACTGTGCAAATTATGCTGCAAACCGATCGCTACCACAGACTCCAACACGACAAACCTCTTCTACCACCTCCGCAAAAAGCACGTGAGCGAGCATGCAGAGAGTTTACAACCGAGAGGCAGGCCACGTAGGATATTACAGTTGTAAAGGTACCATTTAAACGAGCATGTTAAAAGCTTGGAAGATTAATTGCTACCAAAACAATTTGCTTAAGGCATAATTTTCCCGTCAGCGTTAATCTTGCTAAAATTACGTTTACACCACAACTGCATTAACACGGCAAATCTCCGTTAACGAGTTACGCGATCGCCCCGTGCTTGGGGCTGGACGGCATCAACACGTTAGCGCCGTCCAGTCCCACGCATGGGGCGATCAGCTGTAACTCATTAACGGAGATCTGCCACACTACGATGTGCAAATTAACATTTTACTAGAATGTAGCCTAAAAATTATATTTAATATTTAATATATTTTTGTCGTAAGCTTGATTGATTTTTTTAATTTAAATGAAAAAAAAAAGGAGTGGTGATTATATAAACTATTCACTGAATACAAAGAAAATGTACTATATCGTGATATCGGGATATGAAATGAAATATCGGGATATAAGATTTTGGTCATATCGCACAGCCCTATCTCACACTGCACATCCAACCATTTCTGACGGACATGGGGTCCATATATTAAAAGTGTACAATTTTTCCAAAAAAGCAAAAAAAAAATTCATTATCAGGTACACTCCTGCCTGTGTCAGCTATCGCCAAGTGTAACCGATGTGCACTGCAATGGCAAATTTGGTAGCATCTTTTATTGTGGCTTGGACACCTGAATGTACCCCACTCATAACTGCTGCTCCATTGTACCCTTGACCTACAAGGCGTTATAATCCAAACCATTCCTCTCTCAACAGCCAATAATTTTAGCACTTAATGCATCAGCATCCAACCTTTCCGCCTCTTGAAACTCCAGGCGAGGCAATACAAACCCTAGCAAATGATCAAACTGAGCCAAGTGTTCCACCCCTGCAAAAATGGTGAATGATAATAAATAAAACTCGACACCCTCTTTCCTCAGCAATGTCTGTATCACGGGTTTATTTACAACAGCACAATAAAACAACACTTTCAGGTCTATATTAACCATTTGATCTCTCTTTGGCACCTTAACAGTCTTTATATGCATAACTTTCACCAATTTATAAATGTTACAGCTTATTTTATCCTTCATCTGTCTTAAACTTTTCTTATTTCTATACATTTGTGACATCGACTTGCATCATAATCATTCCATACTTGCTCTTATTTAACTCTTTTAGGCTTCTTTCCTATTTATCACAAACAACATTATGGATTAATATGCTTAAGTGAGACATAATAAGCACAAGAAATGCAATATACGGGTTGAGGGGCAAAATAAGAGTTTTTTTTTAAGTCGTATATTTCTCAGAACATTTCCAAAATTGAATCACCCTCGAAATCCACTCCCTTAAACACAATACACTTGTCCCACCGCTTTTTCCATTGTTCAAAACCGGTTACAAAGTGATAGCCTTCAGTGCCTCCGTCGTTTTGATTCCTGATCCTGAAAACGATTTGCTTTAAGGTCCCTCTTCACTCTTGGAAATATAAAGAAAACTGCAGGGTGCCAGGTACGGGTTGGGATTGGGGCATTGTCATTCCATTTTTCATGACAAACTGTCGCACACCAAATGCTGCGCGGGCCGGAGCGTCGTTGTGATTCAGGTGCCACTCGTCTGACCGCCACAATTCGGGTCGTTTTCCCCGGACTGCCTCACGCAATCGCTCGAGAACTTCAAGGGTGCCGCTTGGTCAATTGACGCAGAGGGCAGTCTAGTACACGCACTTAGCTGCCTGGCAACGTCAGAACTAACGCCCCTCCAGCCTCCGGATGAAAAAAAAAACTCGTTATGTTTGCCCCCCTCATCCATCATATATAAAAACACTCCCATTAAGATGTATGAATACATATACAGTACACAAACATCAGCAAAAAGGGCATCCTCTTTAATAAAAGCCCTGTGTGCGTCCAGGTGTCCGTGTGTGTGTCTTTTGGTGAAGTGCGCATGCGCGGGCCGCGCCGCACATCGTACAAGCCCCGCCCATGGGCTCAGCATCGTGGACGCACACACACTGGAAGCTGGGCGCACAGTGAATGACCTTGCCACGGCCGCGCATAATAAAATATAAAGGACACCATTGCTGGGGAGAGTGCTGATTGGGTAGTCACTGCCGTGCATATAAAATCCGTTGCTGGGGAGACGCCACACATAAAATAATCAGCTGCATGCCCCCACAGATTAAAATACTTGCTGGGGAACAGCACAGTACTTGCTGAGGAGACCACACAGGCACGATTATAAGCAGCACGCCACACATTACATCAGTTTCTGTGGACACTGCTGATTGTCCACTGTTGTGACCGAAAATTAAAGTCATATTACGGACATCAAAGCCAGTATTATTGTCAGAGAAAATGACAGGCATTTTACGGAAATACAAACCAGTATTACTGCGAGAGAAAATTCACATCACAATAAAGTGATGCATATTACAGCCACATTCAAGCCAGTATTACTGTAGGAGAAAATATTACAGACGTATCTACTAACAACATGCCACCCAAAAAAAGGACACGTCAAGTTGGACAAAAGACACAGACAATCAAATCTTATATAAGCAACGTCTCCTGGAAGAACGGTCAGCTCAACAAGTAAACATCAACAAAAGACAGGCTGAAAGACAAAGAAAAAACACGAGCAAATAGTTCGATTGAAGAAAAATAAAATGACCGCCAGAAAAACGCTAAAAGAGAAAGACTCAGAAGAGCAAACCTCCGAAAAAGTTGGCATTTACTTGCCAGAACCAGCATTCACCCACGGTCAGTTATATGTTGCATTATCAAGAGTTAAACGTTTTCCAGATGCTGTTGTCAAGGTTGTAGAGATTCATGAACAAGGCAAACTGTTGCCAAACTTAGACAGAATATTTACAAGAAATGTCTATTTGTCTTCAGATATTGTGTCTTACAGATGGTTACAAAGTTTTACATTAAGGCAATATTAATTATACTTACTGTATTGTCATATACATTTCTATTTTGTCTTTATTATTATTTTACTTTAGGCTTCTTGCAAAAATATTTTTGACAAAAAAAAAATGAAGACAAGAAACAGAATGAGGTCAAGGTCCCTTGCCATTTAATATAGACTGTTCCTACTAATGTTTATACGAGTACACTACCGTTCTAGCGCCCGTTATTGTAACGGGCTTAATGTCTAGTTCTGTTATAATATCCTTAACCACACACCGTCACTTTTACCTAATAAACTTATTCGGTTTTGCTGTTGAACGTTACAATTTTACAACATTAAATCTTCAAAATCCAACCCACTGCTTTAATAACAGCCTCGTCTTATGTACCAACTTCACTAGCACCCCGGAACGAACAACGCGCAATCTGGAAACTTCTAGTTACCAACTGGCAGAGTTACAAACTCACCACACGAACATTCTTTTTGTTTTTTCTATCACTTTACAAACTTTTTTTTTTGTTACTTTACAAAACTACACTTCTATATTATAACTAAAAGTCTACCATGGTAAATAAACATCCTACACCCGTAATGTGCTGAGCGTTTGGTGGCGTATATAATAATAGCAACGTTCAGCATCAAACAAAAAACAAAACTTGCTTTTCACTGTTTTTTTCTTTTGTTTCACATATATATATAAATATAAATATATATATATATATATATATATATATAGACATCAATAGCAACGAATGTATAGAAAATAGAGTGTAATGACAAGTACTAAGTATCGGGTAAAATTGACTTCTCAAACCACGCACAAGAAAAAAATAAATGTCACAAAGTATAAAAGGCTGTAAACTCAAAACATCGAATTATAACGACTTTAATTCTTTTTTGAGTATACCACCGTCTTTAATGGTAACTTCTGTTAAGCACTTAGCAGAGGAGAAAATTTACGAAGGATTTTTTAGCATTACCTCGCTCTTTCACCCGAGACTTGCGCGACATTACATTCGTAGTGGCAGAAAAAAAAATGAGTAGACGCAAGTCAAGTGTGGAATAAACCATTGTGCACTGAGGGGGGAGTGCACATGGAAGACTGAAGGCTGGGCATGCTTTATGTCAAATTATGTAATTAATTAAATTAATTTTTAAAATACTTAAATATGTTATTAATTACACACACACACATATATATATATATATATATATATATATATATATATATATATATATATATATATATATATATATATATATATATATATATATATATATATATTAAATTTACATGGGGCAAATGGAATAGCACATAATTTTGTTAGGGTGGCAAATGCTACCAAATGCCCCCCCCCATAGATCCACCCCTGTTACAAAGTAACTGAAACTTGTGGCAAAGTAAAATAAATAGACTTGCTTTCAAGGGCAACTGACAGAAAATGTAAAAGTACCACAGAGTCACCTGCTTATATCCTCACTGCTGCCTGCCCGGGTATAAATAAACAGGGGCATTCAACAGAGCCAAATGCAGCTCAGGATGAGATGAAAAAACACTCTTAAACAAAGGCTGTAATTGTTATGTGTTAACTTGGGTTTATGTGTTTTAGATTGGATTAGATTAGGTTAACTGTAGCATTCCTGAGGGGCAATTCAGATTGTACTGCTATTTTTGAATTATTATTCTTCTTATTTTATGTACTTTCTACCATTTTTCTATGTACTGGCTTTTGAAATGTGTTTTTATTCAATATGTTTTGTGTTTGGAGCCTCTGAAGGCGGGACCACCCTGGTGTGACCACTACTGAGCTCTCCCTCTGCCTTTAGATAGATATGAAAGGCACTATATAACAGATAGATAAACAGACAGAAAAGACATGATAAATATGATAGCTATGTAAGGCACTATATGATAAATAGATAGATAGATAGATATTTATCTAGCTATCTATTAAATAGTGCCTTTCATATCTATCTATCTATCTATCTATCTATCTATCTATCTATCTATCTATCTATCTATCTATCTATCTATCTATCTATTGTAAAGAAAGAAGAAGCAAACATAAAGATTTGGGGTTTCCGGCCCCGTATACTGAAAAATAATCCACAATTTTCGATAACAATAATTCAAGGTCAAAGTTGATAAACACATTCAAACAGTTGACAAAGTAAGATGGCGTCGGAAGAGTATTTAAGGAGGAGGGGCCGGAAGTGGAGGAATGCTGGGAAGGAGCTGTGGTGGATGATGGGATCGATGACATCATAGGTGGAGGACAGAGGAAGGGCGGAAGTAATGCAGTGCGGGAAACTATAGGAGGCAGAGTCATGTAGGAAAACAAAGAGAGAAAGGTTAGTACCCTGCCACTCCCTCCTGGCATATGTCTTCCCAATTGTATTAACGTCCGTCCGCGGCCCCCTAATTGCGGGTGCATGGCACTATCTATAGTGCCTTTCCTATCTATCTATCTATCTATCTATCTATCTATCTATCTATCTATCTATCTATCTATCTATCTATCTATCTATCATATAGTGCCTTTCATATCTATCTATCTATCTATCTATCTATCTATCTATCTATCTATAATGTTGTTTTATATAGTGCATTTCATATCTAGTGGGAATGTAGGGGCTCTGAGGCTAGGGAATCTGTCCAAGCAATCGTAATGTTGCTGGTTCAAATTTCATAAATGCAAAAAGTGACTTTACTCCATTGGGCCCTTGGTCGAGGCTCTTAACCTACAATTGCTTCATCCTGGGTATGACGTTAATCTGCATCCAGCCCTGCAAATAGGTCCTCCAACTTAAAAGGAAAACTTGGGGGTTGGTGCCAGGATTGGTATGCCAGCCACCCTTAAAAAAAACTCACACTATTCCAGTGTAGTGCTAAAGTGTCACCCATTGCACTGGGGAACCAGTCCAGGTTGTTCATCATATGGTGGATGTGGCAATGCTCTATCAGCGCATGCCTCCAACTTCTCTCTCTTTCATATCTAATGTATGGTGTGTATATATATATATATATATATATATATATATATATATATATATATATATATATATATATATATATATATATATATATATATATATATATATATATATATATATATATATATATATATTGTTACACGCGTGTTCATAGAAGACAGTTTAAGGTTTCAAGTGATGGTAGTTCTCTGCCAATCCGGGGGTGGCAATGTGTGGTAACACTCTTTCTTTTCCTCCCGCTGCAGACCAGAAAACTGATGGCTGTCCTTCATCAACATCACTTCAAGATTCTGCCCACCTGGACTCAGCTCTTCCTGCCCTGCACCCATATGGCCATAAGAACCACCATCTTTGACAGTTGGAATATAACTAAAGTCTGAGAAGTTTTTAATCAATGTTTTCTGCTAATGTTATAACCTAAAAATGTTATAGTATGTGATTGCTGCCCCATGGCATATACAGAGCATATCAGAGTATATTTTGTGACCCAGTCAATATTTTTGTTTACCTTGGTGTACCCATTCATAGCGATCATTTTAGTTAGTGCAGCTCTTAATAAAGTTACATATTAATTCTTTAGTCTTCAGAATATTTTCTGAAGAGCTGAAATATGGAATATTTACACTAATAAGAGATCTGGGATGAGAGGTAGAATTTCTATGAGGAAAATGTCCACAATTCTGAAAGTGCGGCAGCGCTCCATCTCTGAACCGACCAAGAGGAAGTAAATTGTATTGTTGTTTTCTAATTTAAGGTGTTGCATAACCCCTTTGATCTGCTGTGTGCCGACGGTGGGGGGACAGCGAGATTCCAATTAAGCCAAGCTGGCCTTCTCGCCAGTAAAGCTGCAAAACATGAATGAGCTGAAGGCTGAGCTGTGATCAGCTTCATTTATTTGTGTACAAAACCAAATAGCGAGATCAGTAGGTCAGGAGTCAAAGGTAACGAAAACAGAATAACAAAAGAGGAAGACATTCGGCAAAAATTAAGTGAGAGCAGAACCTGGCATGGGGCCGGGAGGCACAGAGAGTGTTTTGAGTTTTTGGTCCTTTGAATTCAGCGTCGACTTTAAATTAAATGACTTCCACTTTACTTAATATTTTTCTTTTCATTTTTGAACATTTTTTTAAATACAAATGTTTAGTCTTTCTAATATTTATTTATTTTTATTTGTATGATGGTGACATCATGTATTTAATTTAATTGGTCAACTCAGTTAATGGGCTGTTGTTGAACGTTTAGCTGTCACTTTGTCACCTGTTCTCATCCTCCTCAACCTTCTTATGTATTTGGCGCAGTAAACCATAAGATCCTCGTTGTCCTCCTCTCTGACCGGGGCATCCCATAAGTTCTACCTTTTGGCCAGAACCTAGTAGGTTTCATGGTGTCAAAGTCACCTCAGGCCAGCATGAGGGTGTCCTATATATCAGGGTATGACAATTTATACTCTTCTCCTTAATGGGTCCAATTACCCAGCCCCATGGCTTCTCAAATCACTACTATGCTGACAATTTACCCAAAAATAACAAAGATTTTAAAAAATTGAATATTTCTCAGAACATTTCTAAAATGTAATCACCCTCAAAATACTCTCCCTGAGACACAATACACTTGTCCCACCACTTTTTCCATTTTTCAAAACTGTTCTGAAACTGTCACAAAGTGATAGCCTTCAGTGCCTCCTTCGTTTGCTTCTTGTCCTCCTCTACATCCTGAAAACGCTTTCCTTTAAAGTCCCTCTTCATTCTTGGAAATTAGAAAAAAATGCAGGGCGCAAGGTCTGGGGAGTTGGGTAACCGTTGTCATCCCGTTTTTCATGAAAAACTGATGCACACTCAATGCCGTGTGGGCCGGAGCGTCGTTTGCCTGATCACCACAATTCGGGTCATTTTCTCCTCACTGCATCACGCACTTCAAGGATGCCGCTTGGCCAAATGATGCAGAAGATAATCTAGTACACGTACCTAAAGGCAAACGTCGGAACTAATGACCTTCCAGCCTCCAGAAAAAAATTCTTGTTATTTTTGGGTTCCCCCCGTATGGCTATACCTGTCATTCCTGCCAGAGAATAAGATGTCAAATGGAATTTCAGAATAGGTGAAAGAACACCATCTCCCAATCAACCTGCCAAAGCCTGAGCTTGCTTATCATCCCAGCCAGATGTTGCAGGTTCGTAACTGACCACTGGCAGTTCAGCGAGGTGCAAACCTTTAAACTGAGATGCTGCAAGTCGTGAACTCACAGCAATTCATTTGGGTGATGAGGGTGGGATTTGCACTGAGGACGGGTGGAGTGGAGTGGAGTAGCGACATTGCACAGAAAAGGTTGAAGCTAAGAGAGCGAGAAAGAGAGAGACCTCATCATTTGAGCTATTTCTTTGATTCATCAAAGTATCTCTGTGCAACTCATTATCCGTAGTTCCTACCAATTGATCATCAACTAACTATTACTAGTCACAATGCAGCATTTTCCCATTAATGCAGATTCACTTTGTAAAACATCCACAAGATCAGACAATATCTGATGGAGCGCACAGAACAATTTGCCAAGGAACGGCTCATGGTGCACCTTCACTCCTGCAGTTCCTCACTGGAGGGGAACCTGCATGTCAAGCTGCTTCAGATATGTCAACCAGCTGAGAGGGGTCCATTTCACACTTCTTTTCAGGTCACTCCAGTGGCTCCCTTTAGTAGCACACAGCAGCATGCTTACCAGTGACTGAAGTCAGTGGGTGGTCGTCTACCTACACGAAGGCACTTGTGAGGTTTTGTGGTCCTGCCCACCCACTAAAAGCTGCTAATCTGACGACACCATCTTTGTAGGCACGACATTGTACATAATAATTGGAGGTTGACAGACAGAGAGCTCAGCTGACATCATCAGGATGCACTCTTCTTGCAGTGTTCAGAAGCAGTCTCTATGCGGTCTGCTACGGGAGTTCTTCTATAAGCGCACACATCAAGGAGACCTCTTCTAAGCCAGATGTTGCAGGTTTATGACTGACCACTAGCAGTTCACTCCGGTAAAAACCTTCAAAGTGAGATTCTGCAAGGTGTGAACCCACAGCAATTCGCTTGGTGATGAGGATGAGACTTGCACTGAGGATGGGTGGAGTGGAGTGGAGTAGCGACATTGCACAGAAAAGATTGAGGCTAACAGACAGAGAGCTCAGCTGACATCACCAGGGAGCGCATGACTCACAATCTCCAGAAGCAGCCTCTACGGCCCTTCATAATGGAGTCACTCCTCTTAGCTAATGCTGCAAGAAGACCACTTCTGAGACAGCTGTTGACCACCAGTAGTTCACCATAGTGCAAATCTCTGCTGAAATGCTGCAAGGTGTGAGTCCACAGCAATTCACTTGGTGACAAGGATGGGACTTGCACTGAGGTTGGGTGGAGTGGAGTGGAGTAGCGACATTGCACAGAAAAGATTGAGGCTAACAGAGAGAGAGTTCAGCTGACATCACCTAGGGGCACTTTGCTCAGTGTCCAGAAGCGGTCTCTGCATCCCTTCATAATGGAGTTACTCCTATTTCCTCAAGCTGCAAGGAGACCACATCTGAGACAGATGTTATGCGTTCGTGGTTGACCACCAGCAGTAAACCACAGTGCAAATGTTTGAACTGATATGCTGCAAGGTGTGATTCCACAGCAATTCACTTGGTGACAAGGATGGGATTTGCACTGAGGACGGGTGGAGTGGAGTGGAGTGGAGTAGCGACATTGCACAGAAAGGATTGAAGTTCACAGAGCAAGAGAGAGAAAGAGCTCATCATCCAAGCTATTCCTTCGATTCATCATAGCATCTCTGTGCAGCTCATTATCCATAATTCCTACCAACCTAATACACAACCTTGTGCTCAAGATTGATGACCAACTAACCTTCACTGCTCACAGTGCAGAAAGTGCACCGCTCACAGTGTTCATAAGGAGTCTCTGTGTATCTTCCTAATGGAATTACGCCTACGCTGCAAAGAGACCACATCTGAGCCAGATGTTGTGGGTTCACAGTTGACTATCAGCAGTTCTCAAGAGTGCAAATCTTCAAACTGACATGCTTATTGGTGTAAGTCTACAGCAATTCAATTGTTGATGAGAATGGGATTTCCACTATGAGTGGGTGGAGGTTAGTGGTGACATTGTGCAGAAAAGGTGGAGGTTGAGAGAGTGTTCAGAAGCCATCTCTATGCGGCTGACTAAGAAAGGTCTCCTATAAGACCAGCTGCAGGGAGACCTCTTCTGAGCCAGATGTTGCAGGTTCATGGTTGACCACCAGCAGTTCCACATAGTCCAAATCTCTGAATTGAAATGCATTGTGGTGTGAGTCCACAGAAATTCATTGGGCGACGAGGATGGGATTTGCACGTTGAATGGGTGCAATGGAGTAGTGACGTGGCACAGAAAAGATTGAGGCTAACAGTGCGAGAGCCCAGTTGACGTCACCTGTTAGCGCTTCACTCACAGTGTCCAGAAGTGGTCTCTCCATGCCTTCATGATACTTCTGAGCCAGACATTGCAAGTTCACGTTTGACCACCAGCACTTCACACCACTGTGCAAATCATTGAACTAAGATGCTTTATGGTGTAATTCCACAGTGATTCACTGGGTGACGAGGATGGGACTTGCACTGTGGAGGGGTGGAGGGTAGTGATGATGTTATGCAGAAAAGGTGGGGGCAGAGAGAGAGATCGATCAGCTGATGTCAGCAGAAAGCACATCACTTGCAGTGCTCAGGATGACTTATGGAGTTTCTCTAGAAGCTCACTCTGCAAGGAGATTGAGAGGAAATCACAAAAAGAAGTGACTACAATAAAGTGCTTTGTGATACGAAAATGTAGAGGTGATTTTTATGATCAGCAGAATGAGATCTGTAAGATACACCCAAAAGTGTTCAAGAAACACAGACTTCGTTATCCAGAATCCAAGACTGTAAACTATGAGGCAAAGATTATAACTAGTTCTTTATTGTAACATCAGGGGGGCAATGCTACCAAAGTGAGAAGACAATAATACTCTGTGCTAGATCTGCCATTAGAAAGTGACATGTTGCACGATGCACAATGGTACTACCACCAGGATGGTAAATAATGTGACAGACAGCAGGGCTGGGTGGACATCCTAGCTGGGATAAATTCCATACCCTTACCTGACACAGAGGTCGGTGTAATGGTTAGATGGGGTTAGGACTGCATCCCAAAAAGCACACACTGGATGGCAGCATTCCTGGGCCTGCAGGGCATGTTGGGAATTGTGGTCTCATGGGGCAGCCCTGCTGGGTTTCCTTGGGTGCCGACAGATGGAAATTTTGAGGAGGGCAATTCCTACTTTCAGGGCCTTCCAACTGATCCTCCTTGACAATGAAAGTTATCTTGGGTCTTGCATATTAGGGACCACCTCTTGGTGTGGTCAGAGTAGGGAGGAAGTGGAGGAGACCTCCATGGGAGGTGTAGGAGGACAAACTTTGTGCTTTTTTGTGCATTCCAGAAGAAAGGAAACTGAAACCCTGTGGAGGTATTTTCTGAAATAAACCCTTTTTGTTTGAACCCAGGACTGTGTTGTGAAGTTGTCTCTGGGGGTTTGGAGTGCTGCAACACCCCCTACAGGCCACAATGCATATTAAAGTGAATGTCATTTTCGAAAGTGCCACATTTAAGAAGATTAATGTCTTCCAGTCTGCATGGAGGGCTGTTCTGTCCCGTTTGCCAACAGAGGTGTCGTATATTTGTTTACAGGGTCTCGTTTTATCATCCTTCATCTGCTCCATTATCAGAACAGTGCAGGCACTCCACATTGAACGTTTCCTACACGGACCTTTTATCAGAAGAAACTCTTTAACTGCTCCTGTTTTCCCAAAATACCTTTAAGTCAATCCTTCTCTTCTCATCAAAATCACAAAACCCTTAAGAAGCTTTATTGATATTAGATTTGTAATTACATTACAAAATTCACGCTTGTTTATTTCACCACCGAAAATTTTAAACCACAGACATAAAAGTTAATGTTAATGTTATTAAAGAGAAGGAGATTATTGACTCCATGCAGATTTTATTATCTTCACTTCCCCGGCACAATCGACGTTATTGGCAGATTGCAGGGCGGCTCTCTTGACAAATCAAGTTGTTGGCTGAGGCGTGAAGTGCAAGATTGTGATCGGCTCGGCATGACGTTGTGATTCATGGATACTGTATTGCGGCAGGAAAATGGGGATTTATGCTGCACATCCACTCTGAATTCCTTTAAGAGATAAGCACATCATTTTTTATTATTATTTTTCACAGCCTGGGGAGCCAAAGTGCAGAGCCAGAAAGAGTGTGTGATGACAGACGGGGAGGCCATGTTTGAAGTGTGTTCGTCTCGTTACGCTTTGGTTGGCACCCACACACGGCGCCTTCACAAAGTACTCGGACCCTTCACTCTGCTCACCTTCTGTTTTATTGCAGCCTTGTGCTAAGATCATTTAAATTCATTTTTTCCCCTCATTAAGCAACATTCATTACCCAGAACGACCAAGCGATTTTAGGATTTTAGAGATTTTTGCAAATGTATCAACCCAAAAAAAAAATTATATATATATATATATATATATATATATATATATATATATATATATATATATACAGTATATATATTGTCACTGTAGGGGACAGTAGTGCTGCCTTGAACCCTCAGGTACCACGCCAAACACCTGGTAAAAGTGCTACATTTATTCTTTTTATTATAACAATGTGCACTAAGCACCCTCCACTCCACACTATTCCTAAATCACAATAATAAATCAATAATCAACAATCCTCCACTCCACGCGTTGCCCTCCTACCACCCAGCTCAGCTCGTTGTCTGGGAGTTCCCAGAGTCCTTTTATTCCTCCTGACCCGGAAGTCTTTTTGCCCAACAGTTCCACAAGTCCTTATTCCTTCCGGGTCAGGGTAAACAGTACTTTTCTTCACCCCGGAAACCCGCCGCTCTTCCTGTGACGAACTTCCGGGTCATGGTGCCCAAATGAGTCCATTGGCCTCCCGACAGCGACTCCCAGTGGCCCCCAAGGTATCCAGCAGGGCTGTGTATAAAAACTACATAGTCCATGAGGCCCTGCTGGAATTCGGGGCCCGTATATGCTCTTGGGAGAGCTCCTCCTAGCGGCCAGGGGGTGAGGGCCGGAGTAAAATGCTGGCAATCCACCACAATATATATATATATACTAAGAGGTTCTCTCTTGCTTGCTTCACTCGCCAACCCCCCCAAGCCCTGTGGTCTGCGCTACGTGCCAGCCACTGCTGCTGAACGCACCCCAAGGAGATGCGGTTGCTCCTCCGAAGCCCCCTCTTAAATGGTGATACAATGGAAAAACAAATACAGTTTTTTTTTTTTCCTCCTCTTTACTCGATCAGCTGCTGGCTTGCTGCTGCTGCTGTCGTGCCATGTGATTTGCATCTTTTGTGGCACTTTGAACATTTAAAAGCACGTACAGCACCTGTACTACTCTTTGTCTTTTATTTCCAGCCCCAGGTGTGGTTAAATCTCTTGGCACAAATTCTCATCTCACGGGATGTGAGTTCTTGATATTTTTTTAGTTTATAATTTAAAAACGGAATAAGAATCTGAAAAGCTAACAACATCACCTCAAAGTTCAATAAATTCTGAAAAGAATGATACCAAACATATATATGTAGGTTTTAAAATAAGCCTGATTTAAAGTGTGAAAAAAAAGTGACATAAAAATGTCACATAAAATCATTGCACAAAATCGTTGCACTTTTAGGTTTAGGATTTTATATATAGAGTAGATATATATATATATATATACTAGCAACTTGGCGCGCGCTATGCTGCGCGTTGGATGACCACAGTTGAAGGACTCAATCGTAAGGACCTCTCGTCGGGTGTCTCATTGGCACGCTTTTGCCTCTTTCTTTCGCGATCACGGTGTAATCTGTCTTCTCTCTCTGTAGGGGTTTCAGTTGCCTTTCGTTGTGCGGCAGAGACGTGTCATTGAGCTAATCTGTGTGAATGCCGAGTGTCTGTTTCTTGCGAGCGACTGTCACGTCTTTGCCTCTTTGCTTCATGATCACGCTGTAATGTGTCCTCTCTCACAGCAGCAGGTTTAGTTGCGTTTCGTTTCGGCATTGTTCTGTAAGGTCTCCTCCGTACAAGTGCACATGGGTAGCTGAAGACGGAAAGGCATAGTGGGCATAGTGAAACACACAAATTGGTGACCAGGGGAACCATCCGACTCAGACGTGGGGCTCGAAATACTCAAGTGCACATGTTATTTATAATTTCATTTTTTTTTTTTATTATGGACTTCCCCAAAAGAGTTGATCCCTGTAAATAGTTAACAGTATATGAACAATATAATCAGTTGTAGTACGGGCGTTAATTAGCGTCACACCTCATAACCTGCATACACCACGTGTTTGGCTGTAACGCCAGAAGTGCGGTGGACGCTGTAAGGGTAGGTTGTGGTTTCTGTTTCTTTCGTGATTTTTTTATTTCATTTTATTGATTATTTAATAGGCAGAGGGGAGAAGATGTTAAATGTGACGCATTGTGTATTTCTTTACTTTTATTTTGAAAAGATTTTCAGGAACAGGAAAAATAAAAGCAAAGGGGAAAGAACGGAGGGGGGTAAGCAGGAATTCTGAGAGGGGACGGACTGGGGCTTTTCTACGGGCTATACAGCCAAAAGGAACGCTGGACCCGGACACGGACACCGACTGGGCTTTTATTATATATATATATATATATATATATATATATATATATATATATATATATATATATATATATATACACTGGTACCTTGGTATACATCTGCTTTGGAATAAGTCCAACTTGGTATACGTCCTGTTTGGACACGAAAAATTTTGCTTGGTATACGACCTTTGTTTGGAATACGACTCGCGTGCTAACCTTGTTTACCTCTCTCGAGACAAAGCCACGACTGCCCACGAACGTTAGTGCGCCAGTTGCTAGCATTCAGTGAACAACCCACGCTATAACTCTCTGTGAACTTTCAAGTGTGTGATATAGCGGGTCCACAGCTCCTGTCAAAGTCCAGCTTTAAAATAAATAATCAACGCGCTCGCAGCTCGGTTAGGGGGCGTGGTGGTTATGTGGCTGAAGGTTGTCAGGGCGATTTGCAATGTGGGCGTTTCTCACCAAAGTGCACTTGTGAGGGACCGTCCGCATTCATGATTGTTCCTGGGGCTGCTTATCTTGATAAACAGAAGCGCAAGTCAGCTAGAAGGTCAGTAAAAAGAAAGAACGGACGAGAGGGTGAGTGAGTGAGAGAGAGAGGCCTGCTTATCTTGATAAACAGAAGCGCGAGTTGGCTTGAAGGGGAGTAAAAAGGAAGAGGCGAGGGTGCCAGATAAAAAGGCATCGGGCTTCTTCTTGTTTTTTTTTTTTATTTTTAAAGAATTCTTCCTGCTGTATTTTAACTTTGTTGTTTTTAAGAAGACTTTTTTCTATTGTTTTTAACCCCCACGTTTCACTTCTGATTTTATGGATTATTTATTGGAACTTTGGAGACTGCACTTTAATTTGAACATCTTGTTTTGTTAATTGTTTTAATAAAAGCACTTTGCACTTTTTCACCATCCCCTTGCTTTACCGATGAGGTTAGCAGTGAGGCACATTACCGACGGTGTAGAGTTCAAGGGCTCCCCGGCAGCAGATGGGAGCATACAGAAAACCTGAATCGTCACAACGTGATTTTGTGTTTTTTTCATGTTTTTTTCATTGTTGAAAAGTATAAAGGTGGCATGCGTATCTGGGATATGGCTGTTGCATACCGTTTGCCGAGAACGACGGTATCTATGATTGTGAAAAACAAAGATGTTATTAAAAAGTAAAGTGAGGTAAAATTTTCATTTATTTCATCTAATTGCTTTTGTATTTATGTATTTTAGTATTAAGCAGTGTTTAAATTATTTTATACAACCCCATCAATGTATAATATGCCAATAGCAATAGGATTTTTTTTCATGGGAACGGATTAATCATTTTCCCATTATTTCTTTTGGGAAAAATTAGTTTGATATACGTCCTGTTTGGTATAAATCAAAGGGTCTGGAATGAATTAAGGATTTATACCAAGGTTCCACTGTATATATATATATATATATATATATATATATATATATATATATATATATATATATATATATATATATATATATATATATATATGTACTGTATATATATCCCATTGATGCAAGTATTGAGACCCTTTACTCTGTATTTAGTAGAATGGGTGGTGAAGGGGTGAGAGAGAGAGAGATAGAGACAATTAGAGATAGGGGATGATTATGGGGTGTGGTAACAATTACGCCTTGACACATAAAAAGTTTTTGGGTCAGCTTCCTGAATAATTGGAAAGTGGCTGCAAATCTGAAGATATGTTGAGAAAGGTCTTTCCAGACAAGAGGCCAAAACAGGACAGAGGTTGTGGTACAGACAAGGTGGTTTTAAAGTCGGAAGGGGGAAGTGATGTCATCTTGGTTTGGAACTGGTGGTGATGTCATCTGGGGTGGATCCAGAAGTGATGTCATCAAGTTTGAACCAGAAGTGACATCATAGGGCCCAGGCAGAATTTCCCACATCTGGACTGCAGGGAAGAAAGAGAAAGGATCAGTGCAGTCTGCCACCCCCTGGTCCGACCAGGAATGACCTTCTTTTAAGCCCTTTAGCTGCCTCCCATGATTATGTGTGTGACAAGGGGCAAGAATGAATTGGCCACGGTGGGCAATTTAGCCTGGACATCAGGAGACCCCCTACTCTTTTCTAAGGAAGCCCACAGATCTTTTATGACCACAGAGAGTCAGGACCTCGGTTTTATGTCTCATCCAAAGGACGGTGCCATTTTTACAGCATGGTGTCCCGTCACTGCACTAGGGAATTGGTGTCCACATTCAAACCACAGGGTAAGTACACCTGCTGGCCTCACCAACACCTCTTCCAGCAGCAGCCCAAGCTTTTCCTAGGTGGTCTACCATCCAAGTACTGGCAGGGCCCGAGCAGGCATAGCTCCAGCTGTTGTCTTTGCTTTGTCCTGTTGGAAGGTGAAGCTTCAGCCCAGTCTGACGTTCAGAGTGCTCTTTATCAGGTTTTCATTAAGCATACCTCTGGACTTTGCTTTGTTTATCTTTCCCTCAGCCATATCTAACTTCTCAATCCCATCATGCTTCACTGTTGTAATGGTGATGCTGACCTGTGTGCCTGGTTTCCTCCAGATTTGTTGCTTAGAATTGGGCCCAAATAATTCAAACATGGTTCCATCAGACCTGAGAATCTTGTTTCTCATCGTCTCAAAAGTTCTTTAGTTCTTTGGTCCTCTAGCCACTCTGTCCTAAAGCCCAGGTTAGTAGAGTGGTGTAATGATGGATGTCCTCCTGAAAGTTTTTCCCAGCTCCACATAGGTTTTAAGGCGCTCAGCCACGGTAACTATTGGGTTCTTGGTCACCTCTCTTATGAACGCCCTTCTTTATTGATTGCTTAGTGTGGCCAAGTGGTCATCCCTAGGAATAATTGTGGTTGCTGCCAACATCTTCCATTAAAGAATCATGCAGGCTACTGTGCTCTTGGGAACCTTCAAAGTTGAAAGAAAAATGTTGTAGCTTTAATTTGTCAGCACAGAAGCTCTGAAACCAATTTCTTCCACCTCATGGCTTGGTATGTTCTCAAATGGGTTGACCTCCTACAGGTGTGTGCCTGTCCTGATTGTATACATTCAAGTGATCTCTTTGGAGCATTCATAGTTGAAAAACAAATTTTTTGTAGCCTTCCTTCCCTATTTCTGTGCCTCAAACAACGAGGCTCTTCAACCTAATGGGGGACCTCTTACAGGCAGGTGTGTACCTGTCCTAATCATGTCCAGTCAAGTCAATTGACCACAGGAAGACTCCAGAGAAAGTGTAGAAGCAGTCTTAAATACATTGTGGCCACCAGGGGGCACACTGCTCCCCTAATCCGACACAGATAGGCATGGACACAAGTTCAGCACCACACACACCTTTTATTTACAGGTGGGAAACTCTTCCCAAACACTTCTCACTAACCACCAACACAGTCACATAATAATCAAAGTACACAGCACTTTCTCTCCCTCTTCCTCTTCTGGCTCATTTCCTCCCAGCAAGCCTCGTCTCCCTTCCTCCCGACTCTGGCTCACAGAATGAAGGCAGTGGGCTTCTTTTATGTCACCCTCCGGAAGGACTTCTGGTAGCCTATTAGCATGATCTGGAAATACTTGACAAAGTAGGGCTCCGCAACCCCTGCAACAACCCCTGGTGGCACCCCAAGAGGACTGAGGCACCAAACTCCAACTCCCAGCATGCTCTGTGGGAATCTGTAGTGCTGCTGCAACCCAGGGGGATCACTGTCTGATGATATGGGAGGAGCTAATGCCTTATACTTGTTCTCTCCCCCAGTCCATCCAGTATACAGGTATCCCGGCTGGCCAAGGATCCCGGCCATCCACCACAACACGTAAGGGACCTTGTTTTTAATCCATTTTCGCTCCATTATTAGGATGGTGCAGCCATTCCACTATGAATTTGTTCTACGTGGACTCCATATCTGAAGAAACTCTTTTATTATTAATAGCTCTTGTTTTCCCAAAATACCTTTAAGTCAATCCTTCTTTTCTTATAAAATCACAAAACCATTTAAGATGCTTTACAGACTCTAAAGAAAAGTGCAGAAAAATCTCAGCGTTGATCAATAGAATGGGATGCACCTGAGCCAAATTTGCAGTGTCACAGTAAAGGCTCAGAATACATGTATCAATTACTTGTGCCTTAATTTTTAATAATTTCTAGAAATCTATTGTAAGTTTGTTTTTCGGGGATATTGAGTGTTGTTTGATAAAGGGAAAGTTGAATTTAAAGGGTTTTTGGTACAAGGATACAACATAAACAAATTTGAAAGAAGTGATGGGGGTCTGCAGACTTCCTGAAGGTGCTGTATGCAGGCCAGACTGCGGTCGTGAGCTCTACTGCCCTACTAAGTAGGATTGAGTGGCTAAGTGGCTACCACCCCATTAAGTAGCATTGAGCTTCAGGGCACTGGACTGGTGAAGAAGTGCGATTTACTTCTAAGTGGTGGAAACACTCATTTGAAGGTCAGGCCAATGAATACTGAACGAGTAACAATAAAATTCATTCTGTCTGATCAGATGTGTGACCGAGTGCTGCAGAGATTGTCCTCACAAGGACTCGGACTGCTCCTGCACTTTTATTTATTCAGCCGAGGGTGGCCTGAGGGTACCGTAAAAAAAGTTTAAAAATGAATCTTAATTTCATATAGTTGTACTAACAGCAAGGCCGGATTAGGAACCCCACAGACGTTTCAGGTGACTCACTGAATAGAGGAGCTCCTTAGGAGATAGTTGATCACACTTTAAACAATGCAGCACCCTGCTGTTTTCAATTTATGTGAAGACTCGACTCCAGTTGCAGTGAAGAGGGATGGTAGGGGTTCTCCTGTCATGATTTCAGTGCATGGACACCCGTTACTTGGTGATTTTGCCACACAGGAGGATTGTAAGTGGTGAAAAGGCCCCTTACCGTCAAGTCCCCCTGAAAAAGGCCCTGACGGTTGATCCACCCATGACTAACTGTGTGAGTCATTAAAGGGGCACCTCAAAATAAAAACAAGGTTGAAACACAATTTTGTGTCATACAAGTAGTGGCAAGAACTCAATATGGATGGAGCCTGTGAAAAGCCCGACATGAAGAGTCCGGAACCATGGACAGCTAGATTTGGAAGTGCACTCACAGTGACGTTATTGGCTGCATTTACATTGCATCTAAAAGTGACTCAATTTTGACTTTTGACATATCCAATATTTTTTATTTTACTATTTGAAATAATTTTGCAAGTGATCTAAACCCAGTCTGAGTGTGCACCCACATGAGCACAGTGAACACAACTTTTAAATACTGGAGGAAAACCGTAATACAGTACCCAGAGCAGAAAGGACCATGGGCTGGGGGAGAACTCAGCACCCAGGTTGAGATTTAAAAAATGTACCTAAATGAGATGCCAGTCAAGCTGAGCCCAAATAGAAATTAAACCAGAGTGTGGGGAAGACCCAAGGTACTGTGCAAACTTAACACAGAAGGCGAACTGTCAGTGGAATGTTCCAGAACTCAGATGTTTTGAGCCCGTAATGCTATATCTCATGTAAAAGTGACACCCACATTTGTCTTCTGTACTTGTTAAATCCGATTTGAAATTACCCTGGAGTGAGAACCTGGCCTAAACAGGACATTAAGTCATTTTTAAATAAAAAAATAAATATGTATAATATTTTCAAAACACAGAAATAAAATTGTGATGTAGAATACATACAGGCCATAAACCCCAAGCAAACAGGATGCTATGAGCAGGTGACAAGTGGCTTCAGCACAGCCAGTTACAGAAGGTGGCAGTAATGTCATAATGGATGTCTCTGCTTATGCTGCCAAAGCAAACTGGAGGTGCCTGGAGGTGTTGTGAGAACATCTGAAGTTAGGCCTTGGTTGATCAGCCCCTTCACTGCCGCTAAAGCACAACATTAGAAAACACTGACCATCAATCACCTTCCAATCTTCTTCTTTTTACCAGCGATGAGCCCTTCAACTGCCCAGACTGATAATTTATGAGTGTCGCCTCCCCGGTATGTTGTTCCCAAGTTGCTTTAATGGCAGTTCTAAAACTTCTCTAAATAATAATCTGTCATGTTCTTATAAATATTTCATCTTTAGGAGTAACATGTGCACTTGATCTGCATACTTTATGTTTGGTATCATTTGTAATTTTGTATTTCTCTCCCAGTCCTAATAACAAATAAAGTTCTATCTATCTATCTATCTATCTATCTATCTATCTATCTATCTATCTATCTATCTATCTATCTATCTATTATATAGAGCCTTTCTATCTATCTATCTATCTATCTATCTATCTATCTATCTATCTATCTATCTATAGTGCTTACATCTATCTATCTATCTATCTATCTATCTATCTATCTATCTATTATATAGAGCCTTTCTATCTATCTATCTATCTATCTATCTATCTATCTATCTATCTATCTATCTATCTATCTATCTATCATATAGCATCTTCATCTACCTGTCTAGAGTTGAAGTGAAACACTGAGGTCTGTGAACAATGTTTGAACCAATTACTTTTACCCTGCACAAAGCAGATGTCTTAAACAATATGCCAAATTTATAGTTTGTTAGGATAAAATCTGAGGACGGCTTATAAATTGAGTTTTAAAGAACTCACCCAAAGTGTAAGGAAACATCTAACTTCAACTGTATCTATTTAGGGCAATAGAAGGATTGCAGGTCCACAAATAGTGGTAGGGTGCTGCTTGACTTCTCATTAGGTCCTCAAACAGAAGTCTTAGGGTGCCAACCCAGTTGTCCCCATTTAATCAAAGGAAAAGTGTAAACAAAATATGTACTCAATGGTGATAGAAACCAACAAAAATGGTTTCCTTAGGCTAGGGAGCCTCTCGCGGCTTTGCAATGCCTGCTTTAGTCACTGGGCTAGGTGCTCCGCCCTGCAGTGTGTTCTTGTATCAGGTGACACCTCCTTCTGGGGGCGGAGTCAAATACCCTCATCTTCTCAGCACTGTGGAGGGAACAGAAGAGGATGAGGTTAGCGCCAGAGCACACTCTCAACCCAGGGTGGTAGTGCACACCTCAGATGATCCACTGACACTACCTGTCAGTACTAGATAAACTAAAGATTTAAGGTTTGCCAAAACAAAATAGAAATTGCTGATATAAAGCTGCATTTTTTTAACACTTGTTTGTCAAGGCATGTTTGATGGCAATCGTAAAATATCTGGAAGGACTGCCAGAGCTAATTGGTGTGAATGTGCTGCATTTGAGATGAGGACTTGAGAAAGCAGTGCGTGTGTGTGTGTGTGTGTGTGTGTGTGTGTGAGTGTGTGGGGACCCTTTATGGCAGCCCTCTTGTTATCCATATTTATTAATACCACACACTCCATTCTCCAATTTACAACAATAAAACTATAAGACGGACTTGCTGGAGTACTGACTAAGCAGACATCGCGCCACTGAAGAGTTATGTCAGCTGCTGGTAAACCTGTTATTGCTGACTGCAACATATTTATTTTCAATTGTCAAGAAATGCATTTCTATAAATTTTTAGGCATTCTCTAAGCAAACACAAATAATTTGCAGATCTAACTCTAATTTTTATTGTTTTTCTCCAAAGTGACCAAATTACGATGACATATCGGTGCTTGTATTTGTATAATTTAGGCACAGTAGGCTGCAGCAGTGCTACATAAAATGTCAATTGTGATTATTTAATGTTTTTTAAGTGTTGTGTTTGCCTGACATTTTTCATGTATAATATATATAGGGCCGCGCAGGGAAACAGGAAATTTTGGAACTAGGGGTTGACGACCCTGGGGCGTCGGCAGTTGTTTGGGACCAATGCCACCTCGTTTAATACCTCTTGCCATTAGTTATAATGGAGCAGTGGTGTGGTGTGCAATGAGCGTTTGCTGTGAAAGCCTTTTATAAGAATGGTGATAGTGGGACTGCTGCGCAAAGGAAATCTCGGCGTCATTACCAGTTAGGACATCACGATCATGTCCCGACTGCTCATGCGATTGGGGGTGTAATTTCGAAGAAATGGGTTCAGCCTTAAAATAGAAGTCCCCAGGTGGAGCCACTTCACATACTGCCCGACAATCGATGGCAGCTATTCAACGATTGTTTGAAAGGTGCATCATTTCACACAATGGTGACATTCCATGGCCTCCGAGATCCCCAGATCTTACTGTTTGTGATTTTATTTTCTGCGGGAACATCTTAAAATCCAAATGTGTACAGCACACGTCCTGCAACCATCGCTGAACTAAAAAGGAGGATTGAAGACGAAATCGCCGGCATTCCTCCAGACATATTACGTCCACACCAGGCTGTCAGAATGTGTGCTGAGAAATGGACAACACCTTCATGATGTTTTCTTCAAAACATTAAATATCGAATGAATATCATTAATCATCATTAGTTGCATATCCTGTACAATAGATTTTATCATTAAATGTATTTTGTAATGTGTTTATTTGTGCATTGAAGGTCGATTGAAAATTTACCTTTTCCCTGCGCCACTATGTACAGTGGTGTGAAAAACTATTTGCCCCCTTCCTGATTTCTTATTCGTTTGCATGTTTGTCACACAAAATGTTTCTGATCATCAAACACATTTAACCATTAGTCAAATATAACACAAGTAAACACAAAATGCAGTTTTTAAATGATGGTTTTTATTATTTAGGGAAAAAAAAAAATCCAAACCTACATGGCCCTGTGTGAAAAGTAATTGCCCCTGAACCTAATAACTGGTTGGGCCACCCTTAGCAGCAATATCTGCAATCAAGCGCTTTGCGATAACTTGCAATGAGTCTTTTACAGCGCTCTGGAGGAATTTTGGTCCACTCATCTTTGCAGAATTGTTGTAATTCAGCTTTATTTGAGAGTTTTCTAGCATGAACCGCCTTTTTAAGGTCATGCCATAGCATCTCAATTGGATTCAGGTCAGGACTTTGACTAGGCCACTCCAAAGTCTTCATTTTGTTTTTCTTCAGCCATTCAGAGGTGGATTTGCTGGTGTGTTTTGGGTCATTGTCCTGTTGCAGCACCCAAGATCGCTTCAGCTTGAGTTGACGAACAGATGGCCAGACATTCTCCTTCAGGATTTTTTGGTAGACAGTAGAATTCATGGTTCCATCTATCACAGCAAGCCTTCCATGTCCTGAAGCAGCAAAACAACCCCAGACCATCAAACTACCACCACCATATTTTACTGTTGGTATGATGTTCTTTTCTGAAATGCTGTGTTCCTTTTACGCCAGATGTAACGGGACATTTGCCTTCCAAAAAGTTCAACTTTTGTCTCATCAGTCCACAAGGTATTTTCCCAAAAGTCTGAGATGTTTCTTAGCAAAATTGAGACAAGCCCTAATGTTCTTTTTGCGTAACAGTGGTTTGCGTCTTGGAAATCTGCCATGCAGGCCGTTTTTGCCCAGTCTCTTTCTTATGGTGGAGTCGTAAACACAGACCTTAATTGAGGCAAGTGAGGGGCCTGCAGTTCTTTAGACATTGTCCTGGGGTCTTTTGTGACCTCTCGGATGAGTCGTCTCTGCGCTCTTGGGGTAATTTTGGTCGGCCGGCCACTCCTGGGAAGGTTCACCACTGTTCCATGTTTTTGCCATTTGTGGATAATGGCTCTCACTGTGGTTTGCTGGAGTCCCAAAGCTTTAGAAATGGCTTTATAACCTTTACCAGACTGATAGATCTCAATTACTTCTGTTCTCATTTGTTCCTGAATTTCTTTGGATCTTGGCATGATGTCTAGCTTTTGAGGTGCTTTTGGTCTACTTCTCTGTGTCAGGCAGCTCCTATTGAAGTGATTTCTTGATTGAAACAGGTGTGGCAGTAATCAGGCCTGGGGGTGGCTACGGAAATTGAACTCAGGTGTGATACACCACAGTTAGGTGATTTTTTAACAAGGGGGCAATTACTTTTTCACACAGGGCCATGTAGGTTTGGATTTTTTTCTCCCTAAATAATAAAAACCCTCATTTAAAAACTGCATTTTGTGTTTACTTGTGTTATATTTGACTAATGGTTAAATGTGTTTGATGATCAGAAACATTTTGTGTGACAAACATGCAAAAGAATAAGAAATCAGGAAGGGGACAAATAGTTTTTCACACCACTGTATGTGTGTCATATCTCATCCTCTTCTAATATGTTCATTTTACACATACTGAACCTTTTATCTCTGACTAACTTATTTGTATTTTCCATCGACTGGGAAGCTTGAGTCAAGGGTGGGTAAGGACTGAAAGAGTAAGTATGGTTTAGTGTGACAGGGTGGGTAACTTTTCACCATCTGAGCGTGAGCGCAGGTGTTACAAGGTAAGTAGGAGGGTTTGAACGCACAACCTTGAGCTTTAAATTACCGCATGCCAGCTTACTTTTGAAAGGACGAAGCTCTCTCTCTTTCCTTTTTTTTACTCTTTAGGTCATCCTTCTTGCTGGGTGAATGCCTGAGATTTTAAGCTGCGTTCGTATTGATTTTTTGACCTCTTGTTCAACGGGCCTTCAAGCATGATTTCTGTTCCTTAACATCAAGACAGCATTAAAAATCAAATTTGTATTACAGAATACGACAGCAAAGAAATGGCTTCATGTAAAATAAGGTCGCAGCGTATGTCAAGTGTAATAGAATTGTTTAAGGTGAAACATCAATTAGGCTCACTTAAGACACGGAATGCAGGATTAGGATTTCATGCAGTTGCATAAATGTGTTAATACTTGATTACTGTGAAATGCGAGTGCATCTAATTAAAGGGAGACGACAATTAAGTGAAAAAAACATTGATGTTGGCTGCTCCGAGATGTGCTACTTTGGATGTTATATGTGCTCAGCGATAATGCTTTATGAACCATGAGCAATAAGACAAAGACGAATGCAACTTCGATGGTGAAGGGACCCTTGCAGGGCGATTGGGGCATTAATCAGAGCACAAGAAGAGGGGCCTGGCGACAAAACTGCGACAATAATAACATTATCATCACCATTAAACTAATAAGACTTCAGGTGCTTATCAGAAGAGGTACGTTTATTAAGATTGCATTTATATTGCCAGCCTGGTCATAACAGCAATGGCATAAAATAAATAAAAAAAAATATATATAATATATGCAGTCTATCTATCTATATATATACAGTATATATATTGTGGTAGCCGACCCGGACACAGACCGGCGGACACGTCTAAGTCACCCACAACACGTTTATTTACAGCGTCCATCTTTACACAAATGCACAACAAACCCCAAAAGGCCCCAAAGTCCAGGCCACCTCTTCAAATACCTTTTCCTTCTTCAGGCCGCCTCCTTGCCTCCTACAAGACCTTATCCTTCCTTCTCTCCCGACTCCAGCCACTGTATAGAGGGAGGCGACCCCTTTTATAATCACCCGGATGTGCTCCAGGAGCATTCCGACAATCTTCCGCCAGCACTCCCTAGTGTGTGACGGAAGTGCCGGCTGCGCACCCGGAAGCACTCTGGGTGTCCCCGATCCGCTTCCCCCCAGCACTTCCGGGGCTCCCAAGGCATTGGGGTGCCCCCTGGCGGTGACCACAGGCCCCTACAGGATTGAGCTTCAAAGCTCTGTACCCATAGCCACTAGGGCGGTCGCCCCCATGTGGTCTGGGAGAGGCGTAAGCCCTCCTCCGGTCCTCTGGGGTGTCCCGGCTGGGTTGCCCAAACTGCCACCTGTGACAAAATATATATATATATATATATATATATATATATATATATATATATATATATATATATATATATATATATATATATATATATATACATACAGTATATATATACATATATATATGGTGAGTCAAAATTATGTAATAGTACTGCTGTGTATATACTTATATACAATTTTTGTGGACAATTTATGTGCCACTTGTGTTGAACATGATGGCGAACAGGTTGAGACATTCCAGTAAATCATCTTGCACATATACAGTAAAGTATGTTTTGTGAATAAACTGTTTCCGCCATTCAAATATTAACATAATTTTGAGTATATATACCCCTTGGTGGACAAAGTTTACAATTCTTTGAGTGGAAAAAGACATGCAGATTATGATTATTATGAGAATGTCAACTGTAAACCTACTTTTGCCCACCCCATATGTATATTTATATACTGTATAGCTATATAATCCATGAAAAGAAAATAAAGAAGAAATGACAACTAAGGACATAAAGGTAACAGAAAGTTCCAAAAGAAAAAATAGAGCTATCAGGCTACAGCAGGTATTTAGTGCTCTTGGAACACCAGACAGGAGCTCCGTCCTGCAGTGTGTTCTGTTCAAAAAGGAGCAGCTCCTCCTAGTGGCTGTGGGATTTATTAGCAGGAAACTGGTAGGGGTGGAGTCAACTACTCTGTGCTGTGGAGGAAATAGCACAGGAGAAGGTTAGCACCACCACCCCTCTCATCCCAGATTGTTTTATATATATATATTGTGAATGATAGGGGACGCTCTCGCTCCCTTGAACCCCTGTCCACGACTCCAGACACCAGGTAAAACTCCTCAAGTTGACTTTATTTTGTCGCCACAGTGCACAAAGCACACTCTCCTCCATAATACTCATATAAATCACCAATAAATCAATCCTCCAGCTCCCAGACGCGTTGCCACCCTTCCACCCAGCTTAGCTCGCTGTCTGGGAGCTCCCACAGTCCTTTTATAATCCCTGACCCGGAAGTGTTCTCAATCCCCAGTCCATGTGATCCTCAACCTCTTCCGGGTCAGGTAAAAGTTCTTTTCTTCAACCCGGAAGTCCGTCGCTCTTCCTATGACGAACCTCCGGGTCACAGGGCACAAAAAAAAGCCCTCGGTCCTCCCTGCAGCTCCCTCCTGTGGCCCCCACGGCATCCAGCAGGGTTTTGCATAAAAACTCCATTGTCCATGATGCCCTGCTGGTCTTCTGGGGACCTCCATGCTGCAAGGAGGGCTCCACCTGGCGGCTTGTGGGTATTGGCCGGGATAAATGGCCGGCCATCCTTCACAATATAAATAGATAGATAGATAGATAGATAGATAGATAGTTTATTAATCCCAAGGGGAAATTCACATACTCCAGCAGCAGCATACTGATAAAAAAACAATATTAAATTAAAGAGTGATAACAATGCAGGTATAACAGACAATAACTTTGTATAATGTTAACGTTTTCCCCCCCGGGTGGAATTGAAGAGTCTCATAGTGTGGGGTCTCCTCAGTCTGTCAGTGGAGCAGGACGGTGACAGCAGTCTGTCGCTGAAGCTGCTCCTCTGTCTGGAGATGATCCTGTTCAGTGGATGCAGTGGATTCTCCATGATTGGCAGGAGTCTGCTCAGCACCCGTCGCTCTGCCACAGATGTCAAACTGTCCAGCTCCGTGCCTTACAATAGAGCCTGCCTTCCTCACTAGTTTGTCCAAGCTTGAGGCGTCCTTCTTCTTTCTTGTGCCTCCTCCAGACCGCGAGGGGGCGTCCGCCCTGGTTATGTTGGGGGCCTCGGGTAAAGGGCTTGGAAGCCCAGCCCTGTAGGGACCCGTGGCCACCAGCAAGCGGCACCCCAGTGCCTGTAGAAATCTGGAGTAGCGGAAGTGCTGGGGGGAAGAAGACAGGGGACACCCAGAGGGCTTCCGGGTGCGCAGCCAGCATTTCCGCCACACTGGGGCGTGTCTTCTGAGGAGTGCCGGGAAGTAGCTGGAGCCCATCCGGGTTCCTATTTAAGGGGCCGCCTCCCTCCAGTCATTGGTGGATGTCGGGTGGAAGTGGACAGAGCTGGAGAGAGGATTGGAGGCGGCCAGGAGAAAGGCACAAGGACTGTGAGGCCTGGACATTTGGGTGAATGGTGCAGGAGGCACTGGGAAGTGCACTAAAGTAAAACTTTGTAAATATTGTATATAAATAAACGTGTGTTGGGTGAATAATGATGTCCATCTGTGTGTGTCCGGGCCAGCGTCCACAATATATATATATATATAGGGGTGGACTCAGAAGGGTGAAAACTCAAAGTGATGTTAGAGATGGATGGACTGTTAATCACCTGTTCTGCAGAGGAAGGAAGAGAAAGGGCATTGGGCAACAGCGCCACCTTCTGGTTTGGAGTGAAACAACTATTACATGAGCCCTGAGGTTGACTCCATAATGCATGTGTGAGACAATATATTAATATGTAATTATTATAATATGTGCAGTAAAGTTAAAATGATAATAATAATTGTAATAATTATAATAATGAAATTTTAGAAGAGGCACATTTATTAAGACTTATAATATCATTTATATTGTCAGAATGATAGAAACAACTGCATAATGATAATAACAATAATAATACATCCATTTTCAGAAAAGAAATAACAGTTAGCAGTTATACAGTAAACTAAGACTGATAACATAAATAATAATAATAACAAATAGATTTTTAGAATAGGCATATTTATTCAGACTATGTCATTTTCATTTTTAAAAACATCAGCATAATAATAATAATAATAATAATAATAATAATAATAATAATAATAATAGTACATTCATTTTTGGAAAAGAAATAGCACTTATACTGCAAACTTGGACTGATAATATTAATAAAAAAAATAATGTTTGATTCTAAATTGTCCCTATTGTGTGCTTGGTGTGTGGGTGTGTTTGTGTGTGTCCTGTGGTGGGTTGGCACCCTGCCCAGGATTGGTTCCTGCCTTGTGCCCTGTGTTGGCTAGGATTGGCTCCAGCAGACTCCCGTGACCCTGTGTTCGGATTCAGCGGGTTGGAAAATGGATGGATGGATAATAATGTTTGTTTTACCAGAAGAGAGTTTTTTTTAAGTACTCAGTATAATTTATTTTTAAATTTATAACAGAATCATTAGCTAATTATAATACTGCATGAGCCGGGGATGACATCAAGACCAAGTCAGCAGCTGTTTGGACTGGTGTGGCATCTTTGAAATGAGTGGCTTCAGTGCCAACTGAAAAAAGTGTGAGTCTGACACAGTCACTGAGTAGTGAGATTAAAGTAAGCCACCCTTCTCAAGTTATCAAGACACCTAAAAGAGTGATAAAATGAGCAAGGGCCACTGCTTTAATAATAATAATAATAATAATAATAATAATAATAATTATTATTATTATTATTATTATAAGAAATTATCACATATTATAATAAATACAATGCATAGTTATTTATACGCTGTATAAAAGTTATGACTTTGAGTCTCAAAGCACTACAGTTTCAAGGACTCATCCAAAAATGCCTACTAGAGGGGGAAATCCCATCTAAATCCCTAGCTAGATACAAAAAGCACCATGTTAAATCTTCATAAAATAAAAAATATATATCTTATCAAAGAAATGCACTGTAAGTACATGAAGCTTTGTAGAGCACAGAAGGCAAAAAGGCGTTGCCAGCAAGGGCAATCCAAGGCAAACAAAAGTGCCAATCCATAATGCGGTAGTGAAGCCATAAAAACAGATTAAAATCAACAAAAATCTAATAAATCAAAAATAGAAAAACACAGGAAAAACACAAATAACACTCATTGAACCCCCTAGAACATTCAAAATGATCCTTCAGGAATGGTGGAAGACCTTATATATACCAATATGGTAAAGGGCAGTTCCCTTGGGGGACCATCCACAAAACACATGGAACATGGCACAGGAACAGAAACCAAAGCAGACAATTACAAAATATAACATTAAGACACCTCAGTGACATGAATTTGAACAGAAAAGACATAAACCAAGACTATGAATCCCTGTCAGAAGAACAAACCTTGCTGAGATACAACACATTACAATAGTGGGGGCAGGTGGGGCCACTGGAAGGTTAAAGCCTACAAACTTACTGACGAAGCTGCCAAAGTTTTGATGTAAGAAAACAGGCCTTCAGTGTTTGCAATGCATTTCTGTAACAACAAAATGGATCTGGAAATACTCATTTTATCGCATATTCCTGGTGCTATTTTTCTTGTGGTAAGGATTTTTTTGCATTCTCTTTTGTGAGTTCTTACATAAATACAGAAGTAAATAAAAAAAACAACCCTATGGCACGAACAGTTTACTGTGATTTGGTCATTTGAGGGGAAATTGAGGGGAAATTGAGAGGAAATTGTGTCTCTTAGGATTTATTGTGGAAGAAGAAAAACACTGAGTTGGTGTGCACACAGGTCTTCTTCTAAAATGGCTGAATATCATAATATTGGTGGTATTTCTTCAAATATGACAAAAACTATTTTACTGTGTGTATAATCCCAAGACACGCATCAATACTTGACAATTATCCCTGGACATATTTTAAGTTTTTTTTTGACTGTCTTGCCCGTTTAGCCTCTATTGTAAAGTGCCAACGAAGGCAAAATAATTACTTGGAATTCTGAGGATCCCTCCAGGTTGATGCCAAGGAGGTTGAAAAGGTTCAAGAGATGGTGGTAAGTAAGACACCCTTGCTGTAGTATCATGGGTGTTTGTGTTTGTCTTAATAATAGGCAAGGTAGAGCCCTTGGTAGTCTTGGTAGAGGCCTATGTGACTCTACTGTCCTCTTTTGTACTCTTTATTGTGTAGATGTGATCAGAATGCCTCAAATCCCATAGACTTATGTACCACTGTTTATAAAGGTGTTGTAGTTTAACACTTCTCCTCACCTTCCCTTCTATATCTATAACCTCTAGAAATTAGATAGAGTAAAAAGACATGTTTTGTTCAGGGCGGCATGGGGGCACAGTGGTAGTGCTGCTGCCTCGCAGTAAGGAGACCCGGGTTCGCTTTCTGGGTCCTCCCTGCGTGTTCTCCCTGCATGTTCTCCCCGTGTCTGCGTGGGTTTCCTCCGGTTACTTCGGTTTCCTTCCACAGTCCAAAGACATGCAGGTTAGGTGCATTGGTGATCCTAAATGGTCCCTAGTGTGTGCTTGGTGTGCGGGTGTGTGTGTACTCCCTGCGGTGGGCTGGCATCCTGCCCGGGGTTTGTTTCCTGCCTTGCACCCTGTGTTAGCTGGGATTGGCTCCAGCAGTCCCCCGTGACCCTGTAGTTAAGATATAGCAGGTTGGATAATGGATTTAAAACACTGCTGAAAACATATTACTTTAACATGGCCTTTCTATAACTTCAATTTAATTTAATACTGATACTCTGTATGTTCAATTCATCACAATAACTATTCATGGTGGCTCTAAAATCCGTACTGACCCCAACTCTCTTTTCTTTTTCTTTTTCCGGTTTCTTTGTGGTGGCGGCCTGCGTCACCTCCACCTACTCAAAGCTTCATGATGCTCCAACAATGATGGATGGATTAAAAGGCAGAAGTCTACGTGACCATCATCATCATCTGTTTCATTTCTGTTAGGTAGAATGCCCAGAGGGGACTGGTCAGGTGGTCTCATGGTCTGGAATCCCTACAGATTTTATTTTTTTCTCTCTGGAGTTTTTTTGTTTTTTCTGTCCCCCCTGGCCATTGAACCTTATTCTTATTTGATGTTAATTAATGTTGATTTATTTTGTTTTCTTATTATGTCTTTTATTTTTATATTCTTTATTATGTAAAGCACTTTGAGCTACTGTTTGTATGAAAATGTGCTATAGAAATAAATGTTGTTGTTGTTGTTGGATTGAGTTAAGTTACATATTGTAATAATGTATTATTGATAATATTCATAAAATAATAATAATGAATCAAAATACATGTGAATATTGGCAAGCATACAACCTGATAAATGCTAGATGTATAGTTTCAGGTGGCACACAGACTTGTAGTTACTCAAATTCCTCTGGTAAGGTCATTATTTCCAGTCAGCTTTCTTCAGGACATTCCTCGTGCCTGTCTCAGTATGGCTGCCGAGTTCTGGTCCTCATAGTGTTCTCTTCATTGCCCTGAGGTGAGAAAGAGAAAGAGAAAGAGAGAGAAAAAGAGGGGTAAACCAACCAACTTTATAAATTCCTGTTCAATAGGAAGTCATGGTACAGAATGGCCTCTGATTCAAAACCAAACTGAAATGGCCAAACTTCAGACCAATGGCGGCACACACTGTCTTTTCACACTTTCTCTCAAGTAATGGATACCATTTGTTTAGCTGAAGCTGGACAGCCAGGTAGTTTTATGGCCTTTCTGTCGGGGTTGGCTTGTAAGAATATCCTGCACTGAATCCTCCTTACCAAACTGGTTTAAGTCAACAAACCAGCAGTAAATTTCACACCCTGCGTCAGTCCTAAAGACTTGGGGGTTGGTTAGTTGGACATGAAAGTACAACAAGCCTAATGACACACAAAAATTACAGTTAGCATGTCTAGCTTACAAATAAAGACATACAAAATATTTTTCATCTTATATACAAATATATCATTCCACCACAATGGGTTCAAATCCCCTTTTTAGTATCTGTGTGGAGTTGGCATGTCCTCCCTTTTTTGGTAATACTCCGATGTTCCTCCTAAGGACATTCATGTCTGCTGGTGATTCTAAACAGGGCCCTTGTTAGAAAGGCCCAGGGCTGCCCGGACAGTAAGCTCCAACTTCCATGATCCCAAATTTGACTAAGCATGTTTCAGAATCTTAGGTTATAACAGGTAGCACTGGAATAGAAATGGAGAATGTTAAAGGGGTGGGGCCCATCCAGGCACCCCATTTAATATAAATAAAATAAAGAGAACTGAACTTAAAATTGAATGAAAATAACCGGACGTCTATCATTCTGCGATGCCTAAGCCCTTGCTAATTTTGCTATTTTCTTGAATGTCTCCATCTTTATCAGAAGTGGGCTCATCTGTGAACACCAGCTGGTGGCTCCATCATTCTTTAAGTGGGTCCTGGGGCGGAAGTGGTGGGACCTCCTGACGAAAAGCAGGAGATTTGTCAGAGCACATTGTAGGACTCGTCTTCCAGTCTGTGGATGAAAAAGAAGAAGAAGGCATTAGCAGTTGTGGGTCCTGAAGCGCTTGTGATGGAGGTGTTGCCTTACCTGAGCTTGGTATAGTAGATGTTATAAATAATAACACGGGAGTTTTTATTACAAGATGGGATTTTATTGCAGCCATCTAATAAAATTTCCATCAAGCATTAAGCAAAAAATAACAAAACAACCACAATAATAATATTAACTCCGATGACCCTCAATTGGGTCTGAGCAGAACGTAAAATGGATTCATAGGTAGTGGAAATGGATAAGAAGACCGGTAACAGAAATGAATACTAATGATGAAATTAAATAAAAACAAAGTGGCCTAAGACGTCTCTGCAGAGGTAGGATTAACTAAAACGAAACTAATGGACTCTACATAAAATGAGGGGATGTTATCAATCAGTGCCGCAATGCCATCTGCTCGAGAGCTAAATCAATTTGCATTGAGGCCGACTTTTCCACTTCAAGCTAATGGGACACCAGTGATGCTTTTATAGGTTTCCCACATTTTGTTTTGGAGAAAGTTGGCTAAATTTCCCTTGAGTGACCTCTGGCAGGAGATTCAGGGCGAGTGGCCGCAGACAGTAGAACGACAGGCTGAGGCAGCGGGACCCGGCGAAGCATCACTGAAGACACTCGTTTACTACAAACTGTGTGCTTCAAGATGTGAGACGCAAAAGCCGTCCTTAGTACATTGGGAACGTCAGCAGCTCAAGTGTCCGGCACTCTGCTGGTGCTATTTTTCTTGTGGTAAGGATACACTTTGCATTCTCTCTTGTGAGTTCTCACATAAATACAGAAGGAAATTAAAAAAACAACACAGTGGATAGATAGATAGATAGATAGATAGATAGATAGATAGATAGATAGATAGATAGATAGATAGATAGATACTTTATTAATCCCAATGGGAAATTCACATAATTCAGCAGCAGTATACTGATACAAAGAAACAATATTAAATTAAATAGTAATAAAAATGAAAAGAATTAAAATAAAATTAATGTTTGCATTTACTCCCCCGGGTGGAATTGAAGAGTCGCATAGTGTGGGGGAGGAACGATCTCCTCAGTCTGTCAGTGGAACAGGACGGTGACAAAAGTCTGTCGCTGAAGCTGCTCCTCTGTCTGGAGATGATCCTGTTCAGTGGATGCAGTGGATTCTCCATGATTGACAGGAGTTTGCTCAGCGCCCGTCGCTCTGCCACAGATGTTAAACTGTCCAACTTTAATCCTACAATGGAGCCTGCCTTCTTAATAAGTTTGTTCAGGCGTGAGGCGTCTTTCATCTTTATGCTGCCACCCCAGCACACCACCGCGTAGAAGAGGGCACTCGCCACAACCGTCTGGTAGAACATCTGCAGCATCTTACTGCAGATGTTGAAGGATGCCAACCTTCTCAGAAAGTATAGTCTGCTTTGACCTTTCTTACATAGAGCATCAGTATTGGCAGTCCAGTCCAATTTATCATCCAGCTGCACTCCCAGATATTTATAGGTCTGCACCCTCTGCACACAGTCACCTCTGATGATCACAGGGTCCATGAGGGGCCTAGGCCTCCTAAAATCCACCACCAGCTCCTTGGTCTAGCTGGTGTTAAGGTGTAAGTGGTTTGAGTCGCACCATTTAACAAAGTCCTTGATTAACTTTCTGTACTCCTCCTCCTGCCCACTCCTGATGCAGCCCACAATAGCAGTGTCATCAGCGAACTTTTGCACGTGGCAGGACTCCGAGTTATATTGGAAGTCTGATGTATGTTGGCTGAACAGGACCGGAGAAAGTACAGTCCCCTGCGGTGCCCCTGTACTGCTGCACACATTGTCAGACCTGCAGTTCCCAAGACGCACATATTGAGGTCTGTCTGTAAGATAGTCCACAATCCATGCCACAAGGTGTGAGTCTACTCCCATCTCAGTCAGCTTGTCCCTAAGGAGCAGAGGTTGGATGGTGTTGAAGGCGCTAGAGAAGTCCAAAAACATAATTCTTACAGCACCACTGCCTCTGTCCAGGTGGGAGAGGGATCGATGAAGCATATAGATGATGACATATTCAGTGGCATGAATAGTTTACTGTGATTTGGTCTTTTGATAGGAAAATGCGTCCCGTGGAGTTGAAAGGATTTATTGCGGAAGAAGAAAAACATTGAGCTGGTGTCCACACAGGTCTTCTTTTAAAATCTCTGAATATCATGATATTAGTGCATTTGTTCAAATATGACATAAACTATTTTACTGTGTGTATAATCCCAAGACACAGATCAATATTTGGCAACTGTCCTTGGACGTATTTTAAATTTTTATTTGACCGTGATGCCCCATTAACCTCTATTGTAAAGTGCCAGGATGAACCCTCCAGGTTAATGCCAAGGAGGTTGAAAATGTTAAAGAGGTGGTGGTAAGTTTGACACCCTTGCTGTATTATCATGGGTGTTTGTCTGTTAATTGCATCCATCTAATAAAATTTCCAAAAGCCGTTCTTACTATGTTGGGAACAATGGCAGGACAAGCGTCCGGTACTTTGCCAAACATTAGGCAACACAAATCGTAACCCTTCAGTTCTTTAGGAGTGAGAAACAACAAAAGAATAAAAGAGAAAACTATTCGTAATAAATTAGAAATTGTTAGCAATGAAAACAATAACTGCAATAGCCAATAGAGTGTAGTGGTTAAGGCTGTGGGTTCAGATCCCACTGCTGACACCAAGAGCAAGTCACTTCGAGCCAAGTCAAGTGTCTTTATTGTCAAACAAGCCATACCTTGCATTGTAGTGACATGAAATAACATTCGTCTGGACTTCGGCGTAATATATTTATAAACGCAAGACAGGTAAAGAACTACTCTACTCTATAAATAACAACAACAACAACATTTATTTATATAGCACATTTTCATACAAAAAAAATGTAGCTCAAAGTGCTTTATATAATGAAGAATAGAAAAAGAAGAGACACAGTAAGAAAATAAAATAAGTCAACATTAATTAACATAGAATAAGAGTAAGGTCCAATGGCCAGGGAGGACAGAAAAAACAAAAAAAAAACTCCAGACGGCCGGAGAAAAAAAATAAAATCTGCAGGAATTCCAGGCCATGAGACCGCCCAGTCCCTTCTGGGCAATCTACCTAACATAAATGAAACAGTCCTCCTTGTATTTATGGTTTTCACGGAAGGATTTGATGATGATGATGATGATGATGATCACGTGGACTTCTGGCTTTCAGTCCATCAATGTTGGTGCATCATGATGCTTTGAGTAGGTGGTGGTGGCGCAGGCCGCCACCACAGAGAAACCGGAAAAAGAAACAGAAGAGAGAGTAGGGGTCAGTACAGATTTTGGAGCCACTGTGAATAGTTATTATGATGAATTGAACATATAGAGTATCAGGATTAAGATAAAGTGAAGTTATAAAAAGGCCAAGTTCAAGTAAAAAAAATTAAGTCAAAATTGAAATAGATAAATTGTTTACTCTTAATCAAGCTCTGAGTACTTAAGAAAAGTTGCAGACAGGATATTATAATTTCAGAGATTGCCTAGAGTAATGGTTTAAAAGCTAAATCCAAATGTTAGAGTTTAATATTAATGTTGTCTACATGGGTTTGAAAATGGAGCAGTTGAGTTCTATCACGAGTGGTATTCTGTGTCGTGTTCCACTCAGATTTAAAATTGGTTACGTTTATTGGGCAACTAGCTGTGTGTGGTCTTCAGGACAAAAGGCAATCCGAAGCAGTTTTACTACATTGGTGAACTTGCAGAGGCATCAACTAACCCTACAGAATAACCCAGTGCAGAGGATGTGCATCTTACCTGAGACGGACGTGTAGTTGAGTGCAGCTGTGGCACAAATTGAGCTGGACAGGCTGGAACCTCTCTCAGGCCAACTTATGGTAGCTCATTTTGTGAACATACAGTGGGCATGTGCCACAAAGCTGAGTTTGTCAGCTTGGGTTGAAAGAGAAGTGAAGTTCTGAAAAAATGTAACCGTGAAAGCTCTCTTAGCAACTTATATAAGCGGATTGTCGGAATGCGCCTGGAGCACATCCGGGTGATTATAAAAGGGGTCACCTCCCTCCATACGATGGCTGGAGTCGGGAGAGAAGCAAGGACAAGGTCTTGGAGTGTGAGCGGAGTGGACTGCTTCATACACACACATACAGGTCTTTCATAGTGAGCAGTGAGGTGCATGGCAGTGTCGAAAAAATAGGAAAGTGCATGCATGCGCCATCTAGTGGCCGTGGTTGAGTGTGAGCAGAGTGGACCGCTCCACACACACACACAGGTCTTTCGTTTATATATGTCTAAATAGCTGCATGGGGTCTTTGGGACAAAAAGCCACCTGACAACTCCCTAGCAGTTTTCCTATATTCGTGAACGTGAAGAGGCGTCAGCTAACTGTTAAGAATACTCAGTGCAGAGGGCGTGGATGTACCTGTGCTTGCTGCTCCACTGACTTTCGTAAGAAGACCCTGGTGATACCATATCTTAGCCGTCTCGCCAGGCAAATAAGTCCTAAAATCTTGGTCTCAAGAAAGTCCTTCTAAATAGAAAATGTTTTTAATGAAAACCATTTCTCCATTGCTGTGGTGTTTCACTTGCACGTTGCTGGTCGGTTTCTCGGTACTGTGGAGGCAATTGAAGATGACCCACTTAGCAGCAGTGCCCACTCTTGGCCTGCGGTGGTATTACATACCTGGGAGGAACCTGAGTAGTGATGCACATCTGTGACACATGGTATACATTAATTTGACACATGAAATTGCATTCTAAAGTAAGGCCTATTTTCTAAATGAAAAAAAAAATCCGAGGCATTTGTCTTTGGAATGACAAAGGAAACAGGAATACACTGATTAAGAAAAAAACACGAGGGCAAATAGGGACTACATGGATATTTGAACCCAGAATCCCTGGAGATGACAGGCAGTGGCACTAAGCAGTGTTGTCGCCACCATTAGCTCATTTGCGAAGCCCCCTGCGCCCAATTTAAAACATTTATATTGCAGTGGGCATCGAGGAGTCACGCGTGTTTTAATAGTGGTGCTAACCCAGCAAGTCTCGAAAACAAACACGTTGAGTCTTTGCAGCCGACACGGCGAATAAAAGAAATATCATAAAATAGAAAGCCGGTGTTTGAAGTGTGACAATAAAAGCCCACTGAGCTTTATTTTCTGTGTCCCTGTGTAGCGTGAAACACCCAAGGGGACGGATTTACTGTTGCTGGGAACAATTGAAATGCAGCCTATGCTGCTCTGATTAGGGACTCGTGTGTGGCAGAAAATAGGAAAAGCAAAACAAATGCAGCCTGTTGTGTGAATTCAATTAAAAAAATGCCATCAAGGCCCCTGCAATAAGGAGCTCTGTGACAAAGGGACAAGTATGAGATTGGTGTAAAGTCCTCATCACCAGTTTTGCCCTAAGGACAGGTCTGGCACAACAATCTTACCTTCTACAGTTGAAAGTCGATGAGATCGGGAGATGGCAGACTGTGCCCCAGTTATAAGGAGCCATATATGCGCTCATTAAGGAATGTTATATTATTAGGAATTATTAATAGGAAATCAAATGTGTCAAAAGTGGCACTGAAGTGAGTTTAAGTTCTTATTACAGTAAAAGTCATAGTGAGTGGTAACAAAACATAGATAGATAGATATGAAAGGCACCATATGATAGATAGATACTGTAGATAGACGTGAAAGGCACTATATAATAGATAGAGAGATAGATTGATGTGAAAGGCACTATATGATAGATAGATAGATAGATAGATAGATAGATAGATAGATAGATAGATAGATAGATAGATAGATAGATAGATAGGCACTATATGATAGATCAGGGGTGGGCAAAGTCGTTCCTGGAGGGCCACAGTGGCTGAAGGTTTTATGTCCAACCCAGTTTCTTAATAAGAAACACTTATTGCTCAAGTAACACTTCTGCTTCATTTTAGTGGTCTCGCTCATTAAGATTTTGAACCCTTATTGCTTATTTTAGGCTTAAACAGCTGTATTCTCAGTTTTTAATTGCTCCTTATTAGCACGTAGACAATAGAAACCAGCATTTCTTCATTTAGCTTGTTTGCATTTACACCTGTGTGTATTTATCATGCACTATTGGGTTTAATTAAATACCTGGAAGAAAAGTGAAGAGAAAGAAGTGAAGGACTGAGAATTACTCATACTCATTTTTGACTTCAAATCATTTGGATGATATCCTTAGAAAGAAAAAGAAAATGTCGGATATGAGACCTCACCTGACATGGCAGAGTTAAAGCATTAACAAGCCATGAAATTAAATTATTGGCAAGGATTGTTTTGTAATTAAGCAACTGGGTTGGAACAAAAACCTGCAGCCACTGTGGTCCTCCAGGACTGACTTTGCCCACCCTTGTAATAGATAGATAGATATGAAAGGCACTATATGATAGATAGATAGATAGATAGACAGATATGAAAAGCACTATATGATTGATAGATAGATGTAAAAGACACTACATGATAGATAGATAGATAGATAGATAGATAGATAGATAGATAGATAGATAGATAGATAGATAGATATAAAAGGCACTATAAGATAGATAGATAGATAGATAGATAGATAGATAGATAGATAGATAGATAGATATAAAAGGCACTATATTATAGAAAGATTTTTTACACTTGTTTAATTCATTTGTTTATGTTTATATTAATTTATGGTTACGTATTTTTATTAGTTTGGTGTGTTAGTTTCTTTGTGTTGTAGAAAAGGACAAGACAAAGATAAAGATATGGGATGACACTATGACCCTGTCTGCTGTAAAGGTAACAAAATAACTGCAGCTTCTCAGCAGAACAATGACTCTAAGGATGTTCCAAGACTATCCAAGATGACGAAACGTCTGGTTAAATGCCAACCAGGCAGCAAGAGGCGGGTCCTGGTGGAAAGACACTGGAAGTGATGTCAGAGGCGGTGAGGCTGTCAATCATCTGATCTTTTGAGGGAGAAAGAGAAGAGGTATTAGAATACAGCACCACCCTGTGGATTGGATTGGAATTACCACTTCCACCAGAGGGTGCGTACGTGACAGTGTCTATGCTTGCTCTATCATGTTACTTGTATTTTGTGTGAGGCTCCCCAAGAGCCGGACCCACCTATCCATCTCCATAAAGGAACCGCCCTCAATTGTATAAAGGCATTGGGAGCACACAGTCCCCTGCGGTTCATTGTCTGTACTGTACTGGGAGTTATTGTGATTATTACTGTGCTTTTGTGTGTTACTGGATTTTGACTTTTTGAGTTTGGACCCCTGTTTGAATTTGTATTTTTTTGGGGGACTTGATTGCATATTTGTTAAGGTAACACTTTTATGTTTTCTAAATCGTAAAAGATTCATTCAGATAGAAGGAGAAGAGAGGAGTCAGAGGGTGAGGGATACAGAATGAGGAAAGTGAATACTCAGAAAAAAGGGTAAGAAATGTCTGATAAATGCTATAAACTCAACTGAATGTATTGATCCAGGGTGCAGTTCACTCCCTTGAGACTGGTAAGAAAAGAGATGGATGGCCGAATGAGGAATAATTCATGGCATCAAGGACAGCAGGTGGTTTCATTCTACCAACGTACAGAGGCTTCATCTCTGTTACTTTTAAGTAGCCTGGATGTGCTTGTACTTCTGGTTACAGCCTCCCTCAATTATTTACCAATTGAACTTTTTACATTTTTAAACTGATGTTCCATGACAAAAGAAGCAGCGCACTCTAATGAAATGCCGACCCCGTTCTGTAGTCAACCTCTTGATGTTTTTTTTTTCTTTTTACCCTCAACTGCAGAAGTCTGATTTCCTGTTTGTCTCGGCATATCTTTTCATATCAGCCGCTTATCGTTCTTCACTTCCTCGTAGCTCAGGAGTTATGAATACAATCGGTTCCTCCTGGTTTTTAATTTTCCAATTGGACCACCGGCTAAATTTGAATTCTTATCATTCAACTGATCAATCACTCATACAAAGAAAAAAACCTCAAAATTGTTCAATCAGTCATAACAGAGGCATTGTGGGATTGAAAAGAGAAACAATGAGGTTCAACATCTTCAGGCACATGATGTTCTCATCATGTTTGGAGAGTCAAAGATAACAGCAGAGAAAAGACTGAGAGACGGCCTGAGGGAGGAGTGGGCTGGCAAATGGAGGGATGTGTTTGAAGACCAGTTAACATACTATATATCAGGGGTCGCCAAGTCCAGTCCTGGAGGACCACCGTGGTTGCAGGTTTTCATTCTAACCCTGTTTGTGCTGCTAATTAACTTCTTGTGAATTCATTTTAATTGACTTGTTTTTTTTAAGATTTGTTCCCCTGAATTTCTTCCTTGTTCCTCTGAATTGATTCATTTCTTTCCTTAAATGGCACCCAAATAGAAATGCAATGTGAAGTGAGTGAGCCGACAAAAGACCAGCTAAGTCAGGGCCTGAAACTCCAGTCCGTTTCACTCCAACCAGTTGCTTCATTAGGCGCCGAGTCTTGTCGTTCATTAAACTCGTTCTTTAATTCCATGGCTTGTTGCTGTTCTCGTTGTGCGATGGCCAGACATTTCCCATATTGTTGATTTTCTCTTTTCTAAGAGCTCTGTGAAAATGTTTTGTAGACCTGAGCAGATCAGAATTCCTGAGACCTTCACCTTTTTTTATTTTCAGATATTGTATGATGGACACCAGTTGTTTCGGCTCATTTTGTATCTCATTATTGTTTGGCTGCTAATTAAGGAAAAAAAGAAACAATTAAGGGGTCTGATTCTTCAAGAGCAAATCAATTAAAATTAATTCAAAAGAAGTTAATTAGCAGCAAAAACAGGTCACTCATTAAGAAAAGGGTGAGAATGAAAACCTGCAGGCCATGGTGGTCCTCCAGGATTGGAGTTGGCGACCCCTGCTGTATATTACTGTCCTGTCACACAACTGAAGACAAATCATGACTGGATCACCCCCACTACAGGAGTCCAGTGCAGTGTGTCACAAGAGCATATGATTGCTTGTCCCTTCTTTAACCTTTCTTTAAGTGCCGTTCTAGATATTAATCTATTAAATACAGTTTTTCCAATTGTAGGGAAGTGAGTGAGAAGGCAGAGCAAGTTCCAAAATAGTTTGCCCGCCAACTGGGCAAACCCCAATTAATATCAAACAAAAACAAAGTGAACTTAACAGGCATACAAACCAAAGCAGACAATAGCCTCGTATCGCTCACGAGCGGCGACTCTGGGTATATCCGGTCTGGAGTCGTTTCTGACAGGTCCAAATGAAACATGATCTTCAGGAGATGTCTCTGGACCGGAAAGGCGGGGCTTCTCTGGCTCCTTTACCTTCAAGAGGCGGTGTCTCAGGAGTGGGAGGGGGGAAAAAGGACAAAACTGTCTTGTCCTGTGGTGGTACCACACTCCTTAGGTGAGCCTGGAAGTGCAAGCAAGCATTATCATATGTTGCCTTTCATATCTATCTATATTACAACAGTGCCTTTAACATTTATCTGTTATATAGTGCCTTTCTTATCTGTCCATCATTTTTATAGTACCAATATAATCTATCTGCTATATAAGTTCTTTCCTGTCTATCTATCTATCTATCTATCTATCTATCTATCTATCTATCTATCTATCTATCTCTGCTACTTAGTGCCTTTCACATGCATCTACCTAATGTGGACTGGGACCCGGACACAGGCAGACAGACATCATTGGTTCCACCACACACTTGTTTATTTACAATATTTACAATTAGAACGTGCACAAACCCCAGTACCTCTTGCACCGATTCCCCAAAGTCCAGGCCACACTCTCAGTCACCGTGCCTTTCTTATATGGGAACCCGGATGTGCTCCAGCTGCTTCCCAGCAATCAGTCATGGCCACACCCCAGTGTGGCGGAAGTGCCGGCTGCACACCCGGAAGCCGTCTGGGTGTCCCCTGTTCTCTTCCCCCCAGCACTTCCTGGTGTGGCGGAAGTGCTGGGCTCCAGGGTTCCTCAGGCACCTGGGCGCCGCCTGGCCCCCCACATAACCAGGGTGGACGCCCCCTCATGGTCTGGAGGAGGCACAAGCCCTCCCCTGGTCCTCCTGGGCGTTCCGGCCGGGCTCCAGCCCTGGCCGGGGACCACAGGATATTCCGGCATCGGGGCGCCGCCTGGCGGTGGCCACAGGTCCCTACAGGGCTGGGCTTCCAAGCCCTGTACCCGAGGCCCCCAACATAAACAGGACGGACGCCCCCTTGCGGTCTGGAGGAGGCACAAGCCCTCCTCTGGTCCTCCTGGGCGTCCTATTCATCTCTTATATTGTGCTTTTCCAGGCTATCCATTTAAGTGTTATACTGTGCTTTTCACATTTACCTACTTATCCATTTCTTTTATAGTGGCTTTCTGGTCTATCGATATAAGTCTTATATACTGTATATGTTTATAATCATATATGTGCCTTTCATATTCAACTTTTATATACTGCTTTTTCAATCTATCTATCTATCTATCTATCTATCTATCTATCTATCTATCTATCTATCTATCTATCTATCTATCTATCTATCTATCTATCTATCTATCTATCTATCTATCTAATGTGGGAGTAACAGGCAGACACAGGTTCAAATGTTGGTGTACTTAATTGTTAAAGCCTGAGAAAAACTGCAAAAAGAACATTTGAAAAAGATACAAACAAAAAGTATCAGCCACTGTCATCCACAGTTAGGTTTGCTAATATGCCTGAGAGGACTTGACTCTCTCACTCTGCTGTCAAAAGACACTGCGTTCAGTGAGGGTTGTTTTTATGGCTCCATGCACAAAGGAGGTGGGGCCTAGGAAAGGTGAAGAGGTATGGTCAGTTGTTATCTGATGGAGCAGATGGAATGACAAGATTGTTGGTGGCAGCACCCCTTGTCATCCCAGGGTGGCAATTATTTAGTGCCTTTCATGTCTATCTATCTATCTATCTATCTATCTATCTATCTATCTATCTATCTATCTATCTATCTATCTATCTATCTATCTATCTATCTATCTATCTATCTATCTATCTCTTCCTTATATAGCACCTTTCCTAGCACTCTCTCCTATTAGTACTATGTAGCCCAGCCCCACACAGTGCCTTTCCGAGCGCTCCGTTTCCCTTCGCCATTGTTCCCCTTTACCTTTCTCATGTTTACAACGTGATGTATTCCAGCCGCTCACTTAGCAGGCTCCACAATAATCCTTTGAAACCTGCTTTTAATTTTTGATGACTTTGTAATAGCTTTTGCAGAATATATTGTAAATGCATTTTCAGGGGCAGCATTGCCTTTGCCGTTCTTCAGCTCACATTTCTTATTGCTTCTTAGATTAAATTTCTTCCACCAATGATATGAAAGAAAAAAAAAACCCATGAAGTATGTTTTTAAGCCAAATTGAAAAAATGGAGACAAAAAAAACCCTAAAGTAAAGCGTGCAGTGACTGGGGTTTGTTTCCAGACGAAGCGAATACCGGAGCACCTGTGGTTAAAGCGATGAGATCGACCAGCACTTCCCCTGCTAACTTGACCCCCTGCTGGTCATTCAGCAGTAGTGGCCCCAGGGTCTAATCTTTTCAATGGGCGAAGGAGAGAAAGGCTGACATTTAACAAGTGCTGAAATCAGAATACATTATGGTGGACCCCGTGGGGCATTAATGGGCTTTATCCAGCATTGCTGTTCTCTCTTAATATGGAAAAAACCAAATTCTTGCACAAAACAAGCCGAGCCGACAGCGACCCTCACTGAAAACACATTAGCGGCTGGGCTGTTTTTTTTCCTATACCCCTCAATACGGTGGGGAATTCTAAGCATCTGACATTTCATTGATAAACAGCTCCTATAAAAAATACATGGAGGCTTAATGTTTCAGAAGCAAAAAACATAAGACACAGGATCTGGCCGTGCTTTGTGTGACTTCTTCTTTTCTTGTTATCGCGTTATTCTTTTAAAGCAACATGCATTATTGAATTTATTAGTAATAATGATTACGATAATAATCATTTTGAACGAACGTGGGATCTTCCACTCCTCTGCTATCCAGCTTGGCACTGACGCAACTAACAAACACACTAAATCGAGGGATCCAGGACATGCAGTCATCAAGAACCACTCTGTCACTCATGTGCTGTATTTGGAAGATCTCAAGCTGCTCACCAGTGATGATTATCAGCTTGACATCCATCAAAGCATTCAGTGATGCCATCAGAACGGAAATTGGCTTGGATAAGTGTGCCGCTGCTGTCTTCAAGGGTGGAAAACTTGTCAAAATCAGAAATTTCCAGCTGGACACCAAGATGGGGCTTCAGTGGCAAGGAGGTAGAGGCCTATAAACACTCAGGTGCTGATGAAAGCGATGACGTTTAGCACAGTAAGATGAAGGAGAAGATAGCAAAGGAATTCTTTCAACAACTGCACCAGGTCCTAAAGTCGGAGCTCAACTCGTGAACAAGATCTCAGCCATCGATCCTCTGCTGATTCTAGTCCCCGTGTGTATCTTTGGAATGATTACCTGGAAGAGATTGAGAGGATGGACACCAATAACATTATTAGTGCTACATGGGTTGGATGGGCATCCTGACCAGAGGAGGGAATGGTTCCTTACCTGGACAGGAGGCTCAGAGAAGGCAGATAGGCATCCCGGCCAGGGTAAAGGAAGGAGTGAGACCCAGAAGAGATGGTTAGAAGGGAGGGATAGTCAACCTTTCAGATGCTGTGGGGGTTGCATTATTTCCTTAGGACACGAGATGGCAGCAGTCCTCCATGTCGACACCCATTTGGGAACCACCAAGGAATGCTGGGAGATGTAGTCCGGCAATACAGCTCTGGGAGCCACAATGGGATGCTGTTCAGGAGATGCACTCCCCAATATCACCTGGAAGTACTTCCATCGGCCAGTGGCACCACAAGTACTCCCAGGTCCTTAATATAAAGGACCCCACTGCCTTACCCCTGCTAGTCGGAGCTGGGAGGACATAGAGCAACACTCGACTGGAGGAGGGTAGTGTGGTGGGTGAGGAAAGAGAGGAGATATTGTGGAGGGAAAGATTACTTGTGCTTTGTGTTTGCTTGTTGAATAAGCACATCTTTATTTGAACCCGGGACTCTTTGTGTGATCGTGTTTGGGGCTTTGGGGTCCACTGATGGCTGTGTTCCATCACAACATGCACGGGCCTCACCATCCAAAAGCAGATTTCGAGCAAATCTATGTCAAGGGACAGAATGGTGGTGGCCCTGGACTCATTGAACTCAGGTATGTATGCGACAGTGTCATCGTTGGCTTGAATGCCTACCATCAAAGTTATGTTCACCAGGCTCATGAAGACCCACGAGGCCAGCAGAGCAAAATGCTCCTTCATAGTAGTGGCAAATCAACCAACCTGCACTGAAGCTGAAGCTCATGAACAAAACTGATCCAAGTGCTGAGAAAATAAACTCACTGAATAGCCAGTCTTGGCAGACCGTTTGTGGACAAGAGTACGAGTGTGTCAGGCCTGAAAAGCCCCAGGATCAGGGGAGAGACTGAAGACCAATCATCACAGCTCCTGACCAGACACTCAACATCAGGTACAGCAGGAGGAATATCCTGAAGCAGCAGGTTGACAGCAAGGTGGAGGAGATGATGAGCCATAACATCACCTGATATGCAGCACTGGCTTCTATCGAACGCATAAACCTGAACAATAGGATGGGCCGCTATCTGAACTGGTCAATCTGTGGCAAGCTATGAGGACACAATGCCTGAGAAAAGGTACAAGTGCACGTCACCAACATCTGAGGCACGTGTGGGACATGGTAGGACAAACTGATTGAACCTTATCAGCTAACTATGGTGGTCAATTATAAGAAGGAGAAGTAGAAGTTGATCGATATAGGGGTCCCAGATGACAACAATGTCATTCTCGAGGAAGGAGAGGAAAAATAAGGAATGACTCTTGGGAGGGATGTTCTGCTTCTGCATCTGGCTGTAGCCAAGGTGTCAACCTGCTGCTAAATTTAGGATAAATTTTGGGGTCTTTAAATATCATCCATCCATCCATTATCCAACCCGCTATATCCTAACTACAGGGTCACGGAGGTCTGTTGGAGCCAATCTCAGCCAACACAGGGCGCAAGGCAGGAAACAAACCTCGGGCAGGGCGCCAGCCCACCGCAGGGCACTTTAAATATCTTTACAGGGTAAATTATGGCTTTTGTCTCAGAGGATGGAGACAAGAAAATATGCAAGTGATGGAATATCCAATTAAATCAATTAGGAAGAAATGGAAAGAGTATGGTGGAGCTGGAAATCTGCTAGAGCAGGCTGCCCACAAAAATGGAGCGATCACGCAAGACGATGAGTGAGGGAGGACACCAAGAAACCTCTTAGAAATCTGGAGGAGCTACAGTGATTCTGATTGGAGAGGCTGTGCAGAAAATGGCTGTGCCCGGGTGCTTCACCAGTCACAGCTTTATGGGTGTCAAACGTAAGAAAAACAAGCATTCTGGTTTAAAAGGCACCCAGGAGAAGATGCAAAGTCAAAAAGAAAGCGAAGATCAAAGACCAGAAATAAAAGAAACCAAAGGCAAAACACGTAGTCAGGAAAAGGTCAAAAGACATCTACCGTGAAGAGTATTTACCGTATATATTCGCGGATAAATTCTCCTGTGGATAAGTCGGGGCTTGATTTTATAGTATCATTTTTGGTATTTGTATAATGTCGGTCATATAAGTCGAATGTGGAAAACTCTATTGGTCCAAGAGATTGCGATATGGTAACGCCCACCCGAGAGAGTAACCACGGACCACACGGCCTTTTACTTTTCCATATATTGTGCCTACGTGACCACACAGTGATACCCAAACTATTGCAAAGCGTCATTTGCACTGATTTGTGTTTTTTGTATCTCACACCCTCATACACCTTTATCATAAGAGCATCCCTTATCTACGATGGAGCGTTCGATCAGAAGAAAACATGAAGCTGGTTTTAAATGAAAAGTTGTTGAAGTAGCGAAAGAAATTGGTAACTGCGCTACTGCACCAAAATTCGATGCGTCTGAGAAACTGATGCGAGATTGGAGGAGGCGAGAAGATGTAAAAATAAAAAAAAATTTTAGTGTCGCATTTTTGAAAGGGCGTATAAGTCGGGGTCTGATTATATGATTGATTTTTAGGGTTTCAAGACCCATATACTCCAGCCATCACTTCCTGGCCTGTTTCCTTCCTTTCTCATGGTCGGCATGCCCGTCCAACCCCTATGGCATTTACAGTAGTCAAAACCAAGATGGACTCAGATGAATGATGACACACAGCAACAGTTAATAGTGGAAAAAAGTGCAAACTGATTTCGATAATCCCAGGGTGCAAGGTAGGAAACAAACCCCAGGCAGGGCGCCAGCCCATTGCAGGACACGCATACCAAGCACACACTAGGATCGCCAATGCACCTAACCTGCATGTTTTTGGACTGTGGGAGGAAACCCACGCAGACACGGGGAGAACATGCAAACTCCACGCAAGGAGGACCCAGGAAGTGAACCCAGGGCTCCTAACTGCGAGGCAGCAGCGCTACCACTGTGCCACCATGCCACCACACTGAGCTTCGTAGAAGTTAAAAAAGAAAATCAATAAATAGATCCAAATTATGACATTAAAACCAACAGTAATCTCCGAGTCAGAACCGGCTTTCTTTCCTTCTAATCCCAGTGTATCTCTCTGTCTTGTCTCCCCTGCTCACCCTTCAGGTCTCACAGCAGGGCTGAGATGCCAGTGAATACAATTACCGCATATACTCGCATTTAAGTTCTCCTGCGGATAAGTCGGGACTTGATTTTATTGTATAATTTCTGGTATTTTATAATGTCGGTCGTATAAGTCGAATGTGGAAAACTCACCCTATTGGTCCAAGAGATTATGATATGGTAACGCCCACCTGAGAGAGAGAGAGTAACCACGGAGCACACGGCCTTTTTTTTTTTATGTATTGTGCCTACGTGACCACATGGTAATACCTGAACTATTCCGAAGCGATGTTTCCACTTATTTGTGTTTTTTGCATCTCACACCCTTATACATCTTTATCTTTATAGCATCCCTTATCTACAATGGAGTGTTCGATCAGAAGAAAATATGAAGCTGGTTTTAAATTAAAAGTCATTGAAGTGGCAAACAAAATTGGTAACTGCGCTGTTGCAACAAAATTCGATGTGTCTGAGAAACTGATGCGCGATTGGAGGAGACAGGAAGATGTAAAAAAAAATGAAGTGTCGCATTTTTGAACGGGCGTATAAGTCGGGGTCTAATTATAGGATCGATTTTTCGGGTTTCAAGACCCGGCTTATACGTGAGTATATACAGTAAGCAGATTAACAACAAGAGGATTTTGGGGGAATCCTTGTGCTCAGATGCGGAAGCAACTTTGAGATTTTTATCCCATTGTGTCGTGATTGACGGTTCACGACCTCCGAGGACACGCCCCTATCAACATGGTGCATCATCCTAACAATGGGAAAATAGCACCACTGAGAAATAACCAAAATGGCAGTTTGAAAAGCAGATGTAACATCCAAACTCCTCGGGTTAGAAAACTCCCAAATGCACAAGGCAATCCAAATCGTCCCTTTGCCCGCCCGCCCTTCTCTGCCTCAGACGTAACTCGTATGCCAACTATCCACCAGTCTTATGGGACTCTCAGGCGACTATAAACCCAGGCAGATGGACTCTAGCAGCCATGTGTCTGCAACATAGCGATCGTGGAGCTGCTTTGATGCCAGCTTCTCCAGGTTGTCCTGTCCTCGTCAGACAGGTCTCGACCACCTTTCAGGTTCAGATGAAGGTACGCTATACTTTAATTTTCATAGCACACCTGGCTAATTCTCACAGTGCTGTGGCACAATGGTTAAAAAGCGCTGATCTAGACAGTCACCAGATATGAAACCCAGGTCCTGTGCACTGTAAAGCAGCACCACAAACTCAAAAGTCTGTCTCGGGGTTTAACTCTAAATTTCTAATTTGTATTTAGACTTCTGAGTTTTCAGAGGGGCTACAATAGCCGTCACCCCTGAAGTGACACACGGAAAGCTCCTACTCTGTATGCCCCTGTTGAAAAAATCATAAGCATTGGTGGCCTACCATCGATCAATCAGCCAATGCATTACAAATCAATCGCCTGGTGCTTAGGAAGGTCAGCTGCGTCTCTGACTGATTGATTTAATAAAATGAAATTATACGACTAAGAGCCCTGTAACCTTACAGATTTAAAATCGAATAAATGGTAGGAATTGGAGGAATAGATCTGTAAAGCAGGAAAGCAATGGACAATACGGCAGGACGGGCGCATTCACGGTGGGCCCACTGACTCGAATATTTAGGTAACCAGACGCCGATCAGCTCCACAAACATGAAAGCAAATCAGCGCCCTCCTGGTTTACTGACTTGTTAAAGCCATTACTGTAACTTCCAGAGCATAGCGTTACTGATAAAACATCGTTTGCTTGAATATTTCCTAACTATTCCCAGATTTCTTGTCAGATGAATGTCAATGCAAATGTCAGTTCAGATGCAAAGGCCGTCTGCGCCGAGAAAGAGAAAATGCAATTTAGCCGAGTTGCCGGAGATAGTTTTTCACAATATTATGTACAGCAATATGAAAAAAAACAAGGATCCTCAAAGCCCGACATCACCTGAGGCAGACTAAAGGCATAATTAGTTTTGACATCAAATCCTCGGAGACTCTGGGGAGACAAATGCGTTTTTGTGTTTGTTTTATTGTTGTCTTTTTTCTAAACTGGCTTGTAGAATGAAGTAAGCGGTAGACTTTGCACTTCTCAAGTGTTATATCACCTCAAGTCCTACAAGATTTATGCAAGGCGTATGTTAGCAGGGAGTGCGTAGCATGAGACTAATGAGGATTTGACTGGCGAGAATCAACGTGAAGAAGGAGAGAGCGACGACAAATAAGACAATTAGAGTGCATGTGGGCCCAGTTCAAAGGAACACTGGTCAGAAGTCATCTTGGAAATGAGGAGAAACACCGTCCAGGGAGGGAGCAGGAGAGACCTTCATGGGAGAGGCGTGAACACATGAAGAGGATAGAAATAGGAAAGAAAATGTATCAGTCACAATGGTGAGGCACTTTCATAAAGTGAGTGTCGTTAAAGACAGATTATCAGGAAAATACAAAATAATAATCCATCTGTTATATAGCGTCTTAACGATGCGCCTACCTATGGCATGTTAAAGACAACTGAAGGAATCTATCTATCTATCTATCTATCTATCTATCTATCTATCTATCTATCTATCTATCTATCTATCTATCTATCTATCTATCTATCTATCTATCTATCTATCTATCTGCTATATAGTGCCTTTCATATCCATCTATCTACCTATCTATTATGTATATTATATAGTGCCTTTCATATCTATCTATCTATCTATCTATCTATCTATCTATCTATCTATCTATCTATCTATCTATCTATCTATCTGCTATATAGTGCCTTTCATATCTATCTATCTATCTATCTATCTATCTATCTATCTATCTATCTATCTATCTATCTATCTGTCTGTCTGTCTGTCTATCTGTCTGTCTGTCTGTCTGTCTGTATAACAGCGTGGTGAATGTTTTCTTGGCACTCATTATGACTTTTACTGTAATAAGAACCAAAACTTATTTCAATGCCACAGCCTACCCTGGTCATTTCTTTATGAGTACAGCCTGCTGTTTTTAAAACAGTTTCATATCACCTATCATGTCTATCTATCGATCTCTCTGTTGTCACACACATGTGCACAGGGGCACCTTCATGGCTGATAAGATAAGTGAAATCACTACAGGAAGTGGTCTGACCACACCCCCAATCCTCCTGAGCTCCGCCCCTACTGGTCAAAAGAATATAAAAGAGCCATTTGACAGAAGTCAGGGTGTTTTGTTTTTAACTGAACTGGTGACAACCCAGAGAGTGAGAGTGCAACAAAGGCACAGTTTACTGCTCAGCCAAAGCATTGTTAATGAAAGTGGATGGTTATTTTTATCTATCTATAAATATATAAATATATAAATAAATATATAAACCTATAAATACCTGGGAGTGCAGCTGGATGACAAATTGGACTGGACTGCCAATACTGATGCTCTGTGTAAGAAAGGTCAGAGCCGACTATACTTCCTTAGAAGGCTGGCGTCCTTCAACATCTGCAATAAGATGCTGCAGATGTTCTATCAGACGGTTGTGACGAGCGCCCTCTTCTACGCGGTGGGGTGCTGGGGAGGCAGCATAAAAATGAAAGACGCCTCACGCCTGAACAAACTAGTGAGGAAGGTGGGCTCTATTGTAGGCACGGAGCTGGACAGTTTGACATCCGTGACAGAGCGACGGGCGCTGAGCAGACTCCTGTCAATCATGGAGAATCCACTGCATCCACTGAACAGGATCATCTCCAGACAGAGGAGCAGCTTCAGCGACAGACTGCTGTCACCGTCCTGCTCCACTGACAGTCTGAGGAGACCCCACACTATGTGACTCTTCAGTTCCACCCGGGGGGGGTAAAAGTTAACATTATCCAAAGTTATTGTCTGTTATACCTGTCTTTAATATTATTTTTTTTTGTATCAGTATATTGCTGCTGGATTATGTGAATTTCCCCTTGGGATTAATAAAGTATCTATCTATCTATCTATCTATCTATCTATCTATCTATCTATCTATCTATCTATCTATCTATCTATCTATCTATCTATCTATCTATCTATCTATCTATCTATCTATCTATCTATCAGCAGTGATAATCTACTATACAGTATAATAAAACAGTATGTGTATGCAGTCTCTCGGAGAAATCTGATTGGTCAGTTTGGCTTTGGTGACATAAAGAAAGAGATGGGGCTTAATGGAATGTGCTCGAGAGAGAGTACCGGTGAAGAGATGTTTACACACACAAATACTGAGGAAAGGTGCTGAAGATACAAGTAGAACAAGAGATAGCAGATATTTTTTTATTCTATTGCCTTTCTTTGACAGGTACTTTTCATGTCTATGAGAGAGACACTGACAGCTGGTAAGTGCAACACCCTAAAAATCTTTTTTATTGTCTTCTTTTCTTTTACAGTTCTCAGACCAAAGCAATCAAGCTCATCTCACAAAAAGCAGACCAACAGCACATGGCTGCATAGTCGAACCCTGTAATTCAATAATAACACAGTGCACATATATAACAGTACTGTGGGAGTAATACTACTACTAATAAAAAGATAGTGAATTTTATACTGTGCTTTTTTCTAACCAAAGGACACTTTACAAAATATTTAAGAACATGAGAATACTAAACTAAAACCAATAACAGAGCCCAGAGCGCAGATCCATTCAATAGCACAAATGGCAGCCGTTTGTACATAACAACAACATTTATTTATATAGCACATTTTCATACAAAAAGTAGCTCAAAGTACTTTACATAGTGCATAAGGAGTGTGCACACTTTTACGTTCATAAATGGCGCCCAGTGGGTAAAGGCAGCCACTCATCTTCATTATTATGTTTTGATGACCTGCTGGAGGGGAGTCTCACGCTCCTGAGATTTCATACCTGACACCCCTCAGATGACGGTACACTAGGTGGTCTCCTTAAAGTCACCTAATGGATTGACAGCCAGTGACAAGAAAAGCACCCGTATAGAAAGTGAGGGACAAAGTGACAGCAGGGAGCTGCGTAAAGACAGTAAAACATACAAAATGAACTTTAAAGAGACACAAGAAGCGACAAACACATTTCATTTATTTAAAACCTACCATTGAAGACCATTTTGTTTAAGCTGAGTAGCCCCCTGATGTTTGACATTAAATTTCTTTTTCTTTCTTTCTTTCTTTCTTTCTTTCTTTCTTTCTTTCTTTCTTTCTTTCTTTCTTTCTTTCTCGTTGACAATGCGAACGGCCTAATAATGTAACATTTGCTTAAGATTCATTCCCAAGCCACTCAGGCTTTTACTCATTTTTGCTATCTATAATGCCACAAACCCCTTCAAGTCATTTTGTCCCTGAATTTCATTCTCATAGAGGAAAAAAAAAAAATTAATGAGCAGGTTGTTTTTATTCTTTCAGGATTCGTCTCCCTTGGCAGCAAATTAATCCCAATTAAGGACAATATTTAGACTCGACAAAGGGCGCTTTTGATTTACCTTGTTTCCATGATACAGGCTGCAAATGTTAATGACAGAGTTTGCTGGGAATTTACACCCGTGTCTGTCTCTCATTTAGTGATCAGGAGTGCCTCGGCCGCCCCGGATAATGAACAGAGAGCCTCTGAGGACTCGCAGCAAATTCCACACACCTCGCATTTAATGCACTTCATTAGAAGAATAAAAAATGTCATTTTGCCAAATAGAAATATTTCTGCCCGCAAAGACAGGCTGATTATGATCACATAAAAGTCACCGGTAATTAGAACTGTAGTTTGTGTAATGACCGGCGCAGACTCAACCAAATGCAGCCGACATGTTTCTCTGCCTTCACATTATGGACTAAAACTTGGCTCATATTTGACAGATGAGATTTTTTTTTTTTGTATCAAATCCACGGAGTTGAAATCGGATTTCATTTTTAAATATGGGACCCTCCATCATTTCTGGGACAAAGTCAAAGTCAAAAGTCAAAGTGAACTTTATTGTCACCTCAACCAAACACTGTACAAGTATACAGACAGACGAAATTGCGACGCTCAGGGTCCACGGTGTAACAACATGAAGTGCTCATAAAAAATTAAAATGAAATTTAAAATAGAATTAAAATTAAAATTGAAACAGAGAGAAGACAAGACATTGTGCAAAAGACAAGACAGAGAAGACAAAGACCTGTTTCTCCTCGATTTGCCCCTCTTCTCCACAGATTAAAATGACAAATCAAACAATTCCGACATTGTGATTAAAGTGCCGACTTTCATTTAAAGGATGTTTGCTGACGTTTGGGTCCCGCCATGTAGAAATGACAACACTTTTTCTACACTGTAATATTTGGGACAATTGACGTCACAGGTGTTTGTGGGTTTCATTGCTTTATTAGATACCTCGGCCTGCTTCTACCCTTTGAAGTCTGTAGTTGCCATTGTACACTATGGGGGCAAGAGCTGTGCCAATGAAAGTCAAAGAAGCCATTATGAGGCTGAAATATAAGACTGAAACCATCAGAAACAACTTAGGATGACCTGTCGGGAATATCATGAAGAAGAAGGAATGCACTGGTGGGCTCAGGAATCACAAAGGGACTGCTGAGCCAAGAATGACCTCCACAATCCTCTTCACTATGGTAAAGAACAAGCCTCAAAACTCCTGTCTGACCTGACCAGAAACAGTCTTCAGGGGGCAGAGGGGGCAGAAGACTCCATGAACAGAAACACAGAGGACACACTGCAAGATGAACACCACAAAAACAAGATGGCAGATGACAGTTTGTGACTTCAAAGAGCCTGCAGTATTCTCGGAAAAGGTTTTGTGGATGGAAGAGATAGAGAAGAACCTCATCAGAGTGACGGCAGAGAGCAAAGCGTGGAGACAACAAGGATCTGCCCAAGACGTGGTGCTGGGGGATCTCATGGTCTGGAATTCCTACAGATTTTATTTTTTTCTCCAGCCGTCTGGAGTTTTTTTGTTTTTTCTGTTCCCCCTGGCCATTGGACCTTACTCTTATTCGATGTTAATGTTGATTTATTTTGTTTTATAATTGTGTCTTTCATTTTTCTATTCTTTAATATGTAAAGCACTTTGAGCTACTGTTTGTATGAAAATGTGCTATAGAAATAAATGTTGTTGTTGTTGTTGTTGTTGTTATATATGGCTGCCACAGGTCCTGGCACACTTCTCTTCATTGGTGATGGAATTGCTGGCGGCATTGGCACAATGAGTTCTGAGGTGTGTAGAAACATCTGATCTGCTCAAGTTCAGTCAACGTCTCCAAACTCAGTGGACAGCACTTCATCTGACAACAAGACAAGGACTCCAAACATACGGCTGAATTTTTCAAAGCTAAAAAAAGATGGAATATTCCCGGATGGCCAAGCCAGTCACCTGACTTAAATCTAACTGAGCAGGCCTTCCATATGCCGAAGGCAAAACTTAAGGAGACAAGCCAACCCACAACAAGCGGGAGCTGAAGATGGCTGCATGAGAGGCTTGGCAGGGCCGGCACCAGAGAAGACCCTCAGTACCTGGTGATGTCTGGGAATCGCAGCCTTCAAGCTGTCATCACATGCAAGGGATATACGACAAAGAACTAAACACAACGGCTTTAGTAGACCGGCCATTGCTATTATGGTGCCCTGAAATGAGGGAGAATGAGTAGAAAAATTGTTGTGTGACCGAAACGTCTGTAAATCCTCATAAATGAAAGTCTGCAATGGGCACTTTAATCACAACGTCTGAATTGTTGGATTTGTCATTTTAAACTGTACAGCAGAGGGGCAAATCAAAGGAGAAAGGTGTCTTTGTCCCAAACATCATGGAGGGCACAGCATTCCCTTATTAATGAACATCTTACTTCATGTTATTGCCAATGTGACTAATGTGAAGGAGATCATTGCTGAAGGGGGTGACCCAACTGGGATGGCTGGTGGCATCTTTCCCAGATAGGACGCCAAATCAGTGGACAGGCGATGGAGCAAAATGCTTCTGGAGTATGTTGGGTGGCAGCCTGCCTGCGGTGCTGCTCCAGTATGGATTCCTGCTGGGCACCATGGGTATTGTAGTTGGAGCATGCAGCTCAGTTGGGGACCGCTAGTGCCACCGTAAAGAACCTCTTGGGGGACAGCTCTCTCCCTCCTTGCTCTAAACTGTCCAACCTGAAAGTGCTTCCTGTATGTGCCAGTGGTGCACCTGAAGTACTATGGGGGTCCAGACAGTGTCAGGAGCGGGAGTGGGACGAAGCTCACCAGGGAAAAGTGAAGGACACCAAATTACAACTCGAGCTTGGGTGACCCTAAAGGAAAAGCCTGTGAAAGGGTACCATATATACTCATGTGAAATAGAAAAATACAGATACCGAAGTATGAGATTGGAAAATAGGAATTAATGATCAGAACTGAAGTGCGTGCTAAGCAAAATGTACATTCTAATGAGTCAATCAATCTGTGTATGTAACAAAAGCCACACAGGCCTTGTTTTGCCTATAAGTGCAAGTGCAACTTCCTGTTTTTCCTAACAGACAAAAAACCACAAGTGACCAACTGATGAACTTTAAAACCAACTGATGAACTTTAAAAATGTTGATCCAAGCAAATTGTTGTAAAGATGTAATGTCTCAAAATTCTTGTGCAACTAAAGTCATAAGACAAAGCTTTGCCCTATAAAAGATTTAGGACACCGACTTCTCAGGGCAGATGAAGGGCAGGTGTCCTAGGACTGTGCTTCTCTGTCGTTCTTACCTTTGCCTGGTGTGTATTAATAAAAGATTTTTTTTACTAACTTTAATTATATCTCTCTGTCTTCAGTCACAAGAAACGACACTAGAGCAAAAAAAAGTGTCCACACTCACGTATACTACTGTAAATGCCATAGGGGTTGGACGGGCATGCCGACCATGAGAAAGGAAGGAAACAGGCCAGGAAGTGATGGCTGGAGTATATGGGTCTTGAAACCCTAAAAATCGATCATAAAATCAGACCCCGACTTATACGCCCGTTCAAAAATGCGACACTTACATTTTTTTTAACATCTTCTTGCCTCCTCCAATCTCGCACCAGTTTCTCAGACGCATCAAATTTTGTTGTAGCAGCACAGTTGCCAATTTCTTCTGCCACTTCATCGACTTTTCATTTAAAACCAGCTTCATATTTTCTTATGATCGAGTGCTCCATTGGAGATAAGGGATGCTCTTACGATAAAGGTGTACGAGGGTGTGAGACACAAAAACACAAATCATTTCAAAAGTCGCTTTGGAATAGTTTGGGTATCACCGTGTGGTCACGTAGGCACAATACATAGAAATAAAAGGCCGTGTGCTCCGTGGTTACTCTCTCAGGTGGGCGTTAGCATGTCACAATCTCTTGGACCAATAGCACGAGTTTTCCGAATTTGACTTAATTGACATTATACAATACCAGAAATTATACGGTAAAATCAAGTCCCTACTTATCCGCGGGAGAACTTAAATGCGAATATATACGGTAATTGCAATCACTGGCGTCTCCGCCCTACTGTGAGCAGGGGAGACAAGACAGAGAGCTGCACTGGGATTAGAAAGACATAAAGCCGGTTCTGACTCTGAAATTACTGGAAATGGAAAGGGAAATGGAAGGTGCCCATGGGTTCCGGGCACATGGGGCATCACGAGGCTCAAGATTCAAAAGTTAGTTAGACCTAAATGTGGTGCACTGGCCAGCACTGCTGCCAAACAACATGTGGGTCCTACTGAGTTCAGCTTCAAGGGCAGTCAAAGTCCATGTGGAATTTACCTGTTCCCCCCATGTTAGCTTCTTGCTCAGTGCTTTGGTTTTCCACTGCAAAAATGTGGATGTTAAGGGAACTGATTTCAATTCTGTGTCAGTGCGTAAGCACGACGTCCTGCACCCGTTGATATCAAGACCCTGCTCTGAATTACATTGATAAGGAAAGGAACTTGTAACGCAATTGACAAAGCCATCTGCTTCCAGGACAAGCTAAGGCCCTCCATGCCAACCGTGCAAACCGAGTATTGGAAGACAACAAAATGGATTAAACAAAAAAAAAAAATTACAAAAACAAGAGCAATCAATTCATGTGGCTTGCCCCCAAAACAGATTATCTTTTCCTTGACCTGCTGTCCAGCCTGCCACCCAACATTTTCTCATTTTTTTTGTTTTCTCTCTCAAAATTGCAACACCACCTGAGGTGGACCAGCACTCCTCAAACAGCGTTCTGGCTTTGCACCTGATGCCCTGCAACCCTACAAGAGCGTTAAGTGGGTTCAGAAAACAGATGAGCGGATGGGCAGCCCGAGTTAAGATTAGGACAAATTTATCATCCAAAATCGGAACCTTTCTCTTCTTTTCTCAAATGCTCCAAGGCTTACTGGAATTCAACGGCTGTAGAAGATTCACTGATTGACATCCGGCGCTACTCACGATAATCGATGGAGCCAGACAGAGGCCTTTGAGCCTTTCAGATGGGATTTGCTGCCTTTTTATTCATACCTCTTTGAAGAAGCACTCACTGTCTTTTGGGACATATATATATATATTTTTTGCTTAATTCTCTCATTTTGCTTTTCTGATTGTTATTACATGCAAAACTCTCTCATGGCCTGTCAGTGCTGAGCGGCTCAATTATGGCATCAAGAGGACAGTGGTCACTAAGTCATAGGGACATTAAAGGACGAAATCAGAAAGGCCCGGAGAGGCTGACTAATACAGGGATGGCCTCGGGGAAGGATCTGGTAACTTTTTGAAATATCTCTGCTTTAGTCCTTCTTTATATGATTGTGGCTCAATTATTCTTCCCTATTTATTTCTTTCAATAGTTTTTTTTTTGTTGCTCCATGAGTGGAATCTAAAACATCAACCAGGGTTTACATTATGAAGAGCAAAAAAGAGCTTTAAACTATCTATCTATCATATAGTGCCTTTCATATCTATCTATCTATCTATCTATTGTGAACGATAGGGGGCACTCTCGCTCCCTTGAACCCCTGTCCACGACTCCAGACACCAGGTAAAAGTCCAAATGTTGACTTTATTTTTCTTCCACAGTGCACAAAGCACACTCTCTACCACAATTCTCATTAAACTCACAAATACTCAATATTAAACAATCCTCCAGCTCCCAGACGCGTTGCCACCCTTCCACCCAGCTCAGCTCATTGTCTGTGAGTTCCCATAGTCTTTTTATACCTCCTGACCCGGAAGTGTTTCTGCCCAATAGTCCACAAGTCCTTATTCCTTCCGGGTCAGGGTAAATAGTCCTTTTCTTCAACCCGGAAGTCCGTCGCTCTTCCTGTGACGAACCTCCGGGTCACAGGGCACGAAGAAGCCCTCGGTCCTCCCTGCAGCTCCCTCCTGTGGCCCCCACGGCATCCAGCCGGGCTTTGCATAAAAACTCCAATGTCCATGATGCCCTGCTGGTCTTCTGGGGACCTCCACGCTGCAAGGAGGGCTCCACCTGGCGGCTTGGGGTTATTGGCCGGAATAAATGGCCGGCCATCCATCACACTATCTATCTATCATATAGTGCCTTTCATATCTATCTATCTATCTATCTATCTATCTATCTATCTATCTATCTATCTATCTATCTATCTATCTATCTATCTATCTATCTAAAGTGGAAGTAATGAACAAACTCAGGATCAAAAGTTGAGGTACTTAAATGGTTATCCCTATTTAACTGCAAAAGTACAAGTACAAGCAAAAACTTTCAGACACTAACAATTACATTTCAAAATGTGCTTTGTAGGATTTCGCTCTCTCACTCCTGGGTCAAAAGACAGTGAGTTCAGCTGCGGTTGTGTTTTTATGGATCCAAGCATAAAGGAGGTGGAGCTTGGGATGGTCCTGGGGGTGTGGTCATCGGACATCTACCTGCAATCTATCCAAGCTGCATCTAGAAAGGCAAGGTTGTTTGTGGGGATAGTAGGAATTACATTACCAGAGCCTTAACAGAGCCCCCTACACACACAGGTGTGACACTATCCATCTTTTACATAGTGTTTTTTTTTTTTTACCAACCTGTCATATAGGGCCTTTCCTATCTATCTATCTATCTATCTATCTATCTATCTATCTATCTATCTATCTATCTATCTATCTATCTATCTATCTATCTATCTATCTATCTATCTATCTATCTATCTATCTATCTATCTATCTATCTATCTATCTATCATATAGTCTTTCATATCTATCTATCTATCTATCTATCTATCTATCTATCTATCTATCTATCTATCTATCTATCTATCTATCTATCTATCTGTTAAGTAGTGTTATATATCGTGGATTTGGACAACTCAAGTATGAAGAAGGAAATCCTCACACACATGAGGAGAATGTGTAGACTCCACATAGACAAAGTCCAGGCACACAATTCATACTCCTCATCCTTAATTTACAAGGCAGTGCTGAGTTGCAATTTGCACCCTGCCAATAGTCTTCCCCTGCTTTATTCCCAGTGCTGCCAGGATTGGCTCCAGAACACTGAGACCCTGGACTAGGTTAAGTTAGTACATTAAATGATAGCTGAAAGGATGCCTATCGTATGATTGAGTAGCTGAAGTTTAAACATGGGTAGACTTAGGGACATTTTAATAAGAAATAAGCTGATTGTTTTAAGATCCCTAAACTGATCTGACAGTACTTTGGAGAGAAAGATAGGAAATTGAAAGATTGAGTGTGAAAGAAATTATTTACTAAACTGTGCTTGAAATGAAAAAATGAAAAAGTGCCTTGAGCATGGGAAAGGCACTATATACATAAAATGTATCCATCCATCCATTATCCAACCCGCTATATCCTAACTACAGGGTCACGGGGGTCCGCTGGAGCCAATCCCAGCCAACACAGGGTGCAAGGCAGGAAACAAACCCGGGTGAGGGCGCCAGCCCACCACACATAAAATGTATTATTGTTATTATTATAAATGAGTACCAGCCTAAGCCCACTAGTTCCTAATGAGCACATGCAAAAAAAGACCACCAACATAGACTACTTTTATTTTCTCAATGTTCTGAATCTTTTTAAGAATCTATCGTTTCCCTGCTTAGGTTTTTGGATTGCTGACTCCAATCTGATATCCATTGTTTGTTTTATTATTTGCAACATATTGATGTCTTTTTTTGATAACTTTCTTTTCATGGGTATTGCCATTTTCTAAGTTCTTTGTGTACAGTTGCTAGAGCAGCTGCCACCTCAGGATGACCAGGGGTCACAACCTGTGATATCACCAGTCTCATCAGTATAAAAGCTGGGGCCATACACTTCCTACTTTTTTTGTGTGCAGTTCATTGCTTAACAGTTTTTGCTTTTATTTTGTCTGCTTTGTTTTGGACTTAGCGTTTTGGCTTCATTATTCTTCTTAAATGAAGCCTGGGGAACCACTGTTATCTTCTTCAATGGGGTTATTCCACAACATACCACCTCAAATGTTATATTTTTATACTTTTATACTCTATTGGTTTTTATTGTAACTATTACTTTGTATTGATTTATAAGGAAGCCGAGAGAGGATGTGTAATATTGTTATTTTTTTTAATGGTCTCCTCAAGATAACAGACAAATTTTATTGTTTGTTTTCTTGAGATAACGGAATTATTTTATGCGATCACAAGAAACTAAAATTTAACCTTTGCTCCTGGCATCAGGCTGGCTTAGATTGCGAAGCCTATAAAACTGAAGTCTTGCTAACCGTCTTCTTAACTGACGGACACTAACGTTATTGTTGTATAAACATAATTCAGCCTGCGTCAGCCCTTGATTGAACAAAAATGTGATGCGCTGATCAATACAGTTCTGCTCTTCTGCCATTTCAGTCATACAATCATTTCATAATTTCGAGAAATCGAGATCTTGATAAAACAAAAGATCTCGATTTCTCAAAATTATGAAATCTCGAGGAAACAATTTAAAAAATAATGATATTGCACATCCTCTCTCGGCTTCCTTAGATTTACACTACATTATTAATACTTTTTTTAAACAACAACAACAACATTTATCTCTATAGCACATTTTCATACAAATAACGTAGCTCAAAGTGCTTTACATGATGAAGGAAAGAGAAAAAAAGACAAAGTAAGAATTAAAATAAGACAACACTAATTAACATCGAATAAGAGTAAGGAGGTCCGATGGCAAACCCTTGCAGTACATACCCAAACTTTTTAAACAATGTGTACTAAAGTTACTTCTGGGGTTCCTCCAAGATTAGGGGCCCTGAAGCTTAAGCGTCATTAGTTTCATAGTGGATCTGACCCTACCCATGGCTTATGTTCTTTTTTATTCATTTTTTATAATTATCTTTTATAATATTATAGTTAATTTGTTATTTATCTAATTAATATTTTCAGTTAATTTAGTTTCAATGTGTGTAATTACGCTCTCTGATGTTCCTTACATGTTGTGGGTGGATTCCCCAGGAGGCGTGTCCACCTTTTCATCAGCATTAAGGACACCGCCCCCAGCCAATAAAGGGAAGCTGGGAATTGAAGTCCCACCTTTGAGGTTCATTTAAATGTTCTCTGGTGGATTGTCGGGTGTCTCCTAAGTAGTTGTGTTTTTTTTGCTCCAGTTCCCATCTTTGTCTAGATTATTCTAGTGATTTGGTTTTGGGTTGATTTTCTTTGGATTGCCTTTTGGGCAAATTTAGCATTTGCTTATTTTTTTGCTTCTGTTACTACAGGTAAAATTCCATTACAAGCGAACGGATCTTTATATTGAAATTTTCTTTACAAAGAAGTTTTTACGCTCCTAGCAGTTCGTTTTAATGGAATTTTACCTGTATTTCTATTACCACATACTGTTCTTCAAATAAACCCTTCTTTTATAAATATTTTTTAATTGCCTTGCTTTGTATAAGCCAGGGTTTGTTGATGGTAATCCCCCTTCATAGTGGGGTATTTTGAGTGTATTTTGGGATATTTCAGAGTACTCTTAAAATTTTTTTGAAAGTTACACAGTCATATGAATAAGTTTGGGAGCCCCTCTTAATTTTTTGGATTTTTGTTTATCATCGGCTGAGCTTTCAAAGTAGCAACTTCCTTTTTAATATCTGACATGCCTTATGGAGACAGTAGGATTTCAGCAGTAACATTAAGTTTATAGAATTAACAGATAATATGCAATATGCATCATAACAAAATCAGACAGGTGCATAAATGTGGGCACCCAACAGAGATATGACATCAATACGTAGCTGAGCCTCCTTTTGCTAATCTAACAGCCTCTGGACGCTGTCCTCCTATAGCCTTTGATGAGTGTCTGGATTCTGGATGGAGGTATTTCTGACTATTCTTCATACAAAATCTCTCCAGTTCAGTTCAATTTGATGGCTGCCAAGCATAGACAGCCTGCTTCAAATCATCCCATAGATTTTCAATGATATTCAAATCAGAGGACTGTGACGGCCATTCCAGAACATTGGACTTCTCCCTCTGCATGAATGCCTTTGTAGATTTCGAACTGTGTTTAGGGTCCTTGTCTTGTTGGAATATCCAACCCCTGCGTAACTTCAACTTTGTGACTGATGCTTGAACATTATCCTGAAGAATTTGTTGATATTGGGTTGAATTCACCCGACCCTCGACTTTAACAAGGGCCTCAGTCTCTGAACTCGCCACACAGCCACACAGCTTGATGGAACCTCCACCATTTTTGAGTGTTGGTAGCCGGTGTTCTTCTTGAAATGCAGTGTTCATCTTCCGCCATGCAAATCGCTTTTTGTTCTGACCAATTAACTGAATTTTTGTCTCATCAGTCCAAAGCACTTTGTTCCTAAATGACTCTGGCTTGTCTAAATGAGCATTTGGATACAACAAGCGACTCTGTTTGTGACGTGAGTACAGAAAGGGCTTCTTTCTCATCACCCTGCCATACTGATGTTCTTTGTACAAATTGTGCTGAATTGTAGAACGATGTACAGACACACCATCTGCAGCGAGATGTTCTTGCAGGTCTTTGGAGGTGATCTGTGGGTTGTCTGTAGCCATTCTCACAATCCTTGGCCTGCCAGACCTGCTGGGTTTAACAGCAACTGTGCCTGTGGCCTTCCATTTCCTGATTCCCTTCCTTACAGTTGAAACTGACAGTTTAAACCTCTCAGATAGCTTTTTGTAGTCTTCACCTAAACCATGAGACTGAACAATCTTTGTTTTCAGATCTTTTGAGAGTTGCTTTGAGGATCCCATGCTGTCTGTCACTCTTCAGAGGAGAGTCAAAGGGGAGCACAACTTGCAATGGACCACCTTAAATACCTTTGACCACTCATGATTGAACACTCCTGTCTATGAAGTTCAAGGCTTCACGAGCTCATCCAACCAACTTGGTGTTGCAAGTAATCAGCATTGAGCAGTGACAGGCATTCAAATCAGCACAATGACAAGGGGACTCACATTTGTGCACAGCCAGTTTTTCACATTTGATTTAATTTCATACGACTAAATGCTGCTTCACTAAAAATCTTTGATCAGAAAACACCGCAGTGCTCAGATGTTCCTAGGAAATGAAAGACGTACCACTGTTATCTTTTACGTTGAAAGGAGAGTCAATTATTATGCAGGCTGATTCCCAAACTTTTTCATATGACTGTACTTCTAGCCCAGCGTAGACAAAAGCCCACTAATCAGGTGAAAGCTCGGCTGCCTGCCGGTGGATCTCCTCTGGGCTGGCTGGTGGAAATTTTTGTAGGCCTCACTCTACTTTGGCTACTTTGTATGCTTAATCACAACCTTATTTATCTGAGAACATTTTATCTTCTGTTTCTCAATCAAATCCAAACTGCCTCACTTAGGACACATATAGAGAAGAACAATACACATGCTCGAAAATAATTTACAAAATGCTAAATTCGATTACATTCGATTAGATTAGATCAACCATTTCAATCCCACGGGAAGCAAAGCTAGGAACACAGCACTAAGAAAGGATAACCTCAGATATAAAAATGATAACTTTTAGCATCTTTAACACTAATCATTTTATCGGTGCCACCATCCTTCCTTTTTTATTTAAGTAATGGCTGAGGTGATGCCATACCCTGAGGCGTTATGTTGATGCCCACCATGTTGTGTGACCAAACTCAGCACCTGACTTCCAGGGTAATGTCCTCCAAACAAAACAACACAGAAAAAGCAAAGATGACCGGAAATTAGCATTAAAATGAGCTCAACTGGCTGTAGAACCTGACGTTTATGAGGTTAGCCTTCAAGAGGGACCTCGCTTTTCTACCGAGGAAATATGCCTGTGTAAGGAACAATCAGACCACAGCCTGAAACATCTGCCATACACAGTTCTGTAACAAAGGCAGAAATCTGTCAGCGCTCACCCTCACGCGTGTTTACATCGCACATTCTCTCTTGATTACTTCCCATACAATAAGAGATGGGGGGAAAGAAAGAAAGAAAGAGTGTGTCATTGTAAACATGGCAGATGAGCCTGGTATCTTGTCTCCGGTGAGCCATCCCACAGGGAGACTGGCAACAGGATGAAATTAACTGAGTAGCTTTTCCTTTACAGACCCCCAGAAGGCAAACAAGATTAAAAAACAGCAGACCGCTGGGTGTTGATTAGTAGAGTAAAGCAAGTCCTCTGGGAAACTCATAAGAGCAACATCCAGAAGGAAGGATCAGTGCAAGGGCAGGCACCTCAGTGAAGCAAGATGTTATCTCCCCAAGTCAGAAAAAACGCAAGAGACAACGCCATTAATAGGTGTGAGCTTTTCCTTTTCCTTTCCTTTGTTCACTGAGCCAATAACACATTCATAAAATACAGTATGTGCGAATCATGCAGAAGGGTAGCACAATGGTGGGGGGCTCTGGAGCATCGGGTTTGGAGTCCAAGCCCAGACGCTCTTAGTGAAGAAGTCATTTTTTTTCTCTTTCTTTATGCTTTCCAGTAAACCTTTGGCGCAGTGGATGGCGCTGCTGCCTCACAGTTAGGAGACCTGAGTTCGCTTCCCGGTCCTCCCTGCATGGAGTTTCCTCCCACAGTCCAAAGACATGCAGGTTAGGTGGATTGGCGATTCTAAATTGTCCCCAGTGTGTGCTTGGTGTGTGTGCCCTGCGGTGGGCTGGCACCCTGCCCGGTGTTTGTTTCCTGCCTTGCACCCTGTGCTGGCTGGGATTGACTCCAGCGGACCCCCGTGACCCTGTACTTAGGATATAGCAGGTTGGATGGATGGATGGTGTAGCCGCCAAAGTATAAGGCGAGTTCAAGTACGGGTAAAACGTGTGCCGAAAGAAATCTCTCAGTCCAAAAGTTTTATTTAGTGAAAGTTAAAAGCAAATAATCCACACAAGAATAAAGAAAAAAGTAGTTACACACGTAGAATAAAAGGCAAAAAAAAAGGAAAAATGCATCTTCTCTAAACTTAGCTTTTCTTGAGGTACTTTAGTTATTTCTGTACTTTAGTTAGTTCTTTACTTCTCCTTATAGACTTAAAGATTCTTAGCGTCTTCTGTATGCTTTAAACGTATGGCTATGCACTTAAATGAGTGCTGTTTTACGAGTTACTTCACACACTCAAAAGGCCCTTAGGCCCGGTTTAAAACCATATGCCCTCTACACCTTACACATGACAAGGCTGATCACTAACTGAGAATAATATTTAGTCAGAGCTGTTGGAAATGGGGGCGGCATGGTGGCACAGTGGGTAGTGCTGCTGCCTCACAGCTAGGAGACCTGTGTTTGCTTCCTGGGTCCTTCCTGCGTGGAGTTTGCATGTTCTCCCCGTGTCTGCGTCGGTTTCCTCCCACAGTCCAATGACTTGCACTTTAGGTGGATTTGCGATCCTAAATTGTTCCTAGTGTGTGCTTGGTGTGTGGGTGTGTGTGCCCTGCGGATTTTTACGTTTATTCCCTCCACCATAACTAAATTTGGTACAAACAATTTTTTTTTTACTTTGATTAAGATCTGAAACCAAATATTTCAAGCTGCAACACTAAATGACTAATCTTAAGCTGCTTGAAAGAGAAAATTTACATTGAATGAACAACATCAATGTTATACTTTTTTCAGTGTGGAATAAAAGACAAAAAAAGGAAAAATATATCATCTTTAAACTTAGTTTTTCTTCAGAACCTTTAGTTATTTCTGTACTTTAGTTAGTTCTTTACTTCTCCTTATAGACTTAAAGATTCTTAGCGTCTTCTGTATGCTTTAAACGTATGGCTATGCACTTAAATGAGTGCTGTTTTACGAGTTACTTCACACACTCAAAAGGCCCTTAGGCCCGGTTTAAAACCATGTGCCCTCTACACCTTACACATGACAAGGCTGATCACTAACTGAGAATAATATTTAGTCAGAGCTGTTGAAAATGGGGGCGGCATAGTGGCGCAGTGGGTAGCGCTGCTGCCTCACAGCTAGGAGACCCAGGTTTGCTTCCCCGGTCCTCCCTGTGTGGAGTTGGCATGTTCTCCCCGTGTCTGCGTCGGTTTCCTCCCACAGTTCAAAGACATGCAGGTTAGGTGGATTGGCGATTCGAAATTGTCCCCAGTGTGTGCTTGGTGTGTGGGTGTGTGTGCCCTGCGGTGGGTTGGCACCCTGCATGGTGTTTGTTTCCTGCCTTGCACCCTGTGCTGGCTGGGATTGACTCCAGCAGACCCCCGTGACCCTGTGTTAGGATATAGCAGGTTGGATAATGGACGGATGGTGTAGCCACCGAAGTATAAGGCGAGTTCAAGCACGGGTAAAACGCATGCCGAAAGAAATCTCTCAGTCCAAAAGTTTGTTTTAAAAATATTTAGTGAAAGTTAAGAGGAAATAATCCACACAAGAATAAAGAAAAAAGTAGATTCACACTTAATATTTTCAATCTGAACCAATATAATTCTTTTTAGCTTATTGATCCCTCAATATTTAAGTTGAGGCAAATCATTTCGAGTGATTGGGTGTGATTCACTTGTTCTTTTTACTGAGGTAAATCAATTTTTTAAGTTGTTCGTCTTTTTTGGCAGTTGGAAAGCCATCAAGCTGGAAAGTTCGACCGAAAGAATATACAAACACAGCACATGAACAATCTAAAATATTAAGTTAAATGAAATAGGATTTTTACGTTTATTCCCTCCACCATAACTTAATTTGGTACAAACAATTTTTTTTTTTACTTTGATTAAGATCTGAAACCAAATATTTCAAGCTGCAACAATAAAAGACTAATCTTAAGTTGCTTGAAAGAAAAAATTTACATTGAATGAACAACATCAATGTTATACTTTTTTCAGTGTGTAATAAAAGGCAAAAAAAGGAAAAATATATCATCTCTAAACTTAGTTTTTCTTGAGAACCTTTAGTTATTTCTGTACTAAAAAAGTTCTTTACTTCTTCTTATATACTTAAAGATTCTTAGCGTCTTCTGTATGCTTTAAACGTATGGCTATGCACTAAAAAATGCTGTTTTACGAGTTACTTCACACACTCAAAAGGCCCTTAGGCCCGGTTTAAAACCATATGCCCTCTACACCTTACACATGGCAAGGCTGATCACTGAGAATAATATTTAGTCAGAGCTGTTGGAAATGGGGGCGGCATGGTGGCGCAGTGGGTAGCGCTGCTGCCTCACAGCTAGGAGACCCAGGTTTGCTTCCCGGGTCCTCCCTGTGTGGAGTTTGCATGTTCTCCCCGTATCTGCGTCGGTTTCCTCCCACAATCCAAAGACATGCAGGTTAGGTGGATTGGCGATCCTAAATTGTTCCTAGTGTGTGCTTGGCGTGTGTGTGCCCTGCGGTGGGCTGGCACCCTGCCCGGGGTTTGTTTCCTGCCTTGCACCCTGTGTTGGCTGGGATTAGCTGCAGCAGACCCCCGTGACCCTGTAGTTAGGATACAGCGGGATGGATGGATGGATGTTAGAAATGGCTAGAATATACCAATGCAGTTCTACTTATGGGGGTTCTAGGACCCTCTTATAGATTACACATTGTCATCTTAGTGAAATATTTATGAATCTTATATAACTAGGAAATGGCTCTTACAGATGGAATTTGAAAATGAACTAAATACGGGACATTTGGGTGTCCCTGAAATGTCAGTACGGGACAGGGGCTAAAATGCTCAAATATGGGACATGTCCCGTATATAAGGGACGTCTTTCAACCCTAGCCTTTAAGCACAAGCTGATAAGATGAATATGAAAGTCGAGCACAAACCCAGCACGTCGATCCAGGGTTCAAACTCAACTTCTACGGTTGCAAAACTCATCAGCTACAGGCAAGAGTGGACAGAAGTGCAACCTTCTCCTCCTGCACACGTTTTCTATGTGTGTTTAATTTTATGGCAGCTCCAGCATCTTCACTGCACCTTCTCTGTTGCATTTTGATGAAGGACTTTGGTGGGCAAATGGAAAAAGATAAAAACACCACAAAAACAAAACAAAACCCGCTCCTCCACGTTCCTCTCCAGTCTCCTTTTTTTGATCAACTTTGTTTCATGTTTTGAATGCGTTGCGTCCAGCTGCTTGTTTTTTATTTGTGTGGCTTGGTTTTTTGCTTTGCTGTTCCGTGGAAAGAAATGACAGGAATAGTAATTGCCTGTGCGTGCCATACTAACTCCGTGCTGTACTAGAAAAAAATATCAAAAAGGCAAGAATCAAAAAGCCGAGGGTCGTGGGCGGCCACTACTCTCTGTGTTATTGCTACACAAGTGCAATGTCCCCTGTCTTCTGTTGAATTTTCGAGTCTTTGCTCTCCCGGCTGGAGATTTTGATTTGATTTATTCAACAACTTGAGCTCCTCGTAACGTAAAGAGACTGGCTGAGCAAACACACTCTAATAAAAGTCCAGGTGGACGCTTGATGTTTTCTCAACATATAATCCTCAAGCCTGTGCAAGCTCTTAAACTTCAGCACATGGCTTTACACGTGGTGCCAACGGCTGCAGCAGGCGTGTCGTGAGAAACGACATCGGCCTGCCGGGCACGGCAACCAGTGCTGCTAATGTGAAGAGAAGAGAAGAGAAGAGAAGAGAAGAGAAGAGATGGATGAGAGTTACAATGCAAGTTGTGTGCATTGTCACCAATCTTGGAGGTCTATCCGTTGTAACAAAAGGCGCTATATAGGCGCCTGACCCGGCACAGATGGACACGGAGGCACACGTATAAAATAAAAAGACTTTTGTTTTTCTTCAGCTGGAGGGCACATCTTCCCCGTGTCCCGCAGCCACAACACAGTCTCAAAACACCAAGTACACCACACACTTCTTCTCCTGCACCACCACCACCACCACTCCTCCCAGGCAACCTCGTCCTCCTCCACCCGGCTCTGGCCTCTGAGTGGTGGTTGCTGGCCTCTTTTATTGGGCACGAGAAGTGCTCCAGGTGTTTGATTGCCAACATCCGGCTGCACGTCCGGGTGTGGTGAAACTAATGCCCAGAAGGGTCCAGCAACTCCTGGTGCCACCTGCTAAACCCAACATGGCTGTAGAGAACTCCATCTCTCATGGAGCCCTGCGGGAGGCTGAGGCACCGCTCCAACCCAGGGGGGCAGCCATCCAGCATCCAGGGGGAGGTATCGCACTGTCCTGGGCTGCTCCCCCTGAATATGCAGTGAAGGGGCATCCCGGCCGGGCATGGGACCCAGCCATCCGCCACTCCGTCCATATCTGATGCACTGTTATTTGATTTCTCTATTTTAAGCAACGGGTGGCGCAGTGGTAGCGCTGCTGCCTGGCAGTAAGGAGTCCTGTGGTTCACTTCCTGGATCCTCCCTGCGTGGAGTTTGCATGTCCTCCCCGTGTCTGCGTGGGCTTCCTCTCACAGTCCAAAGACATGCAGGTCAGGTGAATTGGCGATCCTATATTGTGCTTGGTGTGTGTGTGTGTGTGTGTGTGTGTGTTGCGTCCTGCCCGGGGTTTGTTTCCTGCCTTGCACCCTGTGTTGGCTGGCAGCCCCGTGAGCCTGTACTTAGGATATAGCGGGTTGGATAAAGACTGACTGGTTTAAAGCTACCCTAATAATTATTTTTCTTTCTTGTTTTTGGTGAGATTGAAGGAGTTGACCGTTTAAGATGAATGACCAGCTTCTGACAACTAACAAGAATCTGTCCATCCATTGTTAAACCTGCTTACTTCAATCAATAGTCATGTATCGGGTGGCACTTGAGATGGAGCGCCCATGTCGGCCTAGCATTTGTGTATTTGGGATGTGAACATGAAAACTCGACACAGACTGGGTCAAGATTGGCCTCAAGATCTGTGTGGCAGCAGCAGTTAACACCTTCTACTAAAGGTATTCACCGTGTCCCCCCCCCCGTCTACGCAGTTGTTTGAAAATATTAAATTACACAAAAAATACAAAAATTAAAAATTTGCAAAAATCAAATTAACCGCATGCCCACCTGTTGAACCACATCCAGTGTGAATGATCCCATTGTCCACTGTTTTTGACGTCACCCACTCCAGCCACCCAAGACGGCCTCCCCCTCGCTTTTACCTGGCAGGTAACCACCCATACAATCAGATTGTGATTCAGACTACGAATGCTATGAATATATACAGTATATATATATATATATATATATATATAGTCACAAATGTGCGAATAGGAGACAGCTAAAGGGCTTGAGTATTGATCATACCATATCAGACCACGGGGTGCCAGGGTGTCCTGACTGTCTTTTTCAGTTCCTTGCATGCGATTCCCAGGAAATCCCACCAGGTTGCGGTGCCTTGGATGACATCACTTCCATTTCCTGCGCCCTGGACGACGTCATTTCTGGTCTCGGGGCTTTGGATGACCACTCCGGCCACGATGACGTCACTTCCTCTCTGGTCCTTTAAAGCCGCCATCTTACCTCCAGTCTGGCAGTTCTGTTTTGGACTCAGTCTTGTGAATATCTCTGTTCAATTATTTTCAAACGTTTGCAGCCAGGATATGATATACGGCTGCCCCAAATCTTTATTTATATATATATATTTATTTTATGTCTGGAGAGTATTTCTTTTCTTACAATACACACACACACATACAATATTAATAAAAGGACAATGGTTTTTATGGCTCCTTATCTGTGTGTTTGTCTGGTTGATATGTTTCTGTCATTCCAACAGATGGTACGTAACAAACATTAGCATTGCTTTTATGAATCCCATATACACTAATGGAGGTGCCATCTGTTGCAATGACAAATACAATGCATTTTATTACTATTCACTACAAAATACATTCTTATAGATTAGATGGTACACTGCAAATGTGAATCCTGAGATCTACTTTCATTATTAGAATTTCAACATGGCCATCATATTTATATCCATATATATATAGTCACACATGTGCGCCTAGAGACCATCTTTGTGGCTCTGGAGAGGTAAGCACCTCCATTTCGGGACACTAACAGTCTCCTCACAGGACGTTGACCCGACGAGGCTCCATCCCTTCCGGTCCAGGTGATGCTAAAAGGGACGCTTCCGGAAGGAGGCGTCTCCTCTGGACCACAGTCTTAGTGCAGGACGGAGCTCCATCTCATTCTGACTCAAATCCTTTGTTTAATTGTTGGCTCTTTGAAGGCTTTGCTAGCCAAGCAGCTCTTTTTCGCTTGTTTATTCAGAATAAAAGTGGTGGCCTGGTTGGCACCCCCTCATCCTTTTCCCTGCCAACCATGGTCTGCTTACCTGGCTGCATTTCCAATGTGTGTATTCACCAACCTCCATAAGCGGTCTTTAAACGGCATCTTGTCCCTTTGATTTGTTTGATTTCTGCTTTGTTAATTTAAGCGGTACTCGTCTCGCTCTACAATTTCTAAATCACTAAGTACGTGTTTAATAAAAGAAATCCTCCAGTGATGAATCTCTCGATGGAAAATGAAGAGCAGCGGGCACCTTATATCACCAGGGGTCATTTGAAAGGATAGTATTAGTAGAACGTAATCATTTGCTCAATCAATAAGTGGTTATAGTGGGCAAGTCCAGTCAGCATTGGCTATTATTCTGATTTTTATCCCGCTTTAATCCTAACAACAGGGTCACGGGGTTCTGCTGCAGCCAATCCCAGCAAACACAGGGCACAAAGCAGGAAACAAACCCCTGGGCAGGGTGCCAGCCCACCTCAGGACACACACACACACACCTACTGGGGACAATTTAGAATCGCCAATGCACCTAACCTGCATGTCTTTGGACTGCGAGAGGAAACCCACGCAGACACGGGGAGAACCCGGGAAGCGAACCCAAGTCTCCTAACTGCGAGGCAGCAGCGCTACCACTGCGCCACCTGTGTCTATAATTATTATTATTATTTTAATTTAACACAGTATCACATTTTCAAATCCATCCATCTATCCATTATCCAACCTGCTATATCCTAACTACAGGGTCACGGGGGTCTGCTGGAGCCAATCCTGGCCAACACAGGGAGCAAGGCAGGAAATAAACCCCTGGGCAGGGTGCCAGCCCACCGCATCTTATTTTTATAATTCTTCATTTTTCCTGGGAGGTTGTAATGTCAGATTTTTTTTTGGCATCCCTGCCTGGCATTTTAACAATTGAGAAGTTAAGCGAGGAGAAACATCACTGGGTGTCCAGGCCCTCGCACGCTTGTCTCCTTCTTTGCTCCTCTCTTTATTTTCCTCTCCATTTTCCATGTTGGTGGAACATCCCAGATTTCAATAAGGACGTGTTCATTCTCTGGGGGGGAACCATCGGAGGGCTAGAATTAATTTCTTTATTTTTCTTGTCTTGTTTAGAAATCCTTTTCGATTGTTTCCAAATTGGTAGGTGTTTAAACTCGCAAAGTTACGTCTGAGCCCAGTACAATAGGAGTCAAAACGAAAAATGAAGAATTGTGAGCCAACAGATGAAGTTGCCATGGGAAACACCTTCAGAGCTTTAACAGCAGACCACATCACAACAAGAAACGCAATCCAAAAATGGTTTGGTATTAGAGATTTAACATAAAACGACATGCTCAGACTTGCTTCCATTAAATCATTATTGAGAGAGGCAACTCAGCAAACCTTTACTTGAAGCAGGAACAAACCGAGGACAGGACCCCAGTTCTTCACAGGATCTCCTGAAACACACATCTGGGGGCACAACTTGGAATCACCTGTCAAGCTAACCTGCATGCCTTTGGAGATGTGAGTGGAAAATACAGACACGGGGAGAACAAGCAAACTCCACACAGCCAGGCGTGGACGTGAGAGGAAAACACGAACACGACGAGAACATGCAAAATCCACACAGACAACAATGGAAACGGAGAGAGCAATCAAACTAAACATGGACAACAATGGAAAACACAGACACGGAGAAAACAAGCAAAATCCACACAGACAGCAACATCATATGAGAAAGGAAAATACGACCACGGGGAGAACAAGCAAACTCGATCCTCCCAAAAAATGGATGTGAGAGGGAAACAAGGACATGGAGAGAACAAACAAATTCAACAGAGACAGAAACAATATGAGAAAGGAAAATACGAACACAGGGAGAACAAGCAAACTATACAGGCAGCAATGGAGGTTAGAGGAAAACAGAGACATGGAAAGGGCAAGCAAACTTCATGTAGTTAATGACTATTCACAGAAGTTGAAACCAGGGCGCTGGACTGTGAGGTAAAAGGGTAAACCACAGACCTTTTAACTTTCCCTGATTTACTAGGGGTGTTATGTCATATTATCATAGACATATTTTACTTTGTTTTCCTTTAATTGATAGATAGATAGATAGATAGATAGATAGATAGATAGATAGATAGATAGATAGATAGATAGATAGATAGATAGATAGATAAGAAATGAAAGGCACTATATAACTGATAGATAGATAGATAGATAGATAGATAGATAGATAGATAGATAGATAGATAGATAGATAGATAGATAGATAGATAGATGGATGGATGGATGGATGTGAAAGGTACTATATAATAGATAGATTGATAGATATAATACAATACAATACAAAACAATTAATTTTTGTATAACCCAAAATCACACAGGAAGTGCCGCAATGGGCTTTAACAGACCCTGCCTCTTGACAGCCGCCCCAGCCTTGACTCTCTAAGAAGATAAGGATAAAACTCTTGTAGGGAAAAAATGGAAGAAACCTCGGGAAAAGCAGTTCAAAGAGAGACCCCTTTCCAGGTAGGTTGGAAGTGCAGTGAATGTCAAAACGAAGGGGGTCAATACAATACAATACAATACACAGAACAGAACAAATCCTCAATACAGTATAAAAATAAAAATATTACAAGCATGGAGCAGAATTTAACAGTAGATGAATCACATAACATGATTTGGATTTGTTCAGAGTCCTGGAGACCTCAGCCATCAAGCTGCCTCCCCCTATTGGCCATTCCACAGCTGAGTCAGTGCTGGGCCAGCCAATCTGATGAAAGGACCCCTCTACCCGATGTTTCCTGCGATCCTCCATCAGCGATGACTTCACCCTAGGCAGGCAGAACAACTTGGCAGGTTGGCAGCGGCACCAAGTGCCACATTTGAGAACCGAGAAGAGAAACAGAATCGGTGAGGCTTAGTAACAAATTCTAACTATCATGTTACTTATGTTTTAGTGCTAATGACTGACAACTGAGATGCAGCCTGTACAGTTAATCAGCAGTTCTAGGCAGGGTGTGCTAAACTGAAGTAGTGAGTCTTCAGCTGGGATTTGAAAGCTGAGCAGGCAAAACAACTTGGCAGGTGGCCGTGGCACCGAGTGCCACATTTGAGTACTGATGAGAGAAACAGAATATGTGAGGGTCAGTAACATAGATAGATAGATAGATAGATAGATAGATAGATAGATAGATAGATAGATAGATAGATAGATAGATGTGAAAGGCAATATATGATAGATAGATAGATAGATATATAGAGAGATAGATAGATAGATAGATAGATAGATAGATAGATGTGAAATGCACTTTATAATAAATAGATAGATAGATGTAAATTATGCTACTGTATATATATATACTAACTATCCATCCATTATCCAACAGACTATATCCTAACTACAGGGTCACGGCGGTCTGCTGGAGCCAATATATACTAACTATTTGATGTCTAGTTGTCCCCTTAATTAAACTCTAATATTTACAGTATTCATAATTGTTGCATTATGGTTGCCTCAGTACCTCAGTATGCTGTTCATATAATATAGAAAAACATTTTAAAAACTCATCCAGACATACAAAAGAGGGAAGCAGTGGTGTCCTCCACAGCATTTTTGAATTATCAAACAGCAGGGAGAGCGTCTCTGAGAGCACATTTTAATTTCACGGCGTCCACGTGCTCTTCTCCTGCTCTGTCCCGCTGTTTCTTAGGCCGTTTCCGTTGTTATTTTTTGCCCTTCAGTGTTCGTAACTTGATTCTGTTCTCTCCCAGGTTTTTCATTATTTTGCTTTGTCTCTGTATATTTTATGTACAGTTCAAATGACTGAATGTTCTTCTTCTGAAGCACTGACCACTTGTATGCTCCGTGTTCTCCCCATGTCTACTATGTTAGGTTTTCACATCCCTGCTTTGGTTGATCAGCCATGTGTTGTGTGTCTGACACAATGGAGATCATCCAAAAATGGCTTACCTGGGCTCCCTGAATTGGATTAAGTGAATTGTGAAAGTAGTGTCCTCTGCTGGTGTCTACTTCTTAAATATTACTGCATAGCGCTGTGTGCTTGCGTTTGTCTTAAATTCCTCAATAATAATAATAAGCCCCCCCATCTTCTGTTAGTATCACTTACGGTATTAGAAGAGATGTGTTCATGAATCTTCATCCTGTCATTCAGTGCTTAATGGTGAGCTGCCATTTCTCACAGCATCAATTCTCACCTCAGCGTTTATTCGCTAGTGAGACGCCACGCAGATACATAAATTCAATGAGATGAATCTGCAAAATGTGAAAGAAGAAAAGGTAAATGTCAAAAATATTTCTGCATTTCCTCCAGAATTACAAGAGATATTTAAACAAATGCACAGTAGCCGAAAGCATCAGGTGACCTGATGCCCTGTCAACAAAGTAAGGAAAATTACATCAAGGGTGGGATTAGACTTTAAGTTTCATATTTCTCTGCTTCTTGAAAGGTCACACTGCCATTTTGATTGACTATGTTTAAGACATTCTTATGTTATATTATATTTTTGATGAATGATACTACAAGTTCTTTATGGGAAGAAATTACATTGAGTCCAGAATTAAGTCATTTACAAAAGGCAATCTTGTGTTATTATAGCACTTTCATTAGTCTGAATCCCCAAAGCCTGAAAAAGTTCCTCAATGAAGTAATACATATTGCAAAATCCAATTAGTCCAAGCATGGATGCCTGAATACAGCCGCCTTGTGTATGCATGTGGAGTATCAATGCACCGCTAACATTTGTATTCAATCCGTGGTAACGTAATTTTAGTATCATACATGAACAGGCTCCAACCAGATGTCATCAGCAAAGTCATTTTTCATTCCTTATTTGCACACCGTCGACACAGCAGAAGCACATCACATTTATGGGCTCGGGGAGAGGAATGCAAATTTTTCTGTTCATGCACATTGTTAAATTATTACTGCTAATGAAGGGCAATATTAATCAAACTAGCTGCTAAAATTATGATACGGCAGTGAAAAATGTTTATTTAGAATGTATTGTGTGGAATTCTAATGTGTTACTGCACATTAGCACAAGGCACAATAAACGCAAAACCACTAAGACGAATTAACAGGCAAGGAGAATAAATCATCGGTTTACAAAAAGTCAGAAAACAAAAAGTAAACTGAACGGCAGCTGCTATGGATAGATAGATAGATATGAAAGGCACTATATGATTGATAGATAGATAGATAGATAGATAGATAGATAGATAGATAGATAGATATGAAAGGCACTATATGATTGATAGATAGATAGATAGATAGATAGATAGATAGATAGATAGATAGATAGATAGATATGAAAGGCACTATATGATTGATAGATAGATAGATAGATAGATAGATAGATAGATGAGAAATGCACTATTTAATAAATAGATAAGCTGAGTTTTTGGGACCCCCGATGTCTGCAGATTTTTTTATTTCACAATCAGTAAGTTGTTTTCCTTTTAATTATTCTTGTTTAATTAGCTGCCCTTTTTTTCCTTCTGTTATTTTGCTTTCTGAAAAGTACAGCATGAAATTTACTTTGATAAATAAATGCATTCTTTGCTTTATCTTTCAATGCTTAACTTTTTTTCTTTAGAATTCACTTTTTATGTGGAGTTTGCCCTCTTAAATTTATTCAACTAATAACAATTAATGACCAGCAGAGCAAAGAGCACTGCAAACAACACAGAATGCTAAAGGGCAGCCATTTTTATGCTTACCCACTTGGGTGCTTACTAGTAAATAATAGCTTAAATAACTAGAGCATTGAAAACCAAAGCATCTAAAAGCAAAGCATATATATATATATATATATATATATATATATATATATATATATATATATATATGCTTTGCTTTTAGATGCTTTGGTTTTCAATGCTCTTGTATATATATATACAAATGCTTCTTACCCATCTAATATACAAATTCTTGCTCCATTCTGTAAATATTCAAGACATCCAATTTATAACAACTTGTATTTCCCCACTTATGTGCTTATGTGCCAAATAAATGGCCATTTCCAGCTGGTGGCCAATATATATATATGAAGGGTTTCCTCAGAAGAAGCAGGACTTCTGGGTCTGGGGAGGAAATGAAGTCAGGCATGTTCTGGGACTTGGCTTTCAGAACTGTTGACAGAATGGAATTAGCAACAGCACCCCCACTTGAATTTGGGTGGTATTTCTTAACTTCAAAGAGCCTAGAAGTTGTCCTCTGTGATGATAGATAGATAGATAGATAGGAATGAAAGGCACTAAATAATAGATAGTGTCAAATAAATGAGTCCAAGACATTATAAAGGTTTGGGGCAGCCACCCATATATTGTTCTTCCCAGCTGCAAAAGAGTTTTCTGAATCACATACACGATGTGCATATCACAGAGTCCACAACAGAACTGGCTATAGTAGCCTAAGATGGAGAAGTTAAAGGTCTTGAGAGGAACTGATGTCAATAAAAGGGCCGGAACCAGAAGTGACGTCATCAAAGGGGCTGGCTTCAGAAGTGACGTCATCAAAGGGGCTGGCTTTGGAAGTGACATCATCAAAGGGGCCGGCTTCGGAAATGACGTCTTCAGAGGCGCCAGAACCTTGCAGGATTTCCCGGGAAAGGTCTGTAGGGAACTGAGAAAGACAGTCAGCGCACTCCGCCGCCCCCTGGTCGGATGTTTTATTACAATTACTCGAGCCCTTTAGCTGCCTCCTACTCGAACGTGTGTGACAATAGATAGATAGATAGATAGACATGAAAGGCACTATATAATAGATAGATAGATAGATAGATAGATAGATAGATAGATAGATAGATAGATAGATAGATAGATAGATAGACATGAAAGGCACTATATAATAGATAGATAGATAGATAGATAGATAGATAGATAGATAGATAGATAGATAGATAGACAGACATGAAAGGCACTATATAATAGATAGATAGATAGATAGATAGATAGATAGATAGATAGATAGACATGATAGGCACTATATAATAGATAGATAGATAGATAGATAGATAGATAGATAGATAGATAGATAGATAGGCACTATATGATAGATAGATAGATAGATAGATAGATAGATAGATAGATAGATAGATAGATAGATAGATACGAGGATCTCTCTGGTCATCCCCAAACCTAGTATAGCACACCCCAGTGAGATTATAAGCAGATGGAGATTTGAAAATTGTGTGCACAAAATGAAATTTTAAACTAAATAAGTATTTCAGTGACTGGCACTTCTCTCTCTCTCTCTTTCACACTCACACACTTTCATTCACTTTCACTCTCTCTCTCTCTTTCTCTCTGGCCTCTCTTCTCTCCGTCTAGTTGAACCCTTGTCATGCTGCCCTCCTGGCACTTGAGTCAACTGTCTTCTGCTATACAGCTGTCTTTAAATGTCTACCTAGGATTACATGTGGTGCAAACCCAGAACTGCCCCCACGGCCCAGAATTGTACTTTGGAAGCCCTCGTATCATCTTTCCAGGCATCCCCTCTAGGGCCTTAGGTGCTCCTGCCACCCTGGGTCTCTGCTCTTGTTTGCAGAGCCACACAACTCCTATGTAGTACGCTGCACTGGCCTATCACTGGACCTCCTGATGAATTGGTGGACTTCCCACTCGTTTTGTTCTCCCACACCTTCAGAAATGTGTGTTTACTGCCAGGCTCTTGTTGGCCCCTTTATCAGTGACAGTGTATGTGTGTGTGTGTGTGTGTGTGGACAGGAGCCTCACAGGAGCTACTAATAAATGACAGAGTGTGCTCTGTATGGTGTCAGTACTGGAACAGCTTTTCTCAGAGTTAAAAAAAAACTGACAGTCACTTTGCCTTTTTTCACTCAAAATAATAAACTTGGAACGCAAGTAGCTGTTCTGCATTAAAACTAGCGTGCTAACATTAGGTCAAGCAATCTTCTTTAGTCTTTCTTTTATGTGTCAGAGTCAAGCTGAAAGGCATAAATGCAATCCAATCCATGGATACCCAAGTGGACAGTTACGTAGACTTCCAGAGAAGCAGCCGCCACGTAACTCAAATCAGACATTCAGTCTCGACCTGACGGGCAGGCTGGCTGGCTGGCTGGCTGAGAAGGTTAGTGCAGCAGAGAGCTTCTAGCTGCAGGCAGTGAGAATCTCGTCATCCCGAGAGATTCGCCTCCTGTGGCGTTTTGCCTGCTCTGGGTGGATAAGAGCTAAGCCTCAGCTGTCAGCGTGGCTCTACAGCCAGGGATGGCTGCCACTGGCTTCAAAGAGAGTGAGAGAGACATCAAGGGGCAGCATGCGGGGGCTTTGTGCAAATCTCAATTACATGTCACTATCACACCCTCCTCACCCCTTTGCATGTGGGACGCTTGGTGCAAACAGCAAAGCCAGCAGCCTCACTTCAGCAGAGCTCGACAAGGCTGGACTCTCGTGGTCTAGAGGTGGTTTACGTTTAATGCGTTGAGATGTTTCACAAAGTACTGAAGCCGAGAGAGGACGTGCAATATCACTATTTTTTTAAATTGTCTCCTTGAGATAACGGAATCATTTTATCGCAATCTCGAGAAAATGAAACTTAACCTTTGCTCTGGGCATCAGGCTCACTTAGATTAGACTGTACAGCTGAAGCCTTGCTAACCGTCCTCTTAAATGACGGACACTAACGTTATTATTTTCTAAACTAAGGCATAAACATATTTCAGCCTGCGTCAGCCCTTGATTGAACAAAAATGTGACGCGCTGATCAATACAGTTCTGCTCTTCTGCCATTTCAAACAGGACGTGGTTTCAATAAGCTAAACTACGAAAGCCGAGAGAGAACATGCAATATCGGTACTTTTTTAAATTGTCTCCTTGAGATAGCAGACTAATTTTATCGAGATCTCAAGAAAACAATTTAAAAAAATAACGATATTGCACATCCTCTCTCGGCTTCCGTACTAAACATTAAACGTTAGATACAATTATTTCATAATTTCGAGAAAAAAAGATCTTTTGTTTTATCGAGATGTTGATAAAATTATTCTGTTATCTTAAGAAAACAACGTTCGTTTTCTCGTGATTTCGATAAAATTAGTCCGTTATCTCGAGGAAACAATTTAAAAAAATAATAATATTGCACGTTTTCTCTCGGCTTCTGTAACAACAGCCTAATATGTGGGCCACTTAATGGATTTTGCGAAATTATGCAAATAAACTGGGAAGAGATGAGGATTCATGAGACATTGCAGAATCTCCAGGTTTTTTTTTCAGGTTTATTGTGTAGTTCACACTGCAGCTCATTTTTAAATTTTTTCCACAGAAGCTGACCCAATACGTTCATGATGGCTTATGGGTAGTTAGTCCAGTTGACTTAGTCTAGTTGACGCCAAAGTCAAATGAACATGGACGGTCCACTGCAGGATTATACCATTGGCGAATGTAAGATTTCTTTGGGCAGAGGGAGTGAAACCTGTTGGAATTCTATGAAGGGTGTGGGCTTGGTGCAGAATCGAAAACAGCAGGACTCAATGAAAAGTACCGTATATACTCACATATAAGCCAGGTCTTGAAACTTGAAAAATCGACCATAAAATCAGTCTCCGACTTGTATGCCCGTTCAAAAATGTGACCCTTAATGTTTTTTTTTTAACATCTTCTGCCTCCTCCAATCTCATATCAGTTTCTCTGACGCATCAAATTTTGTTGCAGCAGCGCAGTTACCAATTTCTTCTGCCACTTCAGCGACATTTAATTTAAAACCAGCTTCATATTTTCTTCTGGAGAGAGAGGTTAGGAGCACACGCTGATACAGCATACGCACTGTCGCACCCACATAGAAAAAAAAGGCCATGTGCTCCATGGTCACTTCATCTCACAGGTTGGGGTTAGCATATTGTAATCTCTTGGACCAATAGCGTGAGTTCTCCGCATTCGACTTAGATAGATAGATAGATAGATAGATAGATAGATAGATAGATAGATAGATAGATAGATAGATAGATAGATAGATAGGAAAGGCACTATATAATAGATAGATAGATAGATAGATAGATAGATAGATAGATAGATAGATAGATAGATAGGAAAGGCACTATATAATAGATAGATAGATAGATAGATAGATAGATAGATAGATAGATAGATAGATAGATAGATAGATAGATAGATAGTGTAATATAGGCACTATATTGTGCCCGACCTGGAACAGACTTGACACGGGAGGCACGTATAAAATGAAAAGACATTTATTGTTCTTCAGCTGGAGGGCACAACTTCCCCGTAATCCCTCCAGCCACAACACAGTCCCAAGCACAAATAAACCACAAAAGCACTATCCTCTCTTCCACCACCACTCCTCCACAAGCTTAGTCCTCCTCCTCCCGACTCTGGCCGCCCAGTGGTGGTTGCTGACTCCCTTTTATCAGGCACCCCGAAGTGCTCCAGGTGGTTGATTGCTGACATTCGGCTGCAAACCAGTGCCCAAAAGGGGCGAGCCACTCCTGTTGCAGCACCCCCTGGCGGTGCCTGTTGGACCCCACAGAGCTACACCAAACTCCAACCCCCATGAAGCCCTGGGGGAGTCCGAGGCACCACTGCAACCCATCTACCGTTCTGGTGGAGATACTGGGCTTCCCACCCTTGTCCCCCTGACAGTTGTGGTGAAGGGGTGGCCATCTGTCACAACAGATACTTTATTAATCCCCAAGGGGAAATTCCCATACTCCAGCAGCAGCATACTGATATAAAACAATATTAAATTAAAGAGTGATAACAATGCAGGTATAACAGACAATAACTTTGTATAATGTTAACGTTTTCCGGGTGGAATTGAAGAGTCGCATAGTGTGGGGTCTCCTCAGTCTGTCAGTGGAGCAGGATGGTGACAGCAGTCTGTCGCTGAAGCTGCTCCTCTGTCTGGAGATGATCCTGTTCAGTGGATGCCGTGGATTCTCCATGATTGACAGGAGCCTGCTCAGCACCCAATACCAGAAATGATACTGTAAAATCAAGTCCCGACTTATCCGTGGGAGAACTCATCCGTGAGTGTATACGGTATATGAAAGGGCAGGAAGGTTTAAAGGTGGAAGAAGGAGTGTGACCAACAAAGCTTAATCTGGTTGATCCACATTGGCATGGCGAATGCCTTCTTCCGAAAAGTCTAACGGATTATATTGTCCACTGTTGCTGCACATTAGGATATCAGCTATGGATCTGCACACACCATAGTGCATGATGGCTTGTGGTGCAGTAAAGTTTGCGCAAAATGGCTACCCAAACAGCTTACTGGTCTGCACAAGCCAATGTCCTTCAGTTAATTTCAGCAGGTTTCTCTCCCTATGCCCTAAGAAATTTCACTATGCCACCCCCCAACCATCTGTCGTTCTCACCATCCCTTTACCTCCTCACTCGTGAACAAGGCCTCGAGGTCCTTAAACTTCTCCAACCAGAGGCAGTAACTCATCTCCCACTTGGAGAGGATGGTCCACCTTTTTCCTATTGAAGACCATAGCCTCAGTTTTGGAAGTGCTGATTCTCATCCCTGATGCTTCATACTCGGTTGTAAACCATCCCAAACGTGTACTGGAGTTCACAACGAGGAAAGACAACGTTTAAATATTCCCAATGAGGAAGTGGGTGGGCTCTCATGTTGTGTATCTTTGAGTGGACCTTCTAGTGCTCTTGTTGTCAAAATCAGGAAGAAACTGTTACGCATGTGTGCTTGGTGATCACCTTCCAAGCTCAGACAAAGTAGACAATGCCATCCCGGGACAAGAGGGGGCACTGTTGCTAACGATGCTGTCTCTTTTGCCTCAGTCCAGATCCTAGAGCTTCCCAAGATTTGCCCAGAAGAAGAAGCTACCATAAAAATGGACACGACCCAAAGAATGGGGTCAGAATACGACGCAGCATCGCCAAGCACAGAGCTCCCAACAAGATATCAAGAAGCTGTCACTGATGAATTTTCAGTTGTGCCAGCAGCACTAATCTTGCTTTCATTTTACGGGCTGATTAAAATGGGTGATCCAATTTGGTGCCCCAACATTTCTGTTTTGTTATGTGGGTCTCTATCTCAGTCACACAGCTTATTCTCGTATTTTGCATTTACTGTGAAAGGTGATTGGGTTGTAGTTGCTCAATCGACAATAAGAATGAAAGGCACTATATAACTGCGGTGGGCTGGCACCCTGCCTGGGGTTTGCTTCCTGCCTTGTGCCCTGTATCGGCTGGGATTGGCTCCATCAGACCCCCGTGACCCTATAGTTAGGATACAGCGGGATGGATAATGGATGGATGGATGGCACTATATAACAGGAGAATTCCTTATCTGATTATTCTAAAATGCCGTCAGGTTATATTTACGTAGATCACAGAGTGGTGGCCTGATGCCACGGACTGTCTTGGCAGAAGATTCCAAGTAAGAGGGGTCTGCATTTGAAATTAATGGCAGGCATCATCAGCTGAAGCAGGAACTCTGTCCTCCATTATAATTTTTAATAAAAGTTACTGGGCCTTAACTAAGAAAAAAAAAACGAAGTAAAAACTGTCAAGTATCTGAATGAGGTCACGGGTGGAAGGTCAAAATCTCTAAATTTCACTTAATCCACCGTCAATAGAACTGCTAATCCCAGACACAGAGCGGCTAGCGGTTTATTACACATTATTTAGGACGCGCCGCTGTTTAAGGCCTGCTTTCCTGGAGGCTTATGATCGGCAAAACTAGCAGGTATTGATTGTTTCTGGTGGTGGGTTTCGTCTCTTTGCCTTTATTTCTTATTTTTTTACAGTCAAGTGTCTAGGTATTGATTTCCTCCTCTTTGAAATGATGCGAGCGGATGTATAATCACCCAGGAAGCAAGCCTCTCAGGTCTATTTAGGATGTTCTGTTCTTCTGTTAATCAAAAATTCACTTTAGGCAACAAACTTTAAAATTTCACAAATACATTATATATGAACAGGAGCCAAACTTGTTGCAAAGAGTGAACTATTTCCCCATCGAGTCTCACCGGGAGTAGCTGTTCGATAGATGGATGATTGGAATTTTTTACCGTGTATGATATGCAGAATGGGCAGTATGGTGAGTCATTAGCACCCCTGGCTCATAAAGTTATGAAATTGGAATTCTAAGTCCCAAAACATTCTTCCAAAATCGTTTGGGGATGTACCGCCAAACCCCAGGTAGACAAAAGTGCAATCACAAAACGTGTTATAAAAACAAAAACAAATATTTTTCACAAAATGTTCTGTCATACAGTGAGAGCACAAAAGACATAAAGGATTTGCCTGAAACACTCGGCAATCCAAGAGAACAAGTCCCAAAACAAAAAACCAAGAACAGTCGAAACACAGAGAAATGTCAAAAAAAAATCCATGAGATCACAAAAGTGCAAAGCAAAGGCACAGAACTCACTAACACTACAAAGGGCATTTAATATGAACCACCAGGAACTGTGGGAGACCCTCCAGATTTATAAGGTGGAGAGCAATTCAAGGAAGTGATTGGCAGGTGGCCCCACCTCTCGGGGGACCACCCACAAAACACATGGAATATGACTCAGGCACCTCACATACACTACCGGTCAAAAGTTTTAGAACACTTCAGTTTTTCCAGTTTTTCTTCAAGTTTAATCAGCAGAAATGCAACGAATGACTTAAAATAGTGAAAAGGCACTACAACCGACAACAGGGTTGAGGGCAGGTGATGACTAAAGTCAGAGGGTGATAATCAGCTGTAGACGTTGACAAAACTCACCCTTAATTTATAGGTAGGCCGTCCTTGCTAGGACGAATGTTGAATCCCTGCATGTGCGTGAATAGCGTCAACAATGCCAAGAATGGCATCAACATCTGGCGAGAGAGCAAAGTGAATAAGCAAAGCAAAATATTCAGTGAATGATGTTTTATGTTGTCACACACGTGCGAGAAGGAGGCAGCTAAAGGGCCTGAGTAAGTGTAATGAAACATCTGACCAGGGGGTAGCGGAGTGCGCTGACTGTTTTTCTCAGTTCCCTACAGACCTTTCCCGGGAAATCCTGCAAGGCTCCGGCGCCTCAGAAGACATCGCTTCCAAAGCCGGCCCCTTTGCTGACGTCACCTCCGAAGCCAGCCCCTTTGCTGACATCGCCTCCAAAGCCGGCCCCTTTGCTGACGTCACCTACGAAGCCGGCCCCTTTGCTGACGTTGCTTACAAAGCCGGCCTCTTGGCTGACGTCACTTCTGGTTCCGGCCATTTTGATGACATCAGTTCCTGTCCAGGCCTTTAAAGCCTCCATCTTGGGCTACTATAGCCAGTTCTAGTTTGGACTCTGTGAAATGAACTTGAGATTTATGATACAACAAACCCTTTTGCAGCTGGGAAAAACAATATATGGGTGGCTGCCCCAAACCTTTATGATGTCTTTGGCGTATTATTATTACAATGTATATTTTATTATTTTAAATTGGACTGTGACTTGTCAGACTCCAGTTTTGGTGCAGGCGATCTGGACATCGGGAACTGAAGCGTATTAAATTCTCCCTTAGCGCAACACAGGGTTGTAATCCGTCACAGAGCCCACTTCTGCATACCCACGTAGGGCCAGTTTAGAACTGCTAATTAAACAGACAAGCATGTCTTTGGGGACGCGAGCAGAAAGCCCATCCAGAGCCAGGGCTGGCATATAAACTCCACACACACAATGACTGGGGGGCACTGGACCTGTGGGCAGCAGCGCTGACCACCCCAACTTTACTTTTAAAGAGCAGATATTGTATTATTTGTCCTGTTTTTTTGGATGTTTGTGCTGCTGCCTGCATATACACTTCCCTTTGGGATCAATAAAGTTTATCCCATCTAACCTAATCTAAATTTATTTTGCTAAAAACTTTAAAAAAGCAAAATATACTTGATGCCATGTAGGACAATGCAGTTATGGTGAGCAACTTGCAGGGCCGTGCGGTCAGGGGAGGCAGGTGAGACAGAGCTAACATAAAATAAATGTGTCCACTGGTCCGCGCTATAAATTTGTTTTCAGTATGATTCCAATAATTTTAATGATTTTTATAGTCAAGATCACTGAATTTGCACATTTCCTGTTCAAATAGAGAACAGAAACGTGAGGTGCGGCAGCAACGAGCCTCACCTCACCTTGGACTGCGCTCTCCCTCACACACAGGGCTGATGTGTGCGATTGGCAAGTGCCTGCTCGCTGTCTCTCTGTATGTCGCCAATAAAAGGTTTGCAGACATGTCTATTATACACCCTGACTTTCCACAGTCTGGCTAATATCTTTAATGAATGTCTGAGACATATTTAGTCTTGCTGATCGCATTGAAAAAGCACAAGGTGAGGCAGACAGTACCGTGCCGCCCTGAAGGAGACACATCTGAGCCCAACAGGTGCTCGTTGCTGCTGTTCTTCTCCACAAAGGCACCAAGAAGTCAGTGATATCAGAAAGTCAAGGGCACTGCAGTGGTCTATTTTTTATTTATTTTTTGTTCCGACTGACTGTCAAAATGGAAGATAAAGATTTTAAAAACTAAAGGAAAATAAGGAGGGACTTTTACCAGAAAGAGAGATTTTTGTGGAGAAGGATAGGCGCATGGACTTCATTTACAAATAAAGGTAAGATCATAAATGGTTTTCAATTTTATAAAAAATGGGATCAGACTAAGAAAAAAAAACATCCAATATTTAAAAACTACATTTTGTCCTTAGGGGGTGGCACGGTGGCGCAGTGGGTAGCGCTGCTGCCTCGCAGTAAGGAGACCTGAGTTCGTGTCCCGAGTTTGCATGTTGTCTGCGTGGGCTTCCTCCCACAATCCAAAGCCTTGCAGGTTATGTGCATTGGCGATCCTAAATTGTCCTTGGTGTGTGTGCCCTGCGGTGGGTTGGCGCCCTGCCCGGGGTTTGTTTCCTGCCTTTTGCACTGTGTTGGGTGGGATTGGATCCAGCGGATCCCCCTGACCCTGTAGTTAAGATATACTGTGGGTTGGATAATGGATGGATGGAATTTGTCCTTAAATAAAATATTCTTTTGTTTTTCTTGTCATCCTTTTGTGGAACAGCCTCTATTAAAATTGATTAAAGCTCAGGATTGAATGATTTTAAAAACAAGTGAATATTTCAATTAAGGTCAAATTGAAATCCGTTTTCTGTACATCACTTTATGCTTTCATTTATATTGCAGCCCACCGCAGGGCACACATACCCACTAGGGACAATTTCGAATCGCCAATGCACCTAACCTGCATGTCTTTGGACTGTGGGGGGAAACCCATGCAGACACGGGGAGAACATGCAAACTCTACACAGGGAGGACCCGGGAAGCGAACCCGGGTCTCCTAACTGCGAGGCATGAATGAGTGTGAATTGTGGAATTTCACAATTCAAATTTAGAACACATGGAGGGTGAGGAGCAAATGCGCTCTCTCTCGCCGCTATAAATGTAACGTTCTTTCTTAGCCCAATATGAACCTCACCTATGTGTGTGTGTAAAGAATGTTGATGAGATATGAAACATCACCAGTAGTCAGTGTGCCAACTGAACAGTGAATAAACGACTCTTTGGTGTTCATATATTTGTAAATCTGACTCTGAAGGAGTCACCAGCCATGAACCTCACTGCACGTCACTGGCAACTTAGGTTGTCAAGATACTCCACATGAGGAATCAAGAGAGTGACATTGTCCTCTTAATTGGATCTGCTTGTATAGCCAAGTTACTTTTTAGTGACCTGAACGGGATGGCAGGGTTGGCCGGGCCTTGCTCACGATGACAGAATTTGAATGACTTCCTTCAAGAATGACTATGAAACAAATGCCAATGAACATCCTCAGCGTCTTGACGTTACCCACCCATTAATTCCTCCTCCTTTTTCCCCCCAGCAGTTCTCCCTTCCAGGCAGCGAAGCGGCGTTCTGCCACTGGCTCACGGAGCCGGACTTGTCTCAATACGCTAGGCAAGCTTTTTGATGTTCCAACGGATTTATTCTCCTTATGACAACCATCTGCTCCTTGCTTCCTTCTCACTGTACTTTCCATATTTTTTGGTTGCTTTTCAGCTCCAATTAGTGACAACAATCTGTCTGCCTTGGAGACGGCCAAGAAAATGACCACTGTTTTCACAAAGATTAAGGAGGAAATCAGGAACCGGTTGTGTTCTCCTTACACACGCCTCTTATAAACATGGAGCTTTTGGCCCACACAATTAAAAAGCAACAAGGCAGACAAAACAGTTCTTGAATGTCGGCTGCTGAACTTGAACTGGCTGGAAAAAAATCAATATGCCATTAATAAGTCTAATAGAGAACAATGCTGTCTTATGCTGTGATCGCTGATGTGGTCCGCACTGCTGCCTCATAGCCCATGGAGACTGCATTCAGATCCCAGACTGTTCACTACCTGTGTGGAATCTGCATGTTCTCCCAGGGCTACTGTCGTCCAGCAGCACAGTTGTCTTCTATTTCCTGAGGACATGTGTTAGATGAATTATTAACTCTGAATTGCCACAGTAGGAGCAGGTGTACCCTGCAATAGGCTGCCATCCCATCTGGTATTGTTTCTGGATACATTTGTGCAAGAGCCCCTCAAAGTGCAACCCTGTGGTGGATGAGAGTGTTTAGAAAAAGGACAAATGCATACACTAGGGCGGAGTGGTGGCTCTGAGGCTAAGGATCTGCGTTGGTATCCCGAAGGTTGCCAGTTCGAATCCCTGTCACTGATCCTACTCTGCTGGGCCCTTGAGCAAGGCCCATAACCTTGTGTTCAGGACATGTGAGGAAACCAGAATGCCCAGAGGGGAAAAAAAAACACACAAACACAGGAAGAACATGAAAACTCAACACAGCAACTGAGCAGGTAATTGAACCCGTGAGTGTCTGCCATCTTCCCAGTCATATAATAACTAATTCACTTTTTTTTAACCATTCACAAATAATCAAACTTGCCTAAACCAATAACAGGTTACAGAGTCACCAGCCGGAAGGGCACAAACCAACCCTGGCCTGTGACCCTTCAGAGGGGATCCAATCTTATACATCCAGGTTTACTTCCTGGAGACATGTGCTCTTCAAATCCAACAGGTAGTAGCAGCTCTCTAGTGGCTCTCCCATTTACACTCTCTCAGGGATTCATGGAGGGTCTCGTGGAGGTTACGGAGGAGGGTTTCCTCCTGTTAGGAAGGTTCTGCCTAAACTGGAAGGGCTTCCTGGATGTGATGTGGAGGTGCCGGACGTACCCCCTTGTCCTGTATAAAGGAAGCCACTCCTACTCACTTTGGTTGGGTCAGAGTCAGGTGGAGGAGGACAAAGCTCACTGAGGAGGAGTGAAGGAGAGGGAAGAGACAGACGTTTGCTGTTAATTATGCTTGTGCAACCTTTAGAAGTATTGCTAAAGGTATTTGTGCAAAATAAATCATTTGTTTGAACCTGGGACTTGTGTAGTTATGGTTATGTTTGGGGTGCTGCATTGCCCCCCCTACTGGTCAATATATACAGTATATTGTGACATGTGAGTCACTGCCTTGCACCCTAAAGACGAGGTTGAGTCTAAGGATTTCAGGAAAATCAGCTTTATTCAACTTGAAACAGGAACAGCAATGTTATGTATTACAGCAGGAGCAACCACTCTACTACATACAAATACAGCAAGCGGGCAGTGCCAGGGCCAGGTCAGTGGTCAGAGTGTTCTCCGCATCACCTATCGGATGACAGACTCGTCGCTCGAGGAGGCAGTGAGCCTCTGTGGCGCTGCGAACCTGCAGTTGCCTCGGCGATTCACAAGCAGCCCTCGACAGATGTGTCAATCACGTTTCGGTGTGCCACCCCATTGGGGAGGGTCTTAAAAATTCTCACTATACATATATATATATATATATATATATATATATATATATATATATATATATATATATATATATATACTGCGGTGGGCTGGCGCCCTACCCAGGGTATATTTCCTGCCTTGCGCCCTGTGTTGGCTGGGATTGGCTCCAGCAGACCCCCGTGACCCTGTAATTAGGATATAGCGGGTTGGATAATGGATGGATGGATGGATGGATATATATATATATATATATATATATATATATATACTAGGGGGCTTTGCCCCCTGCTAGCTTTGTGAGTCCACCCCTCCCCCCATCCCGGTGGCACGCCACGTGCCAGCCACTTCACGTCTCTGCCGTTCACGTTGTGAATAGGGGGCTGAACGCACGCTTTCGAGATGTGGACGGATTACCTGCTTGCTTACTGTTCCTTCTGCCGTAGTGCGTGTTCTGCTTCTCGCGCAGTGCGTCGATCATTTCAAAGCCTGTACAGCAGCTGTCCTCGCTTACCCAATCATCCCCAGGGCATGCTAAATGCCTGCCACTTCACATCTCTGCCGCTCACGTTGTAATGGGGCTGAACGCACGCTTTGGAGATGTGGCCTGATTACCTGTTACTTACTGCTGCTCCTGCTTTGCTGCGTGTTCTGCTACTCACGCTGCGCGTCGATCATTTCAAAGCCTGTACAGCAGCTGTCCTCGCTTCACTCGCTAACCCAAAACCCCAGGGTGCGCTAAGCACCTGCCACTTCACGTCTCTGCCGCTCACGTTGTGAAGGGGGGAGCTGAAAGCATGCTTTGGAGATGCGGTTGGATCAGCTGCTCTCTTTCTGCTTGCTGCTGCCGAGCTGCATGTTCATTTAAAACCCTGTCCTTTGGTCTCACTGCTTTGTCTTGCGGGATGTTAAAGTGTCTCTCGTGGGATGTCCCGGCTGATTATTACTTTCCTTATTTTCTGAATTTACACACAGATTATTCTTGTTCTCTTGTGCATCCTTTTTTTCCTTCTTTTCTCTCCATCTCTTTCGTGTTTCTTTCTTCTTCGCTTAGTCATTCACGTGCCATCTAGAACGTATAACATTTTTAAGACCTGGGAGTACATGAAGTGTGTCTGCCAAAAGCATTCCAACAACTGCGAGGTTAGATGTCTGTCATCTTGTTTTAAATTGTTTGCAAGTAGGGCATGACGTGCTTCCTAAGGCTGTAATGTCTAGTCTCGTGTGACGTCAAGGTGTCTCTCTGAGATGATCACATCTCGACCCAAGATTTTTTTATATAACAGATAGTGTAGAAAGAAGAGACTTGAGGCATGGCAAGGTTTGGGGCAGCCACCCGTTTAATCCGAGTCCAAAACAGAACTGCCTGCCAGAGCAAAGGAAGGAGGCTTTATAGGACGGAGGGCAGAAGTGATGTCGTCCTCTGTGCCGGAACCGGAAGTGATGTGTCACGCTTCGAGGTGTCGGCTCCTGGTGGGATTTCCTGGGAAAGACCTGTAGAGAACTCAGAAAGAGCGTTAGCATATAGGGCAGATGTATCATCAGTCCTCTCTAAGCCCTTCAGCTGCCTCCCATGCACACGTGTGTGACAATAGATATATTGTGATAGACCTAGGAAAGTCCCCGACCGGGATGACTTTTGAGGAGAGGACCGGGGGTAGTGGACACATCACCAGCAGTACCTCCCCCGGGACAAGAGAGGGCAGCCCCCCTGGTTTACATCGGGGCCCATGGGACTGGAGCTTAGAAGCTCAACCCTGCGTGGGCTTGTCGCCACCACCAGAGGACGCCTGTAGACCGGAACCGTGGTCTACAGCACTTCCGCCACACCCGCAAGTACTGCCAGAAGAGGAGCCAGATTCCCATGCAGAAATTCCACCACATCCTTGAGCACTTCCGGGTGAGGTATAAAAGAGGCCGCCTCACTCCAGCAAAGGGGCTGGAGTCAAGAGGAAGAAGACAAAGCTTGTGGGAGAGGAATAGAGGCGGTCGGAGTAAAGAAGAAAGGACGGAGATTTATTGGGGTTTGTGCATTGTGCTGTGCCAAAGAACAATAAACGTGTGTGTTCTGGACATTGTTGGTCTGTGTGTCTGTCTGTAGCCGGGCTAATCTTTTACAATATATATATATTTTTTTTTTTTCTTCATTTTTTTGCCTGCATCTCCAATTGAGCACTCTAAGTTGTCAAGTTTTGTAATGGCTGGTTGCTGAGTACAAGGGCTCTAATGGTCCCGTTCAATGCACCTCTGATTGCAAGAAGAGTAACATCCATATCAGCACTCCTCACCCCCGGGAGCTCTAGCCTGACTTAAAACGCACTTCATCAGTGCAACCAAAGATGGATTGTTCAGGTCTAATAATGTGCCAATTTTTAAGATACATGTCCAGATACAGAGGATCTAAAAGACGCCATCAGGTCACATACTGAACAATAGGCGGCAATTGAAATTTCTGAAGCCTTTTTATATCAAAGTAATCTGAAAGCACTTTACACAGAAACGTGTAAGTGGAGAAAAAAAAAAACAGTAAAAGATGTATGATTGAAACAATAAAAGCATCTATTAACACGTTCCTCAGCTTAATGGAATATAAGAAAACCAACAATTAAAATATGGCCAGTGGTGCAGCAGGTCACTGTCTTAGTCTTGAGATGCTTGCAGTTTGCCAGGTGTCCATATCTCTCCATAGACTTCCATCCATTCATTATCCAACCTGCAATATTCTAACTACAGGGTCACGGGGGTCTGTTGGAGCTAATCCCAGGGCACAAGGCAGGAAACAATCCCCAGGCAGGGTGCCAGCCCACCACAGGGCACGCACACCAAGGTCAATTTAGAATTGCCAATCCACCTAACCTGCATGTCTTTGGATGGTGGGAGGAAACCCATGTAGACACGGGGAGAACATGCAAACTCCATACAGGGAGGACCCGGGAAGTGAACCCGGGTCTCCTAACTGCGAGGCAGCAGCGCTACCCACTGTGCCACTTCTCCATAGACTTTCTGCATGTAATTTGATTTTCTTCTTACATCCCAGTGTCAAGCAGGTCAGGTTAACTGGTGAGTCTGAATTGGCTCCAAGTGGGACTTAAAGATGGCTCCTGACTTGTACTCGATTCTGTTGCCACCCATCATGACCTTGAAATGAGTTGACTGTGTTCAGTAATGAATGAATGAATGGAACATTGGCTTCACAAGCTCTTATGTGCGGAGGTGGCAGTCACAAAATGTTTCTCAGATCACAATTTGCATTGTGCCAAATTTTCAGTTCAGGAAGCAGGAACTACAAGCTGAGTCTTGACGATAAGACATTAAAGAATGCTGGGATTGCTAATGCAGGTCACTCTTGCTTGCTGCTGAACCGTACATCTGTTACAGACCTTGTCTTTGTGGTCAGGACGTGAGGCACCTTAAAGAAGAGCCCACACTTCACTTATACTGTACAAGATGCCACAACTGTCAGGTTTTAAGGTTACGAGATTGCTGATCACACACAAGGACGCAAGCCATTCCTTTTATTATTTCATTTGTGATGAAGTTCTTGGCTCCTTTTCCTTCTCGACATCCCTCTTTTTCCTTCCCGTCGTTGTAGCCCTACATCTGATAGACTCGCCATTTAGTGCTAAGCAAATCAGCCAAGTTTCAATCCATGGACAGTTTTGAGAAACTGACTCTAAAGTTGCCGGCAATTGGAACACTCCGCTGAAGGGTTTGTGGGAGTTTTAATGGCTTCCTTTGGGTTGAAAAACTCGGAATACTGCTCATTAAAGCCTCATTTACAGTGTTGTGTTCACCTGTGTTCTTTTCTGTAGATGTGTGAAGCATGAAATCCACACCACACTGGTAAAATCAATTCTCTTTATGCCTCTAATGCACATCACTATGGAAGAGCACAGAATGTTTTATATAATTGTGACACGTTATATATTTTCCACTGTCACATATGTGCATCAGAGGGTCACCTTCCAGGCTCTTTAGAGGTAGCACTACCACCCCAGGACACCAGGAGGCGCTGTCACTAACAATATTGTTTTTTTTTCTCCACTCTCAGTTCTGGGAGCCATTGAGGGCAACGGACTCCGCCCCTATGGTCCGAGGACTTTAACACTGAGATGTTCCAGGAAGGTGTCATCATATTTGGGAAAGAGCATCTACCTGCATCCAGCAGGGGGCGCTAGTTCCCTTGTTGGAATAAGTTCATTTGTAATTGCGGCATGTTACATAACCCGAAACTATATAGATACAGTATACAGTGGTACCTCTGGTCACGACCGTAATTCGTTCCAAAACCGATTTGGTTGTGACCTGAATGTAATTTCTCCATAAGATTGTACGTAAATACAGTAATCCCTCCTTGATCGTGGGGGTTGCGTTCCAGACCCCCCCGCGATAGGTGAAAATCCGCGAAGTAGAAACCATATGTTTCTATGGTTATTTTTATATATTTTAAGCCCTTATAAACTCTCCCACACTGTTTATAAATTTTCCCAGCAGAGTTATACAGCATAATCCCTTTGTATTCTCTTAGATATTAGGTAAGATTCATTGAAATTATGTATATAAACACACTGTTTATATATAGTAAAACCTAAATATTATTTTAAAGATATTACGTGTCTCCGATATCACATATGTTACAGCCATTACGACAGACAGGCCACCAACAATAAATACATACAATTAAAGAAAAATAGCATACAGTAAATGTGTGTACAGTGACACTAAACGTACGTACATGTACTAAGTACTGTAAGTAGAAAATTAATTATGGTTACTCACCAACAATGACACGATGACTTGTCCGATAACAATGAGTTTAATTTTACTGCACAACAAAGGAGAGCGTTACAGCCCTTAAAGGAGCCACTTCAGGCGAGTGTGTAGCACCGCTGTTGTTCTTCTGGCAGTCTTCAATCCAAATCCCTAAAGCAGATTCCATCCAGACTACTGCCTTAATATATCCACTTACAACTCGTTTTGCACCCTGGTTAAAAGGACACTGCGGCCGTAGATCTTATATTCCTTTCCTACTTTTTAAATAAAAAGAATCGTAGCCTTCAACAAATCCAAAACGTTTACCTTTTCGGCAGTCGTTAACATCTTCCGTTTGCGCTTGGGCACGGCCCCTGAAGCAGTAGCAGATCGTTTTGGAGCCATAATGAAGGGCTTGACTATGCACAAAGATAAACACAAAAGAGCACAACTCTTTACACAGCGAAACACGTTGATGCTGAATGAGCGAGACGAGACTTCCTGGTTAACACTGCATTCAGCACGCAGGAACTTAACTGCGTGCTCTGATTGGTTAGCTTCTCAGTCAGGAGAACTTAACTGCGTGCTCTGATTGGTTAGCTTCTCAGTCATCCGCCAATAGCGTCCCTTGTATGAAATCAACTGGGCAAACCAACTGAGGAAGCATGTACAGGAAGTAAAAAGACACATTGTCCACAGAACCCGCGAAGCAGCGAAAAATCCACATTATATATTTAGTTATGCTTTCATATAAAATCTGCGATAGAGCGAAACCGCAAAAGTCAAAGCGCGATATAGCGAGGGATTACTGTACAATTAATCCGTTCCAGACCGTACGAACTGTATGGATTTTTTTTGACGATTTTTAAGCACAAAAATAGTTAATTATACCATAGAATGCACAGCGTAATAGTAAACTAAATGTAAAAACATTGAATAACACTGAGAAAACCTTGAACAACAGAGAAAACTAACATTGCAAGAGTTCGTGCTACACCCTTAAACACTTTTTTAAGAGTTTTAAACATAGGGAGGGTGGTGCAGTGGGTAGCGCTGTTGCTTCGCAGTAAGGACACCTTGGTTCACTTCCCAAGTCCTCCCTGTGTGGAGTCTGATTGTTCTCCCCGTGTCTGCGTGGGTTTCCTCCCACAGTCCAAAAAACATGCAGGTTAGGTGCGTTGGCGATCCTAAATTGTCCCTGCTTGGTGTGTGTGTGTCCTGCGGTGGGTTGGCGCCCTGACTGGGGTTTGTTTCCTGCCTTACGCACTGAGATTGGCTCTAGCAGACTCCCGTGACCCTGTAGTTAGGATATAGCAGGTTGGATAAACATCGGGAAAAAAATGAAAGTTTGAAAAATCCTTAATTTATACAAAAACTAACCATAAACACCCAAGAAAACTAACCTTGCATGAGTCGCTTACGCTATCCCCTGCAAGTTGCTTCTCGTTCCACCACACTAGAAACAGTTTTTTCACCTCCTCCAGCACTTCAGGCCTCTGCTTGGTTAGCATTGTAACTCCTTTTGCAACATCAGCTGCTTTAATGGCCTTCTTCTGCTTTAGAATAGTTGAAATCATAGATTTCGACTTCTTGTACTCGACGGCAAGATCGGTAACACAGACGCCATGCTCATACTTTTCAATGATTTCTTTCTTTAATTGGATTTCAGTTTTCTTCGAGCCTTTCTTCTCACCAACACTACCACTCTTCACTTGCCTAGAGGCCATAGTTAATTGCAAAATGAATGCAAAAGCACATGAAATAGAGCACAAAGAGTTCACAGCAAATGCACGCACGTCTGACCGAGAACGATGTACAGGGAGAGACTGAACACGTGCGGAAATCATCGGCGCGCACAAACTGGAAGGGAATCTGGCCACCAGTGTTTTTGTTCGCCCCCAGAGCGTGTGGTCATGCACAGATGCGAAAGTCTGACAAACTTTTTTGATCGTAACCCGATTTGTAAGTGTTCGGAAACGTTTATGACCAGAGGTGTACTGTAATATTAAAAGGCGAGGTAAGAAATAAGTTAGCTTTATTTAATGACGATTTATGCGGCATAACAGATGAGGAAGCCATGTATACATTCTGCCATTTTTGTCGCTGCGTTGGAAGGATTTTCAGGATCAGATGACGTTATCTCCCATCCATCCGTCGTCTTCAAAGGTGTGCTGGGCAATGTTCCAAGGCTTTATACTCTTTCTCCATGTGCAGGCCCCCCACTTAGGTAAATCATGGCATTCCAAGCAGGGCAAAGAGAGGATCCAATGCCATGCGGACTCTGACACACAGAGATAGTACACGTCGCCCATTTCGCAGTTGTCCTTAACTTGTTTTGTCTTAAGATGCTTGCCTAGCAGTTCTAAATGATGAGCCCCTGGCTTTGTACATGTGAGAAAAAAAGAAAAGCAGATTTAAAATATTTGCACAGAGCACAGTGACTTAATATTAAACTTATATTCTGATTAGCAAAATACCCGCGTATCGCTAGTTATGAAAAAGGAAAGGAAACATTTTAAAGATAACGTAACGTGATTGTCAATGTAATTGTCGAAGGCTTATTTTAGTAATGAGAGTGAATTTGATGATTGTAAAGAGTTTCATTTATGATTGTAAATGTCGTGTATGAGAAATGAACATTTTTTAGGACCTCAGGCTGTAAAATGACCAGGCTGTCTGCTGAGCTCACTCTTGAGCATGTTGGCCAAGTGAGAAGCAATATTGTGTCAAGTCGATGGTGACCTTTTGTCGAGTCTGGCCCTCTGACTTATTTATTGTCATAGCGAAGCAGACCCTTACTGGAAACTGCAGGCGTTTGAATTGGAATGGGAGGTCAGAGGGTATGAGAGGGATGCGAGGAATAAATCCAGTGCCCCCTGAGCCAGTGCCAGTGAAGACAGTTGCCACAATGAGGTTTGATCTGAAGCCTAGTGGCATTACAAAGTTTTGGTGGTTGTAAGTTTCGTAGTAACATAATTGGTAGTAACAAAAGGAGAGATTGCAGAGGCCTTCCCGGAGGATTAAGAGTGTGAAGAAACTAAACGAAAAGGCAGGCATCACCAGCAGGAAGACGTGAAGCAAGTCAAACAATAACAGGCTTGAGGTGGTGGAGTAAAGAAGAAGAGAGCAGAGAGCACGACGAACAGCTGAGGAAAGTAAGGAAGCGAGTGAGGAGGCACATGAGCGCGGGATGTCGTTAATGTATTTAGGCAGGGAGCCAACCACGTGGTAGGGGCGCGGACAGGAAGGGGGACCAGGGGTGGTCCTTGTGCGTCTCTGCCGTGAAATAAATCATCTGTTAACAGAAATAAGGAATGAAACCGCCAAAATGAAAGATCAGTTCCGAAAGTTCCTTACGGTGTGGTATAGCGGGTCCGTGACTTTCAATAAAAAGCCCGGGTTTTAAATTCATGTAGCCATGCTGATCTCCGTGGGCGCAATTACATGACTGCGGGGAGTTAATGAGGTAGCGGGAGTGAGTCGCACCTACACGTGTGGGTGCAGTCATTCTTGATTGCCTCATTGGCTTCCTGTGGCGTGTAATTAAGGCGTTGCGCCCACAGAGACACATGAGGGTATATATATACGGGTTAACACCAGAAAAAGGGGGAAGATGAATAGAGAGATCGATTGAGGGGGAGAAATGGAAAAATGGAGAGAAAAGAGGTTAATTGACAGGAAAGAGCAGTCCGAGAAGGATGATCTGGCCACCTAGGAAGAGGAGACAGAACGAGCTGGGGCTCCGCGAAGGAGCATTTGTCGGTTGCACTCGAGGGGCTAGCTTGCCCCACTGAAAGTTTGAAAGAGCGGGGTGAGCAATGCAGGTGTCCTTCCAAGGAGTGACTACGGGTGCACGAAGGATGAAGGGAGGAGAGCCGACCTCGTCGGTGTGGCAGTGACATCCGTAAGGGGGCCAGGATGGAAGTTGGCTGAAGGAGCTCGTGGCTGTTGGGTCACCACCGGCTGAGAAAGCAATGGGTGAGCCGGGGAGAAAGAGAGATGGAGGTGGGCCGGAGAGGAGAGTGATGAGAGAAACTGCATTAACTTCTGCATTTTATTTTAACCTCGGATTTTAAAGGATTTATTTGATTTTAATCTCCACTGGTTTTGTGGAATATTTATTGGAACTTTGGACACTGCACTTTGTTTTGTTTTGATTATTGATTTATTAAAAGCACTTAGCACTTTTTGGATATATCTCCTGGCTTCATGTTTGAGAATTGTCCTCACTTGTCAGCTCATCTCGGTGACATTACCGACGGTGTCGGGTACAATGGCTCCCGTAAAGACTGATGGGAGCGTGGAGCGGACCCGCGTTGTCATATATGGCATAATGGGAAGAACCGCCAGAAAAGAAGACATTATTTTCGAAAGTTTGCTGTGGGGCACAGCACGAAATGAAACATACATAACGTTTGTAAGTACAGTATAAAGGATGAGCATGAGAAATTTGGGCTTCCTACGTATATTGGAAGGCGCAGAAATAGTGAGGAGGGCTTTCCCCTATCCATATATACAGTTTAGGAGGTACACCCGTTTGCCCCCCTTGGGTGTTGCAATAGGAAATGAAACATACTTAACTTTTGTAAGTACACTGCAAGGAATAAGCATGTGAAATTTCAGCTTCCCACCTATGTGGTGTCTGCACCCCTGGAATGCCTGGAAGCTGGAAGGACTGGGAGAGGACCAATACCTCCCCCGGGACACGAGAGGGCAACTGCCCTGGTTTGTAGGTGGGCCACACATTTGGACCTGGAAAGCTCCACCCGGTTGGGGCATGTGGCCACCACCAGGGTCTGCCCAGATGTTCCCAGAGTCATGGATGGCAGCACTTCCGGAACAAAAGGGAGTGCTGCTAGGCCAGGAGGCAAATACACCTGATGGAGGAGCCAGAGTTGGGAGGGAGCGAGATGAAGCTTACGAGAGAGGAGTGCAGGCGGCAAGAAAATAAAAAGAGAAAAGGGAGGACTGTGAGTGACTGGCGCACTGTAATCTTAGAGGACAATAAAACGTATTTTGGACATAAGATATCTTGGTGTCTGTCCCCGTCGAGTCCGGTTCTCACAATGGAAAATGGGAGAATTAGTGATGAGTCAGTGAGGGGTTTGCCTTTAATATGTAGAGATCACACTACCTAACCTAATCGTGCTCCAGAGAATCTTTACCTTTTTTTTTTATGGCTCTACAGCCTACCCATTGCTTTTTGTTCAGGTTTGTGTCAACTTTCAGTGCTTCTAGATCTGCTAGTCAACTGTAAGTGTCGTTAGATAGATAGATAGATAGATAGATAGATAGATAGATAGATAGATAGATAGATAGATAGATAGATAGATAGATAGATAGATAGATAGATAGATAGATAGATAGATAGATAGATAGATAGTTTATTAATCCCAAGGGGAAATTCCCATACTCCAGTAGCAGCATACTGATAAAGAACAATATTAAATTAAAGAGTGATAACAATGCAGGTATAAGACAATAACTTTGTATAATATTAACGTTTACTCCCCCGAGTGGAATTAAAGAGTCGCATAGTGTGGGGTCTCCTCAGTCTGTCAGTGGAGCAGAATGGTGACAGCAGTCTGTCTCTGAAGCTGCTCCTCTGTCTGGAGATGATCCTGTTCAGTGGATGCAGTGGATTCTCCATGACTGACAGGAGTCTGCTCAGCGCCCGTCGCTCTGCCACGGATGTCAAACTGTCCAGCTCCGTGCCTACAATAGAGCCTGCCTTCCTCACCAGTGTGTCCAGGTGTGAGGCGTCCCTCTTCTTTGTGTTGCCTCCCCAGCACACCACCACGTAGAAGAGGGCGCTCGCCACAACCGTCTGGTAGACCATCTGCAGAATCTTATTGTAGATGTTGAAAGATGCCAGCCTTCTAAGGAAGTATAGTCGGCTCTGTCTTCTCTTACACAGGGCATCAGTGTTGGCAGTCCAGTCCAGTTTATCATCCAGCTGCATTCCCAGGTATTTATAAGTCTGTACCCTCTTCACACAGTCACCTCTGATGATCACGGGATCCATGAGAGGCCTGGGCCTCCTAAAATCCACCACCAGCTCCTTGGTTTTGCTGGTGTTCAGGTGTAAGTGGGTTGAGACGCACCATTTAACAAAGTCCTTGATTAGGTTCCTATACTCCTCCTCCTGGTCATTCCTGATGGAGCCCACGATAGCGGTGGCGTCAGCGAACATTTGCACGTGGCAGGACTCCGAGTTATATTGGAAGTCCGATGTATGTTGGCTGAACAGGACAGGAGAAAGTCCAGTCCCCTGCGGCGCTCCTGTTTATTGGGAATTGGAAGTGCTAAGGAACTACAACAGCTCACCCACGATGTGGAAACTTATATACTGAGGCCACCGAGTGCAGACCCCTGTAAAAATCACCTGTCCTATGTGGCATCACTCAAACTGCCTCTTTGGAGCACTTTATATAATAAGTAACTATCAAACATAGAGTATTTAGTTATTTGTTTTTGTTACTTTTAAAAGGAATGTTACCCAACACTGGTGCCACAGCATGCTGTCCAATGGCTCAGTCCAATGTCTGATGAAGACAAGTTTATTTGTTACGTCAGTCAAAATGAGCATCAGACTCTAATCAAAGCTTTGGTTAATCTGTTCTCTAGTTAACGGTATTTTCATCTTTAGTTCATGGTGGCATATGCCTCCCTAACGTCTGGCTGTTCCTCACAATACAAGCAGTCCCCGGGTTACATACGAGATAGGGACTGTAGGTTTGTACTTAAGTTTAATTTGTATGTAAGTCCAAACTGATACATTATTTTAATAAATGCTATTGTTGACCGACTGTAACCAAGTGCTCTGCCAATGAATGATGGAGTGTCACCTCTCTCTGACCTTTTTTATTATTTCTATTTTATTTTCAATGATGATGTTTTTTCTCTTCTTTACTGTATAACCAGCACTTGCATCAGATTTGTGTTTCAGAGACATTCTTGAAGGGTGAAGACAAAAGGTTAAGTTGAGCTCTTCTGCACAGCACTGTACATGCGATCACAGCAGGAAGGCACCCGTCGTCAACACGTCTGATGTACTGATGAGACACAACTTCCTGCTATGTGTGTAACGGTACAAGCAGGCTTGCTATTGAGAATGAATGGGGGCGGCGATGGGGGGTTCATCACTCACCCACCACACAGTCACCTCCACTACAATATGCTGCCTGCAGCGTCCACCCACCGAGAACGAACATGGTGTGGCCAAAGGCGGGTAGTGAATCGCCCAACCCCAATTAAACAGGCAGCCATTCGAGGCACACTACGATGCTACCCCCCCCACCGCCCGATTCACCCTCAATGGCCTCTGTTCTGCCACAACCGGGTCACCACTTGCAGCATCACCAGCTGCCCACCGAGAACGAACAGGGCAGCCGTTCTAGGATTCTAGAATCACTGCAAGACTGCGTGGTGGGCGGGCAGTGAAATGCCCCCCTTCGCCCCATCCAGCCTCCACCCAGTCAGGAGCAGTAGCTGCGGTGGCGTGGTAGGCGGGCAGCGAACTGCCCCATCAAGCCTCGGTCCTGCACACGAGCGATAGCTGTGGCCGCGGCGACTATGGGCCCCGGGTCACGACTTACTGCCCACTAAGAATGAATGGGTGCGGCTCCCACCGCCCCATTCATCAACCGGAGCCACCTGAAGGACACTACACAGTGTGAGCAGTGAAATCGTCCCCTCAAGCCACTGCTTGCAGGCTGAAGATGACGGAGCAGCAATTACTGAGGAGCCTGCGTCGCGTCCCCCTGACGGATGAAGGAGCAGCTGCTGCCCCGTTGGTATGTCGGATGCCTGTAACTTGGGGACTACCCGTATACAGGAGCTGATGTGCCATCAAAAGATCATGAAGTCAGTTAAGGGTGATTTTGCAGACACAATTAAATCAGAAGATAGGAAAAGCACCCCCAGTTTTCATCACCTCCCCAGAGAATCCCCCACCGTAGGACAGTTTCAATAACAAGGATTGTTGTGATGACTCTACTGGGAGTCATCCACGGGATAATTACCTCAATGAATATGCCAAGAGCAGACAAAAGATCTCCAAGGTCTTTCTTAGCTGAATTTAGCATGTAAGCCATCCGCAAGGACAGAGGCATCAGACCACTAAGAGACAAAGAAATTGGACGAGAGCAAACAGACAAGATTGATCCATCACTCATCTGCTTGAGGCCTCGTTTTGGAGACGTCTTTGGAGATGGAGGTAGATATGAAAAGACGGACACCGCACTAAATATTCTGACAGGTGCCTGGTGAGCACCCTATTTTGGAGCAACGTGGCTACCAATGGCTTAGTAATTCAAGCGGGGGGCAGCCAATGAAAAGTGACCATATGTCAGTCAGAGGGATGACAACAAAATGGACTGTCTTCATGAAGAGAGGCGTTCTGCTTTATTGTGAGTGACACAGCAGAAGACTGCATTTATCAAAATGTAGGAACGAGAGAGTGGAGACAATGTAGCATGCTGAATGGTGTAATATATAAAAAAACATGAAGGAGATGGCAACAGTTTAGAGACCAGCCTGTATCCCGTTTAATGCTGGCAAACGAAAAGAAAATTAATGTCAGAGAAAATGAGTTAATGATCGCAGATATTCTTGTCTGGTGATGCTTTTTCTCTCAGGGGTTCTCCTCAACAATTCTAGGAGCGTCGTGCTATTTAGTATCTGGTCCAGGAAAGAACGCCAGCATCTGGTGGCTTCATTTTTTAAAGCAGCCTGCAGGGCAGAAGAGGCAGACTTTCCGGGCTGCAGACGTAAGGAAAGCAGCTGTTATTGATGGCTCATCCCCAGATGCTGCGGCGTGACTCCTTACCTTAACAGTGTTAAATCGATGCTACCTACTCACATGTGTGCAATAACAGATATACAGTAGACCCCCGTGAAGACATGGTTCAGAGTTCGTGGACTCAGTCGTTCGCGGATTTTTCCTTAGAACCTAACTATTAAATGTTAGCGGAAAGTGCAAATATCCTCTGCAATTTTTTATGGCTTTTTTCGTGGCAATACTGTGCTATAAAGAGAACAGGAAACAACCGCTAAAGGAAACACAGTTTGGGATCGTGAAAGTAGCCAATCCAAGAGCATTATTCATTTCTCCTTGCTGCTGATTGACTGCTGCCCTGTGACGCATCTCCAGCTTAGTGTCCTCGTGTTTTCCATTTTGTTATTCTTAAACGCAGAAGATGTCGTTGAATCGCCCTGCACCTCCTAAGGCTTCTGGCACTGAGGCTAAGCGCCAGAAGAAGTTTAAAACACTCCAGGAGAAGGTTGGACTACTGGATTTGCTCTGGGAACTAAAAAGTTATGCTGCAGTAGTGCGCCACTATGGCATTAATGAATGCACCGTACGTTACATAAAGAAGAACGAAGCAGCAATCCGGAGTACCTTATCTGTAAGTTTCTGTGATAGCGTCAAAAAGGTAAAGACCGTATGGAATAAAAATATCGTCAGAAGGGAATCTGCCTTGGAATTGTAGATCACCGACTGCAGGAAGAAGAACATCCCCTTGGATGGTAACATCATCCGTGAGAAAGCACGGAAATTGTACCAGCAGTTTACTCCAGGAGACAATGTAGAAGATACCGAAGAACCGCAACCAGGACCATCAACAGTACCGGAGCCTGAAGATTTTCAAGCCAGTAAGGGATGGTTGGATCATTTTCATAATCATCAATATCATCCATCATTGGTGAGTACCCATACATTTTACTGTATTTTAATTAAATTAAATTATCGTGTATTTACTCTACTTAAAACAAAGAAAACGACAGCGCATACCAAAGAAAACACGCTTCCATGAATTACAGTACAGTACGTATAGCATTAACATCGGTATTTAACATTCTAGCACCGAGGAAGACATAGCAGTACAGTACTGTACAGTATACGGGTTTACCTTTACATTCTGTTTTTAGGTAATGTATTAAGGTAATTTTTTAGGTAATATATGAATGTATTAAGCTGAGTTTGCAATAAAATTAAAATGCTTTGGGGGCATACTGTATTTAGGGTTTAAACTATAAAAATAGGCATTTAAAAGACGTTTTTTAACCACATCCAAAAGTCGTGGTTTTTCACAATTCGCGGGTGCTCTAGGAACGTAACCCCCGCGAATTTTGGGGGTATACTGTATGTATATAGCCCCGGCCAGGATGCCCAGGAGGACCGGAGGAGGGCTTGTACCTCCTCCAGACTGCGAGGGGGCGACCGCCCTGGTTATGTTGGGGGCCATGGGTAAAGGGCTTGGAAGCCCAGCCCTGTAGGGACCCGTGGCCACTGCCAGGCGACGCCCCGGCGCCTGAACAACCCTGGAGCCCAGCACTTCCGCCACACCAGGAAGTGCTGAGGGGAAGAAGACAGGGACACCCGGAGGGCTTCCGGGTGCGCAGCCGGCACTTCCGCCACACTGGGGCGTGTCTGCGGAGGAGTGCCAGGGAGCAGCTGGAGCCCATCCGGGTTCCTATTTAAGGGGCCACCTCCCTTCATTCAGGAGCGGAAGTCGGGTGGAAGAGAGACGAAGCTGGAGAGAGGACTGGAGGCGGCCAGAGAGGCATTTTGACTGTGTGGCCTAGACTTTGGGGGAACGGTGCAAGAGGCACTGGGACGTGCACTGAACTTTAAAAATATAATTATACTTGTAAATAAACGTGTGTTGGGTGAGATTACGATGTCCGTCTGTCTGTGTCTGGGCCAGCGTTCACAATATATATATATATGTATATTCAGGGTGGTGCATGAAAAACCAAACCATCTCCGACTCCAATGTTGATGTACGTTTCTTAGCCCATACATGAAACAAAAGAAATGCTATATAAAAATCCAATTGCAATTGTTTGAAGGATACACGTACAATAAAATACACGTTTTTCCTTGTCGTTGTCCTTCAGTTCTTGTACACAAGTCATTCTGTATGGCTTCATTTGTAGTGAGTGCAACACACGTTGACAAGACCTGCGTGAAACATTTGCTTGTGCCAATTTACGTGTCGATTTCCTAGGGCTTCTGGCCATACGTTCCTGAATATCTGCTACGACTGCAGGTGTATGAATGGACGGAGCCCGATTCGTTTTGCAGTTTGCAGCTGGCCCAATCTTACATCACTTCTTCACCAACTCGTGAATACTGCTCTTTGCTGGTAGGTTTATTCCAAGAAACTTCTGTATGAAAATGTCCCGCGTTTTCTTAAAAGAACCAATAGACACATATGCCTCCATTATTCCAGTCCTCTGATGCAGAGAATATAACTTCTGGATCTCTTTCACGCACATCTGTACCCACTGGCTCACAGCTTCAGTTGGGGCTGCTGACCCCGTCGTGACAATAGGGCTCTGTGATTGCGACGGCACCCGCCTGTATAATAGCTCGCGCCAGCCGGTCAGAGACGGTTCAGTTTTTCATGCACCAGCCTTTATATTGAGACAGCTTAAGGGCTAATTACTCAGCAAACAAGGGGTCGGCACTGGGTACTAATGCCTTCTCTTTTTCTTCCTCTGCCAACTGGAAGACTGCTGACCCTGCCATCGCTGAAGTCACTTCCGGTGTCTGGCCTCCCTGACCTGCACCTTCCTGTCCTTTCCCGCTCTCTCTCTCTCTCTATATATATATATATATATATTGTCACACATACGTGCGATTAGGAGACAACTAAAGGGCCTGAATAAAAGTAATTCCATCACCTGACCAGGGGACGACGAAGTGCACTGATTCTCTCTCTCAATTCCTTACAGATCATTCTCGTGAAATCCCGCCCGGTTCCGGTGGCAGCCAATCACGTCACATCTGCTCAGGCTCTGCCAACGACGCCACTTCCGGTTCTGGCCCTGATGACATCACTTCCTCTACTTGTATTTAAAGGTCGCCATTTTAAGGCAGCAAGTGTCAGTTCTGTTTTGGACTCAGTCGTGTTAACATGTCTGTTCTTTTTGATCAAATTTGCAGCTGGGAAATATTATACAGGTGGCTCCCCCAAACCTTTCCAATGACTCTTTGCTGTTCTTGTGACAATATACATATATACTACAGTGGGTACGGAAAGTATTCAGACCCCCGTCAATTTTTCACTCTTTGTTATATTGCAGCCATTTGCTAAAATCATTTAAATTAATTTTTTTCCTCATTAATGTACACACAGCACCCCATATTGACAGACAAAAAAGAATTTTTTAAATTGTTGCAGATTTATTAAAAAAGAAAAACTGAAATATCACATGGTCCTAAAGTATTCAGACCCTTTGCTCAGTATTTAGTAGAAGCCCCCTTTTGAGCTAATACAGCCATGAGTCTTCTTGGGAAATATGCAACAAGTTTTTCACACCTGGATTTGGGGATCCTCTGCCATTCCTCCTTGCAGATCCTCTCCAGTTCTGTCAGGTTGGATGGTAAACGTTGGTAGACAGCCATTTGTAGGTCTCTCCAGAGATGCTCAATTGGGTTTAAGTCAGGGCTCTGACTGGGCCATTCAAGAACAGTCACAGAGTTGTTATATATATATATATATATATATTGTGATATTTGGCCGGCTTATCATCCCGGCCAATAGCCCCAGGCCGCCAGATGGAGCCCTCCCTGCAGTATGGAGGTGCCCCGAAGACCAGCAAGGAATCATGGACAATGAAGTTTTTATCCTCAGCCCTGCTGGATACCTCAGGGGCTGCAAGAGGGAGCTGCAGGGAGGACCAAAGACTTATTTGTGCCCTATGACCTGGAAGTTCGTCGAGGGAAGAGTGACGGGCTTCCAGGGTGAAGAAAAGAACTTTTACCTGACCCGGAAGTGATTGAGGATCACATGGACTGGGGATTGGGAACACTTCCGGGTCAGGGAATATAAAAGGACTGTGGGAGCTCCCAGACGGCGAGCTGAGCTGGGTGGTAGGAGGGCAACGCGTCTGGGAGTGGAGGATTGCTTATTGTTAGTGATTTGTGATTTATGAGTATAGTGGTGGAGAGTGTGCTTTGTGCACTGTGGCGAATTAATAAAGTCAACTGTTGGACTTTTACCTGGTGTTTGGAGTCGTGGACAGGGGTTCAAGGGAGCGAGAGTGCCCCCTATCTACCACAATATATATATTTATATATGTGTATATATATATATATATATATATATATATACAGTATATAAATATATATATATATATATATATATATATATATATATATGTGATGGATGGCGCCATTTATCCCGCCAATACCCCAAGCGCCAGGTGGAGCCCTCCTTGCAGCATGGAGGTCCCCAGAAGACCAGCAGGGCATCATGGACATTGGAGTTTTATGCAAAGCCCTGCTGGATGCCGTGGGGCCACAGGAGGGAGCTGCAGGGAGGACCGAGGGCTTCTTCGTGCCCTGTGACCCGGAGGTTCGTCACAGGAAGAGCGACGGACTTCCGGGTTGAAGAAAGGGACTATTTACCCTGACCCGGAAGGAAAAAGGACTTGTGGACTGGGGATTGGGAACACTTCCGGGTCAGGAGATATAAAAGGACTGTGGGAGCTCCCAGACGGCGAGCTGAGCTGGGTGGAAGGGTGGCAACGCGTCTGGGAGCTGGAGGATTGTTTATTATTGTATTATTGTGAGTTTAATGAGAATTGTGGTGGAGAGTGTGCTTTGTGCACTGTGGCAAGAAAATAAAGTCAACTTGAGGACTTTTACCTGGTGTCTGGAGTCGTGGACAGGGGTTCAAGGGAGCGAGAGTGCCCCCAATCGTTCACAATATATATATATATATATATATATAGATGCAGTGGTACCTTGGTTTGCAAGCATAATTTGTTCCGGAAACGTACTTGTAATCCAAAGCACTCGTACATCAAAGCAAATTTCCCCATAAGAAATAATGTAAACTCAGATGATTTGTTCCACAACTCAAAAATATTCATATAAAAATGATTAATACAAAATATAAAGTAAAAATACGTAAAACAAATTAACCTGCACTTTACCTTAGAAAAGAATCGTGGCTGATGTGAGGGAGACGAGAGGAGGAGGAGGAGGGTTAGGGTTATCATGTAGGGCGACTTTCACTCTAACTAAAGCAATCCCTGCTGTCTGTTGGCTCACTGGAATCTTTTTCTTTTTTGGCGACTTTTAACGAGAAACTAATCCAATGACATCTGCTTTTGCCTCCTTTTGAGGATTTCGTAGAAATGTGACTTTGCATTGTTAAACAGATTCATCGCTCACACACAAAATAAAAAAATGCTTTATGTGCACACACACATGTGGTCACTGTGCTCTAGTAAACAGTATCCGCTCGAACGGATGTTGACTGTATGAGTTAGGCACGCCGACTGAGACCGAGCATGGGAGACGATTACCCACAATCCCACAGCGAGAGAGAAGAACCGTCGGCTCAGCTGTGATCACGTGACACGTGACGCAGGTAAAGCGCATACGCACTACTTGTATTGCAAGAGCTCACTCGTTTATCAAGTTAAAATGGCTCTTGTTCAGAAAGCAGACGCCACTTGGTTGTTTCACAATAACTAAGATTAGGTATATAAGTAGGTTTCACATTTCTGTTATCATCCATCCATCCATCCATCCATTATCCAGCCCGCTATATCCTAACACTGGGTCACGAGGGTCTACTGGAGCCAATCCCAGCCAACACAGGGTGCAAGGCATGGCACCAGCCCACCACAGTTCTGTTATCATTTTAGCCCTAAAATAGTGACTTGACATCACGCACCTATTTTATTGACCTTAAGGTTAGTGTTAGGGCGAGGGGAAGGCCGTCTCAAGTGGCCTCCGCTTTCTGAACAAGACCCGTTAAAATTTATTACAAATTTCAGCTCATCTTGCAAAACACTCGCAGACCAAGTTACTCGCAATCCAAGGTTTTACTGTCTGCATATACAGTGGCAGGCAAAAGTGTGGGCCCTCTTGATTAAAATGTCTGTTGCTGTTGTAAGAGTTGAATTTGAATTCTGGGATGCGTCTGAGTCTCATATCCTTCAGAGCTTGTGCTTAAAAGCTGATGCTGTAATTTTATTATTCACTATGATAAATGCATTTCTTGTTATTTTATATAGCCTCTTAAGAGAAAAATGTGACATTTAATGGCATAATCATTTTTCTATATTTCTGCTTAGTACTAAGTTACCTGTTTTTGAACCCAGCTGAATCATAAACAAGTTAAATCTTCTTCCTCTTTAAAAACAGGATGAACTCACATGTCTCCTAAAATAAGAATAAAAAGAATACATTTAAAATGTCACGTACATCCTAAGCTAACGGGACTATCAATCAAATTGTGGTCATTTAAGGTATCAGCGTTGTCATGTCCCGTTAGCAGTTAGGCGTAACCAATCATGTTAAAAGTTTTCTGATTATGTAATGAATTCCTTTTTAGGAGTAGTGACCTAATCAATGGATTGTATAAAAAGAGCACAGAGGGCACTTTTTACTTTGCAGAAACACTAATATGACAAGTTTTTGCCTCTTTAGAGATTTAGATAAAGCATAATGATCGGCGCTTTCTCCTGCCTGTGTTTGATTACTTAAATCGGGGCATTCCAGTGTGTGTGTGGGGGGTCTGTCAGTCATTTTCCAACCCGCTATATCCTAACTACAGGGTCACAGGGGTCTACTGTAGCTAATCCGTGCCAGGACAGGGCACAAGGCAGGAAACAAACAGGCAGGGCACACACCCACACACACTAGGGACAATTTAGAATCGGTAATGCACCTAACCTGCATGTCTTTGGACTGTGGGAGGACAAGGGGAGAACATGCAAACTCCACACAGGGAGGACCCGGGAAGCGAACCTAACTGCCAGGGAGCAGCGCTACCCACTGCGCCACCATTCCACCCTCCAGTTGGGGGGTGTCTGCTTCCAATTCTTTTCTCCTTCTAAAAGGAGGATTTTGAAATCTGCCCTAAACTTAACCGGTAGCCAGTGTAACGACTCTAGAACTGGGGTTATGTGTTCGTATTTTCTTGTTCTTGTAATAATTCTTGCGGCAGCATTTTGGATTAACTGGACGCTGTATAAAGAACAGTTTGAACATCCAGTGAACACCGCACTGCCTTAGTCAATCCTACTGGAAATAAATGTATGAATTCATTTCTCAGAATCCTGTTTATTTAGAATACGCCTTAATTTCCCAACATTTTTCAGATGGAAGAAACATGATTTAGACAACTATGAGTCAAAAATAACTCCTAGATTGTGGGCTGATTCAGTAAAATAAATGGTGATTCCAACTGAGTTAAATGATGACAGAATACTGTTGTGATCAGAGTTATCCCCTCCAATAATTAACATCTCTGTTTTATTGCTGTTTAAAGACAAGTCGTTCTCATCCATCCACTCCTTTAATTCACTAAGACAACTAATTAAAGACAACATCAGAGAAACTTCATTTGATCTAAAAGAAAGATATAACTGGGTGGCATCTGCGTACGAGTGAAAATTAACATTATGTTTCCTAATGAGAGATCCCAGTGGAAGCATGTAAAGTATATATATTGATATATGCCTTATGAGCGGTAATAACTCAGTTAATAAAGTAGATGGATTCCGATATGTCAGTCATTTTCCAACCCGCTATATCCTAACACAGGGTCACAGGGGTCTGCTGGAGCCAATCCCAGCCAACACAGGGCTCAAGGCAGGAACAAATCCTTGGGCAGGACGCCAGCCCACCGCAGGGTATGTTAGTTTGTTGTAAAAAAAACTTCATTATTGCAGGTGGATACAGCATAGGAGGAATATGAATATGTTTTGTAACAATCCTGGGTGGAAGGTGTGTGCTTCTGTTTTGCAGATATGGTGAATCTCAAGGAGTCTGCCTTCAATGCAGGTGCCATGTGTGGACACCGGCATCTCCTTCCATGCTGGTCCACATACTCTCATTGACCTTGTTCTCTGCCTAGACATTCTCGTCGCTGGCTCTGCTTCTCACCTCAGCTACAACACCATCGGCCTTACTTCTTCTAACTCTGTGTGACCATCCATGCCAGCATCTTTAAGGAGGCTTGCCAATGTCCATGTAACCAGGCTATTGGACTTCACCAGCAAAGAAGCACCTCCAAAGCGCTTACAGATAAGTGCTCTCTATCCATGGCCCTTCTTTCACATTTTGCACCAACTTATTTCATGACCACTTGTTCGCCCCAATGAATTTGCCACCCTTTTTATAATCTATAGTTTATTTTCTAAAGATAATGCTTTATGTTTTTGTGACATACTGGCCAAATTATATTTCTTACTTTCTAAACATATTACAATAACCATGCGCTCACATACAATCATTTTGTGCTCTGTAGTACTCTAGTGGACTGGTATTTCAATTTGCACATGCATTAGAGCAAGTTTTCTGTAGACTTTGTTTAAAAGAAGCTTCACTCTCAAAGGATTAATTAACGGAGGTATTACTGTATATATAAATGTGCCAATAAAGTGATTTGTCCAGAAGCAGTGGGGAAATTTGCATTAAACCTGGCATATAGAACAGGTGGTAAGTGGGTAAGGGAGGAATGATTAGTCAGTGCTATGAGTCTATGTATTGGTCCTGTGGTTATTATTATTAGTCTTATTGCTGGCGATAGAAGTATCTCTAAATAATCATACAGAGTCACACAGGTGGCACAAAGAACCGAGTGTTGTACAACTACTCCTTGAGGAACACAATGATGCACACAAGATGTTGAACTAACATACCATGCACGTCCCACTGGAGACTATACTGGTGACATGACCACCTCGAGCATTCCTCTGACCACCACCTGAAGACATCCTTATGAGTTAGCAGCTGTGGGCATCGTCGCATCAGAAAACGTCATCTGGCACACCTGATTATAGCAATTCATTGGATGGAGGCCCCCTCTTCTTCATTTATAGTGTCATCGACCCGGCCTTGACGCCCCCTTTGGCACTGTACCTGGGGGAGCAGCCATGAGATGCACACTACGTCCCCTTGAATGCGTGGTGGCAATCCTCCTGGGTCACATTCATCGACATAATGGCTCATCCCTGTTGGGCTCCATGCCCACCTCCGCGTGGAGCTGCACGGCTTAATGAGTCCCTGTGGGCAGGAATGCAGCCACACCCGGAAGTGCAGTCTAATTAGGTTATCACCTGAAGCACTTCCGGGTGGGCTATAAGAAGAGCCTGTAGCCACTACTCGAAGCGCGCCAGAGTCGGCAGGAGGAGGATGAAGAGGAAGATGAAGAGGAAGATGAAGAAGAAGAAGGAGAAGGAGAAGAAGAGTGTGTTTTGGGTGTTTTTAGTTTGGTGTGGTTTTGGGGACTGTGTAGAGCCGTGGGGCACCGGCATGGGACCCAGCTGTCTGCCACAATAATCATCCAGCCTGTTTGCTCAGCTATCTGCTGATGTTGGCAATTGTTTGTTGCACTGTAAGTGAATGTTCATTTCACAAATAAACTGTGAAACTTTCAGTGTACACCAGAAGAGTGGCATTTTGTTCCAGTCTGGGGGTGTTTGCAGTAATTCTGCATGTGTCTGCCTGTTATTTAGTGTTTAAATAGAGATCTCTAGTGAAGAAACAACTCCTGTGACACGGAGACATTTGTTGAACTGTTCTGATCGTAAGATTCCCACTTCGTCTATCATGATGACAGTATTAGTGATTGCATCAGAGACAGAAAAGAATCCTGAAGCTTTGTGATACTTGGAGAGTGCATATCCTCAACTAGTGATGGACGATTTGTGAATTATTCTTTCTTTTTGAACGACGCTTTTCATTGAATGATAATAAATCATGAGCATGAACAAATTGCTTCAGTGGAACTCGTAGGGGGACTAGAGCTAAAGCAGATGCATGTCCTGCGTGACATCGTCGTCATCATCTTCTGTTTTGCTGCCACTGCCCGCTAGTGGATGTGTAAGGCGCATGAGGAAGAGCTCATTTGATTTGTGAACAAGTCACTACCCTACAATCATTCTGACGATTCTCGCTCATTTGATTTGTGAACAAATCATTGCGAGATGCATGGTACTCAGTTCCTTGTGATTCTGTAATGTAACATCTTATTTTAATTATGCATTATGTATTATCATTTTAATTTTATAATAAAATATATATTTGCCAGTAACGGCGCCCTGCACGAATACACTTGACTTGAGCGTTCCTAGTTTTCCTCCTCTTTCTCTGTACGTTGACCATTCGTTTGCTCAGAGGCTGATGCTCTTGCTGCTTCCTGAGCAGCTCTTCTTTTCTCCACCCTAGCGGCTCGCTTCATCTCTTCTTTCGTCGGGAATCTCTTAGTGTTAAAACTGATTAAGTCAGTGTTTGTGTTGCAATTACTTAGTACGCTTTCTTTAATTTTTCACTTAAGCTGACACTTAAGTCTTCAATCTGCCTCAAGAATGAGTTAAGATATGAAGAGTTAGGGGAAGTGGTGGTGAAGGTGGTAGGGTTAGGGCTAGTGTTAGGGTTAGGGTAGGGATGAGAACGGCGCCCGTACACATGTGCCGCACTGCTGCGAGCTGATTCTACAATAAAATAAAATAAAAATAAAAAGAGGAATAACCTTGGAGGTCAATCATCACCCTGAAAGTGGATAGTAGACGTCACGTAGTATATGTGTACCAAATTTCAGGTCAATCGGTCAAACGGTTTGCGAACTACGGGTGATTTAAAATCCTGGACAGACAAATGGACAGCCAGGGTAGCGTATTATATACAAAGATGTTTAATCAATCATACATTTATAAATAAGGAATTAAATACAAATTAACAAGCAATAATAAGCAATAATATCAATTGTATATTTATGTACATATGTAAATAGAAATTAAACTAATCAATCAATCAATCAATCAACATTTTTTTATATAGCACATATTCATACAAAAAAATGTAGCTCAAAGTGCTTTACAAAATGAATAGAGAAATAGAAGACACAATAAAAGATAAACATAAGTCAACATTAATTAACATAGAATTAGTAAGGTCCGATGGCCAGGGTGGACAGAAAAAACAAAAAAAACTCCAAAGGTTGGAGAAAAAAATAAAATCTGTGGGGGTTCCAGACCAAGAGACCCCCCAGTCCCCTCTGGGCAATCTACCTAACATAAGTCAAACAGTCCTCTTTGTATTTAGGGTTTTCATGGAAGGACCTGATGATGATGGTCACGTAGACTTCTGGCTTTCAGTCCATCAATGTTGGTGCATCATGATGCTTTGAGTAGGTGGTGGCGCAGGCCGCCACCACAAAGAAACCGGAAAAGAAACAGAAGAGAGAGTAGGGGTCAGTATGGATTTTGGAGCCACTATGAATAGTTATTATGAAGAATTGAACATACAGAGCATCAGGATTAAGTTAAAGTGAAGTTAGGAGAAGGCCATGTTAAAGTCATGTGTTTTCAGCAGTGTTTTAAAGTGCTCTACTGTATTTGCCTGGCGAATTCCTATTGGCAGGCTATTCCAGATTGTACAAATGTACAAATTTCATTATATATTTATGATGCGATGGTGCGAACACCCCTGAACAACAGTTGTGGACACTTGGGGGTGCTGTTGCTCCATGAAACTCAACACAGAGATGCTCTGGACACAAATTAAAAGACTTTTAATTCTTTCTTCTGCAAAAATAGTGCCTTCCAAGCACCACATCCACAATAAACACAATATCAATAATTCTCTCCTCCACTCCTCCCAGCAAGCTCTGTCACACTCCCTCCCAACTCCGGCTCACCAGCTGGGTCTCCACCAGTTCATTATATAGTCCTTGACCAGGAAGTGCTTCTGTCCTTTCGTCCATGTGGCTCGTTAGCATTACCGGGTCAGATGGAGAGCTGCATTTCTCTTCGGCCCGGCAGTACTTCTGTCCTTCTGTCCCCATGACTTGGGAGTACTTCCGGGCTATATGGGAAGCAGAAATCCCAGTTTCTCCCTGCAGCGTCACCTGGCGGCACCCACGGTACCCAGCAGGGCTTTGAAGCCGAACTCCATATCCCATAGTGCCCTGTGGGAATCCAGGGCACTATTATGCTACAGAGAAGTCTCAATCTAGCGTCCTGGGTGTGTTCCGGCTGTCCATCACACAGTATAAACTATCTCTAAAAATGAATCAAAAGAATCGATTCACTTAAATGGGTAGTCCAAAAGAATCTGTTCAGTACATTGAATTGAAATGCCCGTCACTATTCTGAACCTCTTCGGCAGAATTCAAGAAATAGCGGTTGGTAGGTAGGGGCTTTAGTGGGTGGATTTCTATGTAGTGAGATTTCCCTGTGGAGAAAACACAGTAGGGCGGCACGGTGGCGCAGTGGTTCACTTCCCAGGTGCTCTCTGCGTGGAGTTTCCATGTTCTCCCTGTGTCTGTGTGGAATTCCTCCCACCATCCAAAGACATGCAGGTTCGGTGCATTGGCCATCCTAAATTGTCCCTAGTGTGTGTGTGTGTGTGTGTGCCCTGCGGTGGGTTGGTGCCCTGCCTGGGATTTGTTCCTGCCTTGTGCCCTGTGCTGGTTGGGATTGACTCCAGCAGACCCCTGTGACCCTGTGTTAGAATATAGCAGGTTGGACACTGACTGACTTTCTCTGAGATAATTTCAACTCACGTGAGAGATCATTTCAGGTCCCGTGCCAAGGGATTTTGACTTCACTAAGATATTACCGCATTTTCATTTTAGCAATAATTATTCATTGGGTGGCACGGTGGCACAGGGATAGCGCTGCTGCCACACAATAAGGACACCTGGGTTTGCTTCCCGGGTCCTCCCTGCGTGGAGTTTGCATGTTCTCCCCATGTCTGCGTGGGTTTCCTCCCACAGTCCAAAGACATGCAGGTTAGATGTGTGCTTGGTGTGTAGGTGTGTGTGTGCCCTGTGGTGGGCTGGTGCCCTTCCCAGGGATTTGTTCCTGTCTTGCGCCCTGTGCTGGGTGGGACTGACTCCAGCAGACCCCACATGACCCTGTGTTAGGATATAGCGGGTTGGACATGACTGACTGAAAACACAATACCAAACATGACTGGGTGCTGTGGCGTCTTTGTGTGGAAAATAGCTAGCACATCACATTTTTAACAATGCACTATCCATCCGTCTTAACGTATGGTGACAATAGGCACTGTCTGGGGGCCCCAGGAGCATAGAGACCCACAATGTTTCTGATGCCCATGTATGTTTCTGCTTTGCTATCAAAACTGGGGTCCCGGCGCACTACTTTGCCCGGGGGCCTATGATGTTCTTGTCTGTTATTTTACATTAATCCAGTTTTGTGAAAGACTTGCAAGTATGAATCTATGTACACAAGACAACAAACCCAAATATAAAACTACCGAGGCTTTTCTCCACATCCTGCTTTCATTCATTTCAATGTGTAAAGTTGGTGGAATGGCTGCCCTAACAAAGTCATGTACACTTTGCTTTGTATTGGCTTCATTCTTGTCTTTGAAATGACAGATTCTCGCTCCCCATGACCCTGGAAAGGACTAAAAAAGTTCTAAAAAAGAATCAATGGATGAGCAGATAGTCGTGATGTTCACAGAAAATGCTTGGAAAAGATCAGGAGAGAAGTATTTATTTATTCATTCATTTATTTAATTTTCCAAATTCACAAAGAACGCTGTTGGTTTTGTGTTTTACATATGTCAAAATTATTTTAATAAAGATGCAACGTTCCATTGATTTTGTCTTCATTTAATCAAACAGATGTCAGCTGGCAGCAAACAAACCTTCCTCTTGTTTTTCCCTTTCTTCACAGCTAATACGTGACTAATTGGTCAGGATTCTCTCAAGCAAATCAGTTGTTTCTTGTAGGATTTCAACTAATCCAGAAGCCCTGCCAGCAGTGACATCACCAGATTTGATCTAATTGCACTGGGGAAGAAGATCCTGCCGCATTTCTTCTTTAATAGTTTGTCAATTAATCCCAATGTGTCCTTCCAGCCGGCAGAAATGCAAGCAGAAATCTCAATGGGGAGCAAGTTGCTGCCAAATAAGCCCTGCACAGGTAAAGCATGAAAAAGCACAGGTGACCCCTTACTACTGTCAGGCTCACAGAAACGCAACATGGGCATCGACTCAAAGGGAGTGTCATATGTTCAAAATCAAACAAAAAGTAACGTAATCTGTATGATCAGAGATGACATTGAGGACAATATGGAGTCAACCAGGGTCTCGGCATGTGTTACTGATATCTCAACCTGGATAATGGACCACCAAGGACAGCTCAACCTGGCAAAAACAGAGCTTTCTGCGATTCTGGCAAGCCGGTCCATTCAACTCCCCATCTATGTACAGTTTGGCTCACTGTCACTAACACCGGCCAAGTCATTTCGCAACCTTGGGATGGTGATCGATCAGCAGCTTTTTCTGACCACATTTCTACTGTTTCTCAGTACTGCAGGTTCACGCTGTACAATGACGTAAAGGTCAGACCTGATCTGATAGAGTATGCAGCACAACTTCTGGTCCAGGCTTTGGTCTTGTCACGTCTGGACTACTGCAACTCGTTTCTGGCAGGAGGACCCACATGTGCTATCAAGCCACTGCAGATGGTCCAGAATTCAGCAGCCTGTCATGGACTTAACCAGCTGAGACTGCTACATGTCACTCCCCTCTTCAGGTTAGCAGCATGCGTAAAGTTCAAATTCCTGATGCTTGCCTACAGAGCAGTCATGGTGAAGCCTCTGTTGACACTCTGGGACTCCAACACGGCTGCACTTCCGCACTCCAACTCCCATGTACCCCTGTGGGTGTCCCGACCGGACTACCGTAAGAGGACCACTGCCACCTGCAGTATGGGGGATTAAATTGTTCCCAAGTTCCCTCTTCCTCTGGTCGATCTATTATTTTGTACCAGCTGGGCAACCTGCCAAGTTGTTTTGCCTGGTCAGCATTCAAATCCCTGCTGAAGACTCGCTACTTCAATTTAGCACACCCTGACTAGAGCTGCTGATTAACTGTACAGACTGCATCTCTATTGTTAGTAATTAGCACTAAAACATAAGTAACATCCTTCCATTATCCAACCCGCTATATCCTAACTACAGGGTCACAGAGGTCTACTGGAGCCAATCCCAGCCAACACACGGCACAAGGCAGGAAACAAACCCTTGGCAGGGAGCCAGCCCACCGCAGACCATAAGTAACATGATAGTTCTAATTTGTTACTATCCCTCACTGATTCTGTTTCTCTTCTCGGTACTCAAATGTGGCACTTGGTGCCACGGCCCACCTGCCAAGTTGTAATGCCTGCCTAAGGTAAAGTCATCTCTGATGGAGGATCGCAGGAATCGTCGGGTAGAGGGGTCCTTTCATTGATTGGCTGGCCCAGCGCTGTCTCAGGTGTGGAATGGCCAATAGGGGGAGGCAGCTTGATGGCTGAGGACTCCAGGACTCTAAACAAATCCAAATCATATTATGGGATATCATCTACTGTTGAATTCTGCTTCATACTTGTACATTTTTTTTATTCTATACTGTATTGAGGATTTGTTCTGTTCTGTGTATTGACCCTCTTCTTTTTGACACCCACTGCACGCCCAACCTACCTGGAAAGGGGTCTCTCTTTGAACTGCCTTTTCCAAGTTTTCTTCCATTTTTTCCCTACAAGGTTTATTTGGGAGTTTTTTCTTGTCTTCTTAGAGAGTCGGAGCTGGGGGGCTGTCAAGAGGCAGGGGCAGTTAAAGCCCATTGCAGCACTTCTTGTGTGATTTTGGGCTTTACAAAAATAAATTGTATTTTATTGTATTATATCTATTTGTCCAGATGGGCAATTGGGTCTCCTGTCCCGGTACCAAGCCATGCTCCTCCCCAGCAGGGATGCCCATTCGTATCCTATACACCCCAGGAAGAGAGGGGGCACTGTTGCTAACTGTCTTGTCTCTTTACTACGTTTAAACTGAATGACTATGCCCCATCATCTCCACAAGTCATGCCTCTTCTGGTGTGGAGCATATAAAGCTGGCTGACCCCAGAAGATGGCGTCTCACTTGTAACACAAACTCTCTGCAGATTGGAGCTCTGAGTTAGACCCCCCCCTCCTTATTCACAACATGCTTTATGTTTTGATTGCCCAAGGATGCCCATTTATTTCATGGATGCTCTATACTTTTTGTTATTTGCAACTAAACGGGGTTGCCCAGCTGGCACTACAACTAATTTTGGGATTTTGCAAGTCACTCTGTTCCACAGAATTTAAAGTTCACAACCAAAAATCAGTCCAATTTTTTTACCTAAGCCAAATCAGGGTTCGCTTCCCGGGTCCTCCCTGTGTGGAGTTTGCATGTTCTCCCCGTGTCTGCGTGGGTTTCCTCCGGGCGCTCCGATTTCCTCCCACAATCCAAAGACATGCAGGTTAGGTGGATTGGCGATTCTAAATTGGCCCTAGTGTGTGCTTGGTGTGTTTGTGTGTGTCCTGTGGTGGGTTGGCACCCTGCCCAGGATTGGTTCCTGCCTTGTGCCCTGTGTTGGCTGGAATTGGCTCCAGCAGACCCCCGTGACCCTGTATTCGGATTCAGCAGGTTAGAGAATGGATGGATGGATGGATGAATGATCCTTGCCTCACAGTTAGGAGACCTGGGTTTACTTCCCAGTTCCTCCCTGCGTGGAGTTTGCATGATCTCTTCCCGTGTCTGCGTGGGTTTCCTCCCACAGTCCAAAGACATGCAGGTTAGGTGGATTGGCGATTCTAAATTGTCCTTAGTGTGTGTTTGGTGTGTGTGCGTGCCCTGCCCTGGGTTTGTTTCCTGCCTTGTGCCCTGTGTTTGCTGGGATTGGCTACAGCAGACCCCCGTGACCCTGTAGTTAGGATATAGCGGGTTGGATAATGGATGGATGGATAGATGATCCTGTTAATACGTAGTCACTCTCTGACTTATGCTGAAAATTAACTTAGTAAAATGAAGACTGTGGTCGAAATTGAACATCTTATTAAAGAAAGAAACATCCTCTAACAGGACACCTCAGTAACCAGGCAGGAGAAAAGCCATTCATTGTATCTTTTAATTACACCTCAGCAAAATGCCTTGGAGGGAGCATTTATCAAAAGCAGTCCATTAAAATCTGGTCAGAGAAACACAGAATAGAGGGTTCATTTTATAAACTGTTGAATTTGAATACAGTGCCAATCAATGGATACATTTTACTCTGGTTAGTTTGTTGGTTTGCACCCAAATGATTTAGTCAGTCACTACCCAACCCACTATATCCTAACTACAGGATCACGGGAGCCAATCCCAGCAAACACAGGGTGCAAGGCAGGAAACAAACCCCAGGCAGGGTGCCAGCCCAACGCAGGGCACACATAGCACAATTTAGAATCACCAATCCACCTAACCTGCATATCTTTGGACTGTGGGAGGAAACCCACGCAGACACGGGGAGAACATGCAAACTCCACAGAGGGAGGACCCGGGAAGTGAACCCGGGTCTCCTAGCTGTGAGGCAGCAGCTCTACCACTGTGCCACCTCTCCATAGACTTTCTGCATGTAATTTGGTTTTCTTCTTACATCTCAGTGTCAAGCAGGACAGGTTAACTGGTGAGTCTGAATTGGCTCCAAGTGGATGTATGCCTAAAGGTAGACTGGCGATGGCTCGTGACTTGTACTCGATTCTGTTGCCACCCATCATGACCTTGAAATGAGTTGACTGTGCTCAGTAATGAATGAATCATTTATAGAAAATAAAAGTCTGTTATATGATATTCTGGTTCTTCTTATACCTTTGAGATGAGCCACCACCCTTGAAATTTCACTGCATATAACAACTGTCCATTCTCGTTTAGAAGGCATGTGCCGACTTCTCAGTCATCTCTTAGTCATCCTTCCGTACATTTTGTATATTACATCAGCCTTTCTTCCGGTACATTCTTTATTTACTTGACCATCTCAGTATTTTTACCAAACCAATTCTTAGATTTCAGTGTACGTTTTGTTGTTCACTTGACCTTTATTTGGTTTCCCACATTTATTAACCCTTTATGCGATTTCTTTAAGATGAATACTATGTTACCCTAAAATTATTCTTCTACAAGACCTACCCTCTTCTACACGGTGGTGTGCTGGGGAGGCAGCATAAAGAAGAAGGACGTCTCACGCCTGGACAAACTTGTTAAGAAGGCAGGCTCTATTGTAGGAATAAAGCTGGACAGTTTAACATCTGTAGCAGAACGACGGGCACTGAGCAGACTCCTGTCAATCATGGAGAATTCACTGCATCCACTTAACAGGATCATCTCCAGACAGAGGAGTAGCTTCAGTGACAGACTGAGGAGACCCCACACTATGCGACTCTTCAATTCCACCCGGGGGAGTAAATGCTAACATTATTCAAAGTTATTGTCTGTTTTTACATGCATTTTTATTATTATTAATTTAATATTGTTTCTTTTATCAGTATACTGCTGCTGGATTATGTGAATTTCCCCTTGGGATTATTAAAGTATCTATCTATCTATCTATCTATCTATCTATCTATCTATCTATCTATCTATCTATCTATCTATCTTCCAAATTATATTCCAAATCGTAACCTCAGATCCTCAAATGAGTGTCTCCTTAGAATTCCAAGAACAAAACTTAAAAGAAGTGGTGAGGCGGGCGGCCTTCTGCTGCTATGCACCTAAAATCTGGAATAGCCTGCCAATAGGAATTCGCCAGGCTGATACGGTGGAGCAGTTTAAAACACTGCTGAAAACACATGACTTTAACATGGCCTTTCTATAACTTCAATTTAACTTAATTTAACCTAATCCTGATACTCTGTATGTTCAGTTCATCATTATAACTATTCATGGTGGCTCTAAAATCCGTACTGACCCCTACTCTCTTTTCTGTTTCTTTATCCGGTTTCTTTGTGGTGGTGGCCTGCGTCACCTCCACCTACTCAAAGCTTCATGATGCTCCAACAATGACGGAAGTCTAGAAGTCTACGTGACCATCTTCACCAAGCCCTTCCGTGAGAACCCTAAATCCAAAGAGGACTGTTCCACTTATGTTAGGTAGAATACCCAGAGGGGACTGGTCAGGTGGTCTCATGGTCTGGAATCCCTACAGATTTTATTTTTTCTCCAGCTGTCTGGAGTTTTTTTGTTTTTTCTGTCCCCCCTGGCCATTGAACCTTACTCTTATTTGATGTTAATTAATGTTGATTAATTTTGTTTTCTTATTGTGTCTTTTATTTTTCTATTCTTTATTATGTAAAGCACTTTGAGCTACTGTTTGTATGAAAATGTGCTATATAAATAAATGTTGTTGTATCTATCTATCTATCTATCTATCTATCTATCTATCTATCTATCTATCTATCTATCTATCTATCTATCTATCTATCTATCTATATAGTGCCTTTCACATCTATCTATCTATCTATCTACAGTATTAGCCACCCATGTAGCACCTAACAATACAATCATTCTTACAAGGGTGAATCCAAAATTATGGAGACTCTTGTTTAGTTTTTCCCTATAGCCACCTCAATAATTGTCCCCAAAATAAATGCATTTAGAAAGGGAGAAAAACTAAATCTTGTACACCCCAGAGAAAATGGCAGAATAAAAGATGAATCCTGAATATCTGCTGTACATATTCTAACTGCGATGTGTTGAGCAAGTAAGTTAAAGGGTTAAAACAACTCCTCACAAAGAGAGAATGTCTGAATTCTGCACACAGCAGCCCTAAAGCACCCAATATTGTGTTTCATTACCAGATGTCATTTTTTCAATAACATTGCATTTCAGCTCAGTTAGCTTGTACCAACTTAAACAGACACTTCATTGACATGCTGTAGCGGGCCAGCTCTAAATACAAAGATTAAATAAACTCCCCATTATCCGTAGATGAGATGATGAATAGTGATACATAATTAAATTCACAGCATTGTCTCATCTATTAACTTAGTTTTTTCTCTTTTTTGTTAGAGACCTGCTCAGAATAAAGATTCCTCAATATTGATACAGCACAGATACATGCAAGATTACTTATTAGAGGTGCACAGAAAAACAAAACAGGAGACTCCATTTCTTCCCTTCTGCTAAAATCATGGAAACTGATTCTATGACATAATCCACAAATCTATTGCTTTATCTCAGGAGATTAGGACTCAAGACCTGTGGCTTCAGTCGGGATGAGAAAGAATTCCACTTCACTTCTTCACAGCCTGAGAGCTGACAGGTTGTCTCTCCTGGGCCCTTACAAAGTCTTTAGTCACATGTTAGAAGTCCTCCATGGCCTTATTTCTGGGACAGATTTAGATGGATGTCTCAGTGTGGATGTTAGATATAACCATAGGAGAGCTCTTGAGGAGCGAGTGCAAGGTCCTGAGGCTGGAGATGCAGAAGACGTGAACAACAATGGTGACTGAAGTGTATCATTGTCGTTTTCCTACCCTAGAAAAGTCTGATCCAAGGTAAGGAAGAAAGAATAAATTAATTGCGGATATATACACTGCACTTTATCCCTGGCTTGAAGGCTTCTGATTTAATAAAGTGAACAAGAATACTTCAGCTCAACTTTATGGGAACAGAACTCAAAGAAACTCTTCTGTCTAAACTTAGCAAGACGGAAAAATATTTCAGCATGTGTTTGATTTCAAGTGATACTCAGTCGTATCAGGTACTGTACATTTGTGATTTCACCTGATATGGTCAGATGGAGTGGAAAAGGCAGGAGGGAGACAAGCCGGTCCATTCAACTTCCCATCTATGTACAGGTTGGCTCACTGTCACTAACACCGGCCAAGTCAGTTCGCAACCTTGGGATGGCGATTAATCATCAGCTTTTTCTGGCCACATTTCTACTGTTTCTCAGTCCTGCAGGTTCACGCTGTACGACAACGTCAAGATCAGACCTGATCTGATAGAGTATGCAGCACAACTTCTGGTCCAGGCTTTGGTCTTGTCACGTCTGGACTACTGCAACTTGTTTCTGGCAGGAGGACCCGCATGTGGTGTCAAGCCACTGCAGATGGTTCAGAATGCAGCAGCCTGTCATGGACTTAACCAGCTGAGACTGCTACATGTCACTCCCCTCTTCAGGTTAGCAGCATGCATAAAGCTCAAATTCCTGATGCTTGCCTACAGAGCAGTCAAGGTTCAAGCCTCTGTCGACACCCTGGGACCCCAACACGACTGCACTTCCGGACTCCAACTCCCAAGCACCCCTGCGGAAATGATGAAAAAACTGAGCATATTATAATTTAAAAGGAAAATGTGTTATAAAGTCATTGAAATGCTGAATGAATTTGTCCACATTACTGCTGTGACACTAGAGGGCACTGTTGCCCCGTGAAAACCCAACAGACAAATCCTCTGGACACAAGTTTAAAAGCACTAAGGAGACTTTTAATTATTTTCTTCAATATAGTGCGTCTAAATCACCACATCCACCAAACACAATACTATTCCTTCTTCTCTCTTCCCAGCACCTCCGTCACACTCCCTCCCAACTCCGGCTCGGCTGCTGGGTTCCCATCAGTCCTTTATGTAGTCCTTGGCCCGGAAGAGCTTCTCCTCTGCTGTTCACGTGATTTGTCAGCACTTCCGGGTTAGATGGAGGATCACATTTTCTTCATCCCTGAAGTACTGCTGTTCTTCCGGCCCCATGACTTGGGAATACTTCCGGGCCATATGGGAAACGAAAATCCCTGCGTCTTACTGCAGCATCACACGGTACCCAGCAGGGTTGTGAAGCCAAACTCCATCTCCCATGATGTCCTGCGGGAATCCGGGGCACCTCTAAGCTGCAGGAAGGTTGCCATCTAGAGTCCTGGAGTGTGTCGGCTGGGTCCATCGCACTCCCTAGAAAGGTAAGTTACCTATTCCTGAGTCATGTTTATTAATTCAGCAGGAGAAATAATTCACTGGACTAATATTCTAATGAATGAATCATTCTGACCCTACAATGCTGTTGAATTCACCAAGGGGACAATGGAATGAACAAACATTAAATATGATGTTGGGTTTGTGGAGTCCAGAAGCTGGGCTTGTTCTATTCAAATGTCAACACCATTAAAAGTAAACCTGCAATACAACTGAGCAGATCTGAACACATCGGACTTCCAGCTTCAAACCTGTGACTGACACCAAAGGCTCTCTTATCCAAGCCAGAAGTTCTGATTTGTGTTTGGGGAGGTTGTTTGTTTGTTTGTTATAATATTTACATATTCATTAGTTCCTTGAGATTCTGTAAAGTTTTAATTTCTCATTGGGGACAAATAAAGTCTATCTATTTATCTATCCAGGGCCAGACTGGGAAGCTTCTTTAGGCCGGGAATCCCAAGTCTAACCCAGGCCAGGCCACACACTATACATCAGTGTTCTTGTACAGGCACAGACTCAAAAATCCAACAAATACCATTTTGTCTTGGAATTTTTTTATGAATGAGGAGACAGTAGATTCAGCTTTTACACATATATTTCACTATTAAATATTAGTCTCAGTAAGGAGACCTGAGTTCGCTTCCCGGGTCCTCCCTGCATGGAGTTTGCATGTTCTTCTCATGTCTGCGTGGGTTTCCTTCCACAGTCCAAAGACATGCAGGTTAGGTGAATTGGCGATCCTAAATCGTCCCTAGTGTGTGCTTGGTGTGCTGGCGCCCTGCCCGGGGTTTGAGACAAAAGACTCAAAAAATGTCTCAGTGCCACAGAATTCTGTCCAGCTTTTTTTAAAGATTGCACTTAGTAAACAAAAAACTATGAAACATTTCGTGTGACCTGTTCAGTCCCTCTGTCATCACTAACTGTCAGAGCACGAGAGACACACTAAAAATATTAAAATAAAGTAAAAACAAGACATGTTCATTAACAAACATATCATGAAATAAAGAACAACAGGTACATTTAAAAACACAAATCATTCCACTCACATACGTGTTTCATTAATAAAAAAATTAAATAAAACATTTCGTACAGTCTATTCAGTCACTCGGAGGGAAAAGGGAAAAAAAATAAAATTAAAAATGTGACCAATGCGTACACTTCATTAAAATCTGAAACAAAAATAAAACAAAATAAATACACAGTAACAAACACCAAAACCCATACAACATCCAAATATAATTCAAAGTATAATATACATTTTTAAATAATCTTCATATATAACTTTAATCACAAAAGCACCAGATGTATGCACCTCTCATCATTGTGCTCCTGTTTGTCTATCAGAGAGTGAGACGCACGTGAAGTCAAAACTTGACTTGAACAAAAACAAGAAACCATCCAATGATAAACCGAAAGGATTTGTGCCCACTACAGTGCAATAACGCCTGCTTGTTTTCCAGTATAATAACATTATATAATTTCACCATTAGAGTATTTCACTGGTTGATCTGAATGCCGGGCCAGGCCAGGGAGCAGGCCACCAGAAAAACTCCCACTGATTGTAAACATCTATCTATCTATCTATCTATCTATCTATCTATCTATCTATCTATCTATCTATCTATCTATCTATCTATTATATAGTGCCTTTCCTATCTATCTATCTATCTATTATATAGTGTCTTTCATATCTATCTATCTATTATATAGTGCCTTTCCTATCTATCTATCTATCTATCTATCTATCTATCTATCTATCTATCTATCTATCTATTATATAGTGCCTTTCCTATCATATAGTGCCTTTCACATCTATTTATCTATCAGAACTGTATTATATAGTGCCTTTCACATCTATTTATCTATCAGAACTGTATTATATAGTGCCTTTCCTATCTATCTATCTATCATTGAATTTTTCATTTCACAAAGCTCTTACATATACTGTACTTCACAGAAGACATTATCGCACATGCCTGATCCTAGTCAAAGCAATCACTGGATCCCAGAAATTCAATAACTAAATTACTTGTCACAGCAGAAATGATGTTGACACATCAATTAATTGAGGGAGATGAAAAATCATGAAAAAAATATTATTCATGTTATCTGAATCACATTTATATTCATTGCTCTTGGGAGTCATCCCTTATAAATAATTTTGAGCTGAGAATTGCAATGGGACTAACTGGTTTTTACTCCCACTGATTACTTGGCACAACACAAAAGTTGCAAGCTACACTGACCGTGATCATGCAGTTGGATGTTACAAAATAGCAAACAAGATGCACAATAGAAAAGCAACAAGAAAAGTGCGTGGTTTTTATTCTGCCAATTGTATCACTAAATCAATGATTTGTGCTTCACTCTTTTTCTTTATTACTAGCTGTCCCCTGTGGCTCCACCCACCCACATAGTGGTGAAACAGGAGAAACTTTAAAATAAAAAAAAAAACAAAAGTAATAATTTGTATTGAGAAGAATTTATATTGACAGCTTCTGGATCCGTGGGCCTCTTGATATACAAGTTTTTTGGTTTTTCTGTCGGGGCAAGAATGTAGCTGTGATTTCTTTGCCAAAAATGTAAAAAGTTGGCAAGGTATCTCTGGCGAATCGAAAGGTAGGTAACACTCCAACATCAAACAATGCCACTGTATCTGATTGGGTTGAGCTCCAATGGGAGAGCGTCCTTCTCGTGGGCAGAACAGCACTTGGCCGTGATATCTGTGCCAATGAGCATCTACCCTCTAAAACACACGTAGCTGTGATCTGTCTCTCAAAAACATCAAACATTACTCTTTAACAATCTCTAGATGATAATGTCTGCTGAACAAACAAGTATCGCTAGGTAAGTGGAGGCAAAGTGAGCTCCAACACGTGGTAAGAGGTAGAGTGACTCGAACAGAGGCTGGCGTGTAAGTGAGGATGGCCCCGCCCCCAGCTCCCCTACTCCTGAGGTCCCACCCCCCTCCCTCCCCTCGGCTCACAACCTGTCTCTCAGATTTGCACGGATAGATTGGTGCTGCAAGCCAACTATGATACTTAGTGCGATGAAAGAAGCTGCAAAATCAACTGGAATGTTCAAGCAAATTATAGAAAAAAACCAGATCTAAATCTGTTAAGTAGTTCTCTTGTGAAAAGTGGACAGACAGACAGACAGATATTGGATTTTATATATATAGATATGGACACTTTATCTATCTATCTATCTATCTATCTATCTATCTATCTATCTATCTATCTATCTATCTATTATTATATAGTGCCTATCTATCTATCTATCTATTATATAGTGCCTATCTATCTATCTATCTATCTATCTATCTATCTATCTATCTATCTATCTATCTATCTATCTATCTATCTATTCCTGCTCCTTCATGACTTGAGTGGACAGTTAAATAAAGTGGAAATCTCTGAGGTGGCACAGTAGTAATTGCTATTGCCTTACAACAAGGAAGCTTGGGTTGATGTCCCGAGTGGAGTTTGCATGTCCTCCCAGTGTCCATGTGGGTTTCCTCCAACAGTACAAAAGCGTGCAGGTTTGGTGCACTGGAAATGGTAAACTGGCCCTTGCATGTGTCTTTGTGTGGTTACCTTGTGATGAACTGGCGCCCTCTATGGGGTTTGTTCCTGCTGCACTCTGTTCATGCTGGGGTAGACTGCAGCTTCCTTGCAGTCCTACTCGGGATAATGGTGGGGTTTAGAAGATGGATGGAAGGCTTCTGAACAGTGCACATTTTTTCCCTCTGTAATTTCAATAATATAATTTCAAACACTCATAGCAATGATAATTAACATATTTTGCCTACGTATTTCATTATATTTCATATTTTCTATGTTCTTTTGCTCAAACTAAATGTTTTTAATTTCTTCTCCTAACCATTTACACGTGACCGGTTCAGTTGCATTTCTGATGTCACAGGAAGTAATGCTATAAATATGGCCGCATTTACTGTATTCATTTTCCTTCAGTGGATACTTTCACTCCTTTGAAAACTTTTTGTGATAGACAGCTTCTAAGGGTGGCATGGTGGCACACTGGTAGCACTGCTGCCTCGCAGTTAGGAGACCTGGGTTGCTTCCCGGGTCTTCCCTGTGTGGTTTGCTGTTCTCCCCGTGTCTGCATGGGTTTCCTCCCACAGTCCAAAGACATGCAGGTTAGGTGCATCGGTGATCCATAATTGTCCTCAGTGTGTGTGTGGGCTGGTGCCCTGTCTGGGGTTTGTTTCTGGCCTTGTGCCCTGTGTTGGCTGGGATTGGCTCCAACAGATCCCTGTGACCCTGTAGTTAGGATATAGTGGGTTGTATAATGGATGGATGGATGTCTCAGTGTCTGTCGGTATCCGGGCTGGTATTTCACGCTGTCTTCTTGATTCCTCTGTCCTCCCGTTCTGACTTCACGTGCGGTCCCTCTCTGACGTCCTCACCTCTGGCTACCTTTGATGACGTCACCCGCATTTACCATCCACGTCATCTCCATTTCTTCTGTCTGTTATACTTACAATACAATTTACAAAATCACACAAGAAGTGCCACAATGCACTTTAACAGACCCTGCCTCTTGACAGCCCCCAGGCCTTGTGAGAAGAAGACAAGAAAAAATTCCCAAAAATTAGGGAAACAAAAATGGAAGAAACCTCGGGAAAGGCAGTTCAAAGAGAGACCCCTTTCCAGGTAGGTTAGGCGTGCAGTGGGTGTCAAAAAGAAAAAAGGGGTCAATATAATACAATACAATACCTGTTATATACTGATTAGTACACAAAAAGTCTTCAAATCCTTCTTTATTATAGAAAAGCCTCTCCCATACAATCTCCTTCCGGAAACTCTCTTCATCCCTCTTCCAGTTCTATTTATATATATATTTGTACAGTGCCCCCTACTGCCCAAATTAAATAACATTGATACCACAACATAACAATACCCAGAACAGAACAAATCCTAAATACGGTATAAAATAAAAATTTTACAAGCATGGAGCAGAATTTAACAGTAGATGATATCCCATGCTAAGATTTGGATTTGTTCAGAGTCCTGGAGACCTCGGCCAACAAGCTGCCTGCCCCTATTGGCCATTCCACAGCTGAGTCAGTGCTGGGCCAGCCAATCCAATGGAAGGACCCCTCTACCCCATGATTCCTGCGATCCTCCATCACAGATGACTTCACCTTGGGCAGGCAGAACAACTTGGCAGGTGGGCCGTGGCACCAAGTGCCACATTTGAGTACCGAGCAGAGAAACAGAATCGGTGAGGGTTAGTAACAAATTAGAACTGCCATGTTACTTATGTTTTAGTGCTAATGACTGACAACAGAGATGCAGCCTGTACAGTTAATCAGCAGCTCTAGGCAGGGTGTGCTAAACTGAAGTTGTGAGTCTTCAGCCGGGATTTGAAAGCTGTTTCCTGCCACAAACTCATAAAAGCTCTCTAACCGCAGCATCTGTCCTAATTGACCGTTGGACCACCTGCATTATATGGAGACAGATCCCCACCCCTTAATCTGTTCTCTTTGTTGCTTGATTTCAGGTATACAACTCATAGAACAAATTTCTGTACCCTCTGTTTGCATTCTATATATTTTTGGGCTTATTGAAACAATATTTCGGTATCACAATTTTGTGTCTGTTTTTAAAGATAACCTTTTCATTGCCATTCTCATTTGTAATTAATTCAAAACACTTTGCAGAGATCAGCTTTCACTTTGACATTGCAGGGGTCTCTATCCAGTGCCCGCTGGTTGGACTAAGTTCTTTTTAATTGCAACGTTTTAAATAACCCGAAACTATATAGATACAGTATAATATAAGAAGGCGATACCCCTCCCTTAGTGATACAGCGGTAAGAAATCACAACTTAGGTTTCTTGAATGACGATTTACACGGCATAAGAGACGAGGAAGCCAAATGACAAGCCCGTGCGTAGAGTCTGCCATTTTCTTTGCTGTGCTGGAAGGATTTTCAGGATCGGATGACGTTATCTCCCATCCATCCATCGTCTTCAGAGGTGTGCCGGGCAATGTTCCAAGGCTCTTTCTCCGTGTGCACTTAAGTAAGTCATGCCATTTCAAACAAGGCAAAGAGAGGCATGTTGACTCTGACACACAGAAACAGTGCACGTTGCCCATTTGTCTTTGTCTATCGTATCCTATGCTTGGCCTAGCAGTTCTAAATGCTGAGCCCCCTTTGTACTAAATCTGGCTCAGCTGTGTATGTCGAAAGAAAAGAAAAGCAGATTTAAAATATCTGTACAGGGCACAGTGACATATTAAACATATAAACTTATTACAGGGTCTTGTTTTGTTGATCAGTGTCAAAAAGCCGAATGAGATAAACTCAATGTCATAGAGCCATAAAACGAGAAAACTTCCAAGGGGATGAACGTGTTTTATAGGCTCCGTACATTAGCAATATGCGATCAACCAAAAAGTTAGCTAGCTGCCTTCACGTGACCTACTGATGAACACACATATACCGTTGTAACAAAGGCGCTATATAGGCGCCTGACCCGACACAGACTCACACCGGAGACACAACTTTTTATTTTTCTTCACCTGTGGGACACATCTTCCCCGTGGACCCCATAGGCACAACACAGTCCCAAATGTAAGCACAAAACACTCTTTTATGGCACCACCACTCCTCCTCCTCCAAGCTTTGTCGTCCTCCTCCGCCTGACTCTGGCCATTGAGTGGTGGTTGCTGGCCCCTTTTATGGTCCACCCATACCTTAGATCTTCAAATGAGTGTCTGCTTAGAATTCCAAGAACTAAACTTAAAAGAAGTGGTGAGGCGGGCGACCTTCTGCTGTTATGCACCTAAAATCTGGAATAGCTTGCCAATAGGAATTCGTCAGGCTAATATGGTGAAGTACATTAAAAAACTGCTAAAAACTCATTATTTTAACATGGTTTTCTCACAGCTTCATTTGAATTTAATGCTGGTGATCTGCATATTCAATTAATTATCATTACTATTCATGGTGGCTCCAAAATCCGTACTAACTCCTACTCTCTCTTCTGTTTTTTTTCCGGTTTTCTGTGGTGTGCCTAATCATAGCACCGTGATGTCCCTACATTGATGGATTAAAGGCCAGAAGTCCACGTGACCGTCATCATCAAGTCCTTCCATGAGAACCCTGAATGAGGACTGATCATTTATGTTAGGTAGAATGCCTAGAGGGGGCCGGGTGGTCTCGTGGCCTTTCACCCCCTGCAGATTTTTTTTTTTCTCCAGCCGTCTGGAGTTTTTTTGTTTTTTCTGTCCTCCCTGGCCATCAGACCTTACTTGTATTCTGCGTTAATTACAGTTCTCTGATTTTAATTCTTACTTTGTCTTTTTTCTCTTTCTTCATCATGTAAAGCACTTTGAGCGACATTATTTATATGAAAATGTGCTATAGAAATAAATCTTGTTACCCAGAAGTGCTCCTGGTGGTTGACTGCTGAGCTCCGGCTACACTTCCGGGTCTGGTGAAAATGCCGCCCAGCTGCAGCACTCCCTGGCAGTGTCGTGGCGAAAAATTCATCACCAGAAGGCTTTTTACCTGAAAATAAAGGCTATTAGGACTCGGGATAGACAGACAGAGTTTCAAAGCTTTATTGCAATAAAACAACACCAAAAATAACAAGGACTCAACCCAATATGGCCAAATTGAGCTGAGCCCTGAACATTGCACCAATCAAAGTTTTTATAACAATTTCTTATCATTTTAACCTTGTTCGATTTGCTCATTCTGCACCTGGCCATTCTGTCTATTGTTCACTCCAGTGTCTGTTTTTCTTATTCTTCATTGGTTCATCAACTAGGCAGATGTTCTTTATTCCATATTTGGTCTTTCATGGTGTCACTTCCTTTTCTAGCCTTTCATGCTATGCTATATTGGTGGCAACCTCTTATCCTGTTCTAAGTTGGCTTCTGTATATCAATCTCTGTTCTTTTTTCCTGTAGATTCTCAAACTGGTAATTTCTGCTGTAAGCTTAAAAATAATGCAATATAACTGATTTTTAGTTAACTATTTGCTTGACCTATCTTATTTGCTTACCATTCTAATTTATGCTTAATCTAATGTTTTAGAAGCTTTTAATTACTTTTTATGGCTCTTTATGTTAATTTGCTATTCTCTATTCTAATATAAAAAAAATTTCCTTCTACAGCAGCGCCTGCAGGACCCAACAGGGCTTCACCCAACTCCAATTCCCATGGAGGCCTGCGGGATACCGAGGCACATTAGGGTTAGGATTAGGGTAGGGGATATGGCCATTATTGGCAAGCCCTGGTACACTTATTCCCATTTTAGAATTTAATTTTGTTCCCAGTTAGGGGGAGGTATTGCACAGTCCACGGCTGTTCCCCCTGAACATATAGCGAAGGGCCGTCCGCCACACCATACAAAGCTTTATTTCAATTGACTGCTAAGCCTACAGGAATGTCAATGAAGTCCTAGCAATGAGACTCTGGGTGAGCCATGACATAAACCAAGAACATGAAAATAAAATTCTACAAATGCTGTAAAATAATAATAATAAAAACTGAACACAAAATGATGCTAATGTGTGCCTGCTCAGATAGAAAGGTGATTTTAATCAAGTGTAAAATATTTCAATTTTTACCTTACTTCCATTAAGTGCTTCCACGGTTTCTTATGTAAAATGAGTTTTTTGACCCTGCCATTTTCACGTCTCTTTAGCTCTCCAAGTCTTCATGAGTTCAGTTAAGTTTTAGACCTGAACAAAGGAAAAAGTTTGAAACAATGTCAAAAACAATACAAAATCCATAAAGGCACTTTCACGAAAAATGTTGTAAATTCCAGAATTAACAGATCTGTGTCGTGAGATGTCACCACACGCCCTTCAATACGGTTATTTGTTTTGGCCCAGGGATGTAAAGCAGAACAGAAAACAGAGCAGCAATTCAGAGCAAATGAAATGCAATGCCGAGTCTCAGCATTAAAACGCTCAACGCTGCTAACAGTTCACACACACACTCATCCCATTGACTGCAGGCACAATCGGTGCCAAATTATCCATGAAAGAATCATTGATCTGAAATTCAAAAACCACCAAGCAACTGGCCAGAGAAAGGGAAACATCTCGCCTCTTTCACTGGGTGATATTAGGGTGGCCTTTGTTTTTCAAGCAACCTTGTTAGCATCTAATAACGGCTCTAATGGAAGAGAATCATTTGAGGAGACTTTAATAAATGTACTTTTAAACGAGTTACACTCAATGATTTGGAGTGCTTTGGTCAAGCAGGCATGCTGGATAAGATTAATGTGTCACAAAATAAGAAAACAGAACTCTATAGAGAGATGAGTTAGAGAAGCGAGTGTGTTTACTGTAAAGGACACAAATCAAATGTACATACTGACATTTTTAGTAGCCGGTGGCCATTAGGATGTTACAGTACATGTGTGTTTACTTTCAGTTAAATATTAAATTTTATCTAAATATATTAAATGTCTGTCCCCGCCGTTCTGTTGTGTTTAAAAAATTACAATGAATCGTATTCAAAATGTTTTATTGGTATGATAATGAAGTATGCCACAATAATAATTTATAATTCCATCTGCTTTCAAACTCACTTACACATGCTATGAAGTCAAAAGAGCCCAAGGCCAGTTAACAATGACATTGTTAGTAATAATAATATTCTATCCATCCATTCATTCATCTATTTTTAACCAGCCTAATCCAAAATATGGCTGTTCCTAGCCATATTTGAGCATCTTTGAGCCGTAAGCAGTATACGTATTTTAAGGCCACATCCCTGAGTTACCTTTCTACTCTGCATGGATTGGAAGAGGGTCTCTTTACTGGCTGTTGGACCCCAAGCTGTCGCCGACAGGGCTTGTACCAGGGAATGGCGCAGTTCACACGGGTCAGAGACTATCAGGGTAGCAAAGGGCAAGAACCAGTCCTCGACAGGGGGCCAGTACAGCAATGATAGATAGATAGATAGATAGATAGATAGATAGATATAAAAGGCACTATATGATAGATAGATAGATAGATAGATAGATAGATGTGAAAGGCACTATATGATAGACAGATAGATAGATAGATGTGAAAGGCACTATATGATAGATAGATAGATAGATAGATAAATATAAAAGGCACTATAGAATAGATAGATAGATAGATACATAGATAGATAGATAGATGTGAAAGGCACTATATGATAGATAGATAGATAGATAGACAATGAAAGGCACTATATAAGTAATAGATAGATAGATAGATAGATAGATAGATAGATAGATAGATAGATAGATAGATAGATAGATAGTATAAAAAGTATAGTATAAAAACATTATTTTTCTTCACCTGTGGGGCACATTTTCCCCGTGGAGCCCACAGGCACAACACAGTCCCACAAGTAAGCACACAAGCACAAAACACTCTTTTTTGGCACCACCACTCCTCCTCCTCCTCCAAGTTTAGTCCTCCTCCTCCTGACTCTGGCCATTGAGTGGTGGCTGATGGCCCCTTTTATAGTCCACCCAGAAGTGCTCCAGGTGGTTGACTGCCAAGTTCTGGCTGCACTTCCGAGTGTGGTGAATACGCTGCCCATAAAAGCTCAGGAGTCCCAGCTGCAGCACCCCCTGGCAGCAGCTGCGGGACCCAATAGGGCTGCACCAAACCAATTCCCATGGAGCCCTGCTGGAAACTGAATAACCACTCCATCCCAGGGGGACAGCCATCCAGCATCCAGGGGTCGGTATTACACCGTCCATGGCTGCTCCCTCTGAACATATAATAAAGGAGCGTCCTGGCTGGGCATGGACCTTGGCTGTCCGCCACAATAAATGGATAGATAGATGAATGGCACTATTAGATAGATAGATAGATAGATAGATAGATAGATAGATAGATAGATATGAAAGGCACTATATGATAGATAGATAGATAGATATGAAAGGCACTATATGATAGATAGATAGATAGATAGATAGATAGATAGATAGATAGATAGATAGATAGATAGATAGATAGATAGATAGATAGATAGATAGATATCACTATATCTGCAATAATAATATCTATTCATTCTTCTATCTTCAAACTTAATTTATTTATATTGTCACAGGGGGCAAGGTCGAAAAAAAAAAAGTAATAATAATTTTCTAAACTCCAGCCGCATTGGACACAAGGCCAATTAAAGATCAGCATTCCACTATAAGCTGCATGTCATTGGTCTGAAATCAGATCACCAAAAACTCCACAAAAGCAGCACTCAGGACTTGAGCCCTGGTCTTGTTGTGGTGCGGCAGCAGCACTACGACTGCACCGCCATTTACTGTAGTGCTAATTCTAATACCAAAATGAGTATTAATTCTAATATTTCATCCATTTAAAATCACTTAATCCAGTTATACTGCACATATACAATTTATTTCTGATTATTACTGATATGATGATGACGATGATGATGATTATTATTATCAGGTTTTTCAATGTTCAAAGTTTTTTATTTAGCGATGTTTACACAAGAAAATATGAAATTTGCCTTCTTAATGGAATTCAGTAACAGACAAAAAGAAATAAATAGAGACATGATGGGATAGAAACGTAAACGGAAATTGTAAAAACGTTTACATCATTTGAAAAAAAAAAGATTTTTTGTAAAAATTTACTTCTAGCAGTTTGCTATTACATTTTACCAAAAATGAGTATGATGCAAAGATACAAATAATAATAATCATCATCATAATATTGTATCTAATAAAGATACTTTTACTTGAAATGGATTATGTGAACTTTATATTATGTTATTGTAATTAATACAATTATTATTATTATTAATCATCATCATCATCATATTTTATCTAATAAAAATACTTTTACCTGTCCATCTATTTACCCTTCTATGGATTAATTTTCACTACATTTAACTCTGTGACTCTGATTAAGGATATAGAGGGATAACAGAAATAATAATGATGATGATGATGATTGTACAGTGCTTAGCACTACCGCGTCACAAATTTCGATCTCTTGGGTGGTGTACACATTCTCTGTGGGTTATTTTAGGGTACTCCAGACTCCACCGTTGTCCAATTTGTGACCCTAAACTGGTCGTGTGCAGACAAGTAGGCGTCCCACCTGAGGGTGGCAACTGCCTTGCACTCAGGGTCCCAGGATAATCTCTAAACCCCATAAAACAGAACAGGACTGTGTGAGTTCAAACTATGGATGAATGGATAATGCCGATATTCAGTAAAGACCAGAAAATAATTTGGTGACTGTGATGGGCTGCCATCCTGTCCATGGACTGGTCCTGCCTTGCATCTGTTGCTTGTTGGGATAGGCAGCAGCTTCCCTGTTACCCTGATCCAGATAAGCAGGTTTGAAAAATATGATGGCTGCCTGGATATTTTGTCAGCTAGGTAATGGCAAACACCGCCACCTATTGACCAATGCAGGTACTATTAAAGCAGACTTTTGTTATCGTTATATTAAAGCAAGTCCATTCAGGTCCATAATGTCATTTTGTGAATGCATTTATCCAGCACAGCAGAGAAATCCTGAAATTAGGGTGAGTGTAGAAGACGAAAAGAGGTCAGTGATGGAAAAACCAAACCAACAACTTCTGATCTTTTAAGGAATTGATGTGTGGGGTGTTTGTAATTTAGTGATATGTTTGTAGATTCATCTGCATTATTACAACATCTTCATTTCTGACCTGAATGCCTCATCTATGCCACAATTCTCTCCGATGGGCCCTGAAGCCAACAGATTCTACATTCTGTCGCATGAGCTGTAATTTCTCGACTGAAATAATCTGAACAAACCCTAGTCCTGATAGGATTCCTTGCTGGATTGCAATGGGCACTCTGTTAAACAAACAGCAGATGTTGCCACAGGTGTGCATGCAACGAGGATTTATCTCCTGCAGGATGCCATCCTGTTCTTGGCACAGAATGGATTAGTGTCAAAAAATATGACAGCATTGCACAAATGATTTAAAGTGGCCATTCTGTTCAGGATCATTTCTCAATCAATACATTGCCTCTGTGACGCAATGGCAGTCTTGGTAATGTATTTTCTTCATAATGATACATATCAGTCAGGAGCGCCACGTAGAAATAACAAAGTTTGTTGCGGCGTGTGACTCCAGCTAATGAGCTTTATCAGAATTAATCGGCAGACAGCTTCATTATCTTGTCAGAATGCTTTAATTACCGTCAGATCCCTTGCAAAATGCGCTGCTGTCCTCAGTTCTGTAATTAATCATAAATATTTTAAGAAACGAGTTAATTATACATGGATCTGAAGGCTGAGATGAGGCCGCTTTTAAAAGATTGACTCAGTTTATACGTCTTATCTCCGTGGACGTGTTTGTATACATACAGTAGATTCTCGCAGCACTCACTTTGTTAGGCCCACCTATCTAGCAGCAGGTTGGACCCCCTTCTGCCTCCACAATAGCAACAAAATCCTCAAGAAGTGAAGTCAACAAGCTACTGGGAATATTCCTTAAGGACAGTCCATGTTGTCTCGGCAGTGTTAAACAGTCCCTGTAGAATTTTCAGTTACAGATACAAGCTGTGAACCTTCCATTCACCCTTCAACTCAAAGATGAGATCTGGGAAAGTCACTGCAAATTGAAATCACTGTCTTGTGCATGTCTTGAAGATAGATAGATAGATAGATAGATAGATAGATAGATAGATAGATAGATAGATAGATAGATAGATAGATAGATATGAAAGGCACTATATGATAGATAGATATGAAAGGCACTATAGATAGATAGATAGATAGATAGATAGATAGATAGATAGATAGATAGATAGATAGATAGATAGATAGATAGATAGATAGATAGATAGATAGACTTTATTGATCCCAAGGGGAGTCCCAAAACACGCAGTCCCTAAAGCACTTCGAAAATGCCCACTAGAGGGGGATTTTACAATCAAACCCTGGCAAGTAATAAGAGAAAACTATAAAAAATAATATATATATATATTTTTATATATATATATATATATATATATATATATACAGTATATATATATATATATATATATATATATATATATATAGAGAGAGAGAGAGAGATAGATAGATAGATAGATAGATATGAAAGACACTATATGATAGATAGATAGATAGATAGAAAGATAGATAGATAGATAGATATGAAAGGCACTATATAACAGATAGATAGATAGATAGATAGATAGATAGATAGATAGATAGATATGAAAGACACTATATGATAGATAGATAGATAGACAGACAGATAGATAGATAGATAGATATGAAAGGCACTATATAGCAGATAGATAGATAGATAGATAGATAGATAGATAGATAGATAGATAGATAGATAGATAGCACTTTATTTCTTGTCAAGATAAATTTAGCTCTTTACAGAAGATGTAGAATTATTATTACAAACCACCACCACCCTACTAAAACAGATAACTTCTGACTTGTCTGAAGATAAGAGAGCAGTCACAACGAGGTATAATAAAATGTTATTGCCATAGGCATGAAGGAGCCCCAAAAGCATTTTTAACACACACCTTTTGAATAATTCACCGGCTAAAAGTCATGAATGCTCGTGTTTCACTGAGAGGATAAGCAGCATTGCTCATAGTGACCAGCAGTTTGGTATTCATTCTCTCCTCCACCACCACCTCCAGCGGGTCCAGAGAATGTCCCATAACTGAGCCTGCCTTCTTAGTCAGTTTGTTACTTTGAGGGTCCCCTCTTGAATGTTACATGTTACAGCAGAAATCAAGATCCCATCTAACCACCTGATTTTTTTCCAAATGTCAGTCATCCAGTTTTAGTAATTGTATACTCAGCTGCCTTTTCTTGTGTCTGTGTGTCCCATAATCCATGGCACTGTAGTAAAGACCCATTATCTGAGTTTTCATAGCCTTTGTGTAAGTTTGAACTGTCTGGCCATTGCCCTCTGACCCTTCTCAATAACAGAACTGCTGCTCACTGGATGTTATTTGTTTATCACCTCAATCTCTGTAACCTCTATAGACAGTTGTGTGTAAAACTCCTGGGAGGACAGCTGCTCCTGAGATGCTTGACCCATCACATCTGGCATCGGCACTGTTATTACTATCAGAGCCTCTTAGTCCATTCAAATGTTTGGTTAAACAACAATTAAACTGCTCATCCATGTCTATCAGCTCTATAAACTGATGATTAACAATGAACAGAGTGGACACTGAATGATGAAAGGCTTGAGCCGAGCTATTTCAGAGCTGAGTTTACTCAGTTTTATTATGAAGGATTTATTTATATTACACCGAGATTATTTAGTGAGTTTTTATCTTGGGTTTATAGATTTTCACAATCATTCTCATTTTCATTCTGCTTTTCCAGGTAATATTACTGTTATTTACTAATATTTACTGTTATCTGTTATTTACCAATGAGCACACTGGAGGCTCTGACACTCAAGAAGTTGCAGCCTTTCAGTGTTCATGCCTACTCCATTCATCATGAATTGTCATTATTAGGATACAATTATGAGAGTAAACTCCATTGAAGAAAAGGTAAATTAATAGGACAACAGCAAGAGAAAAATAACAACTTAAAACTATGGCATAAATATTCAACTTTCAGACTTTCTTAACTGTGGACATTTTGACTACTGCTGTTTTTCGGAAGAAGGAATAAGAAGAGCAAATAATTAGACAGCGAGATTAATTAGAAGTAAAAGTACACACTGATTGTAAAATTGGTGGTCGTTTGTAAAGAAGAGTATGAAAAATCACTCCAGGTATATTAATAAAAAAGGGCTTTAAATAAATTTCTAAAGGGTTTGTATCAGTTGTTTAGCATTCTGAAGCAGTCAGGGTTACAGTTTTTGTTTTTTTTTCTTGTTCTGGGTTTGTTTTCTGAATATTATTTTGTTTCATCCCTTTTTTTTGTTGCCTCATTTCCTGGTCCCCTCCTAAAATGTTAAGTCCCGGTAGACTAACTCTTCCATTAGTAAACAGTGCCAAACAGAACGCACCTACAGCTAAACGATTTATCGACTGACAAAACAATAATGCCAATGCAAAAAGGCGTCTGAATGAAAATGAGGCCAACAAATACAAAAAAGATCCACAAAAGAGAAGGTCAAGTTGCGATAAAAAATTCTTCAGAGTCTAGAAAGCCTAAAAAATGCCTACGGCCTAAATAACCAATGCAAAAAAAAATGACTAGTTCATCAAAAAGCAAAAATAAATAAATAAAAAAATAAACGCCTAAATAGTCAAAAACACCAAAAGTCTAAATACACAAAAAAAGAGAGAAAAAAAAAATCTCAAAGGAAAGCTGACCTGAAGATGTTGTGATGCTGCAATAAAGAAAATAATAAAAAGTCTCATCTCACGGGAGCTGAAATGATCTCTCGCAGGAGTTGAAATTATCTCAGAGAAAGTCAGTCAGTCAGTCAGTCAGTCAGTCAGTGTCCAGCCCGCTATATCCCTGATGTCGGCAAAAAGTCGACATCCGCCCTAAAAGAGTTCATGTGTAGCCTGTCTGCTTTGTCTACAGTATAAAAAGGGAGTGCTGTGTGTTGTATGCCATAACTGGCAATGATAGCGTTAGTTCCATTGGATGAAATCACTAATGGCAGGCTATCAGGGATCGCAATGAGTTTTGTAACTCATAATGATGACTGAATTGTTTAAGCTGGTTTTGACTTCCTAGAGCTGTTCTCTTGACGTTGTGTCCTGAATTGGGGCCTACATTACAGAGACCATTATGCAGAAATCACACAATCCCTGGTTTTAACGTCCATAAGGTATTTGACGACAAGCACTTTTCGGCGGGAACTGGCTGACCAGTCAAGAATTCAGTGTCATCCCTAAGCCATGTCATGCGTCTGTTTGGAAGGGTCCAATTAAAATGCTTCCCAGATACATCCACCTTCCTAACAGTCAGAAGGAGCAAGTTGCTATCATAAGGCAATCTGCTGATTTTCCTAACTGACTGCACTCGTGTGCTGATAATGGCAGCGTCAGTGAATGAATTGGTTTTTGTAAACAGAAAGCACTTTCATTCAAGTAATGTACAACTAATATGTGATGCCCAAATGTGTCTAACTCACGTCACTATTCTCATCATGTCCGACTCTTTCGATTCACTAACACAATGTCTTACTGCTATTTCTGAATGGATGAATAGTAATTTTTTCAAACTAAATAAAGAGAAAACTGAAATTTTGGTAATTGGCAATAATGGATTCAGCGAGGTTATCAGAAATAAACTTAATGCACTAGGATTAAAAGTTAAGACGGAAGTAAAAAATTTAGGGGTAACCGTTGACTGTAATCTGAATTTTAAATCGCATATTCATCAGACCACTAGGACAGCATTTTTTCACTTAAGAAACATAGCAAAAGTTAGACCTCTTATATCATTGAAAGATGCTGAGAAATGAATTCACGCGTTTGTTTTCAGTCGACTAGATTACTGTAACGCACTCCTCTCAGGACCACCCAAAAAAGACATAAATTGATTCCAACGAGTGCAGAATGCAGCTGCTAGAATCCTAACTAGGAAAAGAAAATCTTAACACATTTCTCCAGTTTTGATGTCACTACACTGGTTACCTGTGTCATTCAGAATTGACTTTAAAATACTGCTTATGGTTTATAAAGCCTTCAATAATCTCGCTCCATCTTGTATATCGGAGTGTCTGACATCCTATACTGCAAATCATAACCTTAGATCTTCAAATGAGTGTCTGCTTAGAATTCCAAGAACTAAACCTAAAAGAAGTGATGAGGCGGGCGGCCTTCTGCTGTTATGCAACTAAAATCTGGAGTAGCCTGCCAATAGGAATTCGCCAGGCTGATATGGTGGAGCACATTAAAAAACTGCTGAAAACACGTTACTTTAACATGGCCTTCTCATAGCTTCATTTTAATTCAATCCTGATACTGTGTATTCAATTCATTATAATAACTATTCATGGTGGCTCTAAAATCCATACTGACCCCTACTCTCTCTTCTGTTTCTTTTCCCGGTTTTCTGTGGTGGTGATCTGCACCATCACCACCTAATCAAAGCACTGTGATGTCCCTACATTGATGGATTAAAGCCAGAAGTCTTCATGACCGTCATCATCAAGTCCTTCCGTGAGAACCCTGAATACAAAGAGGACTGTTTCATTTATGAGAGGTAGAATGCCCAGAGGGGACTGGGTGGTCTCATGGCCTCTGGACCCCCTGCAGATTTTATTTTTTCTCTCCAGCCGTCTGGAGTTTTTTGTTTTTTCTGTCCTCCCTGGCCATCGAACCTTACTCTTATTCTATGTTAATTAGTGTTGTCTGATTTTAATTCTTACCTTGTCTTTTATTTCTCTTTTCTTCATCATGTAAAGCACTTTGAGCTACATTATTTATATGAAAATGCGCTATAGAAATAAAGGTTGTTGGTGTTATTGTACTGAGAGGTGGGCCCCAGTGAACCCATTATTTTATCAGATAGTGTGGGACGCAGACCTCAAGGTCATGCTGTGTGTGATGGTTGGCTTCTTGGTAAGAAATCCTAATTGACAGGATTGCAATTAAGTTTAATACATTACAGAAAACCTGTAGAAACCTTCCATTGAGGAGAAGTGGGTGCACTAGGAGGGGGGAGATAGAATTAAAGGCACTTCTGCGCATGATGGGTGAAATAAATTAGCCATTGATTTAATTAGAGAAAGGTAGATGGTGGTGTTTGGACTCAGCAGGTGGCACAATGCTGTACGGCCCCACAAACATTGTTCGGACTGTAATGGCTTGTGCAGTACTGCACAAAATAACACAGAAACAGGGACTGCCTCAGATAAGATAAGCACATGGATCACCTTGAATTTTCCCATGGGAAATCCTAATCTAATCTAATCTAATCTAATCTAACCTAGAGACCCTGTCCTTGACATCAAGACAATGGCAATTCAAAGATGTTTGGATGTTTTTACTATGTCGAGCGTAGAGAAACTTGCATGTATTACAACACTGACATTTACTTGGCAGAAAGAATTGTCTTCTTTACAATTTCAATAAGAATGCTCTTAATATCTCGCAGTTCTGCGAATACTGCTTATTTCAATTCACACTGTGTCCTGATGGAATTCTGGGCACTGCACTGCAATGGGCTCATTGCTATTCCTATCTCCACTCAGCTGCTCCCACTCTTGCTTATTTCTTTTATTTGTAACTCCCACAGACAAGAAATGTGTTTGCGGTCTTCCACTTCAGTCAATAATACCTCAAGTTCACATCCACAATAACCAGAAAGTCCAAACAGTACTCATTATAATAGATTCTAATGATCAATGACTCTCAGCCAGACTTTCAGCCCTTGTCCGGAATATAAAGGCAGAGGGTGGTCCTGCGTGGGTGACGTCAACGTGGTTCCACCCACAGAACACAAGGGATATAAAGACACCTAAGAATAATTCAATCCAATTCTTTATTGTCATGTGTACAAGTACAAGTGCCATGTACAATGAAATGCTTGCTTGCATGTGCACTTGCAGACAGTGAACATAGACAAAAGAAAAATACCCATACACAATAAATAAATGAATATAAATAAGTAAATAAATAAAACCAGAATGCTAGGAATAAATAGAGACTGTGACCCGACATTTGCACGATAGACATATGCGCGCCGATTAAAACGCACCGTCAAAATCGCGCCAGCAATATCGCTCCGACAAAATCACGAAAGTTTCATTAAATATGAGTTACTAATTTAAAACATATATAATAATGTTTATTTTAGAAATCAATATTATGAGACGCCGCATGCCATCAGCTCGGCACGCAGATAGTCCTTAAGATCACGCACGGCATATGTAGGAAGAATTGCAGCAAGGGCGTCCCACTCTCTTGGCCTCTCTCGCGATTTTGTCGGCGCGCATTTGTCGAAAACCAGTTAGCGGGTTTGTCGGCGCTCATTTGTCCGTCGCAGTTTTTTCGGGGCGCATATGTGTATCGCTCGTTTGTCGGTGAACCAATAGAGACAGTGGCAGAAGTATATGTGCAGGTAGCAGTGGAGGTGACACTACAGATGACTGATTGTTCATGAGTATGATTGCAGCTGGGTCGAAACTGTTCCTGAACCTGAAGGTGTGCGTCAGAATGGACTTTAGTCGCTTTCCCGATGGGAGGAGGGTGAAAAGTGACAGTGCAGGGTGGCTGGGGTCCCGCCTGATACGGCTCACTTTCCCGGGACAGCGTGTAGTGTAGATGTCATGGATTGCAGGGAGCTGTGTGCCCGTGATCTGCTGTGCTGTGTTCACCATACGCTGTAGAGCTCTGCAGTCCTGAACTAAGCAGCTGCTGTACCAGCATGTGATGCATCCTGTCAGGATGGACTCCATAGTACACTTGTAGAATCTGCATCCGGGCCTTACTCAGTATCCTGAGGAAGTAAAGGCGTTGTTGGGCTTTCTTGACTACTGCTGCAGAAGCGTGACTTGACCAGTTAAGGACATCAGTGAGGGCGACTCCGAGGAACCTAAAGCTTCTGACCTGCTCCACAGCCTCACCTCCGATGAAGATGGGGCTGTGCTCTGTTGCTTGTTTGCGGAAATCCACAATCACCTCCTTAGTTTTGCTAGCATAGTAATACTGAGTAGTTAAGCAAAACATTAACAAACATTGTACAATTACATAAAAATAAAACCATTAAAAAAAAAGAATAGCTTGTAAAAAAATAACGTGACCCAGGCTGACATACAATATGTGACCCACATGCACATGGGAGGCAGCTAGAGAGACCAATTAAAAGTAATTCCATGCCAGGCCAGGGGGTGCACTAATCTTTCTTCTGATATTTCTGAAGGGATATTCTGCCTGAGTCCGGCCCTGAGGACACCACTTCCGGTTTCGAACCCCCAAAACATCACTTCCAGTTTTGTGACCCAGATGACATCACTTCTGGTCCCGGGGCCAAGACATCAATTCGGGTTCTGAATCCCCAAAAAAGTCACTTCCACTTCCGGCCCCCCAAGCCATCACGTCCGGTTCCAAACCCCCAAAAAGTCACCTCCAGTTCCGGCCCCCCAAGACATCACTACCGGGTCTGGCCCCCAGATGATGTCACTTCCTGCCGACCTCCTATAAAATCCAGGCTACCTCCACGTGTACTCAGTTCTGTTTTGGACTCGAAACTGTTCACAACTCTGCTTATATCTGCCATTTTTGCAGCCAGGGATTCAGTTTATGGGTGGCTGCCCCAAACCTTGTTCTGTGTGTTAAAGCGGATTATCTCACACATATCACAAAAGACACGAGAGCAAAGGGAGCCAACAATGCAGAGAAATACTCAGGACCTTGGCGGTTAGCCTATTTAAATAAATGGACCCCGATGGCAGCCACATTAACTGTGCAGAAGAACTCAAACTAAAGAGGGAAGGGATACTAACACACTAAATTAACATACTTAAAAGACAACAAAATTATTACAGAATAATTACAAAGAAAGGCAGCTCAATGAAAAGCAAACAGGGAAAAGAAAAGAAATCTGGCAAAAATAAAACATTAACAGAAAATGAACAAAACCCAAGACCGGGACGAAACCCCGGCAAAACCATGACAGTTATAAATGTGCACTAATGATGGCTAACTTCAGTATTGTTACTAGCTTTTGGATGTCAGTACCAAAACAGCTGAAACACCTCCATCTTCCTCCAGCCTCCCTGGTGCAAGTCAAAGCAATAAGGGGGGGACATCCCTTTGAAGTCCCAATCACGCTGAAGCAATAAGAGGCGGTGGCCCCATAGAGTACAACTTACATTGAAGCAATACAAAGGGAGCCTGGTGGAGTTTCAGTCACGTCAAAGCTTGTAGTTTGTGGCGGACCTACCTGGCTGGGACACCCCAACCATGGATAGGGTTGCCAGACGTCCCTTATATACAGGACATGTCCCATATTTGATATTTTTGTCCCCTGTCTCGTACAGGGACAGCCAAATGTCCCATATTTAGTTCATTTTCAAATTTCGTAATACAAATATCTTTTTACTACCTTCTTACAGTACTCACTTTTAACTTTATAAGTAATTATACTTTCCTTTCTCAGATTCTCTTGATTCAATTCAATTCAGTTCAATTCTATTTGTCATTCAGCAGAACATCCAATATGTTATGTACATAATAAAAACACATGGTATTTAAAAGACGAACGGCGGTAGGAAAAAACTGTTTTTGAACATGGTGGTTCTGCATTTCAGGCTACGGTATCTTCTGCCTGAGGGCATGAGGGAAAAGAGTTCAGAGACAGGATGAGTGGGGTCTCTGGAGATCCGCACAGCTCTGGCCAGACAGCGTTGTTTTGCCAAGTCTTGTACATTAGGCAGCGGGGCGACACACAACACGACAAGCAGAACACGCAGCTCGCCAGCAGCATCGGCAGCAGCAAGCCGTCAAATGATCTGACCGCTTCTCCTTAGCTTGTGTTAAGCCCCCCCCCCACCTCATAACACGAGTGGCAGAGACATGAAGTGGCAAAAGGGCAGCTGCTGTACAGACTTTTAAATGATTGACGCGCAGCGCGACAAGCAGAATATGCAGCTCGTCAGCAGCAGCAACAAGCCAGGATTATCCGACTGCTTCTCCTTAGCGTGCGTTCTGCTGCCCACCACTTCACAACATGAGCAGCGTTATACGTCCTGCGAGAAAGAGATTTAACCATGTCCTGGGCTGGAAATAAAGGACAAGTACAGTGTTATTTTTACAAAAGTTTTAAAGTAAAAGTGAAAATAATGCATATGTTACAATTTCCATGAAAATAACAATGTCTTTAAATTGTATATCTGGTAAACCAAACCCGGGGTGGGCGAGCAAAGCGAGCAGGGGGCAGAGCCCCCTAGTATTAAATAATTTTCAAATGATTTTACTTTTGTTTTCCTCATAACCCATTAATATCCTTGCTTAATGTTTTTAACTTATGTCTATACTTTTATATAATATATTGGTCTGGGTGTGTAGGGGGCATGTATACATTTACTGTATATATATAGTAACTAGCAAAATACCCACACTTCGCAGCAGCGAAGTACTGCCTTCAAATTTTTATTAAGAAGAAAATTAAACCTTTTTAAACTGAGGGAAAATATACCAATAATTATTTAGATAGATAGATAGATAGATAGATAGATAGATAGATAGATAGATAGATAGATAGATAGATACTTTATTAATCCCAAGGGGAAATTTACATAATCCAGCAGCAGTATACTGATACAAAGAAACAATATTAAATTAAATAGTAATAAAAATGAAAAAAAATTTAAATAAAATTAATGTTCGCATTTACTCCCCCGGGTGGAATTGAAGAGTCGCATAGTGTGGGGTCTCTTCAGTCTGTCAGTGGAGCAGGACGGTGACAAAAGTCTGTCACTGAAGCTACTCCTCTGCCTGGAGATGATCCTGTTCAGTGGATGCAGTGGATTCTTCATGATTGACAGGAGTTTGCTTAATGCCCGTCGCTCTGCCACAGATGTTAAACTGTCCAACTTTAATCCTACAATGGAGCCTGCCTTCTTAACAAGTTTGTCCAGGCGTGAGGCGTCTTTCATCTTTATGCTGCCAGCTCAGCACACCACCGTGTAGAAGAGGGCACTCGCCACAACCGTCTGGTAGAACATCTGCAGCATCTTACTGCAGATGTTGAATGATGCCACCCTTTTCAGAAAGTATAGTCTGCCACATTGTCAGTTCGGCCCTCCGGTTGTAATCTGACCAAGCTGTGTGCTGAGCTTACTCTTGAGCATGTAACGTACAGTTGGCCATGTGAACAGTAATCTTGTCTCAAATCTCACAGCTTGGATTGCTGCTGTCATAATCGGTTTGAGTTTCATGGTTTGTTTCAATTACGACAGTATTTGTAGGACTTGTGTTTAAGTGACATTCGGCATCTGTCAAGCGTTGTAAGTATACAACCGGTTTCATTGATAACTTCGCATCCAGCTTTTGAGAGTTTAAACATTCATAAACATCAAAGTGTCCACTACTGAAGTCGTCACCTATTGGCGGTTGTCTAAAGGTGTAAAATATTTGGCCATTTCGGTACACTTGAAAGTGACAACCGAACAATTCAGCGGCAGCCATCAACTCACATGCAGAACCATAGGTGAAGGGCTTAAGCATTTCACTCTTCTAGTGCTCCTGTGTAGTCTAATTATCTCCTGTACCGTCATCAGTCCACACCTTGAACCTGTCCCAGTCATTCAATACATAAGACACAATGTTCCTCCGGATATCAAGAGTGAGCCTGATATGGCTGTGCAATTTGTAACAAAAAGAATGGAAAAGGCAGCTCCGGGCATGGAAACCACTCGGTAAGTGACAGTTCTTTGATCGATGATGATCACCTCGATTAGACATGTTAATGGGGGTACGGTTGGAATGATAAAGGAAATGGGTACCTGAACAATGTAAAGTGAGTCTAAAATACCTACACAATAACTATAATCGTAATAAATGAACAATAAAACAACAGAGAAGCCATGGATTAAATAAAAAGGCTGTAGTTATCAGCAGGGAGACGTGAATCCCGTGGCGAAGCAAGGAAGGGAATGTAGAGACTGGAGCGACGGATGGCCTTATATAGGCAGGCAGCCAACAAAGTGGGAGGCGTTGGGATGTGGGACCCAACGCCGCCTCACACGGTGATTGAGCTGCAGGCTATGGACGTATATATATATATATACGTAAGGATTATATATGTAATATATGTAAGTAGGATTCAGTTAACATTAGGAACCCACGTACCAAATTTCTTGAAGATGGGCCCATAAGTAACAAAGACCGCTGGAAAGTTCAATATGGCGGCTGACAGTGGCATCATACCACTGAAATAAGTACGTACATTGGTTTCAGTTAGCGCAGGGAATCTGCCTACCAAATTTCGTGAAGATGGGGCCATAAATAAGAAAGATTAACATGGCGGACGTTGTCGACCGTTATGACCGTTTTGCGTAGAATTTCAAAATGGAACCTGCTTAACTTTTGTGAGTAAGCTGTAAGGAATGAGCCTGCCAAATTTCAGGCTTCTACCTACACGGGAAGTTGGAGAATTAGTGACATTGGAAAGTTCAATATGGCGACCGACAGTGGCATCATACCACCGAAATAAGTACGTACATCAGTTTTGGTTAGCGCAGGGAAGCTGCCTACCAAATTTCGTGAAGATTGGGCCATAAATAAGAAAGTTCAACATGGTGGACGTTGTCAACCGTTACGCGTAGAATTTCTAAATGAAACCTGCTTAACCTCTGTAAGTAAGCTGTAAGGAATGAGCCTGCCAAATTTCAACCTTCTACTTACACAGGAAGTTGGAGAATTAGTGACATTGGAAAGTTCAATATGGCGACCGACAGTGGCATCATACCATCAAAATAAATACGTACATCGGTTTCGGTTAGTGCAGGGAAGCTGCCTACCAAATTTTGTGAACATGGGGCCATAAATAAGAAAGTTCAACATGGCAGACGTTGTCGACCGTTATCGACCGTTATGACCGTTACGTGTAGAATTTGAAATGAAATGAAACCTGCTTAACCTTTGTAAGTAAGCTGTAAGGAATAAGCCTGCCAAATTTCTACCTACACGGAAAGCTGGAGAATTAGTGATGAGTCAGTCAGTGAGTCAGTCAGTCAGTCAGTGAGGGCTTTGCCTTTTATTAGTATAGATATAGAGAGAGAGTTTAGGAGTGTCCCATATTTCTAATTTTCTAATCTGGCAGCCCTAACAATGGAAGTGTATTTTCTCTCCCCTGGGCCGACAGAGGACAGTCCCCTTGGCTCTCAGCAGGGCAACGGGTTACAAACATGGACGCTCAACCCTGTTGGGGCCCGTGGCCACTGCCAAGGGGGCGTCTGGACATTTGAAGTGCTGCCGGAAGAAGCTTGTTGGGCTGGGTGCCCTATAAAGGGAGCCAGTCATCACCACTCAAAAGCCACAGTCGGGAGGAAGAGGGTAAAGCCTGAGGAGGAGAAGTGGAGGCAGCAAAGAAGGGACTGTGTCTGGCTCGGTTGGACTTCTGTCTCAGTGATTTGTGCACTGAACTGTAAATAAACTGCGTGTTGTGTGTGATAAAACGTGTGTCCTGGCTGTCTGTGTCGGGATAAGGTGCCTGTACGCTCCCTTAGGCTTCACAAGATTTGTTTCCTGAAGTCTACAATAAGGACAGTGTTGAGGGAAGGGGTGGGTTCGGGATTAAGAAGAAGGATGACGATTACTTCAGGTACCGAAAATCACAAAATGCCGGTACTGTACCATTTTAAATGTTGAGTTTTTCTGTACTATTCCAATATAACATACAATCCTAATACGCACAAAAGACAGCAACACAAAAAAAGCAGTGGGACCTGAGGCTTCAAGTGTTACTGTGATCGCGATTCTGTCCCCACCATATGAGCACCTCATTGTAAAAAATAAAAAGATAGAATTGGGTGATGAAGAAAAGGATCAGAAGGACTTATTAAATTCACAGATTTCCCAGCTTGGTGTACCTAATGTGGCAAATATTTGTAAACCAGTAATGGCGCACTGCACGATAACATGCAAGGAATACACTTGACTTGAGCGTTCCTAGTTTCCTCCTCTTTCTCTGTACGTTTATCATTCGTTTGCTCAGAGGTTGATGCGCCTGCTGCTTCCTGAGCAGCTCTTCTTGTCTTCACCCTAGCGGCCCTGCTTCTTCTATTTTTTCGTCGGCATGTCTTCGCATTAAAACTGATTAAGTCGGTGTTTGTGTTGCAATTGCTTAGTACTCTTTCTTTAATTTTTCACTTAAGCTGGCATTTAAGTCTTCAATCTGCCTCAAGAATGATTAAAGATATGAAGAGGTAGGGGAAGTGATGGCATGGTAGGGTTAGGCTTAGGGTAGGGGATATGGCCATTACTTTGGCAGGCACTGGTACACTTGTCCTGTTTTAATAATTTAATTTGTAGTTTTGTTTTTTTCCTTTTTCCCACCCCTCCTCAGATGTTATAAAAGCTTTTTAAATATAGAATAAAATTCTTTAAATATCCTAAATCTAAAATCAAAAAGATAGAAAAATCAAGACCTATAAAAAGTTTTTGGGATATTAATAAGACTTTTTTTGGGAGATTAATGAAATCAACATTCTTAAAAATATTGATAAAATTAATAAATCCCACTAAACCAAAAATTTGTCCCCCCTAAAATTTTATAATTTACCAACCCCCCCATCATCTAAAATCAATTACAAAAAATTACCTCTATAAATATGTAAATAAATAAATAAATAAATCAATAAATAAACCCTAATCCCATAAATAAATAAATAGATCAATAAATAGTTAGATAAATAGATCAATAAATAGTTAAACAAATAAATAAATAAACTCCCTAAATCCCCCCTAAAAAATTCACGGTACCAAAATATTCATGTTATTTTACTAAAAAACTTTTAATTTATTTTCTCATTTAATCCAAAAGGGACCAAGGTATTCAAACTCGTTATCCATCTCCTCTCCGCCTTCAGTCTCCTGGGGCCTCATGTATAACGGCGTGCGTAGAACTCGCACCATAACATGGCGTAAGCACAAAAGCCGAAATGTGTTTACGCACAGAAAAATCCAGATGCAGGGATCTGTGCGTACTCCAACTTCCACGTCCTTCCGTTACATAAATCCCGATCAGCGTGAAAACTAACGCTCGTGCACGCGCATTATGTAACGCCCCAAATCCTCCCAGAATTACGCCTATTTGAATATGCAAATCAATATAAATCGCCCTTAAGCGCAGCCTTCTGTGAAAAGACAATGGGAAAAGCACGGGAAAATATAAGAATTTCAGCGAATACCAAGTGGAGGCAAAGGAAAAACATACTATTTGTTCAAATAAACTGTGGTATAATCAACAAAATGAAGTTGATCGAGTGACATAGCGTGTTGGAGAAACTTGAAAGCTCACGTTCACAAAATCGTAAAGTGCCGGAAATAAAAAAGAAGTCGCATATCAAAGTCGCCGTGAAAAGAAGAGTTGTAGCCCACCGTCTGAGTGTCATATGAAAGCTTATTAGGGTACAGAGAAAAAAGGCACACGGTGGGGAAAAAGCACGAAATGTCAACTTCAATCTCGACATTTCCACTTTAATCACGTAGTTTATTTTGTCATTTAGTAGAACATCATAAACTTCATCTTAAAATCGTTTAATTAACCAGTTTCTCAAATCACATCGTAATTAAAGTAGCACGTTAAATGCTTTGTTTTGTATTTGATCTTCTACTCGTATGTGCTCTATGTGTGTGAATCACTACTTGCTTCTTAAACTGGCTCTCTTCCTCCAACTGGACACAGAGTCCATTACATTCGTGATATTACAGCTCTCTGAATAACTAAAATACTGAGATGTATACGTGATATCATTTTCATGATGATAGGAGCTAGAGCACATTATTAAACATGTGTTTCATGAGCCTCGTGCTCATGACAAGCATTTATCTTTTGTCGAAATTTTTCGCTGCGTTTTTAGCTGTGTTGTTATTTTCTCTTTCTGTTTTATATTCAATATATATTGGCGTGGCCCCCCCTGCAGTCCTTGCTTTTCTTTCCCCAAGTAACCGATCGCCACACAATCAGCTCTGTAATAGACGTTAAGCCACCTGTAAGCTTAGCGCCGATTCTTCAAAACGTTTAAAGAACATTGAAATATCTTCGTAGTACATGTTTAATTATTCTATCCTTCACGACACTCCCAGTGAAGAATATAGATTATTTAAATGAAGTTAAAGTTTTATCTGTATAATTAATAAACATATTTTGCTGCATTTCACCTTAAAAATGATATCGTCATCATATGTAAATACGTGCTTTATAAAGTGGCCCAGGTTGTGCGATATTATAACTGTAGTGCAAGTTTACAGTGAGGTGATTGTACTTATAAGTCCTAACAGTTCTACAAGGAGCAATTGATTAAGTGTGTTTAAAGTTCTTGGGATGAAACTGTTTCTGAACCGCGAGGTCCGTACAGGAAAGGCTTTGAAACGTTTTGCCGTGGCTGAGACAGCGTGTCCTTGATACTGTATACCGATAATTCTCTTTCCGATCAGCTGCTGCTGTGATTCACACTCAGATACAGTGATATAAATACTCCGAGTGGTGCAGTGAGAGTAATATGGAAAAAGATGATCCGCTGTGGCAACTCCTAACGGGAGCAGCTGAAAGAAGAAGAAGGTGCAGTGAGAGTAACAACGCTAAAGCAGTTATGGTATTTGGAATACTATGGCTGTTCCCTGGACCATTATATTGTTACAAGTTAATTACAATCAGATGCATTACACTAATAAACAATATGCGGTTAGTTTCAGTGTATTTATAAAGCCGCGTCATGAAAATAATGAGTAATCACACAAGAACAGTAGCACTGCTTTGACGCTGGGTGCCGCCAGTGTGCAAAACCGAGCGGAGAACTTGCGTACGACAAGGCATGAGGTACCGTGGAAAAGTGCGTGGCTTTACGCCAAGTGTAGGTTTTATACATCGCGATTTGAACGTGGAAAAGTTCTTACGCAACATTTCTGTGCGTACGCACCCTTTATACATGAGGCCCCTGGGTCTTGTTCCAGTTACTCTGCTGCTCCAGACCAAAAATGACCGGTTTATGCCCTTCTATTGCGAAATGTTGGTATAAGACAGTTTGTTTCTTCTGGTTCGAGATGAGCCTGAGGTGCTGTACAAAACGGTCCCTCAACGCATTCTTGGTCTCCCCCACATAAATCAAGCCACAGGGCTAGTGTTAGGGTTAGAGTAGGGATGAGAACAACACCCGTACACATGTGCCCACTGCGAGCTGATTCTACAATAAAATAAAATAAAAATAAAAAGAGGAATGACCTCGAAATGACCCCGAAAGCGGGTAGTAGATGCCACGTAGTATATGTGTACCAAATTTCAGGTCAATCGGTCAAATGGTTAGCGAGCTAACAGGTGATTTGAAATCCTGGACAGACAAACGAACAGCCAGGGTAGCGTATTATAAATGAAGATGTTAAGCCAGCGTTCCAAACATAATACAAGTGCAGCCCTGCTATGCCCTCCTTTTTAGTCTTCGGTGGTGCTATGGTGCGCTTCACTGTCTTCCTAATTTCTCTATAGATCTGAGCACACTTACCAAGAAAATTTGTGAGGTTGCTTTAAAAACACTGAGTCACTATGCAATTACTTTACACTCACAGTTATGGATTTTTTTTTGTATTCTTTCTCTAAAACTAAATAAGCAAACATGCAGAAAGTAATTTCAGTAACAGTAAACTAGAACTGGAATAAATCTGTTGTGACGTTAATAATTAATAAAGCACAATGAGTGCCTTCAAGATGTGTAACAGGGTCTTCCTTAAAATAATCTGATTTTAAAAGCTCCAGTGGTATGATAATTGGAGCTGCAGAGAAGACCTGCTAGAATATGCTGGTAAATGCCCATTTAAGCGAGAGTGCGTGCCAGCTGCAATAAATGATACCACACATTCTGATGTCTGGCAGGCAAAGCCTGACGGATCGATATACAGTACACGATATTAGAAACACATTCAGGGGAATTCAAAATCCTTACAGAGCCTCAGAACAGCCGGTGAGAGTGTACGGATAATTATTGTCAGTCAGTCAGTCATTGTCCAACCCGCTATATCCTAACTACAGGGTCATGGGGGTCTGCTGGAGCCAATCCCAGCCAGCACAGGGTGCAAGGCAGGAACAAATCCCTGTGCAGGGTGCCAACCCACCGCAGGGCACACAGAGACACACACCCACACACCTAACCTGCATGTCATGACACAGGGAGAACATGCAAACTCCTTGCTGGGAGGACCTGGGAAGTGCACCCAGGTCTCCTTACTGCGAGGCAGCAGCGCTACCACTGTGCTACCGTGCCGCCCAATGGATAATTATTTTTAAAGTGAAAATGCGGTAATATCTTAGTGAAGGCAGAGATTATAATAGGGATGTCTCAAAAACGTACCACACCTTGGTGTACGGCTCTACGGTTTTGGAGGTCAGAACCAGTTTTATTCTCCTCATTGACTTCCCAAGCAGCCATTAAGTCAGCTGTGCAGACTGCTGAATGTTCTTAACTCCGCATGTCAAAAACGACTAAAGAAATGATATTTGACTTGTAAGATCAGATATTTTTAAGTTCAACCTTCGTTGTTCTGGGGGAGGAAATTAAAACAGTCACTGAGTGTCTCCTTCTTCTTCTTTTTGCCGTTTCCATTTAGGGGGTCGCCACAGCGTCTCATCCGTCTCCATCCATCCCTGTCTTTTACATCATTTTCTGCCACACCAGATGCTGTCATGTCCTCGCTCACCACATCCATAAACTTCCTCCCTGGCCTTCCTCTTTACCTCTTGCCTGGCAGTTCCATCTTCAACACTCTTTTCTCGATGTACTCCTCATGCCTCCTCTGCCCGTGCCCAAACCATCTCAATCTCACCCCTCTCACTTGGTCACCAAACTGTCGTACCCATGTGGTCCCCCCAATACACTCATTCCTAATCCTGTCTACCCTCGTAACTCTGAGCGAAAATCGTAGCATACTTAGAAAATAAAATTAAACCGAATAATAAGTTGAAATATTCATACAAAAATGCAATCAGGGCTTATTATTATTATTATTATTATTTTCCATTTTGATAAGTTTATTAATCCCCGAGGGTTTCTGTTAACTATTTCTGTTCTGTTTCTGTTGACTATTTAAAGCAGACGTTGACTTTGTTCTTTTTCCTACGTAATATTAAATTGCATGGCGGCACGGTGGCACAGTGGGTAGCACTGCTGCCTCTCAGTTAGGAGACCAGGGTTTGCTTCCCGCGTCCTCCCTGCTTAGAGTTTGCATGTTCTCCCCGTGTCTGCCTGGGTTTCCTCCCAAAGTCCAAGGACATGCATGTTGGGTGGATTGGCGATTCTAAATTGTGCTTTTTTGTGTGTGTGCGCCCTGTGGTGGGCTGGTGCCCTGCCTGGGGTTTGTTTCCTGCCTTGTGCCCTGTGCTGGCTGGGATTGGCTCCAGCAGACCCCCGTGACCCTGTAGTTAGGATATAGCGGGTTGGATAATGGATGGATGGATATTAAATCGCATTCACCCCTCCCTCACTCTCCATACCACTGCCATTTTTGTTCATAGTCTTGTTACTTCTTGTCTGGACACCTTTTTGGTCTCTCTAATAAATCTCACCATAAGCTTCAGCTAGTCCAGAATTCTGCAGCTCACATCATTATTCAAACCTCATCTATTCACCATATTACTCTGGTCTTGCAGCAGCAGCTTCTTTGGCTCCCGATTAAGTTTCAAATTGATTTTCAAATTCTGCTGTTAACATTTAAGGCCATTCATAACTTCACCCCTCCATACCTGTCTGACCTTCTTCATGTTGCCATCCCCTTCCGTAACCTTAGATCCTCTTCCTCCATCCATCTGACCGTCCTTCTCGACCGTCTGACCACCATGGGGAGCCGAGCATTCAGCCGTTCTGGAGCTTAGAAATATCAAAACATTTCCAACCACCGAATCTAAACCTAAAACCCATCTGTTTAAAATGGAGTTGTCTCTATGATTACAGTAGCTTTGTTTGGTTTTAATTTTTATATTTTCTGTATTTTCTGATGTTTTTAAGTTGTTTATAATGTGTTTTTTTATTTATTGTTTGGTGTCCTTGAGTTCTTAGAAAAGTGCCTTGTATAAATAAAATCTATTATTATTATTTTATTGGAGTGTTAAACTTATGTACAGTGATGTGAAAAACTATTTGCCCCCTTCCTGATTTCTTATTCTTTTGCATGTTTGTCACACAAAATGTTTCTGATCATCAAACACATTTAACCATTAGTCAAATATAACACAAATAAACACAAAATGCAGTTTTTAAATGATGGTTTTTATTATTTGGGGAGAAAAAAACCTGCATGGCCCTGTGTGGAAAAGTAATTGCCCCCTTGTTAAAAAATCACCTAACTGTGGTGTATCACACCTGAGTTCAATTTCCGTAGCCACCCCCAGGCCTGATTACTGCCACACCTGTTTCAATCAAGAAATCACTTAAATAGGAGCTGCCTGACACAGAGAAGTCGACCAAAAGCACCTCAAAAGCGAGACATCATGCCAAGATCCAAAGAAATTCAGGAACAAATGAGAACAGAAGTCATTGAGATCTATCAGTCTGGTAAAGGTTATAAAGCCATTTCTAAAGCTTTGGGACTCCAGCGAACCACAGTGAGAGCCATTATCCACAAATGGCAAAAACATGGAACAGTGGTGAACCTTCCCAGGAGTGGCCGGCCGACCAAAATTACCCCAAGAGCGCAGAGACGACTCATCCGAGAGGTCACAAAAGACCCCAGGACAACGTCTAAAGAACTGCAGGCCTCACTTGCCTCAATTAAGGTCAGTGTTCACGACTCCACCATAAGAAAGAGACTGGGCAAAAACGGCCTGCATGGCAGATTTCCAAGACGCAAACCACTTTTAAGCAAAAAGAACATTAGGGCTTTTGCTAAGAAACATCTCAATGATTGCCAAGACTTTTGGGAAAATACCTTGTGGACTGATGAGACAAAAGTTGAACTTTTTGGAAGGCAAATGTCCCGTTACATCTGGCGTAAAAGGAACACAGCATTTCAGAAAAGAACATCATACCAACAGTAAAATATGGTGGTGGTAGTGTGATGGTCTGGGGTTGTTTTGCTGCTTCAGGACCTGGAAGGCTTGCTGTGATAGATGGAAGCATGAATTCTACTGTCTACCAAAAAATCTTGAAGGAGAATGTCCGGCCATCTGTTCGTCAACTCAAGCTGAAGTGATCTTGGGTGCTGCAACAGGACAATGACCCAAAACACACCAGCAAATCCACCTCTGAATGGCTGAAGAAAAACAAAATGAAGACTTTGGAGTGGCCTAGTCAAAGTCCTGACCTGAATCCAATTGAGATGCTATGGCATGACCTTAAAAAGGCGCTTCATGCTAGAAAACCCTCAAATAAAGCTGAATTACAACAATTCTGCAAAGATGAGTGGGCCAAAATTCCTCCAGAGCTGTAAAAGACTCATTGCAAGTTATCGCAAACGCTTGATTGCAGTTATTGCTGCTAAGGGTGGCCCAACTAGTTATTAGGTTCAGGGGGCAATTACTTTTTGACACAGGGCCATGTAGGTTTGGATTTTTTTTTCTCCCTAAATAATAAAAACCATCATTTAAAAACTGCATTTTGGGTTTACTTGTGTTATATTTGACTAATGGTTAAATGTGTTTGATGATCAGAAACATTTTGTGTGACAAACATGCAAAAGAATAAGAAATCAGGAAGGGGGCAAATAGTTTTTCACATGACTGTATTACAACTAATATATTACATACCAGTAACGGCCTACTGCATGATAACGGTATTAATAAATAAAAAGAGAAATAACCTTGGAGGTCAATCATCACCCCGAAAGCAGATAATAGACGTCACATAGTATATGTGTACCAAATTTCAGGTCAATCGGTCAAACGGTTTGTGACCTACAGGCGATTTAAAATCCTGGACAGACAAACGAACAGCCGGGGTAGCGTATTAAAAATAAAGACCGGTAACGGCCTACTGGACGACAACGTGCAGCGAACACACTTGACTTGAGTGTTCCTAGTTTTCAGACTCTTTCTCTGTACGTTTACCATTTGTTTGCTCAGAGGTTGATGCGCTTGCTGTTTCCTGTTTCTTCTTTTCTCCACCCAAGCGGCCCGCTTCTTTTCTTCTTTCGTCGGCATGTCTTCGCGTTAAAACTGATTAAGTCAGTGTTTGTCTTGCAATTGCTTAGTACACTTTCTTTAATTCTTCACTTAAGCTGGCATTTAAGTCTTCAATCTGCCTCAAGAATGATTAAAGATATGAAGAGGTAGGTGAAGTGATGGCGTGGTAGGGTTAGGGGTAGTGTTAGGGTTAGGGTAGGGATGAGAACGTCGCCCGTACACATGTGCCGCACTGCTGCGAGCTGATTCTACAATAAAATAAAATAAAAATAAAAAGAGAAATAACCTTGGAGGTCAATCATCACCTCGAAAGCAGATAATAGACGTCACATAGTATATGTGTACCAAATTTCAGGTCAATCGGTCAAACGGTTTGCGACCTACAGGCGATTTAAAATCCTGGACAGACAAACAAACAGCCAGGGTAGCGTATTAAAAATAAAGACCGGTAACAGTCTACTGCATGACAACGTGCAGCGAACACACTTGACTTGAGCGTTCCTAGTTTTCAGACTCTTTCTCTGTACGTTTACCATTTGTTTATTCAGAGGTTGATGCGCGTGCTGCTTCCTGAGCAGCTCTTCTATTCTCCACCCTAGCGGCCCGCTTCCTCTCTTCGTTCGTCGGCATCTTTTCATGTTAAAACTGATTAAGTCAGTGTTTGTGTTACAATTACTTAGTACGTTTTCCTTAATTTTTCACTGATGTCTTTCACTTAAGTCTTCAATCTGCCTCAAGAATGATTAAAGATATGAAGAGGTAGGGAAAGTGATGGTGAAGGTGGTAGGGAATAAGAACGGCGCCCATACGCATGTGCCACACTGCCGCCCTGCTGGCCGCTGCCGAGAGTTGACTCTACAATAAAATAAAATAAAAATAAAAATCATCACCCTGAAAGTGGACAGTAGACGTCACGTAGTATACGCGTACCAAATTTCAGGTCAAGAGGTCAAACGGTTCGCGAGTTACAAGTGATTTCAAATCCTGGACAGACAAACGGACAGCCACGGTAAGCATATTATATAAGAAGATCCCTCTGTACGTCTCCTTGGTTAAAGGTGTCTACTAATAAAATCTCTCTGTCTGCCTCTTTGGTTTAGTGGCCTTTTTCTGCGTTCATCCAGTTTGGCCGTTGTCTCTTAAGAGCGTGTATTTAAACACATTTTTACAGCTGAATGCTCTTCCTCATGTCAGCCTCTTTTGATCGCCTTTTACGACATGTGAGAATGTCAGCGACTCTGTGCTAACAACAGGTCCCCGAGGTCTGCTAAATAAAAATATTAACAGTGTAAGCCACTGTCTTAATGTGGAAGATAACCATGGGACACACTTTTCTTTCAGTTCAGCACTTACCTTAGTTCCACTCAACAGGATGTTTAATCACCCAATTCTTTTCTGCAACATCTCATTCACCTAACCAGATGACATGACGATTGACACAATAAAAGACAGAGGCACAATATTTTTTTTTCCCCCGTCAGAATAATACAATACAATACAATCTATTTTTGTAAAGCCCAAAATCACACAAGAAGTGCCACAATGGGCTTTGACAGGCCCTGCCTTTTGACAGCCAAGTCTTGTGACTCTCTAAGAAGACAAGAAAAAACTCCCCACAAAAAAACCCTAGTAGCGAAAAACAAATGAAAGAAACCTCGGGAAAGGCAGTTAAAAAAGAGACCCCTTTCCAGGTAGGTTGGGCGTGCAGTGGGTGTCAAATTAACATAGAATAAGAGTAAGGTCCGATGGCCAGGGAGGATAGGAAAAAAAAAACTCCAGACGGCTGGAGAGAAAAAATAAAATCTGCAGGGGGTCTGAGGCCATGAGACCACCCAGTCCCCTCTGGGTATTCTACCTAACATCAAGGATCAGTCCTCTTTGTATTTAGGGTTCTCATGGAAGGACTTGATGATGATGGTCATGTAGACTTCTGGCTTTTAATTCATCAATGTAGGAACATCACGGTGCTTTGATTAGGTGGTGTTGGTGCAGAAAACCGGGAAAAGAAACAGAAGAGAGAGTAGGGGTCAGTACGGATTCTAGAGCCACCATGAATAGTTATTCTAATGAATTGAATACACAGTATCAGGATTAAATGAAGGTGAAGTTATCAGAAGGCCATGTTAAAGTCACGTGTTTTCAGCAGTTTTTTAAAGTGCTCCACTGTATCAGCCTCATGAATTCCTATTGGCAGGCTACTCCAGATTTTAGGTGCATAACAGCAGAAGGCTGCCTGCCCGCCTCACCACTTCTTTTAAGTTGAGCTTTTGGAACTCAAAGCAGACACTCATTTGAGGATCTAAGGTTGCGATTTGAAATATAAGATGTCAGACATTCCGATATATAAGATGGAGTGAGATTATTTAAGGCTTTGTAAACCATAAGCAGTATTTTAAAGTCAATTCTGAATGACACAGGCAACCAGTGTAGTGACATTAAAACTGGAGAAATGTGCTCGGATTTTCTTTTCCTAGTTAGGATTCTAGCAGCTCCATTCTGCACTCGTTGTAAATGATTTATGTCTTATTTGGGTGGTCCTGAGAGGAGTGCGTTACAGTAATCTAGTCGACTGAAAACAAAAGCGTGAACTAATTTCTCAGTATCTTTCAGTGATATAAGAGGGCTAACTTTTGCTATGTTTCTTAAGTGAAAAAAAATGCTGTCCTAGTGGTCTGATGAATATGCAAATATACCCGTCATCTCTCCTCTGCACATGTCCAAACCAACACAATCTCGCCTCTCTGACTTTACCTTCAAACTGTCCAACCTGAGCTGACTCTCTTATGTCCTCATTTCTAATCCTATCCATCCTCGTCACAGCAAATGCCAATCTCAATATCTTTAACTCTGCCACCTCCAGCTCTGTCTCCTGTGCCACCGTCACCAACCCATATAACATAGCTGGTCTCACTACCGTCCTGTAGGCCTTCCCTTTCACTCTTGCTGATATCCATCTGTCACAAATCACTCCTGACACTCTTCTCCACCCATTCCACCCTACCTGCACTCTCTTCTTCACCTCTCTCCCACAATCCCCATTGTAAATTGTGTCTTACAATAATTAATATTAGGTTATTGCTAGAAGAATGCTAGTTGTGTCATGATATGTAAAGCCAGAGACATGAAAGATGGTGCAATTACTTTTTCACACGATTCAAACAGATTTCTAATCCCATTTTTACATTTCCTTTGAAGCCACTTTTATATTTCTACTTGTATAAAGTAACATTGCTGCTGTTGTTAATTATAGCAGATCCAAATCTCACTCGGAAGACTTTTGTGCGACACGTGAAATATCTTAAACATACTGAGAGATATAATTAAAAATATTCGGCTGTAACAATGAACATCTGAAAGGTGCATTGACGCTTTTGGAATTAAGGGGACAAAAAATGTTTTCTTGACAGGGTCTTTAATCATAGTGTAGTCACCAGTGAACAATAAAATGCGCTGAAGATTGCTTCAAAAATTTAGGTCTCTGACCTGAGTCGTTCCAAACAAATTAAACACATAAGTGGATTCGTGTTTTTCTGAGGGCACTTTAGGATGATGAAGACAAAGCCCCTGTGTCACGGTGATAAGCAGCCACAACAGTAATAAAGGAAGTAAACCTGCAGAAAAAGTGAACCTCGCCCTAATACACTCGTGTGCGTCAGCAGCGCATTAATGGCAGAGCGTGCCAGGCTGTTGAACCCGTTGTTCATAAACGTTTGGTATCTTTCAAGTCAAAGTTATTTCTTCACAATTAGGGTGTAAATTATTTTGACACACCAGGTTGTGCGCTAATGTAAAGCATTTTTGTATAAATCTTTAAAAAAAATATTGCGCATGTGTTTTCCTCCAGGGGGCGATAGCGATAGTTCTTTTTAATTGTGGCGTTTTAACTCTTTGAGGGCTGAATATTTTTTCCAAAAAACTCAGTTTTCTGAATAGCACACAAAGCAATCATAAATCAACATAAAACATCTGTTGCTATGTGCTGTGGCTGCTGTTGGCGCATGTTTGGCATCTCTGGCACCTCAGTGGTCAGCAGGAATGCACGGTGGACCGGCTTCCAGGCTGTCTTCGCACAGCAGGTAGGTGGCAGTGGCGGTCGCAGTGTGACACAATCTGGTTTGTACCTCTTGTTATCATAACTGGTGGTCCTCCCAGGCGAATGCTGCCCTTGGCGCATCAGCTACATGAAAGTGTTCAGCACCACAATCAGCTGGGGACCAGTCAGGCGATGCTGGTACCTCACTGTCATTTTTCATATCCATCTCCAGGTTGGAGTCCGACAAGTCTGAATCCTATTCAACAAAATTACGTGAAACGTCCAAAGCTTTGCACATTTGCTTTGGTCTCTTGCCAGTTGTCAATGCCATTTTAGAGGTTGTTTGCTCTTCGCAATTCACGCACACGTAGGTATTTGAGGTTAAATCAACAAAGCTATTGTGAACGCTGGCCCGGACACAGACAGACGGACATCTTTGTTTCACCCAACACACGTTTATTTACAAAGTCTATTTACAAATTGAACGTGCACCACAAACCCCAGTGCCTCCAGCACCGATTCCCCCAATGTCCAGGCCACACAGTCCTGTGCCTCTTTTCCTCCTGGCCGCCTCCAGTCCTCACTCCAGCTCCGTCCTCTTCCACCCGACTTCCACTAATGACTGGAGGGAGGCGGCCTCTTTTATAGGAACCCGGATGGGCTCCAGCTGCTTCCCAGCAATCTCCCGCGGACACACCCCCGTGTGGCGGAAGTGCCGGCTGCGCACCCGGAAGCCGTCTGGGTGTCCCCTGTCGTCTTTCCCCCGGCACTTCCTGGTGTGGCGGAAGTGCCGGGCTCCCGGGATAATAAGGCACTGGGGCGCCGCCTGCCGGTGGCCACGGGTCCCTACAGGGCTGGGCTTCCAAGCCCTTTACCCGAGGCCCCCAACATAACCAGGACGGACGCCTCCTCGCGGCCTGGAGGAGGCACAAGCCCCCCTCTCGTCCTCCTGGGCGTCCCGGCTGGGCTCCAGCCCCGGCCGGGGACCACACTACGTAACTGTCCTTCTAGCAAAAAGAATTGGAGTGGTGGCTCTGAGGCTAAGGATCTGCGCTGGTATCCTAAAGGGTGCCGGTTTGAATCCCAGTCGCTGTCAAAAGAGATCCTATTCTGCTGGGCCCTTGAGCAAGGCCCTTAACCTTCAATTGCTTCGGGGCGCTGTACAATGCCTGACCCTGCGCTCTGACCCCAAGGGGTATGCGAAAACTAACAAATTTCTAATACAGGAAATTGTATAAGGTGAAATAAAGAACAGAAAAAATGTAAGGGTGAGTTTTGTTGCAGTTTACAGCTGATTACCGTCCTCTACCTCTGAATTTTAACAAAAGTCGACATCAGCCCTGAAAGAGTTAAGTACCCTGAACCTGAACAGATATATTATAACGAGGCCATAGTGATACAGCGGTAAGAAATGGTAGCAAGGCGACATAACTTGTCAGTCGGGTTGGCCTTCTGGATGGTCCATCACTTTAACATGTGGCTGGGAGGATGTCTATAAGTAGCCCTTCAGGCACCTCTGAGGACGACCCAGTGCTGGGAGGGGTAAATATTCCAGCTGCCAGTTGACGGCATCATGTTACCATAACAACCAAGCGGGGAAAAGATGTTTCGGCACAAAACTTTTCTAGAGGAAAAGAGGAAGGCCTAAGCGAAGGTTTATGGATGTGGTGAGAGAGGGCATGCAGGTGATGAGTGTGACAGAGCAAGATGGAGAGGACAGGAAGATATGGAAGAACATGGTCCGCTGTGGTGACCCCTAATGGGAGCAGCCGAAAGAAGAAGAAGAAGAAGAAGAAGAAGGGGGATCGAGGAAAGGAGCAGAAAAAAAGGAAGGAAAAGGCTGAAGGCAAGGAGACGACTATCTACGCGTTAATAATCATCAGGATCTGACTTCACCCAGGGACGTGTGCTATTTGTGGGTGGCCACCCTGAAGTAATATATGTAATATTCGATCATTTTCCTTAATAAATAAATGACCAAGTATAATATTTTTCTCTCCTTTGTTTAACTGGTTTCTCTTTATCTACTTTTAGGACTTGAGTGAAAATCTGCTGATGTTTTAGGTCATATTTATGCAGAAATATAGAAAATTCTAAAGAGTTCACAAACTTTCAAGCACAACTGTATGCACCGATGCCAGCGCCTAACCCACCCTTCAAAGCCATTTTGAAACTCTCTTACTGGAATGGCCATCAGAGTTGTCATCGTATTACTCTTGATCTCCTGAATGCCTTCCTTTCGATATTTCCTTTATCTTCAGGTAAAGCACAAAGTCACTGGGGGCCAGATCAGGTGAGTATGGAGGTTTACTGGCTAAAAACTCCCTCACAGACAGTGCCGCGTGAGCTGGGCTTTGTTCACTGCTCTAATGCAAGCTCCGCCATTCTCACGACGGCACACAAGAAGACGCAACAACAGTAATGAACGCCACCCGGCAAGACAACGCCAATCGTCGACACGAACACAGTGAGCGGGGAGACACTGATGTACCAAGGTTATGAAACGTAGCCGAGCTGTTTGTACAGTGCCTGCCAACAACGTAAGCGCATGGTGGCAAGTTTACAAACTTAATTGTCAGAACTCGTGTTTCTCCTTAAACAAATTTTTCTTTCCACTTCTGAAAGTGATTTGTTTTTTTTTATTTTAACCATGGAGAATTTAGTTTCATTATTATCTTTCTCTGTTGTATGTTTAACAAAGGCAAATTTTATTTTTGTTTTGTTAAATGGTTATTGCGTCCATATTTTGCTTTCATATGGGCACCATCATTTTGTGGCACTATTGTCAATGTGCTATCATCTGTTGCTAGGGATGTTGCTTCTCCACACCTCACCGCCTGAGTCACAAGCCCAATTGTATTAAATCCGTTATAACAGTACCTGCACCATCCAGAGTTGGGGATGGATTCTAAAACTAAGCTCTACTAGAATTTTCAGTGCACTGACTTTTTAATATGGATTTTCAACTATGACTCAGTCAGTCAGTCAGTCAGTCATTTTCCAACCTGCTATATCCTAACACAGGGTCACAGGGGTCTGCTGGAGCCAATTCCAGCCAGCACAGGGCACAAGGCAGAAAACAAACCCTGGGCAGGGCACCAGCCCACCACAGGTCACACACATACCCACACACACCAAGAACACACTAGTGACAATTTAGGATCACCAATGCACTGAACCTGTACGTCTGTGGGAGGAAACCGGAGCACAGGGAGGACCCAGGAAGCAAACCCAGGTCTCCTTACTGCAAGGCATCAGCGCTACCACTGCGCCACCATGCCGCCCACTATGACTCTGACTTTTGTTTACTTGCCTACTCTTACAGTCCTTTTGGTTTTGACCCTCATTTATCATCTGTGTGGCGGACGGCCGGCAGCTCATCCCGGCTAGGACGCCCCTGAGATGGAAGGATGGGGTAAGGCAACTTTTCCAGGACGCTGCCTCACCCAGAATGCTACATGGTAGCTCCCCTGGAGTGTAATGGTGCTAAGATGCTTTGGAGGCACTGCTTAAAAGAAGAAGAATTAAAATGCGTCTGTGTGCTTCTAACCCATGTCTGCGTCTCTTTGTTGGGTTTAAAGGGACAACAGCGTCCTTACACCTGGTACTTTTAATTTTTCTTGTGCCCTAGTGGACTGCCACTCACTTACAGTACATCTGTTGAAGCAGACAGGCATGGCAGGGGCATCCTCAGCCCCAAAGCAAGCACTCGGAGTCTCAGTACAGGCAGCAGAATCAAGCTTTATTGTGTGGCGCACATACAGACTCAACTCAGATGCCACAATTGGTGACCAGCTTATCCTTTTATTACAATTCTTAATATTTTAGCCATTATTCTTCCTCATCTGACTTCTAGCATTCCACTGCTCTAGTCCTGCCTCTAATTAATTCCCCCAATAATTCTTAGTTGAGGGGGTGTCAAAGCCCACTCTGTCCATCTTATCTGCTTGATAAGGACCATTCTCGCCCCCTACTATCTCAGAGCTAGCTACCATAATTTACGACCAAAGAGTTCACATTTTGACATCCCTCTCTAAGCGCCCATCCTTTCTGCTCTCTACTTGTTGTGATGTGAGATTTTGCGTATAACTTGATAAATGCTTTGTATGTCTTTATTTGTAATCTAGGCAAAGCAATGTAATTTAGTGTTACTTTGGTGAGAGGTAGTTGTGTTTAATTTACGACTAATTTTACGACAGGATTTGGGGGGATGTGTCTTAAACCAGTTTGATGAGTATTTCTCTGCTAAAGTCTTTCAACCCCCCTGCAAGGAAGCCAGGATGTTTAACATGGAGGTTGCAGGTGTTAAGATGTACTATTTCCCCCATTGGTCTGAGATATGGCTGACTGGATTGGCTGTAGGGGCTGGATAGAAAACCTATACATTTGCTTGCTCAACCACATTCTCTCTCTCTCTAACTAACATATGATGAAGAAGCATCTCTCTTGCTAACCTGTGATGATGTAGAAGTATCTTTCTCTTACTAACAACTGAAGAAGACCATCACACCATGAACTGAAGACAACACAATCAGCCATTTTGAACAGACATGTGGCTAAAAGCTGAGTACCAACGATGCCTTAACTAGAGACACTAAGTAACTACAAGTCTGTGTGCCACCTGAATTACACATCACCATTTTATCAGGTTGTATGGTTGCTAATATTCAAATGTACTTTGCATTTTGTTATTATTTATGAATATTATCAATAATACATTATTTTATGTGTAACTTAACTCCTGCTTGTCTTTTTACAACATCTACTTGCCTGAGGTTATAGATATAGAAGGGAAGTTGGGGATAAGGCATATACAATAATACCTTATAAACAGTGGTAAGTCTGTGAGATTAGGCATTCTAAGGTTGCATATTAATAATACAATCGGGGATAGTAGAACAATATACAGTATATATCACTCTACCAAGATAAAACACTACTGTAGCAGGTCTGACCTCTGGCTTATGAACTATTGGTGGCTTGTACAAAACTAGCAAAATCCCCGTGCTTTGCAGCGGAGCAGTAGTGTGTCAAAGTGTGAAGAAACTCTACCAGATAGTGCACCGCGTCCTCTAGTTCTACAGACTTATAGGTTTTTGTTTCGAAAGTTAGTTGGTGAAGTAAAATGGCGTTTATATGTGAAGTCATGTCATTCTTTGGTGTTCGAATAGCTCTCTCCCTCAACCATGAGACGTCCTTTTCTTGCAGATTTCATAGGTTGGGGTAAACATTTTCAATAAGGGGTTGAAAGGAGGAGACAGAGATTGTTAGGAACATTGACTTTACACTTCTGTTCAATTAAATTGTCATCACCTATTTTGATGAGGAGAGCAGCGAACTCTCCGGCTTTTTTGTCGCAGTGCCTCATGTTTATTCTTAAGGTAAGAACGTCGGTGTTAGGCCATAGGTATGAAGACTTCAGACATGCATGTGTTCCTCTTGGGACAACTGGTAAGGTCTGCCGGAAGTCTCCGGTCAGCAAGACTGTCAAGCCTCCCATCATTCTTGTCATGTTTCTGATGTCTTGTAGGGTCCTTTCTAAAGCCTCAGCACCTGCTCTGTGTGCCATAGTGCATTCATCCCATACAATTATGATGAAGAGCTTACAATCGTGCAGTGCCTGCGCCATGGTGCTCTGCTTGGATATGTTACACATGGGAGAATCAGTATGGATGAGGTTTAGAGGTAGCCTGAAAGAAGAATGAGCACTCCTTCCACCCTTGAAGTGGTGGAGTAAAGAATTAGGGAGCAGTGAGCACAAAGAAAAGTGGAGGAAAGTAAGGAAGCGAGTGAGGAGGCACATGAGCGCAGGATGTTGTTAATGTATATAGGCAGGGAGCCAATCACGTGGTAGGGGGTACGGACACTGGTGGTGCGGAAAAAGGAAGGGGGACTGGGGAAAGCCCTTGTGTGTTTCTGCCATGAAATAAATCCTCTGTTAATGGAAATAAAGAATGAAACCACCAAAAGGAGAGGTCTGTTCCGAAAGTTCCTTACGGCATAATGGTGAGATCCGCCAAGAAGAAGACATTATTTTCAAAAGTTCGTTGTGGGGCACAGCGCGAAATGAAACATACTTAACGTTTGTCAGTACAGTGTAAAGGATGAGCATGGGAAATTTGGGCTTCCTGCGTATATTGGAAGTTGCAGAAATAGTGAGGAGGGGTTTCCCCTAAATCTATATATACAGTTTAGGGGGTACACCCGTTTCTCCCCCCCTTGGGTGTTGCAATAGGACATGAAACATACTTAACTTTTCAGCTTCTCACCTATATGGAAAGTGGGAGAATTAGTGAGGAGTCAGTGAGGGCTTTGCCTTTTATATGTAGAGATAATAAAAATATATGTAGCAGAAGCCTTTTTAATTCTAACTCTTAAATCCTAAAGCTTAGTGAAATATTATATCTACTTGTCTCACATGCGTATAATGCTTTTCTACTACGTGCAAATTACCAATTTTAAGAATACAATTTTCTATACAACCTTCTCAAACCCAATAGTTGACAAAGGCTTTAAAATAAAAAGAGGTCTATTAACAGAGAAAGAGGAAACCATCAAAATCTTTGCCCCATGGAAACAAAACCTTTAATACTTAAAGATTTATTCAGAATTCAAAAATATTTTTCAAAAGAGATCACAGGCAGGAATAACAATGAAAAGTAAGTGAACAAGTCAAAATGCCAAAAAACAGTTACTGTATATACTTGCGTATAAGTCGACCTGATAAGTATAACCCGACTCAAAAATGTGACACTTACATTTTGTTTTTTTACATCTTCTTGCTTCCTCCAATCTCGCACCAGTTTTTCAGACACATCAAATTTTGTTGCAGCCTCTGTCTCAGATTAGCATGAATATATCACTCCTGGGCAGCACGGTGGCGCAGTGGTAGCGCTGCTACCTCGCAGTTAGGAGACCCGGGTTTGCTTCCCGGGTCCTCCCTGCGTGGAGTTTGCATGTTCTCCCTGTGTCTGCGTGGGTTTCCTCCCACAGTCCAAAGACATGCAGGTTAGGTGGATTGGTGATTCTAAATTGGCCCTAGTGTGTGCTTGGTGTGTGGGTGTGTTTGTGTGTGTCCTGCGGTGGGTTGGCACCCTGCCCAGGATTAGTTCCTGCCTTGTGCCCTGTGTTGGCTGGGATTGGCTCCAGCAGACCCCCGTGACCCTGTAGTTAGGATATAGTGGGTTGGATAATAGATGGATGGATGGATATCACTCCTGCAAGCGAACTATGATACTTAAAGCGATGAGAGAAATCACAAAATAAACCAGCAAATTATAGAAAAAAAAAACAATCTAAATCCGTTAAGTAGTTCTCTCATTCGTTAACTAAGCTGAGGTAAGATACGCCCTCTCAGGCCTTGTCTCCCTCTCCTCAGACCGCGGCCTCTCTCTCAGATTTGTGCTAATAAATCAGTACTGGAAGCGAACTATGAAACTTAGCGTGATGAGAGAAGTCGCAAAATCAACCGAAATGTTCCAGCAAATTGTAGAAAAAAACCCAATCTAAAACCATTAAGTAGTTCTCTTGTTCGCTAACTAAGCGGAGGTAAGATACGCCCCCAGGGCACTGTCCCCCGCTTCTCAGACTGCTGCCTCTCACTTGGATTTGTGCTATTAAATCAGTACCGCAAGCGAACTATGATCCTTAACGTGATGAGAGAAGTCGCAAAATCAACCGGAATGTTCCAGCAAATTGTAGGAAAAAATACAGATTTAAATCCGTTAAGTAGATCTCTCGTTCGCTAGCTAAGCGGAGGTAAGATTTGCCCGAGGTTGGTGTGTGAGGGCCCCGCCACTCTCCCCTTGGCCTGCTGCGGGTCCCTCGAATTCGTGCAGATAAATTGGTACTGCAAGCAAACTATGATACATAGCATATTGAGAGATGTCACAAAATCAACTGGAATGTTCCGGCAAATTGTAGAAAAAGACCCAAACTAAATCCGTTAAGTAGTTCTCTCATTCGCTAACTAAGCGGAGGTAAGATACGCCCCCAGGGCACCGTCCCCCGCTCCTCAGACTGCTGCCTCTCTCTTGGATGTGTGCTATTAAATCAGTACCGCAAGCGAACTATGATCCTTAACGTGATGAGAGAAGTCACAAAATCAACCGGAATGTTCCAGCAAATTGTAGAAAAAGACCCAAACTAAATCCGTTAAGTAGTTCTCTCATTCGCTAACTAAGCGGAGGTAAGATACGCCCCCAGGGCACCGTCCCCCGCTCCTCAGACTGCTGCCTCTCTCTTGGATGTGTGCTATTAAATCAGTACCGCAAGCGAACTATGATCCTTAACGTGATGAGAGAAGTCACAAAATCAACCGGAATGTTCCAGCAAATTGTAGAAAAAGACCCAAACTAAATCCGTTAAGTAGTTCTCTCATTCGCAAACTAAGCTGAGGTAAGATACGCCCTCTCAGGCCTTGTCTCCCTCTCCTCAGACCGCGGCCTCTCTCTCAGATTTGTGCTAATAAATCAGTACTGGAAGCGAACTATGAAACTTAGCGTGATGAGAGAAGTCGCAAAATCAACCGGAATGTTCCAGCAAATTGTAGAAAAAAACCCAATCTAAAACCATTAAGTAGTTCTCTTGTTCGCTAACTAAGCAGAGGTAAGGTACGCCCCGAGGCAGACACGTGAGTGAGGAGGGCCCCCCTCCCCATAGCCCGATGAGTCTCTCTTGGATTCATGCTAATAAATCAGTACCGCAAGCGAACTATGATCCTTAACGTGATGAGAGAAGTCGCAAAATCAACCGGAATGTTCCAGCAAATTGTAGATAAAAAACAGATCTAAATCCGTTAAGTAGTTCTCTCATTCGCTAACTAAGCGGAGGTAAGATATGCCACGAGGCAGACGCGTGAGTGAAGAGGGACCCGCCCCCCCTCCCCAAAGCCCGATGAGTCTCTCTTGCATTCGTGCTAATAAATGAGTACCGCAAGCGAACTATGATACTTAGCGTGATGAAAGAAGTCACAAAGTCAACCGGAATGTTCAAGCAATTTATAGAAATAAACCTGAATCTGTTAAGTAGTAGAAAAGCAGACAGACATACAGACAGACAGACGTTGGATTTCATGTACATAGAGGTGACTCTCTTCAGAACACAGTTCCACGGGGCAAATTAATAAACACCATATGTTACACACATGCACTTAGAGGACACCTTCAAGGCTCTGTAGAGGTAGAAGGTTACACTCCATGAGGGTAGGGGGCGCTATCACTAACCACTTCTCCTCTTTTACCTGCAGCTGCCCAGAGGATTTGTGACCACGCCCTGGGATCCTGAAGCCCCGCCCTTGTGGGCTGAGCACTATTAATTCTGCTCCAGAGATGACGCAGACATTCACTCTGAGGAGCCCGTTAGAGGGAGAAGGATGCAATTTAGATAAAGGAAAGGGAAAACAAAGGTGATTGTAGCCAATTTTATTTTGTTTATATTGTCTTTTTATTTTGGAATTAAAAAGGGAATGCCGGGTGGGTACCTCATTCCTTGCTCCCATGTCCAAGTTATTGTTGACACATGGCTGTCAAGCAATAAATGTGAAAAATGTCAAACTCATCCTTTAACAAAGTGCAAGTGCGTTCAGCATATTTTCTCGCATCCAGTGTGCCATGAGTCCTGTCTTTAAATATCTTTGAGCTGAATTGGCTTGGTTTTGTGATTCTTTTTTTTTTTTTTGCATCTTGGCTTGTACAACCTACACCTGGCACCAGTGAATTACTCATTTGACTGGCATGGAGAGGGCACGATTTTGTACTTTCCAACATATTCAGTGTAGATGAGTCCGACTTTGTGAATATCCCTCACTTGAGGAAAATTAAAATCAACAGAGTGCAGAAGAGCCTGAAAGAAAAGAAAAAGCGTAAGTGTACACCTGGTGCAATATGCCAGTCACAGGGATGAGGGCATGACAGGGTGCAGCAATGAAAAAAAAAACAAGAAAGAGAGCCGTAGACATGATAAGCTGCAAATGTAGATGCAGTGTGTGCTGGATTGTTTCACTTTATATCAAATAAGTTACCTTCAGCTTAGACAAGGATTCGGTGGCGCAGTGGGTAGCGCTGCTGCTTCACAGTTAGGAGACCTGGGTTTGCTTCCCGGGTCCTCCCTGCGTGGAGTCTGCATGGGTTTCCTCCCATAGTCCAAAGACATGCAGGTTAGGTGCATTGGCAATTCAAAATGTGTGTGTGTGCGCCCTGTGGTGGGTTGGCACCCTGCCCAGCATTTGTTCCTGCCTTGTGCCCTGTGTTGACTGGGATTGGCTCCAGCAGACCCCTGTGACCCTGTCGTTAGGATATAGCGGGTTGGATAATGGATGGATGACGTCGGTGCTGAGATGCGCACAAGCAGGACGTTTTATTTTGTGTTTTCTATTTGTAATTAATTTAGACAATTTTGCAGAGATCTGGTCTCACTTTGATATTAAAGAGACTTTTTCTGTTGATCAGTGTCATAAATGTCAAATTAAACCCACTGTGATCCAGTGTTGTAGATCATATGAACACCTTCAAAGAGATGAATACGTTTGATAGGCACTGCACATTCTTAAAGGCTGATACAGCATAATAGGAAAAAGAACATCTATTAAAAAAAAAGGGAAAGCAAGCAATGGAACATAATAATAAAAATAATAATTAGAAATAAAACATATATTGTAAATAAAAGAAAATAATTTCATTAGCAGGTTATTCTTAGGAGTTCAAAGCCTATTAAATACACAGAACATCGTGGTGTACTGATTGCTGTTGATCTTCACTGCTGCCACCCCTATACAGTATACCTACTCCCCATGGCAGTGAATGAAAGCTGGCAGAATGCTGTTTTGATTTGACAGCATTGGGAACAGCAATGCCCAGTAAATATGACCTGCTTCTTCAAAATGTCTTAGATGACTGACTGGACAGGTGTGAGTAGGAAAGCTCAAAGCCTTAGCCAGGAAAGCCACACCATTCAGTGAGGGCAATGGAGAAAACGCATTGAGCCAAAAAGCAATGCCTGCGTCATAGTCAGTGTGAAACAGTATGGAGTGGCTGATGAAGACCAGCATAACTGTCAGCATGTCTCAACAACTAACTGATCCCGGGGGTCCTAAGGCGAGAGACCCACAGCAACCTACCATGATGTTTGGAGGGTGAAGAAAGTGACGTCACCATCTCGCCACCCTGAGACTTGAACAGCCTTCATTTACAGTCGATTGCCTTGGTAAGTCTTACAGCTGAAATCCGGCAAACAAATGGAAACAGATGGAAGGAAAGTATGGTGGGAATAAACGATTGATGTCACTTTGATTCCCTGTGGGCCGTGTTAGACATCAAGGACCAGAGAGCCACCTGATTGCTTTCATTTCTCAAAACTGCTTCATCTCTAGGCAGGAAACAATCCTGGACAGTGCAGTCCATCTTACGGTACACTTACTCTCTGCATCATTTGGAAATGGTTAGTCACTTGTTATCTGTCCTTCTTTTTGTGGCAACCTTGCTAATGGTAATGCTTGACTATTGAGAGTGCCATCCTGATGTCCTGGCATTAAAAGAACACAAGTCCAGAATGCAAGAAAATTATTCTGTAATCTAAAAAGTGAGCCCTGAGGGCATCTGTTATGAATGGTGCAATAAAAATAAAGATTGATTAAGTGAAAGGAAAGGGGTTTGGAACACAACACGATGAGAGACAATAGATAGATAGATAGATAGATATGAAAGGCACTATATAACAGATAGATAGATAGATAGATATGAAAGGCACTATATAATAGATAGATAGATAGATATGAAAGGCACTGTATAATAGATAGATAGATAGATAGATAGATAGATAGATAGATAGATAGATAGATAGATATGAAGGACACTATATAATAGATAGATAGATAGATAGATAGATAGATAGATAGATAGATAGATAGATAGATAGATAGATAGATAGATAGATAGATAGATAGATAGATAGATAGATAGATAGATAGATAGGTTGTAGCATTTCCTTAGCACAGAGGTTCACTGACGCCTCCATTTTGTCTTTTCTTCTGCTTTGTTTTACTAGCTCTTCCCTCTTTCCGGAGTGTTCTGTTATTCTCAGGTGACACCCTCTGTCTGTTGTACTGTGGCTTTTCTTATTTTTTTTTTCTGGTTAGATATGTTCCCCTGCCCGCCCATCTCCTAGCTTCTCCTTAGTTCTCGTTGGCACATCTATTGTGCCTTTGGCATTGCTTTGTCTAATGTTGCTCACTGGCTACTTGTTCTGGGTGCACTTCCATTTTTCTTCTTTTTATTTTCTCAACAGTCTCTCTTTGCCACAAAGAAGCAACATAAACGAAGCCCTGGCAAAGGCAAATATTGCCTATGGGTTAAATGTTTGCCAGTCCCTGTGCCATCTGAGCCGCTCCCTTTAATCATTTGAGCACATGGCGTGTGTATTCTCAGGAGATGTAATCACCATGACAACTTTATCAAACTAAACAGTACAATGCAGCAAGACAGGGAGACAATTCAGGAAGCAATTCCATATTCCTTTTTTCTTTTGTTTATTTTGAATCTTCGTGGGCCAAATACAAAAGACTGATCCAAAAAGAAAATGGCTAGGAAACAATAGAAAATCTTAAATTCGACAAAGACAGGGGTCAAAATTGGAGCCATTAGGTTGAAAAATGGGCAATCAGAGCAGCTATTCTGTGTGGCAGATGGAAAGCCAGCAGGTGCCATGGTGTGATGGGACCTCACTTCCCATCATGCATGCTCTGCAATGATGCAGGCTGACAGGGAAGGGAATTAGTGTGTCGGAGCAGGTACTTTCAATCCATTAGCCAATACTCAATATCTGCACACACGCACGCACACACAGATGCACGCCACTGCAAACCCTTTTTACAAAATGACTAAGGGGGGGTGGTGCCCCACTACTTCAAATTAAAGGAAAATGGGGTAAAAAGAATCAAAAAAGACCTGACCCTCACACTCCAGAGCCTAGAGTGACTGTTAATATTTCTAACAAAGATGTGCAGGTCTGCTGTCCCTTGGGGGGTTTGGTACAAATAAAAAGAGCCTTTAAAAAGAATTGGCCATGATGTCAACGATGTGTAAAACACCATTCCCATAGTATAAGAGGTCTGACCTGTCCGTCTATAATATCTCTTTAGTGACGTAAGTATTCATGTATTGGGATGTCAATTGAATTAAGCTGGCTTATTAATGTTACGTTATGTTATTTCCATAGAGTTGAACTGTAGACCTACAGGGTGTCATGATGTGCCAGCTCATAAAAACTCAAAAGGGTGCTGGGCAATCAAACTGAAAGTGCTACAAGAAGAGGGGAGATCCCACCAGAACACAATCAGCCTGGTCCCAAATTTAAGAATCAGGCTTGACAGCCTGCACTAACGGCAAAAGGACGAAACCGAAAACGATATCACAGTGGGGAACCAGTAAACTCCAGGGGCATAACAAACAAAATACCAGCTTAGAACCTGTTAATGTGACAACCCACTTGCCATCATATAGGGTGGCACAGGGAAACAGGAAATTTGGGAAGTAGGGGTTGGCAACCCTGAGGCGTCGGCAGTTGTTTGGGACCTCGTTTAGGACCCCTTGCCATCAGTTACAATGGAGCAGTGGAGTGGTGCTCAACGAGCGTTCGCTGTGAAAGCCTTTTATAAGAATGGTGATCGTGTGACCGCTGCGCAAAAGGAATTGCCAGTTAGGATGTCATAATCGAGTCCAGTCAGCTCATGCGATTACAACATGGATGTGTAATTTCAAAGAAGCACATTCAGCCTTAAAAAAGAAGTCCCCAGGTGGAGCCATTTCACATACTGCCCGACAATCAATGGCAGCTATTCGACGATTGCTTGGGAGGTGCGTCATTTCAGACAATGGTGACATTTAGTGGCCTCTGAGATCCCCTCTGTGGGAACATCTTAAAAGACAAGCGTACTGGACACGTCCTGCCACCATAGCTGAACTCAAAAATAGGATCAGAGAGGAAATCGCTGGCACTCTTCTTGACATGTGACGTCCACACCAGACTGTCAGAATGTGTGCGGAGAAATGGACAACACCTTCATGATGTTTTCTTCAAAACATAAAAGGAATTTTGAATGAATATTGATTACCATCATTAATTGCATATCCTGTTGTGGAAATAATGGGGTCCGACCCCGCTCCCCAAACCCGAACAGAGACAGGCAGACCACCCAAGTGAAAAAGCAGCACCCTTTTATTTCTTTTCTTGCCCTTTTTAGCACACAGTGCACAAATCACCAACAAATCAGCTCAGTCCCTTCTCTCTCCTTTCTTCTTCTCTCTCTCTCTTTCTTTCTCTTCTCTGCCACCTCCACTCCTCTCCACTCTCCACACAAGCGTTGTCCTTCACCTCCCAACTCTGGCTCCCCCAGTCGTGTCTGCTGGCCCCTTTTTTAAGGCTCCAGGTGCTCATTGACACATTTGTGGCAGCACTTAAGGATGTGGTGGAAGACCTGCTGAGAAGGGCTCAAAAGCTGCTGCAGCACCCCCTGGCAGCGCCCACGGATCCCAACGGGGCTGTATCCAATGCCAACTCCCACTCCCATGGAGCCCTACTGAAGTCCGTGGCACCGCTGCAACCTGGAGGGGGGACGCTGCCATCTGGTGTTCTGGGGGAGGTAAGGTTCTGGCCGTGCTTCCTCCCCTGGTTATTCTAGGGTTGAGGCATCCTGGCCGGGCAAGGGTCCCGGCCATCTTCCACAATACAATTCATCATTGAATGTATTTCATTAATGTGTTTGTTTGTGCATTGAACGTCAATTGAGAATTTCCCGTTTCCCTGTGCCACCCTGTACAATGTTCCAAAACAACTTTCTCAAACATGCTTAATTTAATTTGGGGTCCATGGGGTGCCAGAAGTGCTTGCCTCTTTGCAGGATGCAGACAGCGTTGGACAGGATGCCAGTCTATTTCAGGACCCACTCACACACACACACACAGTACAGTATGTCGCCAATTTTAAAACACCAATCACATCTTTGGGGATGTGGACCAACAAGGCAAGAACTTGCAGACTCCACAAGAACAATGGCCAGTGCAGAGTATGAGCAGAAGGCAGCAGCACTAACCACTGCTTCAGTGTGCCACCTAATGTTTCAACATTGTTTCAACATAACTGGCCGATGTTATGAGTGGTGTTAAGAGTGGTGTTCCACAGAGGTCAGTGCTAGGGCCGCTGCTATTTTTAATATATATAAATTATTTAGATAGGAATATAAGTAACAAGCTGGTTAAGTTTGCAGATGATACCAAGATAGGTGGATTAGCAGATAATTTGGAATCCATTATATCATTACAGAAGGACTTGGATAGCATACAGGCTTGGGCAGATTTGTGGCAGATGAAATTTAATGTCAGTAAATGTAAAGAATTACACATAGGAAGTAAAAATGTTAGGTTTGAACACACAATGGGCGGTCGGAAAATCGAGAGTCCACCTTATGAGAAGGATTTAGGAGTCATAGTGGACTCCAAGCTATCAACTTCCCGACTGTGTTCAGAAGCCATTAAGAAGGCTAACAGAATGTCAGGTTATATAGCACCTTGAGGTGTGGAGTACAAGTCACAGGAGGTGCTGCTCAACCTTTATAATGCACTGGTGAGGCCTCATCTTGAGTATTGTGTGCAGTTTGGGTCTCCAGGCTAAAAAAAGGACATAACAGCACTAGAGAAGGTCCAGAGAAGAGCGACTAGGCTGATTCAGGGCTACAGGGGATGAGTTATAAGGAAAGATTAAAAGAGCTGAGCCTTTACAGTTTAAGAAAAAGAAGATTAAGAGGTGACATGACTGAAGTGTTTAAAATTATGAAGGGAATTAGTACAGTGGATTGAGACTTGTATTTTAAAATGAGTTCATCAAGAACACGGGGACACAGTTGGAAACTTGTTAAGGGGAAATTTCGCACAAACATTAGGAAGTTTTTCTTTACACAAAGAATGATAGACACTTGGAATGAGCTACCAACAGTAAGACGTTAGGGACTTTCAAAACTCGACTTGATGTTTTCTTGGAGGAAACAAGTGGATAGGACTGGCGAGCTTTGTTGGGCTGAATGGCCTGTTCCCGTCTAGATTGTTCTAATAATAAGCTTCTAATAATAGTGAAACAATAACAATACCTCATCACACAATTATTTGTATGTGTATTGTCACAAAAAATGAGTCACAGACATCATGAAGGTTTGGGACAGCCACCCGTATATTACTCCCAGGCTGCAAAATTAAACAGAGATGTTCACAGGTTTGAGTCCAAAATAGCACTGATAGTATGAAGGTAAGATGGCGGCTTTAAAGGGCAGTAAAGGAAATGATGTCATCGGGGCCAGAACCAGAAATGATGTTGTCGAGACTGGAAGTGACATCATGATTGGTGGCGGAAACGGAACATGGCGTCATCAGATCCGGAAGTGACGTCGTCATTGGTACCGGAAAAAAAATCGGAAGTGATGTCATCAGTGGCGCCGGAAACGTAAGTGATGTCTTTGGGACCGGAAGTGATGTCATTGTCGGCGCTGGAACCAAGTAGGATTTCTCGAGAATGGTCTGCAAGAGACTGAGAGAGACAGTTAGCACACTTCGCTACCCCCTGGTCTGGCATATAATTGCCATTTTGTAGGCCCTTTAGCTGTCTCCCATGCTCACGTGTGTGACAATGTATATATTTAACCCTGTTGGCATGTTGGCACAGGGTTTAGGCCTGCTGCCGCGCAGCTCCATAGTGCTCACTCAGTCTGCCACTTTAGAGTTTGCATGTTCTCCCCGTGTCTGCAGTTTCGTTTCCTTAACACAGAGATGTGTAGTTTAAATAACTTGTCATTTCTAAACTGGCCGTGAAGGAGAGTGAGGCATCCTGAGCATGAGTGTGCTCTGTGACCAATCCACCACTCCTAATGGAATGGTCCAGAAGTGACTTTTGTAAGAGGCAGCAGAGTGGATGGATATTCTCAGAAGACATTGATCTAAACTTGCCAAAGGCATAGCATGACTTCTTGAAGAATTCTAAACCAAGAAGCTTGGAGAAAGATAATTCCCCGCAATCAATACATCTGACAGGAGTTCATGAAGGCTGGGATTAAGATTAAACGTAAATTGCACAGGTGTCACGTTGGCTTTTGAAATCCATCAGAGTTTCATCAAAAAAAAAAAGTTATACCGTCCTCCGATCAATAGACACATTCAATAAGCCATGAAATTTTGACTGCAGCCCAATAGCCCAGAGTGAAAATTGACAAGGAATAGCATTTTGACCGACTACCGACACGCTCCAGCTTCTGGGATCTTCAAGGTGGAAATCTGCCACGGTGAGCGATTTTAGCAGGCAGCCACTTGCTTGTTTTTGAAAGAAAGGAAAATGTGAACAAAGTGCAGAAAGAAAAAAAAAAAACTTGCCAAAGTGCTATTTGAAGAGCGACCTTTAGATACAAGATGTGAAAAACTGATTATAATATTCACTCTGTGGCTCATTAAATACGAGCCCACGTCTCCACAAAGTCATCGGGGTGCTGCCACCTCTCGATCTCACACTGCTAGTGTTATGAGATGTAGTCCTAGACATGGCGAGAGGGGAGTATGAGGTCACCAAAAAACCACAAGGCCGACGAACCTCCAATGATCCCAATACAAAATCCACAACCAAAATCCAAAAAACACGAACCAATATCCAGAACCAAAAATATCAAAAGAAAACAACATCTTAAGGAATTCTGACAAACAACTCTCAGTGATCCAATGGCAGTGTCTGTTGCTGAAGCCTCCAGATAAAGACAAGGGGAGGAGCCTACAGCAGTGATGCCAGGGTGGCCCCGCCTCCTGGGGCTCCACCCACAAAGTGCACAGAATGGAATCACATTTTAAAGACACAGGACATGAATACAAAAACAGCGGAAAATACCTGAAAAATCTGAAAAATGAAAATAAAAATAAAAAACAAAATGCGCAAAAATACACACCCATAGGTACTATAACAAACAATAATTGATGATGGTCATTCCAGGCTGCCATCTGCAACCAAAGTGAAGAAGATCACACTAATGGACACAATGCATATTACACTTATGTATTCTTATATTGAACTAGAGAGCTTCACCTCCCGCTCGCTTCGCTCGCCAACCCCCTGCCTGCACTACGTGCCAGCAACTTCGCGTCTCTGCCACTCGCGTATGAGGATTTCACTTTCACCAAACGACAAAACTTTTGTTTCTTGTGGATACGCCTCTTCATTAGGAAGAAACACTACTTTTCCCTGATGGCAACATGAATTAGACGATCTACAAGTCTCCGACTTAAACTTTAACCCCTTGTTGCCTAAATTTATTTACAAACATATAAACAAATAGTGTTTTTGCTGTCAGGCAGATGCTAAATTAAGAAGGAGGGTCTAGCTGCAGCCTGCAATACCTATGACATTGGTCAGGTAATACCCACAAAACGCACTTTGAGACAGATAACCCTCCTACAACTCTAATCTTAACCACAATGTAACGGGGCCCTAATGCTAATCATAGTCTAATGTGATGGGTGTTATAAGACTGACATTGATGGTGTTTCGTGATGTTGGGGTATTACATGACTGACCTCATAGGTACTGCGGTCTGCAATTACACTTTGTTGAAATTAAGAGGAGATTGTTCATTTGAATATAGCACACAAGCAAACAATAAGCTGGTACGTATTTTTATCTTACCACAACTTACCTCAAATTTGGATAATTTCTCGAAATTAGTAGCCAAAATCCATGTGCACAGCCACCCCAATGCTTCATTTCTATATAGTTTCCACTACGACTGCTAGGTGGCGTGACCAGTGCTTTCAATACGATCCTTGGTTATATCGAATACGCATCAACTGGAATTTGCGGATGCATACGCCACCTCAACGCGGTTTGAAGTGATTTCGCAGCAATTGTCTACAAAGGGGTGAACGCTAAACTATATCTACTGTACATTGTATCACCTATGTCCATATACTCGATCTCTTTTCGCTTTTACCTTTTCGTCAATATCGCATTGAATTTTGATTCCGTGTTTGGAATTTCATCGTGACAATGCAACGTATAACTGCCCGTGAGAGAATATCGTTTCTTTCTCTCTACACGAATTGTGTCTGACAGTAGCATTCACACAAATGAGAAATGATTGAACTGTGTGCGTGGTTGTAAATGTTTTAGATGTGACGGGACTTTTCCAAATCTCTTTGCATAAAGTCTTGTCTTGCGGGGCTTGAAATTTTCTCTCGCGGGATTTCACTTTCGCTTTCACCAAACAACAAATCTTTTAATTCTCACAGATGGGCCTCTTCATTGGGAAGAAACACTACATCTCCCTGATGGCAACACAAATTAGATGATCTACAAGTCTATAACTTAAAGTTTTAAATCCAAACAATATATTCAATCTCTTTTCGCTGTTCCATTATTTCACTAAGTAATAATTTCCGTTTGTTAGTGCTAATGCGATCTTTACTATCAGTTTTCTGAGACTTTCGAATTTTTGTACTTCCATTATCACTAACCTGCTCTGCATGTGTATCGCGCCAATGTTTTTGAATTCTTTACGATGTTCTACTTTGTCATCTACTCTTTGTCTCTTTGTCATTTACTCTTATTTCCGGCCCCCGTGTGGTTAAATCTCTTGGCACAAAGTCTCATCATGCAGAACGTGAAAGTGCCTTTCTGAGAAAGTCACGTCTCGTCCCAAGATTTTTTATTATAATAGAGAGATAATACTACTACTAATAATAATAATAACAAGGGGGCTTTGCCCCTGCTTGCTTCGCTTGCCCACATCCCTTGGGGCACGCTACCCTCCAGCCACTTTGTGTCTCTGCCGCTCACGTCGTCAATGGGCTGAACGCACATTGAGGAAATGCGGTCTGATCAGCTGTTGCGGCCGAGCTGCGTGATCTGCTTGTCGCGCTGCGCGTCGATCATTTAAAAGCCTGTACAGCAGCTGTCCTTCGGTCTCACTGCCTTGTCTCACGGGATGTCAAATCGTCTTCCGAGAAGATCACATATCATGTCCTTCCAAGCCTTTCAAGATTTTGTTTGATAATAATAATAATAGAAGAACTGCAATAAACTAATGCTCAAATCAAATCAAATTTCATTTGTAACAAACAATTTTACACATACTTACACGTACTTATTTGCTGAACTCAAAAACTTTACATTAGAAGACCAATACAAAAAGACTTTACACAATAAATGCACCACTCTGCACACATCAATAAAAACCAACATGCACAATGACATAAATAGAATGCATTGTATTAATATGAGACTATATGTTAAATAAATACCTCGCTTAATGTAAGAGAATTAACAATAGGGCGTCATGTAGCTCTAGACATGTTCTTCGTTGAAGATGTTGATGGACTGATCCTCCTCAGTCACTCTGACGTGGTCTTCAGGCAGCCGTAACGTTTCCCTGACCTCAGCACAGAGAAGACGCCATTACGGGAATGGCCGCCACCACTAATAATTAGAATTTCTAGAAATTGTGAAATGTTGCGTAAATGCAAATATTTTGTTGTCCTGGGATCTTTGGATGTGCTTGACGTTAGCTGTGGAGCTGATTTCCATATTTCCACGTTTATGAGCTCAGATGCCCTATTAGTATATGCTGGGCCGTCTTTAATTGATCAAAACCTTGCATCTTTTCTACACGTAAATGATCTGGCATGAAATAATTACCTCCCTATACCTTCAGGAGTTTGTTTAATTTTTTTCTAATGGCTTTTTTATCTCTCTCTTTTTAGGCTGTCAACACATTAATGTGTTGTTTTGGAATAAAGGAAAAAAAAAACAAAAAAAAAAAAACAAATCCTGTTATAATGAAGTGTCAACAGTGGCTTATCGCGTCATCTTTTTTCTGCCTTAAAGTCCAACTTCATAAATGCATTCCGCCCCATCTGTGTAGGTCAATTATGTCCTAAATGAGAGATAACAACAGTATCAATTGGGATAAACAAGTGTGCCTGAATTATATTGCAATTTAATCACAGTGTTACTTGAGCTCAGTTGCTCTCTAATTAAATGCTAGCTGCAATTTAATACAGCTTTAATTGGATTAAAATTTCTATTCAGTCACCAACTGTAGGATATGTGCCGCCATCTGCAAATTTGAATGTGCTTAAGAGTTGACCCCCTTTACATTTAAGTCATCTACGTATACAGATCCAAACCAAACAGGACAATCTGGAAGTGTCTGCGTCTGATCCACTGGTAACACTTTGATGCCACTTCCAAGATCAGGTTAACTCGTTTAGCCACCACAGACAGGCACTGCAAACCCAGAACGGTTGTACGTTTAGATACAGCAAAGCACAGACAGAGCAAAAATGAAATGTTACTTATAGTGGGAGTTGTAATACAAAAGTATTCATGTCCTACCAGCAGAAACAAGTACAGTAGAGATTTTCATTTCCAAACATGTCCTCTTGACATTCCAGACCTGGTGACTCTTCTGAATGAATCATTGGCAGGACTGTCAGGGTCTTTGGGAACCACCAGAGGGCACTGGTTTGTGTACGACCCAGAAGTGATTCAAAGGATTGAGGCAGGAAGCAGTTCTCGGTTCAACTTTAAAAGAGAAACTGCTGTCGCACCTAGGGGAGTCAGAGTAGGGAGGGAGTGGGAAACACTGAACTAGTAGACGGACGGAGGAAGATTTGGTTTGATTTATTGTTGTGGCTGATCTTGTGATGGTGTTGTGGATAAATAAATATCATTTTATCCTAAAAGTGTGTTGAGCATTGCTATGCCTGAGTGTTGGGCTCAAGGGCAACCTCTAGTGGTTATAATATATATATAACCAACATCCTCTGACCCTCACCTCATCAATCCCCCCCCAACGTCCACCTACCCTGTCCTACTTGCCTTGGATTCCTGTATTTTTCCTCTGATGATGATTCCTGACCAGGTTAGGAATAAAAAACAATTTTAAGATTCATTTTCTCCATTTGTGAATTTCCAGCTACAAATACGCAAACCATATCACAGACCTGTATATGTATTTAGTGAAATAAATGAGGTCAAAATCAAGAATCAGTTAAAGGTGCTAAAACACAGAACATAAAGAGGAGCTCCTGAGGTTCTGCTCAAGTGTGATGGGTGACGTGACTACCTCCTTCTGGTGCTGATTTAGAATGCTGAGTCCAGGAAGTGATGGGGCTTGGTGGTGATGACCCAGAAGAGCTGTCACTCGTCTTCTGGCAAATGTCACTCTGAACTGTAGATTGAAATGAAGGTTGCTTTAACAACTTTGCCCCCTCTCATTCCAGAGGGTGTATTGCTCACCTGTCAGGAAGCCTGAAGATGTTTCTTATTTGCACATGCATGACACAATGCACATAAATATATGTATATTATTTCTATTATATATATATACTGCTCAAAAGAATTAAAGGAACACTTTTTAATCCGAGTATAGCATAAAGTCAATGAAACTTATGGGATATTAATCTGGTCAGTTAAGCAGCAGAGGGGGTTGTTAATCAGTTTCAGCTGCTGTGGTGTTAATGAAATTAACAACAGATGCACTAGAGGGGCAACAATGAGATGACCCCCAAAACAGGAATGGTTTAACAGGTGGAGGCCACTGACATTTTTCCCTCCTCATCTTTTCTGACTGTTTCTTCACTAGTTTTGCATTTGGCTACAGTCAGTGTCACTACTGGTAGCATGAGGCGATACCTGGACCCTACAGAGGTTGCACAGGTAGTCCAACTTCTCCAGGATGGCACATCAATACGTGTCATTGCCAGAAGGTTTGCTGTGTCTCCCTGCACAGTCTCAAGGGCATGGAGGAGATTCTAGGAGACAAGCAGTTACTCTAGGAGAGCTGGAGAGGGCCATAGAAGGTCCATAACCCATCAGCAGGACCAGTATCTGCTCCTTTGGGCAAGGAGGAACAGGATGAGCACTGCCAGAGCCCTACAAAATGACCTCCAGCAGGCCACTGGTGTGAATGTCTCTGACCAAACAACCAGAAAGACTTCATGAGGGTGACCCAAGGGCCCCATGTCCTCTAATGGGCCCTGAGCTCACTGCCCAGCAGCATGCAGCTCGATTGGCATTCGCCATAGAATACCAGAATTGGCAGATGCACCACTGGTGCCCTGTGCTTTTTACAGATGAGAGCAGGTTCACCCTGAGCACGTGACAGAAGTGAAAGGGTCTGAAGAAGCCATGGAGAACATTATGCTGCCTGTAACATCATTCAGCATGAGCAGTTTGGTGGTGGGTTAATGATTGTCTGGGGAGGCATATCCATGGAGGGTCACACAGAAAGCTACAGGCTTGACAAAGGCACCTTGGCTGCCATTAGGTATCAGGATGAAATCCTTGGACCCATTGTCAGACCCTATGCTGGTACAGTGGCTCCTGGTGCACGACAATTCCTGGCCTCATGTGGTGAGAGTATGCAGGCAGTTCCTGGAGGATGAAGGAATTGATACCATTGACTGGCCACCACACTTTCCTGACCTAAATCCAATAGAACACCTCTGGGACATTATGTTTTGGTCCATCCAATGCCACCAGGTTGCACCTCAGACTGTCCAGGAGCTCAGTGATGCCCTGGTCCAGATCTGGGAGGAGATCCCCCACAACACCATCTGTCATCTCATTAGAAGCATGCACCGATGTTGTCAGGCATGTATTCAAGAACACAGGGGCCATACAAAGTGCTGCGTACAATTTGGAGTTGCTGCAATTAAATTTTGGCAAAATGGACTAGCCTGCCACATCATTTTTTCACTCTGATTTTTGGGGCGTCTTTGAATTCAGGGCTCTGTAGGTTGATCATTTTCATTTCCATCAAACGATGTGGCATCCTTTCGTTCCTAACACATTACCCAGTCTATATCAGTATAGATATCCAGGAGGATTTCTTTTTCCCATTGAGATCTGATGTGTTTTCAAAGTGTTCCTTTAATTTTTTTGAGCAGTTTATATTAGAACATTAGAACAATCTGGATGAGAACAGGCCCTTCAGCCCAACAAAGCCTGCCACTCCTGTCCACTCAGTTCTTCCAAAAAAACATCAAATCAACTTTTGAAAGTCCCTAAAGTCCTACTGTCTACCGCACTACTTGGTCTCTTACTCCTCGTGTCTATCGTTCTTTGTGTAAATAAAAACTTCCTAATGTTTGTGTGAAATTCACCCTTAACAAGTTTCCAACTGTGTCCCCGTGTTCTTGATGAACTCATTTTAAAGTCACCGTCTTGATCCAGTGGACTGATTCCCTTCATCATTTTAAACACTTCAGTCAGGTCTCCTCTTCATCTCCTGTAAAGGCTCAGCTCTTTTATTCTTTACCTCATAACTCATCCCCTGTAGCCTTTAAATCAGCCCCGTTGCTCTTCTCTGGACCTCCTCCAGTGCTGTTATGTCCTTTTTGTAGCCTGGAGACCCAAACTGCTCACAGGACTCCAGAAGAGGCCTCACCAGTGTGTTATAAAGCCTGAGCAGAACCTCCTGTGACTTGTACTCCACACATTGTGCTATATAACCTAATATATATGTTACCGGCAATGTATGAAAGGCAGGCATTGTATAGAATGCCTAGGCAATATAAAGAATATTGAATAAAGAAATTGGACGTCAAAGTATGAAACAGTTAATTTGTCACACATTTCCTAGGCATTCTATGCAATGCCAAAAGACTCATGAACAGGTGCAAAGCTACAAGCCTACAGCTTCTCTAAAATGGCTGCCTTGACCCGTTTCTTGGGGGCTGGTAGTGAACAGTCGCGGTTTATTGGTTTCTAATGACCAGCTTTAACAATCAAACAAAGTTTCACTTTTTTTTAATATAACCTCCAAACTTTAAAAAGTAAGTGGATTGTGTTTTTCTGGTGCTTTAAGGTGACAGGCATGGGGTGTACAGTAGTTATTTATCCATTACTGGGGCTCCCTGCGGACAGAGAGAAAGTGAAGGAGCAGATGTCTGGCTGAGACACCGAATAAACTTGCACTTCACCTACCACCGAGCTCCATGCTTTCTGAGCCTTTTAAATAAGACATTTTCTCAACAAAGGTTAATAAAATTGCTGGGCTTATTAATGCCCTGTGCCTGAGAGCCTCTAAAGTGGAGAAAAGCAAATGGAGTTGTTTGTTGCTAATGTCTGCCACAAAAAAGAAAGCCGTAAACTCAAAGTCAAACTTATTTAGAGTGACCAGTTCTTTTGGCCACAAGTGATAGAACGGGAACTGGAAATAAATGGATTAGGGGCATTTCATGGAAATCACATGCATACTCCATTCAGAAGGCACCCAACTCCACAAATGGATGTACAGTAAATCTGCGCTATCCGTTGATTCCTTTCTTGGGGCTTTGCTTATCTGCTATTATACAATTGTGACCAATTTTGCGACACCCGCGGTCTTCTCCTGCCTATGTGCGTTCGTGCTGTGGTCAGGTGCGGAGATACAAGAAAGTTTGGGTTGTCCCTTTTATTGCCCGCAGACAAATGAAAAGTAACGAAAAACAAATAACGCCCTATGGTGTGCGTTCCAAATATGGGAATTAACTCTTTTAGGGCAGATGTCAACTTTTGTCAAAATTCAGGGGTAGAGGACGGGGATCACCGGTAAACTGCAACAAAAATCACCCTTATGTTTTAGTTCAACTCTCTTTGCTAGAAGGAAAGTTACATGGCTTTGTTAATTTAACCGCGATTCCCTACGCGTGCAGGAGTAGCGAAGAGCAAACAACCTCGAAAATGGCACCGACATCTGGCGAGAGCAAAGCGAACGTGCAAAGCAAAACACTCCATAGACATTTTACGCAATTTTGTTGAATAGAACTCTGACTTGTCAGACTCCGAGTTTGATGCAAGTGATCTGGAGATGGATATCGAAAACGAAAGTGAAGTACCAGCATCATCTGATTGGCTCTGATTGTGGGGCTGAACACCTTCATGTAGGTGATGTGCCTACTGTGTGTGTGTGTAATTAAATGTACAATAATAATAATATGATATTTGTAACGTCTAATATGTCTTATTTTCTCTTACTTTGTCTAATATATTGGGTGTGTAATGGTGACTAAAGGGTGTTATTTCATGTCTAGAGCGCTCTAATAATGTTAAAAAACGTATTTAGAAGGTCGTAAACAGGTTTTCTATGCTCTAACTGTGAAAATATCCTACTTCGTGGAAATGTATTTATCGAGCTAGAGTCTGGAACTGATTAACTGCGATAAACGAGGGCCGACTGTATATGGTTATACGTGTTTGTTGCTGGGTATAACTCAATAAAGTGTATATAAATAAAAAAGTCTTCATAATTATTGTATTTTATTCAGTAACACTGTAATAGCTTAATATGAGGCATGCAAAATTGAAAAAGTAAGCTCGTGGGTTGTTTATTCTCACTCCTTAAAAGATACAAAATGAACTGAACATGAACGAGTTGAAAATTGAAATGGTGAACTATGAACGTGAATGTATTCATTTTAATCTGTGTGAACTGAACTTTGAGTGAGTTCCTGTGAGGTGTAAACTTGCACAACACTGGCAGTGCCCTCCATAATGTTTGGGACAAAGACCCATTTTTTCCTTGATTTCCCACTTCTACTCCTCAGTTTAAATCTACAAATCAAACAATTCAGACATTTTGCTTAAAGCTCAGATTGCAGACTTTCATTTAAGGGGATTTGCCCACATTTTGATCTCACCGCACTTTTTCTGCCTGGTCCCCCCATTTCAGAGCCCCATAGTGTTTGGGACAAGGACATATTTTTTTTTTCTAGATTTGCTCCTCTGCTCCACAGTTTAAAATGACAAATCAAACACTTCACACGTGACTGAAGTGCACATTGCAGACTTTCATTTTACACAACACTTTTCCTACAGGGTGGCGCAGTGGGTAGCGCTGCTGCCTCGCATTAAGGAGACCTGGTTTCACTTCCTGCGAGGAGTTTGCATGTTCTCCCCGTGTCTGTGTGGGTTTCCCCCCGCAGTCCAAAGACATGCAGGTTAGGTGCATTGGAGATCCAAAATTGTGTGCTCGGTGTGTGGGTATGCCATGCAGTGGGCTGGCACCCGGCCCGGGGATTTGGCGGCACAATGGCGCAGTGGGTAGCACTGCTGCCTCTCAGTTAGGAGACCAGGGTTTGCTTCTCGTGTCCTCCCTTCTTAGAGTTTGCATGTTCTCCCCGTGTCTGCCTGGGTTTCCTCCCAAAGTCCAAGGACATGCATGTTAGGTGGATTGGCGATTCTAAATTGTGCTTTTTTGTGTGTGTGCCCTGTGGTGGGCTGGTGCCCTGCCTGGGGTTTGTTTCCTGCCTTGCACCCTGTGTTTGCTGGGATTGGCTCCAGCAGACCCCCGTGACCCTGTCTTAGGATATAGCGGGTTGGGTAATGACTGACAGACTGACTTTTCCTTCATAATTTCAGGTGTGAAATGATTGGACAAACACAGGAAGAAGTTTGGGGGGCAGCCGCCCATATACTTGATTTAGGCTGCCAAAAATGAAAGGCTTGTTCCATAGACCAGGTCTGAACAAACTTTAGTCCAACTATAGAACAATCATGATAGGCAAAGATGGCGGTTTTAAAGCCGGGCAGGGGAAGTGATGTCATCAGGGCAGGAACAGGAAGTGACGTCATCGAGTCCAGGCGAAATTCCCCATGGTTGGTCTGCTGATGATCCCCTGGTCTGGCATGGAAGCCTTCAGCTCCCATGTGCACATGTGTGACACAGGGCATTATAATGTTTGGTACAGTTGGCGTCACAGATGTTTGTGATTACAGAGGTGTGTTTCGTTTGCTTCATTAGTTCAAGTGTAAGATACCAAAAGGAAATGGATGTGCCTTTGTCCCAAACATTATGAAGTGCACTGCCACTACAATGCCCGGGGATTTGTTCCAGCCTTGTGCCCTTGTGCCAGGTTGGCAAATGACTGACTGCCAATACATAACCGGCACCAATCTGACATGTGAAATAACGTTGGTTATTTAAAAAGGAAGTGCAGGAGGCAAAGTATCAGCATTTAGATAACTTCAGATCTTGTGTGTGCTCGTGTTTGTTTTATGGGTAGGAATCAAACAAACTCTAGTTTGCCCTTTTGACTTTTGCTTCATATCTGAATCTCTCTGGTCCCTTGATTTAGTTTGGGATTCTGATGCATTTGCACCTTATTTTCTTTACATTTCCTTTGAGGTTCATTAAACTGGGCATTCTCAGGGACCCCAACTCTTCATCTTTTTTTTGTCTATTTTGTTCACATTAGTTATTAGCCAACCAAAAGAGCCTGATGGGCTGAACGGTCCCAGTGTGTTTATGAACCATCTTGTGCTCTTCAACGTCTGTGCTAATGTCAGCCCTCACAATTGCTCCTCAATCACCATTAAAAGGAAAAAAAAACGACTCCACGGCTGTGAAGAGCTTTGTGGGCGCCATCTAATGGACTTAAGAAATAAAGTTACACATATAATAACAACCAATTTAAAATGCAATTAAACCACATGGCCGCTGTACAGATAGCTGAGACCCCAAGCTTCTCTCCATCTCTCTCTGTGTGTCTCAGGAGAGTAAGATGAGGCTCTGAGAAAAATGACAGATTCCCAATGCAAGAAATTGTACATGGCGAATAAAGTGAATTATTATTATTACCAGTAACGGCACCCTGCACGAACACACTTGACTTGAGTGTTTCTAGTTTCCATCCTCTTTCTCTGTACGTTTACCATTCATTTGCTCAGAGGTTGATGCTCTTGCTGTTTTCTGAGCTGATCTTCTTTTCTCCACCCTAGCGGCCCGCTCCTTCTCTTCTTCCGTCAACATCTTTTCACGTTAAAATTGATTAAGTCAGTGTTTGTGTTGCAATAATTGTTCACTTAAGCTGGCATTTAAGTCTTCAATCTGCCTCAAGAATGATTTAAGATATGAAGAGGCAGGGGAAGTGATGGCGAAGGTGGTAGGGAATGAGAAAGGCGCCCGTACACATGCGCCGCACGGTTGCCCTACTGCCTGCTGCCGAGAACTGATTCTACTGTACAATAAAATACAAAGAGGAATAACCTTGGAGGTCAAACCTCACCCGAAAGTGGATAGTAGACGTCACGTCTGTGTACCAAATTTCAGGTCAATCGGTCTAATGGTTTGTGAGCTAACAGGTGATTTAAAATCCTGGACAGACAAACAGACAGCCATGGTAAGCATATTATATATAAAGATTTTTATTATTATTATTATTATCCATCCATCCATTTCCTAACCCATTGAATGTGAACACAGGGTCATGGGGGTCTGCTGGAGCCAATCTCAGCCAACACAGAGCGCAAGGCAGGAACGAATCCCGGGCAGGGCGCCAACCCACCACAGTATTATTATTATTATTATTATTATAGTTGTTGTTTTGATAATAATGTTAGAATATTATTGAGTGTTTGTTCAAGATTACCCAGGTTCTGCAGCTTTTAGTTTTCTTCATAGGATAATTCAAGCACCAGTGTGATGCGGGTTCAAATAATCCATCCATCCATTTTCCAACCCGCTGAATCCGAACACAGGGTCACGGGGGTCTGCTGGAGCCAATCCCAGCCAACACAGGCAGAAACCAATCTCGGGCAGGGCCGCAGGACACACACAAACACACACTAGGGACCATTTAGAATCGCCAATGCACCTAACCTGCACGTCTTTGGACTGTGGGAGGAAACCCACGCAGACACGGGGAGAACATGCAAACTCCACGCAGGGAGGACCCGGGAAGCAAACCCGGGTCTCCTAACAGGGAGGCAGCAGCGCTACCACTGCGCCACCGTGCCGCCCGTTCAAATAATTCCACAGACAAAATTTCTTCATTTTAAAAGTTTTAGTAAAACTTCAAAGTAAAACAGTTTGCACAACAATAGAGGAAAAATGGTATTAAAGAAAGGAATAGTTCCCGTTTAAGAAAATTTCTGTTTAAGGCTTATTTATCTTGTTTCATTTCTCTAAGTTTGGTCATACAGTTGTACTCGAGGCACGTTAAGCAAGTTAAACACGTTAGACACGGTCAGAAAACTGTATGCCATCTTCTAATTTGCAAACATATCTAACAGTCCATGCTAGGTCAGGTTGGGGTGTATGCAGTGGTACGGAACCAACCACACGACGAAACAGCTCAGGATCCCAGTTGGCAACCCTCTAGGCAGACACGCAGTCCAGTCCCACCCTCTGGAAATGACCTTCTATCTGCCACAGCCAGGTGTTACATGAGTGTCCCCTTGGCCTGGTCCAGCCGCCTCAACAATGAGGGTCATGTGACCCGGATCACCCTCGCGGGTAATCGCGCCACATGGCCGTAGTGCCGTAACTGACGCTCCCTCACAATGCAGGTCATGTGCCTCATTCAGGACTCCATGAGCAACACAAAGTCAAACCAGCGGGACCCAAGGATTCTTCTAAGAGACACCAAAGGAGTCCAGTCTTCATCTCAGGTCACTGGATAGCGTCCATGTCTCACAAACTGGACTCTAAAGACTTGGACCTTCACCCTTTTGCAGAGATGTCAGGAGCGCCACACACCCCTTTCCAGCGACCTCTAGCAATAAGATTGTTTTTTCACGAGCTTCCCTAAGATGCCGTTCTACAGATAGAGCTACGAATGTTAACTTACAGGGGGTAAAAGTCTATACCACATTCTATTATTGAAATTAAGCAAACACTATATGAATTTAAACATTAACTTTCTAAGATTGGCTCTTACAATTATTATTATTATTATTATTATTATTATTATTATTCTTTATCAGCATTAATATACACATTTTTACCTCCCTTTCCATGCTGAACATTTAGCTGTAAGTGCGGCCAGCCACTCCAGACTCCCAAGTGACCTGCACTGAGCAACGTCGGCTGCACAGATGGGATTCCCATCTAAGCTGTGCCATTTTATAACAGCTGAACAGTAGGACGCTCTCGTGTGGCTCTGTGAACCTCATCAGGGGTCCATTTGACTGACCCAGTAGAGGAGGATTCTGCAGTCCTCTTTGTTTATCATGGTGACTTACGGCCATCACCTGGCATACACTTTATGATTAATGAAGGCAGTCGCTCCTGGTGCACTTCTGCCTTTTTCTGACTTCATTGTGTTGGAATAAATCTGACAGAGTGAGCCCCCTTTATCATGTACAGCAAGAGGAATGAACATTAGAACACTCTGGATAAGAACAGGCCATTCAGCCCAACAAAGCTCGCCAGTCCTGTCCACTTATTTCTTCCAAAAAAACATCAAGTCGAGTTTTGAAAGTCCCTAATGTCTTACTGTCTACCACACTACTTGGTCGATTATTCCAAGTGTCTATCGTTCTTGTGTAAAGAAAAACTTCCTAATGTTTGTGTGAAATTTCCCCTTCACAAGTTTCCAACTGTGTCCCCGTGTTCTTGATGAACTCGTTTTAAAGGCACCGTCTTGATTCACTGAACTAATTCCCTTCATCATTTTAACCACTTCATTCATGTCTCCTCTTAATCTTCTTTTGCTTAAACTGTGAAGGCTCAGCTCTTTTAATCTTCCTCCATAACTCATCCCCTGTAGCCCTGAATCAGCCTGGTCGCTCTTCTCTGGACCTTCTCCTGTGCTGTTATGTCCTTTTTGTAGCCTGGAGACCAAAACTGCACACAATACTCCAGATGAGGCCACACCAGTGTGTTATAAGGCCTGAGCAGAACCTCCTGTGACTTGTACTCCACACATCAAGGCGCTATATAACCTGTTAGCCTTCTTAATGGCTTCTGAACACTGTCGGGAAGTTGATAGCTTAGAGTCCACTACGACTCCTAAATCCTTCCCATAAGGTGTACATTTGATTTTCTGACTGCCCATTGTGTATTCAAACCTTACATTTTTACTTCCTATGTGTAATTCTTTACATTTACTGACATTAAATTTCATCTGCCACAAATCTGCCCAAGCCTGTCTGTTATCCAAGTCCTTCTGTGAAGATATAATGGATTCCAAATTATCTGCTAGTCCACCTATCTTGACATAATCTGCAAACTTAACCAGCTTATTACTTATATTCCTATCTAAATCATTTACAGTATATATATTAAAAATAGCAGCGGCCCTAGCACTGACCCCTGCTGGTCACCACTCTTAACATCGGCCAAATCTGATAAGGGTCCTCGCGCCATCACCCTCTGCTTCCTGTGTCTGAGCCAATTCTCCACCCATCTAAAAACATCACCCTGAACGCCCACTTCTTTTAATTTGATGCCCAACCTCTCATGTGGCACCTTATCAAATGCTTTCTGAAAGTCCAGATAAATAATCTCATAAGCTCCACTTTGATCGTATCCTTTTGTTGCCTCCTCATAGAATTCCAGCATGTTAGTAAAACACGACCTCCCTCTTCTGAACACACACTGACTGTTCAGAATAACTCCTGTCCTTGTCATGTGTTGCTCAATCTTATCCTTAATAATTCCTTCCATTAATTTTCCTGTGCTGCATGTTAAGCTTACTGGCCTTTAGTTGCTTGGATCTCCCCAGTCACCCTTTTTATATAATGGGATGATATTTGCCATTTTCCAGTCCTTCGGACCCTCCCCAGTGCACAGTAACTTCCTTAAAATATGTGTCAAGGGTTTATATCTGCACTCGCTAGTCTCCTTAAGAACACGAGGATAAATATTATCTGGTCCTGGGGATTTGTTTGATTTCAATGAAAGCATCAACCGTGGTCTCACTGTTGAGATATCACACACAAAGTAAGTTAGGAAATGTATGTGTGGTGAACAATGCAGGTGCATTTGGGGACTAAATAAATTGATATAAAAGCTAGAGTATTTTAAACTTTTGTTTATTGACAGGGTGGCACGGTGGTACTGCTACCTCGCAGTAAGGGTTCTCAATCCCTGCATGAAGATTGCATGTTCTCCCTGTGACTGCGTGGGCTTTCTTCCTCAGCCTAAATACATGCAGGTTAGGTGAACTGGCAACACTGAACTGGCCCAAATGTGTGTTTGGTGTGAGGATGTGCCCAGGGCCCTCTCCAGGGTGTGCCCTGTGCGCCAGCTGGGAAAGACTCCACAAAAATGTAACTGTATCCCCTGGTTTGGATTAAGTGGGTTAGAAAAATGACATGACCAATATTTTTGTAACAAATCATATTCAAAAATAACAGCGATAATAGACTGCGTTAGTAGACGACATTAAAGAGACGCTTTTTGACAGCACTTCATAACGATAGATAGATAGATAGATAGATAGATAGATAGATAGATAGATAGATAATGAAAGGCGTGATAGATGTTGTTAAAAATGGAGTGCAAATACGCTTATGGCGGCTTGATAGCTTTCATACACTGAAGATTCTTATTTGAGAAATGCGATAATGGCATTAATTGGATAGATAGATAGATAGATAGATAGATAGATAGATAGATAGATAGATAGATAGATGATAGATAGATAGATAGATATGAAAGGCACTATATGATAGATAGATAGATAGATAGATAGATAGATAGATAGATATGAAAGGCTTTTGAGGTGCTATATGATAGTAATCAGATAGATAGATAGATAGATAGATAGATAGATAGATAGATAGATAGATAGATAGATAGATAGATATGAAAGGCTATATGATAGATAGATAGATAGATAGATAGATAGATAGATAGATAGATAGATAGATAGATAGATAGATATGAAAGGCACTATATGATAGATAGATAGATAGATATGAAAGGCACTATATGATAGATAGATAGATAGATAGATATGAAAGGCGCTATATGATAGATAGATAGATAGATAGATAGATAGATAGATAGATAGATATGAAAGGCACTATATAACAGAGATAGATAGATAGATAGATAGATAGATAGATAGATAGATAGATAGATAGATAGATAGATACTTTATTAATCCCAAAGGGAAATTCACATAATCCAGCAGCAGTATACTGATACAAAAAACAATATTAAATTAAAGAGTGGTAAAAGTGCATGTAAAAGCAGACAATAACTTTGAGTAATGTTAGCATTTACTCCATTTACATTTATAATTGGTGTGCTGTTAACAGAAGTGGAAGCTCTGTGGCTAATTGCACTTTTTTTTTTTTAATCTAAAGGATCCTAAAAAGATAATAATAATAATAATAAAATAATAATAATAATAATATTAATAATAAGTAGGGGGCTCCGCCACCTGCTCACTTCGCTCGCCCACCCCCGAGTTTGTTTTACCGGATATACAATTTAAAGAGGTTGTTATTTTCATAGGAATTGTTACATATGCATTATTTTCACTTTTACTTTAAAAACTTTTGTAAAAACAATACTTGTCCTTTATTTACGGCCCTGGGCGTGGTTACATCTCTTTCTCGCAGGACGTGTAACGCTGCTTGCGTTGTGAAGGCGGGGTGGCTGAACGCACACTAAGGAGATGCCATCGGATCATCTGCTGTCTTTCAGCTGCTGGGGAGCTGCGTGTTCTGCTTGTCGCATGTCGTTGTTTTAAGAGCTGGGAGCACATGATGCGTGTCTGCCAAAAGCAATCCCACACCTGCTAGGCTAGATGGTCCGTGGACTTGTTTTAAATGACAATTGCACAATTTGGCTCAAGATCTAATCAGTACATCATCATCTCATAACACGCTCAAGTTTCGAGTTTGGTATTTTTCCATCCAGCCATTTTAACTCTAGACTGTCCTCAAGAAGCTGTGACACACAGACACAAACACCATCGAGATATCAATGTTTTCGAGTATCAGGGGACCCATCAAGATCCGTCAAAAACTGGAAATTGAAATTTTTGACAAATCTAAAGCTTCTGCTCCTCCCTAATAGACAACAGGTTATGGTGGGTTGGGGCGCAAAGCAAAAATCCTGTTTCATCACCTGTGAACAAGTTCCTGAGATACCCGAGCACCTCCACCAGTGGCAGTTGTTCTCCCTCACCTGGAGAGAGCAAGCCACGCTTTCATAGAGAGAACCATGACCTCAGATTTGGAGGAACTGATCCTCATCCCAGCCGACAGCTACTCACCAGAGCGCCTGTCGAGTGCCAAAGACAGATGAGACAAACGAGAACATCATCTGCATAAAGCAGCAATGCTACCCCTGGCCTCCCCAACCGGATCACCCTCACATGCTTAATACCCGGTCCATGAAAACCACGTTTGAAATTGCGGAGGCCACATTTGTCCCCCATTCTAGTGTTTGATGTGAACATGAACTGAACTTATGATTTTGTGCAATTCGGTGCTGATACCTGATTGGCTGATGAGATAATTCCATGAACAGGCTGATGTAATGGTGGTTCCAAAGGTTTGCTCAGAGCGTGTATTGTCCAGGCTGGGATTTCAACCTCTTGTCGCTGGGCACTAAACACTGAGCCACCACATCTTCTTCAATTATATTCATATTTTGTGCAAGTCTGAGCCAAAAAAATGTGCCGCTTTTAGGACGGATGTACCCCTTAAATAAGCTCTGGGTAAAACAATAGGAAAAGGAAATGGACAGAAAGAACTCTGTGTTGGAAGAACATGTGAAGCGTGACAAATATTCCGCTTAGAGTCAAAAAAAATGTTTTGCAGTGTCTGCAAAAATGAAAGATGCTAAATGAATCCCGATAATGAAATACTTTGTTACTGAAAAGTAATAGCAAGGCCTTTTATGGTGACATGGTAGGTGAGGAGGCAATTTTATTTCACATTAACTGCTTCAGCTGCTTCAAAAATATCATTAATAATTTGGATATCAGCAAAAGTGGAGTCTAGGCTATGGATATAAAAAAGGAAGAACCATAGTTAATTCCATTAGGCAAGAAATTAGTAGACTGAGATTGTGAGAGAAAGGGCCCTGAGGGGCATCACAGCCAGTCGGTGAACACATGAGGACAGCATGCTTGTCACTCCCCTCCGAGCCGTTCATCTCCTAACTCCAGTTTAGGGGTTTGGGATCTGAGGGTCATGGGGATCAAGACAGGAGCATGTCAATGGGCACATTCACCCACATATGCCAACTTACGAGTCATGCCAAGCCAATAAAAAAATGACCAGGAACTCAAGAGACACATCTTTTCATTTGTGTGAATGCCAAAAAGCTAAAATGTGCTGCTGCTGCCATTTGATAAGTAGATTCTGGTGGGCCTGTTTAAGAAGCACATGTAAGTACAGGAGAGGGTGGTCTAGCATCCCGACGGGATTTGATGACATCTCTCTCTCCGTATATATATAAAATCCAACATCTGTCTGTCTGTTTTTCACAAGAGAACTACTTCACAGATTTAGATCGGGTTTTTTTCTAGAATTTGCTTAAACATTCCGGTTGATTTTGCGACTTCCCTCATCTTGCTAAGTATCATAGTTCACTTGCAGGAGCGATTTATTCGCACTAATCCGAGAGAGAGGCTGCAGGCTGAGGGGAGGGGGAAGCGTGACGTCAGGAGTGGGGAGCCAGGCAGGGCCCTCCTCACTCATGCGCCAGCCTACGTTTAAGTCGCTGTACCTGTCGCCACATGTTGGAGTTTACCTTGCCTCAACTTAGTTAGCAATACCTGTTTGTTCATTGGTTTTTAAAGTTTGTCCGGATTCACTACTATGTGGGACATCAGGAGTAGGGAGCCTGGCAGGGCCCTCCTCACTCACGTGCCAGCCTCGGAGTGTACCACCATCAAGCCCTTTGTGTCATTGGTAACAAGCACTAAATCAAATAAAGCTGGTTAAATTATTTGAAATCTCATTTTATTATCTTTACCCTTTAGGCTATGCTGTAAAAGTCACTATCTCTCTCTATATATATATATATATAATATCCAACATCTGTCTGTCTGTCCGCTTTTCACGAAAGAACTATTTAACAGATGTAGATCGGGTTTTTTTCTATAATTTGCTGGACGATTACGGTTGATTTTGTGATTTCTCTCATCACGATAAGTATCATAGTTCGCTTGCGGTACTGATTTATTTACGTGACTCCGAGAGACATGCAGTGGGCCAAGGGTAGGGGGGCGGGGCCCTCCACACTCACACACCAGCCTCGGGGGCGTATCTTACATCTGCTTAGCTAGCAAATGAGAGAACTACTTAATGGATTTAGATCTGATTTTTTTCTAGAATTTGCTTGAACATTCTGGTTGATTTTGCGACTTCTCTCATCACGCTAAGTATTATTGGTCGCTACCGGTACTGATTTATTTATTCGAGAAAGAGGCAGCGGACCGAGGGGAGTTGGGCGTGTTTCCCTCCTCACTCACACACCAGCGTCAGGGGAGTATCTTAGATCCACTTAGCTAGCGAATGAGAGAACTACGTAATGGATTTAGATCGGGTTTTTCTCTACAATTTGCTTGAAAATACTGGTTGATTTTGCGCTAAGAATCATAGTTTGCTTGCATTAGCGATATATTCGTGCTAATCCGAAACAGACACCACACCAGCGTCAGGGGAGTATCTTACATCTGCTTAGCTAGCGAACCAGAGAACTACTTAATGGATTTAGATCAGTTTTTTTCATAATTTGCTGGAAAATTACGGTTGATTTAGCAACTTCTCTCATCACGATAAGTATCATAGTTCGCTTGCGGTAACAATTTATTTACGTGAATCCGAGAGACACGCAGTGGGCTGAGGGGTGGGGGGTGGGGCCCTCCACACTCCCACACCAGCCTCACTGGCGTATCTTACATCCGCTTAGCTAGTGAACGAGAAAACCGCTTAACGGATTTCGATCTGTTTATTTTCTAGAATTTGCTTGAACATTCCGGTTGATTTTGCGACTTCTCTCATCACGCTAAGTATCATAAGTCACTACTGGTACTGATTTATTTATCCGAGAAAGAGGCAGCGGGCACGAGGGGAGGTGGGTGGTGTCCTCCACACTCCCACACCAGCCTCGTGGGCGTATTTTACATGCGCTTAGCTAGCAAATGAGAAAACTGCTTAACAGATTTCGATCTGTTTTTTTTTCTAGAATTTGCTTGAACATTCCGGTTGATTTTCCGACTTCTCTCATCACGCTAAGTATCATAAGTCACTACCGGTACCGAGTTATTTATTCGAGAAAGGGGCAGCGGGCCGAGGGGAGGGGGCGGGGCCCTCCACACTCACACACCAGCGTCAGGGGCGTATCTTGCATCCACTTAGCTAGCGAATGAGAGAACTACTTAATGGATTTAGATCGGGTCTTTCTCTACAATTTGCTTGAAAATACCGGTTGATTTTGCGCTAAGAATCATAGTTTGCTTGCATTAGCGATATATTCGTGCTAATCCGAAACAGAGGCTGGGGGCCAAGGGAAGGGAGAAGCGTGACATCAGGAGTGGGGACAGTCTACCTCTGTGTTTTGGAGCGTACTTTTTCCTCCACTTAGGTAGCGACACCTTTTTGTTTAATGCTTTTCAAAGTTTGTCCGGTTTCACTATGAAGTGGGCAGAGCCACGGGGGACAGCTAGTTACATATGTACAGTATGTTGTCACAAAGATGAGACATATTCAGATGAAGGTTTGTGGCAGCCACCCGTATATTCTGGTATCCTGGCTGCAAAAGTCATTGTTTCTTACAATACACAGCACTGATGTGCATACCATACTGAGATGGGAGTAGACTCACACCTGGTGGCATGGATTGTGGACTATCTTACAGACAGACCTCAATATGTGCGTCTTGGGAACTGCAGGTCTGACATTGTATGCAGCAATACAGGAGCGCCGCAGAGGACTGTACTTTCTCCAGTCCTGTTCAGCCAACATACATCAGACTTCCAATATGACTCAGAGTCCTGCCACGTGCAAAAGTTTGCTGATGACACTGCTATTGTGGGCTGCATCAGGAGTGGGCAGGAGGAGGAGTACAGAAAGTTAATCAAGGACTTTGTTAAATGGTGCGACTCAAACCACCTACACCTTAACACCAGCAAGACCAAGGAGCTGGTGGTGGATTTTAGGAGGCCTAGGCCCCTCATGGACCCTGTGATCATCAGAGGTGACTGTGTGCAGAGGGTGCAGACCTCTAAATATCTGGGAGTGCAGCAGGATGATAAACTGGACTGGACTGCCAATGTTGATGCTCTATGTAAGAGAGGTCAGAGCCGACTATACTTTCTGAGAAGGTTGGCATCCTTCAACATCTGCAGTAAGATGCTGCAGATGTTCTACCAGACGGTTGTGGCGAGTGCCCTCTTCTACACGGTGGTGTGCTGGGGTGGCAGCATAAAGATGAAAGACGCTTCACGCCTGAACAAACTTGTTAAGAAGGCAGGCTCTATTGTAGGAGTTAAGTTGGACAGTTTAACATCTGTGGCAGAGCGACGGGCACTAAGCAAACTCCTGTCAATCATGAAGAATCCACTGCATCTACTGAACAGTGTCACCTCCAGGCAAAGGAGTAGCTTCAGTGACAGACTTTTGTCACCGTCCTGCTCCACTGACAGACTGAGGAGATCGTTCCTCCCCCACAGTATGCGACTCTTCAATTCCACCCGGGGGAGTAAATGCTAACATTAATTTTATTTAAATTTTTTTCATTTTTATCACTCTTTAATTTAATATTGTTTTTTGTATCAGTATACTGCTGCTGGATTATGTGAATTTCCCCTTGGGATTAATAAAGTATCTATCTATCTATCTATCTATCTATCTATCTATCTATCTATCTATCTATCTATCTATCATTGAGTCCAAAACAAGACTAAGGGAAAAGAGAAAAAGGGGCAGGCTTTTAAAGGGGAAGACAGGAAGTGAGGTCATAAGGATTGGGCACATGTTCTTCAATCATTGGATCGAGCCCGGACGTGACATCAGAGGGGCCGGAGCTGGTAAGGTCTACTTCCATTGGCTCGGTCCCGGAAGTGACGTCAAGAGAGCCAGGAATCTCCTGGGAATGGTCTACAGGAAAGGGAGATGAAGAGTCAGTGCACTTTGCCACATGCTGGCATGCCTCAGAACTGCCTTCACTCAAGCCCTTTAGCTGCCTCCCATGCGCACGTGTGTGACAATGTATAATGTTAAAGATGGGACTGACAAAGATAAAGAGTCTTGGGGTGACCTCGTATAACTGCAAAAAATAAAAACAAGAAAAGACACACAACAATCGTGAAGATGTCTTCTCAGGCACAAGTTCATTATTAAACTAGAAACAAGATGGCCAGTTTATGGTTTAAGTGGTCATGTGGCAGGACGGGGGCAGGTCCAGGTGGACGGACAAACAGAAGTGATGTCAGCGATGGAGTGGCTGTCAGTCTTCTGTTCTGCAGAGGGAGAAGAAGAGAAGGCATTCGAACACAGCGCCAACCCCTGGTCTGGAGGGTAATCACCATCACCAAAGCGCTTTAACTGTCTCCTATGCACACGCCCGTGGCAAAATATCTAGTTTGGTATTCTGGTCAATGCAAACGGTTATATTAATGGTTGGCTTCTTGCATTGTGTTACTGTCACTAATCTGTGAGTGACACATAAATAACAACTCCACTGCACTCTTCACACATGACAGTGCATTTGAACTTGAACTTGATTCATTTTATTTCCCTTGAAATGGGCTACAGATGTAGTAGCCAGTCAATGAGTATGGCATGTCTAAATAAATGAAATAAAATACACCAAAAATGTCTGCTGCATTAGCAGCTTAGGAAAACGCGATTCTGAGGAGATGCTTGCAAATCGACACCTCTGCACTCTTAAGGGAAGAAGATTAAGGGGATGTTTCATATTTCACACACTCTCCCAAAATCACGAGTACTGTTAGATGAGTTATTTCTGTCGTGCTATTTTGACCTGCCAAGGGAAATCAAGATTGTGACCAGAAGCATAAACCAAAGAAAATTCAGAGATGAACAGGAAGGTGAGAAACGTATTTTCATCAAAAAGAATCCTTGATGAGCAGAATGTGCAGCAGGCCTGGGGTGGACTTCATCCCACTTCTGTTTCTCTGTAGATCTCCTGTTCTTCTGGGAGCCGAGTGCTGATGCTGTACACGGCCACACGTACAAAAGGCGTACAGATGTAGCTAGTGTGTGGTATTGTGTCTGAGAACCCACATGAATACATGTCTTTGTGCAGTCCAGATGTGGGTCTCACAAGCGGACTTTGTGAATGGAAACACAGCTGAAAATGCAAGGGCTTCTTCAACCATCTCTACCACGCACAAGTGCAGCAGACTGTACCTCCATTTTGTTTCCTCAGCCACCATCTGGGAGCTTGAGGGATGCATCACGGGCACCTTTTAAACAAAAGCAGGATGGAGGAAAAAAAGAGAGCCCCTCACAACCTCCACCGCCATTCATAAAGTGTGAGTGTTTAACACAGCAGAGCAGCGGGCCGACAGCCGTGAAAAACGAGCAGATTCCTGGATAAAACAATAAATAGCAGATAACAATGGAGGGCAATATACGATAGAGGAGGGGCAACTAAAAATCTATTTGGAATAAAGATGAAGCGCTGGTGTGTGATTGTCATGTTAAATGTTACAAGGATTGTTTTGAGTACTAAATATTTACTTCACACTTGTGGATTTGACTTAATGTGAGGGGTAGGAGTCGTGGAGGACAGGGAGTAGTGCAGGAGAATTAGGGATCATTAAAATATGTATCTATTTACTTATCAGGATAGAGTTTTTAAATTTGTGTAGGAGGCGAGTAGTGGAGGAGTAATGGAGGAGTAATGTAATTATTATTATTTTTTCTTGAGAAATTGTTGTTTATATTGATGTTTTCATGTTTTCTATTATTGTGCAAAATAAAGTTTATATTAAAATGAATATATGATAGATAGATCATAGGCACTAATAACAGACAGATAGACAGACAGACAGACAGACAGACAGACAGACAGACAGACAGACAGATAGATAGATAGATAGATAGATAGATAGATAGATGATAGATGTGAAAGGCACTATATAATAGATAGATAGATAGATAGTTGATAGATAGATAGATAGATGTGAAAGGCACTATATAATAGATAGATAGATAGATAGATAGATAGATAGATAGATAGATAGATAGATAGATAGATAGATAGATAATCCAGATCTTATTTCAATAATCCCATGGGCAGTATGAAGCTGTGTCATGGTATGTACAAGACATATTAGGCTTGTTATAAAATAGAGTGTGGTTCCTGAAAGCAAGTCATTATGCAAAGAAAGATTTGTGGCCATGCAATTTTTAATACTTTAATAGAGTGGGTGCATTTGATACTTCTAGAAACATCCATGGAATTGTAACAGGCTGCAGGGGCTTTTAAGGTATACAAACTGATTATGGAGCAAGGGTTGCCAATACTATAAATTAGAGGAAAGAATCTAGAAGCCTTAAAATGATGATGAAACCCCAGTCATAATGGTCATCATAATGAATTGGTATGGGCTTCTTTCGTGACGTCTTACTTAAGAGTACTAGCCATTTTCAGAAACAAACAAAGGGCTTTTAGCACCTGAATTCCTCAGGCTATATTTATCCTGACCACCGTATCTGAAGAACTGAATTTACAGAGAATGTGTGACACCTGCAGGATATGGACAAAGACATACAAAACAATGTACTGTACAAGACAAGACAAAGGGGTAAATAAGGTGCTGCAAAACTACTGAAGCAGAGAGACAGACAGATAAGGAAGCCACAGTATAAAATAATGCATGACACTATATAAAAGATAGATAGATAGATTGCACTAATAACTGATAGATAGATAGATAGATAGATAGATAGATAGATAGATAGATAGATATGAAGGGCACTATATTATAGATAGATAGATAGATAGATAGATAGATAGATAGATAGATAGATAGATAGATAGATAGATAGATAAGGCACTAATATTTTTAAATATTGTTCCCATATTTTATAAGTCGGTTAATCCGACTCCCTGTCTGTTTTCTTGCGCTTTGCAATTCTGAGAGCCTCGTGCCTGAATGTCCTTAATTATACTATTCACATCAATTTCAGATCAATTTCAATAAAGTACAGGATAATCTGAAAGATGACAGTGGCTTTATTTCTGATTGTATAACTCCCATTAGCATGTCTATTGGCAGAATGATACATTACGAGGTCCTCGTTTGATATATTCATTGGTAATGTAATCACATCCATGTCAATTTTTAAAAGAAGCTATTCCCCAGAAAAGCACAAAACCCAATTGCTAAATTATACGTCTAAGCAGTCGATGGTGTTAGCACAGAAAGCTGATACTGTGGCGACACTAAAACATTCTATGTATTTTTCATACAATTATAAAAGCCTAATATCTCCCTAATGCAATTCTAATCTCTTAAATGTAACGACATATGATACCTGGTGAATTTTACTATCTAATTATTTCTCAGTTACTTGCACTTAACATCTTTTTTCCCTCTTAAGTAAACATCTGCCAAGAAATAAAAGCTAATAAAGTTGCGTTTCTAGTTGAGTAGAAATCCCAGGTTAATCTTCCAGACTGATTGCTGTAAATAATATTTACTCAATTATTGCAAATACAGTAACATCTTTGACTGCCCAGGCAAATGTGCATTGGGTTCATGTGACAAATATCAACAGGGCTGAAAAATAAATTAAATCAAAGATTTGAAAATGAACCGCTCTGTAAAGGTTGGCAGGGTGTTTTTTTTTCCCCTTCGGATTTCTTATCAATTCAGCCTTGTCTGTGCCCAAAAACTACCTTCCAGAGTGTTCTTGCATATCCCCATTCACTTTTCGCCAGACACAAAAGCAGACATGAACTCATCTCGAGGTCTGAGCCAGGATGACGTGCTCGCTCACAGAGCCTGGCCTTTCGAGTTTCCCCTGGGGCTACCGTTACAAGAAATCCTTACCTTCAAACATTGGAAAAACAAATGTTTAACTGTAAGTGAATCCGCTCGGAGCGCTACCTCGCCACACAGACTCTGAATATCATGCACGATGGCGTTGCTTGAAGGAATTTCACAGCATAATATTCAGTTCAGCTTATCATTGTTGAGTGCACGTCACTGGGCGCAGGTTCAGAGTGCTACACATGTCTGCGATTTTATGCAAAATTAAAATTTAGGGGGCCAGCCTTTTTAATTCAAGCAAAGTCTTTAAATTACAAAACAAACACTCAATGGCGAATAAGGCAAAAAAAAAAAGAAAAAACATCTCAACAAAGAAAAGTGTTGCCTCTTCATGGCTGCGCAACAAAAGGCCTTCCAGTCTTAATTGTTAGGTTAACGGAGCTCTGCCCAACGGTACACACAGATCACCAAGTGATGCCACCTTCCTTAGAACTCGGGCTTAAGAGTGGAAGGGCGGAGTCAGTTTCTTTCAATGGGCGTGTTCTCACTATGCTGTGGGGGAAGGAGGAGATGACATATTTAGTGATAGCGCCCCCTCTCACTCTGGGGTGGTATTACATACCTCAGATGAGCCTCCAACACGCATGTGTGACAACATAAACCTTTAAATATGTACATAGTGTACATTTAGGGCTAAAACATAACACAGCCATGCCAATAAAAAGTCTTATTCGAATAACAAATAGCATTTTCCAAACTGTTTTTTCCAGTTTAGTATCATGGGGAACCATATTCATTTATTATATAAAATGGATGCCAACACACACACCTGTAAATGATAAAAATAACCAAATGATGCATGTATAACTTCTTATTAATGTAAGAATTCATATGTCCATACGCCTATCCATCCGTTTTCCAATCCTTTTATCAAGGTCAGTGTTGCAGGAAGACAGTGCTGCCTATTTTATAATATGATAATATGATATATACTGTATATGATAATATACGTGTATTGTTAAAGAAATGTCAAAACAAGACATAAAGAGTTTGGGGGTCCAAAGAAACACCCCAGTTAAAAATTAAAAAAAAGGTGACAATAAAGAGTAAAGAAACAAATTCCTCTGTCATTGATCCTGGCTCCTCTGTGCTGAATTTGCAAACCTTAACTGATGAACATGTTCTCATGCTGCCATTATGGGTTACTGAGTGTAGACTCAAAAATGGTAAATTTATCCATTGTGGCGGACAGCCAGGACACCTAGAAGGACCAGGAGAGGGATTATACCTTCCCCGGGCCACGAGAGGGCGGCTACCCTGGTCTGTATGGGGACCACGGAAAAGGAGAATGGAAGCTCGACCCCATTCGGGTCCATGGCCACCACAGAGGGGCACCCAGAAGATTGTGGAGCCCTGGGTTTCAGCACTTCCGCCACAGCAGGAAGTACTGCCGGAAATTCATCAGAGAGCACCTGGAGCACATCCGGGTGATTATAAAAAAAGGGCCACTTCCTCCAAGTGAGAGAGCCGAGTCGGGAGGAAGAAGGCAACGATCGGGAGGAGAGGTAGAAAGGTGGAAGGAGAAGTCCGGATAGGAGAGAAAAGGACGGGTCCCCACAGGGTTGAGCTTCCCAGCTTCGTGGTCCCCATGCAGTCCCAGAGGGCTGCCTTATTGCATCCCAGGGTGGGAATTGCCATTCTCCTAATCCCCTGCTTCTCCTATATATTGTATAGTCCTGCGTGGGTTGGCGCCCGGCCCGGGATTGGTTCCTGCCTTGCACCCTGTGTTGGCTGGGATTGGCTCCAGCAGACCCCCGTGACCCTGTGTTCAGATTCAACGGGTTGGGAAATGGATGGATGGATATATTGTATATATATATATATATAGATATATAATTTATCTACTCTGTCTATATAAAATCCTAAGCCTAAAAGTGCAATGATTTTGTGCAACGATTTTATGTGACATTTTTTGTCACACTTTAAATCAGGCTTATTTTAAAACCTACATATATACAGTATGTTTGGTATCATTCTTTTCAGAATTTATTGAACTTTAATGTGAAGTTGTTAGATTTTCAGATTCTTTTTCCGTTTTTAAATTATAAAGTAAAATATCAAGAAAGTCCTGGTTTTTAATATCAAGAAAGTCGTGTTTTTTATTTTTGATTGAGTAAATTTTCTTTCACAGGAACAAACTATTAAAAAAAATGATCTACTCATAACATCAATGTTTGTATTTCGGTGATTTAGTTAGCTGAAGGTCGAGTTACGATCACCCATTCCATACCACGTGAATTTTCCTGTCATTTTTATAAAAAAAGTTTTTTTTTATCCGTAAGAATGTCAGTTAAAACGAATTGATCGTTTATTTAGTCTTTTCTAAATCGAGCGTAGGGGACCTCAGTTTAACAGTAATACTCCAATCGGTAAGAGAGTAAATATTTTATTCTCATTTCATGATTTTTACTCCATCCATCCATCCATCCATCCTCTTCCGCTTATCCGAGGTCGAGTCGCGGGGGCAGCAGCTTAAGCAGAGAAGCCCAGACTTCCCTCTCCTCAGCCACTTCTTCCAGCTCTTCCGGGAGAATCTCAAGGCGTTCCCAGGCCAGCCGGGAGACATAGTGCCTCCAGTGTGTCCTGGGTCTTCCCTGGGCCTCCTCCTGGTTGGATGTGCCCGAACACCTCACCAGGGAGGCGTCCAGGAGGCATCCTGATCAGATGCCCGAGCCACCTCATCTGACTCCTCTCGATGTGGAGGAGCAGCGGCTCTACTCTGAGCCCCTCCCGGATGACTGAGCTTCTCACCCTATCTTTAAGGGAAAGCCCAGACACCCTGCAGAGGAAACTCATTTCAGCCGCTTGTATTCGCGATCTTGTTCTTTCGGTCACTACCCATAGCTCATGACCATAGGTGAGGGTAGGAGCGTAGATCGACTGGTAAATTGAGAGCTTTGCCTTACGGCTCAGCTGGTTTTTCACCACGACAGACCGATGCAGAGCCCGTATCACTGCGGACGCCGCACCAATCCGCCTGTCAATCTTACGATCCATTCTTCCCTCACTCGTGAACAAGACCCCGAGATACTTGAACTCCTCCACTTGGGGCAGGATCTCGCCCCCAACCCTGAGAGGGCACTCCACCCTTTTCCGGCTGAGGACCATGGTCTCGGATTTGGAGGTGCTGATTCCCATCCCAGCCGCTTCACACTCAGCTGCGAACCGATCTGGAGAGAGCTAAAGATCACGGCCTGATGAAGCAATTATTTTTACTTCGTTAAATAATAATTCATTTTTCTTTTATGTATTTCCAGAATTTTGTGATTTTGACTCCAATAAATAATAATTTTTCTTTTGTATATTTATTGATTTTACTAATATTCTGGCCACATATTCTACCTCAGGAAAGCGGAAAACATCTTAAAAGACTCCTCACACCCCGCTCATGACATGTTCCGACTGTTGCCATGAGGCTGAAGATATAGAAGCATCAAAACAAAGACTAATAGACTGAGTAGCAGTTTCTACCCTGTTGCTATTAGGGCACTGAATTGCCACCCAATCACCTCCAATGCAGCAGTGCAATAGATGACATCTTGTGTAATAGTGTTCAATGTTGAATGTTTGTGTTCTACCTCATTTCTTCTTATCCTTTCTTATCCTTTTGGAATTATATTTATTTATATTTTGACACCGCAGGGACTGCACCTAATTTCATTGTATTTGTCACAATGACAATAAAGATGTTGTTCTTCTTCTATTCTTCTTATATACTAGCTGTGTGTGGTCATTGGACAAAAAACAACCTGAAGACTCCGTAGCAGTTTTACTATATTGGTGAACTTGCTGAGTCAGCACAGGTTTTATCTTATCCGAGATGGACGTGTAGTCGAGTGCAGCTGTGGCACAGATTGAGAGAGGGCCATGCTAGATTTGTCTCACACTAAACAATACAATACAATTTATTTTTGTTTATCCCAAAATCACACAATAAGTGCCACAGTGGGCTTTAACAGGCTCTGCCTCTTGACAGCCCCCCCCCCAGCCTTGACTTTCTAAGAAGACAAAAAAAAAACTCCCCAAAAAAAACCCTTATAGGAAAAAAATGGAAGAAACCTTGGGAAAGGCAGTTCAAAAAGAGACTCCTTTCCAGGTAGGTTGGGTGTGCAGTGGGTGTCAAAAAAAGGGGGTCAATGCAATACAGTGCAATACACAGAACAGAACAAATCCTCAATATACAGTATAAAAATACAACTTTTACAAGTACGTGGAAGAATTTAACAGTAGATGATATCCCATAATATGATTTGGATTTGTTCAGAGTCCTGGAGACCTCGGCCATCAAGCTGCCTCCCCCTATTGGCCATTCCACAGCTGAGTCAGTGCTGGGCCAGCCAATCTGATGAAAGGACCCCTCTACCCGACGATTCCTGCGATCCTCCATCAGAGATGACTTCACCTTAGGCAGGCAGAACAACTTGGCAGGTGGGCCGTGGCACCAAGTGCCACATTTGAGTACCGAGAAGAGAAACAGAATAGGCGAGGGTTATTAACAAATTAGAACTGTCATGTTACTTATGTTTTAGTGCTAATGGCTGACAACAGAGATGCAGTCTGTACAGTTAATCAGCAGCTCTAGTCAGGGTGTGCTAAACTGAAGTTGTGAGTCTTCTGAAGCTGAGACCGAAGGGGCATCTCTTATAGTAGCAGGCAGACCAGTCTACAGTTTAGGGGCCCTGTCACTAAACGTATGGTAACTTGTTGTGTGAACGTACAACTCTCTGTTTCGGTTAAATGAGAAGTGAGGTGCAAGCAAGTGCTGAAAAAATTTTAAAGTGCACGCAGGTGGCAATCTCACCAAGTGCAAGTCACACTTCTGAAGAATTCACACCAATTCCCGAGGCTGTTGTTGAGTGTGAGCAGAGCAGAGTGCTTCATACACACACACAGACACACGTCTGTCGTAGTAAGGAGTGACGCGCATGAAAGCACCAAAAAAACGTAAAAGTACATGTATGCACCATCTAGTGGCTGTGTGGTTGAGCGTGAGCATAGCGGACTGCTTCATACACACACACAGACACACACACACACACCAGGTATCTTTCATTTATATATGACTAATAAATATCTTGTTAAATATGCATGTAAGGTAGGCAAGGCACTCACTCTCAGAGATGTAGGCTGGTGCTAACATCTCCATTTTAAACCACAGACCTGAAGACCACCATCCAGAGGACATCTGATGCCATTTCCTCCGGCGTTCTGAAAGCCCCACGCCTTTCAAGTACCTCCTCAGATGCTCAGCAACTCAATAAGGGAAAGGAGTCAGCAGGCAATGTTGTCCAGCATCTACCAAATCCCAAATATTAATAACAGGAAATAAATGGACGGGTTAGTGACACATTACAAAGCTAAATGACAGGGCGGTGACAGGAGCTCCTCTCAGCCGATGCCTGACCCAGCAGCAGTGAGCACAAAGACTAAAACCGTCCTTGGATGGGCGACCAGTCCACTGCTCACTCACACTCATTCAGGAGTGTCCAGGAAACATAAGCAGCACACTTTTGGGATGTGAAGAGAAAGACAAACAGATTGCTTGGAGAAAACCAACAAAGGACCAGGAGGAGAACTGGAACACAGCAGAGACAAGGAGACGGAAGTGAACCCGCGCCGCTGGCACTTCGAGACCAAAACACAAACTATTGAGCTGTGCCAATAAACTGAAGACAGCAGAACAAATGAAAAATACAGAGCGTTAGTAAACATCTGCTCCGATTCTCATTTGCTTGGCAACATGAACCCACTTATAATGTTCTTTGTTAATTAGAAATCGTGTAATAATTTAACTCAGGTGGGGAATTTAATGAAACATATGAATCATAAGCCAGGATTCATAAATTGTGCTCTCAGAGAAATAATAATAATAAATTGCAATCACTACCAAGTAGGCCTGCAGATTAGAAAATCCTGTGCTTTGTATGTTTGGGCCTGGGTGGGGGGGAGTGTTGTGTAGTAAACCAAGAAATATTATTTTATTATTAATGATTATGGAAGCATTGACCAGTAAATGAAAAAAAAGATAGATAAGAGGCCGCAGACATAATCAGTAAAATAACTGAACACATCTCATTGACAAAAGTCATTTCTGCTTTCCACATTTAGCTTTTCGATCTCCTCGGCAGCATCGCTACACTGCGTAATGCAATTGCTGCATCCAAACTCAATCAGCAGCATGGAGATTTTGTTTCTTGTACAGTGCAGGCCATCAATAACAACGTCTAGGATTGACTGGCAGGGCATTCGGTGGTCGATTCTTTTGCATTTAATCTGATTGAGCACTTTACTTACAGAGTGGTAGGTAGGAAAGGCACTATAAAATGATAGATAGATAGATAGATAGATAGATAGATAGATAGATAGATAGATAGATAGATAGATAGATAGATAGATAGATATGAAAGGCACTATATAATAAATACATAGATAGATAGATAGATAGATAGATAGATAGATAGATAGATAGATGTGAATGGCACTATATGATAGATAGATAGATAGATAGATAGATAGATAGATAGATAGATAGATAGATAGATAGATATGAATGGCACTATATGATAGATAGATAGATAGATAGATAGATAGATAGATAGATAGATAGATAAGGCACTATATGATAGATAGATAGATAGATAGATAGATAGATAGATAGATAGATAGATAGATAGATAGATAGATAAGGCACTATATGATAGATAGATAGATAGATAGATAGATAGATAGATAGATAGATAGATAGATAGATAGATAGATAGATAGATAGATAGATAGATAGATAGATAGATAGATAGATAGATAGATAGATAGATAAAATTAATAAAACTATTGTAATAATCATAATCTGCATGTCTTTTTCCAGACAAGCAACTGTAAACATACTTTTGCCCATCCGTGTATTTATATATCTGCTGGAATGACAAATGCAATGCTTATGTCTCTGTTATACAGTATGCCTTTTGGTATGGGTCTCACAAAAGCAGTGTTAATATTTGTGACGTGCCATCTGTTGGAATGACAAAGACAGACACATAGAAACGTATCCTTTTATTTAGGTGGATATTTATATATACTGTATACTGCATACCTGTATATATTTATATAGCTCCTCAACACTTCCACTTTATAATAATAGCACTTAGAACTGACCAGAGTAGATGTAACTGTGTCGTTCGTCCATTGTCAGAATCTTCATGAGGACCTCCTAATGTGAGTTGGTGTTTATAACCAGACCGTACTTCATAGACCTGAGTCTCTCCTTGGCTCTCGTTCTCTCTCTCTCTCTCTCTCTCTCTCTCTCGTATTTTTATCAGATGACTCCTTAAGTGCTTTGAACCTCTCACTAATTGTCTAATATGCTACATCCTGTCACTCCCCTGAAATTCCTACAAGTTTTAATTATCTCCGGGCCCGTTTCCATTATCTGACCACGGTAGTGCGTTTCAGTGGGACTCGTTTTACACGAATGTCTTTCACAAACATGAGAGCCGTGACAGGCTGCTGTGTCAGAGTCAGCCATTAAGCACACAGAAGTCACTCGTGGCTGTAGCTACCAAACCCGCAGACGACTAATCTGTTGCGTCTGAACCTGTTGTTAAGCAAATTAATCATTTCAGAATGATTCATTATTTATTAACAAACAGCTGCAGACCGTGCCAACCTCTGGGTGATTAAATCCACAATTCCCCACCCTGGTACTGGAGGCCCTGGTCCTCCTGGCAGATGGCACTCTGGTGAATAATGCCTGCCTATTACAGCCGAGGCCCTCATTCAGCCTCTTCTCATTCATTTCCTCTCACGTGAGTCACTAATTACCCATCCTGGATTGTGTTATGAAGAGCTGAAGAGAGGAAGCCCATCCATCTGCAGTGGTCCAATTAAAACATTGACAGTTGAGGAGTCTGATGGCTCCCTCACCTTTACTGTACAGTCGGCACGTTTCCGCCACGTGAACAGAACTTAGTGTGCTCAAGACTCTGGCGGAGATAATGGATGGGTGCCATGTGCATGAAGGTGTCTGCGCGTGTCAGGGAATCGCTCAAGGAGACAATAGGCGTCTGACGCTGCTCTTATTGTGGTGTTAATTGCTGTGTGACAGCTCTCACCTTTTAAATGAACACTGACTGACTGATGGCTTAGGGGGCACACTGCTTGCCTGGCATTTTTGTTTCACACTTTCAGGTGAATGGGCTCAAATGCCAGTGTGCCGGTTGTCCGTGTGGAGCTCCTTTTGTTCTCCCTATGAGGGCTTATGGGTTTGGTTTTGGTTGCCCCAGTGGTGTGCATGTTAGGGTGACACTAAATTAGCTTGGTGTGAATGAATGTGCCAACGAGTGGACTGGCACCCCTCCTGGGCTGGTTCTGCGTGACTGGACAACTGACTGACTGTTTGTATGTTATTTAGGTAGTGTCTCTGACCTCATGTCCTAAGGGATACACAGTGAAGAAATTAAATTCAACATAATGTAATCAGTTTTATTCAATATAGCGCCTTTCAACTCATACAATACAGTAATAAAAGAGAAATCTAATGATGTACGGCATGTTTAATTTATACAGTGCCTTTCACCTGCAATGTTAAAGGATATCCTCCAGGAAACGGGTAATTGAATAATATACACATAATAATTTATATAGTGCCTCTCTCCTGATGCTGTAAAGGTTTTATAAGTAAATGGAATTAAAATAATGTAATCAGTTTGATTTTATATAGCAACTTTCACCTCCTGCTTTAAGGGATATACTCTTAATAAAAAGGAAACCAAATAATATATGTATAATAAATTATATAGTACCTCTCACCTGATGCTTTATAGTAAAAGGAATTCAATAATGTAATCAGCTCTATTTTATATAGCGCCTTTCACTGAAAACACAAAAGTCTAATAAAAAAGAAATCAAACCCATTCATCATACAACCCGCTATATCCTAACACAGGGTCAAGGGGGTCTGCTGGAGCCAATCCCAGCCAGCACAGGGCAGGAAACAAACCCTGGGCAGGGCGCCAGCCCACCGCAGGGCACACACACCCACGGGACAATTTAGAATCGCCAATGCACCTAACATGCATGTCTTTGGACTGTGGGAGGAAACCCATGCAGACACGGGGAGAACATGCAAACTCCACACAGGGAGGACCCGGGAAGCGAACCCAAGTCTCCTAACTGTGAGGCAGCAGCGCTACCCACTGCGCCACCATGCCGCCCAAGAGATCAAACGTTATCAGTAATTCCTTAAAATTCCATAAATTAAGAGTATGACTGTGGTAAAAGGAAACTAAAAAGTGTACAGAATATGATTTACAGTATATAGTGCCATTCACGTCATGCAATAACAAGACAACACAGAAAGGGAAATCCAACAACGTAATCACACTCACCATGTCAATGCTGTGCAGTTTATGGACTAAACGGGTAACAAGAAAGGGTAATCAATGGAGTTAAGGTTTATTTTCTATAGTGCCTTTCACCTCACATAAGAATTCACACATTCCTCAGGTCTATTTTATGTAATGCATTTCACCAAACGCAAATTTAGGGCTTGACAGAAACAAGACAATAATCAAACCATGTAATGAATGCTTATCTGATATAGTGCCTTTCACTGCATGTACTAAGAGCTATATTATAATATAAAGGACATCCAACAATGTAACGAAGATTTACTTAATATAGCGAATTTCATTCACCTGCTCTAAAAGTGGCTTCCAGACCAGAGAGCCGATTTTTCATTTGAATGTCAGTGCCACACTCTGATGACACGTCTGCACGATGGCCAGCTCAACTTGATGTCAGACAAGTGACACATCGCGAAGGATACATTCAGACCTGGAGAAGAGAAGCAGGACACCACTCCCTGTGATCATCCCTTCTTCTGCCCTTTCTGTACCGTCCACATGATATGAAGGACAGCATTTGCTTCCGCATGTTAGAGTGTGGCTGGCTTCTGTGTCAAGCATGTATGAGCGTAATAAGATAATAAAAAGAAACGTAGGGGGGCATCCCTGGACTGAAGACCTCTGTCGAAACACCTGAGAACAGAAGACTCCACGTGGACCACTCACGTCAAACATTCACTAAGGCATCACCAAGGCTGGATTGTCCAGGTCTGTGAATGTCACTGACGTGAATCCAGCTGGGAAGTAGCGAACTGAGTACTGGGGGACACCTAGTGGCAATGCAGGGGAAGTGCACTCATCTCAAAATCCAGAAGGCTCAGCTTCACACAAAGGGCCACAGCAGCGGACCACTGAGCCATTGAATGCGACCGGGGACCTCGACGACTTCTATAAAATGTCTGGAAGGAATTTTAGGACAAGATTTCTATCAAATGTCAAAAATGTTACGCTGACAGTATATTTCAGCTCTAATTTACCTATAGATTTTATAAATATTATATTTGATTTTTATTCTCACAACATGAGCTGGATGCAAGTCCTTTCATGAATTTTATAAAGAAATGAAGTAGCCTGCAACAAAAGAGAAATCCAACAATGCAACCATTGTTTATTTTATATAATCTTATGATACAGTTAATGCTTATTTTATATAGTGCCTTTGACTTTTAGGGCTATACCCTAATAAAAGGGAAATCAGCCAATACAGAATATTGATATACTACCTCTCATCACATACACTAAGGGCTAGACCATACATGGAACTAAATAATGTAATTAGTTTTATTTTATATAGTGCCTTCCACCTAATGGACTAGGGGTTAGTTATAAAATGCATGTAAAATGATGGAATTTGCTTTATATATAGTGCCTTTCACCTTTCATGACTGAAGGGCTATTGTAACTGCCACACGGGATGAATGGGCATCCCAACCAGGAAAGAGGAAGGTGCAGTGGGACTGCACTGGCGATATAACTTCAGGGAGCATTGGTCCAAATGTGCTTTGGACAGTTCATGCCACGTGATGATAGGTATGAGCTCCTGCAAAGTGATTGTGAGCAACTGAGCTTCATAAATTCTGACACTAGCGATGAGGAGTTCTTAGGGTTTCTAGAACAGTAGAAGAGTGCTTGAACCTTAAGGTCTCTCCTCATTTGTTAATGATAGTGGTGATGGTTCTTAGGGCTGCATGGTGGCGCAGTGGGTAGCGCTCCTGCCTCGCAGTTAGGAGACCCGGGTTTGCTTCCCGGGTCCTGCCTGCGTGAAGTTTGCCTGTTCTCCCCGTGTCTGCGTGGGTTTCCTCCCACAGTCCAAAGACATGCAGGTTAGGTGGGTTGGCGATCCTAAATTGTCCCTGGTGTGTGTGTGTGCCCTGCGGTGGGCTGGCGCCCTGCCCGGGGATTTGTTCCTGCCTTGTGTCCAGCAGACCCCCGTGACCCTGTGTTAGGATATAGCAGGTTGGGAAATGACTGACTGTATCACTACACCTATGGGAGAGGAACGTGGATTGGCATAAAAAGAGCGTCGGGAGTAATTGGGATTACAGTGTAACCACAAGGGGGAGCCACCACGCCCCAATCCACTGACACAATGTCACCTGACACAACTCCGGTCTTACATAGAAAGGGTTTTATCATTACCAGCGTGTTGGCCAAAACCAACAGAAGGATATTTCAAGCAAGTAATTTCTTTTCTCCTTCTGTTCCTCCACGTGAGTGTCGCCCTCTGCCTCCCAGCTCTCTGCGGTGGGTCTCTTTTAAGTAAGACCCGGGAATGTTTCCAGTGTCACAGCAGTCGTACGAAAACCAGGATAGTCCAGCCCTGACACCCAAGGACCCCAACAGGGCTGCTCTTCTGCGCTCCAACTCTTATGCAACCCTGCTGGAGTCCTAACAGGGAAGATCACTGCCACCTATCGTGTGAGGAGAAACAAACTGCCTCTGGCATCCATGTTTGCCCAGTCCCTCCAGGTTGAAGACTGTAAGGCAATTAGGCCAAGTTACGTCTCCATTCCTGCCCTGCTTCGATTAAGACCCTCCATCCTGGCCAGGATACCTGCCTGTCCTTCACGACACTTACATCAGGAAAAGTTAACAATAATGGGAGACTGCTGGGACATCTCAAGGAGGGTATTTTGAGGGTTATTAACAGGGAACTGCTGCTAGTTTTACAACAATATCTTTTAACAATTCCAACAATTTTCCAACAATTCCAATGTTTTGCCCAACCAGTATATTAATGAATTTAAGCATGTTATGTCATATGAGGACTGGACTTTCATGGTGTTAAGACCGTCTCATCTCTCCCTCTCTCTCTTCCATCGTTTGATCTTCACAACGTGAGATTTCGGCCGACGCTCCAGTCGCGTACATACGAGTAACTCCCAAATCCTGTCGCACGATGTCACTGAGCTGCCCTTTTCTCGTTAAGCTGCTCATTGGACTGCTTTGAAATGCCTCCCCTCTTTAGAGAAGCTTTGACACCACTGAGCGCCGCGTGCCCAGCTCCACATCAAGCTGGTTTTTGCTGAAACCGTTCTTGGGGTGAGATGAATATATACGGGACGTGTCTAAAAAAATAAAATGTAACCTTTGCCTTTTCACAGTTTTAAAAGGCTGTAATTTCTGAAATTGTCTATATGGTAATGCACCATTTGCATATAAATACTTATCTTATTGCAATACTTTACATTCGAATATTAAGGCACACTGTGGGATCTTATGAATGGAGTTTAAAGGAATAATGAGGCAATAATCAAAGTCACTCTTAGGCATGATGGCGTGCCAGGTGGTCACCTCACTCACAACTTTGAGTTGTCGAATGACCTGAGGGGTGGATGGGCACACAGGGAGAACAAAGTCATGCCACACACTAGGCACCTCCATTCCAATAACGCCGCTTGTGCTGTTATCTTTTTCTATTTACGCGTCTATTTATACGGTTTATACAGTTTTCAGGGTGTAATCTCCCTGATATCATAGTCTGATTGAACTTTCAAGCCCATAGCTGCCCATTTTAGGTCCTCTTCGGGCCTGCAGGTAGATTTTCTGGGTCAAGCTGGTCTGTGTTGTGACTCTTCTGGATTGGCCACTGAAGGTTATGGCCTGTCCCATGTGGGGATTTTTGGAGGCCTGACTTATAACTCACGTGTAACTAATTAGGAATCACCCGTTTTTGCCTTCCATTTTCTTCCATAAAACTGTAACTGGTGTGAAATAGAAAAATACAGATACCGAAGTATGAGATTGGAAAATAGGAATTAATGATCAGAACTGAAGTGCGTGCTAAGCAAAATGTACATTCTAATGAGTCAATCAATCTGTGTATGTAACAAAAGCCACACAGGCCTTGTTTTGCCTATAAGTGCAAGTGCAACTTCCTGTTTTTCCTAACAGACAAAAAACCACAAGTGACCAACTGATGAACTTTAAAACCAACTGATGAACTTTAAAAATGTTGATCCAAGCAAATTGTTGTAAAGATGTAATGTCTCAAAATTCTTGTGCAACTAAAGTCATAAGACAAAGCTTTGCCCTATAAAAGATTTAGGACACCGACTTCTCGGGGCAGATGAAGGGCAGGTGTCCTAGGACTGTGCTTCTCTGTCATTCTTACCTTTGCCTGGTGTGTATTAATAAAAGATTTTTTACTAACTTTAATTATATCTCTCTGTCTTCAGTCACAAGAAACGACACTAGAGAAAAAGTGTCCACACTGGTGAAGCACCCAATTTTGCCAGTCTCAGCCCCTGTAGCTTGTGACTCGTGTTTCTTAACTCTTTTAGGGCGGATGTCTGTCGACACAAGTGGTTGAGTATGGATGTCAACTAAAGTTGATATTCAGTGGCAGAGGGCAGAAAAATCGATAAAACTCACCATGATGTTACAGGTAGACCCACTTTGCTAGGAGGACTGTTACACTCACTGATGTGACGTCAAATCCCTCAGTGTCGCATAAACAATGACTAGAATGGCATCGACATCGAGCGAGAGAGTGAAGAAGATGTGCCAAGCAAAATGCTGTTATTTATTTATTGTGTATCGGACACTGACTTCTCGAACTCCTATTTTGATGCAAGCGATCTGGAGATCGAAAATAAAAAACTTGCACCTGCATCAGCTGATCGTTCCCCAGCTGACTGTGCAGTTGAAGTGCCTATGGCAACGTTCGCCTGGGAGGACCACATAGACACTTCTCGAACTCCAATTTTGATCTGGAAATGGAAAACGAAAGACAGGTACCTCCATCAGCTGATCGTAGTGCTGAACACGCTCATGTGGCTGACGTGCCAACGGCAACGTCAGCTTGGGAGGACCACACAGACAGAGATCTGTGGGAGGAAAGCTGGCAACTGGACTTCATCAGACGACGCAATGTGCCAGTGGACACTACGGATTACCAGCCACTCGACCACGTCAAGCTGTTGTTTTCCAGAAGGTGCCTTTCAGCTTATGAGTGATGAGACAAACAGGAATGTAATAAAGTGGAGGAGGAGGCACTGATACAGCACACTGCTGCGCCCACCACATTATGAACCAACTCAGTGAATTTACATGCTGTAGGGGCTCAATGAATTTAAGACGTAAGTATTTTATGTTGATTTACGTGTGAAACCATTGCTTTGTGTTTTTTGCAGAAAACTGAGTTCTTTCGAAAAATATTCAGCCCTCGGACAAAAGGAAAAAAAATATATAATTAGCCCTAAAAGAGTTAATGGCCTCCCTCACTCGTCTCCTGATTCGTCTGATCTGGTTCACCGCTATGTCTCACTCTTTCCATTTCTTCACGACTAGTTTCACTGATTTCACACAAACATACGAGCCAGGGGATTATCCTGTGGGCTCACCACTAGAGGGGGCACTGGCACAAACCTTATCCTCTTCTGTTCCTTCCGCAGTGTTGAGAAGATGTCCAGTGGGTGCATTTGACTCCGCCCCTTCCTGTCCCCAAGCAAAAAAATCCCATGGTCCCCGGAATGGCAGCACCACTCGCTACAAGAGCACTCCACAGGACTGACCTCCTAGCCCAATGCCAAGGGAGGTTCTCTAGCCTAAAGAAATCTCTTTTTTGGTTTGTTTATAGCGCCATTGAGTGCGTGTTTTGTTTTTGTGCTTTTCATTTGATTAAATAGAGACAACCAGGTTGGTGCCCCAACATTTAGAGTCATGGATCTGCAATCCTTCCATCGAACCACACTTTATAATTCACTGACTTGGATATTTTGTCTCCATCTCCATTCACGGAGTTGTTCGGTCTGTTCTTTTGTCTTCATTGTGTCGGTTAGCCCACCATACTGCTCCACCTTCCAGATTCTGGTCCATTTAGACTTCAATCAAGTGAAAACCCAGACAGGTGACCTCCGTGGAGCTAATTCTGTGGCCTCTAAAACCAAGGACGATTTTAGGGGTTGTGAAATGAACAGCCTCGACACACACAAAAAAGGTTTGGGCCAGCCACCCCTATATTGTCCCAGGCTGCAATAGGACTTTTTTCAAGGCACTCATGGGCATTGGTTTGAGTCCTGAACTGAACTGACTGGATGTTGAAATGATGGCAGCTTTAAAGGCCAGAACCGGAAGTGACTTCGTCCGTGGCTGGAACCGGACGTGACGTTGTCTGAAGGGGCAGAACTGATAGCGACGGCATTGTTCGTGGCACCGGAACCAGAAGTGACGTAGTTTGTGTCGCCGGAAACAGAAGTGACGTCATTGATGGTGCGTCTGGTGGGTTTTCCCATATCGACCCTGCAGAGACAACAGAAGTTGGATTAGTGTACCCTGCCTCCCCCTGGCCTGGCAGGTAACTACCTCAACTTGGTCCACTCAGCTTCCCCCTACTCGCACATGTGTGACAGGGTATTGTATTTAAAGGGGGTTAATAATCATGTCATCGATTATTTGGTGTTTCATATTTCTAATTCATTTAGACCATGTGGACACTAGGGGTCGCTGTTGCCTCTTAACCCCAACAGACAGACACACAGGACACAGGGTAAAAGCACCAAGAAGATATTTTTTAGTTATTTTCTTCCTTTCCAGTGCCTCCAAAGCACCACAGCCACAATAAGCACACAACGCAGCAATAAATACGATATTCTCTCTCCTCCACACCTCCCAGCAGGCATTGTCTACCTCCTCCCGAATCAAGCTCGGCTTGCTGGATTCCCATCAGTCCTTTAATTAGTCTTTGACTCAGAAGTGCTTCTCTCCTTCTGACCACGTGACTGGCTGGCACTTCCAGGTCTAATAAAGAACAGGGATTTTGTTTAGCCCGGAAGTACCTTGGGGCTTCCATCCTTGTGATTACTTCTGGGCTATAAGGGTTAGGGTTAGAATACGTCCCCAAGTCCTTTGACAGCTCCTCCTGGCAGCGCCCACAGCACCTAACAGGGCTGGGTGTCCAAACTCCATGTCCCATAGTGCCCTGAAGGAATCCAGGGTACCACTGTAGTTCAGGGGAGCTGCCATCTAGTGTCTTGTGGGAGGCAATTTCCTAGAAGAGCTGCCTTCCCTCGGTGTCCCGGCCGTCTCTTACAACCACTTTGCAGAGATCTATTTTCACTTTGACACAAAAGAGTCTTTTTTCTGATGATTTGTGTCAAAAAAGTCAAATTAAATCCACTGTGTTCCAACACAGAGTAAAACTAAAAGGTCAAAACTCTCAAGGGTGTGGATACTTTTTATAGGCACCGTCTGTATGTGGTAAATCTTTGAATTACTCTTTTGTGTTAATTAAACCATTGACATTCCCAGCACTTCATATTTCTTCAGCACTTATCCTTACTGCTCCAGAGTTGCTGGTTGAAACCCAGCGTCTGGTCGTTTTCTGGGCTGAGCCGGCACTCCATCCCCTCGTCTGCAGTGGATTTTTTTCTGAGGCTCCCAGGGGGTTTAAATGGTGACTCCAAATTGTCCTGAACACGTCTCTTGACTGGGCCCATATGACGAATTAATATCCCTTCTGAGATTGGTCCCAGCCTTTAATGGAAAGCTGCCAGCATAAGCTGAAGTCCTTGTGACTCTGCATTGGAAAAAGTGCATCAGAGAATGTTATGTTATGTTAGTTTGGATGATGAATGGATCTTGAGTTTGCAGTGATCCAACCAGACAGAGCACTTTAACAGCCACCTGCCCAATTACTGACAATCCTGCTCAGACAGAAAAGACTTTCCGTCTGCAGCTCATCATCCGCTAAGCTATTAGGAATCTCCTATCTTATCAGCAAGGTTCAGCCATGGCTCTAATACACCCATCAAAAGTAAGGATGACTTGCCGCTTCACTGTCACGTTAATCATGGGAAATAGAAAAAATAAAATAAAATGTACATGGCACGTCTTCATTTTTATAATACTTCAAGAAGTAACAAGTAAAACATATGCAACCAAAAAATTAGTATAATTAAGGCTGTTTTTAAATCCTTATATATACTGTACATCTCTCTATTATAAAAAAAAAAATCTTGGGAGGAGATGAGACTTTTTTCCTGCGATGAGATGTGATTTTTTGAAGAGAGACACTTTCACGTCCCGCAAGATGGTCAGGCCACGTCATACTTACAACCTTTGGAAGCAAGTCCTGTGATACACATGCAGAGCAGGTTAGAGATATTGGAAGTAGGAAAATTCGAAAGTCTAAAAAAAAAATGATAGTAACGATCACATTAGCGCAAACAAATGGTAAATATTACTTGGTGAAATAACAGAACAGCGAAAAGAGATCGAATAGTGTTTGAGGATGTCTGGGGGTGAAGAGAGACAAGGCAGTGAGACAAAAGGACAGCTGCTGTACAGGCTTTTAAATGTTCGAAGGGCTGCGTGAGATCGAGATCACACATCTATAATAATAATAATAATAATAATAATCTACACTATATATATACAAAATCCTAAGCCTAAAAGTGCAATGGTGACGTTTTTATGTCACGTTTTTTGTCACGCTTTAAATTGGGCTTATTTTAAAACCTCCATGCATATCAGATTCTCATTCTGTTTTTAAATTATAAACTAAAAAAATATCAAAAACTCACGTCTCGCGAGACAGGACTTTGTGCCAAAAGATTTAACCACGCCTGGGGCCGGAAATAAAAGACAAAGAGTAGATGATAAAAACAGCTGCTGTACAGGCTTTTAAATGTTTGAAGCACTGCATGAGATGCAGATCACACGGCCCGACAGCAGCAGCAGCAGCAAGCCAGCAACTGATCGAGCAAAGAGGAGGTAAAAAAAAAAACAAAACTGTAATTGATTCCCATTGTATCACCGTTTAAGAGGAGATTTCGGAGGAGCGACCGGTCTCCTTGGGGTGCGTTCAGCCCCCCTCTTCACTGGCAAGCGAAGTGAGCAGGGGGGAACGCCCTAGTAATAATAATAATTATTATTATTCATTATATTTATATAGCACTTTTCTTACTACTCTGACACAGTGAAGTACAAGAATTAATAAAAAAAAAAGAATATTAAATAAATAAAACATAGAAAGAAAGAAAGAAATAAAAGGATATAAATAAAACATAGATAACCAAACAGGTTTGCCCTCATGAGCTGAAGCCTCATCAGTAGGTGGTCCCACACCCTGAGGCTCCACATAAAGGAGACAGGATAGGGCAGAAAACCAAAAAAGCTAACACATCCATTAATATAATAATAATAATAATAAGAAGAAGAAGAGTTGTTTACATTTATGTAGAGCTTTTCTCACTACTCTGACACAGGAAAAAAAGAATAATTAATATGGAAAAGCAGAATATTAAAAAAATAAAACAGAAAACCAAACAGGTTTGCCCTGATGAAGTGAGGCCTCATCAGTAGGTGGTCCCACACCCTGAGGCGCCACATACAAGAGACAGGGTAGAAAACCAAAAAAGCTAACACATCCATTAATATAATAATAATAATAATAATAGGAAGAAGAAGAAGAAGAGTTGTTTACATTTATGTAGAGCTTTTCTCACTACTCTGACACAGGAAAAAAAAGAATAATTAATATGAAAAGCAGAATATTAAAAAAATGAAACATAGCAAACCAGACAGTTCAAAGAGAAAGTATAAAATGGGCTGGCACAACAAAATGTGGTGATGCTGAAGCCTCATCAGTAGGTGGTCCCACACCCTGAGGCTCCACATAAAGGAGACAGGGTAGAAAACCAAAAAAGCTAACACATCCATTAATATAATAATAACAATAATTCATTACATTTATATAGTACTATTCTCATTACTCTAACACAGAGAAGCACAAGAATTAATAAAAAAGAATATTAAATAAAACATAGAAATAAATAAATAAAAAGAAATAAATAAAATATAGAAAACCAAACAGGTTTGCCCTGATGATTCTGAAGCATCACCAGTAGGTGGTCCGACCCCCTGAGGCTCCACATAAAGGAGACAGCGCAGGAAACCAAAAAAAGCTAACACATCCATAACAATAATAATAATAATAATAGTTCTTTACATTTATATAATGCTGTTCTCACTACTCTGACACAGAAAAGCACAATAATTACTATAAAAAACAATAGTAAATAAAAAAAAACAGAAAACCAGAGAGGTTTGCCCTGCCTCTTGTGGTGATTCTGAAGCGTTATCAGTAGGTGGTCCAGCCCCCTGAGGCTCCACAGAAAGGAGACAGGGCAGGAAACCAAAGAAAGCTAACACATCCATTAATATAATAATAACAATAATAATTTATATAGTGCTTTTCTCACTAGAATGACACAGAGCACAAAAATTAATAAAAACTAAATATTGAATAAATAAAACAGAGAAAAAAAACAAAAACACAATTCAGAACACAATATACAATTCCAGTGTTTTTCCCTGCAATTTGGTTCTCTGTGTACCCGGTGGCCGCCTTGTTAGATGCACCTACGTATTAACAGAACTCTTCCGCTCCTCTAAGCATGCAGACATGGTCAAGGGGTTTAGTTGTCATTAAATCAGACATTAGAAAGGTTGCCTGATGACGGCTTTACAGCTGTTGTGTTGCGTCCCTCACTTGCTTTTCGTTTCTTTTCTTTCCATCTTGGGATCACCTTTACTTTTTCTTTTTTCTTCATTTGCAGATGCATGCTGACACAACCCTTCACTAACTCGATGTAATAAAAATGCCAGCAGGCTGCATCGTATTTCACTGTACCAGACCCTCCAGCTAACAGCTCCAAAAGCAATTCACAAGACTGGAAGCATCCCATAATTGTGAATCAGACAGAAGAACCCAGCAATGCTTTATAACGACACAGTCGGGCTGACATGTCAGAAAGCTCCTAAGTATATTCAAATTTCGGCTGCAACTGGCATTTGGGAATATTTCAATGCATACAGTTAGTCTAGACCACCCAGACCCGAGCACCCCCACCCCATCCACCCGCCAATATGCTGCTTTTAAATCTTAACCTTTAACTGTCAGCCGCAGTGAATGGTAATTCAATGAATGTGTCAGAGTGGAAGGACACGCAGGATCGATATGCAGCCATTTTATAGAGTTTCATTTATTTCTCTTTAACCAAGTGTCCGTTTTTTTGAATCTTGATTATGAAGTCAAATGCTCTTCTACAACAAACAGGCGGAAATATCAGACAGGAATGGTTTGTGTGACATTAAAGGGAAATTTAAAAAGAAATAAATACTATCTTAAAAAATATAAACCAGCATCAACAATGACATACAAAGAAATCCATTGACCCACATGTTAAAGAACAAATACCTACTGTGGCGGACAAACCAGCATCCCACCCAATGTGGACCCCTCGCCCAGTCAAGGGATGGCCAGGAAGGGAGCAATTATTCCTTTCCATGTCAGAATGTGGAGGTGGCAGGATTTTACAGTGGCTACAATGGGAATGGCGTCCTCCGAGATGGGGATGGACTCAGGAACTTGGAATGTCTGCACAGTGAGCACACTCAGTGGCAGCATCCTGTCTGTCAAGCCCAGTAGTGACACCTGCAGGGCAGAATGGGACTTGTGGTCACATGGGCCTGTCCTGTCAGTTTCTGTGGGGGCCACCAGGGGGAGCTCTTGGATACCGTGGTAATCCTGCTTGACCCAGAGGTGCTTCCTGTCACTGCACTGAGACATTGGGATCCACAACTAGATTGCCTCACCAGGATCTTTTCCAAGAGCAACCCAAGGTGCTATTTAGATGGCCTCCCCTCCAAGTACTGGCCAGGCCCAAACATGATGAACTTAGCTTAGCTGGAATGGGTGGTGCAAAATAAAAGTCAAATTTAGAACCCTTGGGTAAAAAAAAAGGAATTATACATATTTATAGTGGGAAAGGGTACACCGAATGAAAGGAAAATATCAATCGAAACAGATGGGAGTCAAGATGGAGGGCACTTAGTGGCCATGCCTGCTAGACTCCCCACCAGGCCTGTGTTGTTAGGCCCAGCCTGACGGTAGAGTTTAGGATTCTTTGTCTTTTCCCTGTGTTCATCCCACCCTTACCTTTATTTTTTTAACACACTGTTTTTTACCCCAGTTGATTCTGGGGTTCGTCAAGGGTCTGTTCTGCACCTACTTTGTTCAACGGACCGGGTGCTGGGCAGGATCATGGGGTCCAGCAGCTGTGGGGCATCTGTTAGTGAAGAGAGAGATTCACTGATGCTGTGATCTTCATGGAGTCAATGGAGGCTTTGATCAGGGCTCTCGAGAGACTGAGTGAGGAGTCTGAGTGTCTGGGCTGGCGAGTGTCCTGATAAAAACCAACATCATCTTTAATGACCTCTTGGGCACGGCCATCAGCAGTGTGTCTGTCTGCAGAGAGAGTGTCGACCACGTCGAGAGGTTTACTTACCTCAGGAGTGGCATTCATGTCTCTGGTGACTTTTCCTATGAAGTCAGTAGACGGACTGGGAGAGCATGGGAGGTCATGAGGCCGCTGGAAAGGGGTGTGTGGCACTCCCGATATCTCTGAAAAAGGACGAAGGCCCAAGTGTTTAGAGTCCTGATGCCCCCTGTTTGAGAGCCATGGACACTATCCAGTGACCTGAGATGAAGACTGGACTCCTTCAGTTCTGTGTCTCTTTGGAGAGTCCTTGGGTACCACTGGTTTGACTTTGTGATGAACGAGTGGTTTGTCATGGAGGGGTCCCGAATGAGGCACATTCCCTGCATTGTGAGGGAGTGTCAGTTACGGCACTACGGCCATGTGGTGTGATTCCCGGAGGATGACGTGGCTTACGGGACAATCATTGTTGAGGACCCGAGTGGATGGACCAGGCCAAGGGGATGCCCACCCAACACTTGGCTGCACCAGATAGTGGGTCATTTCCGGGGTGGGGGACTGGACCGCGTGTCTGCCTCTATGAGATCCTGAGCTGTTTCATTATGTGGTGGGTGCGGCAACACGCTGTACCAGTGCCTGCTCCCCAACCTGACCTGACCCTGGCTTCTTTGGTGTTATAGTGGCCACTTCTTGTATCTTAATAAATTAAATTAATAATTAAGTCTGCAACTAAATAAATGCATGAGGACAATAAATGCCTCCCCACGGGCACATTGAGCACATACAGAGCCGAATAATTAAAGGTAAGATTAACAGTTTCTCTAAGACACAGTGAGCTGCAGTGATCTCAGAGGCGCTCAATATGCCAAGGCCGTCCGCTGTGTTCAAAAGCATTCGTCTTCTATAGAGCTCATTAATAACTCTGCGATAAGAGATAAGTAAATATGATGGAGACTGCATTATAAATCTCCAATGGCGTGTACTTTAACGCAAAAAGGCGACACCGTTTTATATATCATTCTTCTGACAAGCAAAGCAAACAAATCCAATTAAACTCTGGGTACGCTAATGACATGGTGGGCCGGAGCCGTGGAAATGGATGTACAGTATATTGTGGATACTAATATTTCAGGATTGTTATGTGAATCCTCTGCTGAAGCATGAGCTCTTTAAAATGGGGCACAAGAGATGGCACTGCGTAAAGGATCTGGCAGACCAGGACGATGAGGTCACCAAAGGATTATACTACTTGATAATTTCAGTCTGTGCTACCCAATCTGATCTGAAACGTGAGATGATACCCAGGAATATCTTGGGTGGTACCATGCCAATGCCGCATGTCTGCCTAGGTTTCCTTCCAGTGCTTCAGTTTCCAAACACATGCAGGTTAGGTGGACTGCTGTTGCTGCTTTACCCCTGGTGTGTTCATTCTGTCATGGACTGGCACCTTGCCCATGGGTGTTTGGCCTGATCTGGTATATGTTTCTATAACATGTCTGAAATGCTGGAAGCTGTGTGCTCAAATATATCGTTGGAAGCCTTTGTGCTTGATTTGTAATGTTATATAAAATATTTTTGAATGTTGTAAACTTTAATACGTTATACAGATTGGGTTAATTAAATAAGTTTATTTGATAATTGACCTTGCTGCTTCTTAATTGATGGTCTGACAGAACTAATGCAGCTAGTTTAGTATAATTTGGTGGTTTCCGTAATATGGATTATGCTAACGCATATAAGCGAGGTGGGTGTCTGCACCGACAAAGCACATTCCTGCACCCACCACACGACGAACCACCTCAGGATCCCAAATTAGGACCCAAGTGCGACAGGTGACACCTCAGCACCACACTAGTTCAATTGGCACAAAATTATTTATTTGAAAGTGCGTCAAGAGGAGATCCAGGAAAAGCAGCTATAGGCCAGTAAGCTTAACGTGCATCACAGGAAAATGAATGGAAGGAATTATTAAGGATAAGATTGAGCAACACCTGGTAAGGACAGGAGTTATTAGGAACAGTCAGTGTAAGTTCAAAAGAAGGAGGTCATGTTTCACTAACATGCTGGAATTTTATGAGGGGGCAACAAAAGGATACAAACTCATGATGTGGTGCCATATGAGAGGGCGGGCATCAAACAAAAAAAAAGTGGGTGTTCTGGGTGTGGTGTGGAGATGGGTACAGAATTGGCTCAGACACGGGATGCAAGAGGGCGATGGTGTGAGGAACCTCCTCAGAATTGGCTGATGTTAAGAGTGGTTGGTGTCCAGCAGGGGTCAGTGCTGGGGCCACTGCTATTTTTATTAGATATAAATGCTTTAGATAGGAATATAAGTAACAAGCTGGTTAAGTGTGCAGATGATACCAAGACAGGTGGATTAGCAGATAATTTGGAATCCGTTATATCATCACAGACAGACTTGGGCAGATGAAATTTAATGTCAATAAATGTAAAGAATTACATGAGAGGTCAGAAAATTGAAAGTCATTTAGAAGTCATAGTGGACTCTAAGCTATTGACTTCCAGACAGTGTTCAGAAGCCATTAAGAAGGTTAACAGGTTATATAGCGCCTTGAAGTGTGGAGTACAAGTCACAGGAGGTTATGCTCAGTCTTTATAAGACACTGGTAAGGCCTCATCTGGAGTCCTGTGGGCAGTTTTGGTCTCCACACTACAAAAAGGACACAGCAGTACTGGAGAAGGTCCAGAGAAGATCAATGAGGCTGATTCAGGACTACAGGGGTTGAGTTATGAGGTAAAGATTAGAAGAGTAGAAGAGCTGAGCCTTTACAGGAGATGAAGAGGAGACCTGACTGAAGTGTTTAAAATGATGAAGGGGATTAGTCCAGTGGATCGAGATGGTGACTTTAAAATGAGTTCATCAAGAACACGGGGACACCATTGGAAACTTGATACAGGGAAACTTCGCACAAACATTAGAAAGTTTTTCTTTACACAAAGAATGATAGACACGAGGAAAAAGCTACCAAGTAGTGTGATGGACAGCAGAACTTTAGGGACCTTCAAAACTCGACTTGATGTTATTTTAGAAGAATTAAGTGGACAGGACTGGCGAGCTTAGTTGGGCTGAATGGCTTGCCCTCATCCAGATTCCTCTCATGTTCAAATGTTCTAATGTCCGACAGGGTGGATAAGGAAACACTAAATCACCAAACCAAGGTTCAGTCTGAAACACACACTATACATTGTGATGGGTAGACACAGCAATAACCTGACCGGGACGCCAGTGGAATGGAAGGACCAGAGAAGAGAGCATCGTTGAGGCGGTATCTCCCCTGGGACGGCTGTGGCACCGCAGACTCGGCACGATGGGAGCTGCAATTTGGTGCAGCCATGTTGGGTTTTGTGGTGGCCACCAGGGGGAGCTGCAGACCCTTATAGTGGAGTTCTACCACACTGGGAAAGATTCCAGGTAATGCTTATGAACCACCTGGAACACTCACTGGAGCCACCTCACTCCATTCGGGAAGTCTGAGTCGGGAGGAGGTGGACGAAGCTTACCAGGAGCAGTGGAGGCAGACCGGGAAAGAAGGAAGGAAGGAAGGAAAGAATGAAGGAAAGAAAGAAGGGACTGAACATTATGTGCTATTTGGCACCGTGATATGTGTGGGGAGTGAAGGAAGCGCCCCCACGTGTAAGTAAACTGTGTGCTGTGTGGCAAACTTGTGTCCAGCCCGTCTGTGTTGCGGTTAGGGGGGGCTTTACGTGCCCCGGGCTTCCAAACATACAGACGTTTTGCACGTTTTCCCCCATCGAATCAGAAATAAGAAAGCAATAACAGTAAGATGTGAAAGCCGTCAAAAAAACAAGTTAGAAAACTTGGTGGAATTTCTTAGCAGAGGTTTTCTTGGTACATAACCTTTAGACGTTTGTTTCGGTCCTTTGTATGTTCTCTTCTGGAATGTTCCTTTCATAATTAGGAAGCCAATCATTCACTAAAGTTCTGCTCTTTAAGTGCTGGTCGTGAAGCAGAAGACGGATAATAATTAAAAAAAAACCAATAGAGGACCAAACAAAGCAGACAAAAGAACAAGAAGGAGGAGAAATCTGTGTGCTCCCTGCTTACAATCGGCTCTCCTCGCACGGTGTTTTCATTTTGGACCAGTGCGGCCTGAGGGACATGTTAGTTAGACAGGCCTTTCTTTATTGTATTATTTTTTTGTAAACCCTTTTTTGAATACGCTGTGGATGTGAAGTTCTGCTTTAAATTATTGTGTAAAGCACTTTGAGCAACAACCCTTGTATGAAAATGCGCTAGAGAAATAAAGCTGTTGTCGTTAATCGTTCCCAACTGCACTGCAACTGCCCTGTGTTTTTTTTCACGCTTTGCCTCTCAGGGCCACCGTAACTTACACTTCTGCCATCTTTACATTTTTGTAACCGTTTAATTTCATTTTGTCTTTGTAATTCTCCAACAAAGCATCATCACTGAAAAAGTTAGTGCATTGTTTAAAGAATCGGTTCACACGATATAAAAGGCAACAGAACAGTAAAGTCGGCAAACTCAGTCACTGTGCTAAAACAGAAAATGGGGTACTGAATGAGCCAATCAAATTGTTTTAAGGTTATGAATCCAAGTAAGTCCGTTCACAGCCCCATAAGTCAAAGGGATAACCCAGGAAGAGAACTCGGGTGACGTCCATCCTTATCACTGGCTCACCTTGAGTCTGTCATGTAAGCAAATCCATGGATTGTCACCCACGGGAGACTCTGAACAGGCTGAGTGAGAGAATAACTTAGAGGTGAAGGTCGTAAGTATTGGGTTTGCAGTGCACATTGGAATATGTAAGCCTTTATTGTGGAGAAGTCATTAAGAGACCACTGAAATGGTCAAGTAAAACAGGCAGAACGTTCCCCAGGGTGGTCCAAGATGGGAATTTAATGTTCTTTGATGCACCTAATAAGCCAACACGTATACAGTCTTCATAACAGAATAAGAGATACTGAAGAACAAGGATATAAAGGAGAAAGACTTTTAGTTTAGGCTGGTTGTGCTCAGTGCTGAAGCACCTCATGTCTTTTAACCAATCAGAATATAATAATAATAATATAATAATAATAATAATAATAATGATAACAATGATAACAACAACTTTATTTATATACCATCTTATCATACATTTACATGCAACTCAAGGCGCTTTCCACAGATTAATCAACAAAAGCAAAGAAATATATCACACCCACCACACGACAAACAACCACAGGACCAACCAAATTAGGACCCGAGCACATCGGATGACACCTCAGCAACACACACACAGAATTATTTATTTGAAAGTGCGTCAAGAAGAGATCCAGGAAAAGATGTCAGACAGGGTGGATCAGGAAACACTAAATCACCAAAGCAAGGTTTAGTCTGAAACACACTTTTTTGCATGTTTTTCCCCATCGAAGAGACTGCAGATGGTGTGAAATCACACATTGACTTGGATTATATCATTAATTAAGACTATGATCATCTCTATATATACTGTATAATATCCAACCATGATTTTCACGCGAGAACTACTTAACGGATTTAGATCGGGTTTTTTTGTATAATCTGCTTGAGAGGTTTGCGACCTCTCTCATCGCTCTAAGTATCGTAGTTCGCTTGTGGTACCGGTTTATTTGAGCAAGTCCGAGAGACATGCAGCGGGCCGAAGGGGGCGGGGCCCTACTCACTCATGCGCCATCCTCGGGGTGTTCCTTACCTCTGCTTAGCTTGCGAATGAGAGAACTACTTAACAGATTTAGATTGGGCTTTTTTGTATAATCTTCTTGAACATTCCAGTTGATTTTGCGACCTCTCTTTTATCTCGCTAAGTATCATAGTTCACTTGTGGTACCGATTTATTTGAGCGAATCTGAGAGACACGCAGCGGGCCAAAGGGGGCGGGGCCCTACTCACTCACATGCTAGCCTCAGGGTGTTAGCTACCGAATGAGAGAACTACTTAACAGATTTAGATCAGGTGTTTTTGAATAATCTGCTCGAATATTCCAGTTAATTTTGCGACCTCTCTCATCATACTAAGTATCATAATTCGACTGCAGTACTGATTTATTTGAGCGAATCCGAGAGACACGCAGCGGGCCGAAGGGGGCGGGGCCCTACTCACTCACATGCCAGCCTCAGGGTGTTAGCTACCGAATGAGAGAACTACTTAACAGATTTAGATCAGGTGTTTTTGTATAATCTGCTCGAATATTCCAGTTAATTTTGCGACCTCTCTCATCATACTAAGTATCATAATTCGACTGCAGTACTGATTTATTTGAGCGAATCCGAGAGACACGCAGCGGGCCGAAGGGGGCGGGGCCCTACTCATTCACGTGCCAGCCTCGGGGTGTTCCTTACCTCCGCTTAGCTTCCGAATGAGAGGACTACTTAACAGATTTAGATTGGGCGTTTTTGTAGAATTTTCTTAAATGTTTTTGCGACTTCTCTCATTGCACTAATTATCATAGTTCACTTGCAGAAGTGATATATTCGCACTAATCTAAGACAGCCAGCCTCCGTTCGAGTCGCTCTACCTCTGGCCACGTACGTTGCCTCCACTCAGCTAGCAATACGTGTTTGTTTACTGATTTTTAAAGTTTGACCAGTTTCACTACTATGCGGGCGGATCTTCGGGAGACGGCTAGTTTGTAGTAAATGTAAGTATACTAAATTTAAAATCAACCAGGTATTGTTCAGCAAAATGTAACGACTAAAGCGCAAAACAAACCTTTACTCTTATCAGAAAAAAAGGTTTTCTAATTAAAATATGTATACATTAAGGTTGATTATACAACAACCAGATCTAATTAAAATATTGTAATAGACGGGGGTGCCACTGAGCCCCGAAACCCCAGACACAGCACACTGCCCAGTCCCAGGTGTAAAATAAAGGTTTTAGTTTGCAAGAAATACCACAAACACAGGCCGATCCGCAGTCCTCCTTCTCCTCCTCCAGGTGAGCTTTGCCTTTGTCCTCCCGACTCTGACTCACTTTATGTCAGACCCAGGAGTACTTCTAGTACCAGAGCATAGCACTCAGACGGAAGTCTACTGAAGCAGGGAGTCCTCCCTGGCAGTGCCCTCTGGTGGCACCCAAGGACCCTGAAAGTTGTAGACAGCAGTGGTGTAGCTCGAGTTCATGCCACTCAGGGTGGTGCTTCGATTTGCCACCCTCCGACCTATCTGAATATGTTAACCTATTTAAATAGAAAATTAAAATGACATATAGAGAAAAATTAAGATACATTTTGCATAGATTTATTCATATATAGAGAAACAGCAATCATCTTTCACATATAATTATTTATAAGCGTCAACTAGACAGAACATAGTAGAGACGCACTGATAAGCCGTGTTCTAATTATTAGTTTAATTACGCTGTGAAAACCAAAACCTGTGTAGTGTACAAGTGATAGGTGGAGATATTTTCTGTGCAGAGCAAGAACACATTCGGATTGATAAAACAAAATTATAAATGATAAATTAGTTGTTTATCTTCCAAGAAATTATTATCAGTGTAATGTTAATGTTTATTTTTGTTATTGCCTCATAAATTTCAACTGCTGTGTCTGATGCCGTCACAGAAGGACTGTCTGATAATTATTTCTGAAGCATTTGTGGGGAAAAATCTGAGAATTTGACTTTTTTATTCATGAGTGGTATTTATTTTCCAGACTCTGCTGCTTACACACGAATTGTACTGAGCCTTTTGGCCAATAATGCCGCCCCCAGAAATGTGCCGCCCGGGCTGGACCACCCCCTCTGCCCACCCCTAGCTACGCCACTGGCTGACAGTTGCTGTTATGCACCTCAAGTATGGAATACTTTACCAACAGAAATTTTCCAGGCTAATACTTTAGAACAATTTAAGGAACTGCTAAAACCCGTTAGTTTAAAGGGGCTTTTCGTAGCTACAGTCATATGAAAAAGTTTGGGAACCCCTCTCAGCCTGCTATAATAATTGACTCTCCTTTCAATAAAAAAGATAACAGTGGTGTGTCTTTCATTTCCTAGGAACATCTGAGTACTGCGGTGTTTTCTGAACAAAGATTTTTAGTGAAGCAGCATTTAGTTTTATGAAATTAAATCAAATGTGAAAACTGGCTGTGCACAAATGTGAGTCCCCTTGTCATTCTGCTGATTTGAATGCCTGTCACTGCTCAGTGCTGATTACTTGCAACACCAAATTGGTTGGATGAGCTCGTCAAGCCTTGAACTTCATAGACAGGAGTGTCCAATCATGAGTGGTAAAAGGTATTTAAGGTGGTCAATTACAAGTTGTGCTCCCCTTTGACTCTCCTCTGAAGAGTGACAGACAGCATGGGATCCTCAAAGCAACTCTCAAAAGATCTGAAAACAAAGATTGTTCAGTCTCATGGTTTAGGGAAGGCTACAAAAAGCCATCTGAGAGGTTTAAACTGTCAGTTTCAACTGTAAGGAATGGAATCAGGAAATGGAAGGCCACAGGCACAGTTGCTGTTAAACCCAGCAGGTCTGGCAGGCCAAGAAAAATACAGGAGCGGCATATGCAGAGGCAGGATTGTGAGAATGGCTACAGACAACCCACAGATCACCTCCACAGACCTACAAGAACATCTCGCTGCAGATGGTGTATCTGTACATCGTTCTACAATTCAGCACAATTTGCACAAAGAGTATCAGTATGGCAGGGTGATGAGAAAGAAGCCCTTTCTGCACTCACACCACAAACAGAGTCGCTTGTTGTATCCAAATGCTCATTTAGACAAGCCAGATTCATTTAGGAACAAAGTGCTTTGGACTGATGAGATACAAATTGAGTTACTTGGTCAGAACAAAAAGCGATTTGCATGGCGGAAGAAGAACACCGCATTCCAAGAAAAACACCTGCTACCTCCTGTCAAATTTGGTGGAGGTTCCATCATGCTGTGGTGCTGTGTGGCGAGTTCAGGGACTGGGGCCCTTGTTAAAGTCGAGGGTCGGATGAATTCAACCCAATATCAACAAATTCTTCAGGATAATGTCCAAGCATCAGTCACAAAGTTGAAGTCACGCAGGGTTGGATATTCCAACAAGACAAGGACCCAAAACACAGTTCGAAATCTACAAAGGCATTCATGAAGAGGGAGAAGTCCAATGTTCTGGAATGGCTGTCACAGTCCTCTGACTTGAATATCATCGAAAATCTATGGGATGATTTGAAGCAGGCTGTCCATGCTCGGCAGCCATCAAATTGAACTGGAGAGATGTTGTATGGAAGAATGGACAGAAATACCTCCATCCAGAATCAAGACACTCATCAAAGGCTATAGGAGGACTGCGTCTAAAGCAGGGGTCCTCAGTCACAGTCCTGGGGGGCTGCAGTGGCTGCAGGTTTTTGTTCTCACCGGTTGCTTAATTAGAAAGCAATTTTTGCAAATAATTTAATTCCATGGCTTTTTAGTGCTTTAACTCTGCTATTTCAGGTAATTCTCACATCATAATTTTTTTCCCTTTCTAAGGATATCATCAAATGATTTGAAGGCTAAAATGGATGAATAATTCTCAGTCCTTCACTTTTTTCTCCTCATTTTCCTTCCAGTATTTTAATTAAACCCAATAGTTCATGATAAGTACACACTGGTGTAAATGGTAACACGCTAAATGAAGAAATGCTGGTCTCTTTTGTCATTTGCGTGTTATTGCTAATTAGGAGCAATTTAAAACCAAGAATACAAAAGACTAAAATAAGCAATAAGGGTTCAAAATCTTAACGAGCAAGACGACTAAAGTGAAGCAGAAGTGTTACTTGAGCAATAAGGGCTTCTTTTTAAGCAGTTGGGTTGGAGCAAAAACCTGCAGCCACTGCGGCCCTCCAGAATCGTAGCTGAGGACCCCTGGTCTAGAGGCTCAAAGGAGCAAAAGGAGGCTCAACTAAGTATTGATGTCATATCTCTGTTGGGGTGCCCACATTTATGCACATGTCTGATTTTGTCATGATGCATATTGCATATTTTCTGTTAATCCAATAAACTTAATGTCACTGCTGACATACTACTGTTTCCATAAGGAATTGTCAGATATTAAAAGGAAGAGCCAATGAGAAACAAAAATCCAAAGAATTAAGAGGGGTTCTCAAACTTTTTCATATGACCTGTACATTTTAGTTGTATCCCTATTAGTCTTTATGGCCACTGAATTATCATTTTCCTGTGGGTTCTGCAATTCCCTACTTATCTCTACGATTCTCTGCTAATGAATATTTGTGACACAACTCCTGGGTCCTTTTGATCGTAACATCATGTGGTGTTTTACAGTAGTAGGCAGGACCAGCTGGTCTCAATTTCTTATCTTTATTTAGCAGGAGGGGCTTTCACAATCTGTCCTAGCAGTTGGTCCTTTGATGGAATTATTTTAGCATCTTCTCATAATTACCTCGTTGACTAAACTGACTGACGGGATTACACAATCGGATACTTATTTGCCAAAATCTTTTTCCATTACTTGCATCAATTCCCTTATTTCATGCTTTCGGATTACGAATACACTTTGAGAAAAGAAAGGAGGAGATTTGATTAAAAACAAGGATCTCATAGTAGATGTGTGACACTTTAGAGGGGATCACAACATGTCAGACGACACAACGACAGCAGTTAGTATTTCTGTGTCCTAATTAAGGGGGTCGCTTTATTTTTAATTCCTACTTAAACATGCCATTTTATCACTTGTCATCTTCAAGAGTAATAATTGGATGTTGGCTGGAAATGTCATGCCATTTCTTCATACGCTTACAATCCAGATGGGCATGGTCAGCTTCATCCAGGGTTTTAAGAACATTTCTAGAAATGATTTATGAGAAATTAGGTGCCCAAACAATAAAAAAAGAAATGCAGTAACCTCTGGGGAACACTTCTCTGATTTGGAAATTTGACTCCTCCATCTTTACTGCCACAACACTTAAATTGGATTCCAGGCTGGGTGGCACTGTAGCAGTCTAAAGTCAAATGTCACTTACCGTAAAATCTCACATATAATGCGCACTCGTGTATAATGCGCATGCTGATTTAGTCCAAAAGTTTCAGGTAAAAAAAAAGAAATTCATATATAATGTACACCCTTAACTCTTCAAGATTTTAGTGTGGATGTCCACTTTTGTTCATGGGAGTGGTGAGGGCGATAATCAGCGGTAAACATTGAAAAAACTTGCCGTTACGATAAAGGCTCTCTTTGCTTGGAGGAACGTTAGACTCGTCGACTTGTGACGTCTAATCCCCACGCATGCACAAGTAGTGAAGAGCAAGTGACAGCAAAAATTGCACCGGCAAAAATGGCATCAACATCTGGCAACAGAGCGAAGCGAACGTGCAAAGCAAAATACTCAGAGGACGACATTTTGTGTAAACGTATTTTATTATTTTAAATTGGACTCTGACATGTCAGACTCCGGTTTTGGAGCAAGTGATCTGGAGATCGAGACCAAAAACGAAATTGAGGTACAGGCAATAGTTGATCGTCCTACGGGAATGTTCGTCTTGGGGTGGACCGCCACTTACAATGACAAGGAGTTGTCAAAGAAAAGACAGAGAGCCACAAAAAGGTTTGGGGCTTCCTCCTGTATACTTGAACCAGGCTGCAAAATGGTAAATTGATTTACACAACTGGGTACAGATTGGAATCCAAAACGGCTGAAGAAAAGATGGCGGCTTTATAGGAAGGCTGAAGAAGTGACGTTGTCGGGCATGGAACCGGAAGTGACGCCGTTGGGCCGGAAACTGGAAGTGATGCCGTCAGGCCAGAAACCGAAAGTGACGCCGTCGGGCCGGAGGCCAGAAGTGACGTTGTCAGGCCGGGAGCCGGAAGTGGCATCATCAGGGGCGGAAACGGAAGTAACATCAGGCGGAATTTCCCGTGACTGGTCTGCACTTGAAAGAGAAAAAGGATTAGCACACTCCGCCACCCCCTGGTCTGGCATGGAATTCATTCAAGCTCTTTAGCTGCCTCCCATATGCATGGGTGTGACGGGGTACAAACCAGATTACATTGCAATGGGACCTCCGCTGCCATGGCCCATCTGCCGATGCCACCAGTTATGCTGAGACCATTGCTTTGTATGATTTTCGGAAAACAACTTGGCAGCCGCTCGCCCTCCCAGAGCACAACCGCAGCAGCCAGAGGTGGCTAACACACAACGACAGCACACTGTATGCAGCAAACAACATTTTATATTGATTAATACGAGAAAGGAGTGCTTTCAAATTAGGTCCCATGTACAATGCGCACCCCCATTTTTAGCAAACTAAAATGCGTAAGAACTGCGTGAGTTATGCGTGAGATTTTACAGTAGTCCACAACATCCTTCCATTAGGCACCATTAGGAGACCCTGGTAAAGCTAAGCAAGTTTTCAAGCAAGCAAGATGTCATGATGCAGAACCATTGATTTTTTTGTGTAAGTACTGTATTTATTTGGAGGAATATTTTGTACAAAAGTATGCAAATGATAATTGTATTGTGAAATGTGACAATAAATAAATACAGGTATGCACCGGCAGACGTCCACTGCACATCCGTATGAAATAAGCCATTATGTGATTTGGACATCGTGCCTGGTCATACTTTTTATTTGAAGCATCTCCAGCTAACTTTGTGCCACGATTGTCAACGTGCCGAGAGGGATTCACCTTTGTGCTTGGTTGTCATCCTTAGCAGTTTCTCCGTATCGGATGGAGGTTTTCGTTAGCCTTGTTGCTTTCAGTGCAGCCGGTCCTGTAACCTGAGTGCTGTTAAGTACGGGGATGAAATCCTCAGAGCCATTGCTAGCCCTTACAGTGTTGCATTGGGCCCGGGGTACCTCCTGGTGTGAGACAATGCCAATGGCAGTTTCTGCATGATGAAGGCATTGATGCCATTGAGTGGCCTGCATGTTCCCCAGACCTGAATCCAGTTGAGAACCTCTGGGACGTTATGTATCAGTGCATCTGACACCACCAAGGAGCACCACAGACTGTCCAGCAGCTCACTGATGTCCTGATCAGGTCAGGGAGGAGACCCCTAGGACACCACCCACCATCTCATCAGGAGCAGGCCCAGACATTGTGTGGAGTGAACACTGGCACGTGGGGGCCACACACACTACTGAGTCACATCGCAAGTTGTCATGTGTCACACACGTGCGATTAGGAGACAATTTACAGAACAGAAGAAGTGTGACTATCCACTGGACCAGGGGTCGGCGCGGTCAGATAAAATTTTCTCTCTTTCCTTCTCTGTAGACCATCAGAGGAAAGTCCCACCTGACAACCTCACTTCCTGTCCCGGCTCTCCTGACCTCACTTCCTGTTCTGACCATATATAAACACCATTTTGTTTGCTACAATTCAGTTCTGTATTGAGTTTGCTCATCTTTCATTTATTGCTTTCCAAGTATATGAGCTGGCTACCCCAGACCTTTTTTTTGATGGCTTTGTGGTTTCCTCACACGTGATGAAAATCACGCAAGTTGGATCAGCCTGTGATTTCAGTTTTTGACTTTGATTTTCAGTGTGATGTTGAATTAGTCCTCGATGAGTTGATGATTTCCATTGACCGTTGTCACGTCATTTTGTTCTCACTGAATTATGCCGTATTACTCAGTAATGGTTGTCCACTTGAATATCTCCTTCATCAAGATCTGACGTGTGATTTAAGTGTCCTCTGTTTTGACCAGTGTATATATTAATCTATAAATTAGCCCCCCCTACCCCACATCCATTTTTTGCATATAAAGTGCTGAGGTGCATCTGTTTGATCTCCATAATAGCAACTGAACTTTCCAGAGAATGGACTCATTAAAGGCTCACAACGATGCCCTTCTGGATTTGGCGCGGGCGGCGTTTATATTTTTAAAGCTTGCCCTTTCACCTGCACGAGGCTCCAGGGTCTTCAGTTACATCCAGAAATTGGTTTAATGTATTTGCAGGCCCACTCTTGAGACCACTAAACTTATTCTGCATCAGCACAGGGTTTCTTTATGGATTTTTAAAGTGCAGAATTTGTCACCCTTTCTTCCATTGCGGCGTTCCTTTGAGAAGAGCCATTTGTAAAGCAATGTGGGCCACTCACTCAGCTGCCATGCCGGCAATGTTATCTCACCTTCTCTTCCATGCCTATCTGTCAGGCTTTTGTGTTGTGGCACAGATTCTAAAGGATTCAGGCGTCCACTGAATCGATCCCTTTGTTCTCGTAAAAAACTTTTTTTTTTTTTTTTTTTAGGCCATATTGTCTGGGGTTTTATTAAATGGCTACTTTTCCAGTGTGCATCTTTTAAAAGGCGGGAAGTAATATCAGGGAGGTGACTAATGGGAGTTTGATGCAGACCACCAGTCTGGCTAGCTAGGTCTATATCTTCAGGCGATACCTTACCTTCTGATGATGGAGGACTAATAACCGCTTACCTTTGATGAATGAAGCCGACTGAGAGCTCATTTCACATTTGGCTGCCAGCTGTCTCATTTTCAGCCAGCGACTCTGCGCACCTTTTTGACTGTGAGCTGCTTTAAATTTGTGGGCACAGACCAGGAAGAGACGATAAGGTCAGCCTTGGAAACGCAATTAGACGGTGCTTCTTATGTTTTCACATTGGACTTGTTAGCATTTTGTGTCGCAGGGCTAACCATTAAGAAGTGACAAGGATCATTCTGGCCGTTGTGAAAATGATCGGCCTTGACACACAGAAAAAGGTTTGGGGCAGCTGCCCGTATACTTAATCCCTGGCTGCAAAAGGGTAAATATATGCAGAGTTGTGAACAGGTTTGAGTCCAAAACTGAACTGATTACAAAATGAAGTTGTTGGGGTTTTAAGGCAGAACGGTGGAAATGACGACACAGGGTTCAGAGCTGGAAATGATGTCTTCATGCCCAGAACTGGAAGTGACGTCATCATGGCCGGGTCCAAAAGTGATGTCATCATGACCGGGTCCAGAAGTGATGTTGTCATGGCTGGAACCGGAGGTGATGTCGTCATGGACGAGGCCAAAAGTGATGTTGTTATGGCCAGGTCCAAAAGTGACGTCATCATAGCTGGAAATGGAGTTGACGTTATCATGACCAGGTTTAGAAGTGACATTTTCATGCTCATAACTGGAAGTGACATCGTCATGGCCAGAACCTGAAGTGACGTTGTTATGGCCGGGTCCAAAAGTGACCTCATCATGGCCGGGTCCAGAAGTGACGTTGTCATGGCTGGAAATGGAAGTGACATCAATCACAACCAGGTCCAGAAGTGATGTCATCATGGCTGGGTCCAGAAGTGATTTATTTATACCCATAACCAAAAGTGACATCTTTATGCCCAGAACTGGAAGTGATGTTGTTATGGCCGGGTCCAAAAGTGACCTCATCATGGCCGGGTCCAGAAGTGACGTTGTCATGGCTGGAAATGGAAGTGACATCAATCACGACCAGGTCCAGAAGTGATGTCATCATGGCTGGGTCCAGAAGTGATTTATTTATACCCATAACCGAAAGTGACATCTTTATGCCCAGAACTGGAAGTGACGTCGTCATGGTTGGGTCCAAGCGCACGTGTGTGACACTGTTTACTTCCAGATGCTTCATAACTTGAGAAAACAGAACAATGTTTAAGAATTGCACCACTGCTGTTTGTCCTGACTTGGCAAGAAAAACGGATAACTAATTTCCTGAGTAAACCGGTTGACCGGTTGATGTGAGAAAAAAGGCAAAACAAATGAAAATGAAAACAAACCGAAGCGACCGAAACCTGGACGAGAGGCAAAATTTGCAGTCAAATAATAACAAATAATAAGTCCAAAACCAGGCAAGCCTTGAAAGGTATTCACACGAGAAGTCAAAAATATAAATCGGATAAGGCTCAGAGCAAAAGGCATATCTGATTAATTCAAGGTCACGACCCCAGAGGCCACGCCCTAGAAACGCAAGACATGACCCTGACAACAGTACACAAAATGGCTTCCCTAACAGGAAAAGCCTACAAAACCTCCGATCTTCTGCCTAAATCATGACACTGTTCATTGGGGGTGAGCCATCAGTTTGATTTTGAAGCTCAAGCTGCCCTTACATGGCGTCTTCCTCAGCAAGCATCATCATCAAGTGCCTTGTAAGTTGTGTAGTGTCTTCGTCTTTATAAAGCACGGTGGCTGGGGCACCCCGTCCAGGGTTGGTTTCCTGCCTTGTAACTGATGCTGGCAGCATGGCAAAGGCTCCGCTGAGTTGGCTGAACACTAATATTTTACTCTGGCACTGTGAAATTTACAAGTGTCACCAATGGAGAGAACACAAAATGGCCAACGTGCACACCCCTGTTGTATCTGACCATATTGGTGTGCAGCTCTTAATTCTTATTTAAAGGCTTCCCAGTATTGTAGTGCTAGACGACTTGGCACAATACAAGAGGGGGCAACCAGGAGAAAAGGTGTAGTGAAAAAGTCAAACGAAAGTTTCATACCCAGGGTTTGTACCAAACCTAATCGAGAGTCAAACATTTCAGGCAGGAGTCAGTACCAACGAAAAGTTTAGGTTTAAATACAAAAATGTTTTAGGAATATGCCAAAAATGTGGGTGAGGAAGGTAACTTGAAGCCATCTTTTTATCCCAACCTCCGAACATACGCCCATAGCAAAACAGGCTGCTGCTCTAATGAGGTCCGTGCCTGTATTTACCAAACATTTCAGAATAACTCCTAAGGAACTGCACTAAAAGTCTGCCCAGGGTAAAAATTTGTTCAACTTCAGAATAGAACTTGAGAAATAGTTACGAAGTGTCCTACACCCGCTCCCAAAAAGGAGTAGGAGTTCATGTTTGAGAATGAAAGTGGCACTCATGATGATATTTTCTTGGAAATCAGGATGATGCTTTGTAGCTTTCTGATACTAACGCCAAGTGTTTCTCACACACGCACATCACATGATCTCCTCACAGAGGTATATGATAACCTGCCGGTGCCAAGAAGGGGTGCTGTCACTAACATTCTCTTCTCTGTCCCGCAGCACCGAAAAACTGCCCAGGGATAGTACTTAGCTCTACCCCTTCCGGTTCTTGTGATATAAGATGCCCCGCTGCACAGACAGAGACGTCTTTTGTAAATAGAGGCGACCCGCCGGACGGAGCTCCAATAACTGACGTTTATTTCCAGGGCAAAGAACCAAATATGTTTTTTTTTTTGGAGTACTTGTCCAAGGGGGCTGCTTTATTGGCTTCCTTTACTTAAATAGGATGAGCTGATTGGTGTCCCAACTCTTCATCCTCTCTATGATCTGCCATTCCTGTGCCGGGCCACAGCTTAACTTTAGAACACAATTTCAAGTGGCAAATTTGTGTACAGCATATTTGTGAAGACTTGAAAAAGCACCAAACTAATTCTTTAAAAGAAATGGTGATGTGACACCAAGATCAGGTCAGGTCAGGTCAGGTTGGCGAGCAGGCACCGGTACAGCGAGTTGCCTCACCCACTACACAATGAATCCTGGTTGGCAAAGGCAGACACATGGTCCAATCTGCCACAGCCAGGTGTTACATGGGTGCCCCCTTGGCCTGGTCCAGACGCTTGGTTCTTCAGCGGTTTGCCGGATCATCCACGAGGAATTGCACCACATGGCCGTAGTGCCGTAACTGACGCTCCCTCACAATGCAGGTCATGTGTCTCATTTGAGACTCTATGAGCAACACAAAGTCAAACCAGCTGTACCCAAGGATTGTCCGGACAGACACCAAATGAGTCCAGTATTCATCTCAGGTCACTAGATAGCATCCATGTCTCCCATACAGGAAGCACCATGACTCTAAAGACTTGGACCTTCGTCCTTTTGCAGAGATATCAGGAGTGCCACACACCCCTTTCCAGTGACCTCATGACCCCCCATGCTCTCCCAATCCATCTACTGACTTCATAGGAAGAGTCACCAGGGACATGAATGTCGCTGCCAAGGTAAGTAAACCTCTCGATGAGGTCGACACTCTCTCCGCAGACAGACACACTGCTGATCGCCATGCCCAAGAGGTCATTAAAGGCCTGATGTTGGTCTTTATCAGGACCCTCACAAGCCCAGACACTCAGACCCCTCACTCAGTCTCTCGAGACTCCCAATCAGAGCCTCCAATCACTCTGTGAAGATCACAGCATTGTCAGCAAAGTCAAGATCAATGAATCTCTCTTCATCAACAGATGCCTCACAGCTGCTGGACCCCAAGACCCTGACCGACACCCAGCCCATGCAAGCAGTGAACAGAGTAGGAGCAAAAACAGACCCCTGATGACCCCCAGAATTAACTGGGAAAACACAGAGGTTCTGCCTCCAGTCTGCACAGCACTCACAGTACCCGTGTACAGGCCGGCCATGATATCCAGCAACCTTGAGGGGATCCCGTGAAGTCTCAGGATGTCCCACAGGGCAGTTCGATCAACTGAGTCGAACGCTTCATTAAAGTTGAAAAAATGCTACAAAGAAACTCTGCTGATATTTGCATTTGCGCTCCATGAAAACCCTCAGTGCCAGGATGCGATCGATGGTAAATGAGACAAGAGGGAATTGATGAAAAACAACCTACCTCTGAACACAAAGAAGAAACTGCTACATACACAAGTATGGTCCACTCTACGGGATGGCACAGAAACCTTTGCTCTCACATTGGCACTCAGGAAGAAAATAGTGGCCTTTAAATTATGGTGCCACAAAAGAGTACTAAAAATTAGCTGGATAAAGGAGACTACAAAATGAGGAGAAGAACTCATAGAATTGACTGAGCCAATCCTGGTGGAGTCGACATTGAGGCGAAAAGTGAAATTCTTTGGGCATATTGCTATGGGCCCGGCTGGTGAAGACGTGCGCAAAATTGTGGAAGAGAGCTGTAAAAAGGAAGTGAAAGGAAGAAAAAGAAGAAGAAGAAGAAGAAGGTGGTGGATGGATGATGTAGAAGAGGCGACAGGCAGCCGAGATATGAAAATTAACATCAGAAAAGCTAGGGACAAAACCAAATACAAAAAAATGGCCGATGCAAGATTCCCAGCATGAAGACATACCAAAGGTGGCATGCGGTTGTGGAGTGGCAGACACGGTGGAAAACTCTTGAGCGGCCCAACTTTTGTGAAGCGTGTTGCAGTCGTCCAATTTGGATATTTTCGATTCAGAGATTAAAACTTCCCATAATGTGTTTCGAGAAAAATCCCCTGATCCTTACAAGAGGCCAATGAATACGCTTACATTATCAGAAATGTAAATTAAAATGGCTTTTGTGGAATGCTCTCGGGCGGGCGACTGAATAAAATGAACTTTTTCAGCTATTATTGTTAGTGTTATTATTGTCATTACCGTTACTTTAGAGACTCTTCTGAAAAGTGGCCGTTCTATTAGTGATGATAAAGAGATTTTCCCAAAGAATTAACACGCTCTCTTTATGAAGCAATTAACTTGAGATGAAAAGTGCACAATCCATTAGACTGGACTTCGAAATGGCAGACCTCATTAACGAGGCGTCCTTTAATTAATGGGATTCAATCCTGCCATTCAGTCTAGTGGGCGAAAAAGAGTCCTTCACACTGATCCGGGCCTCCTTTTGTTCAAACTCCAAGCCAATGAGAATTTGGTTGCGTTTGAGGTGCTGCAGGATCTTCAAGCCGCCTGTAAGCCGCTTAAGCGCCAATTACCAGTGAGGTGATGAGAGGACGATGAAGTACTTCAAGTTTTACTGAAATGGACTGACCTGGCAAATGAGGGCCAATGGTTGCATACAGTTTAGGAACCAGCAATAAAAAAATAAATAAATAAAAAGGTCAAGGTTAGAATTTGTTCCAGTTAACTTCATTAAAAACATACAAGCCAGCAAAAGACACCGCAGAATTCCCACCATACTTGGTAAGGGCATCATATCTCGCACTATCAATTCAGCCAGTGGGGTTCACAGATTTTTCTCCTGCTCCTTCAATTTCACTTCTTCTTTTGGCTGCTCCCGTTAGCGGTCACCACAGCGGATCATCTTCTTCCATCTCTTCCTGTCCTCGTCATCTTGCTCTGTTACCCCCATCACCTGCATGTCCTCTCTCACCACATCCATAAACCTTCTCTTAGGCCTTCCTCATCTCCTCTTCCCTGGCAGCTCTGTCCTTAGTACCCTTCTCTCATTATACCCAGCATCTCTCCTCTGCACAGGTCCAAACCAGCGCAATCTCACCTTTCTGACTTTGTCTCCCAATTGCCCAACCAGAGTGGACCCTCTAATGTACTCGTTCCTAATCCTGTCCATCCTCATTAGTTTTGAAAAATATCTCATTGGCTTCAAGAAATCGTCAACAGACTCGATTTAAAGTTGTCCGCCAATATGTTAAACGGTATTCTTGGGGATTGTCATCTAACCCCCGACAGTTGTTACTTTTGCTACGGGAACACCCCGGGTACATCAATACAATGAATACTCCCAGTTCCAAGATAAATGGAATCACTTGACTTTATCCAGGCAAGCTGGAGTGAAGTGGAATAGGGCAAAACTTGCCTAGAATGTATGGAGAAAGAGAGAAGAAGAGTATTACATTATTGTGCCTTTGTTGGAAGCCATTTTAAGGTATTTTGTAAAGTACAATAAATGTGTGTGTTTGCACCCAGGACTTAATGTCTGTGCAGTTATGTTTGTAGTGCTGCAATGCCCCCTACTGGTCAAAATAGGTAGATAGATAGATAGATAGATAGATAGATAGATAGATAGATAGATAGATAGATGTGAAAGGCAATATATAATAGATAGATAGATAGATAGATAGATAGATAGATAGATAGGCAAGGCATTATATAATAGATAGATAGATAGATATGAAAGGCACTATATGATAGATAGATAGATAGATAGATAGATAGATAGATAGATAGATAGATAGATAGATAGATAGATAGATAGATGGGAAAGGCACTATATAATAGATAGATAGATAGATAGATAGATAGATAGATAGATAGATAGATAGATAGATAGATAGATAGATAGATAGATAGATAGATAGATAGATAGATAGATGCTGTGGGTTCAAATTCCCACTACTGACACTGTGAGACCCTAAGCAAGTCACCTGACCTTCCTGTGCTCCGGTTAGAAAACCAAACCAAATGTATCCAGTTGTATGCGAAATGTTGTAAAATGTTGCAAGTCACTGTGTATGATGGTGTCAGCCAAATAAGTCAATGTAAATTGATAGACAGGTAATTCCGATTCGCCCCACCAGGCCAGATACAAACTGTTAACATCGAGAGCCCCGTTTCCGTCGTATTCGCCAGAGCGGTTTCCGCTGTCCTGCGCCGAGTGATAATTTATCGCTGCCTTCCTGCACACTCTGATGATAATCCTGTAAGAGGCCGCCATTAGTGGCTGACCAGTAAGTGTGTCTTGCACTTTACAGGACAAAAACTGTGGCTACCATTTCTGTAAAGAATATTTATTGTCCGCCATAGATAATGCATTTGAAGTGATCTTCAAAGAAATTTATGAAGTCTTTCTGAGAAAAAGCCGAACCTCAGAGACCATAAATCTTATCTCCTTTAAAAGTTCTCTTTTCGACAGCCAAAGCACTCCCTCTTCTCTTATATTGACCTGAAATGTAAATCAAGAATGAAGTTGCAGGTGAGCTGATGTTAATTAAGACATTACTTCCAGCAAGACCCATTCATTATATAAATTAAGCATTCTTCATTTTAATCCTTTAATTATCACAGTTAATAAAAAATCTATTTTAAGCCATAAATATTTCATGGGAGTTTCAATTTATCTGTAATACAGTATAGGCAAGCAGCATGTAATCTTTAAATGATAAAATAGCTGCCTTCCCCTGAAAATCTGTTATTTTAGGTGGTCATGCGGCCCTAATTCCCATTTTCATTTTTGTAAGGCTGCTGCTGCTGCTGGCAGTGAGGGCTCCACGCCCCTCAGAATCTGAAATGAATGAAATGGGTTTGAGAACATTATGGGTAAGGAAATACAAGAAAGTGGTCATCACCACGTAATTAGCATAGCATAGCAATGGCCAGAGAAAAGAGGGGCGGGGCAAATAGCAGGCAGTGGTTCCAGTCTGGGGGAGGAGCTTCAGGTAGCTTGTGACAGGCACTAAGATGGATGGATGTTTTATGTTTCAGGCAGGGCAAGCTGGGGTTTCAGATTCCTCATTTTTGTCCATTTTCTTCATTTTTTAATGTTACCATTGTTGATTATTTTGTTTCTATATGTCAATGTATTTTTTTTTGTGCGATATGTTTTGTGGGTGATCCCCACAAGAAGTGGGTCCACCAACCCATCACTGTCACGGGACTGGCCTCAACCTTAGACTGGAAGCATGCATTGATAACAGAATGAAAAACCCCACAGTCCCTTGCGGTTCATTGAATGTGCTGGAAATTGGTGAGTGGCTTTTGTGAATTTTTGTTTCAGAGTGTTTTCTTTGACATCTTATTCTGTTTTTTTAAGCATTCTTTTGGATTCATGTATTTGGGACTTTTTTGCTTCAGAACTGTCTATTCTAGCGAACTCTCTTTGCTCTTTAGAACTTCACCGTTAACTGAGCATTTTTGTGAAAATAAACCATTTTTATTTATAAAGACTAGGGGGCAGAGCCCCCTGCTCGCTTCGCTCACCAACCCCCAGATTTGGTTGACTGGATACACAATTTAAAGAGGTTGTTATTTTCATGGGAATTGTTTCACTTTTACTTTAAAACTTCAGTTAAAACAACATTTGGAATGAACTTTTCTTCAAGATCACATTGAATTTTGAATCCGTGTTTGGACTTACATCATGACAACACAATGTATAACTGCCCGTGAGTGAATATCGTTTCTTTCTCTCTAATAAATAAACCAACTTTTTTTAATGTTTGTCCCTGTGATTTGTTAATTGTCATAGGAAAAGCTATTCTAATGGGAAACGGTAAATGTTTTAATACGAATGGCATATCAAGATCTCCTTTGGTGTCTAATGTTACCTGCGGAAGATGTACTACATTACCTTTCTTGTCGCCTGTTAAAATTTTACATGTTGTTCGACCAATTTTGAATGCAACTAATCTTGTTCCATTGCATAGTCCATCACTCAGACATGAATTACGCAATAACATTATGATACATCCTTCTTTCAACAGTAATTCGTGCGGTGGAAGACTGGACGATTTTAACGGTTGTAGATACTCTTTGTGATATTGTAAGTTGATGTTTTCATCTTCCACAACATCACCATCAACTGTTTCAGCGGAGTCTATTGATACGCATTTAACCAATTTGCCGTGTAACCGATCGACAATTTTCGAGTTAATTTGTTTGACTTCATCGTTTCTTGGTGCCACATTTAGATGAATGGGCGATTCTAAACTGGATCTTCGTAAGTGTGTGAGTTCATAAGTAAGCTCTTTAATGGATTGGTGTCTATCCAGGTTAAGTCCCGGAATGCACCTGATGGCCGTGGTCTTGTTTGAAAATAGTTGTAAGTATGGCGTGACTTGATAGAATCTCATGGCAAAAGTCACCGTCTCACGTGACTTGCTTCCAAAGGTTGTAAGTATGGCGTGACTTGATAGAATCTCATGGTTAAAGTCTCCGTCTCGCGTGACTTCCTTCCAAAAAGTCTCTTCAAAAAGTCACATTTCGTCCCAAGATTTTTTTTATTATAATAGAGAGATTATTCTTGTGCACTCTTCTGACATGCCAGAGTTTTACGGTCCACCCCCCCAGTGGCCATCTGAAGTCCTGTTTGGAATTATTGAGCTTAGAAACTCTCTAGTCCATGACAGGATGGAGTGTGTGGTCTCAGGGCTTTAAATTTAAACATGTTCCTGCATTTTATTTAGTACAATCCAAAAATTTGAAAAAATAAAATGTAATCATTCATGAACCACCAGGGTGTGTACAGCCGCCCTAACCCAACACAGACAAGCAGGACACAAATTTCACCACAAGTTTATTTTCCGGCTGGTTAGCACTTTTTATCGCTCCCCGGAACTCAGAACCACAGTAGTAAACCACAGTCCCTCTCGGTTCCTTTTCCCAGTCCTTCTGCCTCCACTCCTTCTTAGCAAGTTTCGTCCTTTTTCCTTCTGACTCTGGCTCCCCGAATGGAGTGAGGTGGCTCTTGGGAGCGCTCCAGGTGGCTCATCAGTGTTACCTGGAATCACTCCCAGGTGTGGTAGAAATCCACTACGGGGCTCTTCAGCTCCCCCTGGTGGCCTCCATGGAACCCATCAGGGCTGAACCAAACTCCAGCTCCCAGCATGCCACAGCCACTCAGGAGGGCTGCCCTCCTGCGTCCCAGGGAAGACATTGCCTCAGCGATGCTCTCCCTCCCTGTCCTGCCATTCTGGTAATGGCCGTGGACATCCGTCATACATTTTCAGTGTTTCAGTGACTCAAAGTCACCCACGTTTGCCCTTTTTATGTTCTTCACAGAAATTTGCATACTAACTGGCAATTTCCATATCAGATATGGAGCACACACAAGTATATATTTACTTTAAGATAAAGAAATGAAGTTGCATTGTTAAGTCAATTAGTACAAATCTTTTAAACCGTGAAGGAATGTGCGACAAGGATGTTAAAAAATCCGGCGAACTGATAGAGCCAGCAGTTTCAAGTAAATAGCTACAAAAGACTGAATTCTTTTTCTGAATCACATAACACAACACTCTGACCGTACTTCACTGTAATTCATGTCACCGTTACAGGGGGGCGCTGGAGTCCAGTCAAGCAGCACTGGCAGGAGGCCAAACAGACCACTTCTGACGGGTCATGGAGGGGCTTTCCAATCAGATTACTGTCCTGTCACACTGGGAAAATTGGCAGGTGTCGTCAACTGGTAGGAAGGACTGGAACTCGGATGAAATGCTGGGGTGCCAACCGGGCCACCCAGTTCACTCGAAAAAGTTTTTAACAAAAAGTACAAGCGCTCGATGGCACAGAAATGGACCGGAATATCTCTAGCTGTTGGCTAATGCAGCATTTCACAACCTTTAAGTGTTTGTGACCCAAGATTTCATAACAGTTTTAATCGCGCTCCCCTAATGTTTTTTGGAAGGAACCCACTAATACCAATTTGTTCTTTTTTAATTAATGATATATCCATCCATCCATTATCCAACCTGCTATATCCTAACAACAGGGTCACAGGGGTCTGCCGGAGCCAATCCCAGCCAGCACAGGGCACAAGGCAAAAAACAAACCCTGGGCAGGGCGCCAGCACACCGCAGGGCACACACACACACCCCAAGCACACACCAGGGACAATTTAGGATTGCCAATGCACCTAACCTGCATGTCTTTGGACTGTGGGAGGAAACCCACGCAGACACGGGAAGAACATGAAAACTGACACAGGGCGGACCCGGGAAGCAAACCCGGGTCTCCTTACTGCGAGGCGCCCACTGCGCCACCGTGCCACCCTTAATGATATATCATAGATGCATATTTTATTATACCTACTTAACTTTAATCGACATTTATCTAACTCTAGATTTATTGTTCTAGTATCAGAATGTAGTTTAAGTTCATTTGATTTGGTTTCAATAGATGTATTTTTCATATTTTTGTTACTTCATGCCCCCCCACAATTTGAGAACCACTGGGCTAACGCAAGGACGCTTGTTTTGTACTGGTCAGGGTTGCATCTTATAAGCTTTCTCGTTCACCAAATCAGATGCCTACTACCTGGAAGTGCCATGTTGTTTAGAGTTCCTGGACTTGAATTAATGCCAAAGAACAAAAGTCCAAGTTTTTAGAGTCCTGGTGCCCCCTGTTTGTGAGACATGGATGCTATCCAGTGACCTGAGATGAAGACTGGATAGTACTGAAGTACTATGTCTTTGTGGAGTATCCTTGGGTACCGCTGGTTTGACTTTGTGTTGCTCACAGAGTCCCGAATGAATCACTGTAAAAATGTTCTCGTATGATGATGAACATCAAAACGCTGTGCTGCACACTCAGAGGGTAGAGCGTCATCCTGCCCTGCGCGACTCCAAAACAACCAGAAAATAAGGAAAATCATTTTGATATGCATGCTTGTCACTCCGTGTTCGGATCTTGTTTTGGCTTTATAGTCCTGATGAAAGTGTGCCCGGGCCCAGAATGTTTAGCGCAGTGTGAGTGCAGGCCAGCAGGGGAGTAGGGAGTGGGGGACAATCACACTTGGGCATGGGACGGCTACAAAAAGGACATAGCAGTGGTAGAAAAGGTCCAGAGAAGAGTGACGAGGCTGATTCAGGGCTACAGGAGATGAGTTATGAGGGAAGATTAAAAGAGCTGAGCCTTTACAGGAGATGGAGGAGACCTGACTGAAGAGTTTAAAGTGATGAAGGGAATTAGTGCAGTGGATCGAAACGGTGACTTTAAAATGAGTTCATCAAGAACACGGGGACACAGTAGGAAACTTAAGGTGAAATTTCGCACAAACATTAGAAAGTTTTTCTTTGCACAAAGAATGATAAACACGAGGAATAAGCTACCAAGTAGTGTGGTAGACAGTAAGACCTTAGGGACTTTCAAAACTCAACTTGATGTTTTTTTTGGAAGAACTAAGTAGGTAGGACTGGCGAACTTTGTTGGGCGGAATGGCCTGTTCTCGTGTAGAGTGTTCTAATGTTCTAAAAACGGGCCTGGTGTGAGTACACCTTTAGTGCCAACTGAGCATTGTTTCAATGCCGCAGCCTACCTGAGTATTGTTGCTGACCGTGTCCATCCCTTTATGACCGTATCTCCTGATGGATCCTTCCAGCAGGATAACGCACCATGTCACAGAGCTCAGATCATCTCAAACTGGTGTCTTGGACATGACGATGAGCTCACTGGACTCAAATGGCTTCCACAGTCACCAGATCTCAATCCACTAGAGCACCTTTAGGATGTGGTGGAAGTCCACGTCCAACAAATCTGCAGCCACTGTGTGATGCTATCATGTCAATATGGACCAGAATCCCTGAGGAATGTTTCCTTGTTGAATCTACGCCACGGAGAATGATGGCAGCTCTGAAGGCTAAAGGGGGTCCAACCTGGTAATAGTAAGGTGTACCTAATAAAGTGTGTGTGTGTGTGTGTATACTGTATGTCTAGAGAGAAGAGGGAGACACTTGTGAGGTCCTACCCTTCTTCTCATCCACTCAGGTGTGCCAATGAAGGACACCTAGTGATGCCAGCTCTGCGTGGCATCAAATCTCAGTCCAGACTTTTTTCATGGTGGAGTTGGTGGAATGAGTTGCCCACCTCCATTCAAAATTCTGACCCCCTCAATGTGTTTAGGAAGAGTGTGAGGACCACACCTATCTAGCTGACATTATCTGTTGGGTTCTTGTAAGTAAAGAAGTGTAACTCACTTAATAATATTTTGACCTGATCGTTTCACTTATATGATGATCAATTTTGTCACCTTGTCCTGTCACACTTGTTCCCAAACTGTCCCCAGGCTGTTTTCTTGATTATGTTGTCCTCTTTTGGAAGTTGCTTTGGATTAAAGTGTTCACTTTAAGTAAATAAATGTAACATAGATGTGAAGATGGATATGGCGCTAAGCAGCACATTGTGTTGACGGGTTGAAACTTCACAAGCGTGGCGTGGTGTTTTATTGTGCCCCCCTTTGTATTTCGTTACTGGCCACTGTCTTTATAAAGTGAAAGTCTTTGTCATTGCCATTCAAAGCACATCGGCTGTAGTTATTGCCTTTACTTCCCATGACGGACAGATAATAAATTTTAAAGGCTTGTGGCCGCTCAGAGGGAGCTGCCAGAGCAAAACTAAAAATACTCCCGTTTTTAAAAAGCATTTTGGTTTCTTGGAGTCTTTTGACATTTTATGATCTTTTCAGAAGTTCCTGCCTGGCTTTTACGTTGACTTCTGTGAGACGCTTAGGTTAAGTGGGCCATTTTCGTTTTTTTTTTCAGCACAGGTGATAATTGCTCCCTCTCTTCTGCCTGGTGTGACATGCTTGGCGTAAAAATAGCTGGACAGAACTCACACGTGTTGTTGTCATTTCGCTAAGAATAATCAACAGCCTGGAGGCAGAAACTGAAAAACAAGAGCAGGAGATGAAAAAGTTACTTGGAGAAGACCGACGAGCTGTCAGGGAACAGGCAAAGGTCAAAAGACAGGGAGGAAGTGGAAAAAAAAGAAACACAACAACAGCAATCACCCGAAATTAAAGGAAATTTGAAAATCAAAAGTCAAAAAACTCAAAAAAGACAAAGGAATATTTACAATACCCTCAGCATTATTGTCTTTTTTAAACTTACAAATGTATAAGAAGTAGTCAAGATTCAAGATTTATTTGTCACATGTTTGGTTATACAAGTACAACATGTAGTGAAAGGATATATAATCGATTATTAATTTAAAAAGTTCATAACTTAACATGGACATTTATGAAGCAATAAACAAAATTTTATTTAAGCCAGACCTGGGCTAAAACATGACAAACAGATAAAACATAAAAACTCTAAAGTATCAAAAATGTCAAACTTTTCACAAAGTTTTTAAAAAAATCATACTGTATATCAATATAAAATCTAAATACTAAATAGCAAAATGCAACCCAAATAAAGACTTCCAAAAACCCACAAATCAGAAATCAAAAAAATCTAGAAAATGGTGACAAATTCTAAAACCTGTGAGCGCCACGGGGAACAGACAGGCATCCCGGCTAGAAGACAATGGCATGACCTCTGGACAAGATGGAAAAGAAGGTGCCAGGGGAAGGAATAAGTGGAAGCCAGAGGCCAGGAGTAGTACCATCTCCCATACTTTAGGTGGCAGTGGTCCACTAGAGGTATCCCAGTTGGGACACCCGCATGGGTTCATGGGAACTCCTGGGGAGTCCAGAAATGCAACCTGACAGGTTTTCTCCCGCTGTCATTCCATCACACTGGCCTCCTGGATAGGTATTGTTTTCGGTCAAGCCCTGCCAGGATGCCAGCATGCCCACTTCTGTCCTGATATCTTCTGTCGTCCCCCTGGGTAAGGCAGGGAGCATCCTGTCACTCTTTCTGACCCTTTGCTACCTGGGCCTTCCAGCCTGGTAAGGGAGAGAAGTCCATCCTGGCAGGATGCCAACTCTATATCTATTATATAGTGCCTTTCACATCTATCTATCTATCTATCTATCTATCTATCTATCTATCTATCTATCTATCTATCTATCTATCTATCTATCTATCTATCTATCTATCTATCTAACTCACCTAAAGGATTATTAGGACCACCATACTAATACGGTGTTTGACCCCCTTTCGCCTTCAGAACTGCCTTAATTCTACGTGGCATTGATTCAACAAGGTGCTGAAAGCATTCTTTACAAATGTTGGCCCATATTGATAGGATAGCATCTTGCAGTTGATGGAGATTTGTGGGATGCACATCCAGGGCACGAAGCTCCCGTTCCACCACATCCCAAAGATGCTCTATTGGGTTGAGATCTGGTGACTGTGGGGGCCATTTTAGTACAGTGAACTCATTGTCATGTTCAAGAAACCAATTTGAAATGATTCGAGCTTTGTGACATGGTGCATTATCCTGCTGGAAGTAGCCATCAGAGGATGGGTACATGGTGGTCATGAAGGGATGGACATGGTCAGAAACAATGCTCAGGTAGCCCGTGGCATTTAAACGATGCCCAATTGGCACTAAGGGGCCTAAAGTGTGCCAAGAAAACATCCCCCACACCATTACACCACCACCACCAGCCTGCACAGTGGTAACAAGGCATGATGGATCCATGTTCTCATTCTGTTGACGCCAAATTCTGACTCGACCATTTGAATGTCTCAACAGAAATCGAGACTCATCAGACCAGGCAATGTTTTTCCAGTCTTCAACTGTCCAATTTTGGTGAGCTTGTGCAAATTGTAGCCTCTTTTTCCTATTTGTAGTGGAGATGAGTGGTACCCGGTGGGGTCTTCTGCTGTTGTAGCCCATCCACCTCAAGGTTGTGCGTGTTGTGGCTTCACAAATGCTTTGCTGCATACCTCGGTTGTAACGAGTGGTTATTTCAGTCAAAGTTGCTCTTCTATCAGCTTGAATCAGTCGGCCCATTCATTCTCCTCTGACCTCTAGCATCAACAAGGCATTTTCGCCCACAGGACTCCCGCATACTGGATGTTTTTCCCTTTTCACACCATTCTTTGTAAACCCTAGAAATGGTTGTGCATGAAAATCCCAGTAACTGAGCAGATTGTGAAATACTCAGACCGGCCCGTCTGGCACCAACAACCATGCCATGCTCAAAATTGCTGAAATCACCTTTCTTTGCCATTCTGACATTCAGTTTGGGGTTCAGGAGATTGTCTTGACCAGGACCACACCGCTAAATGCATTGAAGCAACTGCCATGTGATTGGTTGATTAGATAATTGCATTAATGAGAAATTGAACAGGTGTTCCTAATAATCCTTTAGGTGAGTCTATCTATCTATCTATCTATCTATCTATCTATCTATCTATCTATCTATCTATCTATCTATCTATCTATCTATCTATCTATCTATCTATCTATCTATCTATCAGTTTTTAAAAAGCATTTTGTACCCCAAGGGGTCCCAGGGTGCCACAAGAGAATGCCTTCAGGGAGGACTACCCTGGGTCTCAAACAACCTGGAAGTGCTCCCCACAAGTCATGCTGGGCCACTGGGGGCTATTCTGGGTCCAGTATAAAAGAAGCCCCCTGCCTTCCCTTTTAGGCAGACAGAGAGGATGGAGTTTCTTTGTTCGTGTGGTTTGGCCTGTGCTTCATTGTACAAAGTGCTGGCTTGATTTAAAAAATCCATTGTTTGAACCTGTGACTGTGTTGGATATTATTGGGTCTGGAGTTTTGGGGCTCGGTGGTGCCCACTACTGGATATTAACTAAAGAATATAAGTGAATAAGGTAAAAATGAACAACAAACTTGGAAATGAGAAGGTGATATAAAAGAAGAGCTCAGCAACCAAAGCAAAGTGAAAGTTAATGCCTGCCGCAGCAAGCTTGTGTTCTGTCTCGGCGGGAGACAACAAAAACAAAAAGGAAAATGTTCATTAAAGGATTAGGAGATGAAAGAAAATTGAAAAATTCTGCTTAAGCCAATGGTGCCTCCTTAAATGGAGTTCACATGATACGTTTTAAAAATGACTGGATTGAGATGACGATGAACACCACTAGAAAGGACAGAAGCTGCAGCCCTACAACCCGTCAATGAAGTAGACAAGAGACGGACGGATGATCAGTTTATGTACAGCTAAGATGGCACACCAGCCCTTAACATATTAGACATGAGAGGCACCAGCAGGGGCGCAGGCTCCAGCCCCTCATGTGTCTCAGAATGGATTAAGGATGGATGGAGTGTCTACAGATCGGTAAGGAGGTGCTTTGTCTTGGTAGAGTTCTACTGTACGAGGTGAGACACAAAAATAACCAGATTGGTTAAAATAATATTTATTGCTGAACTACAGCATTCTAAACCTTGTCACCTTCTCTATACTCCCCCTCCTGATCTCTACACCGCTCCTTACGTCTCTTCCATTGCTTGAATCAGAGCTGGAAGTCTTCTTGCTTGAGGCTCTTCAACAGGCTTGCCGTTTCTGTCTTCACTTCATCCACTGAAGAAAAATGTGTTCCCTTCAGGTCGCTTTTGATTTTCGGGAAAAAGTAAAAAATCACAGGGAGCTAAACTGGGCGAATAGGGAGGATGATCGAGGACAGGAATGTTTTTGTCAGTTGAAAAACTGCTTTAAAGAGAAAATGTGCGAGAAACGTGACGCTGATTCGCTGTTCGATTATTTCCACCTGACATTATAACGGCAACTCGTGTAGCGATTGTTGTGCAGATACTGACTGGGCTCTTCACGGGATATACCAAGCCGGTCGGTGGTTTGAGAGGACGTGTAGGGGGGATATACTGTAGTTCTATTATTCACGTCCAGCCAACCTCCAGACGGTTTTCCAGGAAAGCCCCAAGCCCAGTCCAGTTATTTTTGTGTCTCACCTCATACGTTACTCTGCTTTCTCCTTTTATACTCTTTATTGTGTAGACTTTATCAGAATGCCTCATATCCCCTAGACGTACCACTGTTTTGAAGGTATTCTCACCTCCTTCCCTTCTACGTCTATAACCTCAGGCAATTAAATAGAGTAAAATGACAAGCTGCAGTTAAGTTACACATTCTAACAATGTATTATTGATAATATTCATAAAATAATAATAATGAAACAGAGTGCATGTTAATCCAGCCTGATGAATGCTGATGTGTAGTTTCAGGTGGCACAGAGACTTGTAGTTACTTAAAATTACTTGTAATTTACTTATTACTTATAAATACTAATGTTTCTGGACTTCTCTAGCGCCTTCAACAACATCCAACCTCTGCTCCTTAGGACAAGCTGACAGAGATGGGAGGAGATTCACACCTGGTGCCATGGATCATGGACTATCTTACAGACAGACCTCAGTATGTGCGTCTTGGGAACTGCAGGTCTGACATTGTGTGCAGCAATACAGGGGCGCCGCAGGGGACTGGACTTTCTGTGGTCCTGTTCAGCCAACATACATCGGACTTCCAATACAACTCGGAGTCCTGCCACGAGCAAAAGGTCACTGACGACACTGCTATCATGGGCTGCATCAGGAGTGGGCAGGAGGAGGAGTATAGGAACCTAATCAAGGACTTTGTTAAATGGTGCGACTCAAACCACTTACACCTGAACACCAGCAAAACCAAGGAGCTGGTGGTGGATTTTAGGAGGCCCAGGCCCCTTATGGACCCCCGTGATCATCAGAGGTGACTGTGCAGAGGTTGCAGACCTATAAATACCTGGGAGTGCAGCTGGATGATAAATTGGACTGGACTGCCAATACTGATGCTCTGTGTAAGAGAAGACAGAGCCGACTATACTTCCTTAGAAGGCTGGCGTCCTTCAACATCTGCAATAAGATGCTGCAGATGTTCTACCAGACGGTTGTGGCGCCCTCTTCTACGAGGTGGTGTGCTGGGGAGGCAGCATAAAGAAGAAGGACACCTCACACCTGAACAAACTGGTGAGGAAGGTGGGCTCTATTGAAGGCACGGAACTGGACAGTTTGACATCCGTGGCAGAGCGACGGGCGCTGAGCAGACTCCTGTCAATCATGGAGAATCCACTGAACAGGATCATCTCCAGACAGAGGAGCAGCTTCAGAGACAGACTGCTGTCACCGTCCTGCTCCACTGACAGACTGAGGAGACCCCACACTATGCAACTCTTCAATTCCACCCGGGGGGTAAATGTTAACATTATACAAAGTTATTGTCTGTTATACCTGCATTGTTATCATTCTTTAATTTAATATTGTTCTTTATCAGTATGTTGCTGCTGGAGTATGGGAATTTCCTCTTGGGATTAATAAAGTATCTATCTATCTATCTATCTATCTATCTATTTATCTATCTATCTCTGGTCAAGTCATTTTTAGTCAGCTTTCTTCAGGACAGGCCGCATGCCTGTCTCAATATGGCCGGCGAGTTGCGCTCCTCATTGTGTTCTCTTCATGGCCATGGTGTGTATGAGAGAGAGCGAGAGAGAGAAGGAGGGGTAGCGCCACCAAATTTATAGATTCTCTGTCCAAATCCTTACACCAATAGGGCGTCGTGGTACAAACCCTAAGTCTAACCCTAACCAATCTCAAACAGCCATACTTCAGACTCTCGTCTTTTCCCACCAGCCCCCAAGATGATTTGGTGAACTGGAGCTTGCCAGTTGGGTAGTCTGGCCTTCATGTGGGGCTCGACTTATTAAGAACGTCTTGCAGGGAGTCCCTTGCCAAACTGGTTTTAGGCACCATCCTTCAACCTGGCAATAAATTTACATCCTGAGTCAGTCCTCAAGACTTGGGGGGACAGCAGGGCTTGGTGGGGGGTCAGTTGGTTACACTTGAAAGCATTGTTGTTCTCATCAATGAAGTAAGACAATATTACATTTGCTTTATCTGACTTACAAATAAAGACATACAAAATATTTATCAACTTATATATCTGCATCCAGCCATGCAAGCAGGTCCTCCAAAATAGGAGAAAGCCTGTTGAATGGTGGCAGGGCTGGCACTGCCGCCACCATCAAAAACCTCACACTGTTCTGGTGTGGTGCTGAGGTGTCACCCATCGCACTCGGCTGGTCCCAAATCCAGGTTGTTCGTTGTGTGGTGGGTGCGGCAACCAGCCAAACAAAATGTCACGCTACAACAGCTCAGCAAGTTGGACATGAATGCCATCAGGAAGGGTGCAGTTTCATAAAATAATTAGGAGAGTTTGGCGATGGACAGATGGGTGGTGTAGATGTGAGTAGCAGGATACATTAGGCCTCAACACACTGGACACGAATGACATGAGCAAGGGAATGGGCTTCAGCTTCACACAAAACTAAGACTAAATGAATTAGGTTTGAAAATGAATGGACCGAAGGATGGATGAATGAACGGGAGAGTAGATACATATGGATATGAGGGTACATTGGAACGCATCAAGTTGGACGTGAGTGTCATTAGTAATGATGGAGGCCCTGTGCTATAACGAGTCTGCGGCTCTGAAAGCATGGCCGTTTTTTTTTTTAAATAATCCATTGGCCGTGTTGGTCTCTGTGGGCGCACTCGCGCATCTGCGGGGAGTTGGCGAGGTAATTGGGGGCGAGTCTCACCTGCACGTGAGGGTACAATCTTTCTCAATTGCTTCATAGGCTTCCTGTGGTGCGTGATTGGTGAGGTGCGCCCACAGAGCCGTTTAAGTATGGGCTGGCAAAGGAACGGGGAAAAAATTAGAGAAACAGAAAGGCATGTAGAGTGAGAATGGGGCATTGGGGTAAAGAGAGAGAGAGAGAGAGAGAACGAGTCAGCTGGCTAGAGAGAGAGAGAGAGAGAGAGAGAGAAGGGGGCGCAGTCAGGGGTCCCGCGACGGAGCAAGGGATCGGCACTCTAGGGACAGATTGTACCCACTGATTGTGCTGAGGAGTAGGTGCGATCGAGGTGGCGTCCTCTCCAGGTATCCGAGGGATGACTACGTGAGTGAGAAGGATGATGAGAGGACAACTGACCCCGAGCAGTATGGCAGACGCTGACGCTGAAGTCCCCCCAGCTGAACGAGCCATGGGTGAGCTGGAAGACCCAATGACCGGTGGTTTTTATTCTCGTTTTCAGCCTAGTTTTGAACTGTTTTTATGGATTATGTATTCATGGAACTATGGAGTACTGCACCTTCTTTTTGGACACAAACTCTTTTGATTTTCTTTATTGTTTAAGAAAAGCGCCATCCCATTGCTTTGAGTGTTTTGTCCCCACCGGCAAACTCATCCGGTTACGTTATCGACAGTGGCGGGTTCAAAAGGTCCTTGAAGATGGAAGAGGGAGCTTGGAGCCACACCGCACCGTCACAGGCCCCAGTTCGTCATAACCTTTGTCACACACGTGCGTTTAGGAGACAGCTAAAGGGACTGGGGAACTGTAATGCTACACCAGACCAGGGGGTGGCGGAGTGTGCCGACTATCTCTCTCAGTTTCTTGCAGACAATTCAATCTCACCAGGTTCCGGCACCTCTGATGACGTCACTTCCGTCTCAGGGGCCTCCGATGAAGTCACTTCCGGTGGCGGCATCTGTGATGACGTCACTTCCGCTTCTGGACTAGATGACATCATTTCCTTCCCCAGCCCTTAAAACTGCCGTCTTACCTCCAAATGATCAGTTCTGTTTTGGACTCAGTCATGTGAACATCCACCCATCCATTATCCAACCCATCCATCCATCCATTGTCTAACCCGCTATATCCTAACTACAGGGTCACGGGGGTCTGCTGGAGCCAATCCCAGCCAACACAGGGCGCAAGGCAGGAAATAAACCCCGGGCAGGGTGCCAGCCCACCGCAGGGCTCTTGTGAACATCTCTGTTCAAATATTTCAGAACCTTTTGCAGCTGGGAAATAATATACGGGTGGCTGCCCCAAACCTTTATGATGTCTGGAGACTCTTATATAAAGAATCAGGAGAGTTTGAAGATGGACAGATGGACGGTGCTTTTGTGAGTAAGGGGTGCATGCATCAGCCCCCTCACCGAGCTGGACGTGAGTGCCGCTAGAAAGGGTGCCCAGTCCATTTGTGCTCCTCTCTTCCTCCAGAAGGTTTTGCCCTTTCTTGACTGACAGGTGGTGACACAGAGCTCGGCCCTGTCACCTGTGGGTCCCTTGACCCTCGCACATCTTTGAAGCTAAGCCTCAGTTAATCTTTAGCTTAAAATGGATTACAGTGCTTATTAGAGGAGGCGATCTTTTCAAACCTTTGCCACGTACAGTAGAGCAAAGCATTTTTTTTTGAGCGCTCTTGTTAACCCCCGTGGCCCCCATCTGAGTCCTTTACACGTTTTGTTTCTCCGAGACTCAATATCTAGGATAATGTGATGGCTGTGGAGTGACCTCACTTATTAATGAGTCTCTAAAACGTACGCCGTTGTGGGTACGGATGATCAAGAAATTGCCTTTTTTTTTCTCCCACTTAGATATGCATAATTTATGATTTCACTTTGTACTACACATTTTTCTTCTTTGCACCCGGAGAGACCAATGCCCAGCCTTAACTAAAATGCCACTTCTTCATTTTTTTGTTTTTTTATTGCTGGGGACGATTTCAACTTTGCACTTTTCTGTGATTGGCAGTAAGTGAGCACAAGGTCTCAGTTGGATGCGCCTGCCCTGCTTTTATCCGTGGCACCCAGTCCTTGGCGAGTGTATAATTTACTCATCGGGGTGTCTGGGCCCTTGACCGTAAAGACTGGAGTTGCATTTGTATTGCACTGAATTATTTAATGATGTACTGCTACCCCTTGGCTGAAATAAAGAGAGCCAAGAAGCCGTTTTCATTCAAATGTGTAATTTTCAACTCACAGCAGAGCTTCTTTTAAAAGGCCACTGCTTACTCACGAGCCTGGAACTTCTTAAATGATTAATAAGGAGCCATCTTATTAATTATTGGGAGGCTTGAGAGCTGCTGGAGTCAATGGCATGAGTATTTGGTTTGGGGAGCTGTGGCAGCACAGTGGCACAGTGGTTAGGATATTTCAACTCCTAGCTTGATCACAACCTGTGCAAAGTTGGCCTGTCCACCTTATGCCCATGTTATGTGCTGGCACCCTGCCCGGGGTTTGTTTCCTGCCTTGCACCCTGTGTTGGCTGGGATTGGCTCCAGCAGACCCCCGTGACCCTGTAGTTGGGATATAACGGGTTGGATAATGGATGGATGGATACTTCCTAGGGCAGTGGCATTAGGCAACCCGCCTCTTCCTCCCCTACAACTATAAAACCCACTCCCCTAATCCTCTTGTTTAGTCATTGTTATTGACTCAGTCTCCTATGATTACTTGCTATTTGTGGACATTGACAATATATGGGTCCTCCCTGCATGGAGTTTGCAGGTTCTCCCCGTGACTGCGTGGGTTTCCTCCTGGTGCTCCCACAGTCCAAAGACATCCTAAATCGTCCCTGGTGTGTGTGTGTGTGCCCTGCCAAGGGATATGTTTCCTGCCTTGCACCCTGTGTTGACTGGGATTCCATCCAGCAGACCCCCGTGACCCTGTAGTTAGGATGTAGTGGGTTAGATAATGGATGGATGGATGGATAGTCCTCACAAGATCAGTAGCAATGCAAATAGAGAGATGAGTGGTGCCTCTCCTTTAGGGGTAAATGGCTTAAGTAGGTTTGGAAATGAATGTCTGGATAGATGGAAGGATGGATGGATGGATGGATGGATGGAATGTGTAGAGATAATTAAGGAGGAACAGTGGCCCTCACCAAGTTGAATATGAATGCCACCAGTATAGGTGTAGTCTCCAACCCCACCAACAACCTTTTCATTGGTTTAGGAAGGTTAGAAGATGGACGGACAGATAGACAGTGAGCCCTCCCAAGATGGGTATGAGTGCCAGTAGTCAGCACACAGCTTCAGTCCCTTCTGGAGAAATGAATTAAGTAGGTCTGAAAATGAATGCATGGATGAATGGAATATAAAGAGCTAAGGAGTTACACTGATCCTCAACAAGATGGACATGAATGTCACCAGAAGGGATGGAAGCTTCAGGTTCTCCTGTTAATATTCTAAGAATGTTCGAAAATGAATGGATTGAGAGATGGATGGATGAAGTGGGTGTAGATGGGTAATGAAATCCATTGGCCGTCACCAGGTATGAATACCACTAGTAAAGACCCAGGCCATTGACCCTAAAACCTTGTAAATGAACTAGAGAAGTTTGAACATGGACAGCTGGACAGATAAGTGGTGTCTACATAGCTAAGGGGGTGATAATAATAATAATAATAATAATAATAATAATAATCCATCCATTTTCCAACCTGCTGAATCCGAAAACAGGGTCACAGGGGTCTGCTGGAGCCAATGCCAGCCAACACAGGGCACAAGGCAGGAACCAATCCTGGGCAGGGTGCCAACCAACACACACACACACACCAAGCACACACTAAGGACAATTTAGAATCGCCAATGCACCTAACCTGCATGTCTTTGGACTGTGGGAGGAAACCCACAGAGATATGGGGAAGCAAACCCGGTCTCCTTACTAAGAGGAGGCAGCGCTACCACTCGCCACCCATAATAATAATAATAATAATAATAATTCTTTATAATAATAATAATAATAATAATAATAATAATAACAATTCTTTATAATAATAATAATAATAATTCTTTATAATAATAATAATTCTTTACAATTACATTGTGCTGTTCTCGCTCTGCTCTGACCCTTAACAAAACTAGACGTGAATGCCACTCATAGGGAAGCAGGCTCCAGATCCAGAAGTATATTGGAAAATTAAAGTATGGATGGATGGACAGATAGATGGATCGGTGGATGGATACATGAATGGATGGGTGGGGTGTATATACTGAGTTAGACATGGATGCCAACAGTAAGGGTGCAGTTTTCAGCTGCCATCAACCTGTAAATGGATTATGCAGGCTTGAAAATGAATGTCTGGATGGATGGTTGGATGGTAGGGTAGATGGATGAAGAGTATGTAGATAAAAAAGGAGGAGGATTGGACCTCACCAAGGTGGACTTGAATGCCACCAACCAGAGTGCGGTCTCCAGCCCCCAACGACCCTGTAAATAGGTTATGCAGGTTTGAAAATAAACAGGTGGATAGACAACTGTTAAAGCATCAGAGATAACACTCCAGCTAAACCATAACCATACAGGCCTTTCCAAAGTGATGTTAAACCCCTGTCCACTGGGCACAGTAGCTCACCGCTTACATTTTCATGTTTTGTCCAAAGCGACTTACAGATATACTGCACTCCCTCACACTAGTTGGCTCTGACCATGAGAACCCTGCAGGGTCACTTTCTTCCAAGCCATTGAACCACTCGTGGGTCCTGAGTGAGTCCCAATTTTTGTTCCAGTGCCACCAATCCACAGCATCCTTTAGTGCCCCCTGGCATCCCTTGCATCGCTCAGTCTCCATGGCTGTTGGCTTTTTAAGGGGGGCACTGCTATCCAGTATGTCCCCCCCCCTTAGCCACACCCCTTTTTCTGGACATTCTTGCCCTCTTTAGGGAGCACTGCATGCGTTTGTCACACACTGGCACTGTTACCCAGCCTAATGCCCTTCATTAGCATTACAGCATGAAAACAGGACACACTGCCACCTTGTGGCTGCTATGCTCTGGTGCAGGCACCTTTCCTGCTTCCAGTGTGGCTCTTTGCTTCTCTCATAGATGCTTAAGAGGAACCCAACCATCCTGATGGTACTCCCCACCACCTCCACTCCCACCCCAGTCTGCCTCTTCCCACCTCTCAGCCTTATCATTCCAGCAAAAAAAAACAGGAATGCAGTATCGGCTTTTCTTATAGTTAACATTTAAATAACAAAATATAAGGCCTTGTTCTTTTTGTGTGTTCAATATGGAGGAATAAAAGAAAACTACATGTTTTTTTTTGGTTTGTTCTTATAAATCCAGAGCTGGGCCCCGTAAGTTAAAACAAAGAAAAGCAAAGACCGGGAAAAAAAAAATCGAAAATCGGAGGTCTTCCGTGTGAAGAGGAAATGAAAGAAGTACCTGAGCCAGAACAGTGGCGCTTTGTGAGAATGAAAGGCCCGTCTGCCTCCTTTCATGTATCCTCACACGGCGCCGAGATGTTCAGAATGCACAACGGCGCAGGCTTGACGTCCTCGCTGTTTGCTCAGCGGATGGAGGCCTCGGCGAGAAGTCAGGAGGGATCAGGAGGCAGCATTTGAGTGCCTGACATTTGCATCGCTTTTCTCCTTCAGGCTGAGCGCACTTCGGTTTGCCTGTGAGGTTTTCAAAGTGTCACGGCGCTCCTCGCAGATAACCAAAAAAAAAAACTTGAAAGGGGTAAAGCTGGTGGACGGGGACAGCGGGCATATTAGGGGCGCAATCGTGTACACAGAACGCTGGATTTTATTTAGCATCTTAGCTGAATCTAATGAGGAAACCACAAAAAAAGGACAAAAATCAAAATGAGGAATTAAAGGCGGAAAGGGGCGCAAGTTAGGTAAACTCTGAACTTATGAGTATTTTACGTTTTATGATTAATTGTTTCTCGGTCCGTAACTACAAATTTCACGGGTTAACACTTAAGGCTTTCCAACTCTGGTCCTGGAGGGCCCAAGTGGCTGCAGGTTTTCATTCTAACTCTTTTCTTAATTAGTAATCTGTTTTTGCTGCTAATTAACTTCTTTTCCTTTCATTTTAATTGACTTGTTTTTTAAGATTTGTTCCCCTGAATTCCTTCATTTCTTTCCTTAAATGGCACCCAAACAGAAATGCAATGTGAAGTGAATGAGCCAACAGAAGGCAAATGAAGTCAGGGCCTCAAACTCTACTTTCATTCCAACCAGTTGCTTCATCAGGTGCCGAGTCTCGTTGTTAATTAAACTTGTTCTTTAATTTCATGGCGTGTTGCTGCTCTTGTGCAATGGCAGACATTTCTGAAATTGTTTTCTAAGAGCAGCATGGTTCAAATGTTTTGTGGACCTGAGCAGATCAACATTCCTGAGACCTTCATCTTTCTTTATTTTCAGATATTGTATGATGGACACCAGTTGTTTGGGCTCATTTTGTATCTCATTATTATTTGGCTGCTAATTAAGGAAAAAGAAACAATTAAGGGGTCTGAGTCTTCAAGCGCAAGTCAATTACAATGAATTCAAATGAAGTTAATTGGCAGCAAAAACAGGTCACTCATTAAGAAAAGGGTTAGAATGAAAACCTACAGCCACTGTGGCCCTCCAGGACCGGAGTTTGGCGACCCCTGGTTTAAACCACTGCATTCACTTTCTGGATTTTATGTGTTGGTACCACCACAGCTCATTCTTGGTCCCCTGTGTGCCTGTGCCAGTTTTAAACCCGAGGAATAGGGTTATTCAAGTAGGGAAAAATAATTTTAGGATTTGGGTAATACAATAATAAATTAAGATAAGTATGAAGGGAGGTATAGGGGTATGTAAAAAAAAAAGTTGAAAAAAAAATTAACATCAGGGCACCAAACAATAGGGTTAAGATGAGGGTTAAGAGAGGGTAGAACATATAAAGACTACATTAAAATGAAGATAAAAATTTAATATAAGGGCACAAAGACAATAGGGTTTAAGATAAGGGTTAGGATTAGGGTTAAGGTTAGAGGAAATAAAACTCTGAAGAGTGGGCACTGGCACACATAATCCAAAATATATATATATATATATATATATATATATATATATATATATATATATATATATATATATATATATATATATATATATATATATCCATCCATCCATTTTCCAACCCGCTGAATCCGAATACAGGGTCACGGGGGTCTGCTGGAGCCAATCCCAGCCAACACAGGTCACAAGGCAGGAACCAATCCTGGGCAGGGTGCCAACCCACCGCAGGACACACACAAACACCCAGCACACACTAGGGCCAATTTAGAATCGCCAATCCACCTAATCTGCATGTCTTTGGACTGTGGGAGGAAACCGGAGCGCCCGGAGGAAACCAACGCAGACACGGGGAGAACATGCAAACTCCACGCAGGGAGGACCCGGGAAGCAAACCCGGGTCTCCTAACTGCGAGGCAGCAGCGCTACCACTGCGCCACCGTACCGCCCACTATATATATATATATATATATATATATTTAACCCTTAAACCACCAAATACTTGGGAGGCTTAATGCACCCCCTGGACATAAATATGTTTTTGCTGCACTTTTTAAGGAAACGTCACAATTCACCAAGAAAAAGTGAAATTTTAATGGAACACATATTTTTTTCAAGCTGATCATTTTTCACACTGCCAATGAACTGTAAAAACTATAAAAAAACTACTGCAATAATCTATTCAGTAAATCAACTGCGCTTAAACTGGCTGCACACAGAGGCCAGCACTGACACTCGCAGGCCAGTCTAGTACAGAGGCTGAATCCCCAGGACAGTGATGCTGATTCGCTAGGGGCACCAGTGGTCATGAGCTGGCTGCTCAACGAATGTACGGCATGGACTGATCCATTCCGGCGTGTTGGCAAATTGCAGTGGGAACCGGTTATAGCCGGTTGCGGCGGTTTAAGGATTAAGTCACTTATACCCAATCAGAATTCTATTATAAAACGTATAAAACTTAAAATAATAATCTTAATACATGTTCTAAAATGATTTGTAAAATGCTGAAACTATCTTCAAATGATATTTTAAAATATGCATTAAAACCTGCTATACACTCACCTAAAGGATTATTAGGAACACCTGTTCAATTTCTCATTAATGCAATTATCTAATCAACCAATCACATGGCAGTTGCTTCAATGCATTTAGGGGTGTGGTCCTGGTCAAGACAATCTCCTGAACTCCAAACTGAATGTCAGAATGGCAAAGAAAGGTGATTTCAGCAATTTGGAGCGTGGCATGGTTGTTGGTGCCAGACGGGCCGGTCTGAGTATTTCACAATCTGCTCAGTTACTGGGATTTTCACGCACAACCATTTCTAGGGTTTACAAAGAATGGTGTGAAAAGGGAAAAACATCCAGTATGCGGCAGTCCTGTGGGCGAAAATGCCTTGTTGATGCTAGAGGTCAGAGGAGAATGAATGGGCCGACTGATTCAAGCTGATAGAAGAGCAACTTTGACTGAAATAACCACTCGTTACAACCGAGGTATGCAGCAAAGCATTTGTGAAGCCACAACACGCACAACCTTGAGGCGGATGGGCTACAACAGCAGAAGACCCCACCGGGTACCACTCATCTCCACTACAAATAGGAAAAAGAGGCTACAATTTGCACGAGCTGACCAAAATTGGACAGTTGAAGACTGGAAAAATGTTGCCTGGTCTGATGAGTCTCGATTTCTGTTGAGACATTCAAATGGTAGAGTCAGAATTTGGCGTAAACAGAATGAGAACATGGATCCATCATGCCTTGTTACCACTGTGCAGGCTGGTGGTGGTGGTGTAATGGTGTGGGGATGTTTTCTTGGCACACTTTAGGCCCCTTAGTGCCAATTGGGCATCGTTTAAATGCCACGGGCTACCTGAGCATTGTTTCTGACCATGTCCATCCCTTCATGACCACCATGTACCCATCCTCTGATGGCTACTTCCAGCAGAATAATGCACTATGTCACAAAGCTCGAATCATTTCAAATTGGTTTCTTGAACATGACAATGAGTTCACTGTACTAAAATGGCCCCCACAGTCACCAGATCTCAACCCAATAGAGCATCTTTGGGATGTGGTGGAACGGGAGCTTCGTGCCCTGGATGTGCATCCCACAAATCTCCATCAACTGCAAGATGCTATCCTATCAATATGGGCCAACGTTTCTAAAGAATGCTTTCAGCACCTTGTTGAATCAATGCCACGTAGAATTAAGGCAGTGCTGAAGGCGAAAGGGGGTCAGACACCGTATTAGTATGGTGGTCCTAATAATCCTTTAGGTGACTGTATAACTGCAATTAAAAACAAGTTCAAAAGAACTGTTCCCTACTGGCAAGTAAAATACTCTTAAAATAATTTTAAAGCAAATAAATAAAACTGAACATCTAACAAAATCTAAAAGTATATTTTTCAATTGAAGTTTTTAAAAAGAAAATGAAACAGGGACTAGTCTAAAGGTTAGTATTGGGGACTCATGGGAGAATTTTAACCTCAGGGCTCCAAATGTGATTTTTAACGTTAAGGTCTAAGATTAAGAAACTTTAAGATAAGGGTTGGGTGATGGAAGGACCAAATACAGTAAGGATATGTTGATGGACAGGGCATCTAAAAAATGAAGATGAGGATAAAAAGCCAATCTGTGAGGGTTAGTAAGGGTCAGGGTTAGGGATATGGAAGTTTAGCTCATGACGTAAACTGGGGAGTGGATGAGGATGAGCCGCAGCTCCTAACCTCTCGTCCTCTTTCAGTCCTAGAGTAGTGGGTGGGCCACTCTTAAGATGAATGACAGCCCTTCAGCGTTACCCCGCGCCTTCCAGTTACCCCCACTATAAAAGAAGTAACACAACTGAAAGTTGGTGTTTATTCCAAGGACCTCAGCAGTCTGAGCCCACAGAAGCATAGAAAATACGATTGATAAAGATCCGTGGACATTCGCCACTCATCTGTGTTTGGTGTTGATCTTTCTTTCAAATTGGCGTCGTCACTATTAAATGGGATATCAGCACTTTACCTAGAGAGGCCTCATTTCTCCTCACAGTGCCCTTTGTCAGATTTTCAGGTCTTTTTTCTATCCCAATTGTCAATTGTTTAAAACCAACAGCTTGCCAAACAGTTCCTGTGTGCCAGGGCTGGATTAACCCCTTGGGGCAACTGGTCATCAATGAACCTAAACACGAGAAACTGGACTCATATTTGACATGCAAGGTTGCATTAGCCCCCTTCGTTCGACAAGGGATCAGAGAAAGTAAAATAAGACATTTTTTAATCGGCGATTTTAATTTCCAGAGTGCGAATTTCAAACCAGCAGTCCGACTTTAATCCCATTATTTTTGCTTATTTACTTGCTGATGACGATATTTCAAACCAACAGGCAATTTTTCATTTTCTAGATCCTGGTGCCAGTTTTTAAGTCTGTTATTTCTGTATGCTGGTAGGTTTTACCTTTGATGTGATGGTGCCAATGCTCACCTTGTTAGCACTGTAGAAATGTAAAGAATTTTTTTATTAACTAACATGTGCCCACTTACTTGGAGTTATGAATTTTTGACTTTTTCTGTGCTAGTGCCAATTTTATTTTCTGCTCCGATAACCTTGTGCCAGTTTTTTTTTTTTTTACCTCAGCTCAGAGACTGTCAGTGGTGGTCTTAGAACATTGAACCCCCAGCCTGTTTTCATCCCCCCACCCTCTTTGGTTCTCCTGCCAGTTTCTAACCTTGAATGTTGTGGTCCCCGGCCGGGACACCCAGGAAGACCAGAGGAGGGCTTGTGCCTCCTCCAGACCGCAAGGGGGCGTCCGTCCTGGTTATGTTGGGGGCCTCGGGTACAGGGCTTGGAAGCCCAGCCCTGTAGGGACCCGTGGCCACCGCCAGGCGGCGCCCCAATGCCTGCATATCCCTGAAGATGACAGGGGACACCCGGACGGCTTCCGGGTGCGCAGCCGGCACTTCCGCCACACCGGGGTGTGGCCAGGACTGATTGCCGGGAAGCAGCTGGAGCCCATCCGGGTTCCCATATAAGGGGCCGTCTCCCTCCAGTCAGCAGTGGATGTCGGGTGGAAGAGGACAGAGCTGGAGAAAGGACGGGAGGAGGCCAGGAGAAAGGCATTGGACTTGTGTGGCCTGGATAGTTGGGGTAACGGTACGAGGGGCACTGGGGGTGCACGCGAGCACAAATTTGTATATATTACTGTAAATAAACGGTGTGTGGTGGAACTATGTTGTCCGTCTGCCTGTGTCGGGGTCCCAGTTCACAATGTCTGTTTCTTTAGTGCACCTGTGCCACTTTTCAGTTTTATTAATTTAACAGCCTGGTTATCACCTCCTCTATGCCCATGCCAATGTTTAACCCTAATTGCCTTTTTTTATTTTTTTATTTTTCCCTATTCAATACAAGGAGTTCATTTTTACCCAGTTTTTTATGTTTTGAGATTTTGATTCTCAGAGCATACATTTCACACCAGCGGTCCTTCTTTATGCAGGGTACCCAATTTCCAGATTTTGTGCACTGGTGCCAACATTTTAAAGCAGCAGCCAGTTATTTTTCCATTTCTATATCCCGAAGCCTATTTTTATGCCAGTTATTTTTGTATACTGGTAGCAGCTTTCCCTATTTATACAGCAAAGCCAATGTTTATCTCAAATGCCCCTTTGTAACTATTGGGTGCCCATGTCAGTATCTTATCTGGTGTGCTGGTGCCAATGGTTTATGCCAGTTGTCATGCCAGTTTCTAGCCCAATTGTCCAGTTTTAGGACCCAGGTGCTAAAGTGTTTACCCCCTATGTTCTTGTTGCCAGCATTTTGGCTTTTTTTACCTCATTGGTTCATTTTTCATTCATTGAGCTTGTGCCAGTCTTTTAGCTTAGAATAATTATCTTTCAGATTATTCTCTTTCAGTTCCAATATTTTAAAATAAACAGCTCAGTTTTTAGCCAGTTCCAATTTTTTTTTTCACTTTGACTGTCCATGTGTTGTAATGACAACAATTGGGGAAAAAAAGATCACAAGGGGGTTGGAGACCAACAGAGCCCCCCCCCAATTAACACCAGCAAAACAAAGGCCAACATAAAAGTTCAGACAACAATGATGGACATCTCAGTCCTCTGTAGGCTATGCCTGCCATCTCTCGGTGGCTTTCTCTATAATCAGTGTCTTCTGTGGAGCTCTGGGCTTGTCGGATGTGGGGTCTGATCGCAGACCGTCATGGAAAGTCAGAAAACGGCACACAACCTGAGTGCAAGTCAAATGTCACTTCAGTCAAGCCTGAGTGAAGATGGTGCGGTGCCAGTCAGGCTGGTAGAGCATCACGTGCGACCCCCAGCCGTTTACAACCTTTGTGATCTGTGGACCTGCTGAAGGATCACAAACTCTCTGTGGAGCGGGAAAGGTGGAAACCGAAGGTGTGGTGTAGGGGCTTCCATCTTGGAGTTTCGAACAGAACAGAATTCAACTCATTAGATCAGGGAGTCTGGTCCTCTCTGAGTTCTGTTTGTGCAGCGGTAGATCAGGGAATGGGGGTCCCTTCTGGACTTCAAGACATCCAGATTTATTAGCATTAGATTAGAGAGTAGGGGTCCCTATCTGAATTTTGCTTGTACAGATTTATAAGAATTAGATCAGAGAGCTGGGGGGTCCCTCTTGGAGTTTTGAGGATCCTGAATTAATCGCATTAGATCAGAGAATGCAGTGTGTAGGCTCCTTCTCTGAGCTTTGTTTGTACAGATTTATAAGCATTAGATTAAAGAGCTGGCGGTCCCTCTTGGAGTTTCAAGTGACCAGATTTATTCACATTAGATCAAAGAGCTGAGCGGGGTCCCTCTGAAAATTTCAAGCATCCAGAATTATACTCATTTGATCAGGGAGTCTGGTCCTCTCTGTGTTTCGTTCGAACAGCTTTATCAGCTGTAGATCAGGGAGATGGGGGTCCCTCCTGGAGTCCCAGACATCCAGATTTCTTAGCATTAGATTAGAGAGTGGGGGTCCCTATCTGAATTTTGCTTGTACAGATTTATAAGAATTACTGTATTTTTGGCTCCTTAAGACACACCTGACCATAAGATGCACCAAGGTTTAGAGGAGGAGAGCAAGAACAAAAATATCCTGAACCAAATGGCGTACTGATATATTTAATAAAATATAGCAGAATAATATTCAACCATGTAGAGCCAACAGCGGTTTTAAGTACCATCATCCATCCATTATCCAACCTGCTATATCCTAACTACAGGGTCACGGGGGTCTGCTGGAGGAAATCCCAGCCAACACAGGGCGGTAAACAAACCCCGGGCAGGGTGCCAGCCCACCGCAGGGCACACACACACACTAGGGACAATTTAGGATCGCCAACCCACCTAACCTGCATGTCTTTGGACTGTGGGAGGAAACCCACGCAGAGACGGGGAGAACATGCAAACTCCACGCATGGAGGACCCGGGAAGCGAACCCGGGTCTCCTAACTGTTTGGCAGCAGCGCTACCCACTGCGCCACCATGCAGCCCTAAGAACCATCATCACTGTCATTAACAAATGAGGAGAGACCTTAAGGTTCAAGCACTCTTCTACTTTTCTAGAAACCCTAAGAACTCCTCATCGCTAGGGTCAGAATTTATGAAGCTCAGCTGCTCACAATCACTTTGCAGGAGCTCGTACCTATCATCACGCGGCATGAACTGTCCAAAGCACATTTGGACCAATGCTCCCTGAAGTTATATCGCCAGTCCAGTCCCATCTCTATTTGTAAGGCCACAAAGCCCTTCATCTCGTCTTTTGTTGTAGGTTTCCACTTTGAAAAACGAGAATGGGGTGCAAGCGTAGCCCGCGATTCAAAAAATTGCTCAGCATACCTGTTTGTCTCATCTGACAGTAGTTTAAAGGCAGCCTCAGGAAAGAACAGCCTGAAGTAGTCCAGCGGGCTGGTAATCCGTCATGTCCAACAGCGAGCCATGGCGTCTTGTGAAGTCCGGTAGCCAGTTTGGCTCCCACGGATCAATCTCTGGGTATTCCTGCCACACGCACCTTGCCGTAGGTGCGTCGGCTGCGCGAATGCACTCAGCTGGGGTGGCATTGGCTGGTGTCCAATCAGCTGATGCCAGTTCCTCAATCTATTGCACAATCTCCTGATCACTCTCAACAAAATGAGATTCCGAAAAATCAGAGTCCGATTCCGCGATAATGCACAAAACATCGTCTGCTGAGTATTTTCTTTTCTACACTCGCTTCGCTCCCTCGTGAGATGTCGATGCCATCTTGCCTTTGTTTACATTTGTTTTCATTTCGTAACTCACGCACACGCAAGGATTAGATGCCGAGTCAATGAGTCTAACAGTCCTCCAAGCAGAGAGGGAATGCCTGTAACGTAACGGTGAGTTTTGTCGCCATTAACAGCTGATTGTCGCCCTCTAGCCCTGGAAGTCGACTTTTGTCAGGTGATACACATCACGGTCTGTGACGCAATATTCGCTCCATAAGACGCATAGGCATTTCCACCCTTCTTTTGGGGAAAAAAAGTGGGTCTTATGGAGCGAAAAATACAGTAGATTAGAGAGCTAGGGGGTCCCTCTTGGAGTTTCAAATGTCCAGATTTATTTACATTAGATCAGAGAGCTGAGGAGGGTCCATCTTGCATTTTTTGAGCATCAAGAACGATACTCATTGGATCAGAGTGTCTGGCCCTCTCTGAGTTTTGTTCGTACAGATTTATCAGTGTTACATCAGGGAGCTGGGGGTCTCCTCTGGACTTCCGGACATCCATATTTATTAGCATTAGATCAGAGGGTGGGCTACTCCTGTCTAGAATAACTGTTAGTAATTTATTCACAACTACTTCCTAGGGCCTGTGGTGGGCTGGCGCCCTGCCCGGGGTTTGTTTCCTGGCTTGCACCCTGTGTTGGCTGGGATTGGCTCCAGCAGACCCCCGTGACCCTGTAGTTGGGATATAACGGGTTGGATAATGGATGGATGGATACTTCCTAGGGCAGTGGCATTAGATCAGACCGCGTCACTATCAGATCACACACTGGTGACACACAAGCCGGCTCTCTAAATGGAATCTGTCACAACTTTTTTAGTCGCTTGATTACAGCCGCTGTAAGTTAGCAAAAATAAAATAAATAAATTCTGGGAATGGAATGTGGGAGGTGTGGGTAGTAGTAGTTGTAGTACATAAATATTTTGTAAAATGTGGAGCTGCTTACTTTTCCAAGATAACTTTTTGAAGTCAAGTCAAGTTGGGGAGCATGCACTGGCACAGCGTGTTGCCACACCCACTACACAACGAAACATCTCGGGATCCCACTTTGCAACCCCCCCAGGCAGATACCCGGTCTAGTCCCACCCTCTATCTGCTGCAGCCAGGTGTTACGTGGGCGACCCCTTGGCCTGGTCCAGCCACTCGGGTCCCCAACAATGAGGATCTTAGAAGTTGGATGACCCTCGGGGAAACGCGCCACATGGCCGTGGTGCCGTAACTGACGCTCCCTCACAATGCAGGTAATGTGCCTCATTTGGGACTCCATGAGCAACACAAAGTCAAACCAGCGGTACCCACCAAAGAGACACAGTACCAAAGGAGTCCAGTCTTCGTCTCAGGTCACTGGATAGCGTCCATGTCTCACATACAGGAAGCACCAGGACTCTAAAGACTTGGACCTTTGTCCTTTTGCAGAGATATTATCAGAAGTGCCTCACACCCCTTTTCCAGGGACCTCATGACCCCCCATGCTCTCCTAATCCATCTACTGACTTCATAGGAAGAGTCGCCAGAGACGTGAATGTCACTACCGAGGTCAGTAAACCTCTCGATGAGGTCAACACTCTCTCTGCAGACAGACACACTGCTGATGGCCATGCCCAAGAGGTCACTAAAGGCCTGATGTTGGTTTTTATCAGGGCACTCACAAGCCCAGACACTCAGACTCCTCACTCAGTCTCTCTAGAGCCTCCATTGACTCCGCGAAGATCACAGCATCGTCATCAAAATCAAGATCATTGAATCTTTCTTCTCCAACAGATGCCCCACAGACGCTGGACCCCACGACTGCCCAACACCCAGTCCATACAAGCAATGAACAGAGTAGGAGCAAAAACACACCACTGACGAACCCCAGAATCAACTGGGAAAACACAGAGGTCCTGCCTCCACTCTGCACAGCACTCACAGTACCAGTGTACAGGCCGGCCATGATTGTGAAGGAAGATAATTAAAATGTACCATCAGCTAGAAAGCAGAAACTGCTCTGTGCTATAAAATGAAGCCATTTCAGTTTGTAGCAAATAAAAACGACAAAGAGACAATCGACCAGTTTCACACAAGTTCTGAGAAAATGGACATCCTAAAGTGGTGACATTCACAAATCTTCACAGTGGTGACACTAATGCACAGTAAGCCATACTAAGTTACACAATAAAACAGATTACAGATACGTTAAACTGTTAAAGATTACAACAATGGAACTGACTGACAAGTCACAAATCATACAGGGTGGCGCACGAAAAACCGAACCATCTCCGACTCCAACGTCGACGTACGTTTCTTGGCCTGTACACGAAACGAGCAACGGGGCCCGATTCTTTTTGCAGTTTACAACTGACCCAGTCTTACTCCACTTCTTCACCAACTCGTAAATACGGCTCTTTGCTGGTAGGTTTGCACCAGGAAACTTCTGTATGAAAATGTCCCACGTTTCCTTAAAAGAACCGGTAGACACATACGCCTCCACTGTTCCAATCCTCGGTTGTAGAGAATACAAGTTCCAGATCTCTTTCACGCACGTCTGTACCCACTGGCTTACAGCTTCAGTTGGGGCTGCTGACCCCATCGCGACAACAAGGCTCCGCGATCGTGACGGCACCCGCCTGTATAATATCCCGAGCCAGCTGGTCGGAGACAGTTTGGATTTTTTGTGCGCCACCCTTTATTACTTATAATATCACTAGCACTTTCAAATACTTCTGTAACGCAAAAGTCTCAACAATGTTTGACACGTCAAGTTGTGTGGCGCTCGTTTACGACTGAGAGTTTAGCCGAGCCATTAAGTCTGTCTTGTTACATGGAGCTTCTGAGGTCATTTTAAGTTGGAGGACGATCATTCACACGCAGCAACGGTCATTGGCGTAGTCAGCAGTAACACATAAGCCATGCAAACGTCGCTGAAATTAGACGACAGGGCACAGTGATCTGTCAGCAACAGTTCAGATACTTCGAAAACGGTCGACTTGGTTGACGGGATGGACTGAAAACATGCACACGACTTGATAACAATTGAGCAGAAAGCGCCGGTGACATGTCTGTGCTATAGCGTTCAACGGGAAGATCGGCAGCAGCATACAATTTGTCGTCAGCCATTGAGGTCAGAGCTGATGGTAACAAGACATTGAACGGTGAAGCCACTGCATCGAAACTGTGAAACGACTGTTTTAGTTAATATATCCAGAATTAAAAAAAAAAGTCGATATGGACCCCTAAGCTCGTATAGTCCACTGCGACACCATTAGGTCCCACTTGGAGGTTCAAGCACCCAGATTTTATTAGCATTACTTTGGAGATTAAGTGGTCCGTCACTGAGTTTTCTTTGTCCATGACTTGGAGTTTTGAGCGTCGGCACTTACTAACATGAAGAACACCGCTGATCTGTTGTGAGAAAGCGCCAACCTGTGCCCTGGGGTGAAATTACCAGTTGACAACACATGTGTGACAGACGATATGTAGACTACCCTTGGAACCTTATATTTATTTTGCATTTTATTAACTTTTTTGCTTTACTTTATTCGATCTTATTGTGTTTTCTACACAAATGCTGCAGTTATTGTGCTGTTTTATTTGCACAATCTATTCCTCCAAAAAAAACTGAAATAAAGGCTTGGTGTTTATCAAAATTCACCATGTTGATCTGATCATTTAGACTTTGCACTAAATTAATATTAATAGGGTTAGGCTTAGGCAGTCAACTTCAACAGCTTACAAAGTTATTGTCTGTTACACCCGCATTGTTATCACTCTTTAATTTAATATTGTTCTTTATCAGTATGCTGCTGCTGGAGTATATGAATTTCCCCTTGGGATTAATAAAATATCTATCTATCTATCTATCTATCTATCTATCTATCTATCTATCTATCTATCTATCTATCTATCTATCTATCTATCTATCTATCTATCTATCATATAGTGCCTTTCCTATCTATCTATCTATCTATCTATCTATCTATCTATCTATCTATCTATCTATCTATCATATAGTGCCTTTCCCATCTATCTATCTATCTATCTATCTATCTATCTATCTATCTATCTATCTATCTATCTATCTATCTATCTATCTATCATATAGTGCCTTTCACATCTATCTATCTATCTATCTATCTATCTATCTATCTATCTATCTATCTATCTATCTATCTATCTATCTATCTATCTATTATATAGTGCCTTTCACATCTATCTATCTATCTATCTATCTATCTATCTATCTATCTATCTATCTATCTATCTATCTATCTATCTATCTATCTATCTATCTAATAAATTCCATCGTGCCAGGAGGATGAGTTGGAGGGTCCTTTGAGGTTTTTTTTTTTTGTCTGGGACCCCCCCCCAGAGTCCCCAGAAACACCTCTGTCCTGCTTTACCAGTGTGAACCTTTGAATATCTCATCGACATGACATACGGCTAAAGCAGTGCGGCGGATGACATACGAGAGGATAAAAACGAGCCAGACTGAGCACTTTGGAATTATGGGCTTGCAGGCACAGCTATCATACGAGCCCCAACAAAATTCTTGGAAAAATGTGTAATATTAGGGATGGAAAATGGAGAAAACAATCCTAGAAAAGATTAAGCACTTCACATAAAAATATCCACCAGTAGGTGAGGTGACCTGATAACAGTAACTGCATAATCTGGCAATTAATGTGGCATGAAGAGAATTCAACAAGGAAGTTATTACTATGACTTCAACAAAATGAAAGCTATTAAGCCATAAGAGAAGGGTTATTACACTAAAAACAGTGTCCTTGGACCAAACATTACGCAGATTAAAGTACTTAATGGCAGGCTGAGCATAAAGACGCCGTGTTCAATGATGACTGCCAATTAAAAACTGAAGCAAGACGACACCTCCAAGAAAATGATCTAAACATCCCCCTGTCAGGAAGAAAGGCTCAGTGAGCTGGACGGGGTCTTGTAGAAAAATGCAAATGGCAACTCTCTGCTCTGGTTTTAGTCTTTCTTTAATTTTGCACCCAGCGCTTAAAATGCGATTGAATTTATTCACAGGCTGGGCCCGGCTGAAGAAGACAACGGCCAGAGGGGATGTTAGTTTCAATGCTTTGTTAACTGTGCCCTGTAAGTGATGGTGTCAGGACAAATGTGTGACACGTTGACTGCTGGACCCGTTATTACCCAGATGGTGCAGTGTGGGTCTGTGTGTATGTGATCGACGATGAACTCTATCAAAACTCGCACGAAATGTCAAGAAATGTATTAGAAAGCAACTGTTTTATTAGGAACAGTAACTGACAAAATCATAATGAAGCTAATTAGGTACTTGAGTCTCACCAGTAACAGGACTGAAAATCTCCATCTGAATGAGCGCCCTGGAAATACTGTGGGAAACTGCATGGGGAGGAAGGGACAGGCCATCCTGGACAGTAGCAGTCACCCCCTCCACAGCATTATGGGGGATCAGAGAAATAAACACAGCAGTCGTCTTCTCTCAGACAATCATCTGATCCTACTGCTGTTAGAGTTTAGAATGCTGTTGTCAACCCGAGTGAAACTGAGCAGGGGCCTCATGCGTAGAATTCACACTCAAACATGGCGTACTGGTCCCCAGCTAATTGTGGTGCTGAACAGGTTCATGTAGCTGACATGCCTACGACAATGTTCACCAGGAGGACCGCCACTTCACAATGATAAGAGGTAGAGACCAGATGGCAATGCACAGCGACCAGTGAAGACAGCCTGGCAGCAAGCCTGCCGCACATTCTTGGCAAACTGGCAGCCACAGCATGCAGCAACAGACGTTTTATGTTGATTTATGTGTGAAACCATTGCTTTTCAGAAACTACTGTATGTTGTTTGGAAAAAATATTCAGCCCGCAAAGAGTTAATTGGGTATTTAGAAAGAATCCAATCAGTAAAGTGAATTGAAATGCCCATCGTACTTTTTTAATAGGCATAAAAAGGGCAAGAATACTAAGGCTGGTAAGTGTCAGAATAGGCCACTTCTTCTTTGTGAGTGAAAAGAAATTGTAAATCTTCAAATGTCTGTCTCTCCTGCACTTCTTTGTACCCTCAGGCGAGTCATAGCTATGACCTTACGTTTCCAGGTGGAATGGTCAGCTCAAGCTGGAGATTTTTATTTTATTTTTTTTCTCATTTGAATGGCCCTGGCCTGCTCTCCAAATGTCGCACATTACTTCACAGCTCACGCCAGGCTTTTACCGAGGGACTTTTTACTCAGACTTTTATGGTGTTCCTTGGGTCCTTTAATGTGCTGCCTTCCATTTTAATGGCCGCTTCTTTGGTTTCTTATTACTTTGCTGCACTCCCTTCTATTTGGGTGGTACGTATGTCCTTTTGACACAGTTAGCTACGCCATTCTAACTATACATCACTTCATTAATTTTTAAACCCTCACAAGGGAGGGCTTGGCACTCATTGTCAAGGCTCCCTTTAAAGGAGTTTTAGCTTTTGTGCCTCGGCAAGCAAAGTCACGCTGACTTTCTTTCTTCATTTTGCCTTCCTTAGGAAAAACTCCAGTTGACTTACAAGAATAAAAAAAGGAACAAAAAAACAGCTCAGCTCAAAACAGAAGATCCAATTTGGTTTTTATCTCAGATATTTACTGCAGTCATCCACTCACACTAATTATCAAAGACTATATATGATACGTCGACATACAGTACATGTGTACAGTGCACATGTATTCACATTCTGTATCATTTATAATGTATTAATGTTAATAGTCACAGATTATGGATACTGCATTCACTTGCATGTAGATAGGATTTATTCACAATATTGGGCACACATTACATATAATCTACTGTATTAATAAGCATGTGAATAGTAATCATTCTTTTGTGTTAATTAGTCACAGATAATATATGATGTTGGATACAGATTAAATACAAAACTAGCTGTGCTCTCTGTCTAAGACGGGCTGAACTCTAACTAATCAGATCTCAGCATTAGCATTTGCAGTGCACCATCTTTGGAATATATTTTGTAATGCATGTAGTAACAAAATGCATTGCAGTTGTCATTCCTACAGATGGTGCATCACAAATATTTGTTGCAATAAAAATATTTGTGAGATGTCATCTGTTGGAATGACAGATGCAATACATTTAAATACTACAAATGTTTTCGATGCGCTATCTTTTGAAATGACAAAATATAATCCATATGTCTATTATTTGCCATTTGGAATGGGATTTATCAAAGCAGTGTTAAGATTTGTAGTGTGCCATCTGTTGGAATGACAGATGCAATGCATTTAGATACTACACATGTTTGTGATGTGCCATCTGTTGGAAGGAGAAATGCAATGCAGTTTATTACTACAAATGTTTGTGATGCACTGTCTGCTGAATGATAAATGTAATGCATATGTCTGTTATTTGCCATTTGGTATGGGATTTGTCAAAGCAGGGTTAAGATTTGTAGTGTGCCATCTGTTGGAATGACAGATGCAATGCATTTAGATACTACACATGTTTGTGATGTGCCATCTGTTGGAAGGAGAAATGCAATGCATGTGTCTCTGTTGTATGCCATTTGGTATGTGATTCATCAAAAGCACTGTTAATATTTGGGATGTGCCATCTGTTGGAATGACAGATGCAATACATTTAAATACTACAAATGTTTTCGATGCACTATCTTTTGAAATGACAAATATAATCCATATGTCTATTATTTTCCATTTGGAATGGGATTTATCAAAGCAGTGTTAAGATTTGTAGTGTGCCATCTGTTGGAATGACAGATGCAATGCATTTAGATACTTCACATGTTTGTGATGTGCCATCTTTTGGAAGGAGAAATGCAATGCATGTGTCTCTGTTGTATGCCATTTGGTATGTGATTCATCAAAAGCACTGTTAATATTTGGGATGTGCCATCTGTTGGAGTAACAAATGCAATGCATATGTCTCTGTTATATGCCATTTGTTATGGGATTCTTCAAAGCAGCGTTAATGTTTGTGATGCACCATCTGTTTGAATGACAAATTCAATGCACTTTATTTCTACAAATGTTTGTGATGCACTGTCTGCTGAATGATAAATGTAATGCATATGTCTGTTATTTGCCATTTGGTATGGGATTTGTCAAAGCAGGGTTAAGATTTGTAGTGTGCCATCTGTTGGAATGACAGATACAATGCAGTTTATTACTACAAATGTTTGTGATGTGCCATCTGTTGGAAGGAGAAATGCAATGCAAATGTGTCTGTTGTATGCCATTTGGAATGTGATTCGTCAAAAGCACTGTTAATGTTTCTGATCTGCTGTCTGTCTGTCTGAATGACAAACGCAATACATTAAAATACTACCAATGTATGTGATGCACTGTCTTTTGGAATGACAAATGTAATGCATATTTCTGTTATTTGCCATTTGGTATGGGATTTGTTAAAGCAGGGTTAACGGTTGTGATCCACCATTTATTGGAATGGCAGGTACAAGAAATTTGGATATTACAAATGTTTGTGATGTGCCATCTGTTGGAGTGATAAATGCAATGTGTATGTCTCTGTTACATTGAATTTGTTATGGGAAAAGTCAAAGCCACGTTAATGTTTGTGACGCACCATCTGTTGGAATGACAGATGCAACACATTTTATTACTACAAATGTTTCTGATATGCCGTCTGTTGGAATGACAGACAGAGCAACCAGACGGACACACAGAGATACAGACACGCATCCTTTTATTAAGGTGGACTAGCAATAATACCGATCAAAGGCAGGTAATGGAATACATTTTAAAATATTCCTTTCATGTACCATCAGCTTTACTCCTACACCTTTCTTTGGTATCCTCATGGGTGTCTGCTTCACTACCCTGGCGCTTCCTGTCTCAATTGCGTTTCATTGAGCAATCACGGTGTGACTGTCCAATCAGTCTAAAGCCAAGGTGACCAATCGCATTGCTCAAAGAGACTGCACACACAGACACACACAAACACACACCATAGATTTTTATTATAGTACATAGATATCACAATGGGGTCAACTCATTCCATTTACTTATTTGCCTGATGCCTTTATCCAAGGTGACTTACAACATCTGAGATACAATTGGTGACTTTTCTGTTTCCAGTTGGAGCTGTGATTTGCTCAGGGTCACACAGTGTCAGTAGCAGGACTTGAACCCACAACTTCAGGGTGTGAAGTCCAAAGCCTTAGCCACAGTAGGAACCGATTCCTGAGTGGCCCCATGCTATACTGTGTGGCGGATGGCCGGGGGTTATGCCCAGCCGGGACACCTGGAAGGACCAGGAGAGGGACTACACCTCCCCTGGACCACGAGAGGGCAGCCTCCCTGGTCTGTATGGGAGCCATGGGAACTGAGCATGGAAGCTCAACCCTGTTGGGGCCCGTGGCCACCACAGGGGGGCGCCCGAAGGTTTGTGGAGCCCTGGATGACAGCACTTCCGCCACACCTGGAAGTACTGCCAGAAGGAATTCCAGGGACACCTGGAGTGCTTCCGGGTGCTCATGCGGCACTTCTGTCACACCAGGAAGTGCCACCGGAAGACCGTCACAGAGCACCTGGATCACATCCGCCTCCCTCGAGTAGAGGTGGAAAGACGGCAGGAGAAGTCTGGAAGGGAGAGATCCGAACTGAACAAGGGTGTTTGGTGCGTGGGCCCTGTGTTGTGTGCCGGACTTTATAATTAAAATGTGTGTGTTTTGGATCATTCAGTGCCCGCCTGTTTGTGTCCGGGCTAAACTTACCACAACTGTCATCTAGCCAGCAGGTCACGATGAACCATAATGTCTAAAGAGAAATCCTCATTTTCAGATTTGTCCAAGTATCGCCAGTGCACTTTGGTCTTCTTTGTACGCCCTGCGAGCCGAGTGCTTTATTCTGTAAGAGTACCAATGATGGGCGGCACACACACAGACAAAACCTGAGACTCTCCTCTCCCGTCAAGTTCCGGCAGTCCCATTCAACTCATGGCCTGTAAGCAAAGCCAGCAACGTGGCAGAGGAGTCCAGCCGTGGCGTTTAACGGTTTAGCAACCAGCGGTTCTCATTTCAGATGCTTTTATTGATTTATTAATCTATTTATTCTTTGTTACTGAAATCCAGCAGTAGAAAACAAGAGACTGAACGGCAGGAGAAAAACATCATAGCACAGACCCCAAAGCGTAGTCACATTTTTAAATACATCTGGGGCTGTAAATTAGTTTTGCGCTTTGTAGACAGAACATTTTAATCTTGAATCTTCAGTGAAGTTAACTTTCTTGAACGTACTGAACTTCAAAGGCGTCTTTAGTACGTGTTGTTCTTCTGACAGCTGAAATCGTTCTGAGGGCTTAGAGTGCAGTCGCTCAGCGAGGAGCAGAGCATTTGTTTAGCTTCATTTTTTTTTTTAAATGTATCTTTCAGCCTCAATTCAGCAACAGAATCACTCGTGTGAAGTAAAACACGTTCTCATTATTCCTTTTCTGACTGCAGTTTTAGTTTTAGCTTTGAATCTAAGTCAGTGTTTCTCAAACTCAGTCCTGGGACCCCCGTGGCTGCAGGTTTTTGTTCCAACCAGATTCCTAATCAGTGACAACACCTGATAGCAATGATCTCATTTAGATAGATAGATAGATAGATAGATAGATAGATAGATATGAAAGGCACTATATATTAGATAGAGAGATAGATATGAAAGGCACTATATAATAATAATAATAATAATAATAATAATTATAATTAATTACATTTATATAGCGCTTTTCTCCGTACTCAAAGTGCTATATAATAGATAGATAGATAGATAGATAGATATGAAAGGCACTATATAATAGATAGATAGATAGATAGATATGAAAGGCACTATATAATAGATAGATAGATAGATAGATAGATAGATAGATAGATAGATAGATAGATAGATAGATACTTTATTAATCCCAATGGGAAATTCACATAATCCAGCAGCAGTATACTGATACAAAGAAACAATATTAAATTAAATAGTAATAAAAATGAAAAAAATTATAATAAAATTAATGTTAGCATTTACCCCCCCAGGTGGAATTGAAGAGTCGCATAGTGTGGGGTCTCCTCAGTCTGTCAGTGCAGCAGGACGGTGACAAAAGTCTGTCACTGAAGCTACTCCTCTGTCTGGAGATGATCCTGTTCAGTGGATGCAGTGAATTCCTCATGATTGACGTTTTAATTAGCTAGGATTTTTTTTTCTTTTATTCGACATTCGAAAAAGCATAGCAGCACGATTTTTACATTTATAAGACATTTAGAAATATTTCTGCTTTTGCTATAGATTTAAATGCTTAACTCTCTTTTGTTGATTTCATTTTATTTTGCCCTTTCTCTGTGCAGTTTTCCCCCTTCATTGTATCTTAATATTGACAATTAAAAAACAAAGAGCAGAGCAAACATTAAGGCAAACAACACTAAATAATCAAAGGCTGCAACTACTTTAGCATTAGACCCACTAATTAGTAAATAATGGATTAATTAAACAATTAGAACACCTTGAAAAGTAGAATGAAAATCAAGATGGAAATACTGTTAAAAAGAAACAAAAATACATTATGCCTATACAGTATAACTGCTTGGTACATTTTAATATATTTTTTTTTTTAGCAAACGTAGTTTTCTAATTAATATATTGTTCCCTAAACACAGAACTTGGGAAATATCAGTTCACTTAATTAGCCCAGGAGTTCAATTAAAAACAGAAGCTGGTGGTAACAAAAACCTGCAGCCTCAGGGGGTCCCCAGGACCGACGTTGAGGACCCCTGATCTAAAGGCGCTTTTCCACTGCATAGTACGGCACAGCACGGTTCAGTACAGCTCACCTTGGTTCGGCTCAGTTCGGCTCGGTTTGCGTTTCGACTGCAGTTTAGTACCGCTTTAGAGTGAGCGGGATTATTCACGTGTTGTTAGAGTTGCGCTGCCTCTACTGCCATGACACCGTGGAACTTTTACAACAACACGCAGACAACGACAACGCGTAAGGGTAAGCATCTAAAAAAAGCACATCACTAGCTAACTTTTATCACTGTTACAAAGCATAAAATGAACTTAACTGCCAATGTAACATTAAAATGCTGATTCTGTATATTACAGATCTTCCACATGTTGCAAAAAAGTCGCCGCAACAGACCATCTGTTTGGACATTTAACCGTGCTTCAGAGTGGTGGGATGTGATTGTTCCCGGTTTTACAAACAATCAGTGGCTGGAGAACTTTCGAATGTCTGAAGAAACATTCATCCACTTATGCAACAAACTGCGTCCAGCGATGGAGAGACGGGACACAAACTTCCGCGTGTGTGTACCTTTAAAGAAAAGAATAGCCAGTGACGCAGTAATGACGATTTTCTCCGGCCAATTAGTGACCAGCAGAGTTTACACGTCACGTTTTGGTAACAGTTCGGCGCGCTTGGAACCTCGGCTGAGGTGGTACTAAAAAAAGGACCAGGTACCAGGTAATGTTCCCAGTGAAAACCCCCCAAAAGTGAGCTGAACTGAACCGTGTTGTGCCGTACTATGCAGTGGAAAAGCGCCATTAGTGCGGTTTGCACATTCGCTTCATAGCCACGTGGGTACTCCAGATCTCCCCGCAAATTCCAAAAAAACACACCTGTTAGAATAATTGGTGACACTACATTGGCCCTATCAGGGTGTGTGAGTGGGGCTCTGGCCATGGGCGTCATTGTTAGTCGAATGAGTAATGATTACCCAGCACCCACCTGGGTACCCTTGAAGCCTGGAATGAAAAGTTTGTTTTCGGGCTTAACTAAGGTGAAGACGCAGAGACAGGGGTTGATGAAGTACACTGATGTCTTTTCTCCTTCCTCCACGGACCAACAGAGCAGAAACCCAGCTAGAACTCCACCCACTTCTGCTGTGAGGCCACACCCCTCTTCTACAGACCTCACTTCCATCCAGAACCCGCCTCTTCCTCCCCTACAACTATAAAACCCACTCCCCTAATCCTCTTGTTTAGTCATTGTTATTGACTCAGTCTCCTATGATTACTTGCTATTTGTGGACATCGACAATATATGGGTCCTCCCTGCGTGGAGTTTGCATGTTCTCCCCGTGACTGCGTGGGTTTCCTGCTGGTCCAAAGACATCCTAAACTGTCCCTGGTGTGTGTGTGTGCCCTGCGGTGGGCTGGCGCCCTGCCCGGAGATTTGTTTCCTGCCTTGAGCCCTGTGTTGGCTGGGGTTCCCTCCAGCAGACCCCCGTGACCCTGTAGTTAGGATATAGCGGTTTGGATAATGGATGGATGGATGGACAATATACGGGGTGGACCCCCCCAAACCTTTTCATTTGTTCTCTTGTTTCCTTTACAATGTATAGGGCCAAGAGTTCTGTGCTACATTATTATTTTTTTAATTTTTATTATACTTTATTCTGGCGCCCTGCCCGGGCTTTGTTTCCTGCCTTGCGCCCTGTGTTGGCTGGGATTCCCTCCAGCAAACCCCTGTGACCCTGTAGTTAGGATATAGTGGGTTGGAAAATGGATGGATATACTTTATTAATCCAGAAGGAAATTATTTGGTTTTTTGCATACTCCTTGGGGTCAGAATACAGGGGCAGCCATTGTACAGCACCCCCGGAGCAATTGAAGGTTAGGGTAGCATCTCTTTTGGCAGTGACGGGGATTTGAACTGGAAACCTTCGGGATACCAGCACAGATCCTTAGTCTCAGAGCCACCACTCTGCCCATTTAGAACAATTAGAACAATCTGGACGAGAACAGGCCACTCAGCCCAACAAAGCTTGCCTGTCCTATCCACTTAATTCTTCTAAAAAAACATCAAGTCGAATTTTGAAAGTTCTTAAAGCCGTCCTGTCTACCGCACTACACGCTACACCCCTGGCTCTGGCACCCCTTCCCAGACTGGTTCTTTTGTTGCCCCTGATGCTGTCTGGATAGGCTCTGCCTCTGTAGCCCTAAAATGGATTAAGGTTGGTTTGATTGTGTCTGGTAGGGGTTTTCATTTATAGCGCCTTTCCTAATACACATTTCTGAAGCCATTGAATGAGCATTAGAACACAGTGTACTCTGTTGGGACTACTTGCTGATGTTTCCTCACAGTGTTCAGGGTCACACCGTAGGCCAGAGCAGCATATACACCTCTGACTGTGTGGCTTCAAACCACAACTAACTCTGTTAAGTGGGATTTTAGATCTTCTGGAATTCAATCTTTAAAGAAATCACAGATTTATTCAGTGTAAAATTGTCCATGGGGTATATAATTTAAAATATTGTTTAATGGGTTTAGCCCCTGACCCAATTTGTAATTTACACTCTCATAAAGTGCCTGCTTCCTTTTTAGGCGCTGTCACACATGTGCGATTAGGAGGCAGTCAAAGAGCCTAAAGGTGAGTGAAACATCGCGAGATAGAGGGCTATCACGTGGTACTTACCCAAATCTCTTTTGGTCAACAGAACACCTGAAGAAAAATAGTTCCTCCACTTCCAGGTTCCAAAATGGCCGCGACGACGTCACTTCCGACCAACCATGACGACGTCACTTCCAGCTCCGTCAATCCACCTCACTTCCGTCCAATCATGATGACGTTGTTTCCGGTTCCTGTTTCCAACGTCACTTCCTGCCAACCATTTCCTGTACCATAATCCTGTTCTGTATAAAGCCGCCATTTTTGTCAAAGAAAGTTGTTCACTGTTTTACTTTTGGAAACTCTGAATCATTTACATTCTTTATTGTCTGGACGACAATATATGGGGACGGTCCCCAAAACTTTGTTTTTGTTTGTGCTGTCTTCTTTGGGGAAGAATAAACACCACAGTGCGTTCGTGTAAAATGCACAAAGCCCCTATTGCAAAAGCCCATGTCTGTCTGTCTGTCTATCAAAATGAAAAAACTCAGCCCCACTGTGGACCAAGTTTATTGAAATGTTTCACACTTTTTCTGCAAAGACATTTGTCAAGGCAGTTTATATTTCATTCAGGTATCTCGAATAGACCATACTGTACGAAGTGTCCAGATTTTGAAATCTCCCTTTGAAAAGCATTGGCGAATTCGCACACTCGTCCATCTTAAAATTGAGATACGTTCGGTGCAACTTCAACTACAAATGAGTTTACTGTTTCAGTTTTACCTTGAAGGCGTTCGCTTAAACTTGTATATTTTGTGGATTTTCCTCTTTTACTTGTCCGACAGCCGCTCAGGTGACCAATGCAGGTCAGTCAGATGCCGAACACACACACACGAGGAAGCCGCTCACACAGCGGTGCCCTCTCCTGGTGCTTTACGGAAGTTAACTAACAGAAAACACTGCAAAAAATGAAATCTAACCCAAGTGAAAAATATCTAACCCCTTGTAGACGATTGTCGCAAAATCGCTTCAAACCGCTTCTGGCCTGAATGCAGCCGAGGTGGCTTATGTATCCCTCCAATGCCAGTTGATGCGTATTCGATACGTACCAAGGATCATATTGGAAGCACTGGTCATGCCATCTAGCAGTCATAGTGGAAACTACATCTGCCTGATAGAAGTGAAGCGTTGGTGTGGCCGTGCACAAGGATTTTGGCTACTAATTTCGAGAAATTGTCCAAATTTGAGGTAAATTGTGGTAAGATAAAAATACGTACCAGCTTATTGTTTGCTTGCGTGCTATATTCAAATGAACAATCTCCACTTCATTTCAACAAAGTGTAATTGCAGACGGCAGTACCTATTAGGTCAGTCATTTAACGCCCATCAGATTAGACTAAGATTAGCATTAGGGCCCCATTACACTGTGGTTAAGATTAGGGTTGTAGGACGGTTATCTGACTCAAAGTGCGTTTTGTGACTGACGTTGTGGGCATCACCTGGCCAATGTCATAGGTATTGCAAGCTGCAACTAGACCCCCCTTCTTAATTTACCATCTGCTTGACAGCAAAAACACAAATAATTTCTTTTTTATATAATTGTACATAAACTTGGGCAACAAGGGGTTAAATCACGACATTAAATCTATTTTTCCTTATTGTAAGAGTTATTGACTAATCCACAATTTGTATTTATGATTATTTAGCTTGCTTTAAGAAATCGTGTCAAGTAATTTACCCCTTTGGCAGATTTTATTGCTAAATACAAGCAAATCGACTCCCATTTAAAGTTTTTGTGTCTAGTTTTTGAAAAAAGTCACGTCTCTAAAAATAAATGGAAGGGGCTAAGCAGTCATGTGAGCATATATAAGACTGAATGGACTGAAGAAAATGATATGTAGATTATTATTGTAGAGAAATCACCCAGCAGCTAAATGGTATTTCATCTCATTAATAACACGAGAAAGGTGCCCACTGCCCTAACCGATATAAACAGATGATGGATCTGAAAATGGACAGTGCTGTTGGCAGATGGGGGTTCATTGGCTTAAGCCCTGATCTCAGGTGCCCAGTCCTGATCTTTTAGTTCCCAGATATACACAAATGATCGCAGCGAGCCCCTGATCTTCTTGCTTATCGTGTACCATTCATATTCCCTTCATAAAATAAATCCGTTCCTTACCAAGTTCTTACTTATTGTTATCATTTTAATGAATTGCTAGGGGGCTCTGCCCATTGCTCGCTTCGCTTGCCCTCCACCAGGTTTAGTTAACCGGATATACAATTTATAGAGATTGTTATTTTCATGGGAATTGTTACATATGTATTATTTTCACTTTTACTTTAAAACTTTTGTAAAAAAAATATTTAGAATTAACTTTTCTTCAAGATCGCATTGAATTTTGATTCCGTGTTTGGACTTTCATCGTGACAATGCAACGTATAACTACCTGCGAGTGAATATCGTTTCTTTCTCTCTAATAAATTAAACAACTTTTTCGAATGTTAGTCCATGCTGTTTCTTCTTTGCTTTGTCGTTGACATGTCATCTAGAACATATAAAATTATTGTCCTCATAAAATTTATAAGAGCTGAGCGCGCAGGAAGTGTGTCTGACAAAAGCATTCACACGACTGAGGTTAGATGACCGTGGTCTAGTTTGAAAATGGTTGTAAGTAGGGCGTGACTTGAAACAATCTCATATTAAAAGTCTCCGTCATACTGCGCCAACGTGTTTGGAATCTTTTTTTTATTCTCCTGGCAACACGAATTACGACCTTCGACTTAAAAGTTTAAATCCGAACAATATATTCGATCTGTTTTCGCTCTTCCGTTATTTCAGTGAGTAATAATTTCCGCTTGTTTGTGCTAAAGCGATCTTTACTATCATTTTTTATATTTTTTTAGTTTATAATTTAAAAACAGAATAAGAATCTGATATACATGTTGGTTTTAAAATAAGCCCAATTAAAAGCGTGACAAAAAACGTGACATAAAAACGTCACCATTGCACTTTTAGGCTTAGGATTTTGTATATATATAGTGTAGATTATTATTATTATTATTATAGATGTGTGATCTCGATCTCACGCAGCCCTTCGAACATTTAAAAGCCTGTACAGCAGCTGTCCTTTTGTCTCACTGCCTTGTCTCTCTTCACCCCCAGACATCCTCAAACACTATTCGATCTCTTTTCGCTGTTCTGTTATTTCACCAAGTAACATTTACCATTTGTTTGCGCTAATGTGATCTTTACTATCATTTTTTTTGAGTCTTTCGAATTTTCCTACTTCCATTATCTCTAACCTGCTCTGAATGTGTATCACGCCAACATTTTTGAATTCCTTACGACGTTCTACTTTGCCATCTACTCTTTGTTCTTTATCCAGGGAGTGGTTAAATCTCTTTCTTCAGGAACGTATAAAGCCACTCGTGTTGTGAAGGGTGGGCTGAACGCACGCTAAGGAGATCAGCTGCTGTCTTGCTGCTGCCGAGCTGCATGTACTGCTTGTCGTACTGTGCGTCGATCATTTAAGAGCCTGTACAGCAGCTGTCCTTTTGTCTCATTGCCTTGTCTCGCGTGACATCAAAGTGTCTTCCGAGAAGATCATGTCTCCCTCGTCTCCCTCCCAAGATTTTTTTTATAATAGAGAGACTGGTTTTTAACTATGCGGTGGGCTGGCTCACTGCCCGGGGTTTGTTTCCTGCCTTGTGCCTTGTGTTGACTGGGATTGGCTCCAGCAGACCCCCATGACCCTGTAGTTAGGATATAGCAGGTTGGATAATGGAAGGATGGATGGTTTTAACTAAAATCAATAACTAGATGAGTTTATTTTAGCTGCTTTTGTCCTTTCATGCTGTAGTACTGACAGTGATTTTATGCTAGTATTGCTCATTTTGTATTACAAGTTATTTTCCAATTGCTAATTATTGGGTTCTACTCTAATGGGTGCACTTTCAAAAATGTTATGTTTAAGAAAAATGAACAGCAATTAGTCACAGACACCCCCTCAGTACTAACACATGTCAGTTGACGCCATTTTCACATCACTTAAAATTGCCATCTGCTTTGTATGAAAGCTGCTGAGCCATCACAAGCCTCTTCTTGTTCTCCATTTTAAACTCCATTGTAAAGTGCTGGTAAAAAGCTCACATGCAATGTCGCCTACTAACACATGACATTGCATTCTGTTATCGCTATTAATTTTAAATAGTAAATAGATAGATAGATAGATATTTTATTAATCCCAAGGGGAAATTCACATACTCCAGCAGCAGCATACTGATAAAGAACAATATTAAATTAAAGAGTGATCACAATGCTGGTATAACAGACAATAACTTTGTATAATGTTAACGAAGAGTCGCATAGTGTGGGGTCTCCTCAGTCTGTCAGTGGAGCAGGACGGTGACAGCAGTCTGTCGCTGAAGCTACTCCTCTGTCTGGAGATGATTCTGTTCAGTGGATGCAGTGGATTCTCCATGATTGGCAGGAGTCTGCTCAGCGCCCGTCGCTCTGCCACAGATGTTAAATTATATAGCCTTTCACCCAGGCAAAGATCCATCCAGATGTGAAAGGCACTATTTACAACAACAACAACAACATTTATTTCTATAGCACATTTTCATACAAACAGTAGCTCAAAGTGCTTTACATATTAAAGAATAGAAAAATGAAAGACATAATTATAAAAAATAAATCAACATTAATTAACATCGAATAAGAGTAAGGTTCAATGGCCAGGGGGGACAGAAAAAACAAAAAAAACTCCAGACGGCTGGAGAAAAAATAAAATCTGTAGGGATTCCAGACCATGAGACCGCCCAGTCCCCTCTGGGCATTCTACCTAACATAAATGAAACAGTCCTCTTTGGATTTAGGGTTCTCACGGAAGGGCTTGATGATGATGATGGTCACGTAGACTTCTGCCTTTTAATCCGTCCATCATTGTTGGAGCATCATGAAGCTTTGAGTAGGTGGAGGTGGCGCAGGCCACCACCGAAAGAAACCGGAAAAAGAAACAGAAAAGAGAGTAGGGGTCAGTACGGATTTTAGAGCCACCATGAATAGTTGTTATGATGAATTGAACATACAGAGTATCAGGATTAAGTTAAATTACGATTAAAATGAAGTTATAAAAAGGCCATGTTAAAGTAATGTGTTTTCAGCAGTGTTTTAAAGTGTTCTACTGTATCAGCCTGGCGAATTCCTATTGGCAGGCTATTCCAGATTTTAGGTGCCTAACAGCAGAAGGCCGCCTCAGCACTTCTTTTAAGTTTTGTTCTTGGAATTCTAAGGAGATACTCATTTGAGGATCTGAGGTTACGATTTGGAATATAAGGTGTCAGACATTCCGATATATAAGATGGGGCGAGATTATTTAAGGCTTTATAAACCATAAGCAGAATTTTAAAGTCAATTCTGAATGACACAGGTAACCAGTGTAGTGACATCAAAACTGGAGAAATGTGTTCGGATTTTCTTTTCCTAGTTATGATTCTAGCAGCTGCATTCTGCACTATTTGCAAACGATTTATATCTTTTTTGGGTGGTCCTGAGAGGAGTGCGTTACAGTAATCTAGTCGACTGAAAACAAACGCGTGAACTAATTTCTCAGCATCTTTCAGTGATAAAAGAGGTCTAACTTTACTTATGTTTCTTAAGTGAAAAAATGCTGTCCTAATGATCTGATTAATATGTGATTTAAAATATGTTATTTAATAGATAGATAGATAGATAGATAGATAGATAGATAGATAGATAGATAGATAGATAGATATGAAAGGCACTATATAGCAGATACAGTAGATAGATAGATAGATAGATAGATAGATATGAAAGGCACTATATAGCAGATAGATAGATAGATATGAAAGGCACTATATAGATAGATAGATAGATAGATAGATAGATAGATAGATAGATAGATAGATAGATAGATAGATAGATAGATAGATAGATGCTCATAAAATATTGTAGCAAAGAACAACACCTGCTTAAAACACAAAATAATTATCCAAAGTCAGTTTGAGAAGATCTTGTCAGTCAGTAAATGACCTCTGGTCTGTTTTGGTGTCAATACACATCAGTCTATCTATAGTCTCGGATTCCTTTCTTGGTCAGATATGTCCTTGCACCTGTGACACATTTTAGAACAACAACAACAACAACATTTATTTATATAGCACATTTTCATACAAACAGTAGCTCAAATTTTCAAAATAAAGAATAGAAAAATAGAAGACACATTAAAAAATAAACATAAGTCAACATTAATTAACATAGAATTAGTAAGGTCCGGTGGCCAGGGTGGACAGAAAAAACAAACAAAAAAAAAACCTCCAGAGGATGGAGAAAAAAAATAAAACTCTGTAGGGGTTCCAGACCACGAGACCGCCCAGTCCCCTCTGGACAATCTACCTAACATAAATCAAACAGTCCTCTTTGTATTTAGGGTTTTCATGGAAGGACCTGATGATGATGGTCACGTAGACTTCTGGCTTTCAGTCCATCAATGTTGGAGCATCATGATGCTTTGAGTAGGTGGTGGTGGCGCAGGCCGGAAAAAGAAACAGAAGAGAGACTTGGGGTCAGTACGGATTTTAGAGCCACCATGAATAGTTATTATGATGAATTGAACATACAGAGTATTAGTATTAAGTTAAAGTGAAGTTAGGAGAAAGCCATGTTAAAGTGTTTTCAGCAGTTTTTTAAAGTTTTAAAGCTTTTTAGAAGACCACATTTCCTGTCCCAGAGGACAACCTTTTACACCTGTATGGATCTGTGCCGTAACACAAACCATGAAGGTTTTACCCCTATGACCCCTACATGCAGCCTCCTCCTGGACCAATTGATCAATCCTTTGTTCTCAAATTTAGAGCATCAATCACCCAAGTGCCACCTGTTCTGTACTGTTGATGAAACCAATAGGTTGTACCTCAACACAAAGAGCAATGTCATAATTTTAAAGTGTGCAGACTGTTTTCTATAAAATAAAACATTAAAGTCTGTGTGTGTGCATGTGTCTGGTCCCTAGGAACAATCTGATTGGTCAGTTTGGTTTGGTGACGTGATCAAAGAGGAAGTGTGAGTGGGAGACACCAGGAGGAGTAACGTTTATAGGAAGTAGGTTGAGAGTCGCTTTCAAAGATGGGAAGTATAAAAGGAGGCAAGCGAGGACCCTCAAAATGACAGTGTCTGAGGAGGCAGAGAGAGAACGCTGGGCAAGGGGATACCGAGGAGAGGTGCTGCAGGTACATATAGGAGGAGCATGTAGGGCAAGAGATATCAAATATTTTAAAATGTATTTTATTACCTGTCTTCGATCGGCAGCGTGGTTAGTTAATTATTTAGATTAGATTAAATCAGATAAACTTTATTAACTCCATTGGGAAATTCGGTTTGTTGTGGCATTTAGCAGTGGATTAAGTAAGAGGGCACTCGAAATTCTTAGAAGTGTTTCTGTACCAAGAGCTCGTTTGTGCCCTGTTCTGTGAAGCCAGTCATTTACGTCTCGCCCCTTGACGCCCTTCTCTTGATTCAATGGATGGGATCAACCTGGGTGGACGGTCAGATGTTTCAGGCTGAATTCAAGTTGCCGGTGGGCTGATTGATTATCTGCTGGCGAACGGGCAGCACCTCTCAGGATTAGACTGGATAAGTGCTCTGCGGGCTGTGAAACGTCATTATTAATGGGATGCCTGAGCCACCTGAGCCGTTTAAAAGCGCTTTTGGCATTCCCTGCGTATTGATTACAAGTTGGCTCAGTTTAGCTGGAGCGGCCCCCCAGCCCAGACTCCCCAAGGCAATGGTTGGGATCTGGTGGATTTGCAAGCACAACTGAAAGTTTGTGTCGAACACCGGAAAGGCCAGACAGATTACTGACACCGGGGGGCTGAAGGGGTGCAGCGAGCCACAAGGATAAGCACCTCATAATGCTTAAAAAGCATCAGGGGCTTCACCAACCAGAATTATGGGATTGAATAGAAAAATCCATGCATCGAGAAAACAAGGTACTCCAAAAGTGTTACCCTTTAGCTTTCTGTCAATATGCATTTTATATTCTTATAATCAGATTAGACACAAAAGGAAACAGTTTGATATAACTGTTGATTAAGACGGGAAAAAAACCCCCTCGAGGTAACATCACATTAAAATCCATACGATCAGCCATGACTGAGAAGTCGCTTTGGGATATTTGACACACATGAGTTGCTGAAAATCAGAAGAGTCAAACACTGGAAAGAATATTAAGATGGAACAGAAACAAACAAAACAAATTTAAAAAGTTCAGCGTAAATTCCGGTTCCTTGTTTTTTTTTTTTTTTACACAGAGCTGCATATTTTAGGACACTTTCTTTGGACAGAATTTCCTTAAAGTCAGGTCAATTAATAATAACAATTATAATACTAAAAAAGTGTGACAATAATAAGGCCTAAGAATATTAATTATAATTCTACAAGTTAATCTAAATGCTAATATCTGGCCGTCTGAAATTCGATTACTCGCTAACCACTGAGGCTAGAACTTTCATCTTGGTTCTAATCGAAAGCTTATGACCCAATACGTTTTGGAAATTAAAAAAAATTTTAGATAATAAAATAATGTAAATTTTCTTTGCATTTTATTTTAGGACCATAAGTCCACATGTTCCACTAGTATATGAATAACACAAGATGTCATGGTGACTAACAGAGCTGCCTCACAAATGCAATAATGATTGGGGTGGCATGGGGCACAGTAGGCGGCACTGCTGCATTACCAGTAATAATAATAATAATAATAATAATAATAATAATAATAATAATAATAATAATAATAATAATAATATTACCTTCTAAAGCCTGCTTTAACCAGTTCAGGGTCACATGCCTTTCTGTCTTTTTTGTAAAATGAGGGTAGCTCAGTACAATTTGACCCTTTACAGTGATCACTAATCACCACAGTAAATCAAGTTCATTAGATATGGGAGTGTGCCAGCTTGGCACACCAAGTACCCAAGTTTGGTTGGTGTAAACTCAGTTTAACAAAAGACCTATTTTTCAAAGAAAAGAAATATAAAACATAAATTTGAACCCCGGCCAACAGTGGAATCCTAGCTGGGATATGACACCATGTATGAAAGAGAAATTAATGTTTATTATCAAAATGAAGAAGCTTTTACTGGGGTAGCTTTTTATTTAACCCACCCGCCTTATTGGTAAATTATAGTGATTATGACAACATAATCATAACCTTTCTATGTAGTTCTATAAACACATTAATTAAATTTAGGTCCCCATGAATAACTAGTCTAATATAATCACAAAATGCAATGAAAAGGAATTATAATGCTTACTTAGCTTTAAACAGGCAGTCAGTCAGTCATATCACAGCACAGGGTCATGGGGGTCTGCTGGAGCCAATCCCAGCCAGCTCAGGGCACAAGGCAGGAACAAATTCTGGGCAGGGTGCCACACACACGGGACAATTTAGGATCGCCAGTCCACCTAACCTGCATGTCTTTGGACTGTGGGAGGAAACCCACGCAGACACGGGGAGAACATGCAAACCACACAGGGAGGACCCGGGAAGCGAACCCGAGTCTCCTAACTGCGAGGCAGCAGCGCATACCACTGCGCCACCGTGCCGCCCTACCTTTAAATATATACCCATCATTCCTGTTTACAAAGTCTTAGTTAATTGTGGACACTGTGGGTGCGTACAGCTGGCCTGACCCCGACACAGACAGGCAGGACATGAGTTTCCACACAGCACACGTTTATTTACGGCTGAGGAGTGTTTTACTCTGCCCACCATGGCACAGTACATAAAGCACAGCACATTCAGTCCTTCCTTCCTTCTTTCCTTTCCTCAGTCCTTCAGCCTCCTTCCTGTCTCAGACAAGCTTCATTCACGTCCTCCCGACTCTGGCTCTCCGAATGGAGTGAGGCGCCTCCTTTCATGCAAGTCCTGGTAATGTTCCAGGTGACTCATCAGTCTTACCTGAAATTGCTCCCAGGTGTGGTAGAAGTCCACTATAGGGCTCTGCAACTCCCCCTGGTGGCTCCCACAGAATCCAACAGGACTGCACCAAACTTCAGCTGCCAGCGTGCCCTGTGGGAATCTGTGATGCCACAGCTGCCCAGGACGGCTGCCCTCTTGATGCTCTCTTCCTTGGTCCTTTCATTCCGGTTGATACCCCAGCCAGGTAATGGCCGTCGCACTATGTATGCATAAAGCACAATTTCGCTATGCAGTCAATGCACGATTTTTGGAGCTTTTATCCCAGCCAGAGAGAGACAACAGAAAACCTTTTGCAGAAAATTGTAATAAACTCAAGCCACAGGTGGTGGCGAACAACGAAGAACGACACTTTTATTGCCAGTTTGAACGTAAGGCAATTTGAGAGACGCTAACACTTTGAATTAAATCAGCCTTCAGCAATTCTCTCAAAACTTAGAGCTGCAGTCCCGTTGCCTTGTTGAGCGTTTAATTTTATTTTGTCTTGTTTGTATCTTCTATCCCACACCAGGTTACAGATTATTATTGAATAATTATATTATATATTATATAATATATATCCATCCATCCATTTTCCAACCCCCTGAATCTGAACACAGGGTCAGGGGGGTCTGCTGGAGCCAATCCCAGCCAACACAGGGCACAAGGCAGGAACCAATCCTGGGCAGGGTGCCAACCCACCGCAGGACACACACAAACACACCCACCACACACTAGGGCCAATTTAGAATCGCCAATCCACGCAGACACGGGGAGAACATGCAAACTCCACGCAGGGAGGACCGGAGAAGCGAACCTGGGTCTCCTAACTGCGCCACCCGATATAATATATATTAATATATATAATATATTAAACTATATTATTATTGCTGAATTATTATTTATTTTGTCGGCTAAGTATTTTTGTCCCCCTCCAATATTTATGACAAGTTGAATGGCAGTGTAGTGCAGCAGTCATCACGGTGGTCTCACTAGTATTCATCATGGCACAGTGGTGCAACAAGTGTTGGCATTTCTTTTGGTTTGCCTTTTCCACTGTATGCCCATGTGGGCTTTCTCTGTGCACACTCACCCTCACTAATTACAGATTATTAAAACCGTCAGGTCCTTGTAATGTGGACGGAGATTGGGGAATCCAGAGGTGCAGAAATGAGGAGAGTGGAGATCAGGTCCATAATACGGGTGCTGTAACCCATCAGTCACCATTGCACCAACCAAGACGACTCATCCATTGGCTAAAGACACAATATTATTAGCAGCAAATCAGACATCCTCATCCTCCCAAGTGTGAAAGAAGGTACGTTGGAAACTAGCAAGAGAGAGTAAGTTGGGTTTGCTTTCAGATGTTTGTACTGTTGTGGTGTTTCAGATTGCATTTGTATGAGGACTGCAGCTTAATTAAGATCAGTTGCAGGACAATTAAGGGGTCCCTTTAAGATTCTTGGTTCCTGCACTAGTGGCTATGCAGAGCCAATTACCTGCCAATTAGGGGTAGTTAACCTAGACGCTCTAGAGAAAGTTACGCTGTTCCTCCTCTACAAAAGCAGCAGACTCGCTCGCCCAGAGCGTCTCTCTCTCTCTCTCTCTCCTTATCTCGCTCGCCCAGCGCGTCTCTCTCTCTCTCTCTCTCTCATCTTGCTCGCCCAGAGCGTCTCTCTCTCTCTCTCTCTCCTTATCTCGCTCGCTCGCCCAGCGCGTCTCTCTCTCTTTCTCCTTATCTCGCTCGCCCAGCGCGTCTCTCTCTCTCTCTCTCTCATCTTGCTTGCCCAGCGCGTCTCTCTCTCTCTCTCTCTCTCTCTCTCTTTATCTCACCCGCTCGCCCAGCGCGTTTTTCTCTCTCTCTCACCTTATCTTGCTCGCCCGCCCAGCGCGTCTCTCTCTCTCTCTCTCTCTCTCTCTCTCTCTGGCAATCGTCTCCTATACTCCGTCTGAGTCTGTGTGCCTCACTCATATAGTCAACATCTGTTTACTACAGCATTGTGACTGTGTGTGTGTGCGCTGTGAAGTGCAAGTCCCCATCTTGCTCCCCAAAACACGAAGCTGAGTCTCAGTACTTTAGCACCAGCTTTATTCAGCTTGAAACAGTAACAGCGCTGTTATTTATTGTACCGGGATCTTTATAATGTTCCTTGTATGACCCATTGACGACAGGCGCTTATAGCATGTCTGCGATCTTTTAGTATGCGCTTATACAGCGAACTGCTACAGCGCTGGGAGACTGCGATTGCTTTGGGACGCTCTTCCGCGTGTTGTCCCGTTGGGTGGTACCCCACATGAGTTTAGAAACTCACACCAGCCATTATTCTTTATAAAGGTAAAGTGCAGGTTAATTTGTATTCTGTATTTTACTTTATATTTTGTATTAATCATTTTTATATGAATAGTTTTGGGTTGTGGAACAAATCATCTGAGTTTCCATTATTTCTTATGGGGAAATTCGCTTTGATATACGAGTGCTTTGGATTGCGAGCACGTTTCCGGAACGAATTATGCTCGCAAACCGAGGTTCCACTGTAATTGACAAAAAGCAGACTACGTGGGCATGGTAAAACATCTGGAAAACACAGAATGAGAAAGAACAAACTTGGCGACTATAAATACTAGGCGGCATCCCTGTGGTGTTATGGGTCCACAGCTCGCTGAGCAAAGGCCGTTTTTAAATAAATAATCACCGCACTCGCGGCGGCTTAGTGAGTGGGCGTGGTGGCCATAGCAAGCCACGGGGCGATCTGCGGTGTGGGCATTTCTCACCGAGTGCACAGGTGAGGGACTGCCCACATCCGTGATTGTTCCCGTGGCTAATGTGCTGCAGCTGCTATGGCCCCTCGCAATATAAAAAAAGCGCTAGTCGGCTTGAAGAGAAAAGGGAAGAACGAGAGAAAAAAGGAAAAGAGGACGGAGGTTATAGGGAGCGAGGAAGCAAGTCGGTGCGAGAGAGAGAGACACAGAGCGTATGGGTGAGCGAGCGAACGAGCGCTCGCGGGCAGCTGCGAGGAAGCCTGGGTGTTAGGCCTACACCCAGGAGTTGGAGTTGGAAGTCGCTCCCGCTGAGCGAAGGCCGGAAAGGCAGCGGGAGTCGGGAGGCTTGGTCGGGGATTACCCAACGTGAGCGTCCTGGCCGTTGGATATGAACCAAGTCTCGGGACTGGGATGAGTGCCATCCCGAAGCCAGGGATCAGGGGGTCTCCAGTCTCGTGTGGATGGATGTAGGAGAAAAGGGCAGCTGCAGAGAGAGCTTCCGTATGGGAGAAGCAGGTGAGACGCTAATACGAACAGAAGAGAAGCACCAGGCTTGTCATTGTTGTGGATTTTTAATGACTCCTTCCTGTATGAACGTTTTAACCTCTGGTTTTAAAAGGATTGATTTTACCTCCACGTTTTTCTTTTATGGATAATTTATTGAACTTTGGAAAGCACTGCACTTTTTGAACACTTTGTTTTTGTTGATTTGATTTGAATAAAAGCACTTTTGCACATCTTTTCCACCCCCTTGCTCAATTGCTATGTTATTGCCTCAACTGTCTAGCTCATCTCGGTGACATTATCGACGGTGTAAGGTTTAAGGGCTCCCGAACAGCGATGGGAGCTGGGAGCCGAACCCACATCGTCACAATCCCTTCATAAATCTTCTAATCCAGGTTCAAAGTAAGCATATTCTGAAAATGAATAAAGTCAAAAGACTAAACAGTTAGGCCAAAATAGATAAGTGAGGGCACCATTAAAAAGGTAAAACTGAAAAGATCACAATACAAGGAAATTAAAAAAAATAATGCTAACTCTGGAGAATACCGGACACTACAGCAAGAGATCACAAAAAGTATTTGAAAGGTCAAAAGAAAAAACAATGAAAAAGCTGAAAGTGGAGCCAAAACAAACAGCAAGCAATTTTCTGAGTACTACTTGACAAAAAGAAAAGAATTTAAGAACCCTCAGGGACACAAAAGGAGAAATCATTGAAAAGAGAAAAATGAACCAAACAAATATTTCACCCAAATATTTGTAATGAAAGAAACAAAAGGAAAGACCCATGCAGAAATAAAAAATAAACTGTGAGTTACTAAATTTTAAAAGAGTGGCATCAGATGTACTTCAAGGCCTCAATAGATTGAAGACTAATAAAAACAAATAAACCCGGACCTGATGAGATTTTATCAATTTCATGGAAAGAAATGAAAGGCGCCGTCTATAAAGCCTTATTAGGAATATTTGAGCAATCACTTCAGAGAGGAGAAGTACCTGAGGACTAGAAAGTTGCAAATGCCGCTCTAACCTTCGAGAAAGGTGAGAAATTGGATCCTGGTAAATATAGGCCGATGAGTCTTACATCTGTACTGTGCAAAATGATGGAAACTATCAAAAGAAATAAATAACAACCTACAGGAAGCAACCTCTGAAAAGGATTTTGGGGTTTATGTTAACACGACATTTTCATCGTCCCAACATTGCACAGAAATGAATTAAAAAGGCGTATAAAGCATTAGGTTGCATGGTAAGATGTGTTAAATAAAAATCAAGACTATACGAGGTGAGACACAAAAATAACCGGACTGGAAAACCGCCTGGAGGTGAATCATAGAACTATATCCCCTCCTACACGCCCTCTCAAACGTTATATTCTGTGAAGAGCCCAGTCAGTATTTGCACAACAGTCGCTACACGAGATGCTGCGATAATGTCCGGTGGAAAAAATCGAACAGTGAATCAACATCAAATTTCTCGTGAATTTTCTCTTTTTCCGTAAAGCAGTTTTCGACTGTCCTCGACCATCCTCCCTATTCGCCCGATTTAGCTCCCTGTGATTTTTTACTTGTTGCCGAAAATCAAAAGCGACCTGAAAGGAACACATTTTTCTTCAATGGATGAAGTGAAGTCAGAAACGGCAAGCCTGTTGAAGACTTCCAGCACTGTTTCAAGCAATGAAAGAGACATATGGAGCGGTGTAGAGTTTAGGAGGGGGAGTATAGAGAAGGTGACAAGGTTTAGAATGCTGTAATTCAGCAATAAGTATTTTTTATTTTGTACCTATCTAGTTATTTTTGTGTCTCACCTCGTATAATACACTGCTGAGACCACATCTGGAGTCCTGTGTGTAGTTCTGGTCACCACGCTACAAGATAGACATGTGCAGAGGGCAGCAGGATTAAAAGTCAAGACGGAGGTAAAAAGCTTAGGGGTGATTGTTGACTGTAATCTGAATTTTAAATCACATATTAATCAGATCACTAGGACAGCATTTTTTCACTTAAGAAACATAAGTAAAGTTAGACCTCTTATATCACTGAAAGATGCTGAGAAATTAGTTCACGCGTTTGTTTTCAGTCGACTAGATTACTGTAACGCACTCCTCTCAGGACTACCCAAAAAAGACATCAATCACTTGCAATGAGTGCAGAATGGAGCTGCTAGAATCCTAACTGGGAAAAGAAAATCCGAACACATCTCTCCAGTTTTAATGTCACTACACTGGTTACCTGTGTCATTCAGAATTTACTTTAAAATTCTGCTTATGGTTTATAAAGCCTTAAATAATCTCACTCCATCTTATATATCGGAATGTCTGACACGTTATATTCCAAATCGTAACCTTAGATCTTCAAATGAGTGTCTCCTTAGAATTCCAAGAACAAAACTTAAAAGAAGTGGTGAGGCGGGCGGCCTTCTGCTGTTATGCACCTAAAATCTGGAATAGCCTGCCAATAGGAATTCATCAGGCTGATACGGTGGAGCACATTAAAACACTGCTGAAAACACATTACTTTAACATGGCCTTTTTATAACTTTAATTTAACTTAATCCTGATACTCTATATGTTCAATTTCCTCAAAACAACTATTCATGGTGGCTCTAAAATCCGTACTGACCCCGACTCTCTTTTCTGTTTCTTTTTCCGGTTTCTTTGTGGTGGTGGCCTGCATCACCACCACCTACTCAAAGCATCATGAGGCTCCAACAATGATGGACGGATTAAAAGGCAGAAGTCTACGTGACCATCATCATCATCATCAAGCCCTTCCGTGAGAACCCTAAATCCAAAGAGGACTGTTTCATTTATGTTAGGTAGAATGCCCAGAGGGGACTGGGTGGTCTCATGGTCTGGAATCCCTACAGATTTTATTTTTCTCCAGCCGTCTGGAGTTTTTTTGTTTTTTCTGTCCCCCCTGGCCATTGAACTTTACTCTTATTCGATGTTAATTAATGTTGATTTATTTTGTTTTATAATTGTGTCTTTCATTTTTCTATTCTTTAATATGTAAAGCACTTTGAGCTACTGTTTGTATGAAAATGTGCTATAGAAATAAATGTTGTTGTTGTTGTTGTAGCAGTCCAGTGCATCATGGGACTTAAGGACGTGTCCTACTCTTGTAGACTCAGAGAATTAAAAACCTGCTTTTTTCACGAGAGAGGAGACTGCATGGGGACCGAATCCAACTTTTCACAATTCTCAAAGGCTTTGGTAAAGAAGACCCAGCAGAACTGAATGGTGAATGACGTACCAGTGGAAGTTAAGGGGATGTACGTTTAAGATTGAAGCCAGGGGCCACCCCTTTACTCAAAGTGTTGTGGGAATCTGAAAGAAACATCCTGGATATGGAGTTGAAGCAGAATTCTTCACAATCTTTAAGAAATATGGGGACAGCTAAAGAAATGAGCTTGACGGACTGAACGTTCTCCTCTTGTTTGTCAAATTTCTTAACGTTCTTACGGAACAGGCTACACGAACGAGTCGAGAGCCTGCAGCGAGACTAAGAGGACAAGCCGGAGCTGACAACTCTTGTGCACAAGTCCCGGGGGGGTTTTCTGTTTAATTTCTCATCTTTACAGGAGTCGACAGCCCTCCCAGTGTACCGCATGGTGACTAATCCCCGAAATGAATGGGATTAGAGGCAAATGCACTCTTCTCAGGGGCCTCTCCTCAGGGCAGCAATAAAAGTTTGTCATGCATCCAGAAGACAATGAGACCAGGTTCTTTATTACCCCCACTCCCCAATTAACGCATGCAAATTCGATACACAAATAATTAAAGAGCACGCAGTTCTAAATCCGTCGTGAAGATCGCAATTGTAAATCTTTTGTATTTCTGCGCCTCCTTTTAATTAGACTCGCATCTGGACAAAGCCGGGAACACTTTCAATTAGTCATCATTTTCGCCTAAATCTTCATCTCCTGATACCTCAAGGTAAGGAAAAGAGCAAAAAAAGACGGAAAGAAAAGAAAAAACCTTCTTCGCCGGTGATAAATTTTTAAGGCGGTGATTAGATTTTGGCTTCAGGGGAGCACTGAGGCAATAGGCTGTCAGGGAAATAAAGAATGATACCCTTCCTAGGCCTTTTAATCCATTCTTCATTTATAAATTAATTATTTTGTATTTACTTATCAGGAAAGTCATATCATATTTAGCTCTTAATTGCCTTTTAAATAACCAATGGCTGTCTGACCAGTTTACCGTCAGGGGAATACACATGAAAAAAAATTAGATAAGATCCTTGTTTGTTCAATGGGTGGCACAGTGGCACAGTGGGTAGTGCCGCTGCCTCGCAGTAAGGAGACCTGGGTTCGCTTCCCCTACGTGGAGTTTGCATCTTCTCTCCAAGTTCTGAGTGGGTTTCCAAAGACATGCAGGTTAGGCGCATTGGCGATCCTAAACTAGTGTGAGCTTGGTGTGTGCGTGTGGGTGTGCCCGGCAGTGGGCTGGCACCCGGCCCAGGGTTTGTTTCCTGCCTTGCGCCCTGTGTTGGCTGAGATTGGCTACAGCAGACCCCGTGACCCTGTAGTTAGAATACAGCGGATTGGATAATGGATGGATGGATGAGTCAAAGGGGTGACCCGGTTGGCACCACAACACTTTCAAGATGTTTCAAGTGTCCATCTAATTGTCCGCACAACTTATATGCTAGAAATACACTCAACAAAAGATTTAAGGAGCCCATGAGGAGCAGCAAGTGAGGGAATGGCACAGCATGGACTCCATAATTGAGAACAGTCAGGGTTGCACCTCTGTCCTGGCTGGCTGTGTTCAGGCCAACTGTATCGCATTGGTGATCCTAAATTGTCCCTAATGTGTGTGTGTGTGCCCTGCCTGGGATTTCTTCCTGCCTTGCGCCCAGTGTTGGCTGAGATTGGCTCCAGCGGACCCCTGTGACTCTGCGTTAGGATATAGCAGGTTGGACAATGACTGACTGACTTATTTGCTCAAATTTGGGGATTAAGCAAAGCAGCTTTAAACTTGTAGAAGTGAAACAGAAGAGCCGCCTGCCTGCCCGCCCGCCCGCCCGCCTTTTCGGAACTTTTATTTTTTTAGTTAACACATTCCCTTTTATGTAACTGAAGAGTGCAGCATTTTTGAAGGGAATGAATAACTAAAAATGATCTCCGACAATAGGGAAGGCATTTGGCTGTCAAATTTGCTACCTTAATGTGACAGAAAAGCATCTCCCCATTGTTGGGAGGCTTTTTGTGGGCAGCAAGACAGGAGCTGCTTGCCATTCATCTCTGGGAAGAGCTATCTGCTGGAATAAGCATTTTCTTTGCCTTAGAAATCCAAGGAAATATCACTGTCTTATAAAAAAGTTAATTTGTCCTACAGGACTGAAAGGTACTGCATGTTAAAAAAAAAAAAAAAATCACTTCTTGATTGTTCTGGCTTTGAAGGAAATGCAGCTCTCTGTTACGAAAAGATAAATGCAGTACTCCCTACTGGCCACTAGAGGGGGTATAAACAACGTGTGCAGCTTCATGCATAAGCTAAGAGCCACCACTGGCTGGTGTGCCAGTCTCTCCATCACATTCCAGCAATTGTTCCTGCCCTTCTTGCTGGGATAGGACTCCGCTTCCTTGAGACCCTGGATAAGTGGGCTTAGGGGAGACAGTGTGTTGTAAGGGTTAAGTCTTTGGAGCTCCAACCCCAGAGTTTGTGGGTTCAAGACCTGCTGCTGGCATTGTGTGACCTTGAGTAAGCCCCTTCACCTGCCAAATGGAAGAACAAAAGAAAAGAAACCAATTGTATCTCACATGTCTTACTTCACCTTGGATAAAAGTGTCAGCCAAATGAGTAAATGTAATGAATTAACCCCATTGAGATATCTATCTGCTATACAATAAAACTCTATGGTGTGTGTTTGTGTGTGTGTCTGGTCAGCCAAATTTACAAAATTGATGTTACTCATTATTTTATCAGCAGAAAAATCAAATCATTTTCAAACTGATTACAGAGCAGTGACACTCACGTCTCACACCATGAACACCATTGAGCAGCTGGTGATGGACTATAATAGTCTTCTCGTGGTAGATCACCCAGACCCACTGTAGTTTGCCTCTCGGACAAAGACTGGAGTAGAAAATATAATTATCTATCTGCTCCACAAGGCTGGACAAAGCTGGCAGCACTGTGAGGAAAATGTATTTTTTGAATTCTCCCAACATCTTCAGTACCACCCAGCCATCTCTGTAAAGGGGTAAACTCAGAGACATGCAGGTGGGTGCACCTTTGGTGTCCTGCACAATGGATTATCTGTCAGGCAGATCGCAGTTTGTGCGACTCGAGGACTGTGTGAGCAACACTGGAGCACCACTCCGACTAGAAATATAACAGCAGGTCACGTCACTTGCAGACATTCTCTGATGATTCTAGACTGTTTGGGTGTATCGATAAAGGGGGATGAAACAAAGGATTGGAGTCACATGGAGAACTTTGACAACTGTCAGCAACTAAGCAACAGCAAAACCAAAAAACTGCTTATTGACTTTCACCAAAGATCCTCCAGGTCCGATCACAGTTCAAGGAGACGATGTAGAGATGACGTGCTCCTACAAGTACGTGGGGGGTCCACATTAATGACAGTTTGGTCTGGTCTCAGAACACTATAAGATATTATAGAAGAAAGGGCAGAGCAGACTCTTCATTCTTAGAAGACCGAGTTTCTTTAATGTAAGTAGTGACATCCTTCATATCTTTGACAGCTCTCTGATGGCCAGTGTGTGCTGGGCTTGTCACATCACTTCAAGAGAGGACCACTGAATTAACAAGATAAGTAAAAGGGGAGGGTCTGTTATGGGACACACTCTGGACCCTTGGTGGTCATAGCGGAGGACAGAATTAAAACCAAACTGAGTGTCATTATGAACAACTCTACACATCCTCACTGTGTGACACACCAACACTGAGGGCTTTCAGTCGATGCATTACTCTAAAGAAGTGTGTCAAGAAACGCTACGCTATGGTGGGCTCCTTTGTACCCACAGCAATACACCTGTATGGCACCTCATTGGGACTGGGGCTGCCAGTTTGCTTTCGTTTACTTTTTTTTTTGCTTTATACCTGTAATCATTTTGAAGTGTGCTCAGACCAAAATAATTCTTTATTTATTTGTCACGTATATAGTTATACAGGACAACATGCAGTGAAATGCATCTTTTGGCATACCCCTTGGGGTCAGGGCGCAGGGTCAGCCATTGTACAGTGGCCCTTGAGCAATTGAAGGTTCTATCTATCATATAATGACTTTCATATCTATCTATTATATAGTGCCTTTCATTATTATCTTTCTATCTATTACAGTGCATCCAGAAAGTATTCACAGCGCATCACTTTTTCCACATTTTGTTATGTTACAGCCTTATTCCAATTCATTTATTTCCTCAGAATTCTACACACAACACCCAATAATGACAACATGAAAAAAGTTTACTTGAGATTTTGCAAATTTATTAAAAATAAAAAAACTGAGAAATCACATGTCCATAAGTATTCACAGCCTTTGCCATGAAGCTCCAAATTGAGCTCAGGTGCATCCTGTTTCTCCTGATCATCCTTGAGATGTTTCTGCAGCTTCATTGGAGTCCACCTGTGGTAAATTCAGTTGATGTGACATGATTTGAAAGGCACACACCTGTCTATAGAAGGTCCCACAGTTGACATGTCAGAACACAAACCAAGCATGAAGTCAAAGGAATTGTTTGTAGACCTCCAAGACAGGATTGTCTCGAGGCACAAATCTGGGGAAGGTTACAGAAAAAAATCTGCTGCTTTGAAGGTCCCAATGAGTACAGTGGCCTCCATCATCCGTAAGTGGAAGAAGTTCGAAACCACCAGGACTCTTCCTAGAGCTGGCCGGCCATCAAAACTGAGCGATCAGGGGAGAAGGGCCTTAGTCAGGGAGGTGACCAAGAACCCGATGGTCACTCAGTCAGAGCTCCAGAGGTCCTCTGTGGAGAGAAGAGAACCTTCCAGAAGAACAACCATCTCTGCAGCAATCCACCAATCAGGCCTGTATGGTAGAGTGGCCAGATGGATGCCACTCCTTAGTAAATGGCACATGGCAGCCCGCCTGGAGTTTGTCAAAAGGCACCTGAAGGACTCTCAGACCATGAGAAACAAAATTCTCTGGTCTGATGTGACAAAGATTGAACTCTTTAGTGTGAATGCCAGGCGTCATGTTTGGAGGAAACCAGGCACCGCTCATCACCAGGCCAATACCATCCCTACAGTGAAGCATGGTGGTGGCAGCATCATGCAGTGGGGATGTTTTTCAGCGGCAGGAACTGGGAGACTAGTCAGGATAAAGATAAAGATGACTGCAGCAATGTACAGAGACATCCTGGATGAAAACCTGCTCCAGAGCGCTCTTGACCTCAGACTGGGGCGACGGTTCATCTTTCAGCAGGACAACGACCCTAAGCACACAGCCAAGATATCAAAGGAGTGACTTCAGGACAACTCTGTGAATGTCCTTGAGTGGCCCAGCCAGAGCCCAGACTTGAATCTGATTGAACATCTCTGGAGAGATCTTAAAATGGCTGTGCACCGACGCTTCCCATCCAACCTGATGGAGCTTGAGAAGTGCTGCAAAGAGAAATGGGCGAAACTGGCCAAAGATAGGTGTGCCAAGCTTGTGGCATCATATTCAAAAAGACTTGAGGCTGGAATTGCTGCCAAAGGTGCATCAACAAAGAATTGAGCAAAGGCTGTGAATACTTATCTATCTATCTATCTATCTATTGTCATGGATGCCAGGGGCGACGACCCGGCCGGGATGCCTTAGAAGACCGGAAGTGGGCGTGCGCCCATCTGGAACCACGTGTGGGCTGCCTTCCTGGTTGCTTTGGGGGCCACGGGTACAGGGCATGGAAGCTCCACCCTGTAGGGGCCCGTGGTCACCGCCAGGAGGCGCCCCAATGCCTTGGGGACCTGTTACACCAGCACTTCTGCCACACCAGGAAGTGCTGGGGGGAAGATTTAGGATGGCACCCGGAGAGCTGCCGGGAGGACAGCCGGGAACACCTGGGGCTCATCCGGGGACTGTATAAAAGGGGCCGTCTCCATTCATTCAGGGCTGTAGTCGGGAGGCGGAAGGACAAAGCGTTTCATATCTATCTATCTATCTATCTATCTATCTATCTATCTATCTATCTATCTATCTATTTATCTATCTATCTATCTATCATATAGTGCCTTTCATATCTATCTATCTATCTATCTATCATATAGTGCCTTTCATATCTATCTATCTATCTATCTATCTATCATATAGTGCCTTTTATATCTATCTATCTATCATATAGTGCTTTTCACATCTATCTATCATATAGTGCTTTTCACATCTATCTATATACTCTATAGTGCCTTTCGTATCTCTCTTATAAAGTTTTTTTATAAAGGAGTCACTTCACTTGTGACCATTCACACTGTATACTGTCGCTGTCAATTTTAAATTCTCTACATTGGCCCCGGCTGAATTAAAAAGCAGCTTTAATTATTTTGCATTTCTGAACACATTACCAGGCCCTCCACTACTGTATACCCACGCTGTACTTTATGATGAGGCAAAGCTGCCCTGTGGTCACATGGAATGATCTACATTAGGCAGGAGGTGTTTATTCTCAGTCATGGTGCATGTGTCCATGAGCCACGGGAGATGAAGACACTTCATAAGGTGTTTATCACTTGTAAATGTGAGGAGGGAAAACAATGCATTCATAATCGAGGATGTGCAGAAAAAACTCTGCCGAGCTAATAAGAATGTCCTCCTCCTCCTCTTCCTCCTCATTTCCTCTCCTCTCGCGATGAACACCTACCGATGTGTTTGAGTGAAAACAAGAGGTCGCCGTGTGTAATTGCTGTTTAATACCTGAATTTATCCCAAACTGCTATGCTTCTGGGGGGTTTCAGCAGGTGGCTGAATAAAGAAATGAGTGCCAGCTCCACCTCTGAACGCTGTTCTAATCACGACAAGGGCACGGGCTTGGCATTCTGCTCTCTGTAAAGTGCCAAGAATTCCATAGGTGCCGAATGGTCCCGATTTTAATTAGGGACAAACAGCTGGATATTCTATAACAATTATTGGTGGAGAGACAATTAAGCAAGCCAGCGTGTGGTCAAAATTTAAGGTTTATGAAACATTTGAAAAAGAAAAACAGTGAATTCCTTTAGGTAATCAAATAAGGTTGACAGTTTCCAGTTGTGGGACACCCTCTTCATGCTGGGCTCATTAGATCCATTAGAAATGTCGGAATGATGCTTCTCCCTTAAAGGAAAACTCCAGGCAGTAATGATGGTTTTTTTATATATATTGCTTACGCCGTGTAGTTTGTAGTGATGACTGAGAAAAAAAATGTGAGAAGTCAAAGTTTCTGATAATATAAGGGTCTATGGGGAATATCAGACAAAATTATCTGAAGATAAACGGCTGTCAGGACTATGGACAGTTTTACAGCATCAGAAATCAGATACACAGCCTGAATCGTGCAAACAGCGTGCAGAAAACAATGACTGATTATTGTAAAATGTGGGCCCGATTGATTGACACTTGGACACGTGCAACTACATGTATTATGAATTGCCAGTACCGTACAGTACAGTTAATGAGTATGCATGTATCAAACACATATCTACTGTATTCTTCACCGTAGTCTATTTTACTGAATGTTTTATTGTGTTTGACTAGGCTAGTAGGAGGGGTAACTGAATGGTCAACTGTAAGGACTGACATGCTGGACTCTTATTAAGTTTATGCCTCGCTTTAGCGCATGCGGTGATCTCGTCTATCTATCTATTGTGAACATTGCCCCGGACACAGACAGGCTGACACGCTCATGTCACCAAGCACACGTTTATTTCTCATTCCTTTTTACAGTTCTGTGCTCACCAATCTCCTATACCCCTCAGTCCAGGCCAATCCAATGCCTTTTCTCTCTCTTCTTCTCTTCTACTCTTCTTCAGGCCGCCTCCTGCCTTCTCCAGACCTTGTCCAATCTTCCACCCGACTCTTGTCCCTCCTGCAGACAGATGGCCCCTTTAAATAAGAACCCGGATGTGCTCCAGGTGTGTTTCCGGCAATCTCCCAAAGCCACGCCCCAGTGTGGTGGAAGTGCCGGCTGTCTCTCCAGAAGCACTCCGGGTGTCCCTATTTTTTCTTCCCCTATGCACTTCCTGGTGTGGTGGAAGTGCTGAGGTCTAGGGTCTTCCTGGTATTGGGGTCCCCCTGGCGGTAACCCCGGGTCCCTACAGGGTTGAGCTTCCCAGCTCTTTACCCGAGGCCTCCAGGGCGGTCACCCCCTCGAGGTCTGGAGGAGGCACCAGCCCTCCTCCTGTCTTCTCAGGCGTTCCGGCTTGGTACCACCTCCATCCAGGTATGACACTGCCCCACCACCAGCGAAGACACGTCGGTCGGAGCGACTCCTCCCCGAAGAGGGTCCTACCACGTGTCCAGGGTCCAAGCCGGCACCCTGGAACGTACCACTTCGGCACCCCCTCCGAGGTTTTTGTGCCCTTTTGGAGCGAGCCGCTTGCACTTCCATAGCCCCTGCCAGTAGTGGGGCCGCCCCATCGCCAGCGAAGAATCCTCCAGTGAAACGTCCCATCCCGTGAGGGCTGGTTCCCAACGAAGCGAGTCCTTCTGTTCATCCAGGGTCCGGTCCTGCAACAACCAGAAACAAGGGGGCAGAGCCGCTGCCTGGACACCCTTTCCCGGCATCCCCCTGTGCCCTGCACTGGCAGCCCGACCGGCACCCCGGCACTTGCCTGTTTGGCACCCCCTCCATGGGTTCCGTGCCCATCTGATTGGTTCTGACGGGTCTGCTCTCACTTTCGTCTTCCCCGCCGGCTCCGGGGCTTTTTTCTGCCACTGCAGAGGACGACCTTTCTTATCGGAGGAATCGACTTTCTCCCCTCGATTCCTCCATTTATTCTGGGACGCTATAATGGTTTGAGTCTGCCTATGGGAAAGGTACAGACCCTGTCCGGTTTGCGTCCCTATAGAGCGACGGGAGACTGTTGCAGGCTTGGGGCGTAGGGCGCTAGGTGGGACGTAGGGCGCTAGGACCCAGGGCACTCATCAGCCCGTGTCCTGCCAACCCTCTTGCTGTCTCTCCCCTCCCCTCGCACACAGAACTTACCGTCACATGCAGTGTCGGAGAACTCCCTACTTGATACCGTTCATTTGGATCACGGCCGAGTTCGGTGAGTTCTCCTTTATGCTGTACGGAGCCAGCTCTACTCACCATCTCCGCGATACCAGTCCGTCTAAAGATTCCAGCGTCGCGCCGTTGTGACGTCACTGACGCGCCCGCCGTCTCCTTCAGTTTCTGCAGTTCTGCACGGATGGCATCTAGCACCTGCATCATGGACAAGCACAGAAAGTCAGTTGACGATTGACCTACCTGCTTGTCAGTCATCTTCGCCGACTGCTTTCTGTGAGGCTCCTCCAGCCCAATCGGGTCTCTCCTTGGCACAAGATGGACATTCCTTGGTCCCGCCTCTATACAGTCATTGGCGGGCACACAAGACATACCGTCCAATCCCGTGCCCGTCTCAGGGAGGAACTTCCCGTCCGCGGCCATCTTGGCTCCTCTCCTCCAGGTGCAATGCCATTCTGGCTCTTCTGGTTGCATCATCTCCTTACCGGCAGCTTTCCCTGCCGCGTTTGTAATGCGCCACAGTTCGGCGTGCAGTTGCCTTCTGTATGGACCCGGGAAGCCCCTGCCTGTAAAACATAAAACAAACCCAGCCTGTTGGCACGCAGGGATCGGAGTTGCTGGATCCCGTCTGCTTGAAGCACCACGCCATCCTGGACGCCTTCAGCAGCAACACACTCAGAGGAGCCCGCTGCACTCATCCAACGCCCGTCCAGATTTTCCTGTACCTGGTAGGTCACCAACCGCATTCTGGTGGCGGTCTGGGGTTTTTTCCCTTTTCTCTGGGCCATGAGCCCTCCGCACCCTTGGAACGTGTGCAGGTGTGCCTGCTGCTCCGGGCTATCCATAAAATATTTATTTTGGGGTCCTCGTCTTGGAACAGATGGAGGGCCCCACGTTGGGCACCATTGTGAACATTGCTCCGGACACAGACAGGCTGACACGCTCATGTCACCAAGCACACGTTTATTTCTCATTCCTTTTTACAGTTCTGTGCTCACCAATCTCCTATACCCCTCAGTCCAGGCCAATCCAATGTCTTTTCTCTCTCTTCTTCTCTTCTACTCTTCTACAGGCCGCCTCCTGCCTTCTGCCTTCTCCAGACCTTTTCGAATCTTCCAGCTGACTCTTGTCCCTCCTGCAGGGAGGCGGACCCTTTAAATAAGAACCCGGATGTGCTCCAGGTGTGCTTCCGGCAATCTCCCAAAGCCACGCCCCAGTGTGGCGGAAGTGCCAGCTGTCTCTCCAGAAGCACTCCGGGTGTCCCTATTTTTTCTTCCCCCCAGCACTTCCTGGTGTGGCGTAAGTGCTGAGGTCTAGGGTCTTCCTGTTATTGGGGTCCCCCTGGTGGTAACCCCGGGTCCCTACAGGATCGAGCTTCCCAGCTCTTTACCCGAGGCATACAGGGCGGTCACCCCCTCGAGGTCTGGAGGAGGCACCAGCCCTCCTCCTGTCTTATCAGGCGTCCCGGCTAGGTATCACCTCCATCCAGGTATGATACTATCTATCTATCTATCTATCTATCTATCTATCTATAGTGCCTTTCACTCTATCTATCTATCTATCTATCTATCTATCTATCTATCTATCTATCTATCTATCTATCTATCTATCTATCTATCTATCTATCTATCTATCTATCTATGTGGTCAATCAGCCCAGTATGAGACAGTGTTGGCATTTGGTTGAGTGTGCCCTGTCCTCTCTGTGTAACCCTGCTTTGGATTCCATGGGTACAGAGAAATAAATGCAAAATGAAAGTGTGGGCCCTGCGTGTGGCACATTTTTACTTGTATAAATCCGCATCAGCCGTAACTGTAATTCCCATAAAATTGGGATGCATGATTTCAGAGACGCTCATTTCCTTGGTGCATTGCAGAACATTTCAAGCACACTATTTTTAATGAAGAAATGCTTTTCTTCATTTTTATTTTTTTAAACTCCCTAGGAAAAGCCATTATTAAAATGTGCCACCAATGCACAGCAGAACCTTTATAAATTGTCTTCATATCCCAACCACGTCTTAAGAGTCACGTCCCGCAGAATGAAAGATTACTGATTAGATGTGCACATATGGAGGAAGCTGGAGAAGGAATAATGGGCATAAAATAAAGACAAACTTAATTCCACCGAGAAGGTAGAATAAGCAACAAATTCAATTATTAGAGGATGATGATGCAAGACCAGCAGAACCGAAACCATTAATAAAAGATAGAATTGCCTAAATAACATCTATGGGTACAGAATTATGACAGAATTATACAGAAGTGAATATTATGAATTTAAAGAGATTACTGCCATCAAATGAATAAATAAAAATATACTCATTTGCATAAAACATAACTAAGCCTTATACTAAATGCATTTCTCCCTTCTCAGAAGCACTTTCTCTGCACTGTGCCAAGCGGTTCAGAATATTAGTGACACACTGCACCCTTGTTCAGGACATAAATACCGCAAACCCCTCTGCCATCCTGCCACTATTCTATCTTTTCTAATATGGCAGGACTCATTAGCGCCCATTAGCCATGGCACACCTACAGATACCAGTATAAGGGGACCTGAGGTGTGCTTCGTATACATATTGTTTGATATGGCGTTTGGCTCAAAGTCTGTCTGTTATTCTTACCATGAATTCTTACTTGCTGTATTGTGTACACTGTGTGCATGAAAAAGAAGACCGCAAATCAAGAAGTACAGACTGACGTGACTTTTGTGACACGCAGCCATCCGTTGTTCACTTTTGGTGACTCCCTTCCATACAATCTGCAGTGTTGGTGACAAACTCTGGGGTTATGGATGGAAAGAGCAATGTGCTACAAGGTTACTGTATAGGCAGATACATGCACTTAGGGGACATCTGCAAGGTAAGCAATACCACTCTGAGTCAAGTGGGCGCGCTGTTGCTAACACATTCTCCCTTTTCATCAGCAGTGCTGAAGGACGTCAGCTGGAAGGCATGTGGTTCCATTTCCTCTCCAGTCCAGGAAGTCCCACCCCCATTTGGAGTCCCTCTATTTAAGCAACAATCCACTGATGGACAGGGAGAAGGAGTTACTGCTCAGAAGCTGTAATCAGAATTGAGAAATAGTTATTTGACACTATTACTCTTCTTCTTCTTTAGACTCTTTCATTAGGGGTTGCCACAGCGGATCATCTTCATCCATATCTTCCTGTCTTCTCCATCTTGCTCTGTTACCCCCATCACCTGCATGTCCTCTCTCACCACATTGATAAAACTTCTCTTAGGCCTTCCTCTTCTCCTCTTGCCTGGCAGATCTATCCTTAGCACCCTTCTCGCAATATACCCCTCATCTCTCCTCAGCACATGTCCAAACCAACGCAATCTCGCCTCTCTGACTTCAAACTGTCCATGCTGAGCTGACCCTCTAATGTCCTCATTTCTAATCCTGTCCATCTTTGTCACACCCTATGCAAATCTTAGCATCTTTAACTCTGCCACCTCCAGCTCTGTCTCCTGCTTTCTGGTCAGTGCCACCATCTCCAGCCCATATAACATAGCTGGTCTCACTATCATCCTGTAGACCTTCCCTTTCACTCTTGCTGATACCCGTCTGTCACAAATCACTCCTGACTCTCTTCTCCACCCATTCCACCCTGCCTGCACTCTCTCCTTCACCTCTCTTCCACAATCCCCATTACACTGTACTGTTGATCCCAAGTATTTAAACTCATCAACCTTCACCAACTCTACTCCCTCATCCTCACCACTCCACTAACCTCCCTCTCATTCACATTCTGTATTCTGTCTTGTCCCTACTGACCTTCATTCCTCTCCTCTCTAGAGCAGATCTCCACCTCTCCAGGGTCTCCTCAACCTGCTCCCTACTATTGCTACAGATCACAATGTCATCAGCAAACATCATAGTCCATGGGGACTCCTGTCTAATCTCATCTCTCAACCTGTCCATCACCATTGCAAATAAGAAAGGGCTCAGAGCCGATCCCTGATGTAATCCTACCGCAGACCTTACCATAGTCACACTTCCCTCATACATATCCTGTACATCTCTTACGTACTTCTCTGCCACTCCTGACTTCCTCATACAATACCACAGCTCCTCTCGAGGCACCCTGATTCAAGGGACTTATTATGTTTAGCATACACTCTAAAGCAAACAGTCAACACAATGTTGGGGTGGCTCTGGTACAGGTCCCTTTATGTTCTTGAGTGGCCTAGTCAAAGTCCAGACTTAAACCCCATGGAGATACCTGAAAATGGCACTTTACAAATGCTTCCCATATCAGTCTAATGGAGTTTGAGAGGATCTACCAGGAAGAATGGAATTAACTGCCCAAATCCTGGTGTACTCAGCTTGTAGAGACTTACCTAAGAAGACTGAAGCTGTAACTGCTACCAAAGGGGATTCTAGAAAGAACTGAATTAAGGGTCTGAATACTTCTAGGAATGAAAACCTTCAGTTTTTGATTTTTTAAAAATTTTATGAAAACATTATAGGTTATTGAGAATAAAGATTGGAGAAATTGAATGGGTCTGATGATGTACTGAATCCACTGTATGTATATGCTGTATATATATTTATATATATTTATCTTGTCACGCACGTGCGAGTAGGAAGATGCGCCTAGGCTGAGGTCACTTCCAGTTCCGGCAACTGAGATGATGTCAGAAGAGGGTCACTTCTGGTTCCCCTACTCAGTTTATGTCTGAACTCCAACCAAGACACTTCTATCTACCAAATCAGCCCATTTCAATATACAGGTGGCTGCCCCAATCCTTTTTAAGTGTGGCGAGTCTAATCTTTCTATATATATATACAGTATTGTAGTATAGTAATGGGTGGCCGGGTCCCATACCCGCCCGGGACACCCCTGCTGCATATATTCCAGGGGAGCAGCCATGAGCTCCTCATTACCTCCTCCAGGACGCTTGGTGGCAGCCTCCCTGGGTGACGTTGGTGCCTCAGTTTCCTACAGGGCTCTATGGGTGATGGAGTTCTCCACAACCCTGTGGGGATCTGGGGTGGCCGCCAGGGAGTGCTGCATGGATCCCGGAGCCAACATGGACACCTCTACAGCCCTGTCCAGAAGTGCAATTAACAACAGGTGATCATGTACCTGTAGCACTTCCGGGTGGGCTATAAAAAGGGCCAGCATCCACCACTCAGGAGCCAGAATCAGGAGGAAGAGGATGAGGTTTCCTGGGAGGAGTGGTAGTGCCAGAGGAGAAGTGCTTTGTGTTGCCTTTAGTGCTTTATTTGGGACTGTGTTGTGGCTGAAGGAAAATAAAAGTCTTATTTATTTGTATACATAACTCCGGGTGAATCTGTGTCGGGTCGGGCACAAAATAGCACCTTTTAATATATATATGTGTGTGTGTGTGTGTGTATTGTCATTGATACCACGCAGGAGGCCAATTTAACAGGATAAGGTGAGACTGAGACTAATTGCATGGACTATTTGCTCCACTGATACAACAGGTGTCAGTCTTCCTGGGCTATGGTGCTTGCATGGATGCCCACAGTGCAGGCTGGGAATTGCAGTCCTGTTTAACAGCCCTGTTGTGGACCATGGGTGCCACCAGAGGGATCTGCAGGAACAGACCGGCCCCAATTTTAAAGAACTTCTGCCCTGACCCAGATGCATTTCTTGGATGCAATGTGGTGGCACCGGAAGTACTCTTGGGTTTGGCATAAAAGAAACTGGGTTTCCCATATGGGTGGTCAGAGTTGGATGGAGAGTGGAAAAGACTACATTGGAGGTGTGGAAGGAGACAAGAAGACTTATATTAGAGTAAGGAGATGCAAAGATTGTGTATTTGGGGATACTGTAAGAAAAAAAAATATCTTCTGTTTGAAATCAGGGCTATGTTGGGTAGTTGTGTTTAGGGGTTTAGGATGCTGCTAGTCCCCCTACTGGTCTCTCTCTCTCTTTATATTGACATACACTCGCAAATAGGGGGCAGCCAATGGGCCTGACAGAGCGTAGAATTTCTCAGGAGGGGACTACTGAATGGCGCGTTAATGCCTTTCTCTCTTTTTTTGCAGGAAAAACGAAGAAATGAACCCCGACAAAATGTAAACAGATGACTCACCAACAACGCACTTCCACATCTGTCTACAGTCCCAGCGTGATGACTTCATGTCCAGTCCTCCCGTCTGGCTCCTCACAGTGACGTCACCTTCATTAGCCCACTCCTAAGTCACCCTCATTTACTCCATGATTGTATTATTTCCGGTTCCACCTCATAAAAACTCCCTCTGGAAACTGTCTCATTGTCAGATCGTGTACTTTGTATGCCAATTGACGGTACCTCAGTGCTACTGCTTGGCCTGAGCTGTACACACTATACGGGGACGGTTTCCCCAACCTTTAATCGTGTTCTCTGTGTCTTCTTCTACTTCACAATATATATATATATATATATATATATATATATATAGTGATGTGTGAGTTACTGTACCCCAAAACACGAGGCTGTGTCTCAGTACTTTAGCAAAACCAGTTTAATTCAGCTTGAAACCGGAACAGTACATTGTATTTATTGTAGTGGGATCTACCACCCTCCTATACCCAGACACAGCAATCAGGCAGGGTCGTGGTGAAGTAATCCTGCTCCCTGCATTATAATGTTCCCTGCATCGCCCTTCGATGACAGGCGCTCATAGTGCGACTGTGGTCGGCTCGGATTTGCTTTTGAGGTGAGCCCCTGCAGCGCTGGGAGCCTGTGGTTACCCCGGCAATGGAGAAGCTCTCTTCCACAGACGCAATGATCGCAATTTGAGATTTTTTGGGCATGTCGTCCCATTGGGGGGAGTCCCAAAAGAGTTTGGAAACCTTACAATACATATAAATAGTAAGAGATAAAGGCATGGTAAGATAATAAACAGTTAGGGCGCTTGGTGGCGATGTATCCAGCAGAGGACGCTAGTTTCCTTGTTGGAATGAGTTCTTTTGTAATTACGGTGTGTTACATAACCCAAAACTATATAGATATAATATAAAAAGCCAATACCCGTTGTGGCCCACCAGGCTAGCACCGCCTGCTGAACCCGACACAGACACGCATGGCACACAAGTTTTATTTTTATTTTTCCCTTGTGGGAAATGCCTTCCCTGTTCCCCACAAGTGTAACACAGTCCTGGCACAAGCACAGCACAAACAATGAATCCCACCCTTTACTCTTTTCCTTCTCCTCCTACACTCCTCGGGTCAAGCTACGTCTCTCCTCCTCCTGACTCTGGCTCCCCGAGTAGTGGCTGCTGGCTCCTTTTATAATATACCCAGAAGTGCTCCAGGTGCTTGATTACATATTTCCGGCAGCACTTCCAGATGTGGCAGAAGAACTGCCCGCATGGGCTCAGCAGCTCCTGCTGCAGCACCCCCTTGGTGGTGCCTGCAGATCCCAACAGGGCTGCACCAAACTCCAACTTCCATGAAGCCTTGAGTCTGACGCACCGCTGCAAGCCATGGGGTTTGCCATCTAATGTCCTGGGGGAGGTAACGCTGTGTCCATGCTCCTAGCGTGGAGTCGTCCCAGCTGGGCAAGAGCCCCGGCCGCATGCTACACCCTCCCTTAGTGATACAGCAGTAAGAAATCACATAGGAGAAATAACTTTTCTTTGTTTAACTCTTTGGGGGCTGAATCTTTTTTCCAGTTTCTGAAAAGCACACAAAGCAACAGTTTAACACACAAATCAATATGAAACGTGTTTTGCTACATGTCGTGGCTGCTCTCGGCAGTGGCTCGCGACTGTGGCAGAAGCAGGGGCAGCTCAATGACCAACAGGAATACGTGGTGGGCCAGTTGCCTGGCTGTCTTCATGCAGCAGTGGTGGTCACAGTGTGACACAATCTGGTTTGTAGCTCTTGTCATCGTAAGAGGCGGTCCTCCCGGGTGAATGTTGGCGTAGGCGCATTAGCTACACGGACATGTTCAGCACCACCATCAGCTGATGCTGGTCCATCACTTTCGTTTTCGATCTCCAGATCACTTACATCAAAATCCGACAACCCAGAGTCTGATTCAACGATATGATACGCAAGACGTCGTCCACGGAGTATTTGGCTTTGCGCATTTGCATTGGTCTTTCGCCAGATGTCGATGCCAGTTGAGGGGTTGTTTGCTCTTTGCTATTCACGCACGCATAGGAAATCTCAGTCAGATCAACGTAGCCAACTTTAAAGAGAGTTGAACTGAAACATAATGGCAAGTTTTGTCCCAGTTTACAGCTGATTACCGTCCTCTACCCCTGAAATTCGACAAAAGTCGGCATCCGCCCTGAAAGAAGTTAATGACGGTTTACGTGGCATAACAGAGGAAGGAAGCCATGAGCAGAGCCCAGTTCGGGAGTGGAGGCCCCGATGTGTAGAGTCTGCCATTTTCATCGCTGCGTTGCAAGGATTTTCAGGATTGGATGACGTTATCTCCCATCCTTCCGTTGTCTTCAAAGGTGTGCCGGGCAATGAGTATAAAGAAAGAGCTTTATACTCTTTCTTCATGTACAGGCCCCCCACTTAGGTGAATCATGCAGTTCCAAACAAGGCAAAAGAGGATACCGTTTCACGCTGACTTTGACACACAAAAATAGTATACAATGCCCATTTCTCAGTTGTCCCTGTCTTGTCTTCTAATGCTTGCCTGGATGATGAGCCCCTGTGTTAGATCTGGCTTTGCGTTAGCTGTGTATGTGAGTAGAAAGAAAAGTAGATTTATAAAATGCTATTTGTATAGTGCACAGTGACATACTGTATAGTCAGTCATTTTCCAACCCGCTATATCCTAACATATAACATACACTTATTACAGGCGAACCCTGTATATTTGATCAAAAATAACAAAAACAAGTTTATAACTTCGTTCATCCATCTTTGCAGATGTGAGTCCCAGTGTTGTCTGTCACAAGATGGTGGTAAGGAAGTGAAAGGTGAAAGGGGTGGATTCAGGGCAACGGAACCCAGAAATTACATCAGTTGTTACCCCATTGCCAGTTGTCAAGCCTACTGAAGGGCAGGGAGGAGAAGCGTTAGACAATGGCGCCACCCCTAGACTCGGAGTGGTATTACCATTCGATGAGCTCTGAGGTTGTCACCCAAGTAAGTAAGTAACTTACCCCTGTAAATTTACTGCCATACTGGTGTGCCATCTTCTGCTCGATGCTACAAGGATTGACGCTGACTGCCTTCCTGTATGGATTCAGAAAACAAATCCAAGATTCCCAGGCACCGTGCTCTTAAGTCACGGTGCTTTCTCTTGGTTTGACCTTCACGTCCCACTTTTCAGCGGCTGTGTTTTTGCCGACCTAAGAAGCCATGAACTCTTTGAAATAAAATTTGCCATCTTAAAACTCTGACTTTAAAAGCAGGTTTCAGAAACCTCAGCAAAGCTCGACTACACACAAAAATGAGACTCTTGACAGTTTTGAAAGTGAGGTTGTTACACCGAGGGCGACCTCCGCAGAGCGTCAGCGGCTTCATAACAAACAAGGCGCCTTCTGTTTGCAACGCTCGCTGAAGCTGTCAAAAGGTTTGCTGAATGCTGAGGCGACACAAACTGGCAAAGGGAGACGGCGAGTGAGCCTTAGACAAAGGTCACAAAGATGGTTTCTCATCGGTTTCAATTTAGAGCGGAAAACAGCCTCTGTTTTGAGAGCAACCTAATGATATGCGCACCTTTATGATAATTTGTGTCAAAGACAGCCTGAAGTCGTGCTTTATTTTATTTTATTTATTTTTGTCTCGACGCTTCTCCTTGACCTTTCACGGTATTCTTCATCAATATTTCTAAATATTTTCATCACCTAACTCTTCACAGTTCAATGTGGTTGCCGTTATCTAATGCAGTTTTATTTAGTGAATCGATCGCTGAATTTGCTGGGTAACATGAAATGTCAAAATTGCTGACACATTTTTCAGCCTAAAATATAGTGGATTCAGAAAGAATTAAATTAAATGTTATTAAACTCCATTCCCGTAAGGCACATGCATGACGTTATTTTCAAATGCATTGCAAAAAAAAAAGAGAAACACAACCATGTGAAAGAGCTGGGGTACCAACCTGGTGACCCCTTTTAATCAGAAGTAAAATTAACCAAAGATCCTTTATGGGAGGTGGCACAGTGGCGCAGTGGGTAGCGCTGCTGCCTCACAGTAAAGAGACCTGGGTTTGCTTCCCGGTCCTCCCTGTGTGGAGTTTGCATGTTCACCCCGTGTCTGCGTGGGTTTCCTCTCACAGTCCAAAGACATGCAGGTTTAGATGCATTGGTGATCCTGAATTGTCCCTAGTGTGTGTGTGTGCCCTGCAGTGGGCTGGTGCCCTGCCCGGGGTTTGTTTCCTGCCTTGTGCCCTGTGTTGGCTGGGATTGGCTCCAGCAGATCCCCGTGACCCTGTAGTTAGGATATAGCAAGCTGGAAAATGGATGGATGGATCATTAATGGGAGGTGCCAACCCTGGATGCCTCTTCTCTATTGTAAGATATTTTCATTCTTTCGCTCCTCACTCACTCATCATCCCACCTCGACCCCGGCCCCCCCATCTCTAAGGTTCTGCTACTGGCGATGCTCTGCTTAGCACAGCTTAACTGTCAGACTGAACACCACAGTCTACGTGCGACCCGCTATTTCTTCACCTTAACGTTCCAAAGTGTCATCTCACACTTGTGATGTTATCCTATAGCCAAGGGTTTGTAAAAGCTTTCATTGACATGTGGCGCCACGCAATCGCAGATGGCTGATGTGTTATGTGGCATATTAGAAAGCTGGGGGATGGAGGTGGGAGAGTTACTCCTGTTAGAAAAATACCACAATGAGGGCCGAGTACTAAATTTGAAATCATAAAAGCAAATATGTAAAATTACACAAATGCCAGTCCACTATGTGATGCTCCTTGTTGTCCACAGACCCGTCCATATTGAGGAGTCTTCATGAACTTTGTAAATACAATACAATACAATGCCATTTATTTTTGTAAAGCCCAAAATCACACAAGAAGTGCTGCAATGGACTTTAACAGGCCCTGCCTTTTGATTGCCCCCCCAAGTAAAAAAAAAATACGATACAATAGTGCAATAGAAATATTACAAGTACAAAGCAGAATTCAACAGTAGAGGATATCACATAATACGATTTGGTCTTGGGGACCTTGGCCATCAAGCTGCCTCCCCCTATTGGCCATTCCACAGCTGAGTCAGTGCTGGGCCAGCCAATCCAAAGAAAGGACCCCTCTTTCCCATGATTCCTGCGATCCTCCATCAGGGATGACTTTACCTTAGGCAGGCAAAACAACTTGGCAGGTGGGCCGTGGCACCAAGTGCCACATTTGAGAACCGAGAAGAGAAACAGAATAGGCAAGGGTTAGTAACAAATTCTAACAATCATGTTACTTATGTTTTAGTGCTAATGACTGACAACAGAGATACAGTCTGTACAGTTAATCAGCAGCTCTAGGCAGGGTGTGCTAAACTGAAGTTGTGAGTCTTCTGAAGCTGAGACCGAAGGGGCATCTCTTATAGTAGCAGGCAAACCAGTCCACAGTTTAGGGGCCCTGTAATTTAAAGCTTGACCTCCCACTGCTATTTTATTAATCCTTGAAATCATAAGGAGACCACCATCTTGAGATCTTAGTGGGCGCTCAGGTTTGTAAGACATGATAAGTTCAGACACGTAAGCCGGACCTCGGCCATTTAATGCTTTATATGTTAAAAGGAGGATTTTGAAATCTGCCCTAAACTTAACCGGAAGCCAGTGTAACGACTCTAGAACTGGAGTTATGTGTTCGTATTTTCTTGTTCTTGTAATAATTCTTGCGGCAGCATTTTGGATTAACTGGAGGCTGAATAGAGAACAGTTTGAACATCCAGTGAACACCGCATTGCAGCAGTCAATCCTACTGGAAATAAATGTATGAATTAATTTCTCAGAATCCTGTTTATTTAGAATACACCTTAATTTCCCAACATTTTTCAAATGGAAGAAACATGATTTAGACAACTTTGTAATGTGCTCTTTAAATGATATGCTAGAGTCAAAAATAACTTCTAGATTGCAGGCTGATTCAATAAAATTCACTGAGTTAAACGATGACAAAATACTGTTGCGATCAGAGTTATTCCCTCCAATAATTAACATCTCTGTTTTATTGCTGTTTAAAGACAAGTCGTTCTCATTCATCCACTTCTTTAATTCACTAACACAACTAATTAAAGACAACATCAAAGAAACTTCATTTGGTCTCAAAGAAAGGTATAACTGGGTGTCATCTGCATACGAGTGAAAATTAACATTAAATGGTGGCTCATACAGCATAGTGCAGGGAAACGGGAAATTTTAGAAGTAGGCGTTGGCAACCCTGGCAGTTGTTTGGGACCAATGCCACCTTGTTTAGAACCACTTGCCATTAGTTATAATGGAGCAGTGGAGTGGTGCGCAATGACAATTCACTGTGAAAGCCTTTTATAAAAATGGTGATAGTGGGACTGCTGCACAGAGGGAATTTATACGTCATTACCAGTTAGGACGTCGTGGTCATGACCCGACTGCTCATGCGATTGGGTGTGTAATTTTGAAGAAATGGGTTCAGCCTTACAAAAGAAGTCCCCAGGTGGAGCCACTTCACATACTGCCCGACAATCAGTGGCAGCTATTCAATGATTGTTTGAAAGGCGCGTCATTTCAGGCAACGGTGACATTCAGTGGCCTCCAATATCCCCACATCTCACTCTTTGTGATTTTTTTTCTGTAGGGACATCTAAAAAGCCAAAAGTACCGCACACGTCCTGCAACAATTGCTGAACTAAAAAGGAGGATTGAAGAGGAAATTGCTGGCATTCCTCTTGACATGTTACGTTGAGCAATGCAGAATTTCCACACCAGGCTGTCAGAAATTGTATGGAGAAATGGAGAACACCTTCATGATGTTTTCTTCAAAACATAAAATGAATATTGAATGAATATCGTTTACCATCATTAATTGCATATCCTGTCCAATGCATTTCATCATTAAATGTATTTTGTAATTTGTTTATTTGTGCATTTGAACGTCAATTGAAAATCTCCCGTTTCCCTGCACCACCCTGTAGAATCCACCCTGGATGCTTTCTTCATGTTCTGTCTCTCTGTGGCCCCACACACTCTCATGGTGCTTAGCAATGCCATCTGGGAAAAACGTAATGAGTATTAAAAGAGAAGCATATCCAACAATAAGTGCTCTAGTATTGTGCCTTTCTGCCTCCTTCTTTCATGAGTTATTGGCTTTGCGACTTATACAATTAAATTATTTGTTCAGATACTGTATGTATTTGGGGTTGCTGTTATTTGTATTTTTTTCTGGTGTAGCATCATTCCAGTGCTATTTTGAAATCTTTCTTGCAATAGAGTCCATGTTGCTTATAGCCGACATGTTGTTGCTAGCCATGTGGTGGTTTTCCACCAACCATGGATCAACTAGAGTTCATCGATAGCTTCTGTTTTCTTTAATTTGGTTTTCTTTAATTTCGAGTTGGTGGTGGATTTTAGGAGGCCTAGGCCTCTCATGGACCCCGTGATCATCAGAGGTGACTGTGCAGAGGGTGCAGACCTATAAATACCTGGGGGTGCAGCTGGATGATAAATTGGACTGGACTGCCAATACTGATGCTCTGTGCAAGAAAGGACAGAGCCAACTATACTTCCTTAGAAGGCTGGCGTCCTTCAACATCTGCAATAAGATGCTGCAGATGTTCTATCAGACGGTTGTGGCAAGCGCCCTCTTCTACGCTGTGTTGTGCTAGGGAGGCAGCTTAAAGGGACGCCTCACGCCTGGACAGACAGGTGAGGAAGGCAGGCTTGATTGTAGGCACGGAGCTGGACAGTTTGACATCCGTGGCAGAACGACGGGAGCTGAGCAGACTCCTGTCAGTCATGGAGAATCCACTGCATCCACTGAACAGGATCATCTCCAGACAGAGGAGCAGCTTCAGAGACAGACTGCTGTCACCGTCCTGCTCCACTGACAGACTGAGGAGACCCCACACTATGCGACTCTTCAATTCCACTCGGGAGGTAAACGTTAACATTATACAAAGTTATTGTGTGTTACACCTTCATTGTTATCACTCTTTAATTTAACATTGTTTTTTATCAGTACACTGCAGCTGGAGTATGTGAATTTCCCCTTGGGATTAATAAAGTATCTATCTATCTAATGTAAAAGACTAAGCAAGAGGCAACAAAAAGGTTTGGGGTTTTCCGGCCCCTTATATTGTCGACACTCCAGACTTCAGAAAAATAAATCATACGGTCAGACATAAACAGTATACAATTCATGCGCGACGCCATGCTAGGCGTCGCGGCCATTTTTATATGGGAGGAGCCGGAAGTGCAGGAATGCTGGGAAGGAGAGTGATGGATGATGGGAGTAATGACGTCATCAAAGATGGCGGAGGGAGGGCGGAAGTAGTCGTACTGCGGGCAAGGTCTTTATGGCGGAGCGTCTTTGGGTCTGGAAAACAAAGAAACAAGGTTAGTACCCCGCCAGCGAACATCCTTCGATTTGTTTTAAGATCCGTCCGCGATCTCCTACTCGCGCATGCGTGACACTATCTATCTATCTATCTATCTATCTATCTATCTATCTATCTATCTATCTATCTATCTATCTATCTATCTATCTATCATATAGCTCCTTTCATATCTATCTATCTATCTATCTATCTATCTGTCTATGTAATTTATTTAGTTACAGTTTTGTCATGGTTGGGTCCTAGGGTGACCTTATTAACCCTTTTAGATTTTGTAGAGCTGAACAGAGTGTCCCCAATCCCATTTAGAGCCTCGTGTGTTTATTCTCACCATCCTGGCCACTGTCTCAGTTGATTGTTCTTGTAGTTCAGCACAGACCCCTTTTTTTGCATCTGTAACTACAGGCCGTTCCATAAATTACCAGAACAGGCAGGAGAGAAAGTTACACTTTTTATTTATACATTGATTAACATAAGATTACCAAATGTGCCCACAGTACGGTAAAATGAGTTGTAAGGGACTGTCGACAGCCCAACCCAGCCCGGAATATCCAAGAGATGGAAGGATGGGGTAGACATCTTCTTTAGTGCACTGCCTCCCCCAAAACGCTAGATGGCAGCTCCCCTGGGTTGTAATAGTGTCCCAGATTCTCACAGGGCATCATGGGACTTGGAGTTTTTTTTTTACCTTAGCCCTGTTGGGTACCGTGGGTGCTGCCAGGAGGCACTGCAAAGACTGAGGAGCCGTATTGCATGGGGGTTCTGCCTTACCCAGAAAATGCCTACAGACGCCATGGGAGGAAGTGCAAAAGCACTCCTGGGTTGGCCAATATAAGCGGACTTACAGAGTTGGATGGAAGGTCGACAAAGCTTGCTGGGAGGAGCGGTGGAGGGAAAGACTGAAAGAGAAAAGAAAGAAGAGTTTTTGTGTGTTACATTATTCTGTACTTGTGGCTGTGGTGATGGGAAACACATTGGGAAGAGTTTCCCATGGAATTTAAACGCTCTTGTGTGCTTTTAACCTGTGCCTTGTGTCAGTTGTTATGGGTTTGGGGGAGCTGGAGCACCCTCTAGTGTCTACAGAGTGTTGGTAAAATTATACAACTCAATTAAGAAGCAGTTCATTTTGCGTGCTTGGCTACCAGGTGGCTCTCTGTCTTAGTATGTTGATTGGTCTCTGGTACTAAGTGTTCTGGTTTAGCTCTTGGATAGAATGGCGTTCTGCATGAATGAGCAGCAGAGAGATGGAGAGAGAAAGCACGCCTCCGTGAGCATTATGATTTCTGAGAGTTCCCAAGCACAACGTCACAAAAAAGCCCATTATAATGGGAAAAGCGTCAAATCCATCTGGTAACAGGGGAAAGCTCAGGATCTCTACAAGATAAAGGATTTATTCTTCCAAGAAAAAAATGCCCTGGAAAACAAAAAAGTTACATGCAGCACAAAACACAAAGACGTTGTCTAAAAAATAATGAACAAAGTCCCAATACAGAACCCAAGAGGGCAAAGTCAAAAACAGAGTGCAGGATCAGAACTCCAGTAGAATCTCAAAAGCACAAGAATAAACACAAGAGAACTCACCACACCACGAGCGCATTCAGAATGAAACCCAAGGAACTGTGGGCTGCCCACACGGGGTTATATTGTGGTGATGGGCAGGAGGACCACCCACAAAATGCAAAGCAAAGGCATGACTGTGGATACATAAGGAGCAAAGAATAATACAAAAGTCAAACAAAAGCAATATTAACATAAGCAAAAAATCTCAATTTATACTAATAAAAGGCAAAGCCCTCTCTGACTCACTCACTCACTCACTGACTCATCACTAATTCTCCAACTTCCCGTGTAGATAGAAGGCTGAAATTTGTCAGGCTCATTCCTTACAGCTTACTTAAAAAAGTTAGGCAGTGCTTCATTACGAAATTCTACATATAACGGTCATAACTGGAACCTACTTTCGACCATGTATACGGCCATAGCCTGCAGCTCGGTCGCCGTGTGAGGTGGAGTTGCATCCCGCATCATCACACCTCCCACGTAATTGAGTGCCTGCCCATATAAGGTAAATATTCACAGGTGAAGGACTGTGCTTACGCAAACGAAGATGAGATGGTCTAGTGTTTGGCACAAACTCTGTGAAAGTGCGAGAGAAACTTTTAAGTGCCGGGTCTTAGCTAACATTAAATAAAGCTGTGGACATCGCAAGATCACACAAGACAGCGGCTCATGTGAACTGACTGTGAACGCAGTACGTAGAGAACAAGGAAGAGCTCCAAAGAGCGCTGAACAAAAAACGCATTACACAATTGAGAAGGCAGCAAAAGAATATGAAGCGAGTGACGCATACAAGCATATTCATAAGTGCAGCTACTGAGGAAACAAAGCACGGTGTGAACCGTAAGATTAAATTAAGTTTATAGACACGCTGCTGCTGCGTTTGTCATGCTAGTTATGCAAACGAAAATGAGATGGTCAGGGATAGACTAGTGTTTGGCACAAACTCAGAAAAAGTGCGACAGAAACTTTTAAGTGCCGGGTCTGAGCTAACATTAAATGACTGTGGGTGAAGGACTGTGCTTATGCAAATGAATAGAAAGCAAATGTTACGTTATTTTTAAAATGTTTCCTTTTCTTTTTCATAACTTCTTTAACACACTTCTTCTCCGCTGAGAAGCGCGGGTATTTTGCTAGTTAAACAATAAAGACCTAGAAATAGCATTTGAAACCCACCGTTGGGGTAACCCTGGTTAAAATACAACAGTAATCACCTCAGTTTATGCTGCTCTACCTTCCATGCTTCCATCCAAAGTGCTCAACCCCACAATTCCAGAGACTTGGAATTTTTTCCTGTCCTATTCACTACAGGATTCTGATGTCACAGATAGAGTATCAAAACCGCAGCTTCACACTCAACCAGACTGATGCAAACCTTTAACCCCCAGTCCATCTGCCAGGCTGTTCATATGCTTTCATCTCGGCCACCTGTATTCTCTCAGGCCAGCAGACCAGAACTTTCTTTTTCACAAGTCTCTCCTAAGACTTTATCTACACTAGTGCTGGTCTTTAGTAAGTACAACAACCGGTTTGTAAAGTTTTAAAGTGCATATCTTTGTCATAATGTTATTCCACCATCTCCATGGTGTTCACCTTATGTTAATTATTTTTATTTTTCTGTGTTCACGTTGTTATTTATTTCTCGTTTTAATATATTTTGGATTATTAGTCATTTTGTTATTGCTTTATAGGTTTATTCTGTGAATTATTATCCACTAGTTGTTTAAGCCTGTGCTGTAAAAAGCCCGGGCTCCTAGAAAATGTTGAAATCGCCAGAAAGAAAATCGAAATGCAGAGTCGGCGGTTTTGTTTTATGGATGTGCTCACCCCCTCCTTGTCTATCAGTGGCTAAGCGAGTTTCTGTTCGTTTGTATTCCCTCGGCGGTTTCACTTTGGCGACGGAGTTGGCTTTCTTTCAACTTCATGCTGTAGCCTCGCACTTCTTTTTTTTCTGACTTGTTAACTTAGGGCCTCCTTGCCAGCTCTTTGAGCTTCATGCTGTAGCCTTGCACTGCTGGGCCGGACAGACAGACAGACACACACACACACCACCATGCATAGACATTTATATATAAGATTTGGAGGCTTCACCCCCTGCTAGCTTCGCTAGCCAAAACCCGGCCTATGTTACACACCAGCTACTCGTGTTGTGAAGAGGGGGACTGAACACTCCTCCTAGACCCGGTGATACAATGGAAAACAAATACATTTTTTTTTCCTCCTCTTTGCTCGATCAGCTGCTGACTTTCTGTTGCTGCCGTGCTGCATAATCTGCATCTCGCGTGGCACTTCGAACATTTAAAGGCCTGAACAGCAGCTATCCTTTTGTCTCACTGCCTTGTCTCTCTTGTCTCCCAGACATCCTCTGCTCCTGCTGGGGGTCCCGCTCCCGATGAGTGCCCCTATAAAGAGGAAGATTTTCTATTCTTTTAATTGAGAGACAGAACTGTCCCCTCCGACTACGCACAGAGCTTGACTCACTCCTGAAAGAGACTTATGTTTATTTGTAGTGCTTAATGAACATTTCTGTCTCTAAAATCTCCTGTGTATCTGTGCAACTGATCTAATAACACAAACGACCACACGGAGATCTCTTTAGAGTTGTCCACCAACTCGGATCACCGCACACCTCTGAGTGACGTTGAATGGCAACGTTGTAGAAATTGCTGCTCAAAATGGCGGCACACATGAAAATCAAGATGGCGTCGGAAGAGGAAACAAGAACATCCGTAATAAGTGAGGACTAAACTCTAGGAAGAAAACAAAAACTAAACAGGATTCTGTGAAACCAAAACCCTATCAACTGATTGAAAAGAGTAAGGTGCAAAAAAATGAGTGCAAAAGAACAATGATTATCAATCATAACATCTGATTTCTTCTATTTTTGGTTACTAGGGGGCTTTGCCCCCTGCTCGCTTTGCTTGCCAACCCACCCAGCCTGCGCTACGCATCAGCCACTTCACGTCTTTGCCGCTCGCGTATGTGGATTTCTCTTTCACCAAATAACAAAACTTTTAATTCTCGCAGATACGCCTCTTCATTGGAAAGAAACACTACTTTTCCCTGATGGCATCACGAATTAGATGATCTACAAGTCTCCGACTTAAAGTTTAAATCCAAACAATATATTTGATCTCTTCTTGCTGTTCCATTATTTCATCGAGTAATAATTTCCATTTGTTTGCGCTAATGCGCTCTTTACTATCATTTTTTTGGAGACTTTTGAATTTTCCTACTTCCGTTATCTCTAACCTAATCTGCATGTGTATCATGCCAACGTTTTTGAATTCTTTACGACGTTCTACTTTGTCATTTACTCTTTGTCACGTGAGACGTGAAAGTGTCTGTCTGAGAAAGTCACATCTTGTCACTCTGAAAGAGTCTCATTTCATCCCAAGATTTTTTTCTATAATAGAGAGATGTGCTCAGTATTGTCTATGTATTCTTTATACTGAGCCTAAGGGGGCAGGCCCCCAAAACATCAACTCTAGAGAGCACTTCCAGTCTGTTGTGCTGCCTAAAGAATGAAGAGCAAATTAGAAATAATGGAAGTGTATTCCAGATGGAGAACCTTCAGAAAATAAGAAAAAGAATCGTTACTGAGAATCAATCCTATGTTTGTGTAAAACAACTCAAAGCTTAAGCCAGCTAAAGGGTCTGTAAAACTCAAAATGAATGCTAACAACTGTGTGTGCAAATGTCTTTTAATTTATTTGCAACGTTGGATGACTGGGAAGTGCATGGCGCCGACGTTTTATCCTGTGTCTGTGATTTCATTAACACTGCATACCTCCAAATGCTTTGCGTGGTAACATCATAACAATTACTGTTCAAAATGGTACAGCCAAAGAAAACTAAGATGGTGCTGGAAAAAGACTTAAAAACATTAGGAAATTATGCCTAATCTAAATTTGATGCCTAAACTGAGTTCCAGATATACAACTTATGAGCTCCAAAAAAAGAGAAATTCATTCTAAGGTCTCATTCTAAGGCCTTGTTGTTAGTCAAGTCTCTGGATCAAACCTGGCGGAGAACATGCAAACCCCACACAGATGTTGTCTGGGCTTGAATTTCAACACAGGTTCCAGTGCTACCCTTTGGCAGCAAAGTGCCAGTTTCCAGCATTTTTTGACTTTCATTTCATCACCCACTTGTTGTTCAACTGATTGGCCCCCACTTTGCTTCATTTAGCCACCCTCTTTTAGATTTTAACGAACCACCCAAAGATCTTCACATTATTCCTGCCTGTCTCAGTGTCTCTGTCTCTCTCAGCATCTACAGACTGCACACAATGCCTTGCACTTTATTGAACCGAATCACCCGTCACTTCCTTGCTGCCTTCTCTAACTACATGGGGTTAACATTTCTCACCTTATTGCACCTTTCACTGAAGCCACAAAGGCTTTTAACTTAGCACTTTAAGTGTGACTCGGGGTGCTTAGCAAGAGATGTCTGTTTATTATTTTAACACCTCTCAGATCCTCATTTTATTCTGTTCAGAATTAATGGCTGACCGTGGTGCTGTATGACTCAGGAGAATCGGACACAGGCTGTCCAGGTCAGCCCCTTTGCTAAATGTATTTGTCTGACTCTCTTGTTCTCCCTGCTGGTGTTCCTCAAAAATTTCTCCAGATACAGAACCTCAGTGCACCCTGGACAGTTGATTTAACCCACCTTAATGTGCAACCAATGTAGTCTGTGGTACTGCCATGACTAGCATCAACACAAAAAGAAAAAAAATATTATTATGCACGACATGTGCTACTGAGTTAACAAACATTTACACTCAGCAGCAACTAAAAGACACAGAACATGATGTTACAAAAGCCTGCCCTGAAAAGGAAAAGGTAAAGTAGCAGCCCAACATGAAACTTTCCAGACCTTCTTCATTCTCAGACTCAGACTCAGACACAGACGGTATGGGCATTGTCTGTGTGAAACAAACTCTTATGGGTATAAAGCACCATAGAAATAAAGAAAACAAGTATGGCAAAAACATTAAAACAATGCATGGGAGTCAAAAAGATGAAACAAAAAGATACATGAAAGGCACAGTATAATAGATAGATAGATAGATAGATAGATAGATAGATAGATAGATAGATAGATAGATAGTGTGAACTTGATAGATAGATAGATAGATAGATAGACAATAGAGCTAGATAGGCGGCCCTTTATAGGAATAGCAATCAGTAGCCACACCCCAGTGTGGCGTAGTGCCGGCGCGCACCCGAAACCGTATCTATTCCTGGTGTGGCGGATCTATCATATACAGTTGCTATTCACCCGTATGGACTATCTATCTATCTATCTATCTATCTATCTATCTATCATATAGTGCTATTCATATCTATCTATCTATCTATCTATCTATCTATCTATCTATCTATCTATCTATCTATCTATCTATCTATCTATCTATCTATCTATCATATAGCTATCCATATCATATCTATCTATCTATAGTGCTATCTATCTATCTATCTATCTACCTATCTATCTGTCTGTCTATCTATCATATCTATCTATACTAATAAAAGGCAAAGCCCTCACACTCACTCACTCACTCACTGACTCATCACTAATTCTCCAACTTCCCGTGTGGGTGGAAGGCTGAAATTTGGCAGGTTCATTCCTTACAGCTTCCTTACAAAAGTTGGGCAGGTTTTATATCGAAATTCTACGCGTAATGGTCATAACTGAAGCAGTTTTTCCATTTACTGTAATGGAGATGAGCTTCAACGCCGTGGGGGCGGAGTTTCATGTGACATCATCACGCCTCCCACGTAATCACGCAGTACATAGAAAATCAGGAAGACCTCAAAAAAGCGCTGAAGAAAACATGCATTATATAATTGAGAAGGCAGCGAAACAATAAGAAGCGAGCGAGTGACATATACAACCATATTCATGAGTTCTGCTACTTGGAAACAAAGCACGATGTAAACCTACACTTTAAATTAAGTTCATAGACAGGCTGCGCTGGCGTTTGTAATTTAGTGCCTGCCCATATAAGGCCGTCCGTCAGCGGCAATCCAATAGCAAACTGCCACGGGTAAATATTCACGGGTGAAGGACTGTGCTTATGGAGAGGAAGATGAGATGGTCAGGGTGGTGTTTGACACAAACTCAGCGAAACTGCGAGAGAAAGTTTTAAGTGCCAGGACTAAGGTAACATTAAATAAAGCTATGGACATAGCACGAGATGGCACCAGCACAGCTGGGAACCTTCGATGCAAGTACACCGAGTGGCTCACGTGAACTGACGCTTGCACAGATAAAAGCAACAGTTCCAAAGAGCGCTGAACAAAAACCGAATTACACAATTGAAAAGGCAGCAAAAAATATGAAGCGTCTGATAAGCATATTCATAAATGCAGCTACTGTGGAAACAAAGCACACGGTGGAAAAAGTCAATGTCCCGCTAAAGGAAGACAGTGTAAAAAAACCCGTGCATGCAGTGTGTCAGGTCTCAGATAAAGAAGAAGACGAGCTGTTTATTGATGCAGTAAGAAACGAATCGATGAATGAAACCTGTCATCTTTACAACGATTGACAAACACGGAATGTAACTTGAACACAACACATCCTACAAATACGAACCTGATTGAAAGAAATAATGATAATCAAATCCTTGATGACAGCAACACTCAGTAACACTCACAAAACAAATACTGTATATTGACAGTCATGTTACGTTATTTTTAAAATGTTCCCTTTTCTTTTCTACCTTTTTAACACACTACTTCTCCGCTACGCGGGTATATATATATGTATATATATATCCCGCTCTACATACTCGAATAATGGATACTTTATTCGCCATCAATGATTGTTTTGGTAAAGCCATACTCAGTGTATTCATTAGATGAACGGTAAAAAAGTAAGAGCGAGGAGAGGATGACTCATTGAGGCATGCAGGCTGTAGTCTTGCGTCAACTCTATCTGAATTGCGCGATCACATTTGAAAAAATATATCTTTTCAAGTTCTATTTAGTCCATATGTGTCAAACTCAAGGGCATGGGCCACATCCGGACCGGCGTAATTATATCCGCCCCGAGATCATTTTATATACTGTATTATTGTTATTAAAGCCGGGTATATGAAGCGCTGGTAACACAATAAACTACAGATCCCATAATGCAGCGCTTCAGCTGCCTTACCGAACACTTACCGCTTACTTGAGTTATTGCGCACTGAGTTTGCACGGCGCTTTGGTGACTTTGAAGAACAAAAAAAGTCCGTCTACATGCGTCTCGAACCTTGTGCATGTTTGGTAGCACATATCTGTGTGAGAAGCTCTTCTCAGTGATAAAGAATAACAAAACAGCACACAGGAGTCGCCTCTGATCCTGAGAATCTCCACAACACAGAACCTCACACCAAACAGAAACGAACTTGTGGCCAAAAAAAGATGCCAGGCGTCCAGCTCTAAAATGACATATGAGCAAAGACAACTGAATGATTTGATTTTTTATTGCACGTAAGAGCGGAGTCAACTGTTTTAACAAACAGCGTATTGCACTGATACTGAAATAGCTGTGTGTGTATATATGTAGATATGTATGTATATGTATATATATGTTTATATATGTGTGTGTGTATGTATGTATATGTGTGTATATATGTGTGTGTATATATGTATATATGTATGATATATATGTATGTATATATGTGTATATGTATAGATATGTATATATATATATATATATATGTTTATGTGTGTGTGTGTAAATATATATATATATATATATATATATATATATATATATATATATATATATATATATGACAACAACACTCATCACTCACAACAGTGACAAAACAATTACATTGACAATCAGGTTACGTTATTTTCAAAATGTTTCCTTTTCTTTTCATTGCTTCTTTAACACACTACTTCTCCGCTGCGATGCGCGGGTATTTTGCTAGTCTATCATATAGTGCTATTCATATCTATCTATGATAGATAGATAGATAGATAGAAGTGAAAGGCACTATATGATAGATAGATAGATCATATCTATCTATGATAGATAGATAGATATGAAAGGCACTATATGATAGATAGATGGATAGTGTCACACAAGTGCACTGAGGAGGCAACCAACAAGCCCTAAGGTGAGTGATCTACCACGAGATGAAGGGTTGATTTTGAGCACTAACGTCTCTCTCTCTCTGTTTTGCCAGACCTAAAGAAGACAAATAATAATTCTATGCACTTACTTCCATCATTTCCCGGTTCTCAAAATGGCCACTCCACATCGTTTCTGTTTCTGGTTCCAAAAGATGAAGTCACTTCAGGTGTCTACTGATGACATTAATTCCGACCTACAGTTTTGATGTCATTTCCTGCCATATCACATCCTGTCATCATTTTCTCTATAAATATCTCCATCTCAGTACTATATGTTGTCAAATGCTTTGGTTTTTTGATCCATTCTCATTCAACTTTTATCAAGTCCGATGGACATTATACAGGGCAATTTCCCTAACTCTTTTTGACGTGTTTGAGTGAAATTTATCTTATTACAATAAATAGATAGATATGAAAGGCACGATATAATGAACAGATGGATAGATAGATAGAAGTATGTGAAAGTCACCATATGATAGATAGATAGATAGATAGATAGATAGATAGATAGGAAAGGCACTATATGATACACAGACTGATCCATATTTTACTAGGAGGACTGGTGGTGTTCGTATCGTTAGCCCTCATGATTTCATGGAGAGGAATTCTTAAATGAGCTTAAGAATGTTAGGAAGCCTGGGGCTGCCAGAGGTTGCTCACCAAGTCAGGCTGAGGGCTTTCCTGGCTCTGGAAGAGAGGCAGAGTGCTTAGAACAAGTGAGGTGGGGGGTGAATGAGGGGGACGCAGCCTATGCTCGATTTTTTTGGTGTTACCAGCATATTTCCTTTGACATTTACGGCATCAAGAGCTGCACTGCCATGCCTTTCATGATTGCGTGTGCTTTCTCATGAGCCTTTCCGCATGAGATGGCGTCTACAGTGATTGTAAAACACAGCAGGTGATATTGTGCTTCTTCTGAAGTGTGTCCGTTCCCTTTGGGAGATGGAATGTGTTTACAAGTGCTGCAGTAAGTGGTCTGCTGAAAGGTGGCAAGCACTGAATGGCTTCTGCTTTGTGCAGACCAACTTCTAATGAACCTTTTTAGGTGGATTGTTGCATTTTCTTTGCTAAAATGTATTTTCTGAATAAAGTAGATAACATAAATCTTTCATGTTCAGCTGTTTCTTTCATAAATGTTAGAATAAGAAGGCAATTAAGTAGAATACGGCCAAAGAACCAAATTTTAGAAATATAAGTACAGTGAAAGTGTAATTTGAGTTTAACTATTGTATTTTTCCAAGTCCCATACCAGGATAAGTGAGTCAGGAGAAGAGTGGGATGAGTGAGTGTCTAATCTTTATCAAGACAAATATGTTAGTAATATGCAGTGGTTTAAGTAATCAGAGATTTAAATTACTCTTGAAATTGCAGATGTGCTGCCTAAAGTGCAGGTTAATCATATTCACTATAAGCCCCGCTTCAGAAATTGGATTAAAGTCAAGTCGATGGCAGAATCAAAATAGCAGATTGTGTAACTGCAGCTGATCAATCCAGTGAAAGTGGACATAAATCACTAACATTCGAGTGTCCATTTGATTTGGTTTAGTATTTCTGTGGTTATCCCACATTTGGAAATGTCAAAAAAAAAAACATCAATTAGAGTGACTTGTCACTTCAGAATGATCATAATGTGCAGAACTGTCATAAATACACAAGAATCAACATCAGTTTAGAAGACACAAACAGAAAGGTTACAATGCATGGCAGATTTATAGCAGAGCTTCATGGCTGAGTTGGACACTGCGAGCATGAAGGCAGGTAAGAAATGAGGTCAGAAACAAGCAGGGGTTCACTACCAAGAGATAAAATCCACCACAAAAATCACCAGAGCCCAATAAACTGCTAAAACATGGCAAAAAGTGTGTGAGGTACCTTCAAAAGTCTATAAAACAGGCCAAGACCTCCACTGACCTGCCTAGAAGAGGTGCACCCCAAATCAGCAAGTCCCCAACTACTACCTGCTGGCCTCTATAGGCCCACAAAAGGAGCCAACTCCACACAGGGCTCTCCTTGTTGTAAAGCAGAAGCACTCCCACTGCCACTACTTATGGTTATTTTCTGCTATATTATTACTTTTATTGTTTTTGAATTATTGTCTTTTAGTCATTTATGATAATACTGCTACATTTGCTTATAATTTAGTATGTAGGTATTGTGTGTCTAAGTTGTCTGAATGGGTTCTTTGTATTCTGTGGGCTGAACCCCAATAGGCGGGCCCACTATGATGTCACTTCTGCAGGACCGCCCACAGAGTGTCATTGGTGTTTGAGGAGTTATGGTCATGCTGTGAGTACTGAGCATTGGAGAGGTGCTATTTAAATAAATAATAATAAATTATTATTATTATTATTATTATTGATTTTTTCCTGTCTATGTATTTATTGCTTCTGTTTTTTATTCTGAGTACTGTTTAGCAGATGTGATCTTGTTTGCTGTTTCTCTTTGCCACTATTTTGCCATTTCTTGTGTTTACCTTTTTTAATATTTACATTTACATTTATTTGCATAGTAGTTGCTTTTATCCAAAGAGACTTACAAAACAGGTAAATATAATTGAGTAACATTAGGCTAGGGGCTTTTTATTCAAGAAATATATTTTTTTTGTTTTAGAATTATAATAATTACATTCATGTGGAGTTTTTCTAACCTTTCCATGGTGCTTTGCTTCAACCACCACCAAGGAGTAGCATCCATCTAGATGATGTGGCAGCAGCCATTCTTGCAGCAGTATGCTCACCATATTTGAGCTAATAGGTGTTGAAGGGGTCAGAGAGACAGTTAGGGGATGATCAGGGGGCCAGAGTGACTAGGCCAAAGTGGGCAAGCTAGACAGGACATCCTACTCTTTCCACTAGATACCCAGGGATCTTTTATGACTGCAGAGAGTCAGGACCTCAGTTTTATATTTCATCTGAAGGATGACACCATTGTTACAGTACAGTATCCCCGTCACTGCACTGCGATATTGGGATCCACACACAGACCACAGGGTAAGCATCTCCTGCTGGCCTCATCATCAACCCAATCTTTTTTCCTAGATGGCCTCCCATCTAAGTACTGACCAGGCCAAAACATGCTTAACTTCACATCGGTTACCTGTTCTGAAGTGTAGGTGGTATAGTTGCTGTAAGAGATCAGACAGACCATGATATAGAATTGGGGCCCCACCTTGATGACCCCATATAATTGAAGCCAAACTAATAACAAAAAACACACAATAATCCTGGAGACATCTTTTTAGATGCAAGTTTGCATGATGAACTGCCTCAAGATGGCAGATCTTCTGGTTTTAGGTCCTTCCAGCAGGGAGAGTTGGGTCCAGGTGGACAGACAAATGAAGTGATATCACTGGTGTTGTAGCTGTTAATCTTCTGATCTGTGGAGGGAAGGAAAAAAAAAAGCATTAGAACACAGTGCCTACCACTGGAGCTGCATGGAATTACAATCTCCAGAGCCCACAAGCTGTCCCCTATCCTCATGCGTGTGACACTACACTTTGTGTTTTCAAGCCAGAGGTTTTATGGGTCTCCTCTCTCGAAGGAACTTTTGTGATGTTTGGAGTTTTTATTGGTGTTAGGGTACTAAGGCCGAAATTTTACTTCACGCGACGCATGCTGCAGCGGACGCTCCTGCTACGCAAACGTAGTGTTCATACTTCATACTTTACGTAAATCTGGAGGAATCCACCAGGTGGCAGTGCGAGATATTATCACGGTGAGAACATGTTCGGCTTCTCTGTGTTGTGAATTGCCTAGAACACTCATTAAATTCTGATGACACTTTACCGCAGTATCTCTGAAAATGATGTTTATTGATTAAATCCATCAATCCAGGGGATGTGTCCATTCCAGCAAGCATTGGGCACGAATGAGAAACAATCCCTGGACGAGGTCTCAGCTCATTGCAAGGTGAATACAGGCACTCGCATACACTAGCGTCATTTTAGCGGCACCAAATCCCTAAATCTGGATATCTTTGGAAGGAAACCGGAGCACAGTGTGGAGTACAAGCAGGAAATACCAGCAACATAACTCTCTGCGAGACAGCAGTGCTATTGCTCCGCCACCGTGACACCCCCATGTGTGTATTTATTAACAGTATTCATTATTTAAACGAAATATGTAAAATGTAACATACACACTTTAATGCATTTCATCATGAAAGTGATATCAAGTATGAATCTAAAGATTCTAAATGTGCAGAGAGTTGGAATATCATACATTGAATTTGTTCTGTGTGGTGATCTATTGCTGCTTGCCGCTGCTGTCAGGTCCAAAAAGCTCGTAACGATTAAAAACTGCGATGACGTTTACGACGGTCTGCTTTAATGATTAAGTAAACTACGAGGTTAAAGTGGACATTTCGAGATTAAAGCCGAAATTTCCACTTTAATCACAAAATACGCGATTTCACCGTGTCCTTTATCTTTTTCTCAGTGGGCTCAAATACAGTGCTATACATTATGTTACTGTTGTGAAGTTGCAAAAAAAAAAGACGGCACAAAAGATGGTATGTGAGACTTTTAAAATGTATCGTGTCATTACGATCGGGAATATGCAGCGCTTGAATATTAAAGCACCACGAATGCATCTGTATGTCGGCATTTTGCTTCACCACTTTGAACCATTCATCAAATAGCAAAGCGCTTCTTTTCACAAGAAACTGAAAAAATGTGACTAGGTAATATATGCATGTGAAGGATCATATTATGCTAATAAACATATGATAATATTTTTAATATTGGATTCTGTATCGGTGGTCCTAGCCCTCTAAGAGCCACTTCCCATAAGGCTAAAAATGACAGATTTCAAATATAAGCACGTGGGGTATCATTTTAGACTATTTGTGAGGTTGGGGATTGTGAATATGATGATATTTTTGATTTTTGATCCTTCATTAGGGATTTAGCCCTCTACGGACTGCTATCAGAGGGTGAAAAACTACCAATTTGTATTAGAATCAGAATATAATTAGACTTTTAAACATTTAGATTGAAGCACACATTTTAATACTATTCTTGTTTATTATGGACTTCTTCCTCATGAAGTAAATGATTATATTTCATATGAAGACTCCGAATTAGAGCAGCTCACACTAATTCAGAGGTTTTCTGGTCCAGTAAGATATAAATGTTACAGGAAAAACAAGTGAATTTAACCAGCTTTGTTGCATTTAAAATTTAGATATTAGATAATAACATTCCAGCCTGTTTAAATATTTTATTCTTAGACATTAATAATAAAAGAAATCAATCTAAATGTTATTTTCCATTACAGGCAAATTTAGAAGAATCTTTAAAGCTAGTGTTCAATTTTGGGCCTTTTTCTTGAGTTTGGGGTCTGGCTGCCTGAGATGAGGCCTGTTTCTGATGTTGACTGGTGAAGCCCTGCTCAGGTTTTTGTTTATTGTGATCCTGTCCATCACTTGCCACAATTTTCTTCTTCTGCATCACAACAGAAATGAACAAATGAAAGACATACAGTATAATGAAATTTCAGAATTTACACTTGCGGGTTTATCTTATGTATTTTTGCTAATTACGTTTCACGCAGGAAGCCTGCAGTGGTGCTACTGGGGATTGAAACTTCAATTCCCAGCAGTCCCTGCAGTGGCTGTGATTGGTTGTCTGCTGAGGGGGCAGGGGCTGCTGAGGACAAGGAGGCCAGATCTACAGAGAAAAAAATCTTTTGTGTTTCGTGTCTGGAGTTGCCTGCCTGTTTGCCTTCCCGTTTTGCTACCTGTGGATTCTTGTTTTATCGTTGATCGACTCAAGTTTTGGGTGTATGGACTGTCTGGTGTCTTCTTACTGCATGAGGATTTGTTGTCGACCTGCACTCCTGATCCCACTCACACGTCATCATCTCATCAGGAAACACCAGTAGGACTGACCTTCACATTCACATACAGCGTGCTGGCCTCTCTACCTCCATCATTTCATTTCATCAGTTGATGTTTTTATGGACTTCATTGTGTGTGGTTTCTGTTAAGTGTTTTTTTATTGTTGAATTCGTGATTATTCTATATCACCATAAGGGGAACTGGGGTGGGATTATTGTAGTTTGCATATATTTAATTTATTATTGTTTAATACATTCTTTAATTTCTTTTTGATTACCAGTTGCTTTGTTGTCTCTTGTGTGTGAGTCGGGCCAAGGCTGGATGCGTTCCTGGGATCCTCACCTAAAAAATAAATAAATCACCGTCCTATCGACAGTGAGAATCTTAGCTGGGTTTTAGTCCACTACAAGTTTTATTTGTTACACATTTAAATGATGAACAGAAATCTGTTAGTTGTAAAACGTGTCAACCTCCTCCAGTTCCACCAAGATCGAGGCCTTGTCACATGTTCTTCTATGTCCTTCTAGTCTCGTCTAACGTCCCCTCTTTTATTAAGGACTCTTCATTGATTATTACTACGCCTTTGGAATGTAATTTAGATTTTACTTGCTCGCTCATTGATCGGTTGCTCTTGCTGGGTATTCAGCACGTTGCTATTTTAAATTCACACGTCAATAACGTTTCATGCTTTGTTTCCACTCTTATCTGTTCATTACTTATTCTAACCATTGTTTTTCTCTGAATGGTTTGCTACATTGCTGGTAAATTCCTGACCACTTTCAATGTCAAGAGTTTCTCCTGGCTTCCTGTGCTTCTTAAAAATTGGACATGCATTGGGACGGCTACCCTCCTTCCCCATACTCACCACTTCTCTGCTCCTCATCTCTTACTTAAACCAGGCAGCTGTGCCTCCCATTAGCAAATGATTGCTTTTGCATCCCACTCTCATCTCATGGGCCCCTTAGAAGAAGAAGCAGCTTTATGTAAAATGTCACGGGGGTCACACCCGTAAACATAATGTGAAACCCCTAACATCTTCAAAAGCATGTGACAGGCTTACTTTCCTTTTATAATTAGTAATATGGTGTGCTAACCTTGGGGATACAGTAGGAGGTGGAGATGAGTCGTCTCCAGGAAGAAATATCTAAGCAGCTCCACAAGGTCGTACTTTGGGTGGAGGTGCAGTTCGCCAGTCTTGAAGGTTCAGGGAGGCCAACTGAACCACACGCACCTCAAGTCCAAAACTGCCATCATCACAGTGTTACTTCATGGCTGTGAGAGAAAAGACATCCATTCATTGTGCTTAATTGTAGAATGGACTATTCGATCAGGCAGACCAACGTCTGTAAGACTCAAGGACTGTGTGAGTGATAGTGGAGCTCCACAAGGAACAGTCCTGTCTCCTTCATTCTGTACATCTCAAATCATGTTACTTGCAGAAATTCTCAAATGATTCTGCACTTATGGGGTGTATCAATAAGGGGGATGAGAGACAAATGAGTGGAATCAGGTGGAGAACGTTCTTTTGTTGGTGCAGAAAGAATTGCCTCCAACTTAACATCAGCAAAACCAAGGAAATGCTTTATGACTTTCACCTCACCAAAGGGCCTCAATGTCTAATCACAATTCAGGGAGGGGATGTGAAGGTGCTGGCATTGTTACTTGTACTTGGGGGTCCATATCGGTGACAGGATGGACTGATCTAGTAACACAGAGGAGCTACAGAAGAAAGGGCAGAGCAGGACTTCGTGTCTGCGGAGATTACATTCCGTTAATGAGGGCTGTACTGGCCTCACTGGATCTCCTATTCAATTGTCCAGTAAGCTAAACACCTTCATACAATAAGTCTCGGACCCACAGGGTAATGTTGAGAATGTTTAGTCACGTGAAACGGTGCTGATATAAACTTCAGGTAAGTACAGCAGTGTAGCATTTTAACTACAGCCTGATTCTATGACTAAAAGCTTCATAAACTTGCATAGTACAAATTCAACAATGGATTTAACACTTCTCTGACTAAATGTTACTCAAATAAAAGATACATAACAAGAAAGTATAAAAACTTACAGGAAATGCCTTCAAAAGGGCTAACTAAAAGGAGGGAACAAACACACCATGCTGTCTGCAGCTTCACTTCTTACTCGCCCTACTTCTTGTCACATGCACAGATGGGTGACAGGCCAGCTGCAGACCTCCAAGGCTCCACGATTCACTAGCTCTGCTGGACAGCCAATTGGATTGCAAGTTTTTGCCACCTGGTTTACTTGATGTAAGTCAGATAATCCTCCTCCAACCCAAAGCATAAACCATAATCTATCTATCTATTGTGAGACTTGCCCGGACACCACCAGTCGGAGACCACATCTTTATAAAAGTCACACGTTTATTAAACATAAATAAACACAGTCCAAATCCACACACAGTGTACTCAACACTAATCCCTCCTGTTTTCTGGCTTCTCTCAATGTCCTTGGCCGCCAATATCCTCCTGGGAGCTTCGTCCTGTTCCCTCTCCCGACTCTAGCTCCTCGGAAACGATCTTCCAGCAGCACTTCCAGGTGTGGCGGAAGTACTGCCCTTTGCCCCGGAAGCACTCCGGGCGTCCCTGGCAAGTTCATCTGCCATCTTGCCTGGTGTGGCGGAAGTGACAATTCTTCCGGTCTGATGAGGCTTATGGCGCCCCCTGGCGGTGGCCACGGGTCCCAACGGGTTAAACTCTTTTTGTCCCTTTCCCGTGGTCCTCTTTTTATCCAGGGCGGTTGCCCTCTCGTGACCCAGAAGCTTTAAATGTCTCTTTCCGGTCCCTCCAGGTAATGACCCCGGCAATCTGCCACACTATCTATAATGTCTTTCACTTTAATCTATCTATTATATAGTGCCTTTCCCTGTCTATCTATCTATCTATCTATCTATCTATCTATCTATCTATCATTATTATATAGTGCCTATCTATCTATCTATCTATCTATCTATCTATCTATCTATCTATCTATAGGGTGGTCCAGATCTAGTTATGCAATTTTCATTACGCTATAACTTATTAAGTTTATTACATAGAAAATTACCCAAAAAATCCCGGACCATTGAGAAGTGTGTAAACTGACGACATGAAGAATTGCCTTTGTGGTGAACTGGAATCGTCCCCGCATAAATAAAAGTCACCCAGATGATCTGGATCTGCATAATTAGATAGACAGATAGATACAGGGTGGTCCGGATCTATCTATCTATCATATAGTGCCTTTCATGTCTATCTATCTATCTATCTATCTATTATATAGTGCCATTCACATTAATCTATCTATCTATTGTTACAGTAGATGCTGCTATATGAGTGCTTAACCTGACACAGACAAGGCACACTTTCAAGAGCTCACCTGATTTTATTTTCTTTTCTTCCTTTGTGGGAAACGTCTTCCCTGTTTCCCACAAGCACAACCACACAGTCCAAAGCACAAACCACTGCACAATAAATTCCTTCTCTTCTTTTCTCCTCCTTGGCAAGCTTTGTCTCTCTCCCCCCACCCGACTCTGGCTCCACAACTAGTCTCTGCTGGCCTCCTATATAAGGCACCCAGAAATGCTCCAGGTGCTCATTGACCTAATTCTGGTAGCACCTCTAGTTGTGGTGGAGGAGCTGCTTTCCAAGACTCAGCAGCAGCTGCAGCACCCTCTGGCAGCACCTCTACAACCCATGTGGGCTGCCATCTAGCATCCCAGGGTAGGTAATACCATGACCAGGCTAGCTCTCCTGATCCTTCCAGCGAAGAGGTCTACCGACCGGGTAAGGATCCCAGCCATCTGTAACACTATCTATCATATAGTGCCTTTCACATCTATCTATCTATCTATCTATCTATTATATAGTGCCTTTCATATCTATCTATCTATCTATCTATTATATAGTGCCTTTCACATCTATCTATCTATCTATAATATGCTGGATTCAAAAGTTTGAAAATGAAATAAAATCCAAAAATGCATGTAACCACCAATTTCTGGTTTGTTAAGACTACTCAAAATGATGAGCTTTGCAAATGAAAATTTTAATTTACAAAACCAATAAGAAATAAAAAAAACAGAACAGGGACAGAAAATGATTTACTTTAAAAGAGAATCTAAAGTAAACAAGTCCTCAGCAGAATTACTGTAGATAAACAGAACAAAAAAATCCAATAACTGTAGAAAACAGACTAAAATACAATGTGTACTATCACGGAGGAAGCGAAAATAACGATTTTATGAAAATGACCAGCAGGTACACATAGTCGGAGAGCAAGACAAGGTCAGGAATGAAAATCAAGCATATTCTTTCATGAAGTTTAAGTTGTAGGTTAAAAAATCCAAACTCAGAAACGAGCACAAAACTTTACAAACCAGGAAGTCATAAAGCAAAGAATCTTCTAGAAAGCAGGAGTTTGAAGGGGAGTTCAATCCACAAACTTGGATACCCCCGAAATGTCTGGAACAAACTCTAAACTGTCGCTTCAATGAAGTCACAAGCAGTGCACATCCCAAAGGATTTGGGGAAAATTACTATCACACGGAACAACAATAAAAAAAAGTTAAAATGGCGATGCCTGTAAAAAATGGCATTGTTGCATAGCATGGAAAAAATCAACATTCTCAAAACATTCTAAAGGCAAAAACTTACATCAAATTATTATTCATTTGGACCCCAAAGCTTCAAGATGGTGCCTAAATTGTGAAAATCCTTCCAAGACTTTTGAAAGTGGTGATCGTATGCAATACTCCTAAAACAAACTCAATGATCCGCTGCTGAGGTCCTCTCTCTGACTCGATATACAAGCAGAGGGCGGTGCCAGCAGCAGTGACATCAGAGAGGCCCCACCTATTGTGGCCCCATCCACAAAACAGAACATTTACAGAGACAGTACATAATTATTAAATAATAAATAAACATAGAAAATTCCCATGAAAAATAGTGAACCGAAATTAACAAGAACAACAATAAATCAGAAAATAGGCACCAATCCTGGTTGGCACATCACAAGTGTGACCACTTGATTTGCTCTAATAATAATTAATTACTTTTATATAGTGCCTTTCTGACCTACTTAAAACACTTTACACAGACAGTGTGGGGCCATTTCAACCACCACCAATGTGTAGCACCCACCTGGATGATGTGATGGCAGCCAATGCATTCACTACAGGTTAACTATTAGGGCTGAAAGAGATAATTAGCCAATTAGAGACAGGGGTTGCCCAGGCAATTTTCGAAATGAGTAATGCGTGCCCATCATGGCCCTAGTCATTCTGGCCCCCTAATCACCCCCATGTGTCTAATTGGCTATCTCTCTCACCCCTTCACCGCCTAATAACTAATACGTGATGAGCGTACTGGCACAAGAATCACCTGGGTGGGCACTACACATCAGTGGTGGTTAAAGTGCCCCAACCCCCCACCGTCTATGTTAAGAGGTTTGAGTAGGTTAGAAAAGTACAATATAAATGTCATTAATGACTTATTACAGGAGCTTTAATGAAGAAAGTGCTAAGTGGGCTTTTCTGACATTCATTCAGCACACCCCATTTGTTAATAGTTAGGTGATATTACAGTGAATGGGCAGCCACACTGCAGTTTGGACCAGGTAGGTGAACCCGTGTGGTATACGTTATGATTTAAAGGAACATTTCTCTTACTGTTATATGATGAATTAATATGTCTTTTAAGTATACCGTACTTCCCAAATAGCAATCACAATATCAATATTGATACCAGTGTTCACTGATGTCCATAAATATTCATGTGTTCTTCCATTAATTCTGGATATGTCAATACAGCCATACTCAGGATGAAGGTCAAGGTCAAGGAAACTTTATTATCTCACAAAGAGAAAATTCATTTGGCCAAGTGCCTTGCGAATAAATGACAAAAAATATTAGGCAATAAGAAAGAGAAAGAAAACACACCATGGCCCCCCGAGTATATTAAAGCCTTGATGTTTTAAAGTGCGACCACATCCCAGAGCATTGGCAACTCATAAAGCAGCTACTGCCCCCTAGTGGCTCTGCACTCACAGCTAGTAGCAGACCAGCACCCCAACCGGGCCTTAGAAACGCCGAAGGCCAGGAGCCAGCAGTGCAAAGCCTGGGCTCAGGGGACGGTGTGGGCCTTTCCCGAAATGCGCTTTCTCCTCGTGGTCCAGCTTTGTGAATGAATATAAATAGGAATGCCAGCTCACTTTCAGCCGTCCCAAATACTCTGAAATTCAACAAATCACCAGTAAAAGATAACATTTATCCTCGAGCACAGGCAGAAAGAAACCCTTGACAGATATTGTTAGAAAGTCACTGCACACTGGGGAAATTATGAGGGACTGCAAAATGGCAAATATGATCCTGTAATATAAAAATGGTTAACTGGGCAGATCCAGGTAACTACAGGCCAGCAAGTTTAATGTGCATCATGGGTAAATGAATGGAGGGAATTATTGAGGAGAAGTTCGAGCAGCACGTGCTAAGCCGAGGAGTTTAAGGGAGCAATGAGATGGGTTTGTGTTTTACTAACATGCTGGAATTGTATGAGGAAGAAACAAATGGATGCGATAAGAGAGGTGCATATGAGACTATTTATCGTGATTTTTAGATGGCAGTTGGTAAGGTCCCGTATGAGAAGTTGGGCATCAAACTAAAAGATGTGGGAATTCCGGGTGCTGTGTGTTGGTGGGTGTAGAGTTGACTATAAACACAGGAAGCAGAGGGTGATGGAGCAAGGAACCTTATCAGAATTGGGTGACGTTAAGAGTGGTGACCAGCAGGGGTCAGTGCTGGGGCTGCTGCTATTTTTTATATATATATAAACTAGCCGTCCACCACGTCTCCACCCGTGTAGTAGTGAAACAGGACGAACTTTAAAAATCAATATACTAAAAGGTATTGCTAGCTAAGCGGAGGTAAGGTACGCTCCAAAACGCAGAGGGAGAACGACTCCCCACTCCTGACGTCATGCTTCTCCCTCCCCTCGGCCTGCTGCCTCTCTCTTGGATTAGTGTGAATATATCGCTCCTGCAAGCGAACTATGATTCTTAGTGCGACGAGAGAAGTCGTAAAATCAACCGGAATGTTCATCACATTATGGGAAAAAACCCGATCTAAATCCGTGAAGTAGTTCTCTCGGTCGCTAGCTAAGCGGAATTAAGGTACAGTGTGAGGCTGGTGCGTGAGCGAGGAGGGCCCCGCAGCCCAATGAGTCTCTCTCGGATAAGCGCAAATAAATTAGTACAGCAAGTGAACTATGATACATAGTGAAATGAGAGAAGTCGCAAAATCAACTGGAATGTTCACGCAAATTATAGAAAAAAATCTGATCTAAATCCGTGAAGTAGTTCTCTCATTCGCTAGCTAAGCGGAGGTAAGGCTGGCACATGAATGAGGACGGCGTGTCAGTGAGGAGGGCCCCACCCCCCTTACCTCGGCCTACTGCGTCTCTCACGGATTTATTATTTATGGCCTTAATTACCCATTTAAAATAAAATATTGTGTATGGAATAAGCCTCGTGGATCACAGTGGCACACTTCAAACTTTTGGCTACACACACTTACACAAGTTACACTACATGAATATAAATATATAAAAAGTGCTTCAAGTCGTATGGGGTTCATGTGCTGATAGCACGTCGTGGCACCCACCACAAAGCGACCCACGTGGGTTGGGACCCAAGTGCAGCGGGTGACACCTCAGCACCACACTGAAAGAGTGTGAGTGTTTTTTTATGGTGGCTGGAATGCCAATCCTGCCACCAAACACCAAGTTTTTCCCTGTAAGTTGGAGGACCTGCTTTCAGGGTTGGAGGCAGATTAACGTCACACCCAGTACGGAGCAATAGCAGGTCAAGGGTCAAACCAGCAACCTTCCGATTCCCTGCATGGATCCCTAGCCTCAGAGCCACCACTCCACTCAAGTCCTATAAGAACTGAAATCAAGTGGTGGTTTAACGGGCACACAAACAGTTAACCTCCTTCTCTGTTTACTCACCAGATGAGACATTCCAGCCCTGGAAGAAGATATCTAGCCCCGCCCCTGTCTCACGCTAGCCCCGCCCCAGCACCACCCTAGCCCCGCCCCTTCCTGTTCAAGCTGCATAAATCCCAGTGAACTGTGCTACCCTTTAAAAACATCAAAAAGTTATTTATTTGTTGTGTGCCTCTGTTTTCCTGTAAATAGGATACGAAAATGAACAGATTGAATAATGAATGGCTAGATGAATGGTGGGTGCTTCATTTTTTTTTCTTTTTTTTGCATTTTTTCTCTCTGGGGACATCTAGCCCAAAGATGTTCTGTAGGTTGATAAGATCTTTATGGTCATGTATGCAGAATATAGCAAATGTTTTTTACTTACATGTTAAATTGAGGTCAGGAGCAGGTGCTGATACGGCCACCACATGACAAACCAACTCAGGATCCCCGATTAGGACCCGAGTGGAGCCATGTGACGGGTGACACCTCAGCACCACAGTAGTTCAGATGAAACAAAACAGTGTGAGGTTTTTTACGGTGGCCGGAGTGGCAATCCTGCCATTAACCCCCAAGTTTTTCCTTATAAGTTGGAGGACCTGCTTTCAGGGCTGGAGGCAGATTAACGTCACATTTAGGACAGAGTAATAGCCGGTCAAGAGCCTTGCTCAGGGGTCACTTTTTGGCATTTACAGGATTCAAACCAGCAACCTTCTGATTCCCAGTGCGGATCCCTAGCCTCAGAGCCACTACTCCACCCAAGTCCTGTAAAGACCGAAATCAAGTGATGGTTTTACGGGCGCACAAACAGTTAACCTCCTTCTGTGTTTACTCTCCAGACAAGGATGAAGGTACCTAGCCACACCCCCAGCTCCGCCCCTTCCCCGCCCTTCCTGTCCTAGCTGCATTAGTCCCAGTAAACTGTGCAACCATTTAAAGACATCAAAAAGTAATTTATTTGCTTTGTGCCTCTGTTTTCCTGTAAATAGGATAAGACAATGAACAGATTGAATGATGGCTGGCTAGATGAGTGGATTTTGGATTTGTTCTCTCTGGGGACAGCTAGCCCAAAGATGTTCTGTAGGTTAATAGGATCTTTATAGTCATGTGTGCAGAATATAGCAAATGTTTTTTACTTGCATGTTAAATTGAGGTTAAGATAGATAGATAGATAGATAGATAGATAGATAGATAGATATTAATTTTAGTGTAGAAGGCAGGATAGATAGATAGATAGATAGTGTGAATGGTACCCGGGCACAGACAGGCGGACATGTTGTTTTGACACCACCACACGTTTATTTACAATAATATTTACAAGAATAGGTCACCAAGACCCCAAACAATGGTCACAAAGACCTAGTCACGTGCACAAACCCCCAAATACCCAATGTCCTGGCCACAATGCCTTTCTTCGGGCCGCCTCCACTCTTCACAGCTTCGTCCTACCTCCACCCGACTCCAGCACTGAATGACGGGAGACGGCCCCTTTTATGAAGGACCCGGATGAGCCCCAGGTGTTCCCGGCAATCTTCTGGCCACGCCCCAGCGTGGCGGAAGTGTCGGCTGTCCTCCCGGCTGCTCCCCGGGCACCGTCTCAAGTCTTCCCCCCAGCACTTCCTGGTGTGGCAGGAGTGCTGGGGAAACAAATCCCCAAGGCATTGGGGCGCCTCCTGGCGGTGGCCACGGGCCCCTACAGGGAAGAGCTTCCAAGCCCTTGACCCGTGGCTCCCAAACAACCCGGGAGGCACCCCACGTGATCAGGCGGGCTCTGACCCTCTTCCGGTCCCTCCTGGCGTCCCGCGGGTCATAGCCCCTGGCATCCCTGACAGTGCCCCACAGCCAGCGAAGACCACTCGTGGGTAAGAGCGACCCGTCCAGCGAGGGCAGCAGAGCTCAAAGCGGGTCCCACTCGAGGATAGCGGGGTCGGCCCGCACTCCTAGCAGGGACAGGGGCGGAGACACAATCCGACACCAACCCATGGTGCATCCCTGTGCCTCGCACAGGTTGTGCTCCCCCCTTTTACCGGCACCCCGGGGCCTCCTCGGTAGGCACCCCCTCCGGGACCTCCACGCCTTTGTTCTGAGCCACTCGTTCCCCGTTGGCTCCTCCAGCTGCGGCGCACCTGCGCACCGACAGAGAGATCCTTCTGCAGGCGGCCCGACATCAGAGGGCTGTTCCGCCGAAGGGCTCCTTCAACTCGCCGGGTCCGTCCCTACAAAGAGAACACAGGGGCAGAACGCTGCCAAAGCACCCAGCTCGTGCCGCACGGGCAGCGTTCCCCAACGGCACCCGGCACTTGCCTGATCGGCACCCTCTCCGCGGCTTCCGTGTCCCTCTCGATGATGGAATCGTCGGCACCGCCCGCTCTCTCTCCGCCGGCCTCAGGGATTCCCTCTGCTCTCCCAGAGGGCAGCCAGCCGCACGTGCACCCAGCAACGCGTCCCACCTTATTGGAGGAATCGGCACCCAGCCTCTTAATCCTCCCTTTACTTTGGACGCCTTGAGGATATGCGGATCCGTATTAATCAACTCGAGCCCCTTTCCGTCTGCGTCCGTAACATATCGGAGGAATCGGCACCCAGCCCCTTATTCCTCCCTTCACTCTGGGACGCCATGACGGTTTGAGACTCCTTATGGAATAAAAGGCGCCTCTGTCCCGTCTGCGTCCCTATAGTGCGGCGCAAGACCGCAGCCGACTTCGGGCGGGCGCTAGGACCCGGGGCACTTAGCAGCCCGTGTCCATTCCGCGTCCTCTCGGACTCCCCTCGCCCGCGCATACAGTCCGGGCGCCGCACTCCTGTCGGAGGGCTGCTTACTCGAACTGATCATTGTCATCACAGCCTTTTTCAGCAGCCCCTCCCATATGCTTTACGGAGTCGGCTGTACTCACCGTCTCCGCCATACCTCTCGGCTGGAGATTCCAGCGTCGCGCCGTCCCGTTGTCGATTGAAACGTTCTCAGCGCCGCGAGCGCCTTCCTCTCCAGTTCCAGCACCTCAGCCCGGAGGGCACGTAGCATCTGCAACACACGCTGCCCGGCGGGCTGAAGGGACGCCTCCAGCTCCGCCAAAGCAGCCGGCAAAGACAGGAAGTTAACGGCGCGAGCCTACCTGTCTGTCAGCCTCCGCGCCGGCCACTTCCTGTGGGCCTTCTCCTCCGGCCCAATCGGGTCTCCCCTGCCCGTGATGGACATTCCTTGGTCCGCCTCTCTGCAGTCATCGGCGGGCACACAAGACACACCGTCCCAATCGCGTGCCTGTCAGGAGGGACTTCTGGTCCGCGGCCATCTTGGCTCTCCTTCTGCGGCGGCGACGTGCTTGCCGGCAGCCTTGCTGTTGCCAGCGCCTCTCGAGCTGCAGCGTCTCCTCCTTCGCGCCCTGCGGCTGCCGCTGTGCTGCGGAGCCCGCAAACCAGCATCGCCCGCCACTGACGCGGATCCTGGAGGTCCCTGCCTGGAAAACAAAACACGCGCCCGGCCCCTAAGGGCCGTACCCGACAGGCAGGGAACTCACCTCCCAGGTCCCGTCAAACCGAGGAAGCGTCCTGCGGCGTGGCCTCTCTGGGCGCCATGCCGTCCCGGCGCCCAGCAGCAGCGCGCTGTTGGAGACCGCTGCACTCTTCCAATGCACGCCGCCCGCCCGCTTCAGGGAATAACGGCCCTCCTGCGGACCCCTGGCGGTCCGTGGGGTTCCCCCAGCGGGGCTGTGTGCCGCAGCACCAGCGTGCGTGGTGGGTCCCCTGCTGCACCGGGCCGTCCACAACAATATTTTCTAGAACAGGTCTCCGCCTTGAAACAGGCGGAGCATCCTGCCGACTTCGCCAGATGTGAATGGTACCCGGGCACAGACAGGCGGACATGTTGTTTTGACACCACCACACGTTTATTTACAATAATATTTACAAGAATAGGTCACCAAGACCCCAAACAATGGTCACAAAGACCTAGTCACGTGCACAAACCCCCAAATACCCAATGTCCTGGCCACAATGCCTTTCTTCGGGCCGCCTCCACTCTTCACAGCCTAGTCCTACCTCCACCCGACTCCAGCACTGAATGGCGGGAGGCGGCCCTTTATGAAGGACCGGATGAGCCCCAGGTGTTCCGGCAATCTTCTGGCCACGCCCCAGCGTGGCGGAAGTGTCGGCTGTCCTCCCGGCTGCTCCCCGGGCACCGTCTCAAGTCTTCCCCCCAGCACTTCCTGGTGTGGCAGGAGTGCTGGGGAAACAATCCCAAGGCATTGGGGCGCCTCCTGGCGGTGGCCACGGGCCCCTACAGGGGAAGAGCTTCCAAGCCCTTGACCCGTGGCTCCCAAAACAACCCGGGCACCCCGTGATCCAGGCCGGGCTCTGACCCTCTTCCGGTCCCTCCTGGCGTCCCGGCCGGGTCATAGCCCCTGGCATCCCTGACAATAGATAGATAGATAGATAGATAGATAGATATTAATTTTAGTGTAGAAGGCAGGATAGATAGATAGATAGATAGATAGATAGATAGATAGATAGATAGATAGATAGATAGATAGATAGATATTAATTTTAGTTTAGAAGGCAGGATAGATAGATAGATAGATAGATAGATAGATAGATAGATAGATAGATAGATAGATAGATATTTTATTAATCCCAAGGGGAAATTCACATACTTCAGCAGCAGAAGAGCAGGCACTGATACATCCACCATATGGAAAACCAACTCAGGATCCCAGATTAGGACCCGAGTGGAGCCATGTGACGGGTGACACCTCAGCACCTCACTAGTTCAGATGGAATGGAACAGCATGATGTTTTTTATGGTGCTAATCCTGGCACCAACCCCCAGGTTTTCCCCTGCAGGTTGAAGGGCTGGATGCAGATTAAGATCATACCCTGGATGGAGTAATTGCAGGGCCAAAGAAGTAGGGTCACTTTTGGCATTTACCTTCCGATTGCCAGTGCAGACCCCTAGCCTCAGAGCCACCACTCTGCCCGCAAGACAGAACCTCTCTCTCCTCCTCCTCTCTGTGTTAAATTGTGAACATTTACACAATGTATATTTTAGAGTAGTGTGATGGTGAGTCCAAATTCAATGTCCTGGGTTCAAATCCTATAACCAGTTAATGTTGGGGGGCTGCATGTTCCCCCTGGGTTGTCTCACCTCTCAATATCACAAGGGCTAAATTCTAATCGCCATTCTAAAATGATTCTGATGTTTCCTGCAGGCTGTCTGATTGGCTGGTGTGTCATCCAGGGCGGGGTTTCCTGCCTTGTACCCCAAGTTGCCAGGATAGGCTCCAGTCTTCAAACTGGATCAAGCAGGTTTAAGAATATGTTCTGCTCTTCACGTGCCTACTAACGGGTTAAAAATGAAAACAACAAAAAAAAAGAAATCATTTGAAAACCCTTGGCAAATGACATTGCCGGTCCTCTTGGTTGCTGTTTGGTTGCCTGTGCGTGATTGATATCTGCATTTTGTTTTAGACATGCTGTGCAATCTGTCTCGTTGCTCTCGGAGGAAGGCGTCTCGCTTTCAGCCTAAGGAAAGCCGTTCTTTGACTTTGAGTCGCTCTCCTGCCTCGCTGTTTATAGACATTTGTCTCAAAGATGTGGGGAGATGAAAGAGTCGTCTTCTAGTTTGTTATCAGAGTGGTTAAAAACGCCTCCTCCCCGGAGAAATCCTTCGCCACCTTACTTTTCTTTTTTTTTCCTTTCTTTTCCTTTTATCCTTTCACGAGCCAGTTCAATAACACTGAAGGATCAGTGATCATAGCAAATGAGTGCATTTGAACTGGAGCCGGCTGCTGATAAAAATATGACTTGCTCGCTGAAGCTTATTGAAACGGGACAGCAGGAAATGAAAAACGTTCCACCTGTCCGTTTCTTAAATCACACGGCACTTCACAAAGCGCTCCTCGTGTCTTCTCTATTAGTTTCTTCCCTTCCCTTTCCTACCCTCCTGCGAGGAGACATTTCCCAGCTCATTTCTGTGATGTCAAAATAATTGAATCAAAACCGAGAACAAAGTAGAGCCGCCTCCGCGTCAAAGGCAATTTACTGGTACAGTAAATGACAAAACTTTTGCCTATCCAACCAACCGGACAGACTGATGTGAAAAATCCGCGCCAAGTCCGATTGTCGAATCTTTATTTCTGTTTCTTTATTGTCATCCGGAAAACACAAGCAGGCAAAGTAAAGGTGGCTTGTGACTGTCAGTCGCCAGCACTTCGTTGCACTTTGTCTTCTCCGTGAGTTGTCAGTCAGTCAGTCATTCTCCAAACCGCTATATCCTAACACAGGGTCACGGGGGTCTGCTGTAGCCAATCCCAGCCGACACAGGGCACAAGGCAGGAACAAATACAGTGCAGGGTGCCAGCCCACCACAGGGCACACACACAAACACCAAGCATGTCTTTAGACTGTGGGAGGAAACCCACGCAGATATGGGGAGAACATGCAAACTCCATGCAGGGAGGACCCGGGAAGCGAACCCAGGTCTCCTAACTGCGAGGCAGCAGTGCCGGTGCCGGAACTGGACGTGTCGTCTTCGTGACCGGAGGTGACATCATCGTTGGTGGTGAAACCAGAAGTGACATCTTCGTAATCAGAGGTGATGTCAACATTGGCGGTGAAACTGGAAAGTGATGTCTTCGTAACTGAAGGTGAACAAATACATCATTGGTGCTGGAACCAGACGTGACATCTTCGTGACCGGAGGTGACATCATCGTTGGTGGTGGAACCAGAAGTGACATCTTCGTAATCAGAGGTGATGTCATCATTAGCGGTGAAACTGGAAAGTGACGTCTTCGTGATCGGAGGTGACATCATTGTTAGTGGTGCAACTGGAAAGTGACATCTTCGTGACCGGAGGTGACATCATCGTTGGCGGCGAAACTGGAAAGAGACATCTTCGTGACCGGAGGTGACATCATTGTTGGCACTGGAACCGGAAGTGACATCTTTGTGACCGGAGGTGACATCATTGTTGGCGGCGAAACTGGAAAGAGACATCTTCATGACTGGTGGTGACATCATTGTTGACGCCAGGAACCGGAAGTGATGTCATCAGTTGGGCTGTAATCAAGTGGAATTTCCCCAGAATGGTCTACAAGAGACTGAGAGAGACAGTTAGCACACTCTGCCACCCCCTGGTCTGGCGTAGAATTACCATTATTTAGGCCCTTTAGCTGTTTCCCATGCGCATGTGTGTGACAACCTCAACATATAATTATTTTGTTTAAAATACTATGGTTTCATCCCAGAGTCCAAAGACATGCACATTAGGTGACTTGGAGCTGATGAATCGACTTGTGGGTGGGTGGGTGTGTACCTCGTCACTATCAAAAGAGATCCTACTCTACTTGGCCCTTGAGCAAGGCCCTTAACTTTCAATTGCTCCAGGGGCGCAGTACAATGGCTGTCCCTGCGCTCTGACTTCAAGGGTTATGTGAAAACTAACAAAATAAGGCAAAATAAACAACAACAAAAAACATCCCAAGGGGTGAGCCAGGCTATAACCCCATGCTTGACATCGTGGAACCGACATACAAACAATTTTATCAGCCTGGCCGTGATTTGTCTGTGGATGAATCTAGGATAAAATCCTTTTTTCTGCCAGTATATGCCAGACAAGCCCACAAAGTACGACATAAAGGATTTTGTACTGGCAGGAGCAAACACTGGTTTCTGCCTGAAAGTAATCACATATACAGGAAAGTATTCCTTTCAAAGAGAGAGCTGTCCCTTGACAAGTCAGGCTGTGCTGGCGATGCTTTGAGCGATTTCATACTTTGCAGGACTTTGCCGTGTAACACGTATGGGAAATCATAGTATGTGAAATCACATAGTATGCAGTCTCATACAACATGCAAGACAGTAACATTTGTCAAAAATAAATATTTTTTTGTTGATTTGATTTGTTAAACCACTACTTTGTATTCTTTTTTAAAAAAGTGAGTTTTTGGAAAAATATTCAGCCGTGGGAGAAAAGAAACAAAAAAAAAAAATAGCCCTAAAAGAGTTAAGGTCCACAAAGATGTGTTGGAAATGCCTAAGGCAGAAGCGTGCTGAACGTCTAGCAGATTGCAAAATTGGCGCCCTTACAGCTTGGATGTTTTCAGGCGTCCGTACAGTCCGAGGACGGCCTGCAGATTTCCTGTTCAATGTTGTACCCGTCTGTCTAAATTTAGCCACCCACTGAAGAATTGCTTTTTGATTTGGGACGTCACCGTTAGGAGGAATGCTGAAGTGCGTTCGGAAGGTGAATTGCGTAGCAATGATGGGTTCGTTGTGTGAAAGAATGAGTCTCAACACACTGAAAAGGTTTGGGGCAGCCACCCGTATACTGTCCCTGGCTGCAAAATGTAAAGAAATCAAGAGGATGCTCTTTGGTTGAGATCCCAGATTGAAATGAACTGGTTTGGAAAGACGGAGGTTTTATATGCTGCAAACCAGAAGCGATATAATTTGACTGGAACAGGAAGTATGTCAGTCTGGGTGCCGGAACAGGAAGTGACGTCAGTCTGGGTGCGGAACAGGGAGTGGGTGCCAGAACAGAAAGTTACATCAGTCTGGGTGCCGGAACAGGAAGTGACATCAGTCTGAGTGCCAGAACAGGAAGTGATGTGAGTCTGGGTGCCGGAACAGGAAGTGACATCAGTCTTGGCGCCGGAACAGGAAGTGACATTAAATCAGGCAGGTTTTCCCATATTTGGTCTGCAGAGATAACAGAAATAGTTTTAGAGCACCCCGACACCCCCTGGCCTGATGGGTAATCACCTCCACTTGGTTCACTCAGCTGGCTCCTAGTCGCACATGTGTGACAGTTGTTTTTGAAGAACACTTCAACAGCGAAAGCACGGTGCACACCGGACCAAGGCATGTTGCCGACTGAAAACTTCAAAGGACCCCCATCCACCCCAGCCCACTCGGCTGCCTCCTCTACCTCACGCAATGACCTTGAGAGATGTGCTACTTCATTTTGGCTCACCCTGTATACACACATATATGTAGAAAGAGATTTAAAGAGATAGGAGTGTACACCTGTGCCAAAGAAAGGTGGATTTATTAGAAGTGATGCCCAAAAGCAAGAATACAAAATGTAAAGTCAAAGAGAGCAGAAACAGAGTCCTGCTGCAACTGTGGACTTCACTGTGACGGTGCGAGTATCACAAGGTGGTCTCTTCTCCTGTCTCGCTCATTTTCTTGTCCCATGGCATTTTCTTCTCCAGCTGGGTCTCTATGGGGATGAAGGCTTGTGAGATGGAGGATTCAGGAAGCGGCTATTGGTGCTCATTTGGTGGCCCACCTTTCTGTCATTGTTTCAAGATGACATTGCTGTGGCAGGTATGCGCTGGTCCACAAAGAAATCCACAAAGGAAAGCAAAATCTGCTGCTGATGGTTTTATCAATCTGTAGTTTATCATAGAAGTGAGGGAAAAAAAACAAGCAGATGCTTGGATCTCCTTGGAGGGAAAGAGTGCAAAGTGGCCGTGGTCAGGCAGAGATTTCCTGATCAAAGAATCTTTAGTAGAACAGAGAAAAGCGACTCAAATGTCACACATTAATTAGGGGGTTTTAATCTCTACTGGCACCTTTTGGTCAACGCCAGGTGGTAGAGATGGCTGTAGGCCTCTCATTTTGGAAAGGAAGGTGGCATATGCTCATGTCTCCTGTTAACCTCAAAAAATGAAAACTTCAAACATTATTAATGCTAAAATATTAATGAAGATAAAATAAATACAAATGAGGCCACTGAGGTGTCCACTTAAATATTTAAGCTAACATTAATATTTGCAGGATTTGGTTTAGGGGAAAGCATAGGGCACAGTTAGATCTTCTTGTTTCACCTCAAGAGGCCATACTTGACAATAAATATGCTCAAATTAGAGTCCCTTCCAGCCTCTTGACTACCATTAGGGGGCACCAAAGAGCCCCAAACCCCAGACACAAGTTCATAAACACCCGTAAAGTCCCGTTTAAATAAAAAACGGATTGATTTGTACAGTTACCTTCCACAAAGGTTCAAAAGCACAATCACCACAATTCTCCTCATTTTTCTCTCATTCTCTTCTACTCCTCGACACCTCCCAGGCAAGCTTTGTTTTCTCCACCCGACTCTGGCTCACCTGGATGAGGGCAGCAAGTCCTTTTATACTAGCTAACCCGGAAGAGCTTCTGCGCTTCCACCCACATGGTCTTCAAGCACTTCCGAGTTAGGCAGAAACCCCATGCCATATGGCTGGCAGGGCTGAGACAAAGAACTCCAAGTCCCAGGTTGCCCTGTGGGAAACCATGGGAGCTGACATCTAGTGTCTTCAGGGAGGAAGTGTCCCAAAACAATAACCTTCCCCATCCATCCATCTTTTGGGCATCCCGGATGGCTTGGGCTGCCAGCCATCCCTTACAACTGGTTTCCACTTGCTTTTTACCAGGTGTGCCCTCATCAGCACTTAACCTCCAACTCCAACCCCACTTCAGCTGCGACTTGGAGTTCTTTTGAAGGTCCGACCTCAGAGGACTTCCAGTGTCACCATGAAGCATTCCTGGGCCAGTCAGAAGACTACCAAAGTGATCGAGCACCCTCCAGCACCCACGCTGGTTTCTCTGTTGACTGGGCTTGTAGTGGTTTGAACTACAATACCAGGAACATGTCTGGGTGTACTGGGAATTAAAATGAAAACATGCAGAGGAGTCTGTTTAATAGGACTTGGTGGTACAATCCCTGACGATTCAGCACACCATTTTGCCTTGAGTACCAAGTCTTTATTGTTGCCATCTCTTTCTCTTACTTTATACTGGAATTTTAACTGAGAATTGTTCACTCCATGAAGAGCCCTATACAAACAATGAGTTACAAGTTGTATATTATAATGTCATTTAAGAAGGAGTTTCAATTGGTTTCTTTTAAAGAAAGCAACGGCCTTCTATCAGCAACTAATAAGACCTGCTGTTACACTTAATGGTTGAACTCCTCATTGAAGGAGAGATCTACTTGTAAGTGGTTTAACAAGGAGAGCCTTGCAGTCACCCTGTCAAGCCTTGCTGTAGTCTGTATGAGCTGTAACATCAGAGACAGAGACATGGATCCTTCAGATCCTGTGAGCCCCAACTCCAGGAAGAAAGCCAGGACTGGAATGGGGGCTGAGATCGTGTCTAACCAGGACTGGAATGAACCAGAGGAGTCAGTCCTGCACTGTGACATCCCATTGGTACATCAAGGGTACATCAAGGAAACAAGACTAGCATACATTTAGGCTAACAAGGTGTCACCTTCTCTTTCTTACTGTTACCCTTTGCTGTCTGTGTCTACCATTCAATCCCATAGCCATGCTGGAAAACATCAAACCACTCGGCAAACTAAGACAGAAAGCCATCTAAAAGATAGATAGATAGATAGATAGATAGATAGATAGATAGATAGATAGATAGATAGATAGATAGATAGATAGATAGATAGATATGGGCTTCCCATAACTGAACCTGCCCTTTTTAATTAGTTTCTTGATTAGGTGGGCCTCTCTTGAAGTGATGTTACCTGCCCAGAACACCAAAGCTAGAAAATCACACTGGCAGTCACAGAGCTGTAGAAGATTTGGAGGATGTCACTCCTCACATGAACTCTTTTATGGTAGATGTCGACTTTTGTTAAGACAAAGTCGACATCTAGGGTTAGAGATAGATAGATAGATAGATAGATAGATAGATAGATAGATAGATAGATAGATAGATAGATAGATAGAACTTAGGTGTCCATGGGGGAAATTTGTTTTTAACAGAAGTTCTTTAAATAAATAAATTAATTAATTAATAAACTAGGGGGTTCCCCCCGGCCTGCGCTACATGCCAGCCACTTCGCGTCTCTGCCGCTCATGTTTTGAATAGGGGGGCTGAACGCACCTCAAGGAGACGCGGTTGCTCCTCTGAAACCCCCTCTTAAAAGGTGATACAATGGGAAACAAATACAGTTTTTTTTTTTTTTTACCTTCTCTTTGCTCGATCAGCTGCTGGCTTTCTGCTGCCACTGTGCCACATGACCTGCATCTCACACGGTGCTTCGAACATTTAAAAGTCCATACAGCAGCTGTCCTACTCTTTGTCTTTTATTTCCGGCCCTGGGTGTGGTTAAATCTTTTGGCACAAAGACTCGTCTCGCGGGATGTGAGTTCTTGATATTTTTTTATTTATAATTTAAAAACAGAATAAGAATCTGAAAATCTAACAACATCACATTAATGTTCGATAAATTCTGAAAAAAATCACACCAAACATATATATGTAGGTTTTAAAATAAGCCCAATTTAAAGCGTGACAAAAACATCACATAAAATCTTTGCACTTTTAGGCTTAGGATTTTTATATAAATAGTAGATGCATGCATAAATACATACATACAATGCAGATGTATAACAACGTATTGCCGGTGGTATAAACCCTTCTTGTCAAACTCCTGCTGGTGTGTCAGAGAGAGGATGTGAAGCGTTGTTAGTAATGGCACTCAGTTTTTTCTTCATTCTCTTTTCCACTACAAACGCCAGCAGGTCCAGTGGGCTTCCCATAACTGAACCTGCCCTTTTTAGATAGTTTCTTGATTAGGTGGGCCTCTCTTGAAGTGATGTTACCTGCCCCAACACCAGAGCTAGAAAATCACACTGGCAGTCATAGAAGATGTGGAGGATGTCACTCCTCACATTAACTCTTTTATGGTAGATGTCGACATTTGTTAAGGCAAAGTCGACATCTAGGGTTAGAGGGTAAAAAAAAGGTTGCAAATCTTCTTTATTAGGAGGACTGTTAGACTTGTTGACTTGACGTCAAATCCCTGCGTGCACGTGAGTAGCGTAGAGTAAACAACATCTAGAATGACATCGAAATTAGGCGCAAGAGCGAAGCGAATGCACAAAGAAAAATACTCCGTAATATTATTTATTTATTTATCGATCAGACTCTGACTTATTGAACTCTGATTTTGATGCAAGTGATCTGATGATCGAAAATGAAAGTCAGATGATCGGTCCCCAGCTGATTGTGCAGTTCAAACGCCTGGGAGGATTACACCAACAGTTATCGAGTTTCGATTTTGATGCTAACAATCTGGGAATCGAAAACGACACACAGGTACCTGCACCGGCTGATCATAGTGCTGAACACGCTATGTTCGCCCCTGGGTGACTACACAAATACAGATCCGTGGGAGGCAAGTTGTCTACTGAACTTCATCAAATGACGCAACGTGCTTGTGCTTACCAGCCGCTCGACTGTCTTTTTCCAGAAAGTACCTTTCTTTCAGTTTATGAGTGATGAGACAAACAGGCATGTAATAAGTATCTGAATTCACGTACTGTAGAGGCTCACGGAACATTAAACAAAGTGACATTTGTTATAAATAATTATTTTATAGATAGATAGATAGATAGATAGATAGATAGATAGATACTTTATTAATCCCAAGGGGAAATTCACATAATCCAGCAGCAGCATACTGATACAAAAAACAATATTAAATTAAAGAGTGATAAAAATGCAGGTATAACAGACAATAACTTTGTATAATGTTAACGTTTAGCCCCCCGGGTGGAATTGAAGAGTCGCATAGTGTGGGGTCTCCTCAGTCTGTCAGTGGAGCAGGATGGTGACAGCAGTCTGTCGCTGAAGCTGCTCCTCTGTCTGGAGATGATCCTGTTCAGTGGATGCAGTGGATTCTCCATGATTGGCAGGAGCCTGCTCAGCGCCCGTCGCTCTGCCACGGATGTCAAACTGTCCAGCTCCGTGCCTACAATAGAGCCTGCCTTCCTCACCAGTTTGTCCAGGCGTGAGGCATCCTTCTTCTTTATGCTGCCTCCCCAGCACACCACCGTGTAGAAGAGGGCACTCGCCACAACCGTCTGATAGAACATCTGCAGCATCTTATTGCAGATGTTGAAGGACACCAACCTTCTAAGGAAGTACAGTCAGCTCTGACTTTTCTTGCACAGAGCATCAGTATTGGCAGTCCAGTCCAATTTATCATCCAGATGCACTCCCAGGTATTTATAGGTCTGCACCCTCTGCACAGTCACCTCTGATGATCACAGGATCCATGAGAGGCCTGGGCCTCCTAAAATCCACCACCACTTCCTTGGTTTTGTTGGTGTTCAGGTGTAAGTGGTTTGAGTCACACCATTTAACAAAGTCCTTGATTAGGTTCCTATACTCCTCCTCCTGCCCACTCCTGATGCAGCCCACAATAGCAGTTTCGTCAGTGAACTTTTGCACGTGGCAGGACTGCGAGTTGTATTGGAAGTCCGATGTATGTTGGCTGAACAGGACCGGAGAAAGTACAGTCCCCTGTGGCGCTCCTGTGTTGCTGACCACAATGTCAGACCTGCAGTTCCCGAGACGCACATACTGAGGTCTGTCTGTAAGATAGTCCACGATCAATGCCACCAGGTGTGAATCTACTCCCATCTCTGTCAGCTTGTCTCTAAGGAGCAGAGGTTGGATGGTGTTGAAGACGCTAAAGAAGTTCAAAAGCATAATTCTTACAGCCCCACTGCCTCTGTCCAAGTGGGAGAGGGATCGGTGTAGCATATAGATGATGGCATCCTCCGCTCCCACCTTCTCCTGGTATGTGAACTGCAGAGGGTTGCGGACCTGTGGCCTCAGGTGGTGAAGCAGCAGCTGCTCCATGGTCTTCATCACATGTGACATCAGAGCGAAAGGCGGGAAGTCATTCAGCTCACTAGGACGTGATACCTTTGGGACTGGGGTGATACAAGATGTTTTCCAAAGCCTCGGGACTCTCCCCTGTTCCAGGCTCAGGTTGAAGATGCCCTGTAGAGGACTCCACAGTTCCAGCTCGCAGGCCTTCAGCAATCGTGGCGATACACCATCTGGACCTGCTGCTTTGCTGGCACGAAGTCTCCACAGCTCTCTGCTCACCAGGGCTGCTGTAATTGTGGGTGGGGATGTCTCTCCTATGCTGGTATCAGCAGAAGGATGGTTGGAGGATGCAGTACTCCGAGGTGAGAGTGGGTTAGGGTGGTCAAACCTGTTAAAGAAGTTGTTCATTTGGTTTGCTCTCTCCACGTCTCTCTCGATGGTGGCACCCGCTTCGAGCTGCAGCCAGTGATGATCTTCATCCCATCTCACACTTCCTTCATGCTGTTATTCTGCAACTTCTGCTCCAGCTTTCTCCTGTACTGCTCTTTCGCCGCCCTGAGCTGGACTCGGAGTTCCTTCTGCACGCGCTTGATGCTGATCACCACCTTTAAAAGCCCTTTTCTTCTGGGTCAAAAGGCCCTTGATGTCACTTGTAATCTGTGGCTTGTTGTTAGCATAGCAGCGTACTGCTCTTACTGGAACTACAATGTCCATACAGAAGTTGATGTAATCAGTTGTGCAGTCAACATCCTCCTCAATGTTCTCACTATGTGATCCCTGCAGGATATCCCAGTCCGTAGTTCCAAAGCAGTCTCTCAGAGCCTGCTGTGCCTCAGGGGACCACTTCCTGAATGAGCGTGTGGTTGTAGGTGGTGCCTTTACTCTTGGTTTGTATTGAGGCTGAAGCAGAGCCAGGTTATGATCTGCTTTCCCAAGCGCAGGCAGCGGGTTGGCGCTGTATGCGTCTAACGTTTGCATACAGTAGGTCAATAGTCCTATTTCCTATTATGTTACAATCCACATACTGGGAGAAGGCAGGTAACATTTTGTCCAGCGTTACATGGTTAAAGTCTCCAGTGATTAGCACAAGTGCCTCAGGGTGCTGCGTTTGTAATTTATGGCGCTTTTCCACTGCATAGTACGGCACAGCACGGTTCAGTACAGCTCACCTTGGTTCGGCTCAGTTCGGCTTGGTTTGCGTTTCGACTGCAGTTTAGTACCGCTTTAGAGTGGGTGGGATTATTCACTTGTCATTATAGTTGCGCCGCCTCTACTGCCGTGACATCATCGTAAACGCGCCACAAGCGACCTCCTGAAAAACTTTTTCATTCAGCGTCACCCCATCCAGCTCTCGCTCTCTACCAACGAGAGGAACATCTGTACTTCCTCAATAGACCACGAAACAGCCATTTTTGGTTAAAACAAAATGGTGCGTCCGAACCTTCGCTGGCTGTGCTAAAAATCTAGCGGGTCTGTTGTGTCTCGTGTCGCAAGTTCAGTGACGCAGTAATGACGATTTTCTCCGGCCAAACAGTGACCAGCAGAGTTTACACGTCACGTTTTGGTAACGGTTCGGCGCTTGGAACCTCGGCTGAGGTGGTACTAAAAAAAGGACCAGGTACCAGGTACTTTTCCCAGTGGAAAACCCCCCAAAAGTGAGCTGAACTGAACCGTGTCGTGCCGTACTATGCAGTGGAAAAGCGCCATTAGCAACTGCGGAATGGACGACGTCACTCGCTATCTCCATGTCTGCCCGAGGGGCGATGTAAACAATAACAACAATCACGTGTCCAAACACTCTGGGCAAATAATAGGGACGCAGACTTACGGCCAACAGTTCGATGTCCCTGCAGCAAGTGGAGATTTTAACGCTTAACGTTTATGTTGATTTATGCGTCAAACCCTTTGGAAAAATATTCAGCCCTGGGACAAAAGGAAAAAAAAAACAAATCGTTAGGAAGAGCGCAGTCTCCTAAGGAAAAAGAGCCCGATCTGCCCTTTGTGTTCTGAGACCATTGCAAACTGTCATTGATGTGGACCCCCACATTATCTATATCATCATATAATACATCATAATAATTCTACTGATTAATGTCAAAAAAGCCAAATTATGTCCACTGTGATTCAGTGCTGTATAACTATATAAACGTGAATATTTCCAAGGGGGTGAATATTTTTTTATAGGCACTCTAAAGCAACTCTGCCGATCAGATTGTCTCCGCTGGAATCCATCATTCAGGACATTTTCTTTGCGATTCGTTGCCATTTTTCTTACCCGTTCAAAGACGGCACTCACGTAGATTTATTGCCGGCACTTGGCATTAGCCAAATCATCTCCCCCACCCCAGCGTTCAATGACCTGTCAAGTCTCAACGCCACAAGCAGAACATTTATCAGGTTTTGTTTTTCCTGAAGTGCTTTTATTTATTTAATTACAAATGATATCATAATTCTCTGCCATTAGTGGCGCACTTTTGCGCAGCTGTTGCACCCCACACCTTGTAAAGCCGCCCTCAGAGAGCCGCCTTTCCAAATGCGTTTGATGAGATTATGAGAAAGGCAGTCAAAAGAGCGCCTGTTATTACAAAAGTGTCATTTTTTCCCCCTTGAAATGGCGTTATCTGTAGGCAGGAATACAGGGGGGCCACAAAGTCAGTTTACATTTGTTGACTCCGAGTGTTTACCGTGTTGGCTAAAAGGAATTTCACGCCTTGATTTTGTTTTTTTAGGCCGTAATAGCCTGGCATTCATTTGCTGTTATTTTGATGATGTGCTAACTGGGAATCCATGACATTAGGAAAGAGTTTCTGCAAGAAGGAGAGGGATGAGAGAGAAAAGACCTTTCATGAGCACCTAAAGAGGCGCCGAGTTCGACCGTGACAAATAGGATCTCTTTGTGCTTTTAAATACATTGCTGCTTTATTGTCTTGGCACTTTCTATTATTTACTCGACAATAGATTATGTAAATAGCTTTGAAATTAAGCCACTTTTCTCTGTGCCAAGTGACAAAATTGTTACCATAATGCATAATCTCATAAATATTATATTAGCTTTGCCTGCTCCTGTAGAGATATTTGTGCTCCCTGCCTTTTTTTTTTTTTGTTTTATTCATATAAGAAATACAGCTTTGCACCATGTAATTAAAACCCAATTACGTGAAAATATATTCTTCTCTTACCCCATAAAGTGTAACGCGTTTGCATATGTTTCACACATGGCACTTTTAAAGCTTTACTTTATGCTGCTGAAGGTAACTTAATCGTGTATTTGATTCCTCCCAGGAGCTTGAAGGTTAACAGGTGTAGCCGAGGTGAGGCACGTAACAATGCCGCCTTTCTTGGTTTCCTCTCGAAACGCAGACACGTTTATGGGATCTGATCCAACACGTGTTTTATACCATCAGGCGGCCAATAAAATGGCCTTATTGCTGACAATAATACTAAAATAAATTTATCTGTATATTTTCAGAACCTCCTTTAACTCATTACAGGGTCACACGGCATCAGGGCTTATCCTGGTAACACTGGGGCCATGGCAAGAACAAACCCTGAATAAAGTGCGGTATCGCCACATGCCCACTACCATCTTGGTGAACTGGGCACACACCCCAGGGCCTTAGAATAAGCAAGAAAAAAAAAAAAAACATAGTATGGCGGAATAGGCCATCAATTCACCAAGAGCCAGGGCCGTCTTAATGCATGGGCATGCTGGGCAGTTGCCCGGGGTACCCATGCTAATCTATGTATGTTGTGACTTGCTGAGTGGTTGTGTAGGTAGGGACCCCAGTGCACTGCTTTGCCCCGGGGTGGGGTGGGTTATAATGCTGTTAAGATGGCCCTGCCAAAAGCAAGTGACTATCCTACATACACCCCTGAAGCTAAGCACATTCAGGCCCAGCCAATGTATCCAGCAGGGGGCGCCCGCTCCCTGGGAATGAGTTCTTTTTGTGATTGCGACGTGTTACTTAACCCAAACCTATTCTGATGAAATAACAAAACTTCCACAATGGAAAAGAGTTTGGGGACTGTCCCCGTATAACAGGGGTCTCCAACTCCAGTCCTGGAAAGCTACTGTGGCTGCAGGTTTTCATTCAAACCCTTTTCTTAATTAGTGAGCAGATTTAGCTGTTAATTAGCTCTTTTCCTTAATTTTAATTGATGCACATCTTAAGACTCAGTCCCCTTAATTATTTCATTTTGTCCTTAATTAGCAACCAAACAATATTAAGACACAAAGTGTACCTACACATAAAGAACAACCTGTATCCATCACACACTAACTGAAAATAAAGAAAGGTGAAGGCCTCAGTAATGTCGATACAATACAATACAATTTATTTTTTGTTTAGCCCAAAATCACACAGAAGTGCCACAATGGGCTTTAACAGGCCCTGCCTCTTGACATTCCCCCAGCCTCGACTCTCTAAAAACTCCCAAAAAAAAACCCTTGTAGGGAAAAAATGGAAGAAACCTTGGGAAGGAATCAGAAGTGATGTAATGGTGGAAGTGACACCATCTTCGTGAGACCGGACCTGACGACATGGACATGGACCCGGGAGTGACATCAGCAGAGAGCGCCGGATGATGAAGTGATGTCCTCAGAGGGAGTGGGATGAGGAAGTGACATCATCAGAGGGAGCCGAATGAGGAAGTGATGTCATCAGAGGGAGCAGGATGAGGAAGTGATGTTTGGTGTCCATCTTGAGGAACCCGGAAATATGGAAGGCATGTTACGTTTCTTCTTTTGGTCTGCCGAAAAATAGAGAGAAGCGTTAGTACTGCAAATCGACCCCTTTGTCTTGTGATATTTCACTCACCTCAGGGCTGGTTGACTGCCTCCTAAGCGCACGTGTTTGGCACAATATTGATATAATATTAAAGACGATACCCCTCCTTAGTGATACGGCGGTAAGAAATCTCATAGGAGAAATAACTTAGTTTAATGTCGGCTTACACTGCAGATAGTACAAAGATGAATGAAGCCAGTGGCAAGACCCGGACAGCAGTGGGGATCCGAGGAGTGGAGCCTGTCTGTGTCGTCATTGCAGCATTTTCACGAACAGGTGGTGACGTCTTCCATCCGTTCGTTGGCTGTAGAGGTGTGCCGGGTAATGTGCCAAGGCTTTATATTCTTTTTCCCCTTCAGATGAGCATGCAATTCCAACCAAGGCAACAATGCTTAAACACGGATACAATTCCATGCTGACTTAACAGATGGAAACAGCACACAGTTACAGCATCTCACAGTCTGTCTGCTCGCTGTCCATGTCTTACTCCATCTGCTCTGCCTGTCAGTTCTATGTGAGCTCCTGTGCTTAATCTGGCTAAGTGTCAGCTGTGAAAAAAGAAGTAGATGTTATAAGATAGATTGGCACAGATCGCAGTGGCATTTCAAACTTAGGCTTACAGCCAGTACCTTGATGAAAGACCATCTAGAAAAAGCTTGGGTTGCTGCTGGAGGTGTTGGTGAGACCAACAAGGGGCGCATAACCTGTGTTCTGTGTGGAACCCAATCTCCCTTCCGATGAGATGTAAAATCTGACTGTCTGTGGTTTGTCACACACGTGAGCTCGGGAGACGACCTCAGGGCTCGTCATATGGTGAGTCCACCCCAAATCAAGGGTTGCTGCTGTCTCACCTGAGCCCTCCGCTTCCTGCCACCCTACTTTATTAACCATCTCCACCGCCATCTTGCTTCAGTCTGCACAAAGACTTGTGTCTGAAAAGGCGTTTCCTTGTCAACTCTCAAATTGTGTGCATCAACCTTCAATAATATGGGGTTCACCATTCAGTTATCCACCATTTTGTGTCTTTCTTGCAGGTTATAAAAGACACCTGGCCATCTTACGAAAAGAGAAAGGTGTATCCCAACATCCTGGCTAAATTGTGGTGAAGGGCCATAAGAGGTAGTTAGCCAATTACAGACAGGGGATGTCCGAGCATATTTCGAAATGAATAATGTGTGCCCACCACAGCCTGATCCTTCTGGCCCCCTAATCATCCATCCATCCATCCATCCATCCATTATTCAACCCGCTATATCCTAACTACAGGATCACGGGGGTCTGCTGGAGCCAACACAGGGTGCAAGGCAGGGAACAAATCCCGGGCAGGGTGTCAGCCCACCGCAGGACACACACCCACACACTAGGGACAATTTAGAGTCACCAATGCACCAAACCTGCATGTCTTTGGACTGTGGGAGGAAACCCACGCAGACACGGGGAGAACATGCAGACTCCACGCAGGGAGGACCCGGGAAGCGAACCTAGGTCTCCTTACTGCGAGGCAGCAGTGCTACTACTGCGCCACCATGCCGCCCCCCATAATCATCCCTTGTCTCTAATTGTCACCAGAGCATACTGGCTCAAAAATGGCTGCCGTCGCATCATCCAGGTGGATGCTACACATTAGTGGCTAACTACTGTCATGCATGTGCACATGGGGTACAGCTTAAAGGCTTAGGTGGTTGTAATTCTCCGCTGAGACAGGAGATGGTGCTGCATGACAAGAATCTCTCTTCTTCTCCTTCCTCTGCTGAAAGGATGATTGACACCATTCCCTCTCTGATGTCACTTCCTGGTTCCATCCACCTAGACCCACCTCCTCCTTCCAGAATGCCTGGAATTTGGACCATCTACCTAACACAACAGTGGGGACAAGTCACTTTTTGTGTTATAACATGTGTTTCTTTTTCATTTTCTTTTAAAATTATAACGTGTGGCCGTGTGTAGGAAGATAGAATGGGAAACAGGAATAAAAGGGGATAACCAACTGGGTTGTCCCGTTTAGTTGTTGGTCAAACAGAAACCAAAGTCTCGAAAATCAGGAAAACAATTCACCATTTGGTTCAAACAGCAGGCTTTTCACTCTGCTAGCTTGTGTAACAAAAGGGTCCGTCGCTAGAAAACTCCATCTGGCGGTTTGCTTTTGGGTAAATATCGACTACTTTTAAGCAGCCGGGCTTCTTATGGTGGCATGTCCAAGAAGGGGCGGGGCAAAGTGCCCTCACTGGGCGGTTTCTGGGAGCTGCAGGGAGAGAAGGAGAAGAAATCATCAGAGACAGCGACCCCTCTCGCCCCGGCTGGTTATCACATACCTGGTTCGAGCCCGTGGCCCCAAAAGTTATGGTTCTGTTTCTTTTTTTACACCACCCACTATGTATAAGTGCTTTGAGTGGTCAGAAAAGCGCTACAAAAATGTAAAGAATTATGAATCTTTTTTATTATTATTAACATTGTTAATCTTTGCTATTCCATTGCAAATTTTCTGTCTGTGCATCTGTTGCCCTAAAGCAGGCCTTTTCAAATGGGCCACATGTGGCTCCGAACCAATCAAACAAAAATCAAACAAATCACCAGGCCCAGATAATATTTATCCTCGTGTTCTTAAGGAGGCTAGCGAGTGCAGATATAAACCCTTGACACATATTTTTAGGAAGTCACTGTGCACTGGAGAGATTCCAAAGGACTGGAAAATGGCAAATATCATCCCATTATATAAAAAGGGTGACAGGGCAGATCCAAGCAACTATAGGCCAGTAAGCTTAACATGCAGCACAGGAAAATTAATGGAAGGAATTATTAAGGATAAGATTGAGCAACACATGACAAGGACAGGAGTTATTCTGAACAGTCAGCGTGTGTTCAGAAGAGGGAGGTCGTGTTTTACTAACATGTTGGAATTCTATGAGGAGGCAACAAAAGGATACGATCAAAGTGGAGCTTATGATATTATTTATCTGGACTTTCAGAAAGCATTTGATGAGGTGCCACGTGAGAGGTTGGGCATCAAGTTAAAAGAAGTGGGAGTTCAGGGTGATGTTTTTAGATGGGTGCAGAATTGGCTCAGACACAGGAAGCAGAGGGTGATGGCGCGAGGAACCTCATCAGAACTGGTTGATGTTAAGAGTGGTGACCAGCAGGGGTCAGTGCTAGGGCCGCTGCTATTTTTAATATATATAAATGATTTAGATAGGAATATAACTAACAAGCTGGTTAAGTTTGCAGATGATACCAAGATAGGTGGATTAGCAGATAATTTGGAATCCGTTATATCATTACAGAAGGACTTGGATAGCATACAGGCTTGGGCAGATTTGTGGCAGATGAAATTTAATGTCAGTAAATGTAAAGTATTACACATAGGAAGTAAAAATATTAGGTTTGAATACACAATGGGCGGTCGGAAAATCGAGAGTACACCTTATGAGAAGGATTTAGGAGTCATAGTGGACTCTAAGCTATCAACTTCCAAACAGTGTTCGGAAACCATTAAGAAGGCTAACAGCATGTTAGGATATATATAGCGCCTTGATCTGTGGAGTACAAGTCCAAGGAGGTGCTGCTCAACCTTTATAATGCACTGGTGAGGCCTCATCTTGAGTACTGTGTGCAGTTTTGGTCTCCAGGCTACAAAAAGGACATAGCAGCACTAGAAAAGGTCCAGAGAAGAGCGACTAGGCTGATTCCAGGTCTACAGGGGTTGAATTATGAGGAAAGATTAAAAGAGCTGAGCCTTTACAGTTTAAGCAAAAGAAGATTAAGAGGAGACATGACTGAAGTGTTTAAAATTATGAAGGGAATTAGTACAGTGGATCGAGACTTGTATTTTAAAATGAGCTCATCAAGAACACGGGGACACAGTTGGAAATTTGTTAAGGGTAAATTTCGCACAAACATTAGGAAGTTTTTCTTTACACAAAGAACGATAGACACTTGGAATAAGCTACCAAGTAGTGTGGTAGACAGTAAGACGTTAGGGACTTTCAAAACTCGACTTGATGTTTTCTTGGAGGAAGCAAGTGGATAGGACTGGCGAGCTTTGTTGGGCTGAATGGCCTGTTCTCGTCTAGATTGTTCTAATTCTAATTCTAATCGACGAGTGGCCCAGCCTGTGGTCCCACCAGAGCTCCAGACTGCAACTAAAATTGATCGCAAATGCAACCAAAAATAGGCTTTGGTGATTATCATTTCTATTTAGTTCACCATTTGGGAATAAAATCATTGAAACTTTAAACAAATGATATTGTAACAGATTCAAAGAGTATGTTTTGTTAACATATGTGTCAGTATGGGCTTTCCCTTGCATAGCCCTGAGCCACATAAAGGCTAGTTTATATCCTGCGCTGGGAGTGAGGGAGTTGTGGCAAAAATAATGTCTCGAACACGCATGCAGCAAAATATTTCGAAGTACATGGTGCTGCTGATGGGTGGCCATGTATTCCAAATGAGAGGCTGGTTACGCTTGTGCCAGAATAATGAACGAAGGGCTGAATATAACGCAACCGGTCATCGAAACAAAAAGTAGGCATGCAAAACATTTGAAATTCCTCTGCCTGTTATATAGGTCCCGTGTTATGAAGACATCTGTGCCCCGTGGAATTCAGTAGTCCCTTCTGGTTTCATGCAGTCACACTAAGGTGCGATTGTCACTGATCTCCTTGTGTTCGCGCATCTTTGCATGCTGTTTCTCTTTTGATTTAAAGCATACTCCATGCAAAATGCGAGCCTGTCCATCAGTAAACATGTGTGAGCAGTCACCTGCCTAATGTTTTGTCACACACAGCAATGTGATGAAGTCTGCGTTTTAGGGTTGCAAGTGTATTACAGTCATTTTAGCATATCAAAAATGCCACTTTGTTAGTTGTTACTTCAGTTGTTTTGGTGTATGCACTATGTGTTCTGTTACCAATAAATTCTTCAACGGGAGCTTATCAACAAAGAAACAAGAAAAATAAGATTAAGTGAAAATAATAATAGTAATAATTATCTATATATATAATTCACTAAGGCAACACACTCATGGAAAGGCAAGACAATCATAGAAAGCACGCAGGAAGGGGAGTGGATTCACTAAGCTGCCGACAAGTGAGACACCTATGTCGCACGCAGGAAGGAGCCACGCCCACCAACTCCAAGACCATTGGATACGACGACAACTCACAGAGCCACACCTACCAACTCGGACGCGACGACACAGAAAAACCGGCGTCATTTATGTTCGTCTGCCGTAGAGTCCACATGCAGCTCTGAGCCACGTTGACTGTTAATAGAGGCATGTTTCTCACGGAGGTGAATCGCCATTTGTGGCGTGTAAAACTGTTTGCGAGGGGTATCCCATGGGATCCTTAAAACGTTCCTTTACAACTGAGGTTAAAACACAATGAAGTGAGCAGTCTTTAAAAAACGAGTTTTCAGTTATGACGCACGACCGCGTGCACCATAGCAAACTGTTTTAAACGCTACATACAGCAATTCGCATCCGCGACAAACATGCGTCTTCTTAGATACTCCTGCACTTTGTACACACCCCCCTACCACCGTGGTCGGGTGTCTTGGTTGATTATATATACCGTAGTAAGGCAGCCAAAACCGCACAGAGCAATGAAAAGTCTACGTGAGTCACAGCTGCATCTGGACTGTGCACAGACGACAACGACTCGAGTGATGAGTTGGAGGTGGGCACATGAGCAGGCAGTGCATACTGAACGAGAAATCAGCAGACTAGCATGACGGAGGGAGCGGAGTGGACGTCCTTCTCCTCTCCTCCCGTTCCACCCTCCGCGCCTCAGCGCCGTCCACCTCCATCCCTCCGTCTGGGAGGAGAAGGCGCGATGACGATCCGCCAGTTTTCAGTCACGGACGATTGTGTGTTGGTTCGTTCCGTGCATTGTTACAATGTTGCTTTTCTTGCTGATTTATTACATTACCGATTTTTCAAATGTTCATTTTCTCCCTCTGCTTAAAAATGATTAAAAAACTGGCCTTATTATGCGGCGTATGGTACGCCGCCGGTTGGCTATATTAATATATAATTCACTAAGGCAAGACAACCATGGAAAGCACGCCGGAAGGGGCGTGGACTCACTGAGCCGCCGACAAGTAAGACACCTATGGCGCACGCAGGAAGGAGCCACGCCCACCAACTCCATGCTCCTCCGAGCCACCTTGACTGTTCATAGAGGCATGTTTCTCGCGGAGGTGAATCGCCATATGCAGCGTGTAAAATGGTTTGTGAGGGGTATCCCATGGGATCCTCAAAACAGTCCTTTACAACTGAGGTTAAAACACAATGAAGTAAGAAGTCTTTAAAAACCGAGTTTTCGGTTACGACGCACAACCGCGTGCACCATAGCAAACTGTTTTACACGCTGGTTGGCTAGTAATTAATAATTCATTACTTGATACCAAGAACTCTGTAAAAAGACATTTTAAAGACAAATCATTAAAATAAATGTACCAATCTACTTTCACACCATACCTGATGCCTTGCTCTTAAACATTTCATAGATCTCATATTTCAAAAGGGAAACAAATGTTATTGCTATTACTGTGCACATTTTGATTTTATGCACTTGCCTGGGTCAGATGTGAGTAAAATGTTTATTTTTTATTTCAGAAGTGAGGAAAAGAGTATTGCTACTACCTCAGTTACTGTTCAGTTATAGTTTTTTGTTTTGTTTTTTTGTATACATTTTTGATGTGCCTGTGTCACATGTGACCAAATGTAAAAGAGAAATAAGGAATAAACATTACTTCATTTGTGTTGATTTAAAATTTGTCATTACCTGCTGCTTACTGGCTGCTGAAAATGTCTGACCCAGCTAAATGTATTGGTTTGAACATCTGGCCCAATTGAAACTGTCATTGAATAGCCCTGCCCTAAAGTCTTATTGGCTTTTTCTCCATCTTCATAACAGTGATGATGTGACTCAAAGATACTCTAAGTTGTTCTGCTTTTTCTTTTGTAGTCGACAGATTAAATTATGATCCTGTAGCTCCAACCTTTTCCTATGGAGGGCTTAATTTGGCCATCTTGCGTATTCCTCGTCAATTCTGAGAAATCGCTGCAATCAGCTTTCAAGTCTGCAGTGTGTTTTTAAGAGGAATGAATAACAGAAAGTGACCCCTTAGACCTGCCTTGAGTTTTTCCTTGCGTGTTCTCCAGCATTAATGGGTTAAGTCGCCAGCTGTAAGTTGGATTCATAGGGCGTAATGATGTGTGTGCCGAAATAAGAGGAGAATGGCCAGAGATAACAATAGAGTCATATTTGCTAGATTTAATCGAGGGTGGTAAGCTATTATTGATAAGAATGCACTCAGTGTTTGAGTAACTATTATGTTCTGATGAGAAGAAATAATATTCTCTTGAGTTTAGTTATAGATATCTCTACAGGTCAGAGAGATTGTGATCCTTAATAAACTGCATAATTGCTGTCGCAGTTTTAGATGTTATAGCTGCTGCTGTGGAGGGTCTATCTACAGTAAGTCTGGATTTAATACACAATTAAGGTCCCCAGCCATTACTGTGTTATCAGTGCTGTGGACGGCTAAATAATTGCAGGCAGAATCCAAAAAGTATTGGGGTGCCAACAGGGTCGCTCCTTTTAATTCTCCAATTGCACAAATCAAAATCTGTGCTCGAGGGCACAGAATAGAAACAACATAAGCAGCCTTCCTGGCTTTGAGAGCAGGTCTGTCACCAAATCCGAGTCCTTTTTTTTTTTTTAATTTTTATTTATTAATTTTATTACAATCAATACATAGCAATCAAGTTTTTACAAAAAAAAGAATTATGTTAAGAGCAGATTGATCCCCACCCCTGAGAGAGAGAGCAAGCCACACGGTGTAAAATTTAAGGCTTGTAAAAATACCTAAATTAATAAATTCTCTGTGCTTTATAAACTTATTTTAAAATATTACTGATTAGATCCTGCCATGTTTTGAAAAAGTCTGTACAGATCCTCTAACTGAGTATTTGATTTTTTCCAATTTTAAATAATATAACACATCGGTTTCCCACTGACTTAAAAGAGGAGAGTTTGGGTTCTTCCAGTTTATCAGAATGAGTCTGCGTGCCAACAGTGTAGTAAATGCAATCACAATTTGTTTGTCCTTCTCCACTTTAAGCCCCTCTGGAAGAACTCCAAACGCAGCTGTTAATGGGTTAGGAGGGATTGTGAGTCCAAGACTGTCTGACAGGTAATTAAAATTTTTTGTCCAGAATAATGTTAATTTGGTGCAGGCCCAGAACATGTGACCCAGTTGAGGCTGGGACTTGATTGCAACGTTCGCAGGTTGGATCCTGCCCTGGAAACATTTTGGAGAGTTTTAGTCGAGACAGATGTGCTCGATATATAATTTTGAGTTGTATAATTGTATGCTTTGCGCATATGGAGCTCGAGTGAATTCTCTGCATTGCTACTTTCCACTCCTTTTCTGATATATTAATTGAGAGATCATTTTCCCAGTGTCCTCTTGGATCTTTGAAAGGAAGGGATTGTAAAATGATTTTATATATTGCAGAGATGGAGTCTAACTCCTTGAGATTGAGCAATATTTTTTCCAGCGTGGATGAGGGTGCAAGATGAGGAAAATCTGGAAGGTTCTGTTTAACAAAGCTCCTGATTTGAAGATAGTGAAAGAAATTTGTAGCTGGAATGTTAAATTTGGAATGTAATTGTTCATAGGATGCAAAGACGTTGTCTATATAAAGATCTCTAAGCAAGTTAATTCCAAATTTTTCCAGATATTAAAACTGCATATGTTTGTGAAGGTTGAAAGAGGTGGTTCTCTTGCAGAGGTGCCACAGATAGAAGCTTCTCTGTCTTAAAATGCTTTCTACATTGGTTCCAGATTCTAAGTGATTGGAGCACAATTGGGTTATTAGTGTATTGCCGATAACGTGTGTTTATTGGAGCGCAGAGCAGGGAATACAAAGAAGTACTGCAGGATTTTACATCTATTGCGGTCCATGCCTGTGTATGTTCTTCTATTTGTGTCCAGGTTCTTATCGACTGTATATTTGCCGCCCAGTAATAAAACTGGAAGTTAGGTAGAGCCATGCCGCCTTCTGCCTTTTGTCTTTGTAGGGTCGCTCTGACGCTGACATCAGTAGGCGTCGGACCTTTATAGCCCTGTGGCTGGAGGGGGCGGGGCTATTTTCCCTCAAGTGGGCGTCTTTTCTCGTTGATGCAGATGAGGCTTTTAATGACAGCGCCCCCTCTTTCCCCAACGGGGCATCACGCTCCTGTGATGAGCCTGGAGGGTGTTCCTCTGACCAACATGTGTGACAATTCCGGTCATCTATAGTCTGTGCGTGTGTACCGTCATTGCCAGAATTCTTTTCTGTTTGTACAGCTTCCCCACCACCATAATAGAAAAGGATACAACATAAGGGGCTACAAATGGAATTGTTTTGTGAACTAAAATTTCCTAAAAATTTGTTTTTCTCATCGTAGTTAGGATGAAAAATTAAATAGAATTATTCAGATGAAACTCATCCTTTCTTATTAAGTGAGTGTCACTGAGGGTGAGAGGTGGGCGGGTGCTTTTATCTCTTAAAGGAATACTGCAATCAAAAATGATATATTTTTATACAGTATCTTATTTAGCCCATGTTGGATTTGCGCCAGGTAAAATCCCATTACTGCCAGAAAGGATCCTACTCTGTTGGGCCCTTGTACAAGTCTGTTAACCTGATAATTGCTCTTGGGGCACCTTACAATGGCTAAGCCTGCACTCTGACCCCCAAAGGTCATGCAAAAAGACAGTTTACCCTCAGAGATTAATACAGTATAACAAAAAGAACAATATAGGTTGTAGTAATGGATGAGAAAAAAAAATGAATTGTAGGTTTTTGTGGAGAATGGAGATAACAGATTCTTTTTATACAATAAGTGTCTATGGTGACCAGCGTTGGAGAACAGCAAACATTATCAAAAATGATGACAGCAAACTTTATCGGAAATGTTTATGAAACAAATCTGATATTATTCATGTCACAGTCCACTCTTGGGCAGCCACAGTACTCTACTGCAAAGGCACCTGGGAAATGGAGTTCCTACATTTCTCAGGTATTTTTCAGGTTTATAGAGTCATTGCCACGAGTACAGAGTACAGTAAAAATTCTATTAGGTAATGGCGTGTGCAGGAACAAGCTATGAGAAGATGAAACATGTATCAAGAGCCAAGCCTAGATACATCAACCTAAAGTCCATGCTATTGATGACATTCACATTAGGAAGGCTACCAATAAGGGTATGACTGGGAGAGAAAGCGTAAAACATGCAGAGAACTGAAATCTAATATCAGTCTTATCATTTGTCTGTGCACAAATCAAAAAATCAGGAGTGGTCTCCCCTTGACTTTCTCGTATACCCAGACATGGGAATGGATATTTGAGGAGTAAACCACAAGACAAGGATTATATTTGTATATTATGTACATTAAAGAGCCAACAACAACCAATCGAATCAAATTAATAATATATTGAGGAATTATTAGAAAAGCAAAGTTGAATAAATCAGACTCTGCAGCAGCATGAATTAAAGGTAAAGTACCACTTCCGGTTAGCGGAAATAGCCCAAAAGTTGATAGAAATCTATGTTTTGTACCTCAAAATTGAGTTGACCTCAGTGAAAGTTATTGTGTTTACACAGACACACACACACAGACATAATTCCAAAAATTGTATTTTTGGACTCAGGGAGGTCTAAAACGTCGAGATTCATCAACGTTCTGAAATGGAATTTTTGGAGGATTCCAATACTTACCCTATACTTTGTATACGAGAAAGTCAGGAAGGCCTAAAAGGTCGAGATTCATCAAAATCTCGAAATAGAATTTTTGGATGATTACAATACTTTCCCTACACTTTGTATGCGAGAAAGTAAAAAAGAATTGTAGTGAGGAACAAGTTAGGAACTGAGAAATCACAAGAAGAGTAATTTAGATGTCACAAAAGGTCGTTTTCTTTGAGTATCATCTCATAATTTTGAGTCTGATGGTTGAAATGGTGCTCTGAGTCAGTCCTTTTAAGAATGCTATATGTCAGGGATTCTCAGAGTTTTTCAGACCAGGGACCCCTTAGAAGGGAGGAAAAAAAAATTACAGACCCCCACTATGGGGAAACACCAAACAAATGATTTATTATCACAAAATGTGTAGAACTCATTTCTGCATATATTTTTAAGGATTGTGTAGATGCTAAATAAGTGAGATGGGTGGGCTCTGGGAGCGATGGATGATACGCAGACTCTGACGTCGTCCTCCATGTGTGAACGTGGCCTGTGCTGTGTCGTGAGAGCAGTCAGTGCTGAGAATGAGGACAAAGTCTATACAACTGCCATATTTTCCTTTTTTAGATGAAGGTGACTTATTTTCACTTGACAATGTCCTATTTGAATTGCAAACTGATTATATTACGTTTTAATGATTTTGCTCAACCAAACCAGGGTGAACTGAAATTACAGGACTTTGATTACAGGCATTACAAGCATCCTTTCTTGTAAATTCTTTTTGTGTTGTACAAATCTGTGATAATGGTGGAAAGAAAAGAAGGCACATGCACACAAACAGAGCCAGAGAATCTGTTTGAATTAGTTTGTAATCTATGGTTGGACACAACAGGACTAGAAATTACAGAATAGCTTGAGAAAGGAAGACGTACGGCGGTACGTAAAAGATCAAACACTCTGATTAGAGTCATTCATCATAAGGACAAGATGGCCAATCAGATGTGCGTAATGTCACGTGTCCTGCAATCTCAGGTGTGCATTTTAACATAACTATGACTCATCCGAGGAACGAGGGGTGTCAACAGAAGGGCAATGACAGAGGAAGTGATGTCAGAGATCAAGAGACCATCTGATTTGGATGTCAAAAACCACAACCAATGAAGAACACCAATCGCTAAAGCAAAAGCCGCCCAGGACAACAGCCACTCCTTAACATTTCTGATTTTCAGTAAGCTTTTCTAGTAAGCTTGGTATTGTTATATGTAGTAAATATAACTATTATTTGCAATGGTGATGGACAGGTTGACAGACCACTTCCAAGCACAACATTACTCAGTTGTTATAGTTAGGGAATGGCAATCTAGTTACAGTTAGGCTCTTTTTCGACTCTGGTTTTCATTTCATTTAAGTTGCTGGTGGCAATCACAGCTTGGAATAACAACGATCCCTTAAGATTCTTCCTAATGCCACCTCAATCTTGGTTCTTGCTCACCATCTGTTCTGACCTGACGGAGTGTTCCCTGAAATGCTCCCCATGTCTTATATATCATTCAATGCTGACTTTATCAAAGTCGTTTGTTCCGGTCAGACTTTCTCGATGAAGATTTGCTCTGATCGTAGACGGCACCCCAGCTATCCATCTCCTGGACTGAAATGGCAGTGGTGAGAGGTGTCACATCAAACTTTGCACTAATCCCTGAATACAAAGGGAATGTTCTTAGCAGCCTCTTCTTTTTCTACTCTTCTCCCATAGGAAGTCAGCAGACCCTGGGAAGTGAATGCTCATTAAAGCCAACCAATTTAAAGTTATTATTCTCTGGCATCACAGAGATTATGAAGATGTAATTGACCGGTCAGACTCCTCTTCCATTTCTTGAAAATGTAATTCTGACTGCCAAAAATAGGAAAGCGTCTTTTTTGTTATGGAAATATCTTAGTCTGAAAGTAGAAGCTGCTGCGTGTGGCACATCAGTTGGCACGGTGGTATGGAGCTCGGGGGGCTGTTGTCAGTATAATTATCGCCCATTATCCTGTCATGGTGTCAGCTGTCCAGATAGGATGCACATTAACCGAGCGTGGAGATTTACTCCTTCACGGAAAAGTGCAGGCTCTTTAACCACTTACCTGTTTCTGTTTCTGTGCGCTGTCTTGGTTTTGTGAAGTGTCTGTGACACGGAGACGTCCTTTTTTTACCTGGCACTGCCACGGCTTCTGCAGATGAACTAAGCTTACTTGAAAAGTTATTTAGTTTCACCATTTTTTTTATTTATGTGGGGCATTTCTAGTAGGGGGGCGGCACGGTGGCGCAGTGGTAGCACTCCTGCCTCGCAGTTAGGAGACCCGGGTTTGCTTCCCGGGTCCTCCCTGCGTGGAGTTTGCATGTTCTCCCCGTGTCTGCATGGGTTTCCTCCCACAGTCCAAAGACATGCAGGTTAGGTGGATTGGAGATTTTAAATTGGCCCTAGTGTGTGTATGTCCTGCGGTGGTTTGGCACCCTGCCTGGGATTGGTTCTTCCCTTGTGCCCTGTGTTGTCTGGGATTGGCTCCAGCAGACCCCCATGACCCTGTGTTCGGATTCAGCGGGTTGGAAAATGGATGGATGGATGGATTTCCAATAGGGACAAAATCCAAAGGTGTCGTCAGTGCCCGAGAAGAAGAATGAGAATCCCAGCTGGGATGGAGGATCATTTGTTAACTGGATGAGAGGCCAGAATGGAAGGTCAGATGAGCCCACAGGCTGAAGAAGGAAATGGCTCCTTGCCTTGCCGGAGTCACATGTTTGAGGGACAAGTGGAAGTCGGTGGGCTGGAGCAGTTTCATTCTCCACACAACAAGTGGCAGTGGTCCTCTCGAGGCCTTCCGGTTTGGACACCTGCAGGGATACATGTCAGGGTCCCTGAGTGCCATTAGAGGGCGCTGTTAGGGGAGGACCTTCCTGGTTTTAAGTGCTTCCAAGAAGACACATAATGGCACCAGAATCATCCCTGGGTCCAACTTAAAAGGAGCCCACCACCACACCTGAGGGAGTCAGAGTCGGGAGGCAGTGGGCAACACTCTTGTGGGAAAGAAGGAGGAAAAATGTAATGGTATTGTGACTGATCTTTTTATCGGGTACTTTGGTTTAATAAACGTCTTTTATTCAAACCCAGAATCTTTTTGGGCATTACAGTAATCCCTCGCTACCTCGCGGTTCACTTTTCGCGGATTCACGTTTTTAAATATAGTAGTAGTATCTCTTAGTTTAAGACCAACAAAACAAGTTCGGTCACTAAGTGCGTTGTAACACGGGCTGTGATTGGTACATGGGAGGGAGACGACAAATCACAGCTTCCCGCTTTCTAATCGGGCCCGTGATTGGTGCTTTGACTGATGCCCAGATCCCACAGCACCTCCCCTTGTCTCTCTGTCGTGGCCATTTCGCTTCAAGCTTTTCTCACCAAGCAGTTTACTTTAAACTGTACTGTGTGTGATTGTTTTGTGGTTTCTTTGTGTTGAACTTCGCTTCAATTTTCACCCCCTGCAATGGCTCCCAAACGTACTCCTTCACGCTCCAAGGCTGGTGCTGAGCCTAAATGCCAACGAAGAATGATGACGATCGCTGAGAAGGTGAAACTTCTGGATATGCTGAAGGAAGGGAGAACGTTCACAGGAACAGGACACAGGAATGGGACGACGATATGGTTCGATCGGTCCAATTTTGCAATAAGGTCGACGACGTCGTGACTGCCTACAAGCTGCTCTTCGACCGGAAAGAAGCAGCGGCAGCAACTGCCGATCACAATGTTTTTGCAGCCTCGCAAAAAAGAGCCAGTTCCTACTACTACTACGGATACACCTTCGGAAACCGTGGAAGAGGTGCCCCAGGAAATGTTAGGTAGGTCCCTGTTATTAATAGAGTAAGTACAGGGAGGGTTTAAAAACGTCCAAATACACGTTAAATAATTAAATAAATATGGTGTCCCTACTTTGTGGAAATTCAGTTATTGCGGCCGGCCTTGGAACCTATCTCCCATAAACGAGGGATTACTGTACTGTGTCTGAGGAGTGGAGCACAGTGGCACCCCTTGTGGTTTTAAGTCTCATATTTCTCCTTCAGGACCCTGTAACTAAAACCTCAACCTCCCACTGTTATTTTATTAATCCTTGGAATCATAAGCAGGCCAACGTCTTGTGATTTCAATGTGCACTTGTAGCCGACTGCAATCTGTCTTTCTTTGTGTCTTATAAACGGTAGTCAAGTCAGAGGCATGTAGGGTCGAAACAGAAGTTTTTATTTTCCTTTCCAAAAACAAAAAGGGAAAAAAGATCAGGGAGTCACATAAGTTGCTTCTCCCCTATGCCTATTAAATAATAAATTAAATCAATTACAAGTTATTGTTAACCAAACTATTAATACAAAATATATAAAATAAAAAATCAGAAAAAGCTTGGGAGAGCTGAAAACGCCACCTACCCCCAACAACATCCACCGTGCTTCTGGCAGCAGAGCCAAGAAATGTGGTGCATGAAGGTTGTGAGGCGTATACTACAACATATTATACAATTGGTACACGGTGATCCCTCCTCGATCTTGGGGGTTGCATTCCAGAACCCCCCGTGAACGGTGAAAATCCACAAAGTAGTTTATATGGTTATTTTTATATATTTTAAGCTCTTATAAACTCTCCCACACTCTTATAAACATTTCCCACACAGTTATACAGCATAAACCCTTAAATGAAAAAAATTATAAGTAACACATCACACTTTGCTACACGCTCAGGTTTGTAAGTAATGATAAGCTCAAACAAGTAAGAAGAGCCTCGGACATTTAAGGTCTTATATGTCAAAAAGGAGGATTTCTGAAATCAGCTCTAAGCTTAACTGGGAGCCAATGCAAGACCTTGAGAACTGGAGCTATCCATCCATCCATCCATTGTCTAACCCGCTGAATCCGAACACAGGGTCACGGGGGTCTGCTGGAGCCAATCCCAGCCAACACAGGGCACAAGGCAGGAACCAATCCTGGGCAGGGTGCCAACCCACCACAGGACACACACAAACCAAACACATACTAGGGCCACTTTAGAATCACCAATCCACCTAACCTGCATGTCTTTGGATTGTGGGAGGAAACCGGAGCGCCCGGAGGAAACCCACGCAGACACGGGAGAACATGCAAACTCCACGCAGGGAGGACCCGGGAAGCGAACCCGGGTCTCCTAACTGCGAGGCAGCAGCGCTACCACTGCGCCACCGTCTTCATATTTTCTCATCCTTTTAATTGTTCTTGCAGCAGCATTTTGAATCAATGGACTTTTAAGGATGAGAAAATTCTTTAAAAAGATGCAAAAAGCAAAGGGTTTTCAATCTGCACACTCGGATAGGGAGGTGATCAAAGGAATGAACTTTTTAAACCTGTCGTGTCATTAGTTCACGACCTTTGAGGACACACCCCTAACAACACCTCTATCCTAGAGACGGGAGGGGCACAAAGGGGGCAATCGTGAATAAACTGAAAGGTGGCAGAAATGGTCCAAAATATTTAATAACAACTAAAGTAAGCACTAAACCAACAACTAAACTAAGCCCCCAATTTGAGTGGCAGACCATGAAAAAAAGATAAAGTAAAACCTTCAAACAATTAAATAAATATACTCAGTCATTGCATTGTCATGTGTGCCGAGTTGTACGTCCATCCCACATGCAACTCCTCTGTGCTGGGATGATAACTGGAACAGGTGCGATATAATCGAAATCAGCCATTAATTTGGGATTAATAAAGTATCTATCTATCTATCTATCTATCTATCTATCTATCTATCTATCTATCTATCTATCTATCTATCTATCTATCTATCTATCTATATATAGTGCCCTTCATATCTATCTATCTATCTATGAGGACTCTCCAAGTCTGAAGATAACCCATTTATTTTCATTCTCGTCCCATTATGTCCAGGTTTTTGTGTTGCACCAGTCCACTCATACGAACCAACGCCTATTTTTGACCAAATCTCCTTGGCTTTGAGGTGTAGGTCAGTAGGAAGAAAAGTAAGCAGAGACTTGGAGATGAAGAGGCGTCAAGTATTGGGTAGCTGTGACCCAACAGTCATGGAGACAGACCTCATGAGAAGACTCTGCTGCAGACTGAGGGACGTCCAGAGAGATCGCACTTCACACACGGCCTGGGAATACCCTAACGTTGTTGTTTTACTTAAAGCCACCTTCTCTTGGTCAAGGTAACAGTTATTTATAGGCCATTTATGTGAGGTCTGCAGTTAGTCGTGACTTAATGAATTGCTTATGTCAGGATATGTTGCTGAACTGCATCATCTCAACATGAACTTGAATTTCCTTAGAACTTCTACAGTACACACCCATGGGTGGGCTTTCTTTGTTTCTTTTTTTTTTAAAGCAAAAGTATTAGCTCTACTTCCTAAGACAGATCTGTCCATTTGTTTAAAGAAATGTCTACTCGGTAACTTTTCACTGGGCTAAGCCAAGCTGGTGATAATAAAAAACAAGGCAGTCGGATAAGGTGGGAAACACAATGACCACTGGTGCTCTGTTAAGGGTTAAAATCCAAAATCATGACAGTCTGAAAGTGGAATTTGTTTATAATAAAATCAACCTGAAAAATTCCAGAAATCTGGGGAATTATTGTATTGATATTTTATGTTCTTTTGGAAGATGAACATTTATATTTCAGCCTTTCTGGAAAACCAGAATTGTTAACATGTAAGAAAATACAGCGTGTTGGCTACATAATTGTAAATAAAGGTTTTATTTTTATATATATTTTTATTGATTATAATTTAAAGCAAATAACATTCCATACAATCAAGTCAAACTTAACAAAACCAAACTTCAATTTCCACCCAAGAGAAAGAGAGGAGAGAAAAAACAGAGGGAATCTTAAATCCAGCAGACCCCATGACCCTGTGTTCGGATTCAGCGGGTTGGAAAATGGATGGATGGATGGATTTCCAATAGGGACAAAATCCAAAGGTGTCGTCAGTGCCCGAGAAGAAGAATGAGAATCCCAGCTGGGATGGAGGATCATTTGTTAACTGGATGAGAGGCCAGAATGGAAGGTCAGATGAGCCCACAGGCTGAAGAAGGAAATGGCTCCTTGCCTTGCCGGAGTCACATGTTTGAGGGACAAGTGGAAGTCGGTGGGCTGGAGCAGTTTCATTCTCCACACAACAAGTGGCAGTGGTCCTCTCGAGGCCTTCCGGTTTGGACACCTGCAGGGATACATGTCAGGGTCCCTGAGTGCCATTAGAGGGCGCTGTTAGGGGAGGACCTTCCTGGTTTTAAGTGCTTCCAAGAAGACACATAATGGCACCAGAATCATCCCTGGGTCCAACTTAAAAGGAGCCCACCACCACACCTGAGGGAGTCAGAGTCGGGAGGCAGTGGGCAACACTCTTGTGGGAAAGAAGGAGGAAAAATGTAATGGTATTGTGACTGATCTTTTTATCGGGTACTTTGGTTTAATAAACGTCTTTTATTCAAACCCAGAATCTTTTTGGGCATTACAGTAATCCCTCGCTACCTCGCGGTTCACTTTTCGCGGATTCATGTTTTTTAAATATAGTAGTAGTATCTCTTAGTTTAAGACCAACAAAACAAGTTCGGTCACTAAGTGCGTTGTAACACGGGCTGTGATTGGTACATGGGAGGAGACGACAAATCACAGCTTCCGCTTTCTAATCGGGCCCGTGATTGGTGCTTTGACTGATGCCCAGATCCCACAGCACCTCCCTTGTGTCTCTGTCGTGGCCATTTCGCTTCAAGCTTTTCTCACCAAGCAGTTTACTTTAAACTGTACTGTGTGTGATTGTTTTGTGGTTTCTTTGTGTTGAACTTCGCTTCAATTTTCACCCCCTGCAATGGCTCCCAAACGTACTCCTTCACGCTCCAAGGCTGGTGCTGAGCCTAAATGCCAACGAAGAATGATGACGATCGCTGAGAAGGTGAAACTTCTGGATATGCTGAAGGAAGGGAGAACGTTCACAGGAACAGGACACAGGAATGGGACGACGATATGGTTCGATCGGTCCAATTTTGCAATAAGGTCGACGACGTCGTGACTGCCTACAAGCTGCTCTTCGACCGGAAAAAGAAGCAGCGGCAGCAACTGCCGATCACAATGTTTTTGCAGCCTCGCAAAAAGAGCCAGTTCCTACTACTACTACGGATACACCTTCGGAAACCGTGGAAGAGGTGCCCCAGGAAATGTTAGGTAGGTCCCTGTTATTAATAGAGTAAGTACAGGGAGGGTTTAAAAACGTCCAAATACACGTTAAATAATTAAATAAATATGGTGTCCCTACTTTGTGGAAATTCAGTTATTGCGGCCGGCCTTGGAACCTATCTCCGCCATAAACGAGGGATTACTGTACTGTGTCTGAGGAGTGGAGCACAGTGGCACCCCTTGTGGTTTTAAGTCTCATATTTCTCCTTCAGGACCCTGTAACTAAAACCTCAACCTCCCACTGTTATTTTATTAATCCTTGGAATCATAAGCAGGCCGACTTCTTGTGATTTCAATGTGCACTTGTAGCCGACTGCAATCTGTCTTTCTTTGTGTCTTATAAACGGTAGTCAAGTCAGAGGCACGTAGGGTCGAAACAGAAGTTTTTATTTTCCTTTCCAAAACAAAAAGGGAAAAAAGATCAGGGAGTCACATAAGTTGCTTCTCCCCTATGCCTATTAAATAATAAATTAAATCAATTACAAGTTATTGTTAACCAAACTATTAATACAAAATATATAAAATAAAAAATCAGAAAAAGCTTGGGGAGAGCTGAAAACGCCACCTACCCCCAACAACATCCACCGTGCTTCTGGCAGCAGAGCCAAGAAATGTGGTGCATGAAGGTTGTGAGGCGTATACTACAACATATTATACAATTGGTACAAGGTGATCCCTCCTCGATCTTGGGGGTTGCATTCCAGAACCGGTGAAAATCCGCAAAGTAGTTTATATGGTTATTTTTATATATTTTAAGCCCTTATAAACTCTCCCACACTCTTATAAACATTTCCCACACAGTTATACAGCATAAACCCTTAAATGAAAAAAATTATAAGTAACACATCACACTTTGCTACACGCTCAGGTTTGTAAGTAATGATAAGCTCAAACAAGTAAGAAGAGCCTCGGACATTTAAGGTCTTATATGTCAAAAAGGAGGATTTCTGAAATCAGCTCTAAGCTTAACTGGGAGCCAATGCAAGACCTTGAGAACTGGAGCTATCCATCCATCCATCCATTGTCTAACCCGCTGAATCCGAACACAGGGTCATGGGGGTCTGCTGGAGCCAATCCCAGCCAACACACACAAACACCCCCACACACCAAGCACACACTAGGGCCAATTTAGAATCACCAATCCACCTAACCCGGCATGTCTTTGGACTGTGGGAGGAAACCCACGCAGACACGGGGAGAACATGCAAACTCCACGCAGGGAGGACCCGGGAAGCGAACCTGGGTCTCCTAACTGCGAGGCAGCAGCGCTACCACTGCGCCACCGTGCCGCCCGAACTGGAGCTATGTCTTCATATTTTCTCATCCTTTTAATTGTTCTTGCAGCAGCATTTTGAATCAATGGATGAGAAAATTCTTTAAAAAGATGCAAAAAGCAAAGGGTTTTCAATCTGCACACTCGGATAGGGAGGTGATCAAAGGAATGAACTTTTTAAACCTGTCGTGTCATTAGTTCACGACCTTTGAGGACACACCCCTAACAACACCTCTATCCTAGAGACGGGAGGGGCACAAAGGGGGCAATCGTGAATAAACTGAAAGGTGGCAGAGATGGTCCAAAATATTTAATAACAACTAAAGTAAGCACTAAACCAAAAAAGGTAAGCATAATAAAAGAGTCAAATTGTAGGGCATGAGAAGCCCCCAATTTGAGTGGCAGACCATGAAAAAAAGATAAAGTAAAACCTTCAAACAATTAAATAAATATACTCAGTCATTGCATTGTCATGTGTGCCGAGTTGTACGTCCATCCCACATGCAACTCCTCTGTGCTGGGATGATAACTGGAACATGTTTAGGTGCGATATAATCGAAATCAGCCATTAATTTGGGATTAATAAAGTATCTATCTATCTATCTATCTATCTATCTATCTATCTATCTATCTATCTATCTATCTATCTATCTATCTATCTATCTATCATATAGTGCCTTTCCTATCTATCTATCTATCTATCTTATCTATCTATCTATCTATCTATCTATCTATCTATCTATCTATCTATCTAATCTGCCACGTTCAGTTCCCCATTTGACTAAATGTGGCCTCACTTAACCTGCATGTGCTGTAAGTCTCTAAAATATAAAAGCAAGCGATTGCACAGCATGCTGATGCCATGAGCTACGTTGGATGAAAGAATACGCCGGGTGTACAACAAGAATACAAATCCTAACCTTACTAAACCTCGCCCTTACTTGGCTTTGACCCTCTCTGCTTACACCCCACCTCAATGGATACCCCTTTGTTTTTTCCCCGGAGGACTCTCCAAGTCTGAAGATAACCCATTTATTTTCATTCTCGTCCCATTATGTCCAGGTTTTTGTGTTGCACCAGTCCACTCATACGAACCAACGCCTATTTTTGACCAAATCTCCTTGGCTTTGAGGTGTAGGTCAGTAGGAAGAAAAGTAAGCAGAGACTTGGAGAAGATGAAGAGCGTCAAGTATTGGGTAGCTGTGACCCAACAGTCATGGAGACAGACCTCATGAGAAGACTCTGCTGCAGACTGAGGACGCGTCAGAGAGATCGCACTTCACACACGGCCTGGGAATACCCTAACGTTGTTGTTTTACTTAAAGCCACCTTCTCTTGGTCAAGGTAACAGTTATTTATAGGCCATTTATGTGAGGTCTGCAGTTAGTCGTGACTTAATGAATTGCTTATGTCAGGATATGTTGCTGAACTGCATCATCTCAACATGAACTTGAATTTCCTTAGAACTTCTACAGTACACACCCATGGGTGGGCTTTCTTTGTTTCTTTTTTTTTTAAAGCAAAAGTATTAGCTCTACTTCCTAAGACAGATCTGTCCATTTGTTTAAAGAAATGTCTACTCGGTAACTTTTCACTGGGCTAAGCCAAGCTGGTGATAATAAAAAACAAGGCAGTCGGATAAGGTGGGAAACACAATGACCACTGGTGCTCTGTTAAGGGTTAAAATCCAAAATCATGACAGTCTGAAAGTGGAATTTGTTTATAATAAAATCAACCTGAAAAATTCCAGAAATCTGGGGAATTATTGTATTGATATTTTATGTTCTTTTGGAAGATGAACATTTATATTTCAGCCTTTCTGGAAAACCAGAATTGTTAACATGTAAGAAAATACAGCGTGTTGGCTACATAATTGTAAATAAAGGTTTTATTTTTATATATATTTTTATTGATTATAATTTAAAGCAAATAACATTCCATACAATCAAGTCAAACTTAACAAAACCAAACTTCAATTTCCACCCAAGAGAAAGAGAGGAGAGAAAAAAAACAGAGGGAATCTTAAAGAGCAGCCAAGAAGGAAGAGGATCCTTTTCCCCGATACAGAAGCTTATTCTAAAATGTTATTCACTCTCTAAGTGAGAATTTGATTTTTTCCAATTTCAAACAGTATATAACATCAGTTACCCACTGACTGAAAAGAGGTGAGGTGGGATTCTTCCACTTGAGCCAGATAAGTCTATGTGCCAATAGTGAAGTAAAGGCAACTACAGTTTATTTGTCCTTCTCCACTTTAAGCCCCTCTGTGAACCCACCAAACACGGCTGTTAGATTAGGAGGGATTGGGACACCAAGGCTGTCTGAAAGGCATGCAAAGATTTCTGTTGATTTGGTGCAGGCCCAAAACATGTGGCCCAGTGAGGCTGGAGCTCGATTGCAACGTTCACAGATTGAATCATGGCCTGGATACATTTTGGACAATTTCAAAACAAGACAAATGCACTTGATAAAATATTTAAAATTGAATGATTGAAAGCTTTGTGCATATGTAACTAAAAATCTATCTATCTGTCTATCTATGTATCTATCTTTCTGTCTGTCTGTCTATCGATCGATTAATCTATCTATCTCTATCATTTAGTACCCCTCATATCTATCTATCTATCTATCTATATATTGTCGGAGTTGCCTGGGGTGGTGACCCGGCCAGGATGCCCAGGAGGACCGGAAAAGGGCTTACGTCCACCTAAGACAACATGGGGGTGGCCACCCTGGTTCCTTTGGGGGCTACGGGTACAGAGCTCTACCCTGTAGGGGCCCGTGGTCACCGCGAGCCCCTGTGCCTAGAGAGCCCTGGACCTCAGCAATTCCGCCATACCCAGAAGTGCTGGGGGGAAGAGGATCGGGGACACCCGGAGTGCTTCCGAGTACGCAGCCGGTGCTTCCACCACACAGGGCGTGTCTATCTATCTATCTATCTATCTATCTATCTATCTATCTATCTATCTATCTATCTATCTATCTATCTATCTATCTATCTATCTATCTATCTATCTATCTATCTATCTATCTATTATATAGTGCCCTTCATATCTATCTATCTATCTATCTATCTATCTATCTATCTATCTATCTATCTATCTATCTATCTATCTATCTATCCATCTATTATATAGTGCCTATCTATCTATCTATCTATCTATCTATCTATCTATCTATCTATCTATCTATTATATAGTGCCCTTCATATCTATCTATCTATCTATCTATTATATAGTGCCCTTCATATCTATCTATCTATCTATCTATCTATCTATCTATCTATCTATCTATCTATCTATCTATCTATCTATTATATAGTGCCTATCTATCTATCTATCTATCTATCTATCTATCTATCTATCTATCTATCTATCTATCTATCTATCTATCTATTATATAGTGCCCTTCATATCTATCTATCTATCTATTATGAACTTTATGTGTTTGTATTTATGATGCAAGTCTACAGCCTGTTATGTTTTACCTTTTACAGTATAAATTTTTCCAAAAATATTTAGTATGGTTGATGGATGCATACAGTCCCTTTATTGTAATATTGTACATTACACTCTAGTAAGCAGGTCATTATTTTTTCTCTATGGGCATATAATCCATAATAATGCAATAAACGTTGCTTGAAGACGTCTGTGTAACATTGCTGATCTATGGATATTATATTGTTTGCATTGATATGATAAATGTGAGTTCTTTCCGAATGCTGTTTTAATGGAGTCCACGACTCTCTATGGCTCCTCTGACATGATATCTGTAGAGGTGTTTAATATGAGTGAGGGGTCCGCTCTGCTCCTCTGATGTCATAAATACACGATGCACCACTAAAGGTGTCACCCAGGAGTGAGTGAGCACTCACCCAAAGTGATCTCATTGGGCTGTATGACACATTTCTCTTCAGTCTATCCACGTGAGCGCAGCCCCCGTTAGAGGCGCTCAGAGGGGGGCTGTGCATATTTACAGATAGAACACCGAGGATAAAACAAAAGCCCGTTCCTGTGCATTGATTACACGCAATCATTCAAACTGTGATAAAGGGTCGAGACTCAGAGATGTTGCTCCTAATTAACGATCGTCCACATTTTGCTTGTTTTCAAGTCTCTCTGCCATTGCTGTTTAAGTGCTACGTTGACTTCCTTCATTGATTCTTTGTTTTGTATCACCTTCAGTTTTGTAGGCATAGAAAGAAAATGCCGAGTAACCTCAAAGCAGACATTGGCAAAAGTCACAAAGCTTGTTATTTGTCAATACCTAATTATTCAATGACCTGTTCCAATACTCAAAACATGGTGACAGTTTATGTACTGAGGCTACCACGTAGTTCTTCCTTTTGTTAAATGACAATATGCAATTCAGTTAAAAATTAAGCTTATGACTAAAAACCCCTTGAACTAAACTCCCACATACTGTAGCTTTGAGTCCAATTCTAGGCATATTCTGATTAAAGGAATACTCCTCCCAGAAATGATACGCTTTTATTTGTTACTTACCCCAGGTAGTTTAATTTCAGGTTTTCATGCAGAATCGAGATAACAAAGTTTCTGATATAATATAGGGTTGCTAGATGTCCCTCATATATATACGGGACATGTCCCATATTTGATCATTTTGTCCCCTGTCCCGTACTGACCTTTCAGGGACACCCAAATGTCCCATATTTAGTTCATTTTCAAATTTCTTAATAAAAATATACTTTTACTACCTTCTTACGGTACTTAGTTGTAACTTTATAAGTGACTAGCTCAAATACTCAGTGTTGCCCGGGAGGAAAATAAAGTGTTTTTTTTTATTGTTAGAGAAAGAATTAAACTTTAAAAATGAAAATAAATTAACAAACAATAAAGACTCACTAATGTCCTTGTCTTGCAGTCTTGTATCTATGTTATCATTCAGTTGTCTGGCCAACTCTATTTAATTTGAAAAGCAACAGGGGCGCGGTGCTGCTCAAACATAAAGAATGCTGGCAGTCGCCTGCTATATACTAACTGTGTAAGCCCATGCTGTTAATAACAAAGGATTCTAGAAAGTATTGAAATCGTCAGAACTACGCTGGACATCTCTCTGCTAGGAGGATTCGTGTTGCCAACGTGCTCACATCGTTTGTGCATTAGCAGCTAAGCGACTGTCTTTCTTAGGAGGTTTCCTTTTGCCGGTGTGTTGGCCTCGCTTGCGTATCTTAGGAGCTGGTGCCCTCACCCCAACTCTACGTCTCACTTCCGGGCCGGACAGACACACAGACACACACACTTGGACGCGTAGAACTATTTAATTTCAAAAGCAACAGGGGTGCCTGTGGTGCTCAAACATAAAGAATGCTGGAAGTCGTCTGCTATATACTAACTGTGAAAGTATTGAAATCGTCAGAACTACGCTGGACATCTCTCTGCTAGGAGGATTCGTGTTGCCAACGTGCTCACATCGTTTGTGCATTAGCAGCTAAGCGACTGTCTTTCTTAGGAGGTTTCCTTTTGCCGGTGTGTTGGCCTCGCTTGTGTACCCTCGGAGCTGGTGCCCTCACCCCGACTCTGCGTCTCACTTCCGGGCCGGACAGACACACAGACACACACACTTGGATGCGTAGAACTATTTAATTTGAAAAGCAACAGGGGTGCCTGTGGTGCTCAAACATAAAGAATGCTGGCAGTCACCTCCAGTTCGCCCTCTGGTGGTTGTTCCAAGTGTCAACTGAATGATAGCATAAGACCGTAAGATCACCCCCCCACCCTACCCAGAAGGGGGTGGGTTAGTGCTGATTTCACCCTACAGTGTTTTAAATCGACCATTGAGAAACACGTGTACCAAGTTTCATGAAAATCGCTCCAGCCGTTCGGACGTGATGCTGGAACATACGTACATACACACGTTGACTTTTATATACAGGGTGACACAGAAAAATGGAAACTTTTGAAAAACCCAATAAAAATAGAAGAAATCCAACAAAAAAAATGTATTGACAGCAATTGAACCCCTACAACTTGCCTTTTAAGAGACAGTAATCCAAACTATCAATGTCTAAAAATTACGTCCTGTCGATGGCGTCCTCCTGTACGTATGCATTCTTCCAGGCTGCTGTTGAGGTTCCCCACTGATCGCTGCAACATCTCAGCTGGGATACCACGAATTTCGCCTTGAATTCTTTGTTTCAATTTATTCGGTGTCCTTGGCCGAGTCGTGTAGACCCGACTCTTAAGGTAGACCCACAAGACAAAAATCACAAACGGGACAAATCCGGTGATCTTGAGGGCCAGGGGATGTCACTGAATCTTGAGATGACACGGTTACCAAACAATTCTCGCACAGCTGCCATTGATTACTAAATTACTAAATGGCGAGGTTGTTTACAGCTCAAGGTCCCTGTTCCGCAGTGGTGCCAACTGTACATGGCTGCCACTACGCATTTCAAAAGTTCCCGTTCTTCTGTGTCACCCTGCACATATACAGATTATACTTTCTTTTCTCAGATTCTCTTGATGAAAATAACTCAAATGTAACGAGGAAACTCGTGTTTGCTGCCTGTTTGCAAGTCATTCAGTTACTCTGGTTGGCTGAGGACGGCGACACTCTTACCGTTTTGCTCTCTAATTTATTAATTTAATTAATAAATTAGTAAATTGAATAAGTCCTGGTTTAAGTAAAAAAATTATTGGCAATACCACCTTTCAAAAAAGGCAAACGTGACAGAAACACAAGCACAATTCTCCTCTTCTCCTTCCACTCCTTCAGATAACCTTTGTCCTCTACCACTCGACTCCAACTAGATGAGATCAAGTGGCTTCTTTTATTTTGTACCCAGAAATACTTCCGGTGCTCAGTTATATCCAATTTGGACGCACTTCTACGTTGTAGTAGGAATTGCTAATTCTGGCAGTGCCACCTGGTGACCCCACAGCAGTTTTTCCCCCATGGGACTACAGATCCCAGCATGCCCTGTGGGTGTCCGTGTGGGAATCCTAGCCCAGGATTCGGCCATGCAGCATTTCAGGGAAGCATGTAGTCCTAACAGGTTGTCTTCCCCCTTGCCCTTGCATCACTCCAGCTTCCTGGCTGGGACACCCACCCCTATTTGCCACCCATCATGCAGCTTATTTGTTGGGTAATATTGAGCGTCACATGTATCAAAGCTTGCACTAACCAGAGACGGGTACAACTAAAGATTATAAGTTTAAGAAAGTGAGTGAAAACATTATTAAGTAGACTTAACTTATGGATATGGAAAGGTGCAATACAAGACAGTATAAAGGATGGCACGCTGAGCACAAAACCACAATTCAAGAAGTCACATCTTGACTCAGAGTAAATTTTCTACACTTGCTATGTCTTATATAGAGAAGCAACAACAACAACAACATTTATTTCTTTAGCATGTTTTCATACAAATGACGTAGCTCAAACTGCTAAACAAGATGAAAAAATAAAAAATTAGGCAATACTAAGTAACAAAGAATAAAGTAAGGTCCAATGGCCAGGAGGACAGAATAAACAAACAAAATAAAAAAAAAAAAACAGAGGGAAGGTGGAAAAAAAAAAAAAATCTGCAGGGGTTCTGAGGCCACGAGACCACCCAGCCCCATTAGACGTTTCACCTAACATCAGTGATCTCAATCAGTCCTCGTGGTTTTCAGGCTTCACATGAAATTACTTGATGATGACGGTCATGTGGACTTCTGGGGCCTCATGTATAACGGCGTGCGTAGAACTCGCACTATAACATGGCGTAAGCACAAAAGCCGAAATGTGTTTACGCACAGAAAAATCCAGATGCAGGAATCTGTGCGTACTCCAACTTCCACGTTCTTCCGCTCCATAAATCCCGATCAGCGTGAAAACTAACGCTCGTGCACGCGCATTATGTAACGCCCCAAATCCTCCCAGAATTACGCCTATTTGAATATGCAAATCAATATAAATCGCCCTTAAGCGCAGCCTTCTGTGAAAAGACAATGGGAAAAGCACGGGAAAATATAAGAATTTCAGCGAATACCAAGTGGAGGCAAAGGAAAAACATACTATTTGTTCAAATAAACCGTAGTATAATCAACAAAAGGAAGTTGATCGAGTGACATAGCGTGTTGGAGAAACTTGAAAGCTCACATTCACACATCGCACAGTGCCGGAAATAAAAAGAAGTCACATATCAAAGTCGCCGTGAAAAGAAGAGTTGTAGCCCACTGTCTGAGTGTCATATGAAAGTTTATTAGGGTACAGAGAAAAAAGGCACACGGTGGGGAAAAAGCACGAAATGTCAACTTCAATCTCGACATTTCCACTTTAATCACGTAGTTTATTTTGTCATTTAGTAGAACATCATAAACTTCATCTTAAAATCGTTTAATTAACCAGTTTCTCAAATCACATCGTAATTAAAGTAGCACGTTAAATGCTTTGTTTTGTATTTGATCTTCTACTCGTATGTGATCTATGTGTGTGAATCACTACTTGTTTCTTAAACCGGCTCTCTTCCTCCAACTGGACACAGAATCCATTACATTTGTGATATTACAGCTCTCTGAATAACTAAAATACTGAGATGTATACGTGATATCATTTTCATGATGATAGGAGTTAAAGCACGTTATTAAACATGTGTTTCACTTCGATGAAATAATTTATTGCAGCAGTACTCAGGGGCGGCTCTAGGCTTGTGGTGGCACTGGGCAGAGGAAGAATCGGTGGCTCCTTCGCCCGCCAATGTCAGTAAGGTAGCTTATGCACGTGGATGGCCACGTCCGCTGCAGACACTGCATAGCCGCCTCGTGCTCATGACACAAGCATTTAACTTTTGCCAAATTTGTCGCTGTGTTTTTAGCTGTGTTGTTATTTTATCTTTCTGTTTTATATTCAATATATATTGGCATAGCCCCCCCTGCAGTCCTTGCTTTTCTTTCCCCAAGTAACCGATCGCCACACAATCAGCTCTGTAATAGACGTTAAGCCATCTGTAAGCTTAGCGCTGATTCTTCAAAACATTTAAGGAACATTGAAATATCTTCGTAGTACATGTTTAATTATTCTATCCTTCACGACACTCCCAGTGAAGAATATAGATTATTTAAATGAAGTTAAAGTTTTATCTGTATAATTTAATAAACATATTTTGCTGAATTTCACCTTATAAATGATATCGTTTCTGTTTCTGAACCCCGAGGTCCGTACAGGAAAGGCTTTAAAACGTTTTGCAGTGGCTGAGACAGCGTGTCCTTGATACTGTATACCAATAATTCCCCTTCCGATCAGCTGCTGCTGTGATTCACACTCAGATACAGTGATATGAATACTCTGAGTGGTGCAGTGAGAGAAATATAGAAAAAGATGATCCGCTGTGGCAACTCCTAACGGGAGGAGCTGAAAGAAGAAGAAGAAGGTGCAGTGAGAGTAACAACGCTAAAGCAGTTATGGTATTTGGAATACTATGGCTGTTCCCTCTACCATTATATTGTTACAAGTTAATTACAATCAGATGCATTACACTAATAAACAATATGCGGTTAGTTTTGGTGTATTTATAAAGCCGCGTCAGGAAAATAAGGTGTAACCACACAGGAACAGTAGCACTGCTTTGACGCTGGGTGCCGCCAGTCTGCAAAACTGAGCGGAGAACTTGCATACAACAAGGCATGAGGTACCGTGGAAAAGTGCGTGGCTTTGGTTTTATACATCGCGATTTGAACGTGGAAAAGTTCTTATGCAACGTTTCTGTGCGTACGCACCGTTTATACATGAGGCCCCTGGTCTTTAATCCATCAATGTAGGGACTGCACGGTGCCCTTATCATAGGGGGGGGCGCAGATCACCATCACAGAAAACCAGAAAAAGAACAGCAGAGAAAGTAGGGGTGAGTACAGATTGTGGAGCCATGAAAAAAAATGCAATAATTCAATACATATGCAGAATATCAGGGTTACACTAAAATGAAGTGTGAAAGGTGCTACATAGGCGCCCGACCCGACACAGACTGACAACAGAGGCACGTGAAAATCAACAAAAATGATTTTATTTTCTTCACCTGGGGTCCACATCTTCCCCGTGTCTCTCAAGTATAACACAGTCCCAAAGCACACCAAATAAACCAAAGTAAAGCACACTACAACACACTCTTCTCCACCACTCCTCTCGGCAAGCGTTAATAATAATAAAAATTCATTCTTTGCATTTATATAGCGCTTTTCTCACTACTCAAAGCACTCATCAATTGTAGGTTAAGGGTCTTGCTCAAGGGCCCAACAGAGCAGAGTCCCTATTTGGATTTATAGGATTCAAACCTTCTGATTGCCAGTTCAGATCCCTATCCTCAGAGCCACCCTCCTCCTCCCCAGTGGTGGCTGCTGGCTCCTTTTATAAGGCACCTGGGTATGGTGAAAACACTGCCCATAATGGCTCAGGAGTCCTAGCTGCAGCACCCGCTGACCACGCCTGCGGGACCCAACAGGGCTGCACCAAACTCCAATTCCTCTGCGGGAGACCGAGGCACCGCTTCAACCCAGGAGGGTTGCCATCTAGTGTCCAGGAGGAGATATTGAATAATCCATGGCTGCTCCCCCTGAACATATACTGAAGGGGCATCCCGGCCAGGCATGGGCCCCGGCCGTCCACCACAGAAACTATGAGAAAGCCATGTTAAAGTAGTGGAATTTTAGCAGTTTTTCAAAGTGCTCCACCGTATCAGCCTGGTGAATTTCTATTGATAAGCTATTCCAAATTTGCAGACATCTGCGCCTTATATATATGTTTGGTTTGAATCAAAGCATAATTTTAAAATATCTCGGCCATGTTCCAGATGTCCAATTTGTCTCCTTGCACTGGGCCTGTCCTGCCACTCCTGCCATGTCACATTGGCTCAATTTCTCATCAGACTGTTTAAATCAACAATTAACAGATGCACCGAAACCAAGCGCTCTATTTTTAAACCTTTGGAGTAAAAAGTAATTGAAATCATCACACTTTTTTTTCTCTTCCGTCTGCTCCATCATTCTTGCACTCCAGACTGTCTTTCACTTTATCTTTTATTCTTCGGGTCTTAGCTGGCACCTGCATTCTCAAATCATATATTTTCCGCCTTCACTTCTTTGTTTACAGATGCTTATCACTCAATTTGCCATTTCAGGTTTTTTTCCACTCGCCTATTCGGAGGGTAGTCTGATCCGGGCGGATAAAGAAATGGTGGGCATCCTAATCAAAGACATTAGGAGCTTTCACAATGCAGACAGCTGTCAGTCTGATTGATGTGTAACGTGGCACGCTGAACTCACATGCTGTCGTGGACTAGGAGTCCCAAAGCACATAGGTTATGAAAGCACTTCCAAAAAAAAGGTGGATATCACTTGTCAAACCCTGGCTAGTAATAAGGGCAAACACAGAGTCTTTACAATAAACAGATTTATTATCACAAAAACGCTTTGCCTCACAAAGAAGCCTTCGAAGAGTACAACAAGCATAACTGAGTTACCAGCAAGGCAATCCAAGGTGAACAATGACCCAAAAAACACAATCCAAAACTGAAAAACAGAGCAAGGACTCAAAATTCACAATAAGCCCAGAAAAATATTCCCAAAGTACGTTCGAAATGAACCGCCAGGAACTGTGGGAGACCCTCCAGATTTATAGAGCAGAGGGCAGATCCTGGTGAGGATTGGCAATTGTCCACCCACAAAGCACATGGAACATAACACAGGCAGCTTATATACATAAACAAAATCAAAAACAAAGAATAATGTACTGTGAACACTGGGGGGCGCTATAGCACCCCAAACACCAGACACAACTGAACAGACAAAGGTTCAGACTCCAATAACAAGATTTATTGCCACAAATACCTTAACGCTAGAATCCCTGAAAAGGTTCGTAATGCTGGGCCACCTTAAATTCCCTCACACCTCCTCTTCAACGCCTTTGTTTTGCAAATGTGTCAGTTTTCCTATACAATTCCAGACACCTCACTCCCAGATAAACACACATCAGCTGTGAGAATGTTGTGCCTGACTTCAGCTGCCTCGGTGGGGGATAAGGGAGCAGGCTACTTGCTGCCAGTTCCAATTGACACATTTACAAAACAAAGACCCTAATGAGGAGGTGCAAGGGAATTTAAGGTGGCCCGGCATTACGAATATTTTCGCAGGCTTCAGGGATTCTAGTGAAAAAATATTCCACTGTTCCATCAATAAGGCTCTTCCCTTCTCCACTCCACCCAGGTCTGACTACTCTCCCACTTCTGACCCCCGTGGTGAGGTGGGTCAGCTTCTTTTATAGTGGACCCAGGAGTACTTCCAGGACCATCACACTGCATCTAGGAAGCCCTTCTGGGTCAGATGGAACCTCACTGTGAAAGGAGAGTCTACCTCCAGCAGAACACCCTAGTGGGACCGGAAAACCCCAACAGGGTTGCCCACCGAAGCAACAACTCCCATGTAGCCCAGCGGGTGTCCAAACGAGATGCACGCCAGAGAGCTGTCACCACCCAGTGTACTGGGGAAGCACATGGACCTGGGAAGCAGTCTCCGCCTGGACATCCTTCATAACAGCCTATAAGATATGGAAAAGGATAAGACCAAGATCATGACCACAGATGGATCACAGGTGACAGTTTACCTATACGGAGTCCAAATCGAGCAGCATTCAAATATCTGGGATCACATGAACAAGAAAAGAAAGTGGCATCAAGTCCATAGTTGGATTGGAATAGTGGCTGAGGCGTTCACATTGCTTAAGTGGTGCCTTTGGAAGAAGTCCAATATTTCCAACAAAACAAGATTATGTCTCTTCCGTACTCTGATCATGCTAATTCTCTTGTATGGAACAGAAACGTAGACTCTGCTGCAGTCTGAAGGTCTTCCAAATGCGATACTTGAGGCAAATACTGGGTGTGTCCCTCCGTGATCGCCGCCAAAATACGACCATTTGGGCCCAGTGCGATAGCCAACCTCCAATCGAAGAATTGATCATAAAGTGCAGACTGCAATGGTTTGGCCATGTCTGCAGGATGAACATCACAAGCCTGCCCTACAACCTTTTATGGTGAGAGCCACCTGCCTCCTGGAAAGTTCAACGAACTGCACCAAAGAAAATGTGGATTGGACAAATCAAAGAAGACCCAAAGAATTGGTGACTGACTGTTGACAAGGTCCGAAACATCATCACAGATCGTCATAGATGGAAGTGTATCATGAATGAGGCCATCCCGCTCTCCCAGGTGCCAGCTAAAGGACCCTAAGCCTATAAGAACTAACCAACACGGTCAGGAAACCAATCCACCTGCATCCTTCCATTAAAAGGGTCTCCCAGCCAGGTAAGGAACCATCCATTCCAGCTGTGATGCCAGCCAACCCATGTTGCCCAATTCGGTACATAAACAGCAAAAGTAGCATTAATAGATAGATAGATAGATAGATAGATAGATAGATAGATAGATAGATACTTTATTACTCCCAAGGGGAAATTCACAATATAATATAATATATTTATATATATACATTTATATATAATATAAATGAAAGAATCAAAAACAGGACTAAAATAATGAAACTGAACTCCAGTCAGGGTTGGCAGAGACATGACATATGCACTACCACACCAGCAATCCAGAGTGCATCACACCTGGGCCCAAATAACCATAGAAAAAAAAAAAACACATAGATATAAATATATACAATATGATGTAAGAGAATCAGATGACAACGATAAAGAGTTGGGGTACCAGAATGGTCACCCCATATAATTAGTTTGACGAAATAACGAAAATATGTACAACAACAGCAACATCTATTTCTATAGCATGTTTTCATACAAATGATGTAGCTCAAAGTGCTTTACAAGACGAAGAAAGAAAAAATTAAAGAATAACATTAGGCAACGCTAATTAACAAAGAATAAAGTAAGGTCCAGTGGCCAGGGAAACAGAAAATATGTATGCAATATTCACAGAAATGTTTTTGCAGAACTGTCAAAGATGGCAGAACTACCAGTTTGGGGTCCATCCTGCAGGAAGAGGCGGGTCCAGGTGGATGGGTGGACATCGAAAGTAACATCAGAGGTATTACAGCTGTCAATCATCCGGAATGTGGAAGAAGGAAGAGAAAAAGGCATTGGGCTACAGCGCCAACCTCTGGAGCGGCAGTAGAATTACAGTCACTGGAGCCCTCCAGCTGTCTTCTACGCACATACGTGTGACAATGCCCAGCTCATGTTCCTATTTGATGCTCCGTGAGCTTTGGCACACAGCAGCCTGAGCTATACTCACAGTCGTTTTTATGCCGGGGCTCCTTCCCTGGGTTTAGTTTTGCTTATTTTTGTGTGCCTATCTGACTTACTTCTTCTAAAATTGTTGTTTCAGTTATTAAATGTTTCATTATTTAATTATTTCCTTTCTGCTCCATTCTGTGGTCTGCTCTCTCCAGAATAAGGCATGCTGGGATCTTAACAGTGGAGGGACCAGAAGGGGCGGAGTCAGTTGACCTCAGTGGGTGGTTTCTCCAGGCTGTGGGAGAAAACAGCGTTGATACCATCAGCAACAGCGCCCCCTTGTGTCCTGGAATGGTATTGCTTACTTCCTATTGTTCCAGAAGGCGAACCTCCGACGCGCAAGTGTGACATTATATAGAGAGAGCTGACAGTATTGGAATTTCATTTCGTTTAAGTGGAGTGATGGTAGAAAAATCAAAATACACAGCAGTGCTGCTCATTACCTGACAAGACCCTGCCTCTAGTTTGAATCAGGTGAGTGACCGTGCTGAGCTGTGATATTTGTTTAATTGTAAATTACAGTCATATGAAAAAGTTTCGGAACCCTCTCAGCCTGCATAATAATTGACTCTCCTTTCAACAAAAAAGATAGCAGTGGTGTGTCTTTCATTTCCTAGGAACATCTGAGTACTGTGGTGTTTTCCAAACAAAGATTTTTAGTGAAGCAGCATTTAGTTGTATGAACAAATGCTGGCTGTGCAAAAATGTGGGTCCCCTTGTCATTTTGCTGATTTGAATGCCTGTCACTGCTCAATGCTGATTACTTGCAGCACCAAATTGGTTGGATGAGCTCGTCAAGCCTTGAACTTCATAGACAGGAGTGTCCAATCATGAGTGATAAAAGGTATTTAAGGTGGTCCATTACAAGTTGTGCTTCCCTTTGACTCTCCTCTGAAGAGTGACAGACAGCATGGGATCCTCAAAGCAACTCTCAAAAGATCTGAAAACAAAGATTGTTGAGTCTCCTGGTTTAGGTGAAGACTACAAAAAGCCATCTGAGAGGTTTAAACTGTCAGTTTCAACTGTAAGGAATGGAATCAGGAAATGGAAGGCCACAGGCACAGTTGCTGTTAAACCCAGCAGGTCTGGCAGGCCAAGTAAAATACAGGAGCGGCATATGCAGAGGCAGGATTGTGAGAATGGCTACAGACAACCCACAGATCACCTCCACAGACCTGCAGAACATCTTGCTGCAGATGGTATATCTGTACAGTAATCCCTCATTATATCGCGCTTCGACTTTCGCGGCTTCACTCTATCGCAGATTTTATATGTAAGCATATCTAAATTTATAACACGGATTTTTCGCTGCTTCGTGGGTTTCTGTGGACAATGGGTCTTTTTACTTCCTGTACATGCTTCCTTAGTTGGTTTGCCCAGTTGATTTCATACAGGGGACGCTATTGGCGGATGGCTGAGAACCTAACCAATCAGAGCACGCAGTTAAGTTCCTGTGTGCTGATTGGCTCAGCAACAAGGCGCCGAATTCGATTCCGCGGCGTTAACCAGGAAGTCTCGTCTCACTCATTCAGCATCAACGTGTTTCGCTGTGTAAAGAGTTAACTTTTGTCCTCTTTTGTGTTTATCTTTGTGCGTAGTCAAGCCCTTCATTATGGCTCCAAAACGATCTGCTCCTGCTGCTGCTTCAGGGGCCGTGCTCAAGCGCTAATGGAAGATGCTAACAACTGCCAAAAAGGTAAAAGTTTTGGATGTGTTGAAGGAAGGGAACAGCTACACCGCTGTAGGACGCCATTACAGCATCAATGAGGCTACGATTCTTTTTATTTAAAAAGTAGGAAAGGAATATAAGATCTACGGCCGCAGTGTCCTTTTAACCAGGGTGCAAAACGAGTTGTAAGTGGATGTAATAAGGTAGTAGTCTGGATGGAATCTGCTTTAGGGATTTGGATTGAAGAAGAACAACGGCGGTCGCCTAAAGAGGCTCCTTTAGAAAGGCTGTAACGCTCTCCTTTGTTGTGCAGTAAAATAAAACTCATTGTTATCGGACAAGTCATCATGTCATTGTTGGTGAGTAACCATAATTAATTTTCTACTTACAGTACTTAGTACATGTACGTACGTTTAGTGTCACTGTACACACATTTACTGTAAACAAATTTTCTTGCATTGTACGTATTTATTGCTGGTGGCCTGTCTGTCGTAATGGCTGTAACATATGTGATATCGGAGACGCTCGATATCTATAAAATAATATTTAGGTTTTACTGTATATAAACAGTGTGTTTACATACATAATTTCAATGAATCTTACCTAATATCTAAGAGAATACAAAGGGATTATGCTGTATAACTGTGTGGGAAATATTTATAAACAGTGTGGGAGAGTTTATAAGGGCTTAAAATATCTAAAAATAACCATACAAACATATGGTTTCTGCTTTGCAGATTTTCACCTATCGTGGGGGGTCTGGAACGCAACCCCCGCGATCGAGAAGGGATTACTGTACATCGTTCTACAATTCAGCGCAATTTGCACAAAGAGTATCAGTATGGCAGGGTGATGAGAAAGAAGCCCTTTCTGCACTCACGTCACAAACAGAGTCGCTTGTTGTATCCAAATGCTCATTTAGACAAGCCAGAGTCATTTGGGAACAAAGTGCTTTGGACTGATGAGACAAAAATGGAGTTATTTGGTCAGAACAAAAAGTGCTTATGCATGGCAGAAGAACACCGCATTTCAAGAACAACACCTGCTACCTCCTGTCAAATTTGGTGGAGGTTCCATTACGCTGTGGGGCTGTGTGGCGAGTTCAGGGACTGGGGCCCTTGTTAAAGTCGAGGGTCGGATGAATTCAACCCAATATCAACAAATTCTTCAGGATAATGTTCAAGCATCAGTCACAAAGTTGAAGTTACGCAGGGGTTGGATATTCCAACAAGACAAGGACCCAAAACACAGTTCAAAATCTACAAAGGCATTCATGCAGAGGGAGAAGTACAATGTTCTGGAATGGCCATCACAGTCCTCTGACTTGAATATCATCGACAATCTATGGGATGATTTGAAGCAGGCTGTCTATGCTCGGCAGCCATCAAATTGAACTGGAGAGATGTTGTATGGAAGAATGGTCAGAAATACCTCCACCCAGAATCCAGACACTCATCAACGGCTATAGGAGGACAGCGTCTAGAGGCTGTTAGATGAGCAAAAGGAGGCTCAGCTACGTATTGATGTCATATCTCTGTTGGGTGCCCACATTTATGCACCTGTCTGATTTTGTTATGATGCATACTGCATATTTTCTGTTAATCCAATAAACTTCATGTCACTCCTGAAATCCTACTGTCTCCATAAGGCATGTCAGATATTAAAAGGAAGTTGCTACTTTAAAAGCTCAGCCAATGAGAAACAAAAATCTAACGAATTAAGAGGGACTCTCAAACTCTTTCATATGACTGTAAATATTGAAGTTGATCCGTTAATAAAGATAACTCAGTTTCGTTTCATTCTAAGTGGAAAAGGCCACGCCGTGGGTGTAATCGATTTGTTTACTAGCCTGTCCGGCAGCAGCAAAAGGAATTTCACAGGTCAACAGGCAAGGCTGCCCTGGAGGAAAGCATTTAGAAAGGAATACAAAATATAGAAAAGACGTAGCATATGTAGAGTCTGCTGAAAATGAAGAGAAGTGGATGGAAAACATGCTGAGGACTGCTTTAGCAAATGATCAAACAACCGATTTTGAGCTGAAGACGGTGACAGAAATCAAGACGACTTGGACTATTGTGATTCTAAAACAAACCTATTGACTTGTGGCTCAGACAAGTTGACATAAACTAAGACTGATTACAGCCATCTCAAACATACCATAATGAACGCAGCATTCAAACATCCTCTTGTGTTGAAATATCTAGACACGCGTGTGCATCCGAGGGTCACCTTGCAGGCTCATCTGTGGTAAGTGCTAACATTTTGGGACACCAGGGGGCGCGATGGCTAACTCTTGCATCTCTCTTGTCACCCACATCTCCAAGATCACGCCCATTAAAGGCAACTGACCCCGCCCCCTTCAAATCCAGGAGCCATAAAACTGCGGTGCTCCTGAGAAGTGGTGTGTCATTCTGGAGATAAGGGCAGCTCCTTACAGAGCGTAAGACCACTCTGCAGAGTCTGTCACTGTGAAGTCGACAGCTAAAACCTTCACAATTGTAAACTCGTGCTTATTGTTTTCAGTTAATTTTTATTTGTTTCAAGTAAATATGATGGCCTTATTGGCACCCCAACCTTCAGGTTGACTCCTATCCTTCCCTCGACTGACAACAATGTGCATCTTTTAAAAGATAGTAGCACGGACCCTCAGGCATTCATTTCAACTCTAAAATATTTATTGATTTGAACTTTGTATCTTTTACACCATTCTTTTAGAATCCTAAAAAAACAGACTGCATGACATTTGTTCGGGAATGTGAGAAAAACAATCTTATTTATTAGCCTGAGGTAAATACGATTAGCATGGGCATCAACCAGGGAAAAAGAATGCAGTTTTGTAATATAAACAGGAGTGCGGTTTTTAAGATTATCGATCATTTATGTAATCATTTGTTAAGTCCACGTGGAGAGAGGCCTGGAAGTTTGGGATAGAGAGAGATCTTCACCGCCACCCAGACAAGATGCCTGCATTCCCTATGCGATTGGCAAGTTAAAGACCACTGCAGACTCAAGAAACTTTTTATACTGACTTGGAGTGAGAAAGTAATGCTTTGAATGTAGAAGACCGAGAAGGTCAAAGGCAATCTGAAGTCGCATCTGGACGTCAATCCTATAAACTAAAAATCAGAAGTCAGACCCATGGGACTTCAAAAGTAAAAAGATAGGTTTTGAAAGAAAGTTTGATCGCTAAAACGTAGATGTTTGTCACTCTGAATGACGTCACAGGCACCCTGGTAATACAGTGGGATGCAAAAGTTTGGGCAACCTTGTTAAAAGTCATTATTTTCCTGTATAAATCGTTGGTTGTTACGATAAAAAATGTCAGTTAAATATATCATATAGGAGACACACACAGTGATATTTGAGAAGTGAAATGAAGTTTATTGGATTTACAGAAAGTGTGCAATAATTGTTCAAACAAAATCAGGCAGGTGCATAAATTTGGGCACCGTTGTCATTTTATTGATTCCCAAACTTTTAGAACTAATTATTGGAACTCCAATTGGCTTGGTAAGCTCCGTGACCCCTGACCTACATACACAGGTGAATCCGAGTATTTAAGGGGGTCAATTGTAAGTTTCCCTCCTCCTTTAATGTTCTCTGAAGAGTAGCAACATGGGGGTCACAAAACAACTCTCAAATGACCTGAAGACAAAGATTGTTCACCATCATGGTTTAGGGAAGGATACAGAAAGCTGTCCCAGAGATTGAAGCTGTCTGTTTCCACAGTTAGGAACATATTGAGGAAATGGAAGACCACAGGCTCAGTTCAAGTTAAGGCTCCAAGTGGCAGACCAAGAAAGATTTCAGATAGACAGAAGCGACGAATGGTGAGAACAGTCAGAGTCAACCCACAGACCAGCACCAAAGACCTACAACATCATCTTGCAGCAGATGGAGTCACTGTGCATCGTTCAACCATTCGCACTTTACACAAGGAGATGCTGTATGCGAGAGTGATGCAGAGGAAGCACAAACAGAGCCGCTTGAGGTCTGCTCAAGCACATTTGGACAAGCCAGCTTCATTTTGGAATAAGGTGCTGTGGACTGATGAAACTAAAATTGAGTTATTTGGGCATAACAAGGGCGTTATGCATGGAGGAAAAGAACACAGCATTCCAAGAAAAACACCTGCTACCTACAGTAAAATATGGTGGTGGTTCCATCATGCTGTGGGGCTGTGTGGCCAGTGCAGGGACTGGGAATCTTGTCAAAGTTGAGGGACACATGGATTCCACTCAGTATCAGCAGATTCTGGAGACCAATGTCCAGGAATCAGTGACAAAGCTGAAGCTGCGCCGGGCTGGATCTTTCAACAAGACAACGACCAAACACTGCTCAAAATCCACTAAGGCATTCATGCAGAGGAACAAGTACAACGTTCTGGAATGGCCATCTCAGTCCCCAGACCTGAATATAATTGAAAATCTGTGGTGTGAGTTAAAGAGAGCTGTCCATGCTCGGAAGCCATCAAACCTGAATGAACTAGAGATGTTTTGTAAAGAGGAATGGTCCAAAATACCTTCAACCACAATCCAGACTCTCATTGGAACCTACAGGAAGCGTTTAGAGGCTGTAATTTCTGCAAAAGGTGGATCTACTAAATATTGATTTCATTTCTTTTTTGTGGTGCCCAAATTTATGCACCTGCCTGATTTTGTTTGAACAATTATTGCACACTTTCTGTAAATCCAATAAACTTCATTTCACTTCTCAAATATCACTGTGTGTGTCTCCTATATGATATATTTAACTGACATTTTTTATCGTAACAACCAACGATTTATACAAGAAAATAATGACTATTAACAAGGTTGCCCAAACTTTTGCATCCCACTGTATATGGTCCAGCAGACAATGTGTCACATAAAGCCAAAAAATATGTCAAAAAGCCAGGAAATCCAAACCACAGTAATAAACATAACAAATCCCACTAGTGGCAGAAGGGATCCTTCTCCATTGGGCTCTTGAGCAAAGCCCTGAACCTGAAAGTACTCCAGAGGCCGGACCCTGCACTCTGATCTCTTCAAAGGCCTTGTGAAAAGACAACTGCCCCTCGGGGATTAACAAAGTATACCAATAAATAAATACATAAATGAGAAGAGAACTCACCAACACACAAGAGCATTTGATGTACCACAAGCGACTACACTTCCCATCAGCTTTTATTAGGAGGGCGTGCAATCTTTCACCGTTGATAGAATGGTGGCCCCGCCTCCTAAGGGAACCACCAACAAAAAACACAAAGAAGAAAGCAGAACATACTCAAACACACAAACCAAATAGTAATAAAAACTGACAAATATTAAATCATTTTACAAATAATAAGCATAAATAACAACATAAACATAAACAACAATGTTTAAAAGATAAAATATAAATAAAAATAACAAAAAAGGAATGTACAGAAAAGCCAGTAGAGGAACCCTGGCTGAAACATAACACACAGAAGTCTTAAGGCTGCTGTCCATTTGGCAGGCAAAGCGGTAAACATGGGGTGCTATAAGTAGATCTGTTTAGCATTCATGCACATACCATGCTTAAAAATAACTATGGAGTGTCAGTGAACCAAAATAAAAAACTGAAGAACTTCCATAATAATCCAGTGCACTCAAAAATGAACTTTTAAAATTTAAAAAGGCCTTAATGGACATAAATATATATGACCAACCGTATTGTGGCGGACGGCCAGGACCCATGCCCGGCCAGGAAGCCCCTTTGAAACTGGGACTGGGGGAGCAGCCATGGGATGCACACTAAGTCCCCCAAATGCGTGGTGGCAGCCCTCCTGGGTTACATTGGGACCACAGGCATGGGAGTTCAGGGTTCAGACCTGCTGGGCTCCATGGCCACCACCCAGAGGAGCTGCATGGCTTAACGAGCCCCTGTGGGCTGGAATGCAGCCACACCCGGAAGTGCAGCCTAATTAGGCCAATAACCACCTGGAGCACTTCCGGGAAGGCTATAAAAGGAGCCTGCGGCCCACTACTCAGGGTGCCAGAGTCGGGAGGAGGAGGGACGACTAAGCTGCCTGGGAGGAGTGGAGGAGAAAGAAGAAGAAGAAGGAGATGGAGAAGAGTGTGTTTTTGGGTGTTTTTCTTTTGGTGTTTTTGGGACTGTGTAGGGCCTGAGGGACATGGGGAAGATGTGCTCCATGTGATAATCTTTTCGTTTATTTTTACCTGTGCCTCCGTTGTCAGTCTGTGTCGTGTCAACGCCTATATAGCACCTTTGCCACAGTATATACTCACGTTTAAGTTCTCCCGCGGATAAGTCGTGGCTTGATTTTACCGTATAATTTGTGGTATATTATAATGTCGGTTGTATAAGTCGAATGTGGAAAACTCCCACTATTGGTCCAAGAGATTACAGTATGCTAATGTCCACCGGAGAGAGTAACCATAGAGCACACGGCCATTCCTTCTATGTATTGTGCCTACATAACCACACGGTAATACCCGAACTATTCCGAAGTGACGTTTGCACTGTTTTGTGTTTTTTGTATCTCACACCCTCATATACCTTTATCGTAATAAGAGCAACCCTTATCTACGATGGAGCGTTCGATCAGAAGAAAATATGAAGCTGCTTTTAAATGAAATGTTGTTGACGTTGCAAAAGAAAACGGTAACTGCGCTGCTGCAACAAAATTCGATGCATCTGAGAAACTGATGTGAGACTGGAGGAGGCAAGAAGATGTTAAAAAAAAAAAATTTTGTGTCGCATTTTTGAACAGGCGTATAAGTCGGGGTCTGATTTTATGATCGATTTTTTAAGTTTCAAGACCCGACTTACCCGCGAGTATATACGGTAAGTGACTGAAACAGCAGCTGTGTGGTGGGATTGAGGTTACCTTTATGGCCCCAGATATCTGAGGTCTTGTGGTTAAGGCTTTGGACTTCAGCTCTTGAGGTTATAAGAGCAGATGCTGCTACTGACACTTGGTGACCATGAGCAAGTCACTTCACCTGCCTTTACTCCAGTTGGAAAAACCCAAGGAATGCAACTGATTGAATCTTAAATATTGTAAGTCGCCTTGGTGTCAGTCAAATAAGTTAAAGTCCAGGTCAGGTCAGGTTGGGGAGCATCACACGGCAAAACAGCTCAAGATCCCGGTTGGCAACTGCCCAGGCAGACATGCGGTCCAGTCCCACCCTCTGGAAATGACCATCTGTCTTCCGCAGCCAGGTGTTACATGGGCGACCCCTTGGCCTGGTCCAGCCACTTGGGTCCTCAAAAGTGAGGGTCCTGTGAGCCAGATCACCTTCAGGGGAATGGTGGCATATGGCCATAGTGCCGTAACTGATGCCCCCACACAATGCAGGTAATGTGCCTCATTCAGGACTCCATGAACAACACAAAGTCAAACCAGCGGGACCCAAGGATTCTCTAAAGAGACACAGTACTGAAGGAGTCCAGTCTTCATCTCAGGTCACTGGATAGCATCCATGTCTCACAAACTGGGAGCACTAGTTCTCTAAAGACTTGGACCTTCATCCTTTTTTCTGAGATATCGGGAGCGCCACACACCCTTTTCCAGTGACCTCATGACCCACAATGGTCTCCCAATCCATCTAGTGTCTTCATAGGAAGAGTCACCAGAGACATGAATGTCACTGCCGAGGTAAGCAAACCTCTCAACGAGGTCGACACTCTCTCTGCAGACAGACACACTGCTGATGGCCGTGCCCAGGAGGTCATTAAATGCCCGTTCCCACCACTGTTTATGTGCAGCTTTCACCTTCTCCCTATTTCAATATGGATTTTGCTCCAGCTGCTCTGTTTTTATCCTTCCCCATCCCAAAGACAACTTGAAAACTATCCAGAGTGAGAGTGCCCAACAGTGCAATGCCATCCTGTCCAACGCTGGCCCTTGCCTGGCACCTGCTGGCGTCTCATTCACTAGCAGGTAATGAGAATGTACGGGTGGGTAATTTGCTGCATGCACAGCACTTTCTCACCTAAATTTGTACTCAATTTCCACTGAAGCCGGGCTGTCAGAATTTGACAAATGGCCTCACCCATTAGGAAAAAAAGAGATCTCCTCCCCACTTTGCCGCCACACTCATTCTTAATGACACAGCACAGATGCCCAAATGCATCGTAAACGCAGTTCACACAGGATCTGACCATAAAGTGAACTTCTGAAAATGAAATCAGACCGCCGCTCTTCACGTTACACTTAGTGGGCTTTCAGTTTTAATTAAGAAAATCCAGTAAGGAGACACGGAACAGAAACTTCTCAGCCGGCTTGAGTTTCTTAAAACGCCGATTAAAGCCCCCAGTTGTTCTCTCCTGGCAGCAGCAGCCGTGAGGAGGTGTCACAATCAACAAGGTGCGTCGATTTTTATTTGTTTCCAAAGGCACTTACAGATCACCGGGGCATGAAGAGGAACAGAAAGGAGCCACTCAGTCACTAAGCCTAGGAGACTGAACTTCTCAAACGTATGAGCTCCACCTCAACTACTCCCAGGTTGTGAACCGATGGCTCCGTTCTTAGTTTGTCACTAAAGCACGCCATCTAAGTTATGCTGTGTTCAGCTGGACCTCACTTTTGAGCATCTACAGGACAATCGAATTGCACTTTAATGGCACATGCTTTACAGAATGGAGACACTGATAAGGGTCTGGTTGTGGCCTGTGACAGTGTTGCTACCTGACAAACAGTCCTACTACAGGACACTACAAATGCTGAGTAATGTAAGATTCAATAGATGTCACAACTCCGTAGACAGACAGCCTTCCCACAACCCTAACCTTAACTATGATGAAAAGATTTTTTAGGAGACTGGAGCACGAGGAACGTGTTGAGAAAGACACAAATGACTGGGGATATGAGTAATCCAAAGACAACGAAAGGTCACCAAATGAGTGACAATATTCTTGACTAGCCAACCCGCGGCGTACCATACGCCGCATAATCAGGCCGGTTTTTTAATGATTTTTAAGCACAGGGAGAAAATTAACATTTGAAAAATCAGAAATGTAATAAATCAGCAAGAAAAGCAACATTGTAACGATGCACGGAACGAACCAACACACAATCGTCAGTGCGGCGCTCAGGCGCGGAGGGTGGAACGGGAGGAGAGGAGAAGGACGTCCACTCCGCTCCCTCCGTCATGGTAGTCTGCTGATTTCTCGTTCAGTATGCACTGCCCGCTCATGTGCCCACCTCCAACTCGTCACTCGAGTCGTTGTCGTCTTTGTACAGTCCAGATGCAGCTGTGACTCACGACTTTCCATATATAATCCACCAAGACACCCGACCATGGTGGTAGAGAGGTGGGAGGGCGGTGTGTACAAAGTGCAGGAGCATCTAAGAAGACGCATGTTTGTCGCGGATGCGAATTGCTGTATGTAGCGTGTAAAACAGTTTGCTATGGTGCACGCGGTCGTGCGTTATAACCAAAAACTCTGTTTTTAAAGACTGTTCATTTCAGTGTGTATACGACTGTAGGTGAATGAAAAGATGTAACTCTGGAGAGGGCAACATACAATACAGCGTTTTACACACTGCATACAGCGATTTACATCCGCGACAAATATGAATCTTCTTAGATGGTGCTGTCGCGTCCACCTACGCTCTCGAAGCACACACACTGCCTGGTCATGTGCCCGCTCGCAAGAACAACTAACAGAGACTCCCCCACCATCTGTAAGACTATGGGATACCCCTCACAAACTGCTCTACACGGCGCATACTGCGATTCACATCTGCGACAAACAAACTGTTTTACACACTGCATGCAGAGATTCACAGCCGCGACATGATTTTTCTTAGATGGTCCTGTCGCATCCACCCTCGCACTCGAAGCACACACACTGCCTGGTCATGTGCCCGGTCGCAAGAGCAACTGACAGAGACCCGGCCACCGAGTCTAAGACCATGGGAAACCCCTCGGAAACTGTTTTACACGCTGCATACAACAATTCACATCCGCGACAAACAAACTGTTTTACACGCCGCATACAGCGATTTACATCCGTGACAAACATGCCTCCTCTTAGATAGTCCTGCCGCGTCGTGTGGTGCCTCTGTGTGAACCGGTCAGGCACAGAGAAGGTCAGCTGTTGAGAGAGCGTCTGCATCTGAACTCTGTTGACCAGAGTGGCACCTTACAGTAACATCTTATACGACACTCCAGGATGTGAACTGATGGCCCCCTTCTTAGTTTATCACCTGGAGGTTTCCAATGGACGCCATCCAACTTATGCTATGTTCAGCTGGACCTCAATATTGAGCTTCTATGGGACAATTGAACTGCACTTTTACAACACATAAACTACAGAACGGAAATGCTGAGAAGGGTCTGGTTGTGGCCTGCAACAGTGTTACTACCTGACAAACAGTCCACCTACATGACACGACTAATGCAAGTCATGAATACTCAATAGATGTCACAACTCCGGAGTCAGATAGCCTTCCCACAATGCTAATATTGACCCGAGTGTAAAGATTTTTTATAAGATGAAGCAAGAGGAATGTGCTGAGAAATATACAGATGACCAATGTGGGTGCCGTGCTGGGTCCTTTCCCCACCGGGAAACACCATAATGGAACGAGAGTACGGAAGGAGGTATAACCCAGGTGGGATGGGACTGAAGCAAAATCCCTTACAAAGGGATAGATTAATGGACAGTAGGGGGGAACAGTATAACAGATGGCAGTGCTCTGCTGACACGGACCCAGTAAGGACACCAGCAGGGATATAAGGCAGTCATATTCCTGAGGGTCTCGACTGTTGCAGGGCCTGCATTGGTGAAGCAGGTGAGACGGTAATGAAACAGAGGCACAGGGCTTATTGGTTTTTAAAGACGGCTTCCTTCATTGTGTTTTAACCTCAGTTTTAAAGGAATGTTTTAAGGATCCCATGGGATACCCCTCGCAAACTGTTTTATACGCTGCATATAGCGATTCACTTCCACGAGCAACATGCCTCTATGAACAGTCAACGTGGCTCGGAGCTGCATGTGGACTCTACGGCAGACGAACACAAATGACACCGCTTTTCCTGTGTCGTCGTGTCCGAGTTGGTGGGCGTTGTTCTGCGAGTTGTCGTCGTATTCCAATGGTCTTAGAGTTGGTGGGCGTGGCTCCATCCTGCGTGCGCCATGGGCGTCTCACTTGTCGGCGGCTTAGTGAATCCACGCCCCTTCCAGCGTGCTTTCCATGGTTGTCTTGCCTTAGTGAATTATATATATATAGATTCCTTAATGTAGTGCAGCTGTGGAAGTCTGAATCTCAACTCTGTTGACCAGAGTGTCATCCTGCAGTAACATCTCATACGATACTCCAGGATGTGAACTGGCGGCCCCCTTCTTAGTTTGCCACCTGGAAGTTTCCAATGGACGCCATCCAAGTTATGCTGTGTTCAGCTGGACCTCAATATTGACCTTCTATGGGACAATTGAACTGCACTTTTGCACCACATGATCTACAGAACGGAAATGCTGAGAAGGGTCTGGTTTGTGGCCTGCAACAGTGTTGCTACCTGACAAACAGTCCTACCTACATGACACGACTAATACACATCATGAATACGCAATAGATGTCACAATTCCGGAGTCAGATAGCCTTCCCACAATGCTAATATTGACCCGAGTGTAAAGATTTTTTATAAGATGAAGCAAGAGGAATGTGCTGAGAAATATACAGACTGACCAATGTGGGTGCCGTGCTGGGTCCTTTCCCCACCGGGAAACACCATAATGGAACGAGACTACGGAAGGAGGTATAACCCAGGTGGGATGGGACTGAAGCAAAATCCCTTACAAAGGGATAGATTAATGGACAGTAGGGGGGAACAGTATAACAGATGGCAGTGCTCTGCTGACATGGACCCAGTAAGGACACCAGCAGGGATATAAGGGAGTCGTATTCCTGAGGGTCAATCATGTTGGGTACCGAACAAGGGGTGCTGCAGGGAGAGGGACTCCCTGTTTCAGAAATCGTCCATCTGACCAGGAAGTGATTCTGTCGGGCTATACCCCGGTACCAGAAGTACTCCATGGGTCTGACATAACAGTCCATGTGATCCTCAATCACTTCCAGGTCAGGTAAAAGTTCTTTTCTTCACCCCAGAAGCCCGTCACTCTTCCTATGACGAGCTTCCGGGTCATAGGGCACACATGAGTCCTCGGTCCTCCCTGCAGCACCCTCTTGTGGTCCCTGAGGTATCCAGCAGGGCTGAGGATAAAAACTACATCGTCCATGATTCCCTGCTGGTCTTCGGGGCACCTCCATACTGCAGGGAGGGCTTCATCTGGCGGCCTGGTGGTATTGGCTGGGATGATAAGCCGGCCAAATATCACAATATATATATATATATATATATATATATATATATATATATATATATATATATATATATATATATATTTATATATAGCATGTGTGAGCATACATTTGAGGGATTAGAGTATGACATAAAGTTACCTATAGATGGGGATGTTCATGGTAAGAACACATTTGACAATAAAGACAGTATCAAAATTAAATAATTAATCTATTGTAGTAAACTATAACACCAAAAGTCTTCAGATTGTAACTTTATTTATCTAAAATGGTCACTGAAAACAACATACCTCATATATTATATACAGGTAGTTAGTTCTGATGCCAAATACCTCAAACAGACTGGTTTCATATTCCAGCCTTCTCACTGTCAATGTTAAGTTTGTATGTTCTTGCAATGGCTACTTGGGATTTTTTTCCCCATAACTCGAAGATGTGCAGCTTAGATCAATTGGCAATTTTAAAATGGACAGTTTGACTGAGTGTGATAGACAAGTGACCTGTCTAGAACTGGTCCCTTCCTTGAATCCAAATTTGTTTGAATTTGGTTCCCAGCGACCCTGAAATGAAATAAAAGAAAATGGATAAATGATGAATAAAGTTGTAGTGATGCTGTATATATTAGATGTTGTTTAAAAAATAAAAAAAGAAAGGGACAAGGAGAAAACCTCAGCAGAAGTCACTTCTCTAAACATTTACTTAGCGAATCTTCATAGCTCACCAAATCATGTAATTCCGTTTGTCACAAAAACGAAGTGCTAATTACGCTGTCATGTGTGCGGCCATTTCCGTCAGGGAGATTTATAATATTTTTGGCAAGGAAAGAGGCCTGAGTCAAACTGTGCATCGGATGAAAGGTATTGGTCAATCAGCAGACTCAGCACGCCGCTTTTCTTGTTTCTTCTTCTTATTATGAGACTCTAACCATGCTTTGGATTTCTGTCTTTTCAGGGTATTTTTAACTAATGCTTACGGTTAGCCTCCAGCTCTCTCAGCGAGTAGGCAGTGGCGATTTAAACTCTGCTTTAAGTCTTTGTGTGAGTTGGTCCTGTCCACAACTGTCTCCTGCCTGGTGCCCAGTGTTGCCCATATAGGCTTTGCCACCCTGGATTAAGGAAGTTTGCAAATGTCAAGTTATATTAGCTGTACAGTGGTGACCTCTAGTGGCTAAGATGATAAATTGCAAGTATAACATGGAACCTCCCTTTCAGAGTTTGTTACCACCAGGACTCTTCCCAACTTACTTCAATTTGGATTTGGAACCAATCCTACATAGGGTGATAGTCATCATAGAGCCCCCCTCACCTCCCTTACAAGACCACCAACCCCCTCACACACACACACACACACTCCATAGGGGTGTGGATTGCCAGCTATGGGATCTGGGTTCAGCCTACCAGATCAGTAAAGCAGCAGTACCAACCACTGTGCCACCTTGAACTGTACACAACAAAGTTCAATTTCAGTGCTTGCGTAACCCTGAGGGAGTCATTAACATGCCAGCGCCCCATTGTTAATTATTTGTCATGCCCATTAGGGGATGGGTGGTCTCATAGCCACAGAACCCCTGCAGATTTTGTTATGTTTCTCCAGCCCTCTGGAGTATTTTTTTTTTGTTTGTTTTTTCTGTCCTCCTGCCCATCCGACTTTCCGTTGTTCTTTGTTACTTAGTATTTCCTAATCTTATTTTTATATTTTAAATTTTTCTTTATTCATCATGTAAAGCACTTTGAGCTCCATCATTTGTATGAAAACGTGCTATAGAAATAAATGTTGTTGTTGCTGTGTCATGTCTTTTGGGTGAATGAAATAGTGTTTACTGTAAAATGCACTTTATAAACTGTGATGGACGTCAGACATGGATCCTTAACTAGACTGGAGGCCAGCCCTATGCCATTTCAAGGAAAAGGGTGAAGAACATCCTATTACACCCGGCAGACTGGCAGAGGATGCCAATGCCAGAATGGCGTCCTGGTTGGGGTAGATCCACTATCTGGCCAGGATACCCGTATAATGGAAGGACTGGGGAGGACAATTCATTTGGTACATTTCCTCCCCCCGAATGTTAGGTGTCAATCTCCCTGGCTTAATGTCCCCGCACAGGCCATACTGGAACCTGTAGTCCCTTGATGAAGCCCTGTGGTGTTCTGGGGGGACTGCCAGGTGGGAACTGAAAGGGTTAACAATCCCTATATGGTGGGACTTCTGATTGACCAAGAAGTACTTCCATCAGGTTATGCCCTAGCATCGGATCGAAGATAAAAGAGGCCGCTCAACCTCATCCGGAGAAGTCAGAGTCGGGTGGGAGTAGACGAAGCTCACCTGGGAGGCGTAGAAGAGGAGAATTGTGCTGGTTGTGTTACTGGAACCTTGATGGAAGGTAATTGTGAAAAATAAAGCACCTTTATTTGAACGTGACTGGGGTTTGGGGCTCTCTGGTGCCCCAGGTGGTTCACAAAAATCCATTTCGACTGACTGTCTTTTGGAAATCAGGGTGGGGTTTCCATAAAAGGTGGGCATTGCCGCTTCTCAACTAGCTGGACCACTCCCTAGTTAGTGAATACTGTCATGAGGAGGTGACTACAACTAATGATAAGCCGAGCCAAAGTGGTGCATATTATTAAAATGAATTACACAGGGCGTGCTTGGGACCAATAGAGATTGGACGCCAGTCCATCCTGAGTCAGTCCTTCACTGGACACATTTAGCAATTAACATAACATACACAGTCCCACCTTGCTCTTGATGTTGTCAGGATCAAGTCTCTCTATTATAAAAGAAAATCTTGAGATGAGACGAGACTATTGCCAAGAGATGTCTTCAAGTCCCGCCCTCCTCTCAACCATTTCCGGTTCACGGCCCAAGCCCGCGGTCCTCTCACCTCTCATTCGTGTGAATGTTTTTGTCAGACTCAGTTCCTGCACTATCAGCTCTTTTAAATTTTTACGTTTTCCTCACTTTAAGTTCCCAATAAAAGAAGACGTATTATGTCCAAGAATTTCATCCCGAAGCGTTATCAACAGAAGAAATGAGTACACGGGCAATCCTAGCACCACAAAACGATGAAATCAAACGAATTAATGCAAAAATTGTCGATCGGTTACACGGCAAATTGTTTAAATGCGTATCACTAGACTCTGCGGAAACAGTTGGTGGTGATGGTGCAGAAGATGAAAATGTCAAGTTGCAATATCACGAAGAGTATCTACAACCGTTAACACCGTCCAGTCTTCCACCGGCCGAATTACTGTTGAAAGAAGGATGTGTCGTAATGTTATTGCGTAATTTATGTCTGAGTGATGTGCCATCCAATAGGACAAGATTAGTTGTATTCAAAATTGGTCGACCAATTCTGACTTGTGAAATTTAAACAGGCGATAAGAAAGGTAATGTAGTCCATCTTCAAGGGATAACATTAGACACCAAAGGAGGTCTTGATATGCCATTCGTATTGTGACAGTTTTTGTCCGCTATCGCTCCCTTGAACCCTTGTCCAAGACGTCAGACACGATATAAAAGTCCAATAGATGACTTAATCTATTAAACTGCACAGTGTACAAAGCACCCTACTCTCCACAATACTCAGAAATACAATAACAAATCACTAACAATAATTCCTCCACTCCCAGACGCGTTGCCACCCTTCCACCCAGCTCAGCTCATTGTCTGGGAGTTCCCACAATCCTTTTATAGTCCCGCAGTCCATGTGACTTCTTAGCACTTCCGGGTCATATCAAAACTCTTCTTTTTCTTCACCCCAGAAGCACGTCATTCCCCTTATCCATGTGACTCGGACGTACTTCCGGGGCGTAGAGCAAATCATTTTCTTTGTTCCTCCCTGCAGCTCCATCTTGCGGCCCCTGTGGTATCCAGCAGGGCTGTGGATGAAAACTTCATTGTCCAGGATTCCCTGCTGGTCTTTGGGGCACCTCCATGCTGCAGGCGGCCTGGGGGTATTGGCCAGTATAAACGACCGGCCATATGCCACAGTATTAAAACGTTTACCGTTAGAATAGCTTTTGCTATGACAATTAACAAATCACTGGGACAAACATTTGAAAAAGTTGTTTTATTTATTAAAAAGAAAGAAACGATATTCACTCACGAGCAGTTACACGTTGCGTTGTCACAATGTAACTCCAAACACGGAATCAAAATTCAATGCAATTTTGTCGAAAAGTTAATCCCAAATATTTTTACAGTAAAAGTGTAAGTTTAAAAAGTATTTGAGTGTTAATTTCAAAACCAAACAGAACGAAAACGTATAACGCAACAAATACCTCTAACTCAACATCAAACATAATTAACTTACAATTTATTACGTTTTACTATTTTTTATTATGCTTAATTACTTGCTGTAACGTAAAATAGTTAGGTCTATTATGCATATGTAACAATTCCCATGAAATTCACAGAGCCGTGAAGTGGCTAGTGCATAATGCCCGCACAGGGGTTGGCAAGCGAAGTGAGCAGGGGGCAGAGACTCCTCGTCTCCTAAAAGAATGGGAGTTCAGTAAATTTATGGACACTTCAGCATTCACTTTCAGTGCGTTTCCTGGGCAAGGCTGTGGTCAGATTAGGCTGCCCAGGCCTCAGTAACCTCTTTCAGCAGCTCCTCTGAGATGAACTTCCAGATGCTTCCAGGCCAGTCAATAGTTCTAATCTTTTGTCATCTACCAGTGGGCCCAATAACTACATACCTAAACCACCTTGACTGTCACTTCCCCATCTGCTGGAATTTAGGGCTCTGTTTCGAGGTCCTCCATTTCTCTGATCCCCCTCATTCTGGCACACCCAGCGTCATCATCCAGGAGCCTCATATCGTCCACTTGGGCCCTTAGTCTAATTCTCTTCATCAGATGTGGACTGACTAGAAATCAGGCAGCTTCATTTTTGGATTCATCTTCCGCTTCAAATCCTCTGGTCCCACTACAACATTCATATCCCGTCCCACACAAATGTGATGCAGAGATGCGTCATGTCTGTGCTCCCCGTGGTCACGGCTCGATCTTGATCAGTTGGTCACAGTGACCACGGTTCGATCTTGATCTAGGTGTAAACACGGCCGCTCCACTTTCCGTTTGCACCACAGAACAGCAGCGAGCAGTGATGGTTAGGGGCTGAAGGTGGACCAGGGACCAAAATTCATGGAAGGCTTTCTGTCCAATATGGCCACAGTATTTTACCACGGCAGACTGTTTACGAATGGATGGAGAAGTTCAGAAATGGTCCCGTCACTCTCGGTCATGTCCACTGAGGAAGTCCATGGCGTGATTCTGACAAAACAATCGAAGGTTTTGGCCCCGGTACAGAATTCAAACTCTGACTCTGACTAACTTTAATAACTGATTTAATAAAAAAACACCGGAGTGGCTGGTATTTAAAATGCCATCTGAAGTACCAGGGCATGATTTACAGAGTGCCCCCTGGTGCCGATACTTTCCAATGGACTGAGAAAGATACCAATAATATACTCGACCCAGCTCATTACAATTCAGTGGGGAGTTGGAGCCCATCCTGGCAGCACTGGGCACAAGACAGGAGCCCTCAATGACAGGGTCCACTTCAACACACCTATACTAATTTCAAGTTGCCACCAAAGATAATCTGCACATCTTTGACCACGTGGGGGGAAAAACCCACACAGGAACACAGGGGAGAACATGAAAACTGCATGTGAACACCAACTGGGCAGAAAGCTCTAACCTATAATATTGTACCCATGAGGCAGGAGCCCTAATCACTGCGCCAGCCTCGAGAAATTAGATCAGAGCCAGCCTGATGATTTAGAACTGGAGGGCAGCACCACGTTGCTTTTTCCAGAACCTCCACGTCGACCCAAAAATGAACACTTGGTAAGTATGCAAGGCACACTTGCCTGCTCCATACTCCATTAGTCCCGTGTTTGCTGCCTGCCCTGTTCGTGATGCCATTTTCACACACGGTGCGCCATATCGAGGAGCGCACATCTTCAGATAAATGAAATGCTCACAGGACTGTGCGACTCACTCAGAGATGGCAAATGTGTTTTCTTGCCATCCTGACAGATGACCATTCCGCAAGAAATTATCGTTGAGAATGTACTGAAGTCTCCCCGGCCGCATGTCAGCAGTTTCAAATTCACACATCTTCATTAAAAAGCAAAGATGCAGTCGGGCGTCAGGCTCTGCACTCCTGCCGTGTTGATCTTTCTTCAGTTTCATCCATCTGTTGCCTAACCCTGCCTGGCAAAGTTGGGCACTGAGGGGAGCGGCAAAAATGCAGTTCATTACTGGGGATCATACTCCTGGGCTTCTGGTGCAGAGGATGAGCACAAAAGGCCCAGTTCAGCGCCATTCTTGGACCACCTGGGTGACCCCAAGTGAGTCATTTAACTTGCCTCTACTCCAGTTGGGCGATGAACCTGCAGCTGTGAAGGGCGATACAGAAAGGTGCTATAGAAAGCCAAGGCCAGCTGGGTTATGTGATGACGAAAGGTGACCAAGTCAGTGAGAGTGGGTGACAGCTGCGCCACATGACTACTGGCTTTCATGAACATCCCTGACAGTGGGACATGACTTTAAAATGAGGGAAAAAAGGAGACAAGTGACCTCGAGGGACACAAAATTCAACTTGAAGCAGGTGGCAGTTGGTGTGAAAAAGTGTTTGTGGTGTGTGTGAAAAGGGGGTCTGTGAGGGGGTCTGCGTATGTAAAACATTTAGGCAGGTACGTCTGTGTGTGTTTGAATAGAAGGCATCTTGAGATGTGGGTAGAAGTGACATTTTACAAAGTGCCATTAACAGCACATCATGACAACGTCTGTACCCAGAAAGCAAGAGTGAAATACCTGATAAAAATATATGTAGTACTAGGGTGTTGTACCGTGTTAGCCAGAAAGCTTGCATATTGTAATCTTTTTAGTTAGCCAATAAAAGGTGTCATTTTGATAAAAATATACAAAGTAATTCGCTACCGCACTGGAAGTAAATCAATGAGAATACAGCTGTATTTATTAATAAATTAGAATGAACAACTGCAACACTCCTCTGCCTGTCACAAGTCCTCTTACTCCACACACACATCCGAACAAACAAAAAACAATGACTACACTCTGACTTGGACACGTGATAGATAGATAGATAGATAGATAGATAGATAGATAGATAGATAGATAGAAGTGAAAGGTGCTATATGTTAGATAGATAGATAGATAGATAGATAGATAGATAGATAGATAGATAGATAGATAGATAGATAGATAGATAGATAGATAGATAGATAGATAGATAGATAGATGTGATTAACCAGACTATATGAAAATGAAACCTGCTAACATAGTCGATAACTGCACCCTACCCATGACCTATTGACCAGTTCCAAGAATGTCGGTGCCCCCTCACATATAATTCTGTATTAGTACATTAATAAACTTTACATGTAAGGCTTTTGGTGTAGGCAGGTATTGTCCTATAGTGGGGTGTAGGATTAGACCGGGGTGTCCAACTCCAAATGCTGCTCTGTTTTTCTTGTGACCACAACTGCACCCAACACTCCAGATGTGGTCTCACTAGTGACGTTTATGGTCTAAACATAATGTCTCTTGATTTAAGTTGAACTGTTTTTATGATTTTTATGACTTCATTTGCCTTAATGATTTCTACACATCGCTTAAATCAGGGGTGTCCATCTCCGGTTCTGGTGGGCCGCAGTGGCTGCAGGTTTTCATTCTAACCATCTTCTTATTTAGTGAGCCGTTTTTGCTGCTAGTTAACTTGTTTTGCCTCAGTTTTAATTGACGTGGCTCAGACTCCTTAGTTGTTTCTCTTTCCTGAATGAGACACAAAACATGACCAGCTAACCTGAAAATAAAGAAAGGTGAAGGTCCCGGTCTTGTTGGTCTGCTCACGCCACCAAACATCTTGACGGTGGTCTTAAAAAAAACAGAAACTCAAGTCTGCTGTGGCAGAATGAGAGCAGCAACAAGTCAGGATATTCAATAAAAGATTTAATTAACAGCAAGAATTGGCTTCTCATTAAGAAACTGGTTGGAGTGAAACTGGCTGGAGTTTGAAATCCCAGTTTAGCTGTATTTCTGTTTGGCTGTCATTTAATGGAGGACTGAATCCTTAAAAACAGGGCTAATTAAAATGAATGTAAAAGGAGTTAATTAGCAATGAAAACTGGTCGCTGATTTGGAAAAGGGTTAGAATGAAAACCTGCAGCCACTGCGGCCCACCAGGACCCGAGTTGGACACCCCTGGATGCCAGTTCAAGTGGTGGGATGCGAGACGTTTCTGTGGCTAATTTTGTACCCCTGAGTGAGTAACCTGACCTGCCCCAATCACTTATTTTGTAGCAATGTGCAGATAATTTTGCTTCTTGGGTAAAACGTCTTGAGCTGATGTTTGCAGCAGGGGGCGCTATATAAATTTCAGTCTGTTTTGCACACCACTGTGTGACTCCATCATTCTGTGAGTCTGAGCTGATTAAGGGGATTGGGCTCATTGTGGCGGGCACTGTGTATAAAGGGAAGGTGCTTGGCTTGTCTGCCCCGTGTATGGGTGGGCTTATGCACAGTAAGCGTGTATTTTTAACTATGCTGCTGGTATAAACTTTTGACACTTCCTTACATAAAGTCTAACAATTCTATCCATTAGACGTTTAGAGAACAAAGTCTTAAATAAAAAAAAACACTTTATAATTTTCCTAAATGCACAGGCTTCATTTGACATGGCACAAAGCCCCAAACATCTGGAGGTGATCTAACAAAAAACGATTTTAAAATTTAATTTAACATTTTTCCAAGGGAAATCTCCCCAAACCAGATTAGCACCCAGGCTATGAAGCCGAGGCTTAGCAAATACAAGGGGGTGTCTGGTAACACGTCGAGGTGATGAGGGAGCTCAAAGACCAAACGTTAAACTCCCAAATTGGCCTTCAGAGGGAGAGTTAGAAACAGTTCTTGAGGAATATTATGGGGTGTTCAATAGGAAACAGACCAACCAGGAATGTGTCATTCTTTAACCCCCGCCACCCAGCCCCCCTAAGTACATTTTCTGTGGTTTTCTGGAAATCAAATTTCCTCTCCTTCCTCAGAAGCAAAATCAGCTGAGACAACTGCTCTTGAATGGTGAGTGGCCAACGGTGAGTGTGCCCAGTGGCTCTGGGGTAAGAAAATGGGTGGATGAAAAAAGAAATTTGCACAAATGTATTTAACTCTTTATGCTCCTGGTCAGCGTTTGCGACCCGAGTTTTCATAACAGTTTTAATCGTGCCCCCCTAAGGTTTTTTTGAAAGGAGCCCACTAATACCAATTTGTTCTTTTTAATTAATGATATATCATAGATGCATATTTTATTATACCTACTTAACCTTTATTGACATTTATCTAACTCTATATTTATTTTTCTAATATCAGAATGTAGTTTAAGTTAACTTGTTTTGGTTTCAATAGATATATTATTCATATTTTCATTTTTTTTTATTAATTTTATTATAATCCATACATAGCAATCAAGTTTTTACAAAAAGAAAAATTGAGTTAAGAACAAATCGATCCCCACCCCTGAGAGAGAGAGCAAGCCAAACGGTGTAAAATTTAAGGCTTGTAACCATACCTAAATTAATAAATTCTCTGTGCTTTATGAGCTCATTTTAAAATATTACTGATTAAATCCTGCCATGCTTTGAAAAAGGTCTGTACGGATCCTCTAACTGAGTATTTGATTTTTTCCAATTTCAAATAATATAACACATCGGTTTCCCACTAACTTAAAAGAGGAGAGTTTGGGTTCTTCCAGTTTATCAGAATGAGTCTGCGTGCCAACAGTGTAGTAAATGCAATCACAATTTGTTTGTCCTTCTCCACTTTAAGACCCTCTGGAAGAACCCCAAACACAGCTGTTAATGGGTTAGGAGGGATTGTGAGTCCAAGGCTGTCTGAGAGGTAATTAAAGATTTTTGTCCAGAATGATGTTAATTTGGAGCAGGCCCAGAACATGTGACCCAGTGAGGTTGGATCCTGGCCTGGAAACATTTTGGAGAGTTTTAGTCGAGACAGATGTGCTCGATATATAATTTTAAGTTGTATAATTGTATGCTTTGCGCATATGGAGCTCGAGTGAATTCTCTGCATTGCTACTTTCCACTCCTTTTCTGATATATTGATTAAGACATCTTTTTTTTTCCCAGTGTCCTCTTGGATCTTTGAAAGGGAGGGATTGTAAAATGATTTTATATATTGTAGAGATGCTGTCTAAGTCCTCGAGATTGAGCAATATTTTTTCCAGCGTGGATGAGGGTGCAAGATGAGGAAAATCTGGAAGGTTCTGCTTAACAAAGTTCCTGATTTGAAGATAGTGAAAGAAATGTGTAGCTGGAATGTTAAATTTGGAATGTAATTGTTCATAGGATGCAAAGACGTTGTCTATATAAAGATCTCTAAGCAAGTTAATTCCAAATTTTTTCCAGATATTAAAAACTGCATATGTTTGCGAAGGCTGAAAGAGGTGGTTCTCTTGCAGAGGTGCCACAGATAGAAGCTTCTCCGTCTTAAAATGCTTTCTACATTGGTTCCAGATTCTAAGTGATTGGAGCACAATTGAGTTATTAGTGTATTGCCGATAACGTGTGTTTATTGGAGCGCAGAGCAGGGAATACAAAGAAGTACTGCAGGATTTTACTTCTATTGCGGTCCAAGCCTGTGTATGTTCTTCTATTTGTGTCCAGGTTCTTATCGCCTGTATATTTGCCGCAATATTTTTCATATTTTCGATTCTTGTTTTCTTTTTTTCAAATTTTCGCACCCCCCTTTTTGCTACTTCGTACCCCCCTAGGGGGGCCCGCCCCACAGATTGAGAACCACTGCTCTTGGTGATGAATGTGGTGGCCATCTGTGTAAAGTGTGCATGTTCTCCCCATGTCTGTGTGCTCCCACACCTCAAAGACTTCTATATTGGAGCGACTGGGGCCCTATAAGTGAGCGACTGAGTGAATGAATGAGTATGACTGTGCCCACCAACAGGCTGGCATCCCTTCCAGAGCTGCTTCCCATTCTGCATTCACGAGAATCAATAACCCCTTCAATTGGGCAAACCAAGCTGTAAGAAATGGTTGGACGAAGGTAGTCTTATGAAGCCAGTGGTGATGCCATACTGGGATGCAAAAAATGGACAGGTGGACAATTGACCCATTTCAACAAATCCAACAGCAGTAAAAGCAGCTTCATGGACATTACAATGTATAAGAATGACACAAAAGGAGTCAGAAATGTTTGGGGTACTTCCGTGATCCCTGCATATTCTGTGAATAAAATGTGGTACGAGTGTTAAGGTCTTTTCAGACTAAAATACAATTTGGGGTGGAGGAGGAGGCGTGTTTATGGGATTCAGATAGGAAGAGGCGGGGCCAGGAAGGTGTATCATGGAACTGACATCAGAGGTGGAACAGATATCAGTCTTCCATCCTGGGGAAAAGAAAAGGATTTAAACAACAGCGCCACCCGCTGGTCTGGAGGAGAATGACCATCATCAGTACCCTTCAGTTGTCCATGAAATGCATGCGTGTGACAAATGTATTTTAGGCAGCAACAGCCACTGGCAAATTAACTTTTCCATCATCTAGATATTGTGCTGAAGCAATTAAAAGGCACATGGAATAAGGTACCAAGTAGTGCGGTGGAGGGCGGCACGGTGGCGCAGTGGTAGCGCTGCTGCCTCGCAGTTATGGGATCCGGGTTCGCTTCCCGGGTCCTCCCTGCGTGGAGCTTGCATGTTCTCCCCGTGTCTGCGTGGGTTTCCTCCGGCGCCGGTTTCCTCCCACAATCCAAAGACATGCAGGTTAGGTGGATTGGCGATTCTAAATTGGCCCTAGTGTGTGCTTGGTGTGTGGGTGTGTTTGTGTGTGTCCTGCGGTGGGTTGGCACCCTGCCCAGGATTGGTTCCTGCCTTGTGCCCTGTGTTGGCTGGGATTGGCTCCGGCAGACCCCCGTGACCCTGTATTCGGATTCAGCAGGTTGGAAAATGGATGGATGGATAGTGTGGTGGACAATAGAACTTTAGACATTTTCAAAACTTGAATTATATCATCTAGCAAAATGCTGTTTTTATTGCACAGCATAATGTGAAAAAAGTGAAGGAATCTAAATAGTTTATGAATGCTAAGATTCTCAGATTCTGCTCAGATTCCATAAAGTGCTGGAGAAAATCCTCATCTGAAGTACTGGGTGAAGTTCTGGTCACCAGGCTCCAATAAAACAGAGAAAAGCAGCAGATGCTCCACAGAGGATAGCAACCATGGGGACTAAAGTGCATGTCCTACAGTGACAGGTTCAGGGTGTTAAACCTTCTTCATCTCAAGTAGAGAAGGCCATGTGGGGACCTAACCCAGGTCTTCAGAATTCTCAAAGGCATTGGTAGAGAGTTCTTTCTATTAAACGGTGAATGGAGACACCTAGTGGAGATTAAAGGGAAGTGGAGGCATGTCAGTGCGCTCTGAAATCCAGGGTTGGTTCCTGCGTTGCTGCAGATGACCATGCAATGGAACAAGTGGGTCTGGAGAATGTGGTCAGCGCTATCGCCTCATAACTCCATACTCTTGGGTTTAAATCCTAGTGTGGACTTTGTAAGTTCTCACTGTGTCTAGGGTGTTAGTTTTGCAGTGTAAAGAGAGACAGAACACAAAAGAGAGGTTTTGGGGATCCTCCCCATATACTGAGATGTTTGTAGGAAAAAAAAACAAGCTGCGTGATACTCTGCTGAGTAATCTTAAGAGACTGAAACAAAAACTAGACCAACCGCAGAGCAAGTCTGTTGGCTTTTATTGCTGGAGAGGGGGGAGAGGCGGGACATCTGGAAGGAAAGAGGTCATCAGAGGGCGTGGTCTGGAGTTGAAGGAGGCAGGAGACTAGGTGTTACTGCTCCTGTAGGGAGGGAAGAAGAGGCATTAGCACAGCTTATTATCACCTGTACCTGTGTGTCATCAGTAGCTAGACCACCCCTGCTGCCCTCCATGCACGTGTGTGTGACAGCAGGTACTTGCATCCCAAAGAAGTCAATTTTACTAGTAACTCTTGCTGGACCTCGTGATGGACCCTGTCCAAGCTCTGCTCCATTCTTGTTCCCAAAGCTACCAGATTAGGCCCGGACATTCTCCAGTATTCCAGCCTCAAGATATGAACTGTCCGGCTGTGTTTGGGTGACCGGTGCTTTCTCCTTGGTTTCTTCTTGTTTTGTACCTCCTGCTGGTGGAATGTGCTCCAGCTTCCCCATCCTCTGTATTCATAAAACTGATGGCTGGAAGGATACATGAACTGTAGCGGCCCCTTAAGGACCAATTCTTGCCATTGTTTGTGACACTGAAACCAATGGATGTCTGGACTGTATTTCTTATCTTATATATTTTATTATATTGTGCTAAGAGGAGCAATAAGGCTCTGATCAGGACTTTCGAGAGACTGAGTGTCTGGGCTGGTGAGTGTCCTGATAAAAACCAACATAAGGCCTTTAATGACCTCTTGGGCACGGCCATCAGCAGTGTGTCTGTCTGCGGAGAGAGTGTCGACCTCTTCGAGAGGTTTACTTACCTCGGCAGTGACATTCATGTCTTTGGTGACTCTTCCTGTGAAGTCAGTAGACGGATTGGGAGAGCATGGGGGGGTCATGAGGTCCCTGGAAAGGGGTGTGTGGTGCTCCTGATATCTCTGCAAAAGGTCCAAGTCTGTAGAGTCCTGGTGCTCCCTCTTTGTGAGATATGGATGGTACCCAGTGACCTGAGACTGAGACTGGCCTCCTTTGGTGTCTCTTTGGAGAGTCCTTGGGTACCGCTGGTTTGACTTTGTGTTGCTCACGGAGTCCCAAATGAGGCACATTACCTGCATTGTGTGGGAGCGTCAGTTATGACACTACGGCCAATGCAGTGTGATTCCCCGAGGGTGACCCGGTTCATTGTTGAAGACCCGAGTGGCTGGACCAGGCCAAGGAGACGCCCATGTAACACTTGGCTGTAGCAGATAGAGGGTCATTTCTGGAGGGTGGGACTGGATCGCATGTCTGCCTGGGAGGTTGCCAACCAGGATACCGAGCTATTTTGTTGTGTGGTGCGTGCGGCAACGCACTTTACCGGTGTCATGCTCCCCTACCTAACCGGACCTGTGCTAGACGTTTATGTCACTTGTTTCTCTGAAGATGTCCCCGTAAAGAAGACGACGATGACCCCGCAGATCTCAAGAACATCGGACGAGCACTTTATCGATATACAACGGCAGGCTCTTTAACATGACGGTCACTTCTTACACTAACAAGAAACAAAACAATGACTGATCTCATTACCCCTTCAGATCATCCGAGGTGGAGCTTCTCAGGAGGACACATTTATCTCGCATTTGACGGCAGGATAATTACAGAGATTCAGGCCGCTCTGTCGCTGGTCACCCGGTTCAATAAAATCAACAAGCCTATAATTAGCTTCTTGCGTCCTCAGTCAGCCTAATTTAAAAATGCAAATAACCAACGTGCGTGTCACAAATGAAAGGCTCCTGCGATATTAAAGATTCCTTCCCGAGTAATACTCCGTGCGTGCTGGTGTGTGCCATGTCCATCCTGTGGAAAATGAGAATGCATTCGGCCTTATTACCGCAGAGGCATTCTAATTATAAAACTAATTTGACGGCCATTTTCTGTCCACCTGAAAGATGTCCAGGATCCTGCTGGGCTTGTTTACCAACATTCAGAAGGTATTTTTTTAGTAGAGTGAAGGATATTTAATGTAGGAAAACATCAGAGCTCTGTCGCTGTCTCACTTCTTCTCACTCGCTCCTTTATTCCAGTCACATTAACGTACCATCACACTCACTTAACTGAGGTAAAGGGGGCCTGCTAATAGGGCCACAGCCATGCAGATGACATTCTTCACAGGTCAATGGTCGCATAGAAAAGCCTGAGTGTCATCTACAGGATATGCCCATGGTAGCTGATTGGGTTGATTCCATTGTTAACCTACGTGGTGTGGTAAATAATCAAGCCTTGACACAACAAAAACTTTTAGGGCAGCCTCCCGTATGCTTAAAAGTTGGCTGGAAATGCAAAAGTTTTGAGGAAATGAGTCCAAAATAGAACTGCAGCAATAGTACAGGCAAGGTGGTTTAAAGTTAGGGGGGGATGATGTCAATCAGGAGAGGAACCGGAAGTGATGTCTTCTGTGGTGGAAACAGAAGTGACATCTTCTGGGGCGGAGCCGGAGTTGGTGTCTTCTGGGGTGTCTTCTCACACCTCCTCATTGCCTAATTACGGGTAACCTAAGTCTAAAGATGTCTGCTGATCACGATTATCCGGACTATTTATGATTATCCTTGTGGAGAAACCAGTTGTTGAAATGAATTGCTATGATGAACGGTGTCAGAAAAGTTACAGTAAACCATTTGCTTGTCACAGTGGCTGGTAACCCGTCACTGTAGATGACGTGTGGGTGTTTTTCAGTCTCCTGATACTGCAGTGCATAGTAGATAAACCAATCCAGAGGTCGTACTGGTCCACAAATTGGTTGTAGCAGACACCCAATCTGCAATTCACTAATAATGATGACAATAATTAAACCAATCATCCAGAACCAAAACTATAAACTGTGGATTGTGTATCAGGTGTGAAGTGATGCAAAAAACACCACAAAAAGGTTTGGGGCAACCAATCCATATACTTGAACATCGGTTTGGAAAAAAGGTAAAGATATGAGCAATATGTCTTTACAGACGTGAATCCTAATCAGAAGTGAAGTAACAGGAAGAACATGACGGTTTTAAAGCCGGACAGGGGAAATGACGTCATCTGGACAGGAACCAGAAGTGATGACATCGGCCCCAGAACTGGAAGTGATGTCATCGGGCTCAAGCAGAATTTCCTGTGGTTGGTGTGCAGAGGAAACAGAGAAAGGATCAGTGCACTCTGCCAACCCCTAGTCTGGCATGGAATTACCCTCTTTTGAGCCCTTTAGCTGCTTCCTGTGCACACGTGTATGACACAGGTGATCATCAAAAACATGCGGAAGGAGTGTGATTCCCGATCATGACACAACTATTGATGAAAGTCTTATGGGTGACAAGGGATGGCTGTGGTGGAGATAGAACAACACATCCAAGTTGGTATCAAGTTCTACATGCTGTGTGAAGGAAGGCTTATTGAGAGAAGGCTTAGGGAAGAGACCACCATTGGGAGAAGAGCAATTTTGGTTTCATGCCATGCAGAGGAACACCTGATGCAGTCTTCACATTGAGTCTGTAGATAGAGAAGCAATGAGGAGAAAAACAGAAAGGCTTGTATGTGTTGTTCATCGATTTGGAGAAGGCTTGTGATAGAGTGAGCACAGCAAGAGGTCTAGAGGCGCATGACGGAGGAAGAAGGACCAGAGAAGTGTGTGAGAATTGTCCAGGAGATGTTGAAAGCAGTGTTGGGGTAACAGACAAGATTCCAGTTAGAGCAGGTGATCACCTGGGGTCTTCTTGAAGTCCTTACCTCGTTGATAAGATGGTGGATGTGTTGACTCACCCCATACCACCCCCCCTAATGGTTGAGACTTTCTGCTGATGATGTTGTGTTTTGCAGCACCAAAAAAGAGGAAGCAAAGAGAAAGTTGGAAGAATGGAGATGAGCTTTGGAAGACTGAAGATTGAAGATAAATAGGAGAAAGACAGAAGATCTGAGGTTTAATGAGGATCAGAATTCAGAAGTTAGCAAGCTGGGAGAGCTGCTGAAAAGATTGGAGAAGTTTAATTATCTAGGATCAGTAGTAGCCCAAGATGGAACATTAGATACAGAGATAACCAAAGAGTGCAGTGTGGATGAAATAATTGGAAGAAGATTTCAGGAGTATTGTGTGACTGAATGAAGGTGAAACGTGAGGTATTTGAGACTAGTAATGATGTATTGGGCTGAGACATGGACAGTCAAGTAAGTGCAGCAGAAGAAGTTGAATGTGGCAGAAATGAGAAGGTTGAGATGGATGTATGCAGTTACAAATAGTGACAGAATTTAAAAATGAGACCATCAGGGGTACAACAAAAGTGGGAGAAAAAGCTAAGAAAGTCCAGGAAAGGAGGCTAAAGTGGTATGGACCTGTGATGTGGAGAGACTATGTGGGCAAAACGAATGATGGGAATGGAAGTCCAGCAGAGGAGAAAACGAGGGAGGCCAAAGCAAAGGCGGATGGATAAAGTAAAAGAAGATCTGAAGGAAAAGGGTCTGACTGGGGAGAAGGTGTAGGACCGAGCTATTTGGAGAAGGCTGATCAAGCACATCGACCCCACATAGAAGTGAAAAAGTCGAAGAGGAAGAAAAAGCGAAGAAGAAAATAGTGGCACAGACAGGCCTCTAATTATAATGAGGAGCAACCCTGATGGCAGCAGCATTTACTGCACCACATTAGAAAGGACAAATGGCCAGAGACACAATTGTCTTATCACTGTGCTTTATTTTAGGGTGATTCTAATAAAGAATTGTGGGTGAAGGAGTAGCTTTGGTTGGAAATCAAGAAATCAGTCCTTGAATGACACACTAGTTTGTTCAGTTCCTCTTCTCTGTAAGCAAGAATATTCATTTGGGCTGCTGCCCCCTTGCAGTACCCTTCTTTTCACACAAATATTTGAAAGTCTTCTCCATCAATCCGTCCATCCATCCATCCATTTCTGCATTTCCAAGTCCATCCATCCCATCCATTTTCTAACCCGCTGAATCCGAATACAGGGTCACGGGGGTCTGCTGGAGCCAATCCCAGCCAACACAGGGCACAAGTCAGGAACCAATCCTGGGCAGGGTGCCAACCCACCGCAGGACACACACAAACACACCCACACACCAAGCACACACTAGGGCCAATTTAGAATCGCCAATCCACCTAACCTGCATGTCTTTGGATTGTGGGAGGAAACCGAGCGCCTGGAGGAAACCCATGCAGACACGGGGAGAACATGCAAACTCCACGCAGGGAGGACCCGAGAAGCGAACCCGGGTCTCCTAACTGCGAGGCAGCAGCGCTACCACTGCGCCACCATGCCGCCCATTTCCAAGTCTGCTTATTATAATATAAAGTGAGGGGCTGCAGCCTTTTTATGGATTTCAGGACTCCACGAAAGAGTCACCATTTCTGTCCAGTTCAGCTGAGAAGAATAGTAGTCTGATCCCTGCCTTTGCCAGGAAGTTGGTAGGACCTCAGAATGAATGTCCTGGTGTCCCGACAGGGATGGACCAAAATTTCTTACCTGGTGGGAATGTCAGTATAATGAAGGGACAGCAGGCGATGATCTATTAGGAGCAGTGACTCTCCCAGTTAACATTAGAGGGCAGCATCCCTGGGCTAGGATTCCCACACAGACACCCATAGGGCATGCTGGGACTTGTAGTCCTGTGGGGCAGCCCTGTTGGACTCCAAGAGGGCCACCAGGAGGAACTACTGGGATTAGTAATCTCTACTTTGTGGGGCTTCTGTTTGACCCAGAAGTACTTCCAACAGACTGTGCCCTAGCAGTGGCAAGTACTCCCAGGTCCAAAATAAAAGAAGCCACTTGACCTCTTCCAGGGGAGTCCAGGGGATTCGGGTGTGGAGGACGGACAGAGGTCAGCTGGGTGGTGTGGAGAAGAAAGAAGAAGAAAGAAAGAAAAGAATTGTATTGTGCTTGTGCCACCATCAGAAGGAATCCATTGTAAGGCGTTTGCTTACTAAACTTTGCATTTGCACCTAATACTTGTATCTGTGTGGTCGAGTCTGGGGTTTGCGGTGCTGCAATGCCCCCTAATGGTCACAGCTGTAAAGTATTTGTCGGGTGTGTTTGTTCTCTGTTTACGTTTTATTTCCCTTAAAAAAAACTCTCTTTGGGAACTTGAAGGGGGTAAGCAGGGTGTGTAGAGGATTTTCGGATTGGCATCTTTGCCAGTTCTAGTGTTCTTTTTCATTGCGGTGCCCAGCTGCGATCTGAAGAGCTTTTCACTTGAAACCAATTTAAACTGCTGCCTGTTTTAGCACCATCTTTTCAGCAGTTTAATTAAGTGAATTATAAAAGGTGGCTGGGGGTGATGTGGAAAGTGTTTGCTTTCAGCACAAGGAGTTTTGATGGATGACTTGAGCCAGCAGAGTCACATTGACCTCCTTCACACCACATCTAGCAAAAAGATTTAACCTGTAGGCCATGGCATTAAGTAGGAAATCCAGGGTCTTTAAGGAAACGAAAGAGTCTCCCTCCGCAGATTGAGTGAATTATTGTGAGGAGAGAAACGCTGCAATCAGTCTGTGGCATTTCATCTTGGGCTGACAAGCCGGCTCAAGAAAAAGTCACTGAGAACCGTTAACAACGTCTGCCAGAGCTGAGCTGTTCCGGCATTTAGGAATGTCATACAGCACATCACTACCTGACTAACGCGGCCATAAAGTCACATTCTGACTCTGACGCTCTACCTGCCATGTCCAATTCCGAGCTGCCAGACAGAGAAAGTGGAACAGCAGGCAGAGGAACAATCATAAAAGGCGTGAGAAGAACTCAACAAGAAGGACATCTAACGCCCTTTGTCCAGCTGCTTAAACATTTGATATTATTTACTTCTTCCTCTTCTTCTTCTTCTTTTGGCTGCTCCCGTCAGGGGTTGCCACAGAAGATCATCCTTCTCCATTTTTTCCTGTCCTCGTCATCTTGCTCTGTTACCCTCATCACCTGCATGTCCTCTCTCACCACATCCATAAACCTTCTATTAGGCCTTCCTCTGTTCCTCTTACCTGGCAGCTCTATCCTTAGCACCCTTCACCCAATATATCCAGCATGTCTCCTCTGCACATGTCCAAACCAATGCAACCCCACCTCTCTCAAACTGTCCAACCTGAGCTGACCCTCTAATGTCCTCATTTCAAATTTTGTCCATCCTCGTCACACCCAATGCCAATCTCAGCATCTTTAACTCTGCCACCTTCTGTGTTTCGGTCAGTGCGGGGTATTATTGACAATTATGAAAAATATAACGTCAGCTGATCTATCTAATCCAGTTCAGGATCTTCAGGGCTGCGTCTGTTTTAGCAACCCGGTACAAAGCGGGGACCAACCCTGGATAGTCTGCCACAACTTTCCAGGTTTAATATGTTTAAGTGTTTTATTGTTTTTGAATTATTATTTTCTCTTGTGACAGGCGGTCACAGCCATTAGCTGGCCAAGACACCAGATGGATGGAAGGATCGGGGGGAGACGCTAGAGGGCAGCCCTTCTGGGTGGCTATGGCATCACAGAATCCCACAGGGCATGCTGGGAGTTTGGTACAGCCCTGTAGGGTTCTGTAGGGACCACCAGGGGGAGCTACAGAACTTTACATTGGACTTCCACCACACATGGGAGTGATTCCAGTTAACACTGATGAGCCACCTGGAGCACTCCCAGGACCAGCTTAAAAGGAGCCGCCTCACTCCAGTCACAGAGCCAGGGTTGGGAGGAAGAAGGACGAAGCTTACTGTGGAGGAGTGGAGGCGGAAAGGAACTGTGTGTGGTGCTGCTGTGGGAAGTGAGACAAGAGCGCTTCCTACTTGTAAATACGGATGTGCTGTGTGGGAAGTCGTGTCTCTGCCTGTCTGTCCTGGGGTTGAGGTAGCTGGAGCACCTCTGGTTTCCACACCATGTTTTTATGTAACCTCTGATGTGTTTGTCTATGATTTAGTAATGAGGTCTTCTAACTGAAGTTGTTTTGAAATTTCATGTTCTTTGTGGCTGGAACCCTAGGAGGCGGGGCCACATTAATATCAACTCTCCAGAGCCCTCTCTCTGGGAAGACTCAAGTGTCAGAGATACATTGAGACTATTTAATGCACTGGAGTCCTGTGTCCAGTTCTGGTCACCGCGCTACAAGAAAGACATAGCAGCGCATGAAGCTGTGCAGAGGAGAGCAACCCAGTGGATCACGGGACATAATTGCATGTCCTACTCTGACCGACTCAGAGAACTAAACCTGATTAGTCTCAAGCAGAGGAGACTGAGTAGGACCTAATCCAAGGCTTTGACAAAGTAGATCCAGTAGAATTCTTTCAACTTAACAGTGAATCACATACTCAAGGTGGAAGTCAAGGGGAAGTGCTAGCCAGGAAGTTCTTCTTTGCGCAAAGAGTTGTGGGACTCTGCAACAATCTACCGAGACATGGAGTTGAAGCAGAAACCTCAAGAACCTTTAAGAAGAATCTTGGATGGGATACTGGAACAGCTATTAGCGAAACAAACAAGCTTGATGGACTGAATGGTTTCTTCTCGTTTGTCAAATTTCTTATGTTCCTTGTGATTGGTGGGCAGGAAACAGGGGAGACAGCCTCGGGACCACCCCAGTGACCCTGTTTACTTCACAACTCAAAATTAAAAATAAAAAAACTATAACAGAAGAGCTGAAATGGTCATAACTGAAATCTAAAGTAACACATTATCGCTCGTTTGAGCTCCTCTCTCCTTCATGGTCCTCTCAAGACGATGCCACCTTCCCGGGGTTCTGCTTTTTTGTGTCCCCTGGACTAGAAGGAGCGGAACTTTCTTCTGACCTTACTGTCGGGCTTGGTTGGCATTCACTGGGTTTGTTTTCTGGGCTGTGGAAAAAAGAGAGGAGAATGTTAGCAACAGCGCCCTCTCTTGCCTAGGAGTGGAACTGCTTACTACAGCTGAGCTGATCGGGGAACCCTCTAGTAAGCATGTGTGACATCATAAATTATACATAGTGACTACATAATACACAAATGGAACACAATTAACAGAATTGATATGGGCAGATACAAAATATTTTAAAATTGATAAAAAAAAAAGATACAGAAACTGACTGCATATTGTGGGATGCTCACCAGGCATAGGCTAGTGGTTCAAGGTTACTTACCCAGCTGGGAGGCCATTTTAACGGAAGGACAGCTGGAGAACAATTGTACGGACTACTTCTTCCTCTGACACAATAAGTGGCGGCCTTTCTGGACTACAGTGCCTGTATGGATACCCACAGGGCAGGCTGGGAAGTGAGGAACTGCAGGGACAAATCACCCCCCCTCCCCTTAAAGGAACCTCCTCCTTAAGCAGAAGTAGCTCCTCCTACTAGTGATAGCATCACACCAGAAGTGCTCCTGGGTCCGGCATTGAAAGAAGCCACCCAACTTTACCCAGGTGTGCTAGATGCTAATTATAATTTGTTACTAACCCTCACCGATTCTGTTTCTCTTCTCGGTACTCAAATGTGGCACTTGGTGCCACTGCCCACCTGCCAAGTTGTTGGGCCTGCTTAAGGTAAAGTCATCCCTGATGGAGGATCACTGGAATCATGGGAAAGAGAGGTCCTTTCATCGAATTGGCTGGCCCAGCACTGTTTCAGCTGTGAAATGGCCAAATGGGGCAGGCAGCTTGATGGATGAGGTCTCCAGGACTCTGAACAAATCCAAATCATATTATGTGATGTCATCCATTGTTAAATTCTGCTACGTACTTCTAAAGTTTGTATTTTTATGCTGTATTGAGGATTTGTTCTGTTCTGTGTATTGTATTGTGTTGTTTTGACCCCCTTCTTTTTGACACCCACTGCATGCCCAACCTACCTGCAAAGGGGTCTCTCTTTGAATTGCCTTTCCCGAGGTTTCTTCCATTTTTTTCCTAGTTGGATTTTTTTGGGAGTTTTTTCTTTGTCTTCTTAGAGAGTCAAGGCTGGGGGGCATTGCCCATTGCGGCACTCCTTGTGTGATTTTGGGCTGTACAAAAATTAATTGTATTGTATTGTATTGTATTGTATTGTATTGTATTGCTAGAGTCAAGTGGATGTGAATGAAGCTCGTCTGGAGGAGTAAAAGGAGCAGAAGAAAGGAGAAGAGACAGAGAATATAAGAGAAATCAGGCTTGTGCAATGTTTGTGTATCTTCTGTGAGGTATCTGTGAAAATAAATCACTGTTTGAATTGATAATTGTGTTGGAGGGTTTTGGGGTCTCACTGGCGCCCCATACAGGTAACAACTGTCATAGAGGGCATAAAAATGCCTGGCATCCTAGCAGGGGTTTGTGGGTTTTTTTAACCCAATGGGGAAGCCATTATAATGAAAAGATGCATTGAAGCAGCTTCTCAGGGGCCATGTGCTCCCCCAGGATGATAAGTGGCAGCATCCCTCTGTTGGCTCTCCCATGTATACGTCCTTGGGAATGCATGGGAGTTGTAGTCCCAATGGGTGGCTGAGGTAAAGTGAGGTCCGCTGCTGGTTGCCTTTTTAAATAAATAATCACCGCACTCGCGGGTGGGGGGGTGGCGGGGGCAGTGTGGTAGTGTGGCGATGCAGGTGGTCCTCACCCATGGCTGTCATTGATGCCAGGCGATACTAATCCCAAAACCTGCGCCACGTCCCCATATAAAAAGGAGAATCGTGAGTGCAGAAGGGAGGAAAAAAAAAAAAAAAGGAAAGACACGGATGGAGATTAGAGAGAAAAAGGCAGGAGGCGCCATGTGTGGGAGTGAACAAGAAAGAGCAGGCTCACTGGAGAATGCAGGGAGCTGGAAGTAGAGCCCTGAAAGAGTGTGTGGCTGACACTCAGGGGCAGTAAGGAGCGGTCACTCCAGCTGAGTGGTTCAGAGGGGCTGGCATGACCAGAAGTGTGGACGGCTTGTTGCGCAAGTCGAGGAGGCATGGGAGAAGGAGCCCCAGTGTGAGCACCCTGGTCGCTGCGGACCGAAGTCTCAGTCTGTCAAGGGAGTTGTACATAGCCAGGCGATGGAAGGCAATGGGACCAGAGGATAGTCGGCTGCACCTGTGGATAGGGTGGCTACCCGTATGGGAGAAGTAAAAGAAGAAGGCACCGGGTTTTTAAAGGACAACTTCCTGCCATGTTTTTTCAGGATTTATTTATTGTGATTTTAACCTCCACTTTTCACCTGCTTTTATGGATTATTTATTTATGGATTATCTTTGAGCACTGTACTATCTATTTGGACACTGTTTTGTTTTAGTCTGTTTTAATAAAAGCACTGAACACTTTTACACTATCCCTTTGCTCCAAGCGTGTTTTGTCTCTATGTGCCAGCTCATTCGGTTCATTTGGTGGCGGGTTCAAGAGGCTCCCAAAACTGGAGCATGGAGCAGGACCTGCCCTCTCACACTGGCCCTGACGAGGTTCCTGGGAGCGGCGAGAAGGAGTGCCACTTTGTTTTAGAGAAATTCTGCCTGACAACATGGTGGCACTAGACGTCCTCTCCGTTCTGGCATAAAGGAAGCCATTCCCCTTCACCCAAGCGAGTTGGAGTCGGAAGAGGAGAAGGACAACACTTGCCTTAGAGGGAGTGGAGGAGAAAAGAAAAGAGGAAAAAGAAACCTGTGATAAGGTCCAAAAATCAAGAGTAATTTGAACCTCTGGGTGCAGCACAGTGGCACGCTGGTAGCGCTGCTGCCTCGCAGTAAGGTGACCCCGGGCCCTCCCTACGTGGAGTTTGCATGTTCTCCCCGTGTCTGCGTGGGTTTCCTCCCACAGTCAAAAGACATGCAGGTTAGGTGCATTGGCGATCCTAAATTGTCCCGTAGGTGTGTGTGTGCTTGGTGTGTGGGTGTTGGTGCCCTGTCACCCTGCCCAAGGTTTGTTCCTGCCTTGCACCCTGTGCTGGCTGGGATTGGCTCCAGCAGACTCCTGTGACCCTGTAGTTAGGATATAGAGGGTTGACTGATGATTGACTGAACCTGGGGCTTGAGACTCTGTGGTTGTGTCTGGGGTTTGGGCATCTGTTACACACCCTGAGGGTCACATAAGCCAGAGTCATAACAGAGGGGACACATTTGGAAATGAGAGGCGGACTGTAGGGACCTTCCCATCTGACCATTTATTAGGAGTTTCGTGATGGGGACCTGAACAGTCGGCCTAAAGATATTCTGCCCTCTTCCTAAGCTAACTCTCTCTGTTCGTATGGCGTGCCAGCCATGATGAGTGTTGCCTCTACCTTGCCTTTCATACTCCCGCTGTCCCTTTTAATACCCTCAACTTCCAGAAATGACGCTGAGGTACAACCCAGAAAAGTGTCCTCTCTAATAAAATAGCCCATTATTTTATAAAACCTCTCTTCGGACTGTCGCTAGGGTTAGTGGGGTGGCACCACAAACCTCTGTACATCCTCGGCAATGTGGGAAAGAAACCTCAACACCCGGAGGGAAACCAACGCAAAACGTGGGGAGAACAACCAGACTACAAACTGACATTGAGCAGGCACACGACTCAAAAACAAGACATTGAACATGCGAGGCAGCAGCCATTGTGACCCCTATAAACGTGTCATTTAATACATTAATAAATGGAAGTGTTAGGTACATCTGGTCAAATAGGAATGTGAATGAACAGAAAATGGCCGCAGGAGTTTATAGCACAATGAATGTAAAGTTCTGAATCTCTGCTGAAGCGCAACATCTTCTTTTTATTTTTAACAAATAACTACTTCTTGTTCACAATGCTGAATTTTGAATGGTTTTCTGGAAATGGTGTTCTCTTTCTGGCTTTGTATTCAGTGCTACAAATTCTGCAGATGCCGATTTTTAAGCACATTGCTGCTAGGATTTATTGCGCAATGTGACTCAGGTAGAATAAGTCTTTTGAAAACAGCCAGAAAAGTGGGCCTGAATCCCACCAATCTGCTCAAAAGAGGGAGTCTAACTTCTACTGGAGTAACTGGTTTTGTCCTAAACCAGGCCAACACGTGCTTCAAAGTCAGCTCCCTAAATGTAATTTGATATCTGACGACAAGGGAGAGGATCACTGCCAACCCCTGGCTTCAAATAAATGTTATTGGAGGAATAGGAAAAATACAGCAGAGCAGTTCACAAGAGCAAATATGACACAAAACGGACTTACCATCACAGGCAATCCAAAGCAAATGAGTCCCAGTATGGAGGCCAAAATAACAGAGATTTATGGGAAACGATATTGGTTAGCCAAAGATTAAAATAATTAAAAAAATACAATACTCAAAAATATCACCAAAATCCGTCAGAGTTCATACAAAATTATCCATCCTGGACTTCAATTCCCAGCCTGCTTGTCACGGATGTGCAGTCAGGGGAGGCAGGTGAGTCATCCTGAAAAGTAAAAAATGAATAATGACAACATAAAATAAATGTGTCCACTAGTCTGTGTTATAAATTTGTTTTCTGTATGATTCCAATAATTGTGATCATTTTTATAGTCAAAATTGCTGAACTGGCGCATTTCCTGTTCAAATACAGAGGAGAAACGCGAGGTGCGGTAATGACGAGCCTCACCTCACCTCGGACTGCGCGCTCCCTCACACTCTGGGCTGCTAGCCTGTCGCTGTCTCTCTGTGTGTCGCCAATATAAGATTTGCAGACACGTTTATTATACACCCTGAATTTCTAATATCTTTAATGAATGAGAGTGACATATTTAGTCTTGCTGATCGGACATAAAACAGCAGTGAAAAGGCACAAGGTGAGGCAGGCAGTACCGTGGCGCTCTGAAGGGGGCGCATGTGAGGCCAACAGGTGCTCGTCGCTGCTGTTCTTCTACGCAGAGGTGACGCCAGAAAGTCAAGAGCACTGCGGCGGCCCGGTTATTTTTATTTTTTGTTTTGACTGACTGCCAAAATAGAAGACTAAGGTTTTTCAAACTAAAAGAAAATAAGGAGGGACTTTTAGAGGAAAGTGATGGAGATTTTTGTGGAGAAGGATAGGCGCATGGACTTCATCTATACTAATAAAAGGCAAAGCCCTCACTGACTGACTGACTGACTCACTCACTCATCACTAAATCTACAACTTCCCGTGTAGGTAGAAAGCTGAAATTTGTCAGGCTCATTTCTTACAGCTTACTTACAAAAGTTAGGCAGGTTTAATTTCAAAATTCTACGCGTAACGGTCATAACTGGAAGCTACTTTCGTCCATATATACAGCCATAGCCTGCAGCTCATCAGTCGCCATGTGAGGCGGAGTTGCGTCCCTCATCATCACGGCTCCCATGTAATTGAGTGTCTGCCTATATAAGGTAAATATTCGCGGGTGAAGGACTGTGCTTACGCAAACGAGGATGAGATGGTCTAGTGTTTGGCACAAACTCAGCGAAAGTGCGAGTCTTAACTAACATTAAATAAAGCTGTGGGCATCGCAAGAGAGCGGCTCACATGAACTGACTGTGAACGCAGTACGTAGAGAACAAGCAAGAGCTCCAAAGAGCAATTGAGACGGCAGCAAAACAATATGAAGCGAGTGACGCATACAAGCATATTCATAAGTGCAGCTACTGTGGAAACAAAGCACGGTGTGAACCGTAAGATTAAATTAAGTTCTTAGACACGCGACCGCTGGCGTTTGTCATGCCTATGACGAATACGATATTCGCGAGATACAAGTTTAATGAGAGGACGCGGGGTATAAACGAGACTTTGGATCACTTTGTAACTAAGTTAAAATTGCTGGTGAAGGACTGTGCTTATGCAAACGAAAATGAGATGGTCAGGGATAGTATAGTGTTTGGCACAAACTCAGCGAAAATGTGAGAGAAACTTTTAAGTGCCAGGTCTTAGCTAACATTAAATAAAGCCGTGGACATCGCAAGATCACACAAGACAGCGGCTCACATGAACTGCCTGTGAATGCAGTACGTAGAGAACAAGGAAGAGCTCCAAAGAGCGCTGAACAAAAAACGCATTACACAATTGAGACGGCAGCAAAAGAATATGAAGCGAGTGACACATACAAGCATATTCGTAAGTGCAGCTACTGTGGAAACAAAGCACGGTGTAAAGCTTAAGTTTAAATTAAGTTCTTAGACACGCGGCCGCTGGCGTTTGTCATGCCTAAGACAAATACGATATTCGCGAGATACAAGATTATTGAGAGGACGCAGGGTGTAAACGAGACTTTTGATCACTTTGCAACGGAGTTAAAATTGCTGGTGAAGGACTGTGCTTATGGAAACAAAGATGAGATGGTCAGGGATAGACTAGTGGTTGGCACAAACTCAGCAAAAGTGCGAGAGAAACTTTTAAGTGCCGGGTCTGAGCTAACATTAAATAATTGCTGGTGAAGGACTGCGCTTATGCAAACGAATAGAAAGCAAATGTTAGGTTATTTTTAAAATGTTTTCTTTTCTTTTTCATAACTTCTTTAACACACTTCTCCAGGTATTTTGCTAGTTTACAAATAAAGGTAAGACTATAAGCGATTTTCAATTTAATAAAAAAAAAAAATAAAACAATAAAAAAAAGGGTTCAGACTAAGAAAAAAGCAATCCAAAATTTTCAAAAACTAAATTTTGTCCTTAAATAAAATATTCTTTTGTTTTTCTTGTTATCCTTTTGTTGAACAGCCTCGAACAAAATTGTTTAAAGCATCAGAATAAAAACCCCCGAAATATTTCAATTAGGGTCAAATTGAAATCCATTTTTTTGTATATCACTCGATACGCTCATTTGTATTGAATGAGTGTGAATTGTGGAATCACAACGCACATGGTGGGTGCTCTCTCGCCGCCATAAATGTAACGTTCTTTCTTCTCCCATATGTACAGTACCTTACCTATGTATGTGTGTCAAGAATACTGATGAGATATGAAACATAACCAGTAGTCAATGTGCCAAATGAATAGTGAATAAGCGACTCTTTGGGGTTCATATATTTGTAAATGTCACCAGCCATGAACCTGCTTGTATAGGACTGGGGGCGGTCCCTTAATGGTGATGGACAGGTGACTCCGCCTCTTGAGGATCCACCCACAAAATACAAGAAACCTGAGAATTTCATGAGAAAGATGTTACATAATAATTAAATAGAATAACAATAGATTGGATTAGATAAACTTAATTAATCCCATGGGGAAATTCAAAAATAGTAAGAGATAATACATAACTAGAAATATTAATTAAAGACCAGAAAAATATTGTAAGAACAATGAACATTAATGAAAATTGAACAAAGAAGATACAACAAAGCACTCTAAACGTGAGTCAAGGGAAGAAACCCTGGCTTAACTGGGACAAATGCTTGGATCAAGCAAATCAAGACTGTTATTCTGAACTTTAAAAAAATACAACGCAGATATCATTTAAAAGAGTCACTAGTGCGTCTTGGAATAAAGGCAGCATCACAAGTGCTTGTTATCATTCAGAACAGGAACAGCAGCAGAGAGGAAACTCCGAGAATATTAAAAGGAAAACCCCAAGAGTGGCAAACAATTCAAATTCGGAAAGGCTTCATACGCTCCGCTGGTTTACAAAAGCAAAGTTCACGCACGAAAATCTGGAGCTGCCGCTGCAGGGGGGAAAAGCAAGGAATTTCATGCTGCCATTGCCTGCTCCAGCCCCGCTCAGCATACCTTTAATTATCGAATCAGAAACACACGGGGCGAAGGTGAAGAAGACTGTCTGGAAGGGCTTTTTTTTCACCACCTGTGATTGGAATAATAGGATTTACTTCCATGAATGAAGATTGTTTTCAGTTCATTCCTGAAGTAGGTGCCATGAAGGAAGGATAGGCATCCTGGCTGAGAATGAAGGAAGGAATCTTGGCCACACCAGGAGGCCTTAATGGATGGACTAAGCATGACAGGGGCAGTTCATTCCCCCACACGACAGGTGGCAGTGTTTCTCAAGGCTGGACCAGTTTAAGACACCCGCAGGGTGGCATGGGAGTCTGAATCTGGAAACCAGCAGCCATACCCCATGCACTTCAAAAGAGGTCACCCACCTGAAGCGAAGCGTGTTCATGCCCGGCCAGTACTTGGAAGGGGGGACCATCTAGGAAAAGCTTGGGGTGCTGCGTGAAGAGGTGTGGTGAGGGCAGCAAGGGACCCTTAAGCTGTGGTCTGTGCGTAGATCCCAATGCGCTGGTACAGTGATGGGGACACTGTGCTGTAAAAATGGTGCCATCCTTCCAATGAGATCTAAAACTGAGGTCCTGACTCTCTGTGGTCATTAAAGATCCTTGGACATCCTTCATAAAGAGTTGGATGCGTACGACTGTCCAGGCTAAACGGCCCCACACAGCCCAGTTATTCTGGCCCCCCCAATCATTATATATATTATTATATATTATATAATATATATTATTATTATATATTATATATATATATATATAATATATTATTATGTATATATTATCATTATATATTTCTTTATATAAATGGAAAGAATTATTATAATTAACGCAGCCCTGTTGGCAGTGCCATTGCTAGGTTATTTTGTGCCCTAGGCCAATCTTATAGTGTGCTGCTAACGGACTGTTCGGTAGCTAACCCCCTCTTATGATCTGCACCCTAGGCGAATGCCCAATTTGCCTTAATGGTGCCTGTCAGGGTCCTTGGATACCAGGAGAGCTTTGGTGGTATCTGGTTACTCACACAATCCAGTAGTGCTCTGGATCAGAAATAACAGCGAGCCCACCATCTCACTTAAACAAGTCGGAGTCGGGAGGCAGTGGGCGATGCTCTCTTGGAGGTGGAAGGAAAGTTGTGCATTGGTGTATTTTTGCTGGTGTCCTGGAAAGGAAAGTATTTATGATGAATAAAATCATTAATGTGAACCAGGAATTGTGCTGGGCATTACTGTGTGTGTGGTTTGGGCCTCAGTGGCGCCCCCTTGTGGTTACACTAATTCATGTTCACATACAAAGTGATCCGCTGAATAAGGAAATGCATCTTGAACTTCACCATGACACTCACTTAATCACTTTGTACTGTGACATTTTAATGTAAAAAATAAGGAAGGGTGAGAGGATTAGGAAGAAACAGAGTGTCACATGTGGACCACCTTCAGAAGTACATAAGACTCATTCTATTTGTACGTTCTATTTGCTTCCTGAAATGGCTTTAATTTTATATTTAATGAAGAGCAGGAATGTACAATACAAAGAGGACAAAGTGAATAGAATCCAGCTTTGTTTTATCATAGAAAGGCTTTTGGGGGACACCTCTCCTTAAAGGGCAGGATGGTGGCACAGTGGTGGCGCTGCTGCCTCGCAGTTAGGAGACCCGGGTTCGCTTCCCGGGTCCTCCCTGCATGGAGTTTGCATGTTCTCCCCGTGTCTGCGTGGGTTTCCTCCCACAATCCAAAGACATGCAGGTTAGGTGTATTGGCAATCCAAAATTGTCCCTAGTGTGTGTGTGTGCCCTGCGGAGGTCTGGTGTCCTTCCTGTGATTTTTCCTGCTTTGTGCCCTGTGTTGGCTGGGATTGGCTCCAGCAAACCTGCATGACCCAGCGGGTTGGATGATGGCTGACTGACAGATGACCTCTCCTTAAATGTGAATTTCCCCTTGGGATTAATAAAGTATCTATCTATCTATCTATCTATCTATCTATCTATCTATCTATCTATCTATCTATCTATCTATCTATCTATCTATCTAAAGCAGAAACCTCCTTTATCAAATACACAGATTCTTTTTAATGTGGACACACACTCTTCTTTTTCTTCTTCTCCTTCCTCTTCATCATTCCCTACTTCTATATGGGGTCGATGAATGTGAACTATTGTGCCACTGTTTTAATTTGTCTATTCTTAATAGTTACCAGAAATTTGGGGATAAACGGTTTACAGTTGCAATGCACTTGCACCCAGGACTGTGATCCACTACCTTCTGTCAAGAGCCCGTTCAAACTTCACCCAGGTATGACTGTCACTGGGGTCTTCTATATTGGGAGTGGGCTCACTCCCTCACCATGACTGGCCTAACAGAGAAAGGAACTTGGTTCTCAGCCCTCACTGGTTGAAACAGAGTGAGTATGTAGGCCACTCTGCCATCTGAGCAGACTTTTTCAGAATATCTAAAGCTGGATTCAAACAAAATAGACGCTTTCTTAATAGGTGTCTGTTACTCTTTTCTGCTTGGCTGTGCAATTTGGCCATGCAAAGGACTGGCGTACTGTCCAGTGGCGTCGTTACGAGGTGACATCCAAGTTCCTCATTTCAAGTGTTTGTCCCCTGATTAGATGGAACTCTGTCCCCCTACCCGTCCAATGAACATATCCTTCTAGGCCCTGCTCTCTAAGCTTAGCCTTGTGATCACAGTCGTCGACAGCGTAAAGACTTCACAGGGATCATCGCCCACCATGTTCGGCGACAGTACAAAAACTGCATGAGGGACCCATGATGAGGTAATGACATTATCAAAGATGGGAGATATGGGCCTAAGTCCCTAATAAGTACCTAAGCTAGAGATGCTCCTGGTACCGTCCAGCACATTTTCTTCTTGTATGGCGGACCCATGATGAGGTAATGACATTATCAAAGATGGGAGATAGGGGCCTAAGCCCCTAATAAGTACCTAAGCTAGTGATGCTCCTGGTACCGTTCAGCACGTTTGCTTCTCGCATGGCGGACCCGTGATGAGGTAATGGCCTTATTAAAAGGTATAAATAATGGACTTCCACCACACCTGGGAGTGATTCTAGGTAATCCAGAAGAACCACTTAGATCAGGTTCTGAATAAAAGGAGCTGCCTCACTCCACACTGGGGGCCAGAGTCGGGAGGTGGAGAATAATGCTTGCTTTGAGAGGAGTGAAGGTGGCAGAGAAAGAGAGAAAGAAGAAGGGACTGAGCATTACTGCTGGTGCTTTTGTACTGTGCTCTGTAGTGAGGAGCAGGGAAAAGCGCTGACCACCAGGAATAAATGTGTGTTGACCTGGACTTGGACTCTGTGCCGGTCTGTGTCCGGGTTTGAGGAGCTGTACGTCCCCGGTATTCCACAACATGTAAATTATTAATCTCCTTAATGTTAGACCCGAGCATCACTTGAAGTGTAAAAACAGTGTTAGTCCAGAGTGTCGCTCAGGTAATGGTATTGATGTGTCTCACGTAAGACCAGAGGATTACTCGGGCTGTAAAAGTGCCAACAGCGTTAGTGTCGCATGTTAATCAGGTAACAGTGTAGGCGTGTCTTGCGTGTCAGCCCCGAGCGGTTACCTGGGCGACGGGTGTAGGTCTTCTCCTAGCCTCATAATGGCATCTCGTAAGATCAGCAGTGACAATGAGGCGAATCTGTCCTCAGGTGGTGAAACTGAAAGTGATTGCTGATGAATCTGAAAGTGACGCTCACACACGCGCAGTGTGCTCTTCATAGTTATTTGTTATCATTATTATACTTTCTACATTTCTGACTTTGTACTTTTAGTGTTTTGCACGTTTCGTAGTAGAGATTTCATAAATATGACATATGTCAAGCCAAAAACTATCACGCTTTTTACTTGTTTTTTTTGAGAAAAAATGTAATGCTACGGTTGTTAAATAAAGCAGCAAAGATACAACAGCAACATTTATTTCTATAGCACGTTTTCATACAAAATGCTTTACAAGATGAAGAAACGAAGAAGAAAAATATAAAAATAAGATTAGGTAATACTAAATAACACAGAATAAAGTCAGGTCCGATGGCCGGGAAGACATAAACAACACAAAAAAACTCCAGAGGGCTGGGGATGGCCTACATTTCCCATAAGGTCCCCCATTCTATGACTTCTTCCGGGGTTTCGCGTTCCTTCTGCAACAGTTGATTGAACGTGTTTAGTAAATGGAGCTCGAAGCAATGACCAACTGTGCCAGCCCAGTGAACCCATCTGTGTTCCCCCACCTGAAAGTGGTACGTCTTGTCTTCTTCACCGCATGGTTCTTTGTTCTTTGAGGCGAGCGACATCAACTAAACACAAACATGACCATTACGCAGAATTAACTGCTCGCTGTTCTTGGTGAGTCTCACTTTTTATGGGGTTTTGGAGTCCCGCTCCTTCAACTTTGGGTTGAGAGTTCTGTATGAGGCATACGGATTGGAGGTCTTGAAGATCAGGCACCAAGGGCATTGCAGGCATCGGTTATGGCACAGAGAATTTATCTTGGAGTTGACTTTTATAAGCGTGAATTTTTTTTGTGGTGAATATTTGCTGTTCCGTTATTCAAATTGTAAGGTTTCTAAACTCTTTTGGGGCTCCCCACAACGGGACGATACTCCAAAGAGCATCCAGAAGTGCGATCGCCACGTCTGTGGAAGACAGCTTATCCATTGCCGGGGCGACCGCATGCTCCCAGCGCTGTAGCAGTTCATCATGAAAGCAAATCTGAAACGAACGCAAAGATCGAGGTCGTGCTATAAGCACCTGTTGTCGATGGGTGATGCAAGGAACGTTATAACTGCAGGGAACAGGATTACTTGGCCACAACTCTGCCTGACTGCTGTGTGTGTGTATAGGAGAGCGGCAGATCCCGCTATAATAAATAACCAGTCTGTTCCTGTTTCAAGCGGAATAAAGCTGGTTTTGCTAAAGTACTGAGACTCAGCCTCGTGTCTTGGGGTGCAAGACAGGCACTCACACGTCACAAAATAAAAGAGTTTTCTAATAAAATTAGAATTAAAATAACTAGACAATTAAAGAAAACACATACAAAGGCGTACTAACACGGATAAAATCTGACCCTTAGAAGTGAGCAATAAGAACTGACAAAGTGTTTAAGTGGAGATGATTGCCTGAGTGGCGCCAGGAGAATTCCACGCTAACACGCACAGAACCATTTTTTCTTTCATGAAGCGTCTGGAAGCAAAGTGTCCTTCGGGCTTCTGATGATGATGGTGATGAAGCTAAAATTGTCCCTCTTCCTTGCCATTTTTCTCAAAGAGATGGCAAGATGGAATTTGCAAAGAATGAAGAGTAAAAAAAAAAAAAAAAGAAAAGAAAAAAAACCTGATGATATCTAAATCAGAGTGTCATCCAAAACGAGCGCTTATGCTGTAAACCAAATTGCTCAAAAGTGGATATGCAAATTTGCACTCGGGGGTATTTGTAGAAGTTTTGAAGACCATCTGTGCCAGTCAAGAACTTATTCCTTATGTGTAATTCTTATAGAAACATGAATACGCTTCGGAGTGAAAGGGGGCCGTGGTGCAGTTCTCTTTCCCGAATACTGAGCGTATGTGTTTGGCAGGCCACTGTAACGGCTGCTCGCTGCCTCCTCATATGGTAAATCATAATCGTTTGATCACAACATGATTAAAAATTAGCGCTGATCATTAGAAATCCCTCATCTGGCAGCAGTGTCATTTGTTTCCAGGGAAACCTATTAAAATAACATAAGCATCCTCCAACGAAAACTGCAGGAGCCATTTAATCCAAATCTGTAATCATTCTTGATCGCCCCCTGCCCCCAAAGAAAGCAGACGGCAAAGAAAAGATGCAAAGCGATTGCTTTTGATGTCGGTACGTTAGTGCTTAAAGAAAAAGAAACGAACGGTATCAGCAAGGGAAAGTGTGAGTTACGGCTTCGATAGCGTAGATGGCAGGATTGCTGTATACTGAATATACGTTCTCAAGAAAAAGGAGCATTCATAGTGCAACGGTAGGACACGGAGAGTTTTAGGAAGCAAAGCTCTGAGCTGCCTCCATAGATATGTACGTCACAAGGTGAGAGAAGTGCAATACTACTAAACCAATGCTGTATCTTTAACTGAACAATGAATCAAACTCCTAAGATTACGTTAAACCGTGTCAGATGGTATCAGAATCGCACCTCAACAATACACCGGGTGTCAAAGTCTTCACATTTCTTCATCAGAAAACCATTACACAATTATATAGTGCCCTCACAATAAAAAAACCTAAAAAAACTATAACCCCCCCACACACACACACAATGTACAGAACATACCAAAATCAAGGCTATAAAAAGTAATATGGCAAAAAACAACAGCAACATCAACAGAGAAATACAAAAGGTAAATCAGTCCCACGTGTTACTATAATGAGAGAGGAGCAGTTTACGGGGTACGCCAAAAACACTCCGAGTTCCAGAATGAGCCAAAGAGGACAAGCGATCCTTAACCGAAGAGCGATCCTTAACCGCACAGCGATCCTTAACCGTGAACGATCCTTAACCGAAGAGCGATCCTTAACCGTGAACGATCCTTAACCGCACAGCGATCCTTAACCGTGAACGATCCTTAACCGAAGAGCGATCCTTAACCGCACAGCGATTCTTAACCGATGAGCGATCCTTGACCGCACAGCGATCCTTAACCGTGAACGATCCTTAACCGTGAAAGATCCTTAACTGCACAGCGATCCTTAACCGTAGGGCGCACCTCCTGATCCACAGAGTGACAAGACAAACGAAGTTCAGAGTCCAGAGATGTGTAAAAATGCAGGCTGGCGTCTATTAAGTGAAGTGAAATACAATGACGCTGGATTATCATAGGGTGAGCAGGGCACACTAAACTCATCATGACTGGCATATTCTCATGTATGTTAATTCTTATATGATTATTAATTCCATGTACAGTATATAGCAGATTTATAATCTGCTCAAAGTGCTTTGTAAGGACAGTGTAGACCTGCTTCAGCCACCACGGCAGCCATTTTACGTCATTACACTCACTACACACTAGCTATGAGGGGAGGATGAAGAGGGAGGAGGAGGAAAGGAAAAGGATGAAGAGGAGAAGGAAGAGGAGGAGCAGGAAGGAGCAACGATCGAGGATGAAGATGAAGAGGAGCAGTGGGGATGGAAGAGGGAGAGGAGAACAAGGTTGGAGGAGGAGGAGGAGGAGGAAGGAAGAGGGGAAGGAAGAAGGGAGGATCAAGACAAAGAGGAGGCACGAGAAGGGTGGATGAAGAGAAAGGAGGAAAGAGTTGGGGAAAAGAAAAAAGGATGAAGGGGAGAAGGAGAAGGAGGGTGGAGCAAGGAGGGAGGATGAAGATGAAGAAGAGGGGTGGGAATGGAAGATGGAGAGAAGACTGAGGATGGAGGAGGAGGAAGAAGAGGAGGAGAAAGAAGGGAGGATGAAGACAAAGATGAGGAATCAGGAGGGTGGATGCAGAACAGGAGGAGAAAGAGGAGGTGGATGGAGGAGGGAAGAGGAGAAGAAAAGAAGAAGAGAGGATGGAGGGTAAGCAGGAAAGGAGAGGAGGAAAGAAAAGGATGAAGAGGAGAAGGAAGAGGAGGAAGGAGCAAAAAGGGAAAATGAATACAAAGAGGAGAAGCAAGGAGGAAAGATGGAGAGGAGAACCTGGTAGAGGAGGAGGAGGAATGGGGAAGAGGAATGGGTAGGAAGAATGGAGGATGAAGACAAACAGCAGGAGCAAATATGGTGAATGCAGAACAGGAAGAGGAAGGGGGGGTGGAAGAGGTAAGAAGAGAGGGAAAAAGGTAAAGGAGCAGCAAGAAGAAAAGATGAAAAGAAAGTTAGGAAAGAGAGGAGGAAAGAAAAAGGATGAGAAGAAGAATTAGGAGGAGGAAGGAACAATATGAGGAGGAAGAAAGGTGAATGGAAAGGAGGAGGAGGAGGGAAGGGCCAGGATGTAGAAGAGGAATGAGACAGGATGAGGAGGAGGGAAATGGGAGGAGGAAAGATAAAGAGAAAAATGGAAAGAAGGTGGAGGAAAGAAGGAGCATCACGCTCAGAGGCTAGGACCCCCAGTTTCACAGCACTGCCCTCTTAGGCACAGCTTGGCCATCTGCTTACTAGAAGCCAAAGTCTGATTTTACCAGTGGGCCAATTAACGATTTTAGTCCATCATTGGCTATAATTAATAAAATTATTTTAAAAAAAGGGTGATGCTTAACACAATAATGTCATGGAGCAGACATTTGCAACACACATCATGGCATGACATTTCCATCCAGTACAGAATACGGCATATACTGTACATCAGACAGAGAGCATTGTGGGACCTAACCTAACACACCAGACACAGAGGCCCAAATCCCAGCACTGCACAGGCGTTATTGACAGCTCACACACTAAATCACCACACACTTCCTTTCTTTCCTGGTCTCTTCTGCCTCCGCTCCTCCCTCAAGCTTCATTCTCCACCTCCCGACTCTGGCCCTTGAGTTGTGGCAGCTGTCCCCTTTTATAGAACACCCTGAAGTGCTCCAGCTCTTTCATGATCTCCTTCCGGCTCGACTTCTGGGCGAGACAGCAGCCCTGCAGAGAAAGGCTCAGCCGTTCACCATACGCCCCCTGGCGGCGACCACGGGTCCCAGCAGGGTTGAGCTTCCCTGCTCTGTGGCACTGTAGCAAGCCAGTTGGCTGCTCTCTGTCATCCTGGGGGAAGGTATTGCCCCCTGGTCCTCTTATGGAAGTGTCCCGGCAGGGTAGGAATCGTGGCTGACCATTACAGCATGTGAATAAGTAAGTGCACCCTTTGCAACGATTTCAATTTGCAAACCGGGACAAAGCAAACAGTCATCTGTTCTTCACCAAGTCCCCATATTAGACACGTCCACCCACAGGTGACAAACCTCACAACACATTTTTATCTGCCATTATTTTTTTTCAACAAAACATAAGCTGACTGTCCATTAGTCCTGATATGTGAAACCACAGAATTGGAGGGGGGTACTTTCTTTTTCACACCCTCTCTCTCTCTCTCTCTCTCTCTCTCTGTCTTTCTCTTTTATTATATGCGTGTGTGTGTGTGTGAGCACTAAGCAATGCGTCTCAAATGTGCTGACTGATGCACTCGGCGGCTCCTCAGTGTTGTCTGCGCTCGAGCCAAAGTGAGTGATCATAATATTAGTGAAAAGCCATCTAACTCTACATAATGCATTTTATTTGCAAATGGGCTTTGCCGGATAACGCTATTGATCCTGAATTTTAATGTAAATGAGCTCTTCTTCCCTTTCGCATAACTTGGCAACAGATAATGGCTGGCATCTGGCTTATCTTGAGGCATGTTTAGCTCAATCACTGTAACCTCTTGTTTTGATTAGTACGCTAATCCTGATTTGCTCCGTCTCACTCTGCAGCAGACAGGCGAGGTGAAGTCAAGGTCATATCGTCCCCATGCCCTTTTCTTGTCAGATAATTGTATTTTATGTGCTATACATAGAAAATGACATCATGAACAAATGGGTGACAATATGATTTTTGAGGGAGAGGCGTGGCAGGTTGAAAATTTATTAGCAATATGAAGTCTTGCGTCGCAGTATGCAATACGCGGGGCTTTTTATAATCACATACTTTATTTATAAAATAAAAAAAATCATTGATGTCTGAAGGAATAAACCAGCAGCCGCAATTTGGTGGCACAGAGGTTAGCACTGCTGCCTCACAGAGTCAGCTTTCGGAGTTCAAATCTGGTCTCTGTCTGTGTGGGTTTCGCATGTTCTCCCCGTGTCCCTCCAGATATTTTGGGATTCTTTCCGGTTGTTACATCAATTGGTGATTCTGAAATGGACCCCTGTGACTGTGGGTGTGGGCGGTGTGCACCACCACAATAGGCGAAGGTCCCACGTGACCCTGAATTTGAAGTTACTGGGTTCGAGAACGTTATGTCATCCTGTTCAGTTGGTGTTGAAACATTAGCAATGGTTTGCTCCACCTGTCATGAAATGGAGCTTGCGGGTGACATCTCTGTGCCCAGTGCTGCTGTCTCACATTCTCAGAAGGAGGAAGTGGAAGTTAGAAGCAGATGCTGATACAGCACATTGCAGCACCAACCTCATGACAGACCACCTCAGGATCCCAAATCAGCAGCCTTGCAATGAGTGACCCCTCAGCACTTCACTAGATCAGATGGAATAAAACAGTATGAGGAATTCTATGGTGGATGGAGTGCCAATCCTGCCACCAGCCCCCAAGAGGACTGGATGGCAGATTAACGTCATATGCAAGACAGAGAAATTGGAGGTTAAGGGCCTCGTTCAAGGGCCCAATGGAGTAGAGTGACTTCTGGTGTTTACTGGATTTGAACTGGCAGCCTTCCAATTGCCAGTGCAGATACCTAACCTTAGAGCCACCACTCTGCCCATAGACTTAAAAAGTCTTTACATAGACTTAAAATATACTATATTATTGATAATAGGAAAGATAGATAGATAGATAGATAGATAGATAGATAGATAGATAGATAGATAGATAGATAGATAGATAGATAGATAGATAGATAACAGATAGTGTCGCAGATGGCTGGGGGGGCGACTCAGCCAGGACGCCTTACACCTCCCTCAGACCATGTGGGGGCGACCACCCTGGTGCCTTTGGTGGCCACGGGTACAGGGCTTTGAAGCTCAACCCTGTAGGGGCCCGTGGTCACCGCCAGGGGGCACCCCAATGCCTTGGGGACCATGGACCTCAGCACTTCGCCACACCCGGAAGTGCTTGGGGGAAGACGAGCAGGGACACCCGGAGTTCTTCCGGGGATGCAGCCGCCACTTCTGCCACACTGGGGCATGTCGGTGGGAGGTTGCCAGAACACACCAGGAGCACATCTATGTGCTTATAAAAGGGGCCGCCTCCCTTTGTGTGATGACTTGAGTCGGGTGGAAGAAGGACAGGGTCTGGGAGGAGATCAGGAGGTGGCCTGAAGAGTGAAGGCATTATTGCATTGTGGCCAGGACTTTGGGGTGTATGGCACTGTATAATATGTATAATAAACGTGTTGTGGGTGACATGAACATGTCTGCCTGTCTGTGTCCAGGCCAAGCTCCACAATGGCATCACGGATGAGACGATCCGCCTGTTCCAAGGTGGGGTACCCAATTAAAAATAATTTTGTGGACGGCCCGGCGCAGTAGGTGCACCCACACAAGTGCCGCGGGGGCGCTGTGCACATGGCATCGAGACAGAGAGCTGACACACAGACCACCACTGGGTCGCAGTCGCAGGGTACTCTCCTGGTGTGGGGGAACATCAACGGGCCTTACCGGAGTGCAGTGGGCAGCTACCTCGGACAGACGGGACCCAGGAGGTAAGTTCCCTGCTTGCCAGCAGCCAGCCCTGGGGGGCTGAGCTGGTTTTGTGTTTTGCAGGCAGGGGCTGCCCAGGTCTGCGTTGATGGCAGACATGCGCTGCTCTGCGGGGCTTTCTAGATGCGGCAGCAGCAGCAGGGGCTGCAGAGAGGGAGACACTGCAACTCAGAAAGCCGGCTCGTCACCGCATCAGGGGAAGGAGAGCCAAGATGGCCGCGGACCGGAAGTCCCTTCCTGAGACAGACACGAGGTTAGACGGTGTGTCTTGCATGCCCGCCAATGATTGGACAGAGGCCGGACTAAGAAATGTCTGTCTCGTGCTGGGGAAGGACCCGATGGGGCCAGAGGAGAGGCCCCACAGGAAGCAGTCGGCGTACATGACTGACAGCCAGGTGAGTCAATCACTGACTGGCTTTCTGTGCTTGTCAGCGGTGCTGCGTCAGCTGGAGCAGTCCCTTCAGTCCGCAGCACTGTTTCCACAGGTGCTATGTGCCCTCCGGGCAGAGTTGCTGAAGCTGGAGAGGAAGGCGGTCGCATCACTGGAGCTGCTGCGAGAGTGGACAGAACGGCGTGACGCTGGATTCTTCAGCCGGAGAGGTATGGTGGGGATGGTGAGTAGAGCCGACCCCGTACAGCATAAGGGAGATCCCACCGAAAAGGCCTGTGAAGCACATGATCGGAACCAAGTAGGGGGATCTCCAACAGTGGACGTGGCGGCGGGTGCTGCGCGTGTGGTAAGCGGGGACAAATCGAGAGGGCTGGCAGGACGGGGGCTGATAAGTGCCCCGGGTCCCAGTGCCCTACGCCCTGAGCCCGCGCCGGCTTCGCGTTGTTCTACAGGGACACAGACCAGTCAGGGGCTTTTGCCATAGGCAGACCCAAACCATCATGGCATCCCAGAGGAAAAGGAGGAATTGAGGGAAGAATGCCGGTGAGGCAGGCTGCTCACGTCCAGAGAAGGGCCGCCCTCTGAGAAGGACCAGGATGTCAGCGGAGAGAAAAGGAGTGCAGGCGGTCCCATTTGTTGTGACAGCAGGAGGGACACGGAACCCACGGAGGGGGTGCCGAAAAGGCAAGTCGCAGGGTAACCGGTCGGAGGGGGAAGCGCTACCAGTGCGTGGCACGAAGGGACACCAAAGGGTGGTGTCCAGACAGCGTCTCTGCCCCGTGACTGTTTATTTTGCAGGACCAGACCTCGAATGCACAGTAGGACCCGCTTCGTTGGGGACCTGCCCTCATGGGATGGGCCGCCTGGCCGGATGGCTCTTCGCTGGCAATGCGACACTGTCGCAACTGGCGTAGGATACAGAGGTGCGAGTGACTCCGACCAAAGGGGCACGAACACCTTAGAGGGGGTGCTGAAGGAGTAGGCCCTGTGGTGTCAGATCGGACCCAGGAGCCTCAGGAGTTGGACCCACTTCGGGGATGAGCTGCCCTCGCGGGACGAGCCGCTCCACTCGGTGGGTCTTCACTGCCGGTGGGGCAGTGTCGCAGATGGCTTGGGGGTGACACGGCCGGGATACCTTGGAGGACTGGAGGAGGGCTTACGTCTCCTTCAAACCATATGGGGGCGACCACCTTGGTGCCTTCCGTGAATGCGGCCACCACTTCCGCCACACTGGGGCATGTCGTTGGGAGATTGCCGGAACACACCAGGAGCACATCCGGGTGCTTATAAAAGGGGCCACCTCCCTTCGTGTGATGACTTGAGTCGGGTGGAAGAAGGACGAGGTCTGGGAGGAGATCAGGAGGCGGCCTGAAGAGTGAAGGCATTATTGTGTTGTGGCCAGGATTTTTGGGACTTTGGGGTTGTGTGGCACTGTATAATATGTATAATAAACGTGTTGTGGGTGACATGAACGTGTCCGCCTGTCTGTGTCTGGGCCAAGCTCCACAATAGATAGATAGATAGATAGATAGATAGATAGATAGATAGATAGATAGATAAGGCACTATATGATAGATAGATAGATAGATAGATAGATAGATAGATAGATAGATAGATAGATAGATAGATAGATAGATAGATAGATAGATAGATAGTGTCACAAAATCAAATGGAGGCAGAAAACCCTGTATACTTAAAGTTTGGCAAAAAGAAACATGTCTTTATAAAACGGAGTCCGCAACTGAACTGACTAGCAATAGAAAGACTGTTCTATTTATATGTGGCAGACAGGAAAAGGTGGGAACCGATAGATAGGAAGGAAGGAAAGGCACTATATGATACAGAAGCAAGAAATATAGAGAACACACAACCTCTGTAAAAGTCTGCTGCCTGAACAGATAATCATGTTGCATTGATTATAAAATCTAATGATGATTGTTTTATGAAAGATATAATTGGTACTTTAGGTTTGATGTGTTATGGTGCACAATGAATCAGTTTGTTCTACCACTCAAATTCTTGTTGTGCCACCAAATCTCAGGGTGGCTCTGGGTCAGGCCTGGCTCCACCTCTTTTGATCATTGACCACTCCTCCTGACTTTTCTAGCCAATCATTGCAACATTAGTTTGAGATACCAGTCTGTCAGGCATTCTCCTGCTGTCTTAAGCCCCCTCAGCAGCAAGCATTGAACTCCAAATTGCAAATCCAGTCTTTTCAGCTGAAGGCAGACACCTTTTCTGTGTGATACTTAGTTTTTACAATCCCCCAAACACAATCGCAATGGCTTTTCTGCAGGTGTCTGAGAAAAAAAATCACAGATCTATATATTTATAACAAAATTATGCAAATGTTGGGCATTTTATTAGGGAGGCATTATGCAACAGACAATCTTTACTTCCGCCTCTTAGCAATCATAAAGCATAAGGGTTCCAGAAATGAACAATTCCATCTTCTATTCAGCGATAACTCAACATCACCAGCTGTTCAACACCTACGGAGCATACTTAAAAAGACATAGATTGCATACATTATGATTTATGAACATGAATCCACTTGTCTTTATTCTTTTTAATATGTTGCACGGAGGCCTCAGAGAGAAAATCAATCTTGAGATTACCTTCTTGGTAAAGAATATTGTGTGTGAATGTGTGCATCAGCAGAAAACAATATTAGGTGTGCTGGACTAACTTGATCTATCTATCTATCTATCTATCTATCTATCTATCATATAGTGCCTTTCTATCTATCTATCTATCTATCTATCTATCTATCTATCATATAGTGCCTTTCTATCTATCTATCTATCTATCTATCTATCTATCTATCTATTTATCTATCTATCTATTATATAGATCCTTTCTATCTATCTATCTATCTATCTATCTATCTATCTATCTATCATATAGTGCCTTTCTATCTATCTATCTATCTATCTATCTATTATATAGTGCCTTTCATATCTATCTATCTATCTATCTATCTATCTATCAGTTATATAGTGCCTTTCATATCTATCTATCTATCTATCTATCTATCTATCTATCTATCTATCTATCTATCTGCCTTTATGTAAATAAGTCCAGAGTCTTTGTCATGGCAGACAATGCAAAATTATAATTACAAAATTAATTGAAGAAAAACTGAAAGTACAAGTTAAAGAAATGACTCATGGCTCATTTTTCTTTCCTCCTAAGTTGTTTTTTCTTTCATGCCAGGCACATTAGAACTTTTCACATGCACTGTGGAATCAAAACATTCTGAGCATTCTTATATGAGGCAGATGCCATCAAGTATCTCACAATAATGGTACATGTGAAGGTCAGGCACATATTAAATAGTAACCTGTCATTAGACACTCGTAGCCATTGTGTTCAACGCAGAAGATGTGGGCAGGTGTAAAGATCTGAGTGACTTTGATAAGAAGTAGGTGACCGGGTCAGAGCTCTTCCAAAATGGCAAAGCCTGGGGTGTGCTCTCAGTCAGCCATGGTGAGTACCTACCAACAGTGGTCTGAAGAAAGAAAAGCTCTGAAGTGCTGACAGGGTGTTGAGTGTCCACAACTCACTAATGCGAGAGGCCAATGGAGGCTATGCTCTCTATTATGAACCAAGAGAAGGGCTAATCATGGAGAATCTTAATGATGGTTACAGGAGGAATGTGTCACAACACACAGTGCACTGAACCCTGCTGTGTATAGGACTGGTAGCAGCAGGTCAGTCAGAGGAGCCATACTAACCTCTATAAACTGTTGGAAATGCCTACCACAGGCCTACACACACCAGAACTGGATCTTGGAATAATGGAAGATGGTTGAGGGCTTGGTTCATAAAGTCCCACCATGAGTCAGTGATGGGGACTGAATGGGTTGCTCTTTTTTAACACTTGCACACTTTAAGACTTCACTTGGTCCAATCAGGTCAGCTGTCCCAAAGTTTCTTATAATTGGACCACAGATGGGTAAAGCGACTGGCTGAGGCTCACACAGCTGGCAGGCTTGTGATTTAAAGTCCAGTGCCTTAATTTGCCTTTTCATGGTTCTCAGTATTTTTTATCATTAACTGACAATTGTTTCATTATCAATATAATACAAATGATTATAATTATTATTTAATGTTATTTCATTTTCTGTTTCTCTGCACCATTTGGTTTTAAGTTTCTCTCTCACTCATCATCATTTCTTCTTTCAAGAAGTCAGCCATGTTGCCCCTTTTTCCAATCGTGTGTCCACAGATTCAGATGATCCTGCCCTCTATATAAGATGGCGGCACACATGGTTCTGTATCCAAGCTTTTGGGTAAACTTAAAACACTGATGATTCTACAACTGCTCTGAACTTGGGGTTCCAAAGCACAAAGAGACTCCTGCATTTTTTTTAAATTCCCCACGGGATTGGGAAATTTAATTTCAAACCCCTGCTAGATATAAAGGCAAACACAGGATCCTTATAGAATAATTCATTTATTTTTACAAAAATGCTCTGATGTACAAAAGCAAGCTTTGTGGAGGAAAAATAAAAAGCAAAATGAATTGCATTTAACAATAAAGATAGTCCAATGTGCACAAAATCCCAATACGAAATCTCAGGCGAAGTCAAACAAAACAGAGCAAAATGGTCAAAAGTCCAGAAAATCACAATAAGCCGAGTAATATCTCAAGAAATACTCACCAACCACACTCCCTCGCGCATTTGAATGAACCACCAGGAACTGTGGGATACCCTTTGTCTTTATAGGGCTGAGGGCAGTACCTCCTGGTGATGGACAGGTGGACCCGCCTCTTAGGGAACCTCCCACAAAACACAAGGAACATAACACAATATGCCTTGACATAAAGAAACTAAATTAAGAAACTAACCAGCTCACCAATTACTTAACTTCTAATAATTTGATAGAACCCTTTCAGTCTGGTTTCAGAGCACAGCACAGTTGTGAAACTGCTCTGCTACGGGTAACCAATGGTTTGCTTATGGCAGCAGACTCTGGACAAACCAGCATATTAATTCTGTTAGACCTCAGTGCAGCTTTTGACACTCAGGTCAGACATGACATTCTACTGTCCAGAATGGAGAACATGCTGGGTATCTCTGGCACTGCCCTCCAATGGTTCAAGTCCTATCTGACTGATAGGCAAGAGTTTGTTAGTCTTGGCAACAGCAGATCCAGCTCAGCGCCAGTCACACCAGGAGCTCCTCAGGGCTCTGTCCTCGGCCCTCTTCTCTTCTGTATTTATATGCTTCCTCTTGGCCATATTATTCGTAGCTATGGACTGGGTTATCATTTTTATGCAGATGACACTCAACTCTATTTCAATGTTAAAAGTGGAACTTCATCAGAGCTTTCTCAGCTCACAACCTGCCTTAGTGAAATTAAAACCTGGATGGAGCAGAACTCTTTAAAATTAAATTGCAACAAAACTGAACTCCTGCAAATTGGCACTAAAGCACTACTTCATAAAATGAGCTCCTTCCCAGTCACTCTTGGCGGTGATCTCATCAGACCTTCTTCTGATGCAAGGGATCTGGGTGTCATTTTTGATTCATATTCCGCCCACATAAACCACATTAAGAAACTTTCTTACTTTCACCTCCGTCACATATCCCGTGTTTGCTCCTTCCTCTCCTTTTCTAACACTGAGAAACTTGTCCCTGCTTTTATCACATCCCACATCAATTATTGTAACTCGCTGCTGGCAGGTGCCCCTTCTAATCTTATATCGCAGCTCCAGTTGATTCAAACCTCTGCTGTCAGAGTCCTGACACGGACCACCAACAGCGAGCACATCACAGCCATCCTGCTTCGCCTTCACTGGCTCCCTGTGTCTTACAGGATTGAATATAAAATTCTATGAATAACCTACAAAGCTTTAAATGACCAACCTACATCAGTGACCTTCTCCATCACTGTGTGCCTGTCCGCCCTCTAAGGTCCTCTGATTCTGGTAATCTTCTTGTGCCCCACACTAACCTGAGCTCTATGGGTGACAGCAGGGCCTTCAGCTCCATAGCACCCAGACTTTGGAATGACATCCTGAAATGAATTAGATCAGCTGACTCCATTCATTCTTTTAAAAAACAGCTCAAAACTAATCTATTTAGGAAGGCTTTTAATTTAACTTAACATTCTGCCCTTTCTTTCAGTTTACCTCTCAGTCCAGGAGCTCCGGATAATTTGTGTGCCTGTTATATCACAAATTAGGTTATTTGTTAGGTTTTTCTTTTAGTATCCATCCATCATCCAACCCACTATATCCTAACTACAGGGTCATGGGGTTCTGCTGGAGCCAACCCAGGGCGCAAGGCAGGAAACAAACCCCTGGCAGGGTGCCAGACCATCGCAGGGCACACACACTAGGGACACTTTAGGATCGCCAATGCACCTAAGTGCACCTAACCTGTATGTCTTTGGACTGTGGGAGGAAACCCACGCAGACACGGGGAGAAAAAGCAAACTCCACGCAGAGAGGACCCGGGATGCGAATCCAGGTCTCCTTACTGCGAGGCAGCATCGCTACCCACTGCACCACGAGCCGCTTCTTTTAGTATTGAATTTAGTATTTTACTCTGGTTTATTGTCCTTTATTCTATTTAATGCTTTGTTATCTGTTTCATTGTTCTATTCAGGAAAACATTTGTATCCAATGTTACATATACCCTGCTGTTTTTTTCTAAGACTCTCTGAAGCGCCGTGAGCATGGGAAAGGCACTATATAAATAAAATGTATTATTATTATCATTAAATAATCAACGCTGGTAACAAAGACTATGAACAAAATAAATGTAAACACAGCAGTTGTACCCCAGCTGGGAGGGAACCCTGGTGGAAACATAACAACACCGCCTTTATAATAGTTAGGGAAGGGAAATTCAATTCCGTTTTTTTTGTTCTGTGACAAGGGCAGTTTAAGAACAGGACCAGAAGGTTAGGTATAAAAGGTTTACTAGAAGACTAGCAGTGGTTAAAACCATACGTACGTCTAATGTATCGTCATGCTGATGTCCAATAATATACAAAACCAAGTTTGTTGAGGAATAAATAAATCCAGATAAAAACTACCTGAAGATCAAACTAACTGGAAAGCAAAAGGTACGTCTAGAGAGGTTATCCAGAAACATGGGCAAACAGAGACGTGTGACTGAGACTTAAACAGCGCAGTGTCGATGACAACTTCCAGGACACGCCCCCTAGCAACGACTACCTGCATCATTGCAACCAAAGCAGAAAATGCCATGAAAAAAACAAGATGCTGTAACAGGCTTTCCAAAACATAAAAAATCAAATCAAATTAAATGTAGACCATGAAACTGAATTCTACAATTTAAGTGTTATGAAGGAGTATCTCCAAAAACAGAAACATGGAGTGAGGTCTTTAAAAGGCCCACCAAATCAAGGCAGGGCTTTCCCCTACCTGCCAAGAATGGGCCTCACCCTAGGCAGCCTTAGAGAAAGTGGGTGAGGTACTTGAAATGGTTCAGCCCACTCGTCCAGTTAGTCTTATTGGGTGACTTAAATATAAATGTTGGGAATGATGAAAATACCTGGAGGAGTGAGATTGGGAGGAATGACCTTCCAGAACTGAACTAGTGCAGTAAGTTGTTATTGGATTTCTGTGCTAGTCATGGATTGTTCATAATAAGGGTATCCGGGACACCACGTTGGGCCAAAAGTCCACAATAGACCGTGTTGTCCGATTAGAGGCCAGAGGCTTTGGACAATCAGCTGAAGAGAGGGGCAGAGCTGTGTGGACGCTAGGGGTCGCTGTTGCCCCATTGAAGACACACGTATAAAAGCACAAGAAGAATCTTTAATAATTTTCTTCAATAATAGTGCACCAAGCACAGCACAATCCACAATTCTCAATCAATATAATAATAATAATAATAATAATAATAATAATCACACACAATCCTCCACTCCCAGCGGCTCCATCCTCTAACACTCAACTCCAGCTCAATCTGCTGGGGTTTCCCACAATCCTTTTAAAGTCTCTGACTAGGAAGTATTCCATCTACGGGTCAAACGCCTTCTTCAGGTGTCCCGGAAGTACTGCAGATTTCCGTCCTCGTGACTCCTAAGTACTTCCGGGTTATTGTCACAATAATATTCCCTTAGTTCTTGGTGAGCTCCCTCTGGCGGCACCCTCAGCACCCAACAGGGCTGAAGAACCGGACTCCATGTCCCATGCTGCCCTGCGGGAGTCCGGGATACCATTTCCATCCAGGGAAGCTGCCATCTAGCGTCCCGGGGGATTCAGGCTGGTTTCTTCATTTGAGGGACGTTCTGGTCGGACTGAAATGCCGGCCATCCATCACAGCTGTTAACTGATAACTACTTGGTAATGGATTGGATTTAAAATGGGAAGCACAGTCCAGATAGATGGTATGATGACCTGTTAGGGAACATCGGCCTGAAGCTACCATTTTTGATGAGTAGTGTTGATTAATTAATTTCGCCAAAGCATTGTTCTCCCTTGTTCGTCAAATTACTTACTGATAATTCGGCTCGTGTAAGAGAGTTTTTTTACTACCAGTGCCCCATAATGCTTTGCAAGGCCAGTGCGACGTCCTCTGGAGCTGTGACAGCCAACATTGATGGAACCGCCCCATTGGTATATAATGCCGTTAATTTCCATAATTTTCCAGAGATTCTGTGGGACGAGTTATCTGTGCATGTAGTCAAATGTGCAGGTCGAATTTCGTGTTCCACATTGAGATAAGACAAGGAGGCGCATGCCCAATGCATCCATAATAATTAGCCACGTGGCGAGGCAAGAGTGAAAAGAAACCTTGAAGGAGCCTGATATCCCCTGCTCTCCCCCAGCAGAGGAGACTCTATGAAATAATAATAATAATGAAAGATTTATTCCTATTTACAAGACGTTTTAATCTTTTTGATAGAAGAAAAAGTGGAAATATTCAGCACAGACAGTTTGGAGAGCCTTCAGCACAACTTCAAAAAACAGAACGAGCCAACGGTTTCAGTCCTGACATGCCACTTTGAATTTTCTACCTTTTAAAGACCTACATATTTTTTCGGACTTTTGACTATGATTTCGGCATTTCCGCTTTGTTTTGATGAAATATATAATTGTGCGTTTCTGGCTGCTTTCTTTCTCCTTTGATCTCAGTGGTTGGCACTGCTGCCGCACCTCTCAGGTCACCTTTTAGGCCACAATAATCGGTCCAGCATAGCCCTCAGGGACTCTTTAAAGATGACTGTACCATTGTAATCCAGTCAAATATAGTTCAGCTAGTCCTTACCCATTGACTTTAATGAAGTTCACCAAATTCGGTGAATATCGCAAACATTTCCGTGATTTTGGAGAACGTGAACTCGGCACGGCAACTCCTTCCTCTGAAAGAATATTGCCACGTCCCGTGGCATGTATTGCGTTGCGTGCTACAGAACTATGGCGTACTCTTGCATGCCATTCATTCCCTATATGAAAGTAATGAGAGTTGCGTCTGGATATTTGGTGTTAAATCAAATTCATTCACTGTTGGTGTGAGACTCCATCAGTGCTGTGTTTTTGTCACTTCCCCTGCTTGTGATTTTTATGAACAGGATTTCTATGGACAGACCAGGATGTGATGATATCCACTTGAGGAGGCTAAGGGGTATGTATCATTGTTGCTTCGTGCAGATGATGTTCACCTCTTTGCCTCATCTGACTGGGACCTTCAGCCATCATTTGAGATGAGGATCAGCACCTCTGAGATTGAGGTCATGGTTCTTTTCTCAGAAAAGAGTAGATTGCTCCCTCCAGGTGAGACTTCCTTAAGTGAAAGAGTTCAAATGCCTTGTGATCTGGATCATAAGTCATAGAAGAAGGGAATGTAAGATCAACAAGTGGAGTGAAGTGGCGGGTGCTGTTCTGCAGCCACTATACCAGTCTGTCATAGTAAAACGAGAGCCGAGACTAGAGATAGAGCACTCGGTTTACTGTTTGACCTCCATCCCTGTCCTCACCTATGATCATAAGCTATGGGCAATGGGGGAAATAATGATCTTGCAAGTACAAGTGGCAGATATGAGGTTTCTTCACAGGGTGGCTGATAATAGGGTGAGAAGCTCAGTGATTTGGGAGAGTCGCTATTCCTCTGGACTGAGAGGAGTCAGTTGAGGTGGTTTGCACATATCGTAACGAACATCTCCCATTAGAGCAGCTACGGGCACATCCCACTTAGGGGAGACCCTGTGGTAGAACCAGGACATATTGTAGGGAAGGACTATATCTTGGGAGCACATGGGAATTCCCCAGGAAGAGCTGGAATCTGTAGCAAGGGAAGGGTACCTCTGGGCTGGCCTGAGGGGTCTGCTGCCACCACAACCCTCACCAGGATTAGAGGTGAAGTATATGAGATGAGATGAGATGTCCTGACCAGCCTTGTTTTTTTGGATTGTGCCCCTTGGCTCTTCATCACGCAGTCATAGCTCTACTTTCAGCCCATTTTGGACTGGCCTCTTACCCACTTTAGCCACAATTGGAATTGAAATAATAAAGGTCCCGAATGAGAGCAGCCTGGATGATCCTTTACTTGTGGGAACCTCTGTCCTAATTTCCACTTATCAACGCTCCAATTTTGGAATTTTTTTTTTTTTTGCAGTATTCTACCAGATTTATATTTCTTTTATACCTGATTTTTATTTGTTTGTAAGCTGTTAGCAGGCACACAAAGAGTGCAGCTGTGCTGTATGCCGTGAAATTTTTAACCTGCAGCCTTGGTGTAAATAAGTAAAATGAAAAATCATCAAAAGTGCATTTCTTAATAAAGCTGCCAAATGCCGACTGCTGCTTGTTACGGTCCTCAACTTTTAATAACAGCTGTTAATCATTGAATTGGTTGTTTTTCACATTTTTTTTCAACATGATTACCTCAATGTAATTAAAAACATGACCTTTACCAACATCTTCAAAATCGTAGCTTTACGGCTTTATGCTTGTCTTGACACAGAATTAGTTTTCAAAAAAAAAAATGACGGATAAAGCTGGTTAAACCTGAATTACAAACAAAATATCCCACTTTGTTACTATCCGCATGGCTTATTTTAGTAAGAGAAAAGCTGGAAAAAATAATTAGGATTCTGATTCTGCCATTTTTTAACAGCCCAACCAATTTTTATTTTGATTAGATGAGTCATAAAGAGGATGCTTGAAAAACAAATGGCTGAGTGCTGACATTTATTTAGTTGCCGTTCCCCTGACACTACTGCTGGATATCATGGCCGGCCTGCACCTGTACACTGGTACTGTGAGGGCTGTGCAGAGTGGAGGCAGAACCGCAGCGTTCTTCACAATTGATTCTGGGGGGCGTCAGGGGTCTGTTTTTGCTCCTACTCTATTTAATGCTGGCATGGACTGAGTGTTGGGCAAGGTCATGGGGTCCAGCAGCTGTGGGGCATCTGTTGGCGTAGAAAGATTCACAGATCTTGACTTTTGTGACAATGCTGTGATCTTCAGATAGATAGATAGATAGATATTATTTTTATTTTTAAAACCAAACTTTATTGAATAAACACAGGAATAAATACACAAAAAAACACAGTAAACTCAAAAACTTAAGTCTTACAAAAAACCACGTACACACATTCCTAATGATGATTATTCACTTTTAAACCATTACATATTCATATTGTTCTTGGAATATATATTTATTTAATCCCTCCCATTGTTTCCACCCTCCAATCCCACTTATTCTCAATTTATCAACCCAATTTATAAAGGAGTAAAACACCAAACTCAGAGCACAAATTGCAAATTATCTTCATCACATACACAAAGCACATTATTCACACACCACATTTCCTTAAACTTTGCTAAATTATTTGTGGACTTATAAAAATTAAAATCCACTAATATCCTACTTTCACATACTTTTCTAAAAAAGACAACAACATTTTCATTTCCTCTCCCAGTAATCTTGTTTTTACGGGTCTTCCATATTGACAGTTTTGCTTGCCCGATAATAAAATTAATTAAGTTCATATTTTCTCTGGTGTGTTTAGTAATTTTAACCCCAAACACAAACACCGTGCCATTATACGGGACCCCCAGCCCTTCTACTATTCTTTCAATTTTACTAAAAAAGGTCTGGAGCCTCTCACAATACATAAAAGCATGAAAGACACTTTCCCTCAGACCACAAAAAGGGCAGCAATCTGAGACCCCCGGACATATAATCGATAAGAAGGAGTTCACCGCTAGTATCCCATGTACCAACCTCCACTGCAGGTCTCCCACCCTACTGGCCAATGGCGGCTTGTACAACGACCTCCATGCGGGGTTCAGTCCTAGAGGGGCTCCAAGCTTGTCTCTCCAAGGTGTGTCGTGTCTTCGTGTCCTCAGCTGCTCCAGGTTGTTCACCTTCACACAAATCCTGTACAGCTGTTTCCCCGGCACTGTAGGTAGAGATAACGCCTCTAGAGAACTTAAGGCTAAAACATTAGTCTCACCATCCCTCAGTTCAACAGCCGGAGACACAGTAAGTGTTGGAAAAGGCGTTTCGTCAGTTGGCTTCAGTTGTGATAAGAAAATTCCGTGCAGGAGTGTCATGGATTCCCTGTCCATTGATGATTGTACCTGCCACAGAAACTTCTCCATTAGCGGACTGAGTGCACTCCTGTCTCCACTGCTACCACTTGTGCACTTTTCCAAGTGTAATTTTCCCAGTCAATTATGTCCTTTATTGTGGTTATTCCATGTATTATGAAATGATTAATAAAGTTTTCAGAAATTCCTGTAGCAGTGCCAACAGCAGGATTGTAGAACAGTGGTTCATGAAGGACCCAAAATGTGGAGAGGTCATCACAGTCCTTTTTATCGCAGTAGTTGCCATGCTGCTAAAGCGCTTTTATAAAACTCTGGCACCTGTAAAGTCCTGATCTTATCTAAGTGGCACAGCAGTAAACTTTTCCCAAGTCCCATATGCCTGGCCTGTTTAAAGAAGAGTACGGCTAAGTTCATCCACTGGCTCTGCTCAACAGGATACAACAGTTTTGAATGGTCTGAAGGCGGAAAGCAGCAATCCTGCTGGTAATGTCAATAAGTCCTTGTCCGCCTTCATCCAATGGTAAAATAGAACGCCCTTCTGTATCCAATGGGTACCAGTCCAAAAAAATCTATGACGCCTTCTGTATCTGCTGAACAAGCAAAGTGGAGGTTGCAAACAAATACATTTGTGCCACAGGCTGGAGGTCACCAGGTTATTAATGACCAGCATCCGTCCTCTATAGGATAACTGAGGGAGTATCCACTTCCACTTGGCAAGCCGAGCTGTAACCTTGTCCAACAGACCCTCCCAGTTCTTTTGGATGTAGTGGTCATCTCCAAGATGGACTCCCAGGTACAGGAAGCCTCCAGTTGTCCACTGCAGACCTCCTTCCAGTCGAGGAGGACTACATCCTGTCCAGTTCCCACCAGCACTGCACTACTTTTGTTCCAATTCACTTTAGCCGAGATGCTTTACTGTAATTCCTCAGACCTTCTGTTAATTTGTCCAAATCCTTCTGGCTTGTGATGACTACAGCAAGATCATCTGCATAAGCAGTGACTTTCACAGGGTCCATGTTGCAGTTGGGGATGGAGAGACCAGTCAGCACCTTCCTCAGGTGCACCAGGAAAGGCTCCAGCGCCAGAGCATATAACATGCCGGACAAAGAGCAGCCCTGTCTGACTCCTCTTCTGACACTGAAAGGCGCGCACAAGCCACCATTGACCTTTATGATACCAGAAATGTCACTATAAAGTAAGCGAATATGTTTAATAAAAGACCCCCCAAACCCAAACGCCTTCATGGCATTCCATAAAATGAGTGACTGACCCTGTCAAAAGCTTTTTCCTGGTCAAGAAAAATAAGACCAGTCTGAAAACCAAACAGTTCTGCAGCAGCCAAAATGTCCCGAATTAAAAAAATGTTATTAAAGATGGACCTGCCAGCCACGCAGTAATTCTGATCAGGATGCACCACTCTCCCTAAAACTTGGACCATCCTGTTGGCTAAGGCTTTAGAGAGAACTTTATAATCAGCGCATAAGAGAGACACAGGCCGCCAGTTCTTAATGAGACACAAGTCTCCTTCTTCGCAGCAGCGTGATCACGGCTCTACGGCAGCTCTGTGGTAACAAGCCAGTCTTAAAACTCCACGGAACACTCCAATAAGTCCAGGCCGATGACATCCCAGAACTCTTTATAAAACTCCACTGGTATTCCATCGATTCCAGGGACCTTCCCTGTTTTCAGCTGTCCCAGGGCTGTGGTGAGTTCTGCAAAGGTCACCTCTCTATTTAGCTCTGCCACATCTGCATTGGGCAGCTGCGTAAGTCCTGCAAAAGGCCTGTTGGTGTTCACTGCCACCATCACCATCTGCAGCAAACAGAAGTTCATAAAATTCGGACCACCTGCCTTATTTCACTGGGCTCTTGTGTCTCTCTGCCATCGGGTGTTCTTATGCAATGTAAGATTTTACTCTGCGAGTTTTTTTTCTCTAAACCAAAAAAGTATTGAGTTGGTGCATCCATCTCAGTCAGTCGTTGAAAGCGGGCCCTCACTAAAGCCCCCTGAGCTCTGGTCTCAAGCAGGTGGGCCAACCCCAGTTTAGCAGAAGTCAGGCTCGCCTGAAGCTGCTCATTTGGACCCTTCTCTAGAAGCTGTTGAAATTCAGCTATTTTAATTTCTAAAGCTGCCATTTCTGACCGCAATACTTGGGTGACATTTCTGGTATACTCCTGACACAAGGCCCGGATGTGACTCTTCCCAACCTCCCACCACTGTTGTAAGCTGGTGAACTCCTTCTTCATAGCCTTCCAGCCTCCCCAGAAATGAACAAATAACTCTTTAAAGTTCTGATCTTTAAGGAGGAGTGTGTTAAAATGCCAGTATGGACTACGGGGTCTGTAAGTGTTACAAATAAGTGTACAACACACCAAACTGTGATCAGAGAATCCAGTAGGCACAATAGAGCACACCTTAAATAAGCCTAACAGGTGCTTAAAACTATAAAATGATCGAGTCTCGCCATTGAGATCGTATTTCCACTCGTCCGCCCCAGGTGTATTGCCGACAGGCCCCATTTTGCCCTCCACACATCTTCCAGCCCAAAGTCCTTAATTATTTTACCTAAAGCTCGTGCTGAGCAGGGTGCGGTTCCAGTCCATTATTTCTGTCCATTCTGGTATCAAGTGTACAATTAAAATCCCCTCCTAACACCACCACTTCTTCAGGGTCACACTTAGATAAAAGATCTCCTAACTTGTTAAAGAAGTGGAGCCTCTCCTCACCCTCATTCGGGGCGTACACATTAATGAAAGTGACGACACTGCCATGAAATTTCACCGTACTTTTAGGAGTCTCCTTTCACCAGCTCCTCAGTACTGCAGACTTCTACTTGAAGTCCCCAAGAAATAAAACAGCCACTCCAGCACTAACATTTGTCCCATTACTAAAAAAATGTCCCCTTCCAATCCTGCTCCACTCCCACTGATTTGCTCATCAATGTGGGTTTCTTGTAGAAAGGTGACATTCAAGTCTTTTGTCTGATAAAATCAAACAATGCGACCCTCTTATCTGGACTTCTCCCACCGTTAATATTTAGGGTTCCTATGTGTACACTTGCCATGGTAACAGAATATATAGATAAACACACAATAAAACACAGGGACCACCACAAAGACTGTGGAGTGGATTTAACAGGGGCTTAGCCATTAGGTGGTGTTTAGATTGGACTGTTTTCTCAGTTTACTTGTTAAATTCTTTAGCCTCACTAGTTCTTTAACATCAAACATTGCGGAGGCTGCTTTGTCTCGTCGCAACCCGCGGACAGACGATAGAAAGAGGTCAATGTCAGGGAAAAATTCGGCCACGTCCACCCCCTTTTTTCCGGCGGTATTCACCAAAAACTCTTTACACTTTGAGCGCTGTAACCCCCTGGCTTTTAACTCTGGGGCTCCGAGGCAGCAGACCCATCGGAGATATTACCGTCGTCATGCTCTTCCCCGACACTCCCGCATTTGAGACGTTATCGGCCGTCTCCGCGAAGACGGAAAATCCTCCTGACAAGGACCATAGGCGGGATCCTCTCCAACGACCCCCGAGCCCTGACTTAAAACAATTTTCTTTCGTGCCCGATCTTCTCTTTCTCCTTGCCTTTTCTGAGCAGGACGTTTAAATTCACTTTTTTCCTCTGTCTCGTTGCTGCCTCCCTCATCCATATCAATGTCTCCCCACACACTTTCTGCTGCAGCCGCTGTTTGATCTACCGTTTCACTACCGCCTTCATTCGGCTCATCTCTGGGAGGCACTTGATTCTCCTGCCCTTCAGCTCTAGTAGCATTTTTATTCTTATCACCTTGCGCCTCTGCGCCATCAGCCACAATTTCGTGATCTTCCACTTTCTGCCCCTCTATTTCTGTGTTTGTACGGCCAGTTTTCTTGCTCCCTTGCTGTCTCTCAGGACACTGTTTAATTAAATGAGCTTCACTCCCGCAGCCAAAACATTTCATTTCGTTAGAAGTGACGAAAATCACATAATCGAAACCGTCCACTCTAAACTTCATTGCCACATTTAATTCGTCATCCATTCTATTTAAAACCATAAAACTTGTCGTCTAAATGACAAGACATGTTTTAAATCAGGCGATTTACACCCTAAAGGAATGTGCCGAATTTTCGATACCAGACGCCCATGCCGCTCCAACTCTTTCGCTATAGTTTCATTTTTGAGAAAGGCGGCGCATTTGAAATTGTTACTCTACGGGACGGACGGCTAAAGGGGAAACCTGTACAAAGGAGCCATTAATAACCACCCCCTTCTCAACTACTGTGGGGACTAAATCCACAGAGCTCAAAAAAACCACGATATTCCCGCTCATTCGTGAAGCTGACTTAATATTGTCACATCCGACCACTTCGCCTACCGCCAAAACCCCGCCTCTAAAGGAACAAACTCCTCTGAAATAAGTTTAATCCCATGGCGGCGGCTCAGACGTTCAAGATTAGCAGCCATTGCGGCTGCCGTGGCCTAAGCCACTCAGTATAAAAACAAGTGTAGCTGTTTTCACCAAAGAAAAGATAGAAATAAGAAACTAGAAAATTAGAAGAAAAAAGAATCACCACACTCACCTCAGCGTCCACCACCAGTTCCACTCGCTCACACTCGAGACAACCACCCAGCATGCACAGCGACAGCAAGAACAGGAAGGAGATAGATAGATAGATAGATAGATAGATAGGCACTATATAATAATGACAGATAGATAGATAGATAGATAGATAGAAGCACTATATAATGATAGATAGATAGATAGATAGATAGATAGATAGATATATAATAATGACAGATAGATAGATAGATAGATAGATAGAAAAGGAAAAACACTATATAACTGATAGATAGATAGATAGATAGATAGATAGATAGATAGATAGATAGATAGATAGATAGATATGAAAGGCACTATATAATAGATAGATAGATAGATAGATAGATAGATAGATAGATAGATAGATAGATAGATAGATAGATAGATAGATTATTAATCCCAAGAGGAAATTCACATACTCCAGCAGCAGCATACTGATAAAAAACAATATTAAATTAAAGAGTGATAACAATGCAGGTATAACAGACAATAACTTTGTATAATATTAACGTTTACCCCCCCCGGGTGGAATTGAAAAGTCGCACAGTCTGGGGTCTCCTCAGTCTGTCACTGAAGCTGCTCCTCTGTCTGGAGATGATCCTGTTCAGTGGATGCAGTGGATTCTCCATGATTGGCAGGAGTCTGCTCAGCGCCCGTCGCTCTGCCACAGATGTCAAGCTGTCCAGCTCCATGCCTACAATAGAGCCCACCTTCCTCACCAGTTTGTTCAGGTGTGAGGTGTCCTTCTTCTTTATGCTGCCTCCCCAGCACACCACCGCATAGAAGAGGATGCTCACCACAACCATCTGATAGAACATCTGCAGCATCTTATTGCAGATGTTGAAGGACGGCAGCCTTCTAATGAAGTATAGTCGGCTCCGTCCTCTTTTGCACAGAGCATCAGTATTGGCAGTCTTGTCCAATTTATCATCCAGCTGCACTCCCAGGTATTTATATGTTTGTACCCTCTGCACAGTCACCTCTGATGATCACGGGGTCCATGAGGGGCCTGGGCCTCCTTAAATCCACCACCAGCTCCTTGGTTTTGCTGGTGTTTAGGTGTAAGTGGGTTGAGATGCACCATTTAACAAAGTCCTTGATTAGGTTCCTATACTCCTCCTCCTGGTCATTCCTGATGGAGCCCACGATAGCAGTGTCGTCAGTGAACTTTTGCACGTGGCAGGACTCCGAGTTGTATTGGAAGTCTGATGTATGTTGGCTGAACAGGACCAGAGAAAGTCCAGTCCCCTGCGGCGCTCCTGTGCTGCTGACCACAATGTCAGACCTGCAGTTCTCGAGACGCACATACTGAGGTCTGTCTGTAAGATAGTCCACGATCCATGGCACCAGGTGTGAATCTACTTCCGTCTCTGTCAGCTTGTTCTAAGGAGCAGAGGTTCATGGAGTCAATGGAGGCTCTAATCGGAGAGTCTGAGTGTCTGGGCTTGTGAGGGTCCAATACAATACAATATAATACAATTTATTTTGTATAGCCCAAAATCACACAAGAAGTGCCACAATGGGCTTTAACAGGCCCTGCCTTTTAACAGCCCACCAGCCTCGTCTCTCTAAGAAGACAAAGAAAAACTCCCAAAAAACCCTCGTAGGGAAAAAATGGAAGAAACCTTGGGAAAGGCAGTTCAAAGAGAGACCCCTTTCCAGATAGGTTGGGCACGCAATGGGTGTCATAAAGAAGGGGGTCAATATAATACAATACACAGAACAGAACAAATCTTCAATACAGTATAAAAAATAAAAAATGTACAAGTATGGAGAAGAATTCAACAGTAGATGATATCAGTTAATACAATTTGGATTTGTTCAGAGTCCTGAAGACCTCGGCCATCAAGTTGTCTCCCCCTATTGGCCATTCCACAGCTGAGTCAGCGTTGGGCCAGCCAATCCGATGAAAGGACCCCTCTACCCGACGATTTCTGCGATCCTCCATCAGAGATGACTTCACCTTAGGCAGGCAGAACAACTTGGCAGGTGGGCAGTGGCACCAAGTGCCACATCTGAGAACCGAGAAGAGAAACAGAATCAGTGAGGGTTAGTAACAAATTCTAACAATCATGTTACTTATGTTTTAGTGCTGATGACTGACAACAGAGATGCAGTCTGTACAGTTAATCAGCAGCTCTAGTCAGGGTGTGCTAAACTGAAGTAGTGAGTCTTCTGAAGCTGAGACTGAAGGTGCATCTCTTATAGTAGCAGGCAAACCAGTCCACAGTTTAGGGGTCCTGTAACTAAAAACTCGACCTCCCACTGTTATTTTATTAATTCTTGGAATCCTAAGCAGACCGGCATCTTGAGATCTTAATGTGCGCTCAGGTTTGTAAGTCATGATAAGTTCAGACAAGTAAGCCGGACCTCGGCCATTTAATGCTTTATATGTTAAAAGGAGGATTTTGAAATCTGCCCTAAACTTAACCGGTAGCCAGTGTAACGACTCTAGAACTGGAGTTATGTGTTTGTATTTTCTTGCTCTTGTAATAATTCTTGCAGCAGCATTTTGGATTAAATGGATGCTGTATAAAGAACAATTTGAACACCCAGTGAACACCGCATTGCAGTAGTCAGTCCTACCAGAAATAAATTCATGAATTAATTTCTCAGAATCCTGCTTATATCGAAAACGCCTTAATTTCTCAACATTTTTAATGTGGAAGAAACATGATTTGGACAACTTTGCAATGTGCACTTTAAATGGCATGCTAGAGTCAAAGATAACTCCAAGATTGCGGGCTGATTCTGTAAATTTAATGGTGATTCCAACTGAGTTATATGATGACAAAATATTGTTGTGATCAGAGTCAAAAACCAACATCAGGCCATTAATGTCCTCCTGGGCACGGCCATCAGCAGTGTGTCTGTCTACAGAGAGAGTGTCGACCTCGTCAAGAGGTTTACTTACCTCGGCAGTGACATTCATGTCTCTGGTGACTCTTCCTATGAAGTCAGTGGACGGATTGGGAGAGCATGGGGGGTCATGATGTTGCTGGAAAGGGGTGTGTGGTGCTCCCGATATCTCTGCAAAATGAGTCTCTAGAGTCTTGGTGCCCCCTGTTTGTGAAACATGGATGCTATCCAGTGACCCGAGATGAAGACTGGACTCCTTCAGTACTGTGTCTTTGGAGAATCCTTGGGTCCCACTGGTTTGACTTTGTGTTGCTCACAGAATCCCAAATGAGGCACATGACCTGCATTGTGAGGGAGCGTCAGTTATGGCACTGCATCCATGTGGCACAATTAAGCAAGAGTGACCTGGGACCCTCATTGTTGAGGACACAAGTGGCTGGACCAAGCCAAGGGGACGCCCACATAACACCTGGCTGCGACAGATAGAGGGTCATTTCTAGGGGGTGGGGGACAGGACCACATGTCTTGCATGCATTGCAAAAAATCGAATCCAAGCAAAGGAAAAGTATTTACACTCACCTAAAGGATTATTAGGAACACCTGTTCAATTTCTCATTAATGCAATTATCTAATCAACCAATCACATGGCAGTTGCTTCAATGCATTTAGGGGTGTGGTCCTGGTCAAGACAATCTCCTGAACTCCAAACTGAATGTCAAAATGGCAAAGAAAGGTGATTTAAGTAATTTTGAGCGTGGCATGGTTGTTGGTGCCAGATGGGCCGGTCTGAGTATTTCACAATCTGCTCAGTTACTGGGATTTTCACGCACAACCATTTCTAGGGTTTACAAAGAATGGTGTGAAAAGGGAAAAACATCCAGTATGCGGCAGTCCTGTGGGCGAAAATGCCTTGTTGATGCTAGAAGTCAGAGGAGAATGGGCCGACTGATTCAAGCTGACAGAAGAGCAACTTTGACTGAAATAACCACTCGTTACAACCGAGGTATGCAGCAAAGCATTTGTGAAGCCACAACACGCACAACCTTGAGGCGGAAGACCCCACCGGGTACCACTCATCTCCACTACAAATAGGAAAAAGAGGCTACAATTTGCACAAGCTCACCAAAATTGGACAGTTGAAGACTGGAAAAATGTTGCCTGGTCTGATGAGTCTCGATTTCTGTTGAGACATTCAAATGGTGGAGTCAGAATTTGGCGTAAACAGAATGAGAACATGGATCCATCATGCCTTGTTACCACTGTGCAGGCTGGTGGTGGTGGTGTAATGGTGTGGGGGATGTTTTCTTGGCACACTTTAGGCCCCTTAGTGCCAATTGGGCATCGTTTAAATGCCACGGGCTACCTGAGCATTGTTTCTGACCATGTCCATCCCTTCATGACCACCATGTACCCATCCTCTGATGGCTACTTCCAGCAGGATAATGCACCATGTCACAAAGCTCGAATCATTTCAAATTGGTTTCTTGAACATGACAATGAGTTCACTGTACTAAAATGGCCCCCACAGTCACCAGATCTCAACCCAAGAGAGCATCTTTGGGATGTGGTGGAACGGGAGCTTCGTGCCCTGGATGTGCATCCCACAAATCACCATCAACTGCAAGATGCTATCCTATCAATATGGGCCAACATTTGTAAAGAATGCTTTCAGCACCTCGTTGAATCAATGCCACGTAGAATGAAGGCAGTTCTGAAGGCGAAAGGGGGTCAGACACCGTATTAGTATGGTGGTCCTAATAATCCTTTAGGTGAGTGTATATCATTTAAATCTTGTTTTCCTTGTTGTAAGAATTATCGGCTTATCAAAAAAATCTTGTAAAGTAAATTTTGTTTACCCCATTGACAGACATTTCTGCTAAATTAATGTAAAACAGCTCCCATTTAAGTTTTTATACATGCACTTTTTGGAGTGTGAGGTGCTGCCAATCGGCCCACGTAACACCTGGCTGCTACAGATAGAGGGTCATTTCTGTATAGTTGGACTGGGCCGCATGTCTGTCTGGGGTGCTGCCAATCAGGGTGGGTGCAGCAATGAGCTATACCAGTGCCTGCTCCCCAATCTGACCTGACACTGCTGCCCCCTATAGGACGGATTTCTTTTGTTAGGGTGGAAAGTAATGGTAAACCCACCCAGCTACTCAGACATGAATGTCAATGCCAAGGTAAGTAAACCTCTCGATGAGGTCGACACTCTCTCCGCAGACAGACACACTGCTGATGGCCGTGCCCAGGAGGGTATTAAAGGCCTGATGTTGGTTTTTATCAGGACACTCGCCAGCCCAGACACTCAGACTCCTCACTCAGTCTCTCGAGTGCCCCCATCAGAACCTCCACTGACTCTGCGAAGATCACAGCATCGCCAGCAAAGTCAAGATCAGCGAATCTCTCTCTTCAGATCAGCATGATGTCAAATAAAAAGAAAGGCACCAGAGCTAAATTTCAAGTTTCATAATTAAGGGTCTGAATGCTCATGTCAATGGCAAATCTCAGTTTTGTATTTTTAACTATTCCTTAAATCCTGTTTTCGCTTTGCCTTTCTGGGGTATGGAGGGTTGATTGATGGAGACTGAAAATGAATTTTAAATGATTTTAGCACAAGGCTGCAGCCTAACAAAATTTAAAAATAGTGAAGGGGGTCTGAAAAGTCTGTGAATCGTTTAGTGTTAAGTGTGATTATATCTGCAAGCAAACCCTGCATGGCACTAATGAAGAAAATCAGCCTGACCATCCAAACAGTTGTCCTGTGCGCTGCCCTCCAAATACTGGGAATTCAGCACAAAGGACCAGCAGCAGATGGAATCCTGGAGCCCAGGACATTAATCACCAGTACAAGCAGATGCGACCTGGCAGAGCATGCGCCGTAACTTTCACGGCATTTGTTTCAGGCTCCGCCAGTGAGGTCTCGATTTAATTGTAATTGGCTTGATGTTTTAAAGGGTGTCTAACGACCAGTGTGTGTGAGGACATGTCCTTCTTGTCATTTATCTTAATATGGGCTGAATTCCACCTGGCTAGGCCTGACTTTATGGAAGGGCTCACATCCAGGAAAATGGACAGGTTTGCAGAGAACAATCAACCCTTTTTTAATTTTATTTGGAGGCAATCATGGAGGGAAGCATCATTAGGCACATTATAAGAAGCTAACAGGGATACATTTCAGACGTAATGGGCGATATTCTCTATTTAATAATTTCAAGCTCAACTTTATTGCCATGTGTACCCAGTACCATGAAATTCTTACTGGCTTGTCTCCCTCCCACAGGTGGCAATAATGCAACACCAACAAAAAGACAGACACGCCAAACAAATTCTAAATCCTTTCAAACTCATGCGATAAGTTTACTGTACATATAAATATTGTGCTGCCCAGCCGGGACGCCTGGAGGGACCAGGAGAGGAGCAATACCTTCACTGGGCCACGAGAGGGCAGCCTCCCTGGTCTGTGTGGGGGCCATGGGAACTGAGCTTGGAAGCTCATCCCTGTTGGGGCCCGTGGTCAACGCCAGGGAGTGCCTAGATAATTATGGATCCCTTGAAGGCAGTACTTCTGCCACACCAGGAAGTGCTGCCGGAAGAAGAAACCAGGCATGCCCGGAGTGATTCCGGGTACAAGAGCAGCCCTTCCGCCACACCAGGAAGTGATGCCAGAAGAAGAATCCAGGCATGCCCGGAGTGATTCCGGGTACAAGAGCAGCACTTCCACCACACCAGGAAGTGCTGCTGGGAGAAGATCAGGAAGCACTTGGAGCACATCCCGGGGATGTATAAAAGAGGCCACTTCACTCCATTCGAGAGCCCGGAGTCAGGTGGAAGAGGATGGAGCTTGGAAGAGAGGAGTGGAGGCGGCAGAGAGAGAGAAAGAGCAAAGTTTAAAGAACTGGCTTACTGGTGATTGGTGCACTGTTTGTGGTGTTATTGTGAGTTGGAGAATAAAACATGTGTGCTTTGAGACATTTGGTGTCTGCCTGTCTGTGCCCGGGTCCGAGATTCTCCACATCAGATATAAGTGCACCAGGGGACACCTTCGGGGCTCCACCAAGGTAAGCGATACCACCCCCTATGCCATTAGAGGGCGCAGTTGGTAACTGCAGCTGCGTTTGGTCTTTGGAGGTGTAGCAGGAAGTGACGTCAAGATCTGGGTTGTGACCAGAAGTACTATCTGTGGAGAAACTGGAGGACAGATTAGGCAAGTTTGGTGGTTCTGTAGGGAGAGGAGAAAACAAATACAACAACAACATTTATTTATATAGCACATTTTCATACAAACAGTAGCTCAAAGTGAATGAAGAAAAGAAAAATAAAAGACAAAGTAAGAAATTAAAATAAGACAACATTAGTTAACATAGAAAAGGAGAAAGGTCAGGGTGGAAAGAAAAAACAAACAAAAAAAAAACTCCAGACGGCTGGAGATAAAAAAAAATAAAATCTGCAGGGGTTCCATGCCACGTGACCACCCAGTCCCCTCTGGGCATTCTACCTAACATCAATGAAATAGTCCTCTTTGCAGTTACTGTTCTCGCGGAGTCACTTGATCTTGATGGTCATACAGACTTCTGGCTTTTAATCCATCCATCATTGTTGGAACATCACGGTGCTTTGAGTAGATGGTGGTGGCGGAAAAGGAAACAGACACTAGCACACTTCGCCAACGCCCTACCCGGTCCAGTATGTTTGATTAAGCCCCTTGACTGCCTCCTATGCTCATGTGTGTGACATCAAAACCGACTGACTATGGCATTTTCACCCGCTCTCTTTAAGATGTACCCAAACTCACGGTCAACGACACAAATCGCATTATTCAAACATTGTACCAAACGTCAGGAGCTACAAAGTAGAAGAGCTTCAAACTCTACGTTTGAAAAGTAAGATCCGGACGTACTAACGTGTTCGTGTACAAGCCAAGGTTAACGTAGTGATAATGGTAACGCTATGTGTTCTGTGTCAACAACTGTGTCATCTTTGTGAAATTCATTTTCAAACAAGGATTCGGAGAAAGAAGAAGGTAGCATTAGGGTTCAGATCAACGAGGAGAAGCCAAAAGCCTCACAGTTTGTCCATAAGTTATCAGGTTCTCCCTACTGCAAGGCATCATCACTACCACTGCACCACCGTGCCACACTGCAATCGTTCAACTTTATTCAGGGACAGGTGAATGTGTATGTCAGCTTAACTCTTTGAGGGCTGAATATTTTTCCAAAATAACTCTGAAAAATGCACTGATTTCACAGAGAAATCAACATAAAACATCTGTTGCTAAATGCTGTGGTTGCTGTTGGCGCCTGTTTGGCATCTCTGGCACATGCAGGGAATCAAGGTCAAATCGACAAAGCTACATAACTTTCTTTCAAGCAAACAGAGTTGAACTACAACATAAAGGGCAAGTTTTGTTGCAGTTTACAGCCGATTACCGTCCTCTACCCCTGAATTTCAACAAAAGTCAACATCAGCCCTGAAAGAGTTAATACATAATAACATGAGTCTGCTGGAAATCTTACTTTGTGAAAAAGCGAATGTCTCTGTCTGAGCCGTGTCACACATGTGCGCATGGGCTTGAGTGAAGGCAGTTCTGAGGCATGCCGGGATGTATTTCTCCCTTTCCTGTAGGCCATTCCCGGGAGATTCCAGCTAGCTCTCTTGACGTCTCTTCCGGGACCGAACCAATGGAAGTAGACCTTACCAGCTCCGGCCCCTCTGATGTCACGTCCGGGCGTGATCCAATGATTGAAGAACATGTGCCCGATCCTTATGACCTCACTTCCTGTCTTCCCCTTTAAAAGCCTGCCCCTTTTCCCTTTTCCCTCAGTCTTGTTCTGGACTCAGTTGTTTGCACTTCAGTGCTGGTTATTTGATAAAAACGACTTTTGCAGCCGGGATACCATATTATACAGGTGGCTGCCCCAAACCTTTATCTGTTCGTGTCTCGTTTTTGTGACAGCCGGCAAAACTGTGAATGCCAAAGCGTTGCTTCATTGTAAGGGTCTCAGTTTGTTTCCTGAGTTGGAGGAACTTCTCTCTGAGAGATTTGTTTTCATCAAACATCTGGTCGACAACTGCGGGATCTGTAGTTGTGGTCCTCGAGGATTTTATCCTCCTCCTCCTCCTCCTCGCCTGGTGTGTCATACTCCACTGGTCACTTTCTCCTCTCCCAAATGCCTGGTCTTGAAAATGGAAAGGAGAATTTATTCCACTCATTATTATTCTCTTCTTCTGTCTCAGACCGCGGCTCACAAAACTCCTCTTTTATAAAATGCCAGGTATGTGGACTAACAGTAAAGCTCTCTGTCCGGATAGCAACAATCCATTTAGAGCATCAGAGGGAAATGTTTGAAAACTACTTTACTTACTTGAAGCTCAACATAAAGGCACACAACAACCTTCAGCTGTAGAGCCCTCTGTACAATGAAACCTAATATTCCTTTTCTTGGACGTTTTCGCCACTAAACAAACTGCAGTATGGAGAGAGGGAGTGACTGAGCTAGTTGAGATTTCACCGGAAGTACGTCAGCACTACCGAGTGCATATAGCCTATTGGGTTGCAACTGCGGCCAATTGCCTACCCCGACATAAGTTCTGTCTTATACAATACAATTTATTTTTTTTTGTATAGTCCAAAATCACACAAGGAGTTCCGCAATGGGCTTTAACAGGCCCCCCAGCCATGACTCTCTAAGAAGACGATAAAAAAAAATGGGAAAAAAAAGGAAGAAACCTCTGGAAAGGAAGTTCAAAGAGAGACTCCTATCCAGTTAGGTTGGGCGTGCAGTGGGTGTCAAAAAAAGGGGGTTAATATACAGTGGGATGCAAAAGTTTGGGCAACCTTGTTAATAGTCATTATTTTCTTGTATAAATTGTTGGTTGTTACGATAAAAAATGTCAGTTAAATATATCATATAGGAGACACACACAGTGATATTTGAGAAGTGAAATGAAGTTTATTGGATTTACAGAAAGTGTGCAATAATTGTTCAAATAAAATCAGGCAGGTGCAAAAATTTGGGCACCACAAAAAAGAAATGAAATCAATATTTAGTAGATCCGCCCTTTGCAGAAATTACAGCCTCTAAACGCTTCCTGTAGGTTCACAATGGATTGTGGTTGAAGGTATTTTGGACCATTCCTCTTTACAAAACATCTCTAGTTCATTCAGGTTTGATGGCCTCCGAGCATGGACAGCTCTCTTTAAGTCACACCACAGATTTTCAATTATATTCAGGTCTGGGGACTGAGATGGCCATTCCAGAACGTTGTACTTGTTCCTCTGCATGAATGCCTTAGTGGATTTTGAGCAGTGTTTCGGGTCGGTGTTTTGTTGAAAGGTCCAGCCCCGGCGCAGGTTCAGCTTTGTCACGGATTCCTGGACATTGGTCTCCAGAATCTGTTGATACTGAGTGGAATCCATGCGTCCCTCAACTTTGACAAGATTCCCAGTCCCTGCACTGGCCACACAGCCCCACAGCATGATGGAACCACCACCATATTTTACTGTAGGTAGCAGGTGTTTTTCTTGGAATGCTGTGTTCTTTTTCCTCCATGCACAACGCCCCTTGTTATGCCCAAATAACTCCATTTTAGTTTCATCAGTCCACAGCACCTTATTCCAAAATGAAGCTGGCTTGTCCAAATGTGCTTGAGCAGACCTCAAGTGGCTCTGTTTGTGCTTCCTCTGCATCACTCTCGCATACAGCATCTCCTTGTGTAAAGTGCGCCGAATGGTTGAACGATGCACAGTGACTCCATCTGCTGCAAGATGATGTTGTAGGTCTTTGGTGCTGGTCTGTGGGTTGACTCTGACTGTTCTCACCATTCGTCGCTTCTGTCTATCCGAAATCTTTCTTGGTCTGCCACTTCGAGCCTTAACTTGAACTGAGCCTGTGGTCTTCCATTTCCTCAATATGTTCCTAACTGTGGAAACAGACAGCTTCAATCTCTGGGACAGCTTTCTGTATCCTTCCCCTAAACCATGATGGTGAACAATCTTTGTCTTCAGGTCATTTGAGAGTTGTTTTGTGACCGCCATGTTGCTACTCTTCAGAGAACATTAAAGGAGGAGGGAAACTTACAATTGACCCCCTTAAATACTCGGATTCACCTGTGTACTGTAGGTCAGGGGTCACTGAGCTTACCAAGCCAATTGGAGTTCCAATAATTAGTTCTAAAAGTTTGGGAATCAATAAAATGACAACGGTGCCCAAATGTATGCACCTGCCTGATTTTGTTTGAACAATTATTGCACACTTTCTGTAAATCCAATAAACTTCATTTCACTTTTCAAATATCACTGTGTGTGTCTCCTATATGATATATTTAACTGACATTTTTTATCGTAACAACCAACGATTTACACAGGAAAATAATGACTATTAACAAGGTTGCCCAAACTTTTGCATCCCACTGTAATACAATACACAGAACAGAACAAATCCTCAATACAGTATAAAAATAAACATTTTAGAAGTACGGAGTAGAATTTAACAGTAGATGATATCACATAATATGATTTGGATTTGTTCAGAGTCCTGGAGACCTCATTCATCAAGCTGCCTCTCCCATTTGGCCATTCCACAGCTGAAATAGCTCTAATCCGATGAAAGGACCCCTCTTTCCCACGATTCCTGCGATCCTCCATCAGAGGTGACTTTACCTTAGGCAGGCAAAACAACTTGGCAGGTGGGCCGTGGCACCAAGTGCCAAGTTATGTTAACTTACGGGGGTTAAAGACTATACCATAATCTGTAGCAGGGGTCCTCAGTCACGGTCCTGGAGGGCCGCAGTGGCTGCAGGTTTTTGTTCCAGCCCGGTGGCTTAATTAGAAAGCAATTCTTGGCAATAATTTAATTTCATGGGTTGTTAGTGATTTAACTCGGCTATGTCAGGTAATTCACATATCCTAGATTTTCTTCCCCTTCCTAAGGATATCATCCTAATGATTTGAAGGCTAAAATGGATGAGTAATTCTCAGTCCTTCACTTTTTTCTCTTCACTTTCCTTCCAGGTATTTAATTAAACCCAATAATGCATGATAAATACACACAGGTGTAAATGGTAACAAGTTAAATGGAGAAATGCTGGTCTCTTTTGTTGTTTGCATGTTATGGCCAATTAGGAGCCATTAAAAACCAAGACTGCAGCTGTTTAAGACTAAAATAACCAATAAGAAATGTTCTGAAATCTTAAGTTTGCATTTAATTCTTCCTTAACCCTTAAACCACTGGAACCGACTATAGTCGGTTCCCAATGCAATTTTCCAGAACTCCGGAGCCAATTATATTCTGCAAAGTACATTCGTTGAACGCCACAACTGGCTAAAGTTGGTTTCCAGTGCAATTTGGAAGCACGCTGGAGTCGAGTATTTTCGGCGACGTACATTCATTGAACTCCGCAACCGGCTAAAGTAGTTTCCCTGTGCAATTTGGCAGCACGCAGGGGTTGAGTAAATTCCATCCATCCATCCTTTACCCAACCCACTATATCCTAACCACAGGGTCACGGAGGTCTGCTGGAGCCAATCTCAGCCAACACAGGGCGCAAGGCAGGAAGCAAACCCCAGGCAGGGCGCCAGACCACACACACACACTCAGCTTGGTTTGAATCCTACCTGGCTGGTAGAAAATTCTTTGTGAGTTGTGGTAATCACATCTCAAAGTCACATGATATCCGATATGGTGTTCCACAAGGCTCTATCCTGGGTCCGCTGCTCTTCTCAATCTACATGCTTCCGTTAGGTCAGATTATCTCAGGTTACAACGTGAGCTACCACAGCTATGCTGATGACACACAGCTGTACTTATCTATAGCACCAGATGACCCTGACTCTCTCGATTCAGTAACACAATGTCTTACTGGTATTTCTGAATGGATGAATAGTAATTTTCTCAAACTAAATAAAGAGAAAACTGAAATTTTAGTAATTGGCAATAATGGATACAATGAGGCTATTAGAAATAAACTGGATACATTAGGATTAAAAGTCAAGACAGAGGTAAAAAGTTTAGGGGTAATTGTTGACTGTAATCTGAATTTTAAATCGCATATTCATCAGATCACTAGGACAGCTTTTTTTCACTTAAGAAACATAGCAAAAGTTAGACCTCTTATATCATTGAAAGATGCTGAGAAATTAGTTCACGCTTTTGTTTTCAGTCGACTAGATTACTGTAACGCACTCCTCTCAGGACCACCCAAAAAAAGACATAAATCACTTGAAACGAGTGCAGAATGGAGCTGCTAGAATCCTAACTGGGAAAAGAAAATCCGAGCACATTTCTCCAGTTTTGATGTCACTACACTGGTTGCCTGTGTCATTCAGGATTGACTTTAAAATACTGCTTATAGTTTATAAAGCCTTAAATAATCTCGCTCCATCTTATATATCGCAATGCCTGACACATTATATTCCAAATCGTAACCTTAGATCTTCAAATGAGTGTCTCCTTAGAATTCCAAAAGCTAAACTTAAAAGAAGTGGTGAGGCGGCGGCCTTCTGCTGTTATGCACCTAAAATCTGGAATAGCCTGCCAATAGGAATTCACCAGGCTGATACGGTGGAGCACTTTAAAAAACAGCTAAAAACACATTACTTTAACATGGCCTTCTCATAACTTCACTTTAACTTAATACTGATACTCTGTATGTTCAGTTCATCATAATAACTATTCATGGTGGCTCTAAAATCCGTACTGACCCCAACTCTCTCTTCTGTTTCTTTTTCTGGTTTCTTTGTGGTGGCGGCCTGCGCCACCACCACCTACTCAAAGCATCAGGATACACCAACATTGAAGGACTGAAAGCCAGAAGTCTACGTGACCATCATCATTAGATCCTTCCATGAGAACCCTAAATCCAAAGAGGACTGTTTGATTTATGTTAGGTAGAATGCCCAGAGGGGACTGGGCGGTCTCTTGGTCTGGAAACCCTGCAGATTTTATTTTTTTTCTCCAGCCTCTGGAGTTTTTTTTTGTTTTTTCTGTCCACCCTGGCCATCAGACCTTACTTATTCTATGTTAATTAATGTTGACTTATGTTTATTTTTTATTGTGTCTTCTATTTTTCTATTCTTCATTTTGTAAAGCACTTTGAGCTACATTTTTTTTGTATGAAAATGTGCTATATAAATAAATGTTGTTGTAAGCACACACCAGGGACAATTTAGGATCGCTAATCCACCTAACCTGCATGTCTTTGGACGGTGGGAGGAAACCGGAGCAGAAAGAGGGAGAACATGCAAACTCCACGCAGGGAGGACCCAGGAAGCGAACCTGGGTCTCCTAACTGCAAGGCAGCAGTGATACCCACTACGCCAACGTGCCGCCCCCGAGTATATTCATTGAACGCCACAATCGGCTATAGTCGCTTCACAGAGCAATTTGCCAGCACGCCGGAGCTGATTGGTCAGTGCTGTACATTTGTTGTGCCCCAGCAGAACTGCAACTTAATTGTCCCTGGGATTCAGCCGCTGCACTAGACTAGCCTGTTAATGTCAGCGTTGGCCTCTGTGTGCAGCCAGTTCAAGCACAGTTGATTTACTGAATTTCATCAATGGTGTCAGTTGCACCTTGTACATATAATAAGAGATTGTTCCAGTTGTTTTTTTTTATAGTTTTTACAGTTCATTGGCAGTGTAAAACGATCAGCGTTGCAGAAATTGTGATGCTCTTTGCATGAAAAAAAAACATGCATCCCATTAAAATTTCACATTTTCTTTGTGAATTGTGACATTTACTTAAAAAGCGCAGCAAAAAAGTATTTGGCGTCCAGGGGGTGCATTAACCCCCAAGTGTGTGGCAGTTTAAGGGTTAATTCATAAATTTATCAATGTATCATTTTTCTATTCATCTTCTCAAGAAATCAGTTTAATTTTTGAATTAGTCCACAATTTTTTTCCTTGACCATCGATGAATTGGGCTCAAGAGTCCAAAACGACAGAGAGGTGAAGAAGAGTGGCAGTGAAGAGTGATTTGTAATAGAAGAGTAACTACAAGAGTGAAAGAAAAGGTATTGTGAAATGAATAGACTGGACACACTTAAACATAAGTAACACGATCGTTCTAATTTGTTAGTAGCCCTCACCAATTCTGTTTCTCTTCTTGGTACTCAAACGTGGCACTTGGTGCCGCTGCCCACCTGCCAAGTTGTTCTGCCTGCCTAAGGTGAAGTCATCTCTGATGGAGGATCGCAGGAATCATGGGAAAGAGGGGTCCTTTCATCGGATTAGAGCTATTTCAGCTGTGGAATGGCCAAATGGGAGAGGCAGCTTGATAAATGAGGTCTCCAGGACTCTAAACAAATCCAAATTATATTATGTGATATCATCTACTGTTAAATTCTTCTCCATACTTGTAATTTTTTATTTTTATACTGTATTGAGGATTTGTTCTGTTCTGTGTATTGTATTGTATTGTATTGACGCCCTTCTTTTTGACACCCACTGCACGCCCAACCTACCTGTAAAGGGGTCTCTCTTTGAACTGCCTTTCCTGAGGTTTCTTCCATTTTTTCCCTACAAGGGTTTTTTTGGGAGTTTTTCCTTGTCTTCTTAGAGAGTCGAGACTGTCAAGAGGCAGGGCCTGTTAAAGCCCATTGTGGCATTTCTTGTCTGACTTTGGGTTATACAAAAATAAATTATATTGTATTGTGTATTGTATGTAAAAGAAAGGGGTAGATGGAGATGGGTGGTCTGCTGTGGCGACCCCTAAATGCGAGCAGCCAAAAGAAGAAGAAGAATCTACAATATACCAACCATAACTACTGTAGTCAGATAACATCCAAGAAGACTCAACACACAACTCCACAATAGCCGTGACCAGGCCAGGATCTTGACGTGGTCTCCTATCTTATATCTCGATATTCTGAGTTCATTTAAGAGTGTCTCCGGGACCCTGCCTTAGCCGCACCCTGCCTCCATCTCTTCAGTTCTTTTTTCGGCATTGATTAATGATATGGAGCCTAGAACGTCATGATGAGAAGTTCATTTTTTTAGAGGTGAGGGTGCAGTCAAATGCCGACGGTGTGACGCGAAGACCGCCGAGAGCGACGTGTCTCACTGTGAAAATGATTTCTTGATTTGGCCAATTTAAATAATGTGACATTTTCAGAAGTCTTGATTGAAAGCCTCCCTCCAGCTCTCATGGCTTCCTTCAGAATCAGGAAAAGGTGGCTTTGCAGCAGCCCACTGAAATCATTCATTAAACTGTAGAGCAGTGCGTTCAGAGTTTGACCCGATTTCAGAATTAGGAGCTGAAAAAAATGCCTTTGTTAGGGCTGCCACCGAATTTGTATTGGTTTATCATATTTTGCTTTATCTTCATCCCTTACAAACCCAGCTAAATACAAATGGGCAATTTAGGGGGCCCAAGCAGATGGCATCCCCATCTCCAGTAACGAACAGCCATGAAACAAGCAGAGCAGAGAAACAAGAACCAACCCACAGTCAGGCATTCTACGTAGTATGCATGTGCCCAAGGGGGAGATGGGCATTAGGCTGGCATAGGACAGGAGAAGGGCCAGAAACAAGAAGAAAATTGAATTGGGGGCCCTGGATGTTAATTATTTGGAGGGACCCAGAGAGAAAAAACATGCAGGATGGCCATAGTAATAAATTTTCCAAATAGAAATTGCAAAACAGAAAAAAATTATTTGCCCAATATAATACAGTGGTGTTGTTAGGGGTGAGGTAGGGTGGGGTGGGGTGTTTGTGACATTAGCCCCTGATCTCAGGCGTCCAGACCCCAATCACTCACCATGTCCAGTACACTTAACATTTCCAGCCCCTGATGTTCTTGTTCCACCCGTTTCAACGTTCATACAATACTCACGGACCCTGTGATAACAGTAGGGGGCATTCACTTGACCATATGAGAGGGGGGATTAAATCCTAACTAATTGCTGAAGCTAGCAATGCCTCTAATGAAATATTTGAACTTTGTTCTGTATTTTGGCACATTACAAATAGTAACACTGCTTTTACAAATCCCATAACGAATGGCATATAACAGAAACACATGAATCGCATTTGTCATTCCAACAAATGGCACATCACCAACATTAACACTGCTTTTATGAGTCACATGCCTGATGGCTTATAACAAAGCCATATGGCTTGCATTTGTGATTCCAACAGATGGCACATCACAAAATGAACACTGTTCTTACAAATCCTACAACAAATAGCATACAGTGCATCCGGAAAGTATTCACGGCGCATCACTTTTTCCACATTTTGTTATGTTACAGCCTTATTCCAAAATGGATTAAATTCTTTTTTTTCCTCAGAATTCTATGCACAACACCCCATAATGCCAACATGAAAAAAGTTTACTTGAGGTTTTTGCTAATTTATTAAAAATAAAAAAACTGAGAAATCACATGTCCATAAGTATTCACAGCCTTTGCCATGAAGCTCCAAATTGAGCTCAGGTGCATCCTGTTTCTCCTGATCATCCTTGAGATGTTCCTGCAGCTTCATTGGAGTCCACCTGTGGTAAATTCAGTTGATGTGACATGATTTGGAAAGGCACACACCTGTCTATAGAAGGTCCCACAGTCGACAGTTCATGTCAGAGCACAAACCAAGCATGAAGTCAAAGGAATTGTCTGTAGACCTCCAAGACAGGATTGTCTCGAGGCACAAATCTGGAGAAGGTTACAGAAAAATGTCTGCTGCTTTGAAGGTCCCAATGAGCACAGTGACCTCCATCATCCGTAAGTGGAAGAAGTTCAAAACCACCAGGACTCTTCCTAGAGCTGGCCAGCCATCTAAACTGAGCGACCGGGGGAGATGGGCCTTAGTCAGGGAGGTGACCAAGAACCTGATGGTCACTCTGTCAAATCTTCAGAGGTCCTCTGTGGAGAGAGGAGAACCTTCCAGAAGGACAACCATCTCTTCAGCAATCCACCAATCAGGCCTGTATGGTAGAGTTGCCAAACGGAAGCCACTCCTTAGTAAAAGGCACATGGCAGCCCACCTGGAGTTTGTCAAAAGGCACCTGAAGGACTCTAAGACCATGAGAAAAAAAATTCTCTGGTCTGATGAGACAAAGATTGAACTCTTTGGTGTGAATGCCAGGCGTCACGTTTGGAGGAAACCAGGCACCGCTCATCACCAGGCCAATACCATCCCTACAGTGAAGCATGGTGGTGGCAGCATCATGCTGTGGGGATGTTTTTCAGCGGCAGGAACTGGGAGACTAGACAGGATAAAGGGAAAGATGACTGCAGCAATGTACAGAGACATCCTGGATGAAAACCTGCTCCAGAGCACTCTTGACCTCAGACTGGGGCGACGGTTCATCTTTCAGCAGGACAACGACCCTAAGCACACAGCCAAGATATCAAAGGAGTGGCTTCAGGACAACTCTGTGAATGTCCTTGAGTGGCCCAGCCAGAGCCCAGACTTGAATCTGATTGAACATCTCTGGAGAGATCTTAAAATGGCTGTGCACTGACGCTTCCTATCCAACCTGATGGAGCTTGAGAGGTGCTGCAAAGAGGAATGGGCAAAACTGGCCAAGGATAGGTGTGCCAAGCTTGTGGCATCATATTCAAAAAGACTTGAGGCTGGAATTGCTGCCAAAGGTGCATCGACAAAGTATTGAGCAAAGGCTGTGAATACTTATGGACATGGGATTTCTCAGTTTTTTTATTTTTAATAAATTTGCAAAAACCTCAAGTAAACTTGTTTTAAGTTGTCATTATGGGGTGTTGTGTGTAGAATTCTGAGGAAAAAAATTAATTTAAACCATTTTGGAATAAGGCTGTAACATTACAAAATGTGGAAAAAGTGATGCGCTTTGAATACTTTCTGGATGCACTGTATAACACAGACATATTCAACAACAACAACAACAACAACAACAACAACAACATTTATTTCTATAGCACATTTTCATACAAACAGTAGCTCAAAGTGCTTTACATATTAAAGAATAGAAAAATGAAAGACATAATTATAAAAAATAAATCAACATTAACATCGAATAAGAGTAAGGTTCAATGGCCAGGGGGGACAGAAAAAACAAAAAACTCCAGACGGCTGGAGAAAAAATAAAATCTGTAGGGATTCCAGACCATGAGACCGCCCAGTCCCCTCTGGGCATTCTACCTAACATCAATGAAACAGTCCTCTTTGGATTTAGGATTCTCACGGAAGGGCTTGATGATGATGATGGTCACGTAGACTTCTTCCTCTTAATCCGTCCATCATTGTTGGATCATCATGAATCATTCATTGCATTTGTCGTTCCAACAGATGGCACATCACAAATATGAGCACTGCTTTTACAAATCCCATAACGAACGGGATATAACAGAGACACATGAGTTGTACTTGTCGTTTCTGCAGATGGCACATCACAAACATTTGTAGTAATGCATTTTATGACTACAAATGTTGTCAGTGCTCCATCTGTTGAAATGACAAAAGCAATGCATTTTTTTACTATATGCATTACAAAATATATTCCCATAGACAGTGCGCTACTAACGTTAACACTGAAGTCTTAGTTGATTATTTAGATTTCAACCCACCTTAGATTATTAGTGAATCTAATCAACCATAAATACAATTAGAAAAATAACAATTATGGCACTGCGATGGACTGGCGCCCTGTCCAGAGTTTGCCCCTGCCTTGTGCCCTATTCTGACCAGGATAGGCTCCGGCACCCCCTGCAACCCTTTTCAGGACTAAATGGGTTAAAAAATGTCTGACAGCTATTACAATGAAGATTCCAGGGAAACCAAACCGTTCATACTGGACAGCATCATTTCCTGTCCCTGCATTGTTCTAGTCGTCTGAAGGAATGTCGTCACGTTTAAGTGGGTAGAGAGTCCACCTGCACTGCAGCCTTCAATTCATATTCGCCCTTTTGTGTCTGAATTGTTGTTCTTCATGTGCACCCCCCTTGTGCATCCAGCTTCCACACTTATTCATTTTTGCTTTCTTTCCCAAAATCCTGCACTGGTTACACTGTCCTCTTCCCGTCTTTAAGGAGCAGTGGTCTCCCCAGAACATCAACCCCCACCATTATCAGAATTGGTAGCACATGTGAGGGGTTCAGGACTTTAACTGTGCACAGACTTTTAAAAATCCCAGCACTGGTGGGCATCAACCCTTTGAAATCCATTCAGAAGCAGGCAATGCTCGGTTTGAAGCCCCCTAGTTGCACTCTGCAAATCCTCCATATTCATAATGTCAGCATCACTTTGAAGCGAGCTTAAGGTCATTATGTCACCAGAACATAACCCCCTCAGATAATTAGCCATTGTTCTGCGATTAAAGTCATTTCTGTCTGCAGCGGCAGTAAAGCTCGGCTGCTGTAGGGATGACTTCTCTGTCCATTGTGCGTCAAGAACGCCGTCTGCCTCTAAGCTTCTCTTTAAAGCAGTGATCAAGAGAGCGCTCACGTCTGGGCCCATTGTCTTCATGAGCCGCTACTGCTGGGCCGTCTGGTTGGGAGTGAAATTCCACAGCATAACATGTCGTGTCGTGGAGGGGATAACGATGGAGAAATTGATGTCAGAAGTGAACAAAGGACCAAAAGCGGGCCGCTTTGTCAAGTTATTAAAGTCTGTAATTTTATATCCAGGAGTGGAGTGTCAGGGCTTGTCTGCGTGGCACCCCTGCTGCTCTCTAATATGCTCAGATTCCCATTACAGATTGAGACTTTTTATAGCACACACGGGGATTAACTGTCCTACCGAAATCCATTCTTGATTCCTCATATCGAACCTCACAAGAGACAAACTAAAAATGCCATCACATGCAGTATTAGGGCATGTGGAAGCAAACAAAGACCCCTTATGAGGTTTTTCTCCATCTACAGTCATGTGAAAAAGTAAGTACACCCTTTGGAAATTGTTGACGTCTTCAGCATATTTGAACATGCAAACATTGTACCTGAACATATCACACATCAAATTGATGTGGTGTACTCATTCTCATCACCTTGTTCTTCTTCTTCTTCTTTCAGCTGCTCCCATTAGGGGTCGCCACAGCGGATCACCTTTTTCCATATCTTCCTGTCCTCATCATCTTGTTCTGTTACACCCATCACCTGTCCTCTTTCACCACATCTATAAACCTTCTCTTAGGCCTTCATTAATTAAAAAGCAGATTTGTCACATGGAAAAATGAAGTCCACCCCTTACATTTATCATCACTTTAAATCCATAAAATCAGAATTCAGCATTCCAGATGAGGTGCCAATGACTAGAAGTCTTCAGATGGGCCCCGTCTGAGCTAAACCACAGATTTCAAAATCCTCCTTTTAACATATAATGCCTTAAGTGGCTGCGGTCCGGCTTACTTGTCTGAACTTATCATGACTTACAAACCAGAGCACGCATTAAGATCTAAAGATCATAGGATTCCAAGGATTAATAAAATAACAGTGGGAGGTCGAGCTTTTAGTTCCAGGGTCCCTAAACTGTGGACTGGTCTGCCTGCTACTATAAGAGATGCCCCTTCGGTCTCAAGCTGAAGACTCACTACTTCAGTTTAGCACACCCTGCCTAGAGCTGCTGATTAACTGTACATCTCTGTTGTCAGTCATTAGCACTCAAACATTAGGAATGTGACAGTTATAATTTGTTACTAACCCTCACCCATTCTGCTTTTCTTCTCTGTACTCACAAGTGGCACTTGGTGCCAGTGCCCTACTGCCAAGTTGTTTTGCCTACCTAAGGAAAAGTCATCTCTGATGGAGGAGCATTGTAATCGTCTGGTAGAGGGGTCCTTTCATCGGATTGGCTGGCCCAGCACTGACTCAGCTGTGGAATGGCCAATAAGTGGATGGCACCTTTATGGCCGAGGTCTCCAGGACTCTAAACAAATCCAAATTGTATTATGTGATATCATCTACTGTTCAATTCTTGTACTTGTAATATTTCTATTTTACAATTATATTGGGGCAGCACAGTGGTGCCGTGGGTAGCACTGCTGCCTCGCAGCTTAGGAGACCCGGAACTGGAGTTTGCATGTTCTCCCTGTGTCTGCGTGGGTTTCCTCCGGGTGTTCCGGTTTCCTCCCACAGTCCAAAGACATGCAGGTTTTGTCCCAAGTGTGTGCTTGGTGTGTGTGTGTGTGTGTGCCTTGTCCGGGGTTTGTTTCCTGCCTTGCGCCTTGTGTTGGCTGGGATTAGCTCCAGCAGACCCCTGTGACCCTGTATAGGGTGGTCCAGATCTAATTATGAAATTTTCATTACACTATAACTTATTAAGTTTATTACATAGAAAATCACCCAAAAAATCCCGGACCATCGAGAAGTGTGCAAACTGACGAAATGAAGAATCGTCATCGCGCTGAACTGGAATCGTCCCGGCATAAATCAAAGTCATCCAGACGATCTGGATCTGCATAATTAGATCTGGACCACCCTGTAGTTAGAACATAGCGGGTTGGATAATGGATGGATGGACTATTATATTGTACTAGCCATGTGCGCCCAACTACATTGCGTGTGTTAAAGTTGTCTGTGAAGAGCTCCCTGTTTAAACGTGGCTGCCAGTCGTGAACTGGGCCCTTCGTCACACAGACTTTTTATAAGGGAAACAAAATTACAAAAGAAAACCCTTGGACATTGATTCGATAGGAACGGCCTACTCGGAATCACTGTCCGAATCGTAATTATGTGGTGGTGTTGGAGCATTTCTGCTTCTGTCTGTTCACAGTCCGTCTCGTTTTCACGACGCTGTCGTTTCCTCTCACGATGTCTTCTCAGCCTTTCTCCAGTCTCGCAGGTTGCTTTGTGGTAATCCAAAGAGTAAGGCAATATACACGGAGCAATGGTTATAAAAGGGGGACACATAGGTATCCAGGCTCTTTAAAGCATAAATACGAATCACTTCACTGACATGTGAGCAAGCCACAGTACAACTGTGAGACGCGCAGCACTCGCCGGCTACAACATAACAATAATAATTTCCGGAACGTGCTGTTACGTTGTCATTCATTTTACCCACTGTCCTTCTTTCATTCATATGTTACGTAGGCACGTACCTTTTATCTTCAGCAATCTCATTCTCTAACCAGGCCTCAGGAGCTAACCAGCGTAACGCTGTCCACCACCCCTTTCGTTATTCCGGCACATTGTTGACATCCGTGAGTAACAACAACGTACTAAACTGGAAGGTGGTCTACGCGTGCATGGAATTCGGGGACAAACAAAGATCAAGATCTAAATGAAGATCTCTTTAGTTAATTTAAAGCACAACAATTTGTTTAGTTTGAATGTCTGTGTTTTGAGGTGTGACTGGCGTACTACAGTCTTCAGTAGTATAGGCCTGGAGGAGATTCTTAATGCAATGCCTATGTTTTAGCTGTCTCTCTACTGCCATCTAGTGCTTCTTCTTCTAATTCATTCGCGGAAAAACAAATATCAAGATCCAAATGAAGATTATATATACAAATTGAGGATTACTTGTGTGCTCTTCTGTGTATTGTATTGTATTTACAATCTTTATTTTATGCAGGGCATTACACGATGAGGCATGCAGGATAATGAAGACAGTCATATTTGGTAGATTTACCTGCAGTTAATTTCACCATCGATCTTCACCTTATATAGCGCCTGTCACAGGGAGTGCCCTCAAGAGACACTTTTGAAATTGTTTAGGAGTGCAATGCCAAAGTACCGCAAAGTTGAGTCCGTCCATCCACCCTCCATTTTTTCTGTTTATGCACTTCCGGGTCACACGGAGCTGCTGCCTATCCCAGTTCACAATTCATTTCCCAATGTATGACTTTGGGAAGTGCGGGGAAGAACCAGTGCAGCAGCTACAATTCCTGATCTGTCAAAATGTAAGACACCTCCGGCAGCCCCTGGCACACCAACCGCCGGGTTAATTTTTATGAATGCACCAGCAGTCGTGTGGGAGGCTGAGGGAAGACATTGATAAAGATACGTCATTGAAATGCTTTCCAGCTCCTTTTGGGTTTTTAAGATGTTATCAAATCAGCGGCAAAAAAAGCTTTTATTTAGCCGCAGCCTGCGGAAAAAAAAATAAATAAATAAATAAACAAAGCTGCCTGTCAATGAGATTAGACTTGGCTGTTTACTGCGGAAAATAAAACACGGTAATTCTGAAGCCGTCAAGTTTCAAGGTCGTCGACGCGCTTGATATTCATATAATGGCGTGCCAGAACGGAACAAAGGAAAGGAATGCAAACCTGCCTACTGAGATGGAGGGCATCCCCTGCACAAACGACAGAGGAGCGGCCAGCAAATGTAAATGAGGGGCACGTCTTGAAAGCCGAAACGTGAAGGAAGCACTTTACATCCCATGGTGCTCAGGAGTTGGAAAAATGCCGAGCAGACTTTGTCATGGAGATGTGGAATTTCACACAAAACAACTTCATACTTTGTGGGGCTGACGTTGGTTGGAGTGCGTGGGACCGCATCGGAGGAAGCCCACCGATCCTCTGGCTGGAGTACCTAAAAGATGATGGGCGGACATGTCAGATGATTACTTGCAGCTTCGCTTGCAATTGAGCTTGTGAAGGGCAGGGGAGAATTTCGACTCCTCATAAAAGCATATTTTTGATACGTATAAAAAGTCGTCTGACTTGAACATGTAATCTGACAGACCCAGAGAACGGCAAATGCAAGAGTCGAGATTGACATCCCCACCTGTTGTGACTTTAGGACAGGTGTCCCCAACTCCCGTCCTGGTGGGCCGCAGTGGCTGCAGGTTTTCATTCTAACCCTTTCTTTAATTAGTGACCTGTTTTTGCTGCTAATTAACTCTTTTTCCTTTCATTTTAATTGACTTGTTTTTTTTTTAATTTGTTTCCCTGAATTTCATCATCGTTCCTCTGAATTGCTTCATTTCGTGTCTTAAACAGCAATGAAACGTGAAGTGAGTAACCCAGCAGAAGAACAACGAAGTCAGGGCTTCAAACTCCAACCAACCAATTTCACTCCAACCAGTTGCTTAATGAGGCGCCGAGTCTTCTTGTTCATTAAACGCGTTCTTTAATTCCATGGCTTGTTGCTGCTCTCATTTTCCAATAGCAGACATTTTCTCTTTTCTAAGAGCTCTGATGAAATGTTTTGGGTGACCTGAGCAGATCAGCATTCCTGAGACCTTCACCTTTCTTTATTTTCAGATATTGTATGATGGACACCAGTTGTTTGGGCTCATTTGGTATCTCATTATTGTTTGGCTGCTAATTAAGGAGGCGGCACGGTGGCGCAGTGGTAGCGCTGCTGCCTCGCAGTTAGGAGACCGGGTTCGCTTCCCGGGTCCTCCCTGCGTGGAGTTTGCATGTTCTCCCCGTGTCTGCGTGGGTTTCCTCCGGGTGCTCTGGTTTCCTCCCACAATCCAAAGACAGGCAGGTTAGGTGGATTGGCGATTCTAAATTGGCCCTAGTGTGTGCTTGGTGTGTTTGTGTGTGTCCTGCGGTGGGTTGGCACCTTGCCCAGGATTGGTTCCTGCCTTGTGCCCTGTGTTGGCTGGGATTGGCTCCAGCGTGACCCTGTATTCGGATTCAGCGGGGTTAGAAAATGGATGGATGCTAATTAAGGAAAAAAGAAACAATTAAGGGGTCTGCGTCTTCAAGCGCAAATCAATTAAAGTGAATTCAAAAGATGTTAATTAGCAGTAAAAACAGGTCACTCATTAAGAAAAAGGGTTAGAATGAAAACCTGCAGCCACTGGGGCCCTCCAGGATCAGAGTTGGGGACCGCTGCTCAAATTTATATTGCTGTGCTCCAATTAGATCATCCTCATCCTCAGGCAGTGTGGCATTATTGTTAAAGCTTTAGATTTCAAGCCCTGAGTCTGTGGATTCAAATCCCACTGCTGACACCATGTGGTCCTGAGTGAATCCCTTTATCTGCTTGTGCTCCAATTGGGAAAAACAAAAGAAATGGAACCAATCAGATCTCAGATGTTGTAAGTCACCTTGGACAATGGGGTAAGTCTAATAATAATGAAGTCTTGAATGAGATTAAAACAAGACCTTAGGGGGATTTCACAAAATATGCCATTATTTTCAAACCAAATTCTCAGTTTTGATTTCTTTTCCCTCAGTGGTATCTTATGTCTTCTTTTTGTATAAAGTTGCCTCTCCAAAGGAGAAGGTGAAAACGTTGATTCGTAAATGAAACATAAATGAGAATCTCTAGACCGGGGTCCCCAGCTCCGGTCCTGGAGGGCCGCAGAGGCTGCAGGTTTTCATTCTCACCCTTTTCTTAATTAGTGACCTGTTTTTACTACTAATTCATTTCTTTTGAATTCATTGTAATTGATTTCTCCTGAAGACTCAGACCCCTTAATTGTTTCTTTCTCCTTAATTAGCAGCTATGAAATGATCAGACTCGACACACTTGAAAAGGTTTGGGGCAGCCACCCGTATATTATCCCTGGCTACAATGGGTTGATGTTTGAACAAGAGATGTTTCTCTGCTGGAGTCCAGAATTGAACTGCTGAAGGTTTGCAAAGATGGCGGCTTTAAAGGATCAAACCGGAAATTATGTGTGGGAGCCGGACGTGACGTGGGGGGAACCGGAAGTGCCGTTCTTCTGGGCACCGAGACCGGAAGTGACGTCATCAACACTGAGTCAGACAGGTTTTTCCATGGCTGGTCTGCAGAGATAACACAAGAAGGTTTAGTGCACCCCGCCACCCCCTGGCCTGGTGTGAATTACCTTTGCTTGGTCCATACAATGTCCTCCCAACTCGCACGTGTGTGAAACAGCCAAACAAAAACGGGATACAAAATGAGCCAAAACATGACCAGCAAACTGTGTCCATCGTACAATATCTGAAGATAAAGAAAGGTGATGGTCTCAGGAATGTTGAGCTGCTGAAGTCCACAAAACATTTTCACAGAGATCATAGAAAAGAGAAAATTAACAATTTTGGAAATATATTCTACTGCACAACAAGAGCAGCAACAAGCCATGGAATTCAAGAGTGGGTTTAATTAACAACAAGACTCTGCGCCTAATGAAGCAACTGGTTGGAGTGAAATTGCTTGGTGTGTGAGTGCCCTGTGGTGGGCTGGCGCCCTGTCCAGGGTTTTGTTCCTGCCTTGCGGCCTGTGTTGGCTGGGATTGGCTCCAGGAGACCCCCCATGACCCTGTAGTTAGGATATAGTGGGTTGGATAATGGATGGATGGATATAAGTAACAAGCTGGTTCAGTTTGCAGATACCAAGTGAGTTGGATTGGCAGACAATCTGAAATATGTCAAGTCATCATGGATAGCACACAGGCTTTGGCCAGTTTGTGGCAGATGAAATTTAATATCAGTAAATGTGAAGAATTACACATAGGAAGTAAAAATGGGAGGTCTGAATGCAGAATGGGAGATCTGAAAATCAAAAGTACACCTTATGAGTAGGAAGTCGTAGAGGACTCTACACTATCAACTGCCAGACAGTGTTCAGAAGCCATTGAGAAGACTAACAGAATGTCAGGTTATATAGCGCCTTGATGTGTGCAGTACAAGTCACAGGAGGTTCTGCTCAGGCTTTATAAGGCCTCATCTGGAGTCCTGTGGGCAGTCTGGGTCTCCAGGCTACAAAAAGGACATAACAGCACTGGAGAAGGTCCAGAGAAGAGCAATGAGGCTGATTTAAAGGCTACAGGGGTTGAGTTATGAGGGAAAGAATAAAAGAGCTGAGCCTTTACAGGAGATGAAGAGGAGACCTGACTGAAGAGTTTAAAGTGATGAAGGGGATTAGTGCAGTGGATCGAGACGGTGACTTTAAAATGAGTTCACGGGGACACAGTTGGAAACTTGTTAAGGGGAAACTTCACACAAACATTAGGAAGTTTCTTTTTACACAGGAAACCATAAAAACGTGGAATAAGTGACAAAGTAGTGTGGTAGACAGCAGGACTTTAGGGACCTTCAAAACTCAACTTGATGTTATTTTAGAAGAATTAAGCAGATAGGACTGGTACGTTTTGATGCACTGAAAGGCCTGTTCTCTTCCAGATTGTTCTAATGTTCTAATGAAGACTCTATGTTTGAGGTGTTGTGGTATTCTGCTTGTGCTTTGGGACTGTGCATTGCCTGTGGGTCACGGGGAAGACGTGCACCCACGGGTGAAGAAAAATAAACTCTGTGTTTTTATACGTGCCTCTGTGTCTTTCTGTGTCAGGTCAGGCGCCTATATAGCACCTTTGTTACAATATATATATACAGTATATATATATATATATATATATATACTGTATATATATATCCATCCATCCATTGTCCAACCCGCTATATCCTAACTACAGGGTCACGGGGGTCTGCTGAAGCCAACACAGGGCGCAAGGCAGGGACCAAACCCAAGGCAGGGTGCCAGTCCACCGCAGTATATATATATATATATATATATATATATATATATATATATATATATATATATATATATATATATATATATATATATATATATATATATAAACGAGAGAGAGTTTTAATGAAACTGCAAATGGAAAAGAAATGGCCTGAAATGTAGAACAATTTCCTCATAATCCAATTTATCCTCAGTGTATTTGAGATTTTCATCAGTCTACAATGCCCCATTTCTTATATGAAATTAAAATGAAATAAGAGCATTTCCCGCAGCCAAGTGTAATGCTGTCTTATTAACTAATGTGAGCGTTTAAAATCAAACAACATTCATCACCTGCTGGCACTCCGAGAGCAGACTTTGCAATAACCTTATTTCTTCAGCCATGCCGCCTGAAAAGTCACAAGTACATTTTTCTCAGTTAATCATTCAGCTTTTATTCTATTTTATATTTACTCAGTGTTCTTTTATTCTGTTCTTTGTACCTTTCAGTGAGTAAAGCAGGACAAATACAAATGAGGGAGTAAAAGGGCTTCTTTGATTTATTTTTTTCCTTGTGTCTGTTTTCCCTTATTTGTGAAATGTTTAATTTTGGAGGATATGATGGTGGATTCAAACAACGCTTGTAATTTTGAGATTTGGGTAAACCCTGACAGGCTCATCTGCACAGACCACCTTATGGGACAAGTTAGCTCATAAGTGAGGAAAGTCATGACGGTAGTGGTGCAGATGGATGAGAGGTTGTAAGTGGAAATGGACGGAGATACAGATGAGGGTGTAGAGGTGGGTTTGCATTTCAGTTCGGATTGAACACAACACCATGACATCTGTATTTCCACATCTCTCACAGATTAAGGTCAGAACTACAATGACCAAAACAAAGACAACGAATAGAACATGAATAGTCAGTGCTCCATACATGTTGTTAACAAAAGTCATCGGAGATCCACAGACAAAGGACAAAGCCCCAATTAATTACTGTCAAATAAAGAAGTGGAAAGAAATTCTTAAAGACTGGAGACTTGCAAATATCTCATTGTATAAAAAGGGTGATCAAGCAGATTCCAGTAACTGTTAATATTCATTACAGCTAAATGAATGGAAGGAATTATTAAGGAGAAGAAGGGGATGGATGATGATTTCTTGCTTAGCGGGGACCCCTTAATAAAGGAAAATGGATGGACAGGCTTTCCAGCTAGGAGAGAACAGGAGTTTTAGAGCATTAGAACACTCTGGACGAGAACAGGCCATTCAGCCCAATAAAGCTCACCAGTCCCGTCCACTTATTTCTTCCAAGAAAACATCTAGTCGGGTTTTGAAAGTCCCTCAATTCTTACTGTCTACCACACCACTTGGTAGCTTATTCAACGTGTCTGTGCTTCTCTGTGTATAGAAAAACTTCCTAATGTTTGTCCGAAATTTCCCCTTAACAAGTTTCCATCTGTGTCCTCATGTTCTTGTTGAGCTTAATTTAAAGTCACCACTGAACTAATTCCCTTCATCATTTTAAACTCTTCAGTCAGGTCTCCTCTTCATCTCCTTAAGGCTCAGCTCTTTTAACCTTTACCTCATAACTCATCCCCCGTAGCCTTGAATCAGCCTCGTCGCTCTTCTCTGGACCTTCTCTTGTGCTGTTATGTCCTTTTTGTAGCCTGGAGACCCAAACTGCCCCCAGGACTCCAGATTAGGCCTCACCAGTGTGTTATAAAGCCTGAGCAGAACCTCCTTTGACTTGTACTCCACACGTCAAGGCGCTATATAACCTGACATTCTGTTAGCCTTCTTAATGGCTTCTGCACATCATTTCTGTGATGATATAACGGATTATAAATGATCTGCTAATTCACCTATCTTGGTATCATCTGCAAACTTAACCAACTTGTTACTTATATTCCCATCTAAATCATTTATATATATGTTACCGGCAATGTGTGAAAAGCAGGTATTGTATAGAATACCTAGGCAATGTATACAATGCCTGCCGTTTTTAGGCAAGGCATGAAATATCTGCGTTGTTACATACTTTGCCTAGGCATTATAAAGAATGACAAGTACTATTTTACGCCAAGTGTGAAATGAAGTTCGTCAAATAATTCAGAATCTCTGACATAAAACTGGATAGCACTGAAGCCTTCTCTAACAGGATAAATCAACTTGCTTTTGTTCTCTACCATTATCACATTGTAGCGTCTCAGCAGCCAATAGTCCCGTGGTTCCTTCTTAGTAGTCGTTTTAGCCTTTGTTACATCATTCACTAACTTCTCGTAAGTGGCTTCCGTTAGAAAAACACAATTTTCAGCGTTGGCTCGCATTTGGGATAGTTCTTTGTAGGACCATTGTCGCATGTCAGCATGTCGTGATTCTTGCCCGTACACTACATTCTCTTCTCCCATCTTCACACAGCACAATATGGGTCAGCTTCTGTAGCGGTACTTCACCCACCACAATATATGGGACAGTCTCTGCTGCAGCACAGCAAGCACACGTGCTTCCACACGGACGAACAAAGATCCAGGCGCCACTGACGAAATGTTCTGGCGAGAATAAGCTTATTCTACACTCTGCCGGTTTGCCGCGTAGGTATTGTATAGAATGCCTAGGAAATGTATGAAATGCGATGTATTTCATACTTTGACGTCCTATTTCAGGCATTGTATACATTGCCTAGGTATTCTACTCGTATTGAATGCCGGTTTTCACACATTGCCGGTAACATATATATTTAAAATAGCAGCAGCCCTAGCACTGACCCCTGCTGGTCACCACTCTTAACCTCGGCCAGTTCTGATGAGGTTCCTCGCACCATCACCCTCTGCTTCCTGTGTCTGAGCCAATTCTGCACCCATCTACATACCACACGTTGAAATACCCCTTCTTTTAGTTTGATGCCCACCCTCTCATGTGGCACCTCATCAAATGTTTTCTGACCTCCCTCGTCTGAGCCCATGCTCACTGTTCCTAATAACTGCCGTCCTTGCCATGAGCTGCTCAATCTTATCCTTAACAAATCTTTCCATTCATTTTCCTATATGATGATCTTGGACTCAGCCCTGTTGGGTTCCATGGGTGCTTCAGGAATTGGGGAGCCCTAGTTCATGGGCCTTCCGTCTCACCTGGAAGTGCTTTCAGACCACATCTACGGAGCTCCGGAAGTAATCCTGTGTGGGAGCTGCCAGCCTCAGATGGATGAGGAAAAGATGGAAGGTGGAGAACAATGCTTGCGTGGAGGAGGCAGAGACAAAGAGGAAGACAACGGGAGGGAGAGACAAAGTACTGCTGTGTGCCGTGCTTATTGTACTTGTGGCTGTGGCGTGGGAAACACTTATTGGAAGAGTTTCTCCACAAATAAACGTTCTTGTGCTTTTTACACTTGTGTCTGAGCCTGTCTGTTTTGAGTTTTTGGGGAGCTGGAGAGCACCTCCTACTGGCCACACATATTACACATAAGAAATAGAAATGATAGTTTTGATTCCACATTGAGAGGTCTGAAAATCTGAAAGTAGGGCTTAGGAGAAGGACCTCGGTATCAGAGTGGGCTGTTCACTATCTACATCCAGACAGTTGTCACAAGTGATCAAGAAAGCTAATAGGATCTTAAATGATATATAGAGCCCCTAAAAAGTGCAGTACAAGTCCAAGCTTTATAACACACTAGTGAGTCCTCACCTAGAGTTCTGAATGCAGTTTTGGTCTTCATATTACAAAAAAGACACAGCAGCACTAGAGAAAGTCCAAAGAATAGCGACTAGGCTGATTCAGGACTGAGACGTCTGAGTTATGAAGAGAGATTGAAGGAGATTAAGAGGTGGACGTGACTGAAGTGTTTGAAATTGTGAAGCAAGTTAACACAATGGAGTCAGGTCGTTACTTCAAAATAAATTCTGCAACAAGAACACAGTTGGAAGCTTCTTAAAGGCAGATTTCACACAAGTGTTGCTCTGTATTTTGACCATTCTTCGGATTTCATTTAAGGACTTTGCTTTCAGATTTGTCTTTTACAACCATTGCATGCCTTTAGTGCTCTTTGGAGCTTCACACCGTAGATATTATATACATAGTGTGAGACCCAGGCGTACTGAACCACGGGTGACAAGCCCGCCTCAACAATGAGTTAGCAGACCCGCCACACAACGTGTCCGTCAACCATGGACCAATCGCCGAACCATCGCCAATTAAGCCATTCAGCTAGCCCGCTTTCTCTTAGTCACCTTTCCTCCAGGATGATCCGATCCCAGTCGCTGATCCACAGCTGTGGGGCTAACCTGACGAGGAGGATTATCAGTGCTCTGAAGTGAAGGATGGATCTGAGGCTGGATGACTAATGAAGTCACTGCTTGTTTGCTGTGCCTGTGAGTTACAAATACATCCATCCATCTATTATTCAACCCACTATATCCTAACTACAGGGTCACTGGGGTCTACTGGAGCCAACACAGGGTGCAAGGCAGGAAACAAACCCCAGACAGGGCAACAGCCCACCGCACAGACACGGGACAATTTAGGATCGCCAATGCACCTAACCTGCATGTCTTTGGACGGTGGGAGGAAACCCACGCAGGGAGGACCCGGGAAGCGAACCCAGGTCTCCTAACTGCGAGGCAGCAGCACTACCCACCGCGCCATCATTACAATGCAATACAATACAATTCACTTTTTGTATAGCCCAAAATCACACAAAAAGTGCCGAAAGGGGCTTTAACAGGCCCTGCATCTTGACAGCCCCTGAGCCTTGACTCTCTGAGAAGACAAAGCAAAACTCCCAAAAATCCCTTGTAGGGGAAAAAAAAATGGAAGAAACCTCGGGAAAGGCAGTTCAAAGAGAGACCCCTTTCGAGGTAGGTTGGGCGTGCAGTGGATGTCAAAAAGAAGAGGGTCAATACACAGAACAGAACAAATCCTCAATTTAATTCAAAAGTACAGAGCAGAATTCAACAGTAGATGATATATCATGATATGATTTGGATTTATTCAGAGTCCTGGAGACCTCGGCCATCAAGCTGCCTCCCCCTATTGGCCATTCCACAGCTGAGTCAGCGCTGGGCCAGCCAATCCGATGAGTTGTGGAGTGGTAGCTCCCACGTCAATAAATACACTTGCTGTTCCTGTTTTAAGTTAATTAATAAAGTTGGTTCTTCTGAAACCTGAGACTGAGCCTCGTCTTTCGGGTGCAAGACAGTGACTCAAACGTCACAGTAGTACACGCTGCTACCAAATTCAGGGATAGCACATCAGGCATTTCCAGTTAGTCAGCAGCATTCACTTCATTCAGTTATCCACTTTTCCTTTGGATCTTTGTTATTTCAGTGAGACGTTGGGTGTTGTGCAGTCCCGTCTGTGGTTCTGCTGGAGTCGTGTCAGTCGTTAAAAATGGCATCTCATATGGCTCCTCTTCAATAGTTCGATTTCAGGACGGATGTGGTTGAGGGTGAATGTCAACATCAGTCGACATCCAGGGGTAGAGGGCGATAACCAGCTGTAAACATCGGCAGAAACCACAGTTACATTAAATTCCGACTCTCTCCGCTAGAAAGAAAGTTTGCCTCTCTGATTTGACCTAGATCACCTGCGCTCGCCGAGTAGCAAAGATCAAACAACTGGAAAAATGGTACCAACATCCGGTGTGAGAGCAAAGCAAATGCGCAAAGCAAAACACTCAGTAGACGACGTATTGCATGTTACTGCTGAATCTGACTCTGACTTGTCACTTCGATATGAGTGATCGAAGATTCTATTAGGAAGAGGATCTCTCGCTAAACATCTCAGAAAAGGAGTGGAAGGTAGCAATGCACAGAATTCACTCGATCTCCATGTGTGAAAAGCATACAGTTATTCAACTTAAAATTATATAGGGGGTCCTCGGGTTACGACACAGTTCCGTTCCTACAACAGTGATATAACCCGAATTTTGGTGTAAGTCGAAACGCACCCTAGCCTAAGTCACATTTGCAAAATCATAATCTAGAACAGGCCTGGAGGGCCGCAGTGGCTGCAGGTTTTCATCCTAACCTTTTTCCTAATCGATGACCAAGTTTTCACTGCTGATTCACTTTTTCCCCATCACGTTAGTAGCTCTGTTAGAAGAGTTCAGCCCTCTGAATTGATTCCTTTCTTCATTTAATGACAGCCAAGCAGAAATGAGATGTGAAACGAGCTAACAGATGACCAGCTAAACTGGGGCTTTAAACTCCAACCCATTTCACTCCAATCACTTTCTTAATGAGAAGCCAATTCTTGCTGTTAATTAAACCCGTTATTTAATTCCATGGCTTGTTGCTGCTCTCGTTCTGCCACAGCACACATTTCGAAAACTGTTGTTTGTCTGTTCTTTCTAAGAGTTCCGTCAAAATGTTTAGGTGACCTGAGAGATCAACCTTACCAAGACCATCACCTCTCTTTAATTTCAGACACAGTGGTACCACGGTATACGTCTGCTTTGGAATAAGTCCAACTTGGTATATGTCCACTTTGGAATAAGTCCAACTTGGTATATGTCCTGTTTGGACGCGAAAAATTTTGCTTGATATACGACTTTGGTTTGGAATACGACTCACGTGCTAGAACATCGTGCGCTACCCTTGTTTACCTCTCTCGAGACAAAGCCACGACTGCCCACGAGCGTCAGTACTCCAGTTGCTAGCATTCAGTGAACAGCCCGTGCTATAACTCTATCTGAATTTTCACGTGATTTTGTGTTTTTTCACGTAAATTTAAATTGATTGTTGAAAAGTATGAAGGTGGCATCCGTATCCGGGACTTGGCTACTGTATACCGTATGCCAAGAACGACGGTATCAACAATTGTGAAAAACAAAGATGTTATTAAAAGGTAAAGTGATGTTAAATTTTAATCTATTTAATCTAATTGCTTTTGTATTTATTTATTTTAGTATTAAACAGGGTTTAAATTATTTTATACAACCCCATCAATGTATAATATGCCAATAACAATAGGAATTTTTTTCATGGGAACGGATTAATCATTTTCCCTTTATTTCTTATGGGAAAAATGTGTTTTGTATACGTCCTGTTAGGTATAAGTCAAAGGATCTGAATTGGATTAAGGACGTATACCGAGGTACCACTGTATTGTGTGATGGGCACAGGGTAGCTGGTCATGTAGCGGCTTGTTTTGTGTCTCATTATTGTTTAGCTGCTTATTAAGGAAAAAGAAACAACTATGGGGCCTGAGTCAAGTGAATTAAAAAAACTGGTCACTCATTAAGAAGATGGTAAGAATGAAAACCTGCAGCCACTGCGGCACTATAGGCCTGGAGTTCGCCATCCCTGGACTAGAACATGAAAACACAACTAAGCCATAGAAAAAGGAAAAAGGACATAAATATAAAAAAAATCACGTCTCAATTTTTTATAGTTTTTATGGGAGTAAGCGTTGTAAACTCGAAACGTCGTATGTCGAGACGTTGTAACCCGAGGACCCCCTGTATATGGGCATCTGTCTTGTTGGCAGTGTACGCGACGAACCACCCGGATTGGGATCCGAGTGCAGCAGTGCAAGGGGTGATGGATATCGATTCGTGGCAGGCAAGCTGGCAGGACTGTGCCACGTATTCATAACAGGAATGTGAAATCACATTACATAGTGTGAAAACCAGCCTCAAACACGAACAGACACCAAGACAGCTATGTCCAAAAACACACATTTATTGTGCTTTCTCTTCACAATATCAAACACAATGCACAATTCACTCACAGCCCTTCTCTTCAGGCCGCTTCCACTCCTCTCTTGGTCTCCATTCCTCTCTCGGGTGTGGCGGAAGCACACCGGGTGTCTCTGTCTTCTAGTTTGGCAGCACTTCCTGTTGTGGCGGAAGTGCTGCAGTCCATGTTTCCTGGAACATTCGGGTGCCCCCTGGCGGTGGCCATGTGCCCCAACAGGGTGGAGCATCCCAGGTCCAATCTTGCACTGAAAAAAGTTTGGTAATGATTCACACTTAATATTTTCAATCTGAACCAATATAATTCTTTTTATCTTATTGATCCCACAATTTTTAAGTTGAGGCAAACGTTTAGAGTGATTGGGTGCAATTCACTTGTTTAATACTGAAGTTAATCTATTTTTTAAGTTCTTCTTTTTTTTGGCAGTTGGAAAGCCATCACGCTGGAAAGTTCGACCGGAAGAATATACAAACACAGCACATGAACAACCTAAAATATTAAGTTAAATGAAATTGGATTTTTACGTTTATTCCCTCCACCATAACTTACTTTGGTACAAACAATTTTTTTTACTTTGATTGAGATCTAAAACCAAATATTTCAAGCGACGGCACTAAAAGACTAACCTTAAGTTGCTTGAAAGAGAAAATTTATGTTGAATGAACAACATCAATGTTATACTTTTTTCAGTGTGTGGCTCCCCTGCACCCCAGGGCGGCAGCCCTCCCGTCCCAGGAGAGGTATTGGCACTGTCCCGGTGCTTCCATGTCCCAGGCATCCCGTCTGTGCAGCCATCTATCACAATAGACATACAGCACAGTGACGTTTTTTCATAACTAAATATATTTGTTGCTTTAAGTGTGAAACCACTGCTTTGTGTGCTTTTAAGAAAAAATCACTGTTTTGAAAAAATATTCAGACAAAATGGAAGAAAATAAAAGTTCTTTTCACCTCCTTTTAATGCAGTCCATCCATTCATTATCCATCCATCCATTTTCCAACCCGCTGAATCCGAATACAGGGTCACGGGGGTCTGCCGGAGCCAATCCCAGCCAACACAGGGCACAAGGCAGGAACCAATCCTGGGCAGGGTGCCAACCCACCACAGGACACACACAAACACCAAGCACACACTAGGGCCAATTTAGAATCGCCAATCCACCTAACCTGCATGTCTTTGGATTGTGGGAGGAAACCATTCATTATCTTACCCGCTTAACCCATCATGCTCCAATGTATTTTCATATATACTCAGCCAAAAAAAGAAACGTCCTATGACTTTCAACTGTTTTTACTTTCAGTAAACTTAATGTGTAAATATTTGTATGAACACTAAAAGAGTCAACACCATAAGACATAAACTAAAAATGTTTCACAATGTGTCCCTGAATGAAGGGAGGCTCAAAATCAAAAGTACCAGTCAGTATGTGGTGTGGCCACCAGCTACTTGAAGTACTGCAGTGCATCTCCTCCTCATGGACTGGACCAGATTTGTCAGTTCTTGCTGTGAGATGTTACCCCACTCTTCCACCAAGGCACCTGCAAGTTCCTGGACATTTCTGGGGGGAATGGCCCTAGCCATCGATCCAAATCGATCCCGCTCCAGGGTACAGGCCTCGGTGTAACGCTCATTCCTTCGACGATAAACATGAATCCGTCCATCACCCCTGGTGAGACAAAACCGTGACTCATCAGTGAAGAGCACTTTTTGCCACTCCTGTCTGGTCCAGCGAAGGTGGGTTTGTGCCCATAGGTGGCGTTGTTGCTGGTGATGTCTGGTAAGGACCTGCCTTACAACAGGCCTACAAGCCCTCAGTCCAGCCTCTCTCAGCCTATTGTGGACAGTCTGAGCACTGATGGAGGGATTGTGTGTTCCTGGTGTGACTCGGGCAGTTGTTGTGGCCATCCTGTACCTGTCACGCAGGTGTGATATTCAGATGTACCGATCCTGTGCAGGTGTTGTTACACGTGGTCTTCCACTGCGAGGATGATCAGCTGTCCTTCCTGTCTCCCTGTCTTAGGCGTCTCACAGTGCGGACATGGCAATTTATTCAGCAGTCCTCATGCCTCCCTGCAGCATGCCTAATGCACGTTCACGCAGATGAGCAGGGACCCTGGGCATCTTTCACAGTCGGTAGACAAGTCTCTTTAGTGTCCTGCGTTTTTAGAACTGTGACCTTAAATGCCTACTTTCTGTAAGCTGTTAAGGTCTTAACGACCATTCCACAGGTGCATGTTAATTAATTGATTATGGTTAATTGAACATGCATGGAAAACATTGTTTAAACACTTTACAATGAAGATCTGTAAAGTTATTTGGATTTTTAAAACATTATTGTTGAAATACACAGTACTGAAAAAGGGACGTTTCTTTTTTTGCTGAGTATATTTTGTGAAGAAGCTTTCTAATTTCCTTTGGACCGGTGGGGTACTGCGATTTGGGAGCTTTTTTAATTGCTCATTTATAACTTTGCTTGGCACAGTTAGGGAGTGAAAGATTTCTACTTTCAGGGTTTTTCCTCACAGATGCCGTGGGGTAAGATGGAAGGTTGTGGTTGTGATTTGTCCGTTGCTTCAAGGGTCTTTTATAAGGAAGGTTGTGGTCACGTTGCCCATGGGTGGATTTTGTGGACCAAATTTATTTTTCCTTATATTTGAACTTTTTAGTTGTGTTTTTCCATTCTGCTTCCAGCTCATCTCTATAGCTAAACCTATCGATCACCTTCTCTAACGTGTTGGCAGCCTCAGGTTAAACACTAAACGATCCAGCATCCCCGATTACTTACAAAAGTAGATAGTGCATTTATTTAAGAAGCAAAGCTGTTAAGTAAAAACGTGCCTCGTTTGGCTAACAAGTGCCATTTTGCTGCAGCCATTTCAAAGAGGTGTGGGGTCTCTGTTCTTCTGCAGCGTTATCTGTGGATTAAAATACTTGGCTTCGGGGTCAGACTATTCAGGTGGATTTCTTATTTATTGGAGGAAATAAGCATCCAGAAAGCCACACTATGTTATCTGTGTATTTCCCTGACTCATTATCTATCCTCATTCTTGCCATTTTCATCAATCAGCTTTTAATTTCAAATGGCTACAGATTCATTCTTAGTAGGGATGTAAATAGATATTTGAACCCCTTATTATATAAACTCACTATTCCTCTTCATTAACGTAGCCAGTATTTTGCACACTTTTAAGGTAAAAACGTTTTGTCTTTATAGCTGTTGTGAAATGGAGGCACAAACATGGCAAAAAAGGCTCTGAGGTCTCTAACGTTACCATAAAGCAGGGCAGAAACCTTCCCTGGCCAAACCCAGAAGAGGCTCACTTTAGACCAGCTTGGCACTGAAAACTACCTGCTGGCTTCTGGCCTAGCAGTTCCCAAAATGGCCAGCTGGTTTTGTAAGTTCAAAAAGACTATAAAAGTCCCAGAATCCACACAAATATGCCTTACCAGAGAGAGAAATCGTAAAAAATCTGACTAGTAGAGACAAAACCCACAAAGAATATGTATAAAGGAAATGACTAAAACACTCAAATGAGAAAAAGAGACCAAGAGGATTTGCCAAAATCAAAACCCACAATCGTAGGTGGCACGGTGGCGCAGTGGGTAGCGCTGCTGCCTTGCATTTAGGAGACCCGGGTTTGCTTCCTGGGTCCTCCCTGTGAGGTGTTTGCATGTTCTCCCCATGTCTGTGTGGGTTTCCACTGGGAGCTCCGGTTTCCTCCCACAGTCCAAAGACATGCAGGATAGGTGCATTGGTGATCCTAAATTGTCCCTAGTGTGTGCTTGGTGTGTACGTGTGTGTGCCCTGCGGTGGACTGGCACCCTACCCGGGGTGTTGGCTGGGATTGGCTCCAGCAGACCCCCGTGACCCTGTAGTTAGGATATAGCGGGTTTTATAATGGATGGATGGATAATGGATACATAGAAAACCCACAAGCAAAATCCAGTAACAGAAGCAAAAATTCACAATCAGAAAAGATTAAAAGAAAACAAAACTTATACATTTTCCGAACAACCATTCACAACGTCCCACTGGCTGGTTCTCTCACTCATTTAAAGGCAGAGGAAGGAGTCGGCAGCAGTGATGTCACATTGATCCTGCCTCCTTAAGCTCCACCCACAAAGTGCATAACAACAAACATAATAGAAAAAAAAATAAATAAAAATGACAATAAAGCCTAAAATACACAGAAATACAGATCCATACATAATAGTCGACTCCTTCATGATACTGAACCCATCCGCCAAAGCAATCTCATTTTATTCTCCATGGTATCACTACCAGTTTAGAATGGGTTACATTTTTGTTTCTCGCCCAGTCTCTTCTTCCCTTTCAGACGCCAAATGTCCTCTCTCACTACTTGTTACTCTCTTCACGTGCTGCTCACTAGAGGTTTCGATTTTGTCCGCTTGAATATTTTGAATTCTGTGAAAAGCCGTCTGCAAAATTGGAGAAATGTATTCACACAGGTTCTCACCCTGTGTGTTCTGAGTTCAGGTACAGAAACTCAAACGTAGGCTTTAAACTTCAAGAAAGGCCTGAAAACTAAAGTTAGGGCTCAAATGTCAGTAGTGGGCCTGGAGCTGAAACTCAGTGTCAGGTGGAAATAGCACTGGGGTTGGATGGGCATCCCATTCCTCACCCGGACGGGAGGCTCCAAGCAGGGAGACGGGCACCAGGAGAGAGGAAGGAGCCAGACCCGGAAGAGATGGCTGGGATGGGTGGACGGAGAGACCACCAGAAGATGTCGTTGGCAATAAGTTGTTCCCCCAGAACATGAGATGGCAGCAGCCCTCCGTATCGGCACCTATTTGGAAACCAGCAGGGAATGCTGGGAGATGTAGTCTGGCAACACAGCCCTCTTGGGGATCATGGGTGTTTCAAAAGGGTGAGCTGTTGGGAGATGTGCTCCCTAAGAAATGGGACTTCCGTATTTTGATTGGGCATTAGGCCTGGCACCTGATGTACTCCTGGGTCCTTAATAAAAGGGGCTGCCATCCAGCATCCAGGAGCTGGGAGGATGTGGAGCAACACTTGACTGGTGGAAGGGAGTGTGGTGGTTGAGGGATTGTGAGGAGAACTCAATTGGGGAGAGAGAAAGGATACCCGTGATTGTGCATTTTGTTACTTTTGGAAGTATTTCTAATAACCTGGGACTCGGAGTGTTTTGGGTTTTCGGGCTCGCTGACAGCCCGGTTCCAACACACAGGCTTTTGGCCTATACTCTTAAAAGGTCCGAAAGAGAAACCACAGTTGTTTAAAAACATTTGTCCAAGAAAATAGACCCAAGGGGCGGCACTGTGGCTCAGTGGATAGCGCCACTTCCTTGCAGTTAGGAGACCCTGGGTTCGCTTCCCGGCGTGGAGTTTGCATGTTCTTCCCGTGTCTGCGTGAATTTCCTCCCACAGTCCAAAGACATGCAGGTTAGGTGCATTGGTAATTCTAAATTGCCCCTAGTGTGTGTGCCCTGCCCGGGGTTTGTTTCCTGCCTTGCGCCCTGTGTTGGCTGGGATTGGCTCCAGCAGGCCCCTGTGACCCTCTAGTTAGGGTATAGCGGGTTGGATAATGGATGGATGGATGGAAATAGACCCAAAACAAACCAAAACCTATAAAAGGGCCAAAAGTTTCAAAATTCAAAGAAGTGGTAGGGTGTTGTACCATGGTAGCCATTATGGATGCAATGAGAAGTCAAGCAAAAAGACCCCTTTAATTGGCTAACTGATATGCAAGCCTTCGAGGCAACTCAGACCCCTCCTGCAGGCAGGTTGTAATACAGAAACTGGAGCTCCATGTGTTTATATAGACACCAGGACAGGACAGAGACGGCATTGGAAAACCTTTAAGTGGGTCGTCTTAACAGAATTCTCCAGCCTAAGATTCATTTAGCTGCTGAATTTTAGAAGGAGCTGCATTGTCAGCAGAGTACAATGATTCACTGTTACCTTGACACCAGAGTGCCACATTCACCTCATATCCATAATGACCATCCATTGTAATAAAGCTGGCCAGCATGAAGTAGTCAAGTGCCCACTGTGTCTTTTGATGAATTCCAGTAGCCAGCTTGCCTCCCACAGATCCACGTCTGTGTAGTCCTCCCAAGTGGATGTTGCCGTAAGCACGTCAGCCACACAAGGGTGTTCAGCTGGGAACTGATCAGATGATGCAGGTACCTGTCTGTCATTTTCAATTTCCAGACTATTTCCATTAAAATCAGAGTTCGATAAGTGTCTGTGTGGTCCTCCCAGGTGAACATTGCTGCAGGTTTGTCAGCTGGGGACCCATCAGCTGATGCGGGTACCTGACTTTCATTTTCGATAAGTCAGACTCCGATTTTCCGATTGCAAGTTTGATAAGTCAGAGTCCGATTCAGCAATAAGATTCAATAAATACATAAATAATACACACAGAGTATTTTGCTTTGCTCATTCTCTACGCTCTCTCGTTCAATGTCGATGCCATTCTAGACGTTGTTTACTTCACGCTATTCACGCACACACAGGGATTCAACATCAAGTCAACAAGTCTAAAGCCGCTTTTCCACTGCATAGTACGGCACGACACGGTTCAGTACAGCTCACTTTTGCGGGGCTTTCCACTGGGAAAAGTACCTGGTACCTGGTCCTTTTTTTAGTACCACCTCAGCCGAGGTTCCAAGCATGCCGAACCGTTACCAAAATGTGACGTGTAAACTCTGCTGGTCACTGATTGGCCGGAGAAAATCGTCATTACTGCGTCACTGGCTATTCTTTTCTTTAAAGGTACAGACACGCGGAAGTTTCGAAAGTTCTCCAGCCACTGAGTGTTTGTAAAACCGGGAACAATCACATCCCACCACTCTGAAGCACGGTTAAATGTCCAAACAGATGGTCTGTTGTGGCGACTTTTTTGCAAAATGTGGAAGATCTGTAATATACAGAATCAGCATTTTAATGTTACTCTGGCAGTTAAGTTCATTTTATGCTTTGCAACAGTGATAAAAGTTAGCTAGTGATGTGCTTTTTTTAGATGCTTAAACTTGCGCGTCGTCGAGCTAAAGTGTTGTCGTTGTCTGCGTGTTGTTGTAAAAGTTCCGGCAGTAGAGGCGGCATGACTATAACGACACGTGAATAATCCCGCCCACTCTAAAGCGGTACTAAACTGCAGTCGAAACGCAAACCGAGCCGAACTGAGCCGAACCAAGGTGAGCTGTACTGAACCGTGCTGTGCCGTACTATGCAGTGGAAAAGCGCCTTAACAGACAGTCCTCCCAGCAAGGAGGGTCTACCATTATTGACATTTACAGCTTTTGTCGCCCTTTGCCTAAGTCGACATTCGCCCTCAACCCCTTTGTGTCGACAAAAGTCAACATGTGCCCTAATAGAGTTAAACAAAAAATGTAGAAGAGTGGATGTCGCCTCACTCTAACTCCAAATTCAGTCTCAGTGTTCCTCTAGTGAATTTCTCCTGCATCAGTATTGTCACACACGCGCGATTAGGAGGCAGCTAAAGGGCTTGAGTAAGTGTAATACTACGCCAGACCAGGGGGTGGCGGAGTGTGCCGACTGTCTCTCTCAGTTCCTTGCAGACCATTCCCGGGAAATTCTGCCAGGTTTGCGATGCCTCTGATGACGTTACTTCCTGTTCCGGTGCACCCGATGACGTCACTTCCTGTTCCAGTGCACCTGATGATGTCACTTCCAGCTTCTCTGATGGCGCTACTGCCTGTTCCGGCGCACCTGATGATGTCACTTCCGGTTTCTCTGATGACGCTACTTCCTGTTCCAGCGCTCCCGATGATGTCACTTTCGGTTCCGGCATAGATGACATCATTTCCTCCACCAGCCCTTAATACCGACATCTTACATCCACGTATTCAGTTCTGTTTTGTAAACTACTCAATCATTTTTCAACCTTTTGCAGCCAGGATCATAATATACGGGTGGCTGCCCCAAACCTTTCTGACCGTCTGGAGTCTTTTTGTGACAGTATTTAGGAAATACCAATCCAGATTCATCACCTTGACCTTTACTGGCATCTCAGTTCTACACATGCTTTTGGTCTACAGCATCAGCCTTTCTGCTCTCACGTCTCTCCATTGCTATCCCTTTGTCTCACTCCTCATATTTTTATTCTCCTGGACTATTCCGCTCTTTCTATTTCCTCCTCACAGGAGACTCAATTCCCTTTAGGTGCAATTGCTGCAAAGCTAATTTTGGCTTCTTTGACGTAAACCCCCTGATTCTTTGTACTTCATCTGCTGAAATCCTCTCCCTTTAGCTCGATTGAAGTTTCAGCACCTCGGATCAACAGATTCCCCAGCTCCCGTGTTCAGAAGTGGCAGACTGCAGTGCAGACAGTATAAGGATGGTTGGAGGGTGGTCTGCGCTGGGACCATCTAACTGTGTGATTTTCCTTTATCTATTTTTGTCTTCTTTCTTTCCCTTTCTGGGTTGAAGTCTCTCCCTGGGTTGTGTCAGCTTCAATATTTCATGGCAGTTTTTCTTTGATTTCTTCTCATAGGGTAGTGACTGGACACAGGAGGAGTTGCCTGTGCTGTCCTTGTCTAATCTATTCTGTTTTGGAATTGTTCTTTTACTTGCTATAAAAATACAAGACACAAGAAGTCGTAAAAAGGGAGGGGTATCAATGGTATCCCCTTAAATTTTAATTTCTAGAGCAAAAGAAAAGGTATCAGCAGAACTGAATACATTGCAATAGTCAGCAGTAGTGCCTGGTGGTCTTTAGACGGATGAGGACTCTTTGTTTCCAGGCTCCTTAAAAGGTGAAAGAGGCGGAGCTTGCTGGGAGGTTGCTGTTCTTCTTCCAGGTCACAATTCCCTGTTCTAGTGGCAGAAAAAGTTATCATTACCTGATCTGCCTGCTCACAGTTTTCATGCAGATTGTATTTTATGATGTGTCTTATTTTATGATATCACATGATAGTTATGTTGGGATCATATTTTCTTTTTTAATAGACAAATTTTTCATATTTTCCTTTGAAAGATGATAACCTTTTACTTTCACAACCCCTTCAAAGGATAAGGTCACGGTGACACTATATGACACTATACCCTAAGTTATAACCTTTAGCCTATAACCTAACCTAACCTATAACTAAAAAGTGACGTGAACCACAATGTTTATAATCAAATGGATCATAGCTGCGGTAATAGTTTTGTTCCATGTGACCCAGTATTTTCCCGCGTACTTAAGAATAGTAGCAAGCATCAAGGGAAAGTGAGAAGACCAGTAGAGAAAGTGTGTACCCTAGTGATTAACAAGATCAATAACTGATAAGCTTATTAATCCTTTGTTGTGACCAGAACATTAAACCAAATTTATTCCTTAAAAATATATGCAAACGTTTTTCAACCAAGAGCACTACAAATATAACCTCAATTCTAAAAATTGCTTTCAAGATTGGTAAGCAATTGTGGATAGCAAAAGATGTTTAAAGTGACACACTGGTAATGTAAATTTTTGAGCACCGTGTCCTCAACGGCGAGACATTGTGATGCTGGCATTTGCCCACAGACAAAATGGCGACACAGTGAACAGAAAACGCATCATTAATAAAATTCAGCATTTCTCATGAGAAATGATAACCATGAAATAACATTATCTGGAGTAAACAACTTCTAAAACATTCATCTATTCATAACGGGAACATTTTATTTCATACACAAATGTTGCCACTCATCCAAAGACAAAATTTCAACGCGACAAACACAGAAAGGATGGTTTATTAAGTTCTGCTGTGCTTCAGAGAATCGATAACCATGAAATTACATTACCACAATGTTCTCTTCTAAAACGTTCACTATGGACAACGGGAATATTTTATTTGATACGCAAATGTTGGCATTCAATCAAAGTCAAAATGTCAATGTGACAAACACAAAACGTATAGTTTATAAAATTCTACATTATTTCTGAGAATAGATAACCATGAATTACCATTACCTCCATGTTCTCTGCTGCAAACAAGTTCTAAAACACTCACTATGGATAGAGGGAAAATTTTATTTGATACGCAAATGCTGGCATTAAATGAACGACAAAATATCGATGTGACAAACACAAGACATATCTTTTATTAAATTCTACAGGTCTTCAGAGAATCGATAACCATGAAATACCCATTACTGCAATGTTTTCTGGGATAGACACCTCTCGCTGTGAATAAAGACAAAGTTTTATTTGACACACAAATGTTGGTGCTCATCCATAGACAAAATGTCAACATGACAAGCACAAAACGTACAGTTTATAAAATTCTACCTTATTCCTGAGAAACGATAGTCATTGAAATACCTCCATGTTCTCTGGTGCAAAAAAGTTCTAGAACACTCATAATGGAAAAAGGGAAGATCTTATTTGATGCACAAATGCTGGCGCTCATCCAAAGACAAAATGTTAACGTGGTAAACACAAAACGTATTGTTTATTAAATTCTGCAGGGGTTCAAAGAATCGATAACCATGACATCATTTTAACACAATGTACTCTTCTTAAACATTCACTATGGATAATGGGAATAATTTAATTTGATACACAAATGCTGGAGCTCATCTGTTGACAAAATGTCAACGCGACAAACACAAAACGTAGAGTTTATAAAATTCTACATTATTTCTGAGAATTAGATGACCATGAATTACCATTACCTCCATGTTCTCTGGTGCAAACAAGTTCTAAAACACTCACTATGGATAAAGGGAAAATTCTATTTGATACGCAAATGCTGGTGCTCATCCAAAGACAAAATGTCGATGTGACAAACACAAGATGTATCGTTTAATAAATTCCACAGGTCTTCAGAGAATCGATAACCATGAAATACCCATTACCGCAATGTTTTCTGGGAGAAACAACTCTCGCTGTGAATAACGACAAAATTTTATTTGACACACAAATGCTGGCGCTCATCCATAGAAAAAATATCAATGTGACAAACACAAAATGGACAGTTTAGAAAATTTTACATTATTTCAGAGAATCGATAACCATGAAATAACCTTACCACAATATTCTCTTCTAAAAAGATTCACTAAGGATAACAGGAAAATTTTATTTGATACGCAAATGTTGGCATTCATCCAAAGACAAAATGTCGATGTGACAAACACAAGATGTATCATTTATTAAATTCTACAGGTCTTCAGAGAATTGATAACCATGAACTACCCATTACTGCAATGTTCTCTTCCAAAACGTTCACTATGGATAACAGAAATATTTTATTTGATACGCAAATGCTGGCATTAAATGAACGACAAAATATCGATGTGACAAACACAAGACATATCGTTTATTAAATTCTACAGGTCTTCAGAGAATCGATAACTATGAAATACCCATTACTGCAATGTTCTCTTCCAAAACGTTCACTATGGATAACAGAAAAATTTTATTTGATACGCAAATGCTGGCATTAAATGAACGACAAAATATCGATGTGACAAACACAAGACGTATCATTTATTAAATTTACAGGTCTTCAGAGAATTGATAACTATGAAATACCCATTACTGCAATGTTTTCTGGGATAGACACCTCTCGCTGTGAATAAAGACAAAATTTTATTTGACACACAAATGTTGGTGCTCATCCATAGACAAAATGTCAACATGACAAGCACAAAACGTACAGTTTATAAAATTCTACCTTATTCCTGAGAATAGATAACCATTGAAATATCTTCATGTTCTCTGGTGCAAACAAGTTCTAGAACACTCACTATGGAGAAAGGGAACATTTTATTTGATGCACAAATGCTGGCGCTCTTTCAAAGACAAAATGTTGACGTGGTAAACACAAAACGTAATCTCTATTAAATTCTGCAGGGGTTCAAAGAATTGATAACCATAACATAAAATGAATACAATGTACTCTTCTTAAACATTCACTATTGATAACGGGAAAAATTTTATTTGATACACAAATGCTGGTGCTCATCCGTAGACAAAATATCGATGTGATAAACATTTGACAAGCATCACAAGGAGGCTCGACTCCAAAAGATGGAGTAGGGCCAAGTGGGTGGAGCCTATTAGTGACTCATGGGGATGCGGCCCCCATCAGTTCTTCCCCATGCCTGTCCAAGAGGGGGCGCCGTGCTGTAATCCGTCTGTTCCCGTGCCTGGAGTCCTCTGACCTGAAGCGAAGTCCTTTACATATTCAACTGAAACACCCAGAAAAGATTACACTTTTCAAGTCCTTGCATATTTTAATCCATCTTTTGAAGTCTAATCTTCTGGGCTATCAAATTTTAATACATCTTTATGACTAGCATTTTGTTACCAAAAGGATGCTAATGAAATTTTAATTTGAACGAAGGCAGCAATGCCTCTCAAACGCGCACACCAGGGCAGGCGAGTCACTAAAAGTTTTATTTAGCATACTAATGCGCTGGGATTATTTGGAATCTTTCCATTCACATAGCACATTAACAGGAGCTAAAATTATAATGGTGCCGAGTCAGCCTAGTTTTAAGAAGATTCTGTAGGACGGGGTGGGGGGGGCAGGGGTTGGAGGAGGGGATATAAATAATTGAGTGTGCTGCGGCTCGTGACATCTGTTATTTATGAGCGGAAATGACAGCTTTAATTCGATTCTTCATCTGCCTGCTACTGTAAGGGCTGTGTACAAGGGTCTCATTTTGTTAAGCTGAGCCCCCGCTGGGCTTTATAAGCGTAAAGTTTGTGTGGTTATTATGAGAATTATTATCCGTCCATCCTTTCGTTCATTTTCAAACTCGCTTAATCCAGTTCAAGATGGAGTCATTCAAAACCTGTCGTAGCAGCACTGGACACAATGCAGGGGAAACTGGCGTGAGGAAATCATCATCATCGTCATTATTATTATTATTATTCAGGGTATAGGGACTGTTATCTTTTTCATGGCTGTTCAAGAAATAAAAAAGCAAATCTTAACCAGTGCTGTTTGTTTTCTGCTAACCCCATTGCACATTAGACAGCCTGCTCACTGCTGGCCAAATGCTCTCTTCACATCAGTTAGTGACAACGATATTTAATATGGATTACAAAAGGAAGACCATGGGGAAGAAACCAAAAATACAGGCCTGATATTCTACTGTATGGATCGAAAATGTTAAAAAATGTTACGTATGTGCACCTTGGCATCACCTCCCTGGTTCTGCCGAGCTAAGCAGTACCACTCCAGGACAAAAGAGGGCGCTCACACTAACAGGCACTCCTTTACCTCCCACAGCTCTAAGAACCCGCCCAGTGAGGGCAACTAACCCTGGCCACATTGCCCAAGGCTGACCTCACCCCTAAAGGCCAGGACTCTATTAAACCGGACGGTCCCAGAGGATGGTGTCTGACTTTGGACCTGTAACCTGACTTGGACGGAGCTGCTAAGAACTTCCTGCTCTTCCCCACGCAGGTAGGTCCTTCTTTATTGGGCTGCTTAGCTTTTCCTTTGTGTTTGCGCCATTGAGAACTGTTCTTCTGTTCCTCTGTTTCAGTCACAACAAACAAGAACCACTTCAACCCAGACCCGCATGTATTCATGTAATTGCATAAATTGCTTGATTTGCAAGGTAGGAACCAGTCCTGGGTGAACAGATAGATAGATAGATAGATAGATAGATAGATAGATAGATAGATAGATAGATAGATAGATAGAATGAAAGGCACTATATAATAGATAGATAGATAGCACCTTTCATATCTATCTATCTATCTATCTATCTATCTATCTATCTATCTATCTAATAGATATTCAATTTTAATTTTAAAATAAACTTTATTTTGCACAATAATAAAAAAACATAAACACAGCAGTAATATGCAGTTAATAAAAATGTAACAATTTCACAAGAAAGCTAATGATAGATAGACAGACATTAAAGGCACTATATAATAGATAGATATATAGACAGATAGATAGATTGAATGAAAGGCACTATATAATAGATAGATAGATAGATAGATAGATAGATAGATAGATAGATAGATAGATAAATAGATAGCACCTTTCCTATATATCTATCTATCTATCTATCTATCTATCTATCTATCTAATAGATATTAATTTTTAATTTTAAAATAAACTTTATTTTGCACAATAATAGAAAAATATGAACACAGCAGTAATATGCAGTTAATAAAAATGTAACAATTTCACAAGAAAGCTAATGATCGATAGATAGATAGACAGACGTTAAAGGCACTATATAATAGATAGATAGAATGAAAGGCACTATATAATAGATAGATAGATAGACAGATAGAAAGGCACTATATAATAAATAGATAGATATAATGAAAGGCACTCTATAAGATAGATAGATAGATAGATAGATAGATAGATAGATAGATAGATAGATAGATAGATAGATAGATAGATAGATAGATGCAAGTCCTGGTCCAGGCTTTAGACTTGTCACATCTCAACTACTGCAAAGTTCCTTCTTCATGTGTTACCAAGTCACTGCAGATCATTCAAAATGCAGTGCCACATGTGGTGTTCATCCACTCAAGGCGGGCACATGCTGCTTGTCTTTTCTGATTACATTGGCAATACGTACTGTATATATATATATATATATATATATATATATATATATATATATATATATATATACAACATACATATACAATGCATTGGCTCCCTATAGCAGCACATATAAAGTTCAAATCCTTGATGCCTCTCTACAGGGTAGTCAGTGGGTCAGCATCTGTATACTGTATATGGTGACACTTTTGAGGTCCCATGCACCTTCTCACCCTCTCAGGTCACACATCCTTACCTACAGTGCTGTTCATTGTACTCCTAGGCAGTGTTGATTGCAAACGTCACTTTGTAAGGATTATCTATTGTTTTGTTATTTGAATTTTAACCTCCACTAGGTGACATTTACCTTTTATTGGATTATTTATTTAGATTTTGGAACACTGCACTATTTTGCTCCAAGGCGATTACAGCGCTTGACTGTTTCGTGAAATAAAAACACCTGCACGCTTACTCCACCACTTGATATTGTGTGTCCTCACTTGGTGCGGTATGTTATCGATAATTCCAAGTGTCTCAAGGAGTGTGAGGCTAACCCGGATTGTCATGGGGCAACACTTAACATACAAATATTTACTTTTTTACCTTAACACTGAAGGAGGAGAACTGGCACCCTGGCAGAAATGGAGAATAATTCACTACAAAGACAGGAGGCCTGGACGGTGACACAAGTCAATTGGCTGGCGGGATGGAGGAATAACTTTGTGGTTAGCCAGAATGATATAACAGATGGACCATCGGAATTCCCACATGGATGCTTGGTACTTGGAGTCCAGAAATGCATCCCTGTCGGGGTCCCTTGGTATCATTAGCGGGCGCTGTCAGGAGAGGACCTCCCTACTTTTTCTATGAACCCGGAAGTGCTGAAGATGTGGCGTGGCACCGGAAGCATTCCCAGGTCTGACATTTAAAAAAGTCTGCTGCCACATTTCAGTAAAGTTGGAAGTCGGGAGGACTTGCGGGAGGAAGAGGAGTTCAAGGAAGAGGTTGATTGTGATTGTCTTGTTGAGAAACGGAATTTAAAAATATTTATTTGAACCGGTAACTGGGTGTGTCTAGTGTTTGAGGCTCTGTGGCGCCCCCTGTCTTCCACAATACATTATACCAATATAGTCATCAGCTTTGGGTACTTCAGCTTGTAAATGATAAACGTGTGTACTGTAGATTTCAGGTTCTGAGTGATCAAATGCTACTTAACGTCAGTTTTCAGGCCCAGAAGTGGTTTGTACTCCTGCGCGCTGCTATCCAAAAGCTGAAGCAGATGGCAGAAACAAAGCATGAGTTAAAGAGCTGCAGGCATGAGGGTTTGTGTCTGTGCTCGTGATGTGGCACCCTTCCTGTTACCTGGCAGCAGGAGTGTCATCGATCAGACAGCGTGGCGAGTTCTGCAGACTCAGAGGTGCCCCTGCCCGTCCGCCATCATTCAGACTGGCCCCTGCAGCACATCACCAGGATGCTTACCTGACAGCTGCGTGTTCTGTACTGCACAGCCTAAAACCCACCAAACGCCTGGCACACAAATAAATCTCTGATTACCTAAACACTTCCCGCCGTTTTGTTTTTTCCCCTGGCAGTCACTGTGGCACGGCGATGATTTTAAAATTCTGAAAGTTATTTTCAGAGCCAGTTGAGGGAATTGCCCACAGACTGCAGTGAGATTTTGAATTGCTGTTCAGGGTCAACAGGGCACTCGGGCAACCTTCCTGTAAGGCTCCAAAGCTGCACTTTCCAAACACAGCTTCTCCTTTTTAATATTCCACCTTTTTTTCAAAGTCTCTCATTTTAAGGCAGAGTCATGGAAACCAATGGTTGATCCCAGTAACAAGAGGCTCAAAACAAGAAGCCACAAGAATGGTCATGGTGCCAGTTCATTGTAGGGCACACTAAACTACAGTGGATCGGTTTAATAGCACCCGTCACCTGCACATCTGTGGGAAAGTTGAAAGAAACTGTAAATGTTATCATCTGCTGAGCTCCCAAAACTCAAAATCAAGGCTTCACCTCCAGAACTTAGGCCTCAAGCCTCCTCAAAATCAGCCTGGCCCTGAAACCAAGAAGCAGGCTCTTGGCCGCCATAGGACTAAAACTAAGGGGTCAGGGTTTCAATTTTCAGATTTTGAGAAAAGGGAAGGGTCTGTCAGAAGGCATAGACCAGGGCTGGGGAGGGGTTGGCAGACTTAGTAATGAGAGTCATATGTCCCTTTTCCTCAGCCACACTTTCCAACTCATACTGGGGGGATCCCAAGGAGTTCCTAGGACATGAAGTTAGATATTACAATCCCAACAAACTTGGGGTCACCTCCCAGCTTTTCGTGCCCATACAACTTCTGCAGGAAGGCATCCAGGACACCTCTATTGGCTCCTTTTGATGCGTAGGGTAGGCAGCTCAACTCTGAGCCTCCCCTGGTTGTCTCTTTTCAGTCATTACCCAAAGCCCATGACCATCTGGGGGGTGAGGGGGGGCATTCGGAACATAGATGAACTGGTAAATCGAGAGCTCAGCTCATTCTGCTCCGCTATGGATTGGTATATTGACCACATAACTACACTCGCCATTCTGCTTCGTCTGTCGATCCCGCCATCCCTTTTCCCCTCTCTCATGAAATCGACCCCAATGTACCACTTGAGGCAGTGACTCAACTCCCACTCAGTGAGGACAGTCCACCTTTTCCCAATGCACATAGTTAAAAAACTCAAAATGGCCATTAAAAGAGTAAGAAAAACAAATCAGGAAATGCACACACACAAGAAATTAAAACAGAATCAATTCATAAAAGGGAGAGGGGAACCAAGAAATACCCCAGGCCTAAACAACAACATTTATTTATATAGCACATTTTCATACAAACAGCAGCTCAAAGTGCTTTACATAATAAAGAATAGAAAAATAAAAGACACAATAAGAAAACAAAATAAGTCAACATTAATTAACATAGAATAAGAGTAAGGTCCAATGGCAAGGGGGGGCAGGAAAAAAAAAAAAAAACTCCAGACGGCTGGAGAAAAAAATCAAATCTGTAGGGATTCCAGACCATTAGACTGCCCAGGACAAATCAAATATTTGTAATTGTGAAGTAGTTAATTTGTAAAAAAAAAAGGACAACAAATAAACAAGATAACAAAATCATTATCCATAAAAAGGATTTATAATTTACTGGAAATGAATAATAAATGAGAATAAACTGGTAAATCAGTAAATGGTTTTTGGTTTGGGGTTTTAGCGTTTGTTCTCCTTCAGTTGAGGTCACCAGTGTAAGAGATTAGACACCATAATGAACAGTTGGGGCACCAACCGGTGACGCCTGTGGCCTGTAGGGGGCGCACAGCCCCCCAAACCCGACACAGACAGATACACAGTTTTTATTTTTACGTGGGAAATGCTTTCCCTCGTTTCCCATCTGCTCAGCGCAGTGCAGCAAACACAAACAGCACTTTGACAAGCATACTGCACTTTCTTTTCTTCTCTCTTTCTCCTTCTCTTTGTCTTCTCCCTCCACGCCTCCTAGAAAGCTTCGTCTTCCTTCCTCCTGACTGCGGCTCCCCGAATGAGGTGGCTCCTTTTACGGAGCACCTGGAAGTGCTCCATGTGTCCCGTAAACTCCTCCCGGCAGCACATCCAGGTGTGGCAGAAGTGCTGCAATAAGGGGTTCAGCAGTTCCTGCAGGACCCCATGGCAGCACCCACAGAACCTAACAGGGCAATTCCAATTTTGCTCTGTGGGAGTTTAAAGCACCGCTGTAACCCAGGGGGGCTGCCATCTAGTGTGCCAGGGGAGATCATATCCTAGACGTGTTCGCTCCCCCAGTCCTTCCATTATATAGGCATCCTGGACAGGTAAGGGCTCTGGCTGTCCGCCACACCCCATATAATTGAAAAGCAGGCAAACAAGCCATAATTACAAGGAATGTCTTTTTAGACGGGAGTTCCACGGTGAACTGACTTCAAAATGGCTGAACTCCCAGTTTTTATATCCTTCCAGCAAGAAGAGGCGGGTCCAGGCAGACGGACACTGGAAGTGACTTCCAAGATGTGCTAGCTGTCAATCATCCAGTCTGCAGAGGGAGAAAGAGAGCAAGCATTAGTACACAGCGCCAACCGCTGGAGTGGCAGGTTAATTACAATCACCAGAGCCCTTAAGCTGTCCCCTATGCGCACGCACTTCACGTGAATCCCGGATTTCCAATTTTATGAGGTCAAAAGTTGGCCTTGAATATATCTGAAAATTTATTATGTGCTTCACGTGTTCCATTATGACTCAAAATGACCCAGCACCACCAGTGCCGGTGCTTACAAGTGGCATGTTTTAAGGGTTGGGTTGGTTCCTAAATTGTGCCTGAATTTGCCAGTTTGGTGTGTCCTTCTAATGGAGAAATGAACATCTGGAACACAGATGGAGGGATAATAATAATAAATTTAAAGAAATAAATGGATATGTATTGGAGTAATGTAATTAACATGATAATTATATTTGAATACTAACCCTCACCTATTCTGTTTCTTTTCTCGGTACCCAAATGTGGCAATTGGTGCCACAGCCCACTTGCCAAGTTGTTTGCCTGCCTATGGTAAAGTCATCCCTGATGGAGGATCACAGGAATCATGGGAAAGAGGGGTCCTTTCATCGGAGCAACGTTTCAGCCGTGGCATGGCCAAATGGGGAGGCAGCTAGATGGATGAGGTCTCCAGGACTCTAAAAATATCCAAACCTAATTATGTTATACCATCTACTGTTAAACCGTACTTCTAAACTTTTTATTATTATGCTGCACTAAGGAATTGTTCTGTTCTGTGTATTGTATTGTATTGACCCCCTTCTTTTGACACCCACTGCACGCCCAACCTACCTGGAAAGGGGTCTCTCTTTGAACTGCCTTTCCCGAGGTTTCTTCCGTTTTTATTGGGAGTTTTTCCTTGTCTTCTCAGAGAGTCGAGGCTGGGGGGCTGTCAAAAGGCAGGGCCTGTTAAAGCCCATTGCGGCACTTCCTGTGTGATTTTGGGCTATACTGTATTGTATAATACATGTTTAATGCAACAACTACAATATACAGTGGTACCTCGGTATACGTCCTTAATCCATTTTAGATCCTTTGACTTATACCAAACAGGATGTACACCAAACAAATTTTTCCCATAAGAAATAAAAGGGAAAATGATTAATCCATTCCCATGAAAAAAATCTTATTGTTTTTGGTATATTATATATCGATGGGGTTGTATAAAATAATTTAAACACTGCTTAATACTAAAATACATAAATACAAAAGCAATTAGATGAAATAAATGAAAATTTAACCTCACTTTACTTTTTAATAACGTCTTTGTTTTCACAATCGGAGATACCGTCGTTCTCGCCATACGGTATGTAGCAACCATGTCCCGGATACGCATGCCACCTTCATACTGTACTTTTCAACAATCAATTCAAATTTACACGAAAAAACACAAAATCACGTGAAAATTCACATAGAGTTATAGCGCGGGTTGTTCACTAAATGCTAGAAAATGCCGTACTGACACTCCTGGGCAGTCGTGGCTTTGTCTTGTGAGAGGTAAAGAAGGGTAGTGCGCAGTGTTCTAGCATGCGAGTCGTATTCCAAACAAAGGTCATATACCAAGCAAAATTTTTTGCATCCAAACAGGACGTATACCAATTCGAAAGCAGACGTATACCGCGGTACCACTGTATATAGTTTAGCAGTTACTGTTTATCTTACCACTAGGTGGCAGTGTATTATTGCTGTTTGCTGGAAGAATGTGGAATGTCCCTCTTGAATTCTTCAGGTCGTTGTTTATCCTGCCGTTTGTAATAAAAACACGCATGGTAGGCTGCAGCCATGTTCAGTTAAAATCATTGAGGCTGTTTTACTTTATTCTCTGTACTGTTTCAAGAATTGCCAATAATATGGAATGGAGGCAGCGCTCTTAGTCCTGGGGACTTTAGTTCACATACCAGCCCACGTTGTTCCCGTGTGTACATGGCTTCTCTCTCACCTCCTAAAAACACATAAATTACAATTTTAGGGATGGCGTCGATGAGTGCCTATGTGGAGATGCCATTCTGGCTCCTGCTTTATACCGGATTCTGTAGAAATGGACTCTGGCTATTTGTTTCATTGTGACGGACAAAAAGAAGCCAAAAATGAATTGATTGAAGGGGGTGTACGAAAACTGATGATAATAGCAGTATTAATAGTATCTCTAGGACTCTGAACTGGATTTAGAAAATCATCATCATCATCATCATCATCATTATCATGATCATTTCCATAATGGCAGTATATTGAAGGAGATGAGCAAATCCTTTATGCTTTTTTCTGTCATTGAAGCTCGTGTGAAGCAAATTTGTATGATACGTCAAATGATTCTGCAAGCAAGATAATTAAAGCCATGTTTTAGGTAAGGATGTAATTTAATTTTCAAGCCTAGTGGGTTCACACTCAGTGCCTCGGGCAAGCAAGACGGCCCTAATAAAAAACACCCAAATGCAGACTGAGTGCAGACGTGCCTCAGATATTAACATCTGTATAAACATATGCACTCTGATGAGGGACTGGAAATGAAAATGGAAAATATGTTTTAAAACATGACATATGAGATTTTAAATTATATTGTATGTGGTTTCAATAAGAAATTAAGATTTTCTTGTAAGACATTCCTACATGTATACGGTGGATTCAGTAAGTATTAGAGCCTGTCACTTTCAAGTTTCGGCACACGTCATTGGATTGTAGATTTAATTTGAAATGGATACGTTGGACATTTCTGCCCATCAGTGTACACTCAGTAACCCATAATGACAAAGTGAAAACATATTTTATGGAACAATCCAAAACTGAAATCTCTCCTTCATTCAGTAGTTTGGCAGCAATTCCAGCTTCAGTCTTCATGGGTAAGTCTCTACAAGCATGGCACACCTGGATTTGGGCATTTGATCCCATGATTCCTGGCAAAACCTCATAGATTGGATGGGAAGCATCTGTAAACTACCATCTTCAGGTCTCTCCACAGATGTTCTGGCTGTTGGCTGCACCACTCAAGGACTCTCAGAGAGTGTGTTGTCTCGGCTATATGTTTCAGGTCTTTGTCACACTGGAAGGTGAACTGTCACCCCAGTCTGAAGTGGTGTGCACTCCAGAGCAGGTTTTTTCAATAACGTAGTATTTGAGTGCATTCATTCTTCGCTAAATTCTGACCAGTCTCTCTGTTCTTCTTGAGAAGCACCCCGATAACATGATGCTACCATCCTCACGCTTCACTGTAGGGATGGCATTAGGCAGGTGATGTGCTCCGCCTCGTCTTCATCAGACATACAGTTTGGAGTTCTGCCCAAAGAGTTCAACTTTCATCTTTAGTCAGGACTAGACTGGCAAAATGGAAGACAGTACATAAGTGGAGTTGGACTCTGTGTAGTGGGCTATAAGCCAGCGCTGAGACCAGCTGTGAGCGAATGAACGCCACTGTGCAAACAAGAGAGGCTTAATAACTAGTTAAAGAATTTATCCATCATGAACACATGAATTCAAAGACCACAATTCATAAGTTATGTGCCTTTTTCTATAAGAAAGAAAAAGATCTCTCTAAACCAAGAGATAGAATTCATAAGTTATGTGCCTTTATAGTTATGCAAGTGTATATATATATACTTGCATGTATCCATCTTCTGCTCTCCGCATGTTAAAAATATATTACTAGCCATGTGCGCCCAACTACGTTGCGCGTGTTAAAGTTGTCTGTGAAGGGCTCCCTGTTTAAACGCGGCTGCCAGTCGTGAACTGACCCCTTCGTCGCACAGCATTATGATTTTTTATAAGGGAAACAAAATTACAAAAGAAAACCCTTGGATATTGATATGATAGGAACGGCCTACTCGCAATCACAGTCCGAATAGTAATTATGTGGTGGTGTAGGAGCATTTCTGCTTCTGTCCGTTCACAGTCCATCTCGTTTTCACGACGCTATCGTTTCCTCTCACGATGTCTTCTCAACCTTTCTCCAGTCTCGCAGGTTGCTTTGTGGCAATCCAAAGAGTAAGTCAATATACACGGAGCAATGGTTATAAAAGGGGGACACATAGGTATCCAGGCTCTTTAAAGCATAAATAAGAATCACTTCACTGACATGTGAGCAAGCCACGGTACAACTGTGAGACGCGCAGCACTCGCCGGCTGCAACGTAATAATAATAATTTCCAGAACGTGCTGTTACATTGTCATTCATTGTACCGACTGTCTTTCTTTCATTCATATGTTACGTAGGCACGTACCTTTTATCTTCGGAAATCTCATTCTCTAACCAGGCCTCAGGAGCTAACCAGCGTAACACTGTCCACCACCCCTTTCGTTATTCCGGCACATTGTTGACATCCGTGAGTAACAACAAAGTACTAAACTGGAAGGTGGTCTACGCATGCATGGAATTCACAGACAAACAAAGATCAAGATCTAAATGAAGATCTCTTTAGTTAATTTAAAGCACAACAATTTGTTTAGTTTGAATGTCTGTGTTTTGAGGTGTGACTGGCGTACTACAGTCTTCAGTAGTATAAGCCTGGAGGAGATTCTAATGCAATGCCTATGTTTTAGCTGTCTCTACTGCCATCTAGTGCTTCTTCTTCTAATTCATTTGCGGACAAACAAAGATCAAGATCCAAATGAAGATTATATATAGAGATATTATCTTGCTTAACTCCGTACACGTGTAAGATTTTTTGTGACATTAAGTCTTTAGCCACATCCAGAGAATTGTTGCTTAGTTTAATTAATGACCACAATTGCAGAAGGTAAAACTGAGAATTTATCAAATGAGTGATCATACATTGTCCTTCTGACAGGTTCTCCCATCTCTGTTAGAGTGACCATTCGGTTCTTGGTCACTTCTCTGATGCCCTTCTTACCACAATTTCATCATGAAGGTCTGCAGTCAGTTCCTTGGGCTCCATGGCTTGGTTTTTGTCCTGACCTGCACTGTAAATTGTGGACCTTTCACTAAGATGGGTGGAATCCTAAGTAATCAACATAGACTATTAACATAGATATTAAGATTAAGAGCACAGCTTCAGCCATTTTGAACAGACATATGGCTGAAAGCTGAGCACCAGTGATGCCTTAACTAGAGACATTAAGTAACTACAAGTCTGTGTGCCACCTGAATTACACATCACCATTTTATCAGGTTGTATGGTTGCTAATATTCAAATGTACTTTGCATTTTGTTATTATTTATGAATATTATCAGTAATACATTATTTTATATGTAACTTAACTCCTGCTTGTCTTTTTACTACATCTACTTGCCTGAGGTTATAGATATAGAAGGGAAGGTGGGGATAAGGCATATACAATAATACCTTATAAACAGTGGTAAGTCTGTGAGATTTGGCATTCTAAGGCTGCATATTAATAATACAATGGGTTAAGTTGACCAATTTATATATTACTCTACCAAGATAAAAACAGGTATGCAGTCACTCCCTCATTTCATCAAGCAGAGGGCTTGGATTGTTGAAAAGGCCACAGGATCCTGGGCGCGGGCACCAAGCATGCCCTGATGGTAGATCTACCCCTTGGCACATCGGTTAATGCTGCTACTTCACAGATCTGGACCTGCCTGTGTTTGTGTGTCATTTCTGTTTTCTTTACACCGACCGTGCATTTTGTTTTTCGCAGAGTTCTGTGGTTTTCTTTTCACATCACCAAAGAATTTTGTGTTAGTTTAGTTTTGCAGATGATACCAAGTAAGGAGGACTGGCAGATCATCTCGAAAGCATTGCAGTAATCAACATAGACTTCAGCGTTAATATTGGAAATGCACCATGCAATGCACATGTCTCTGGTATATGTCATTGGGTATGGCATTCGTAAAAGCAGTATTATTGTTTGTGATGTGCCATCTGTTAGAATGGCAAATGCAATGCATATGTCTCTGTTTTATGTCATTTCATATGGAATTTGTAAAATCAATGTTAATGTTTGTGATGCACTACCTGTTGGAATGAGAAATGCACTGCACCTGACTTTCTTTTATATGCCACTTGGTATGGGATTCGTAAAAGTAGTGTTAATCTTTGTATGCACCATCTGCTGGAAAGACAAATGAAATGCAATTTATTGCAACAAATATTTGTGATGTGCTATCTGTTGAAATGACAGAGATGCACCAACAGGATAGACACACAGACATGGTTTATTAAGGTGGACGTGTACAATCTGCTGGAGTAACAAATGAAAGGCAATTTATTACTACAAATGTTTGTGATGCACCATCTTTTGGAATTACAAGCCCAATGCATCTAGCTCTGTTATATGCCATTTGGTATGGGATTCGTAAAGGCAGCGTTACTGTTTACGATGCGCCATCGGCTGAAATGACAACAAATATTTGTGATGCACTATCTGTTGGAATAACAGAGATGTACCAACTGCATAGACACACAGACAGACACTCATCCTTTTATTAAGATGGATGTGTGTCATCAGCTGGAGTGACAAATGAAATGCAATTTATTACTACAAATGTTTGGGATGCACTGTCTGTTGGAATGACAAGTGCAATGCACCTGTCTCTATTATATGCCATTTGGTATGGGATTCGTGAAAGCAGTGTTAATGTTTACGATGCGCCACTTGCTGGAGTGACAAATAAAATACAGTTTATTATTACAAATGCACCATCTGTTGGAATGATAGAGATGTACCCACTGGATAGACACACAGACAGACACTCATCTATTTATTAAGGTGGACGTGTGTCTTTCTAAATGATGTCCAATCAAGTCAGTTGGCCACAGGTGGATTCCAATCAAGAAGAATTAAAGCAAACAGGAGGCACCTGAGTACAAGTCGGAGGGCCACGGAAAAGAGTCTGAATGCTTCTAGGAATGAGAGATTTCAGTTTTACATTTTTTAGTACATTTCGCACCTTTCTGATAATGTGTTTTCATTTTGTTTTTATGGGTTATTGAGTGTAGATTGATGGATATGTTTTGGTCATTAAAATGAAGTCTACAATTCAATAAAATGTGCAGAAAGTGAAGGGGTCCAGTGAATCCGGCGTATATGAACATGTAAGGCACCACCAGTTCATTATAAAAGACCTTCACGTACACTTTAAGGGCTTCACTTTGTTTTACTTCAAGTTATCTTGAGGATTTTTTTTGTTTTTTTTATATTTTACTGCCCAGCGCTGTGCTCTTCGTCTTCAGATCATTGCCACTGGTTGAAGAGCAGCTGCACTGGTACGGTTGGAGAGTGACATCAGCCTGAGTCGACGAGATGTGTAGACATGAATCAGACTTCCTTTCATCCTTTCTGGATGCGTTTTGTTCTGCCGAATCCTCGAGTGTGTCTTCAGATGGTCAGGAGATCCTCCGTTCTTTACCTTGTGGCTGCACTTTGAAGTCTCGTTCAAGTAATTGCCCTTTTTGTAAAGACGAACCACTAATGAAACCTCCATTGATCTCAGTGAGAGTTTCAAGGTGGGATGAAAGACTCTGTTTGAAGAAAGCATAAAGTGGCTCTTTTGTGATGAATGATTTCTTTTTTTTTTTTCCTTTTGTAAAATAACACTCTGATCATTTTTTTGTTAAGAATTAAAAGTGACAATGGAACTTCACAAATAAAGTTTAACACGGGCAGTAAGGCGACCCATTGGCTACCCTTGCATTTTAAATTCTGTCATCCGGTGCTGTCGTGAGGATAAAACTGGGCGGCCAATTCAAGACTAAGATAACTAAATCGATTTGCTTTAAGAGTTTTGCTTCCTTCTTTCAGAACATGTGATGCCCGTTACCATAATACAGCCTACCATACTGGGCACAGCCATATCCAGATTGAGACCCCCACAAGCCCATGGGTGACTTAGCCCTTTAACGGAGTGTTGCGTATACTGTTAACATTGAGGTGCATGGACACCCGGTTGTTTAATGCAGTCCGGTCTTTCCCAACGTTGGTTTTGTCGCGCATAGTCTTGATCGACCTACGTCCCCTTGGTCATTTCGTCACGAGGAGACTCACTTGATTCAATTTTTCCCTCTTGGTGATTTAGGTATTGCTGTGATGTGAGATTTTGCGTATAACTTGATAAATGCTTTGTATGTCTTTATTTGTAATCTAGCAAAGCAATGTAATTTAGTGTTACTTTGGTGAGAGGTAGTCGTGTTTGCCCCCGTTTACGACTAATTTTACGACAGGATTTGGGGGGATGTGTCTTAAACCAGTTTGATGAGTATTTCTCTGCTAAAGTCTTTCAACCCCCCTGCAAGGAAGCCAGGATGTTTAACATGGAGGTTGCAGGTGTTAAGATGTACTATTTCCCCCATTGGTCTGAGATATGGCTGACTGGATTGGCTGTAGGGGCTGGATAGAAAACCTATACATTTGCTTGCTCAACCACATTCTCTCTTTCTCTGTAACTAACATATGATGAAGAAGCATCTCTCTTGCTAACCTGTGATGATGTAGAAGTATCTTTCTCTTGCTAACAACTGAAGAAGACCATCACACCATGAACTGAAGACAACACAATGAAGAGCACAGCTTCAGCCATTTTGAACAGACATATAGCTGAAAGCTGAGCACCAGTGATGCCTTAACTAGAGACACTAAGTAACTACAAGTCTGTGTGCCACCTGAATTACACATCACCATTTTATCAGGTTGCTAGTATACAATTGTACTTTGCATTTTGTTATTATTTATGAATATTATCAATAATACATTATTTTATGTGTAACTTAACTCCTGCTTGTCTTTTTACTACATCTAAGTGCCTGACGTTATAGATATAGAAGGGAAGGTGGGGATAAGGCATATACAATAATACCTTATAAACAGTGGTAAGTCTGTGAGATTTGGCATTCTAAGGCTGCATATTAATAATACAATCGGGGTAAGTAGAGCAATTTATATATTACTCTACCAAGATAAAAACAGGTATGCAGTCACTCCCTCATTTCATCAAGCAGAGGGCTTGGATTGTTGAAAAGGCCTGGGCGGGCACCAAGCATGCCCTGATGGTAGATCTACCCCTTGGCACATCGGTTAATGCTGCTACTTCACAGATCTGGACCTGCCTGTGTTTGTGTGTCATTTCTGTTTTCTTTACACCGACCGTGCATTTTGTTTTTCGCAGAGTTCTGTGGTTTTCTTTTCACATCACCAAAGAATTTTGTGTTAGTTTAGTTTTGCAGATAATACCAAGTAAGGAGGACTGGCAGATCATCTCGAAAGCATTGCAGCATCACAGAGGGACTTGGACAGCATACAGGCTTGGGCAGATTTCTGGCAGACGAAGTGTAATGTTAGTAAATGGAAAGGACTACACAGAGGAAGTAAAAATAGGTTAGGTTTGAATACACGATGGGACATTTTTACACTTGAGCGTGTGTTTGAGAAGACGGGCAGGCGCTGATGTGACTGTGGAAGAACAAAGGGAATCATGGAGGCTGGGAGGGGAAGGACAGCAGAGGGAACCCAAGTTGCCACCCACTGGGGAGCAGGAATTTCTGTCGACCTGCATGACTGTCTTGTTGTGAGAGAGTTAAGGTGACGCTCTACTGCGATTATGATGATGATAATGATGATGATGATTAGACACTTCAGTCTCAGAGGTTTCTTACTTTAATCAACATCGTGGACAGACAAGAGTAGGAGAAATCAACCCAAAATGGTGTGCCAATTCATCACAGGGTACACTCAGTCACTGTAACTACAGGTGCTGGTCAACACAACAGTGGGATTTGAAAGTCCACCTTATGAGAAGGACCTGGGAGTCACAGTGGACTCGTCACCATCATCTGCCAGACAGTGTTCAGAAGCCACTAAGAAGGCTGGCATAATGTCAGGTTATATAGCGCCTTGATGTGTGGAGTACAAGTCACAGGAGGTTCTGCTCAAGCTTTATAACACACTGGTGAGGCCTCATCTGGAGTCCTGTGGGCAGTTTGGGTCTCCAGGCTACAAAAAGGACATAACAGCACTAGAGAAGGTCCAGAGAAGAGCAACAAGGCTGATTCAGGGCTACAGGAGATGAGTTATGAGGGAAGAATAAAAGAGCTGAGCCGTTACAGGAGATGAAGAGGAGACCTGACTGAAGTGTTTAAAATGATGAAGGGAATTAGTGCAGTGGATCGAGACGGTGACTTTAAAATGAGTTCATCAAGAACACGGGGACACAGTTGGAAACTTGTTAAGGGGAAATTTCACACAAACATTAGGAAGTTTTTCTTCAGACTTGAACCACAGACACTTGGAGTACGTGACCAAGTAGTGTGGTAGACAGTAAGACTTTAGAGACCTTCAAAACTCGACTTGATGTTATTTTAGAAGAAATAAGCGCAGAGGACTGGCAAGCTTTGTTGAGCTGAATGGCCTGCTCTCATCCAGAATGTTCTACGGGTGATTCCAAGAAGCAGCAGTTCAAGTCCTCTTGTGTTGCTGAACCCCTTATTATAGACGGTGAGTCCATCAACCCTGCACAGAAATCTTATTTTGCCCACCTTTGCTCACAATTTCATTTTTTTGCTCACCACCCAGAGCTCGTGAGGATGGGAATGTAGACTGACTCACTCAAATGTCTTAGCATTAGCCTGACTCTCGATAACCCCCAGAATGCCTTTAGGTTTGACCCTGTTCTAAAACTGGATGGTGCTTTCGTTAGCGATGAGTGAATTGATTTGCATTAAATTGAATTCACAGCAAAGTTCAGAGTTTCACATCACAAAAAAAAGGTTGTGTTTTTCACGCGCAGCCATTTAATTTTATGCCGTTGAGACTGGAATAAAGGTATTTAATTTCTGTCTGGAATTGTTTTCCTGCACTAATTCAACATTCATCTGCCAGTCATTTAGTGTTTAAATAAAGTTCTCCTGTGAAGAAAAAAAAAGAGTGTCACTGGGTTAATTTCCTATCATGTTATAGACATTTAATTAAGAAGGAGTCACACATTGTACTTGTCCTCGTAGTACAATACCCACTTTGCCAATTATGACGATAATCTCGGTGAGTGCGTTTCAAACGATGCGTCGGAGACAGAACATATGTTGAAAGGTCCGCAGTCCTTGCATTGTGGATGTCCTCACCCTCATCTGCACAAATTAAGAAAAAGGAGAGGGCAGTTGCTAGGCAACAGCAAAAGGGGTGGGACTTTCTGTGCACTCCGTTTCTCAGCAGAGAAAATCCAGTCATGTGCCTGTGCAGTGATGTGAATGAGAATGGTAAAATGGAATTCAGAGAAATAAACCTGCTTAGTCTCAAGTCGAGGAGACTAAGTGGGGACCTAAGCAAGATCTTCAAAATCCTAAAAGGCACTGAAAAAGGAGATCCACCAGAATCCTTTCAACCTAACGGTAAATCCCATACTCAAGGGCACCAATGGATATTAAGGGGAAGGGCATTTAGGTTTGAAGCCAGGAAGATCTTCTTTGTGGGACGGTGGAACAAACTACCAAGACATGTAGTCGAAGCAGAAACCTTGATAACCTTTAAGGAGGATCTGGGTGAGATCTTAACGAAACAACCAGGCCTGATGGACTAAATGGTCTCTTCTCATTTGTTAAATTTCTTACGTTGTTATATTTGACTTGTGTGCAGGTAAGCACGAAAGTGCGCAGGGGGCATTATTTCTATTTTTCCACCCCATAATATTTGAAAACTCTATTAAGCGAGCATTTATGTTTTGTGATTGCACACAAAAACTAATTTTCTCTAACAAAACCGAATTCTTCCTTTGCCCAATTGACTAGCCAGATTTCATAAGATGACCAAGTCTTGCCGTTCTGCTCAAAGGTGACGCCGTCTCTTGCGTGTTTCTATGTTCTGACAGACAGTTTTTTGAAAGAACGTCTCAATTTTTTTTTTTTATTTCATGGAATGCATGTCCTGAAAAGCCCTCATTAGACTCAAGATCACCAATGAGCATAATATACATTGCTTTGTTCAAAAGAACCATAAAAAGGACGAGCTGCTTAAATAATGTCAGGGTTCTTTGTATTCTGCAGTGTAGACTGCGGCTGCCAACAATGATAAATTATTCTGCTGTGTGCTGCCTGGTAGGTAACAAAATCTCCTCTGTGGAATTAAAGCTTTATGATATGCCAGGGAGTCAGACAGCCATTTGCATGGTTTTAAAGTGGCAGACCTGAGTGCTAAGCAGAGAACCGGCAGCTGCCGGGTGTGTTGAGGCTGCCGTCTGAGGATGGGCGTCGTATCGGCCTTCATCATCATGAAGTTCGCTGCTCTCTCATTTGGACGAGGCATGCGTTAGCCTCGCCAATCAATGTTGACAACTGCTGGTATCCCTGAAGACAAGGACAGGGTGGTCCAAGGATTCCCTTGTGTTTCCAGGTAGACCTTATGAGACAAAAAACTACACACTTGGCTACATGGGTTGTATTTGGTGGTGAAAAATGAAGAAGCAATGGGCTTTTATAAATACTGATAAAGGGCTATTTGAGGTGGCTGATGGCTTCTCCTTCCATGAAGACCTCAAATTGGTGCAGTCAGAAAGTGTTGCCGTCTCACTTCTCCAGACTCCTAAAGACGTGTGTGTTTGTTTAATGGGGGACTTCAAAGCAGCCTTCTATGAGTATGTGTGTGAGTGTGAGTGAGGGTCCAGGACAAATGTTCAGCTCATGCCCGATGCTCCCGGGATAGAAACTGGCCTCTTGTCACCATCAAATGGGTAAATGCGTTTATTAATAATAATAATAATAATAATAATAATAATAATAATAATAATAATAATAATAATAATAATAATAATAATGCATTTGGTGCAGCATGGTGGTGCAGTGGGTAGCACTGCTGCCTCACAGTTAGGAGACCCGGGTTCGCTTCCCGGGTCCTCCCTGCGTGGAGTTTGCATGTTCTCCCCGTGTCTGCTCCGGTTTCCTCCCACAGTCCAAAGACATGCAGGTTAGGTGGATTGGCGATTCTAGTGTGTGCTTGGTGTGTGTGTGTGTGTGCCCAGTGGTGGGCTGGCACCCTGCTCCGGATTTGTTTCCTGCCTTGTGCCCTGTGTTGGCTGGGATTGGCTCCAGCAGACCCCCCTGACCCTGTAGTTGGGATATAGAGGATTGGATAATGGATGGATAATAATGCATTTTATTTATATAGCGCCTTGCCTATGCTCGAATAATAAAAATGTACTCCCGCTTCCCAATAGAGATTATAAAACGTGATTACCAAACCTAAGAAAGAAAAACAAGACCCTCATTGGTGACTCAGGCAACTACAACTTCCAAATCAGCGGTCATTGTAGCCCAGTGTTTTGTGCTGCTGGGGTCCTTCATGTCACCATCTTTGTTAAGGTGTTCTATTAAAGGTAGGTAGTGACATCTTTCTCATATTTTACAACTAAATCGGCAGAAGAACTTTGTCTTCGGGAACTGAATGAGTTCCTGTATGATGTAGGGCCACTTGTCATCCCTTGCCAATTCCCACCATACAACAGGAACTGTGACCTTTATGCAAAATATGTGAAGTGCAACGAAGAGTGGTGTGGTGGGAAGTGAGTTACTACATCTTCACCGAGGAGTTCAGGCCCCTTCTTATTGCTTGGATGTGGTGCATGGCATGGCGCACCATTTTGGTAGCTATGAAGAACAATGCAGTGCAAAGTAAGGCGAGACTGGGAGTTCACGGGGTACCCGCACACCTTACTGCTTCAAAGCGTTGCGACTTCACATGGAAGATTACTGCTTCAGTGCGGTGTGGGGTGCTATGTGGAGTGATGAGGCATAAAGTGTGGCACTCCGTCTCCAACCATAACTCTCCAAAGTCCAAACTACCAACAGATTTGTAAGATGCCACCAGTGCTTGAGGTCAACTATTCAGTACAATTCATTCTCCAAGCCTCACCCACGATAGATCCTGGTTAAACGAAAAGTGCACACCCTGGAATAGGAGCTAAGAAAAGTACCGGGAACTACCTACGAGCAACTACAAATGGGCTGACTCCCTGCAGTGCGAATGCTGCAAATGATCCTGACCTTTTAAATATCGCCAGTGCCTGAAATAAGTTTCTAAGGTGGCAAAGTGCCTTGTGATGGTCAGTGCGATCTTCCATGCTGTGGTGTGTTCACTTCAAGTGAGGCCCACCAAATCAACAAGCTAATTAAAAGGGCAGGCTCAGTAATGGGACACACTCTGGACCCCCTGACGGGAGCAGCAAAGTAGAGAATTAAAATAAAACTGAGTGCTATTATGAACACTGAGGACTTTCAGCCAATGAATTATTCAGCAGAAGTGTGTCAAGAAACACTATGGGGGGCTCCTTTATACCAACAGGCATACACCTGAATAGAGACTCACTGGGACTGCCGAGTCGGATGTTTTCTTCCTTTTCAGTTGTTCGGGTGTGCATTTGAGAGGGGCTTGTTGTTTGTCATAATATAATAATATTTATGTACTTAATTCAGCTTCTGTAAAAAGCTAAATATCCCCCCAGGGACAAATAAGTGGGTATCTATCTATCTATCTATCTATCTATCTATCTATCTATCTATCTATCTATCTATCTATCTATCTATCTATCTATCTATCTATCTATCTATCTATCAGTTATATAGTGCCTTTCATATCTATCTATCTATCTATCTATCTAAGTTATATACTGCCTTTCATATCTATCATTATATAGTGCCTTTCATATTAGTGCCTTTCATTATCTATCTATCTATCAGTTATATAGTGCCTTTCATTATCTATCTATCTAAGTTATATACTGCCTTTCATTATCTATCTATCTATAAGTTATATAGTGCCTTTCATATCTATCTATTTATTTATCTATCTAAGTTATATACTGCCTTTCATATCTATTATTATATAGTGCCTTTCATTATCTATCTATCAGTTATATAGTGCCTTTTATATCTATCTATCCATCCATTATCCAACCCGCGTTATCCTAACACAGGGTCACGGTGGTCTGCTGGAGCCAATCCTAGCCAACACAGGGTGCAAGGAAGGAAACAAACCCTGGGCAGGGCGCCAGCCCACCGCAGGGTGCGCACACCCACACACTAGGGACAATTTTGAATCGCCAGTCCACCTAACCTGCATGTCTTTGGACTGTGGGAGGAAAGCGGCGTACCCGGAGGAAACCCATGCAGACACGGGGAGAACATGCAAACTCCATGTAGGAGTGGACCCAGGAAGCAAACCCGGGTCTCCTAACTGCGAAGCAGCAACGCTACCACTGCGCCACCGTGCCACCCCAATAGATAGTTAAAATATCATATTCTTTTGTTCTTAACATCAGCCTTATCATACGTATTGTATGCCAGGGATTTTTCCTGCCTTACATCCAAACCTGCTGCAGTAGGCTCCAGGTTTCCACCTAACCTGCATGTCTTTGGACTGTGGGAGGAAACCGGAGTACCCGGCGGAAACCCACGCAGACACGGAGAGAACATGCAAACTCCACACAGGGAGGAACCGGGAAGCGAACCCGGCGCCACCGTGCTGCCCTGAAATAAAATAATAATTTACTAAAATATTTTTAGTTTCCGTTTTTGAATGAATGTTCTTGCCGTTAGTCTTTAACCCTTGTAAGTTTTAACTCTAAAACAGAAAGTCATCCACCATGAGCCGCCCGCACATATTCATCCAGTGAACGGCAGCTGGTGACGGAGGGCGGGTGTTCACACAGCATTTGCGGTGACAGAGCGAGCTGACTGCGGGTGCGTAAAGTGTGTGAAATAGAAAACGCCTTTCTTTGCGCTTGTTGTTTATTAAGATGTAATTCAAAGGGCTGAAATCAGAATGTGTTGGTCAGCAAACCGTTTACCATATGGACAGAAAATTCACTAGTGAGTAACGTTTCAGTTTATTTCTCAGGTGACTTCTTTTTTGTTGATAGCAATTCACCTGCCACTTCGCACAGAAGAAATCGTTTTTACTTTCTCATATACAAAGTAGAGAGAAACTATAGTAATCATGAAAACATTCGTCCTCGATATATTGATGAATCTTGACGTTATAAACCTTCCAGAGTCCAAAAGTGCCGTTTTTTGGAATTATGTGTGTGAGCGCGCGATAACTCAAAAACGCAACTAGATAGATGGATGAAATTCGGCGTGTGGTTGTTACACCACAATTGTAGATCTGTATTAACTTTTGGGCCAAATCCATCACCCGGAAGTGATACTTTTACCTGACCACATACTCTTTTTTTTTTTTATTCAAACCGCCGTGTCTGATTTATTAAACTTTACTTTTATAATAATTGTTCAATATATTATTAATTTGATTTGATTTGTTGTTGATGGTTCCTAATGTACATAATATAAAAATATAATCATTGTCTTGCGGTTTACTCCTCAAATATCATCTGAGTATACAAGAAAGTCGAGGGGAGACCACTCCCGGTTTTTGAAAATAAAACGGCACTGATTGAGAGACTGACAAGGCCATCATACAAGACCAGCATATTGTTGCTGACCAATCACTTTTGGTTTAAAATCATTGTTTAACAATGAAGCGATACAAATCTGCCAAATGATAAAAAAACTAAACATACTAATGGGTTTTTGTATCTCTTATATATGTTTCTCTTCTGGTTCGTCCTGCTTCCTTTATAAAATCGGTCGCACCCACACGCAGCCGACACAGCATTTCTCGATTCCTATTCATCCTCTTCCAAACCTTCCCCACGCTGCCTGCGGCCTCCCATACACCCAACCCCACACCCATAGACATAGAATTACTAGACGCCGCATGACCAGCAGCATCGTACGTCAACGTCGCCGCCATATTGCGAGTGGCACTGCTGTGGAGTGAAGTAATGAATAACGTGCTGCTTGGGATTGTACAAACCGCTGTACGCTCCAAACCAGATCCGGGGGATTACATTTCATAGGTAAGGCTGAACAATTGTTTTGGTTATATTTGGCCGTTAGAAAATCCCGTTTCATAATCTTAGCTTTAGCTACGCCAGGCTAACCTAGCAAAGCTATGCATTTATGTGCTCAAGTGAGCCTCCAAACAACCTTTTGGCTTAACATATTTAGTCACTAACTACGCAGATTGTTGTCAGCTGTTAACATTTCTCAAACTTTGAAGGTTTCCCAAAGAAATCCACCTCAGGAAGCAGTGGGAGGTCAGGTAGCTTTGGACGGGCTTTGGAGAAAGCTGTCCTGTGATGTGTGCCATGCTAGTTTGGTAGCAGATGCTGTACCGGCATCATATGATCAAAGCTACCACTCACTCACATTAAAAAACAAAGGAGGTCTGATGATTCCTTCTGAGGGTCCAGTCAAGGTGGTCAAAGTAGCTGAGTGTGTTATCCAACAGTCGACATTAGAGCAAGCTGTCAGTGTATCTTTGATCAGTCAGTTAATTCGGGCTGAGATTGGTTCAGATTATGCATTTTATCTCAAGGAGCACATCGAGGAAACACAGTTTGAACTTGACAACCATCATTTTAAATTCACGTCTTCAGTTCTGTCTGTCTTCCACAAACTAAAGCTGCACCATATTGACAAACTGAATACTCTCAAATTAAAGGATCTGAGTGAGCGAGAAGAGTGCCAGTCTGAAGGAGATCAGTGAGGTGTGGAGAGCTTTAAATGTTCAGAGCGGGATTTAGTATTGTATTCAGTAGTGAACAGTGAAGCTGAGAGAGAATCGGTGTGATATGTTCAGTGGATTTAGAACAGCAGGTTATCATCCTGGCAGCAGAATTTTGAAGACGTTGTAAGCGATGGATACGTTTTTGTGGGATGACAGATAGAATAGCATTACAGTAATCTGTACGTGAGGTGACTCGGACATTAACCGATACTTCAGTACTGTGGTGCGTAAGAACAGGACGGAGTCTAGAAATGTTTCGGAGATGGAAGAAGGCAGTCTGAGAAATGTAACTTATATGGGAAGAATTATTTAATAATAATAAATATTATTGTTATTTACTAATTGTCATTATTAGTGTATAAATGGATATAAATAATTGCATGTAAACGATTCGCCAAAATCTGTTGTATATAAACGATACTGTTTTATAAAAGTTATTGTTTTTTCATCAGAAAACCCGGTTTCAACTTTTACCTGTATTAGTTTACATGGCACTTTTGCCACTCGCAATAGGGCGGACGCGTTGACGTATCGTGTCGACTGGGCAACACAGTGAATGCGGCGTCTGTCTACAGTGTCTATGCCCAAGCCGCTTTTCTCGATTCCTATTCCTCCTTCGGACTAACGTGTTCCCCGCTCTTCGGTTCATCCTGATTCCTCTTCAAAACCGGTCCCGCCCACACGCAGCCAACACGGCATTTCTCGATTCCTATTCGTCCTCTTCCAAACCCTTCCCCACACTGCCTGTGGCCTCCCATACACACGCACGCCGCTTTTCTCGATTCCTATGCCTCCTTCAAACTGCCAATCGCCTATTCACAACTACGTCTTTCAAGAAGTATTTCTTTCTTCTTGATTTCTGAATTCCTTTCTCACCGTTTTCCGTTCCTATTCTTACACCACCATATGCTACGGCGGGCATCGGCTAGTTTTTTTCTATATTTATTAATTTATCTTCTTTATTTCATATTCATAACTCAAAACACCTGATGTTGTGAAAGTAATCCATTAGCAGAATTATATTTTAAAACGTCTCTCTTTTTCAATGTTTTTCTCTCTCTCTCAAAATAGATAGTTGAAATATCATATTCTTTTTGTTCTTAACATCAGCCTTATCATACGTATTGCATGCCAGGGATTTTTCCTGCCTTACATCCAAACCTGCTGCGGTAGGCTCCAGGTTTCCTGCGATCCTGCTCTGAATAAACAGGTTTAGATGATGTATATATTGTTCTTAATCTCAGATGCTGTCTCTGTTGTTTTATGCCTGGCCGTACTCCTATTACCTGCTCTTACTCTGCTCATTATGGGTTCACCATCCTTTATGAAGGGCTATTCAAGTCTCACTGCCCCTAACCTGGACACTACATGCTTGTTTTTCTTTGCTTCCCTCAATACAGCCAGCTGGAGTCTGCGCACTGATTCAAGTCTAAATATCCTGTTCTTCCTAAGCCCCCATGATTTTCATGAGAAAATATTTAAAAAAATTATAAAATTGTTCATATTCAGTATCTAGTTTTGATTATGCTTGTTTTTAACAGACAAAAACAAAACCAGATAGTAAACCATGTAGTGCAGTAAGCTTCCACTAACATTAATCTTGTATCCAAATTTGTTAAGTATACAGTTCTGTCTGATTGTGACACAAAACTAAACTCTGTAGGAGCTCCAGGTCATAATTACTATAACTAAAACTGTTTTTATAGTACTATACTTATACTATACTTATATAGTGCCTTTCATATCTATCTATTTATCTATTAATCTGTCTATCTATCTAAGTTATATACTGCCTTTCATATCTATCTATCATTATATAGTGCCTTTCATTATCTATCAGTTATATAGTGCCTTTTATATCTATCCATCCATTATCCAACCCGCTATATCCTAACTACAAGGTCACGGTGGTCTGCTGGAGCCAATCCCAGCCAACACAGGGTGCAAGGCAGGAAACATAACCCAGGCAGGGTGCCAGCCTACCGCAGGGCACACACACACACACACACACAGGACAATTTAGAATCGCCAACGCACCTAACCTGCATGTCTTTGGACGGTGGGAGGAAACCCACGCAGACACGGGGAGAACATGCAAACTCCTCGCCGGGAGGACCCGAGAAGCGAACACCCAGGTCTCCTAACTGCGAGGCAGCAGCGCTACCCACTGCGCCATCGTGCCGCCCAAAACTGAAACTAATAGATATAAAAATAAAAAAGAAATGCCTTTGTGAAATACAAACTAAACTAAAACTAAAAACAGACAATGAAGGAAAACTAAAACTAAACTGAATTTCCAAGTAAGGTCAGAAAAAATATTGAAATAAAAACTAATGTAAAAAGGCAAAACTATAATGACCTTGATCACAACGCCTGCTCATATTTTACCAAAAGAATGCAAATCAGTCTAAAACATTCAAAGTGAATATAGATATGCAGGAAGCATGAAAGCACCAGGCCAATGGCACAGTTTGGGCACTGCCGTGGGTCATATCTGCCAATTTATTCCAGTTAATACCAGAAATTGGAGTCTGAGGTGAGCGCTGAGTGGGCCTTAGTGTGAACATTGGGGGTTTCAAAATACGGTAAGCCATTGAATTCTGCATGTAATATAAAAGTGAAATTCATCACCGGGGACAGAAGAACATAAAACGCCTTCTCTTTAACCTGAATAAATGGGATGTTCTTTGACGGCTCGGCTTTGTGTTATCTTCACATGTGCAGCAGTGGCGTTTCCACAAAGAAATTAGTCAACATCAAGTGTCTGCCGTGCTGGGTGGTGGGCGAAGACATTTTTATTCAAAAGTATGTGTTTCGAGAAGACGGGCAGGCGCTGTTGTGACTGTGCAAGAACAAAGGGAAACATGGAGGCTGGGAGGGGAAAGGACAGCAGAGGGAACCTAAGCAGCCACCCACTGGGGAGCAGGAATTTCTATTGACCTGCACGACTGTCTTGTTGCGAGAGAGTTAAGGTTAAGGTGACGCTCTACCACAATTATGATGGTGATGATGATGATTAGACACCCAGAGGCGTCTTACTTGAATCAACATCATGGACAGCCAGGAGTAGGAGAAATCAACCCAAAATGGTGTGCCAGTTCATCACAGGGCACATTCAGTCACTGTAACTATAAGTAATGGTCAGCACAACAGTGGGATTTGAAAGTCCACCTTATGAGAAGGACCTGGGAATCACAGTGGACACGTCACCATCAGCTGCAGGCAGTGTTCAAAAGCCATTAAGAAGGCTGGCAGAATGTCAGGTTACTCGTATATAGTGCCTTGATGTGTGCAGTACAAGTCACAGGAGGTTCTGCTCAAGCTTTATAACACACTGGTGAGGCCTCATCTGGAGTACTGAGTGCAGTTTTGGTCTCCATTCTACAAAAAGGACAAAGCAGCACCAGAAAAAGTCCAGAGAAGAGCAACCAGGCTGTTTGAGAGTCACAGGGGATGAGTTATGAAGAAAAATTTAAAAATCTGAGCCTTTGCAGTTTAAGGTAAAGAAAAATAAGAGGAGACGAGGTCAGGTAAGGTAAGGTTGGGGAGCAGGCACTGCTACAACACATTGCTGCACTCACTGCATCATAAAACATCCCCATTGGTAAGACCCCCAAATCCCTAATCCTCCCCCCACCCCCGACCCAAGCAAAGACGCGAACCAGTAACACCATTCGGAAATAAATATCTATCAGCTGCAGCCAGGTGTTCTGTGGGCTTCCCCTTGGCCCAGCCACTTGGGTCTTAAGCAATAAGTTGGATCACCCTCGGGTAATCACGCCACATGGCTGTAGTGCCATAACCAATGCTCTCTCACAATGCAGGTCATGTGCCTCATTCAGGACTCCATGAGCAACACAAAATCAAACCAGCAGTGTCCAAAGATTCCCCTAAGAGACACAGAACTGAAGGAGTCCAGTCTTCTTTGACTGAAGTGTGCAAAATCATGAAGAGATTAGTCCAGTGGATCGAGACTGGGACTTTAAACCCACATCAAGAACATGGGGACACAGTTGGAAACCTGTGAAGTGTAAATTTCATACAAACATTAGGACGTTTTTCTTTACTCAGAGAACAACAGATACTTGGAATAAGTGACCAGGTTGTGTGGCAGACAGGAGGACTTTAGGGACCTTCAAAACTTGACTTGATGTTATTTTAGAAGAATTAAGTAGATACTCACCCCTGTTCTTTTTCCGGTTTTCTGTGATGGTGAACTGCGCCACCACCATCTAAAGCACCGTGCTTTCCCTACATTGATGGATTAAAGGCCAGAAGTCCACATGACCGTCATCATCAAGTTCTTCCATGTGAACCCTGAATACAATGAGGGCTGAATGAGGTCATTGATGTTAGGTAGAATGCCTAGAGGCGGCTGGGTGGTCAGGTGGCCTTGGAACCCCTGCAGATTTTATTTTATTTTTTTCTCCAGCCATCTGGAAATTTTTTTTTGCTTTTTCTGTCCTCCCTGGCTATTGGACCTTTACTTTTATCCATCCATTTTCTAACTCGCTGAATCCGAATACAGGGGTCTGCTGGAGCCAATCCCAGCCAACACAGGGCACAAGGCAGGAACCAATCCTGGGCAGGGTGCCAACCCACCGCAGGACACACACAAACACACCAAGCACACATTAGGGCCAATTTAGAATCGCCAATCCACCTAACCTGCATGTCTTTGGACTGTGGGAGGAAACCCACGCAGACACGGGGAGAACATGCAAACTCCACGCAGGGAGGACCCGGGAAGCGAACCTGGGTCTCCTAACTGCGAGGCAGCAGCGCTACCACTGCGCCACCGTGCCGCCCACCTTTACTTTTATTCTATGTTAATTAGTATTGCCTAATTTTAATTCTTATTTATTCTGTCTTTTTTCTCTTTATTCATCATGTAAAGCACTTTGAGTTCCATCATTTGTATGAAAATGTGCTATAGAAATAAATATTGTTGTTGCTGGTAAGACTGGTGAGTTTTGTTGGGCTGAATGGCCTGCTCTCATCTAGATTGTTCTAATGTCATAAACAAGTCCCACCTACTTAACTAAAAGCTCCACCAGAGGCAGTCAGTCATCTTGGATTCATCTCTGATGAAGGCGTCACAGCAGACCAGAGCCCTCATCCTCACCCTCCTCCTTGTTCTTTGTATGTTTCACTTGGTAAACTCCTTGCTATTAAATGGGGTTCACCCTGTGGTGCCCCAACCCTTCATACATCTCATTTTCTTTTTATTTATTTATGTAACATTTTATTGAAATTATTAAAATCAAATAACTTTCCATACAAGTAACTCAGGTTTTACTAGACAAATCAACCCCTTTCTTACACTGTTCACTCATAATGGGATAACTGAACCACCCAAGCCCACCATTCTGGATCTCTAACCTTCATGCAGACCCATCAAGAAGTTGAAGCCCACATGAAAGTTAAAAACAATCACTTGAGGAATATGGCTAATGAACCTCAGGCCCACAATGAAGGGCCCTCAAGGGTTCTGACAACAACACACACGATGAGAACCAAAACCAGAAGGTGGCGCTGTATTCTAACATTACCTTCTACTGTTGCCATCAATGTCTGTTATGGTCCCCAGGGGGCGCTGCAGCTCCCCAAACTCCTGACACACAGACTTGAACACCAGTTCGCCAGTGAATAAAGGGTTCTCATCCAAGTGAAACTCTTCACAAGCAAGCGTTTCCCACTCTGTACCCACAATTCTCCCACTTTAACAGCTTTATGATTCTTTGTCAGTCTCTATCTCCGTCTCCTCCTATCCTCTCACAAAATTTGTCCTCTCCCCCTCCCGACTCTGGCTCCCAGATTGACGTGGGGCTGCTTCTTTTATCCCGCACTTTCGGAAATGTGAAACTGGGGCTGCTCAGAAGTACTTCTGGGTAAGGCTGAAGCCCCACAGAATTGGGATTCCCGATCCCTGCAGCTCCTTCTGGTGGACCCCATGGGACCCAACAGGGCTGCACTCTGGAACTACAACACCCAGCATGCCCTACAGGTATCCATATGGGAATCCTCGTGTCTTGGCGAAGGAACCAGTGTGAATAAGCTGTCTTTCCATTACGATGGCATCCAGGCCGGGTAAGGGTCCGTGTTCAGTCTCGGCTGGGTAGTCAGCCTATGCAGGTCCTCCATCACACTGTGCAGGCGTGCTTCACATAATTGATGATTGACTACTAAAATACGTTATGTTCTCACAATATAACTACATCTCTCCTACTTATCATAATCATTATGAAACTACAACGTAATTTTTAACATATTTAATACTTCAGTCAGGATAAATCTAACAGTTTGTCCAGATGAAGTACGCTGAAATGGCAGAACATCAGGCCCAGCTAAAAGCAGAGAGCTTGATGTCCTTCAGCTCCAGATCTGTAGGGTAGGCGTTTCATGAAGGCACAAACTAAAAAGATGGCAAGAGGACAAGGCAGCCTCCTTGGGCGCCTAAAGTTCCCAATGAATATGTAAAACCGGCAAGCTATTATATTCCATCACTGGAGCACATTATTAAAAGTTATTAAGATCTTAACTCTCTGAGTTCCTTCAAAGCAGAAAAAACACTGGAGATAAAGCTAATTAGAGCTTTTGGATTCAATAAAGTTCAGCCGAGATTACACACACTAAACTGCGACGGGCGAGCGGCATTTGTGCTTTCGACATTGTTTTTCAGGGAAAGTCGGACGTGTGTAAAATAATTCCAACGTGTGACGCTCTGCATTATTCATGGTGTGGACAGCTAAGGCTCCTGTTTGACCCTTTTCAACTCAGCCTTTCGTTTCTTTAGAGCCTGAAAATGCGGTTTCACTTCTAACTTCTTCTTCTTTGCACCGTCTATGCATTTTTAAATATTAACCAACCCACTTTTCTGTTTCAGTCGTCCTTTCACGTCACACGAGGGCCAGCTTATTGTGCCTGTCACTGGGGTGTCTTGATCTGCAACTCAGACGTCAGGAGAGCTGGTGACACCTGTCGATGAAATCTAACAGAGAGAAGTGCGGATGAGCTGTGACGGCCGATATTCGGAAGGATAGCTGGTGCAAAGCCTTCATTTAATCCGAAAAATGGCGTTAATCAAGCAAAATCGCAATGCCATGTCATGCCCATCACCTCAAATATTTGGGCTTTATTGCTGTAGACCTTTAAACTGTTTGCAATTCCAAGTCTAGTTGATGTCCTATGTGAGTTCATAAGGGCGACGTATAGAAGGCAAATGAGAGACTCCGAGGCCAGCTGGAAGAAGGTTCTGTGGTCTGATGAGACCAGAATTGAGCTTCTTGGCCATCAGACTAACACCATTATGAAAAACACATCATCTCTATCATCACATCAGGCTATGAGGGTGCTTCTCTGCAGCAGACTCTTTAAGCTTGTGGGGGTATAATGAGTGCTTCAGAATATGGGGTAGTCCTGATTAAAGCCTGATGATGTCTGCAAGAAACCTGTATCTTGGCAGAAGATTTGTTTTCTGTTGAGTGAGGAAGGCCACCAGGAGACCTCTGAGAACTCCCAAGGAGTTACAAGTTACAGTGACGGAGACTGGAGGGACCTCACTCCGGACCACCTGGCACTCTCAACCACGCTGACACAAGGCCAAGTAACCTAACACCTAATATGTGCATCTTTAGGGTTCAGAAAGAAAATGGAAGAAACCAAACTGACATGAGAACGTGCAGGCCACACAGAGACAGCAGCTGGACAACTGGGTGTGGGATTAAAAAAAACGTGATAAGTGAAATATTTAGGGTGAAGTGGAATTGAGAAGAGAAATGTAGTGCTTTGCATTGCAAAAACAAATGTGTACAAAAAAAAAATGTCATTTACACAAGAAGATGGGCGTTTAATTTCTGGCTGGAAGAGTTTTACTGTGTTAAACCAGTTTGAATTTAGTATTTAAAAATATATCTAGTGAAAAAAAATCACCAGTCACTTCCTGTCACTTGTAGACACCTGTAGAGGTGTCAGACGTGTTCTGGTAGTGTGACCACCAATTATGGTGGCAATCCAATAAAGTTCATATCTATCTATTTATCTATCTATGTATTATATAGTGCCTTTAACGTCTATCTATCTATCTATTATATAGAGCCTTTCCTATCTATCTAACTATGAATTATACAGCACCTTTCCTATCTATCTATCTATCTATCTATCTATCTATCTATCTATTATATAGTGCCTTTAATGTCTATCTATCTATCTATTATATTGGCTCCAGCAGACCCCCATGGCCCTGTATTCGGATTCAGCGGGTTAGAAAATGGATGGATGGATGGATGGATATCTATCTATTATATAGCGCCTTTAACATCTATCTATTATATAGAACCTTTCCTATCTATCTATCTATCTATTATATAGTGCCTTTTAACATCTATCTATCTATCTATCTATTATATAGAGCCTTTCCTATCTATCTATTATATAACACCTTTCCTATTTATCTATCGATATATCTATCTATTATATAGTGCCTTTAATGTCTATCTATCTATCTATCTATGTATTATATAGTGCCTTTCCTATCTATCTATCTATCTATCTATCTATCTATCTATCTATCTATCTATCTATCTATTATATAGTGCCTTTAATGTCTATCTATCTATCTATTATATTGGCTCCAGCAGACCCCCATGGCCCTGTATTCGGATTCAGCGGGTTAGAAAATGGATGGATGGATGGATGGATATCTATCTATTATATAGCGCCTTTAACATCTATCTATTATATAGAACCTTTCCTATCTATCTATCTATCTATTATATAGTGCCTTTTAACATCTATCTATCTATCTATCTATTATATAGAGCCTTTCCTATCTATCTATCTATCTATGTATTATATAGTGCCTTTCCTATCTATCTATCTATGAATTATATAGCACCTATCGTATCTATCCATGAATTATATAGCACCTTTCCTATCTATTATATAGCACTTTTCCTATCTGTCCATCTATCTATCTATTATATAGTGTCTTTCCTATCTATCTATGAATTATATAGCACCTTTCCTATCTATCTATCTATCTATCTATCTATCTATCTATCTATCTATCTATCTATCTACCTATCTATCTATACTGTTTCGCTGTGAGTCTGTGGTTCGTAGGTCTGTCGTGGGCATGATGATTTGCGTAGTCGGCTTGTGAGTTATTTCCTATTCTTTTTTCCTAATTTTTATCATTATTTATTTATTTTGTTGCCCTCTCTAATGTGTAGAGGTTCATTTGCTGGCTATATATTGTTTTTCTTATTGACCCCAGTATTGTATTTGTGGAGAGAAACGCCATCCGGCTTGATGATGCGCAATTTTGAAAACAACAGGCAGGCTTGGCGTGAAGTTGCTGGTTGATCCGATGATGTCTGTTGAGACGTAAGTAGTGGAAGTCGGCAAGTTAATCGGTTGTAAGAATGTCCGTTCAGCGTCACGAATAATTAAAACTGTTGTTGTTTTTCTAAATGATGAGAGCTTCCTGCATACTATTGTCCAGAATGGTGTAATTATTCACGGTACCTTAATTTCTGTTTTGCCTCTTTCTACTCCTGCACGGAGAGTGATTATCTGAAATGCTCCCCTTTTTCTAAAAAAAATATATTCTTATTAAAGAACTTGAAAGATATGGGCAGATCATATCGAACGTTTCAATGATTCCATTGGGCTGTCGATCGCCCGATTTAAAGCATGTCGTCTCTTTCAGGAGACAAGTTCACATGATTTTAAACGATTTACAGGGTGAACTCGATGTGGCTGTTAAATTCAGAGTGGATGGTTTTGATTACGTGCTGTTTGTATCATCAGAATCCATGAAATGTTTTAAGTGCGGACAAGTGTAGCACAAGGCTAACCAGTGTAAGCGCTCTGAGGTGACGGCAGACTCAGAAGTACCTGGAGTTTCTAAAAGTACCCGCGAGGACTACTCGATACTGTATGACGATGAAGGCAGTGAGTCTTGCGTCCGTTTTGTTGATGTGGAGGAGGACTTCATGGAGGGTCCTGGTCAGTGTGTGCAGGATCAGAGCAGTTCATGATATTTTTTTATGGCGCAGCCGGCACCTGAACATGCAGCTGAGCCCGCGCCCGCAATTAAAGACGTGGAGAGTGATGAGAGCGCCCACGAGAAGGTCGCTGCGGCCGAGGCCGGATCAAAGTCTGCGGACGATTTTACTGTTAATTCTGCACACACGAGTGACGGTGCTGAGCAGCCTGTGAGTGTGGCTGCCGTACCTGATAACGGGGCTCTGCCCAGCGTTGATGTCATAGAAACAGAATCCATACATCAGATACGAGAGGCTGAAGTGAATGTTAGTGCTGAGGGTGCGATCGAAAAAATGAGCGAGAGTGATGTTCAGGAAATGGAGGATGACACGGGCTGGGTAAAGCACGTGACAAGAAAAAGGAAAGCGGGTCCGCATATAGCGGAGTTGCTGTTAAGCACAATAAAGTTGAGAGCTCAGACTCCGCAGCTGACGACTCTGTGATTGTTCAGGATGAGCCTGAGGTGCATGCAGACGCGGGTACAGTGAGTCAGAATGAAGGCGGTGGCTCGGGGACATCGGTGAGGTCCGGTCTGTCACCTCAGCTGAGCTTCCGTGGTGGCTACAGTAATGACAGCATAATCCGCTTTGTGAAATGTATTGAGGGCAAGAAGGGAGTGAATGTTAGTCACCATTTCCCCGATCTTCAGCTGTTTTTGAGCTCAGCTAAGGGGTCCTACGCCAGGCTAGAGGTTTAAAGAACGGAAGCTGTGCAGCTGAAAAATGTTATGAGCAGAGTGAAACGCTCCTTAAATCCCAAGCCGTGTTGATGCACTGCTGGACATGTCCTTCTGTGTCTTTATTTAAAATTGTTTTTGGTGACTGCTTTTCTTTTTTGCTTTATGATGCGTTTGTGTAATTTTGCCACACTTAACATCAATGGATGTCGACATAACAACAAGCGAGTCGCGGTGTTTGATTATCTGCTTAATAAACAGCTTGGTGTTATTTTTTTTTTTTCTTTTGCAAGAAACTCACGCAGACCCTGCTAACCTGGCAGACTGGCACAGAGGCTGGCAGGGGCAGGTGTTTTTGAGTCACGGGTCGAGTGTTAGTGCCGGGGTTGCCATTCTCTGTTCTGTTGTCTTCTCTTAGCGTGACAGAGGTGGTTAAAGGCAGACTGCTGAAAGTGAAAGCCTGCTTAGGGGGCATAACGTGGGTCTTCATAAATGTTTATGCGCCCAATGAAGGCAGGGAGCGTTTGCAGTTTTTCTCATTGTTCCATGGCTTTCTGTTGCAGTGCAAAGATGAAGATCTTGTGTTTTTGTTTTTGGGGTATTTTAACTGCACCAAACACGCCACGTTAGCTAGAAATGGCCTGGAGTCTCACCCCAGCTCTGCGGCTCACGTACGTGAAGTCAGTCCTCAGTAAGGCCGGCCTTTTTGATGTCTGGAGGGCATTACACCCAGGAATTCGGCAGTACGCGTGAGTGAAGGGTTCGGGGGGCTCGATCTCCATGGCGAGACTACACAGGGTGTATTGCTTGAATCACCACAGCAATCTTATAGAGAACTGCTCCATTCATCCTTCTGGCTTCTCTGATCACAGTCTTGTCCTTCTCAAAGTCCCCCCTTCCATTTCAAGCTTCCTTTCCTTCATACTGGCACTTCAATAAGAGTCGACTGTAAAAATCTCTGTTCCATTGAAGTTTTTGAATTTTTCTGGAAGAGCTGGAGATTGACAACAATTTCCTTTTCATCTCTGCGGCAGTGGTGGGACTGTTCAAAAACTGAAATCAAAGTGCTGTGTCAGCAATACACACAGAATGTAACTCGGAACACGAGGACGGCAATGGAGTTGGAGGAGGACATCTTAGAACTATCTTCTTCTTTAGACAGCTATTTCAACGGTGGTGTCTTTGAGAATTTAAAGACAAAGAAACAAGATCTCATGGACTTATTGGACAGACGGGTGCCTGGTCCTCTTTTGCGATCGAGAATCCAGGAGTTGGCTGAAATGGATTCTCCTTCTCAATATTTTTTGGACTTGAGAAAAAAAGATTAGAGAGTAAAGTGCTCTAAAAATGAGGATGGTCTGTGGTAATGTGCCTTACTGGCATTGCCAGCAATTAAATAAAATTAGTTAATGTCTTCTGCAGTGTTAAAAGAGAGGCATTTGTTTGAGGAAAAAAGGACAAAAAAGCATAAAGAAAGGAAACGTGTCCTTTTCTTTTCTTTAGTGCAGAGAGACGTCTTTGCTGACGATATGAGCGGCTTTTGGGAAGGGTCGCGGCGGTTCTCGTGTAGACTAGAGAGACGGCCTTGCCATTGACCGGCCGGGATGGCATTGTCGGTCTTCAACTCCTGCGTGTGCCTCCCGCGACCTCATAACTCTATAAGAGCAAACGAAAGTGCGAAGCACCTTAATATTAGTTTGCCGCGGTTTAGATGAGGGATCCCGTGTTTGCAGTTGTCTGGGCAGTAGCTCAGGGAAGGAGGAAAAAAAATTAAAAGTGCTTCCTTTCACTTTAGGCAGAAGGGCAGTCCGCGTCTCAAAGGCCGGCTCAGCTACGCGCGTGCGTGCTGGCTCCTCGAACATTTATAGTAATTGTGTGGGACAGAAGACGGCACTTTTCGCAGGCGCGTTCGCGTCATCGCGTGCCCGCGGAGGGATGACGTAGAACTATTTAATTGGTCGGCGCAAGGGCGACGACTACAAAAAGGAATTATGGTCTCTAGAGGGGGCCTTTGGCTAGATCTTGGTAACAGAAAGGTATTTGGCAGAATTCCTCTTTGACTTTACCAAGCACTACGGCTTGTGCCTTGATTATTGTAAATATTTTTTCTTGGATATGTATATATATATGTATATATGTAGGCCTATATATATATGTATATTTATGCATATATATGTGTATATATGTATATATTTTCTTGGGTAAAAAAAAAGCTTTTGACAGAGTGGATCACCAATATCTGTTCAGAGTCTTACAAGCTTTTGGGTTTGGGTCCTCCTTCTCCAAATATATTGAGATGCTTTACACAAATGTATTTGGCATTCTGAAGATTAATGGTGCCCTGACAGCCCCCTTCTCTGTCACCAGGGGTATTCGCCAGGGCTGCCCCATCTCCTAGAGCAGCTCAGGTGTCGTTTTTCTTGCTGCAGCATCCCAGTTTGCCGCACTACATGTTTTAAGGTCGTTGTCTATGCAGACGATGTGACTGTGTTTGTGTCTTCTTCATCTGAGGTGGACACTTTAGTCAACTGCCTAGATGTCTTTCAAATACTGACGTCAGCAAAAGTCAATTGGCTGAAGAGCAATGCTTTCTTGGTGGGTGACTGGGGACTCGTATCTCCTCTGATTCTTCCTGAGACCCTCCAATGGAACAAGAACGTCTAAGTATCTGGGGCTGTTTTTAGGTGAGGATGACTCCACTGTAGACAGTTGGGTGGGATGGACAGATCTGATCCAAGCAAGGCTGAACTGTTGGAAGTGGCTTCTGAAGGACATTTCATGTAGAGGCAGGGTGTTAATCCTGAATAACTTGATTGCCTCCATGTTTTGGCCCAAGTTCAGGTGTGCTGATCCACCAGTAGCTCTGATCAAATCCGTACAGACGATCATCCTTGACTTTTTTTGGGACAGTCTGCACTGGATCCAGAGAGGTGTGCTGCACCTACCAGTGGCAGAAAGAGGGCAGGGCCTGATTGACGTCAGGAGTAAAATCGAGGCCTTCAGGCTCCAGACGCTGCAGAGGCTGTTCTATGGTTCAGACGGACTGCCTTGGTGAGACCTGGCGTTTGTACTTTTACACAAAGTGAGCGAGTTCAAATTTGACAAACAGCTACTCCTCTTAGACGTCTCCAAACTAACTTCATCAGTTTTGCCAAAATTCTATCAGTCAATGTTGCTTACTTGGCATAGTAAACTTATGAGATCTCGTTTTGTTTTTGGCAATCTTCATTGTTTTTTAGAGGAACCTCTGATTAGGAATAATGTGTTGAACTCTCCTCTGCTTTTCTCTTGTCACTTCACCTCAATCCTTATTAAAAGTGGAATCACGAAGATTGGCCATCTTCTAAATAACCACACTGGCACATGGCACACCGCAGCACACCTCACATCGGCCCTGGGCGTGAGGTCTGAACGGCTCGTACACCACTTTCTGTGCCAGTTTAAGAAGGCCTTGGTCACCTTAGGCGCAGGGTCACTGTGCCAAAGCGTCTCTCCGGACAATCCGATCTTCAACTCAGATGTCACAGAGCTCGTCATTCAAGTCAAGCCCAACGTCACAGACTGCACCGACCGGCCGAGCTCCATTCTGAGATTTGGCAGCTTAATAGACAAGCAGTTTGAGACGATGGGAAAAAATGAGCTCTACCAGGTGTGTGTTAAGGTGACTTTTTATAAATTTCTTAGAGACTTGCCAGACACACGCTGGAGACAAGAACTGCATGTTGGAGTGAATGAAACTCCAGTGTGGAGAACTTTTTACAAACAGCCACTGCAAAAAAGAATTGGCGACCTGCAATGGAGGATTCTTCATGGGGCTCTCGCCACCAACTCCTTTTTATCGGTTATTTCACCAGGAACATCAGATTGTTGTCCTTTTTGTCAACAGCGAGAGACTGTCTTCCACCTTTTTGTTAACTGCAAAAGACTTGAACCACTTTTTACATTTCTCAAGACACTTTTTGATAGAATTGGACTGTCATTGTCAACTGTTTGTTTTATTTTTGGTATTAAGTATACTATGAGACAGAGAAACAAGTGTGTGCTGGGAAATTATCTTCTGGGCCAAGCAAAACTGTCAATCCTCAAAACCAGGAGGAACAGAGAAAAAAACTCAAAGACCACCGATGTGCTCCTGATGTTTAAAGTGCCGGTTGAAGTTGGAGTTCACTTACCATCAACTCATTGGAGACATACAGACCTTCTGTGATTTATGGGGGCTTGGGGGGGCTTTGTGTTCTGTTGAGAGGGACAAGTTTGTGACTGGGTGGTGACTTCTTTAAATGTCCTTCAAAATATTTAAATACTGGATGGTCGAAAGCTCAGAACAGGAGAGTCCTGGGGAATACAATGCTGTGTGTATAATGGAGAGCGATGTACGGAGTAGGAGACGAGTACAGGAGGAGTGATGGTGGAGTAAACTGATTATGAATTGTGTGTTTATTATGGACAATCATTTATATTTGTGGATCTGGAGGCATGTATAAGGGAATAGTGGATTAATGAACAATTATGAATTACTTACTTATTATGGAAATTCTGTACTTTATGTGTGGAGTAGGAGGCGTGTACGGGGCAATAGTAGTGGAGTAATGCAACATATTTATTAACTGCATATTACTGCTGTGTTCATGTTTTTTGTTGTTCTGCAAAGAAAGTTTATTTTAAAATTAAAAAAATAAATAAATAATTATCTATCTATTAATGTGCGGAGTAGGAGGAGTGTAAAGGGGGAGTAATGGTGGTCTGATGTATGGCTCTTTTGTTTATTCTGAAATTTGTTTTTTTTGTCATTTGACTGTGTATATTGTTATGTTGATGTTTCTTATGTTCACAATAAAGGTTGTTTTAAAATAAAAAATAATTATCTATCTATCTATCTATCTATCTATCTATCTATCTATCTATCTATCTATCTATCTATCTATCTATCTATCTATCTATCTATACTAATAAAAGGCGCCCTCACTCACTCATTCACTCATCACTAATTCTCCAACTTCCCGTGTAGGTAGAAGGCTGAAATTTGGCAGGCTCATTCCTTACAGCTTACTTACAAAAGTTGGGCAGTTTTCATTTCGAAATTCTACGCGTAATGGTCATAACTGGAAGCTGTTTTTCTCCATATAATGTAATAGAGTTGAGCTCGATGGCTGTGGGGGGCGGAGTTTCGTGTGACATCATCACGCCTCCCACGTAATCACGTGAACTGACTGTGAGCGCAGTACGTAGAAAACAAGGAAGAGCTCCAAAAAGCGCTGAAGAAAACATGCATTATATAATTGAGAAGGCAGCGAAACAATAAGAAGCGTGCAAGTGACACATACAACCATATTCATGAGTGCAGCTACTGCGGAAACAAAGCACACGGTGTAAGCCGTAAGTTTAAATTAAGTTCATAGACGGCTGCTGCTGGCGTTTCACATGCCCACAGGTAATGTGGGATACAAGTTTAATAAGAGGATGCAGGATATAAACGAGAGTTTTGATCACTTTGTAACTAAGTTAAAATTGTAGGTGAAGGGGTGTGCTTATGCAAATTCCGAGACTGTGTTTGTGGGGATTGACAGTTAAGGCGGGTGGGGAGTCACGTCATCATCTCCCCTCCCATTCATCTCATTTCGCTCTGAGCTGAGCTCCGCGGCTAACGCCGTCTTACAGAAGTGACTTCAGTTTCTCCACACTGAATCCTCCAGGCACTACTTACAAAAGGTCACATTGACCATCATGTTACGTTATTTTTAAAATTTTTCCTTTTCTTTTCACAACTTCTTTTACACACTACTTCTCCGCTGCGAAGCGCGGGTATTCTTCTAGTCTATCATATAGCACCTTTCATATCTATCTATCTATCTATCTATCTATCTATCTATCTATCTATCTATCTATCTATCTATCTATCTATCTATCTATCTATTATATAGTGCCTTTCACATCTATCTATCTATCTATCTATCTATCTATCTATCTATCTATCTATCTATCTATCTATCTATCTATCTATCTATCTATCTATCTATCTATTATATGGTGCCTTTCTATCTATCTATCTATCTATCTATCTATCTATCTATCTATCATATAGCGCCTTTCATATCTATCTATCTATCTATCTATCTATCTATCTATCTATCTATCTATCTATCTATCTATCTATCATATAGCGCCTTTCATATCTATCTATCTATCTATCTATCTATCTATCTATCTATCTATCTATCTATCTGTGCCTTTCCTGTCTACACTACTGGTCAAACGTTTTCTCAGTTTTTCTTCGGAATTAATCAGTTGAAATGCAATAAATGATCTACAATGGTTAAAGGTAAGCAGTAAACTACCAGAGGTTTAAATTTAAAATATAACTTAGCAAAAACTGAAAAATAAGGACATTTCAGTATATTACAAATGGGCTTTCTGCTCCTCATAGGTGACAACCTACAGACTTTCTGCAGCAGTTCAAGTTAATTAAGCCTTGTAAGTTGAAGCAGACAATTTGCACAGGTGTCCCAACTTCTGTTGATTACTTAAAAAGCAGAGTTGGAACAGACTGTGTTAGTTACTACACCTCTGAAGTACGACTCGGACAATATGACACTGTAGACAGTTGTAAATTCCAGTAATAATGGCAAGAAAATGACAAATAAATAAAATGAGCTAGAGCATTGTTACCCTTAGAAGTGCAGGCCTTTCATTTTGAGAAATTGTTTAAAAAGTCAAAGTGTTATTGAGTCCAGTGGTGTCCTATACGATCTAAAGGCGGTTGGAAACCTGAAGAAACTCTGATAGGATGAGATCCGGCAGATCCAAAGTCACAAGCCAATCAGAAGATGAGTTTCTGAGGGTCACCAGCTTGCCTGATCACAGGGGCCTCTCAGCACAACACCATAACAGTGCAAGGTAACAGAGCCAACTGTCAGCGTCTACTTTGTCCAGTCTGCAGTGGTCCACAGCTGGCATTTCAAGGCCCTGTTTGGTCCTTTAATGGTTTTCTTCCTGTCACTCATCCTGTCAGACCTGCAGCCCAAAGTCCCCTGAGCAAGTCACATGACCTGCTGGCTCTCCAGTTTTAGAAACAGATGAGCAACTGTAGTGTTGGTCTGCCAGGGTAGGCCTATCGAGGTATACCCTACTCTATTTGAAAGATGCCCAAAGATCTTTTATGGCCACAGAGAGTCAGGACTTCGGTTTTTCATCCGAAGGTCGTTGCCAATTTTCACAGCACAGTGACCTCGCTGCTGCACTGGGCATTGGGATACGCACTATAGAAAGGAGCTATATAAAATATGTTTATTTCCTTGCTTGATTAGCTGATTGGAAAGAGCATCTGGAAAATAATCAGTGAAAAGAACAACATCACCCACATAAACACGTTTATAAGCAACCTTTAATTTGATGAGACATACAAAAATATCCACCTACAGTGTTTTTTTCTAAACTTAACAAATTTACAGCAAGTTGATAAGGCCATTCTAACCATATTATTGCCAGTCATATTAAATGTGCAAGCATATTTACAAAAAAAAAAAAGGTTACTCAGTTAAAAAAATATCTTGTCCATGTAGTGCTGACAAATTGATGGCTCATATCTTGTTTCTGAAAAGAAGAAAAAAGGAAATTACATTTTTTGAGCGATTGCACAGATTATTAGAGAAGCCTGCCAGCCCTGAATCAACACTGCCATCTTGTGTTTATCGAGTTAACTGCAGTCGTTGAACGCCGTAACTCATCCAGCGTTTTATTAGGCTGCAGCGCCCACTGCTGACAGCGTTAAAGCATTAGAAAATGAATACATTCACGTATTTCCAGTAGGCATTTTATGATTTAATTTATTTCCAGGGAATACTACAAGTGTTAAAGACTATGCCTATGAAAACACATTTCTGATATTTTTGTCAATATTTTAATATGTTAGGTAGATACCTGATTGTTCTTATTTCACTGTTTAAAATTGATTACTCTGTGGAGGTTTTGTAAAAACCTGAAAAATGCTGTATAGACTGCCGTAACCCTGAAACATCCAAGTGACATTTATTTTAAAGTGCCTTTCACATCCATCTGTGACAAACGTCTTCTCTATGGCACTTTAGCATGGAGGATTTTCCATCAATGAATTATTTTTTTAAAAAAAAAGAGTGTCCAGAAATACTATGGGGGCACCCAGGACTGCATTGGTCATTAAGTAAAATAAGCACATCCTTAGGGCATCAAAGGAGGGCGGGTGGGGGGGCACCACAGAAATTGTCCATTGCCGGATTTAAAATAAACCATATGGTACAAAACTGCAAATGGTTCCAAGTTCCACAAAAGGTGGATCTATCTATCTATCTATCTATCTATCTATCTATCTATCTATCTATCTATCTATCTATCTATCTATCTATCTATCTATCTATCTATCTATCTATCTATCTATTCAGTGGTGTGAACAAACCTGGAGGTGAGGGTGTATCTCATGTGTTTGTATGCTGAAGTAACCTGTTAATGCTTGTTCAACAATAAAGTTATTTTTCCTCGCCTTCCTGACTCTTGTGCAACTCTGTGTCCTGAATGAGACACTCTCTATCTGTCTATCAGTTATATAGTGCCTTTCATATCTATCTATCTATCCATCTATCTATCTATTATATAGTGCCTTTCATATCTATCTATCTATCTATCTATCTATCTATCTATCTATCTATCTATTATATAGTGCCTTTCACTTCTATCTATCTATCTATCTATCTATCTATCTATCTATCTATCTATTATATAGTGCCTTTCACTTCTATCTATCTATCTATCTATCTATCTATCTATCTATCTATCTATCTATCTATCTATCTATTATATAGTGCCTTTCACTTCTATCTATCTGTCTATCTATCTATCTATCTATCTATCTATCTATCTATCTATCTATCTATCTATTATATAGTGCCTTTCACTTCTATCTATCTGTCTATCTATCTATCTATCTATCTATCTATCTATCTATCTATCTATCTATCTATCTATCTATTATATAGTGCCTTTCATATCTATCTATCTATCTATTGTCGCAGGTGGCTAGGTGTGGTCAGCAATCAGCCACCTACTTAAGGAGCCACTGCCCTGCAATCAAGGCTGGAGTCGGGTGAGGAGGAGGATGAGGTCGAGGTTGAGGCAGAGGAGGCGAGGCCCGAGTGTTGTGTGTCTAAAGAAAGTGGCTATTGAGAGCCTAGACTTTGGGGGGTTTGGTGGCGGTGCACTTGACTTTTATAAATATTTGTAAATAGTGTAAATAAACGTGTGGTGATGGCTAAATCGGTGTCCGCCTGTGTGTGTGTCCGGGCCGCTTGGTTTCACTCTATCTATCTATCTATCTATCTATCTATCTATCTATCTATCTATCTATCTATCTATTATATAGTGCCTTTCATATCTATCTATCTATCTATCTATCTATCTATCTATCTATCTATCTATCATATAGTGCCTTTCATATCTATCTATCTATTTATCTATTATATAGTGCCTTTCATATCTATCTATCTATTATATAGTGCCTTTCATATCTATCTATCTTTGGCTTTCAGACCTTGAGGTTGTGGGTTCAAATCCCACCACTGACACTGTATGACCCTGAGCAAGTCACTTCACCTGCTTGTGCCCCAACTGGGGAAAGAAACATAACCAATTGTATCTCAAATGTTGTAAGTTGCTTTGGATAAAGGTGTTGGCCAAATAAATAAATGTATGTATGTCAATGTATCTCTCTACTATATAGTGCCTTTTCATATCTATCTATTATAAAGTGCCTATCCTATGCATCTGTCTAATAGCAATTTAAAGTTCTATTAATTATATAGTCAGATTTCACACAACTGAGATTTTTAAAGTTTTGCGGCATAAGAAATAAAAACAATAAATTGCCAAATAGCCTAAATAAGTTTGTAGAGAATTATGTATTATATGTGGTAAAACTGAACAAATCCATAAGAAATTTGACAGATGAGGAGAGACCACTCCATAGTCCATAGCCCTCATTGCGAAGCCCCCCCCACTACCTGGAGTTCCGTCTTTTCCATCCGTCTCGTCTCCGTCTCCGTTTTCCTTTGGCTCTGCTTTGTGGCTCTAGAATTTCTTTCTTATTGTCCAGTCCAATAACGTGAGAGCCCTCTAGTGTTCAGCTAATCACACTACACCTTCACTCAATCTATTTCCCTCAACCTGCAGGCCAATCAGATTTCCTTTATGTAAATCCTTTTTTGAAAATGTTTGTAGATAGATTATGAAGAATAAAGATCAATTGAGGATAACGTTACTTTTTTAAATGTTCTGTGTAAAATAAAAAAAAAAAACACAAAAGCCACAAAAAAAAAAAACATAATATATTCTGTAGAAAATCTACACCCTGTGGTGGACTGGCACTCTGCCCAGGGATTGTTCCTGACTTGCACCCTCATAACAAAATAGCCAGTTTGATTGATTGACTGACTAAAGACTGATTAATTGAATTTATATATTAATTTGTCATTACACCTAAAAGTTCAAGACGTGAGTGTCAGTAGGCTTTGCGCCCTCAGAAGTGAGTTACCTGAACTCTTCTCTAACATTTTAGTCATTATTTACCAATCTAATTCTAATCTTTCTGATCATCAAATAGGTCATTATGATAGCAATTGATGAGAAGAATTCCTAATTAATTGTAGAACTGCGGTATTTGAGGGTTCCTCTAGACGGCTTCTTCCTCTTGCATGAGTTGGCTCAAAAACTAGTCAGCTCATCGTCATCTCATAACGGGCTTAAGTTTTGAGGTTGGTATTTTTTCCGTCCATTCATTTTAGCACTGGACCATCCTCAAGAAATTGGGGCACACAGACACACACCCATCATCGATATATCAGAGGACCCTAAAACACTGAGATCTGTCGAAAAACTGAAGATGAAAATTTTTGATGAATTGAAAGCTTTTGCCCTCTCCCATGTACGATACATTATAGTGGGAGAAGACATGCAGTAAAGAAAATATCTAAAGCTCTCTAAAGTTTGTTCCCAGGCCATAGCATACATTTTGAAGGTATTATATATGTAAAAGCTCCATGAAGTGGACCTCAAAGGCAGTGCTCACCATGACAGGCAGGGTGTCGTAAAATGGCTGATTAGCTCATGACAATGTCCAGTTACAGAGTCCCCTAACAAAGCACAGGATGGCATGGGAGCTGGACCCCCTGTTAGGGTCTTTGGTAACCACCAGAGGGCATTGCTGGGGGAGGACTGCCCTGATTTCTACACAACCTTGCGGGTATGCTACTCGGGATCAGACCTGAGCAACACTGCCACCTGTGGTGTGGAGGAATGAATTGCTCCGGGTATGGCGTTCATCAAGTCCATCCATTATGGCCTCTCGTCTGGCCAAGAATCCATCCTCCATCCCAGCCCTTCCTCCATGGCAGCTACGCAACATACAGTGACATGAAATAACATTCCCCAGGCAGGCAGTGCAACACATTCATAAACACAGGACAAGTGCAAGACAAGTAAAGAACCATCTCTCTCTATTATATAAAAAAAATCTGGGGACGAGACGAGACTTTCTCAGAGAGACACTTTCACGTCCCGTGAGGCAAAGAGTAGATGACAAAGTAGAACGTCATAAAGAATTCAAAAACGTTGGCGTGATACACATGCAGAGCAGGTTAGAGATAATGGAAGTATGAAAATTCGAAAGTCTCCATAAAATGAGAGTAAAGATCGCATTAGTTCAAACAAACGGAAATTTTTACTCTGTGAAATAATGGAACAGCGAAATGAGATCGAATATATTGTTCGGATTTAAACATTAAGTCGGAGGCTTGTAGATCGTCTAATTTGTGTTGCCATCAGGATAAAGTAGTGTTTCTTCTTGCATAGAGAAAGAAACAAAATTCACACACGGGCACTTATACATTATGTTGTCATGATGAAATTCCAAACACGGAATCAAAATTCAATGCGATTTTGATGAAAAGGTAAAATCGAAAAGAGATCGAATATATGGACATAGATGATATGACAGAAGTATGTTAGATATTGTTTGGCGTTAAACTTTAAGTCGGAGACTTGTAGATCATCTAATTCGTGTTGCCAGCAGGGACAAGTAGTGTTTCTTCCCAATAAAGAGGCGTATCCGCAAGAATTAAAAGATTTGTTGTTTGGTGAAAGTGAAATCCACATACGCAGTCACGCTTGTGAGTTGCACAGGTACACATGAGATTTTAGAGACAGAAATAATATTCAGACACTTCAAACAAACGTAAGTCTCTTTCAGGAGTGAATCGAGCTTGGTGTGTAGTCGGAGGGGACAGTTCCATCTCTCAATGAATTAAGAAGATTTGTTGTTTGGTGAAAGTGAAATCTCGGGCCGCGAGAGAAAATTTCAAGCCCCGCGAGACAAGACTTCACGCAAAGAGATTTGGAAAAGTGCCGTCCACATCTAAAACATTTACAACCACGCACACAGTTCAATCATCTCTCATTTGTGTGAATGCTACTGTCAGACACAGTTCATGTAGAGAGAAAGAAACGATATTCACTCACGAGCAGTTATACGTTGCGTTGTCACGATGTAATTCCAAACACAAAATCAAAATTCAATGCGATATTGACGAAAACGAAAAAGCGAAAAGAGATCGAGTATATGGACATAGGTGATATGACAGTGTAGTAGGTGTAGATATGAAGTATGTAGGTATTGTTCAGATTTAAGCTTGTAGATCGTCTAATTTGTATTGCCATCAGGGAAAAGTAGTGTTTCTTCCCAATGAATGAGAATTAAAAGATTTGTTGTTTGGTGGAAGTGAAATCCACATACGCAGTCACGCTTGTGAGTTGCACAGGTACACATGAGATTTTAGAGACAGAAATAATATTCAGACACTTCAAACAAACGTAAGTCTCTTTCAGGAGTGAATCGAGCTTGGTGTGTAGTCGGAGGGGACAGTTCCATCTCTCAATGAAAAGAATCCAAAATGTACCTCTTCACAGGGGAGTGCCTCTGGGGCGGGACCCCCAACAGGAGCAGAGTATGTCTGGATGAGAAGAGAGACAAGGCAGTGAGACAAAAGGGCAGCTGCTGTACAGGCTTTTAAATGTTCGAAGCGCCACACGAGATGCAGATCATGTGACACGGCAGCAGCTGATCGGGCAAAGAGGAGTTAAAAAAAACCAACTGTATTTGTTTCCCATTGCATCACCGTTTAAAAGGGGGTTTTAGAGGAGCGACTGAGTCTACTTGGGGTGCGTTCAGCCCCCCTCTTCACAACGGGAGCTGCAGTGCGCAGGAAGGGGGGGCGGTGTTGGTGAGCGAAGCGAGCAGGGGGCAAAGCCCCCTAGTTACACTATCAATAAAAGTGAATAGTCTACAGAAATTTGAAACACATTAATGAATAACAACAAATAATAATAAAACAACAACAGTAGTAACAAGTGTAACAAATATAAAGGAGTTACTAAGAGCAGACCTGATGGGGCAGCACAGAGTTCAGGGTCCAGTGATTCACTCCGAGTTCGCTCTTCCCATTTAGGAACCTCTTAAACCCGACACTGCTGATGTTGTCACCGAATGAACGTGGCAGTTGGGGACAAAACACACTAAGCAATGGGATGGTGCAACGTGCAGGTGCTTTTATTAAATAATAAAAATCAAAGCAGTGTTCATACCTCAAAGGAAGTGTAACCCTTACTATAAATAAAGAAATAATCCCTAAAAGCAGTAAAATCCGTGAGATTAAAAAAAAAAAAAGATTTAAAGGAAGACTAAAATGCGTGTCTCAGCAGGTGGGCCATTGTTCTTATTGTTCTTCTCCTGACGTAGACGAGCCCAGCACAACACCCCCTTCATCTCCTCAGCTCACCCATAACTCACGCAGCTGGCGGAGACCCTCGCATTTGAGGTTCTCTCCTTCCGACCTTTGTCTTGGCTGCCTCAAGTGGCATTAGTCAGACCACTAGGGGTCACTTGTTCTCCTTCACGCTCACGCAGTCGTACCTCAGATCCCTAGGGAGGATGCCACCTCGATTATACCCGCTCTTCCCAGAACTGCCAGCAGGCACGATCACCCCCTAGAGCACCAAACCGTTGCTGCTATGTGGGGCTAACAACCGACCTGCATCTCCAACCACTGCTGTTCTCAAAGCGCGGCTCTTCTTTTCTCTGTTGTCCTTCCTTTTTCCTGAGGTGACCTGTTCTTATACGGCTCCATGGGTGTAGTGTCTCATTCACATACCGCAGTTGAGAAAGATCACACCTTCACGTGCAGGTGCGACTCGCCCCAATTACGTCACCAACTCCCCGCAACTGCGTGTGTGCACCCACGGACACCAACACGGCATTCAGATTATTTAAAAACCTGGCCATTCTTTCAGAGTCGCAGACCCGCTATACCACAGGTCTGGACAGTCAAGTCGAACATTAGAACAATCTGGATGAGGGCAGGCCATTCAGGCCAACAAAGCTCGCCAGTCCTGCCCACTTAATTCTTCTAAAATAACATCAAGTCAAGTTTTGAAAGTCCCTAAAGTCCTACTATCTGCCACACAGCCTGGTCACTTATTCTAAGTGTCTGTTGTTCCTCGTGTAAAGAAAAACTTTCTAATGTTGATGCGAAATTTCCCCTTAACAAGTTTCCAACTGTGTCAGCATGTCCTTGATGAACTCATTTTAAAGTCACCGTCTCGATCCACTGCACTAATTCCCTTCATCATTTTAAACTCTTCAGTCAGGTCTCCTCTTCATCTCCTGTAAAGGCTCAGCTCTTTTAATCTTTACCTCATAACTCATCCCCTGTAGCCCTGGAATCAGCCTCATCGCTCTTCTCTGGACCTTCTCTAGTGCTGCTATGTCCTTTTTGTAGTCTGGAGACCAAAACTGCACTCAGTACTCAAGACGAGGACTCATCAGTGTATTATAAAGCATTAATCTCCTTTTCCTAAAACTGAGAAGGTTCAGCTCTTTTAATTTTTCTTCATAATTCATCAGACCTCCCATTGTGTATTCAAATCTCACATTTTGACTTCCTACATGTCATACTTTACATTTACTGACATTCAATCTCACTTTACATTTACTGAGATTCAATGTCATCCCCTGTAGCCTTGGAATCAGCCTCGTCGCTCTTCTCTGGACCTTCTCTAGTGCTGTTATGTCCTTTTTGTAGCCTGGAGACCAAAACTGCACACAGGACTCCAGATGAGGCCTCACCAGTGTGTTATAAAGCATTAATTGGACTTTAGTCCACACATCAGGTCTCCTTTTCATCTCCTTTTCCTCAAACTGGGAAGGTTCAGCTCTCCTGATCTTTGTTCATAATTCATCAGACCTCCCACTGTGTATTCAAATCTCACATTTTGACTTCCTACGTGTCATACTTTACATTTACTGACATTCAATTTCATCCCCTGTAGCCTTGGAATCAGCCTCGTCACTCTTCTCTGGACCTTCCCTAATGCTGTTATGTCCTTTTTTTTGTAGCCTGGAGACCAAAATGTCACTCAGTAGACCAGATGAGACCTCACCAGTGTGATATAAAGCATTAATTGGACTTTAGTCCACACATCAGGTCTCCTTTTCATTTTCTTTTCCTCAAACTGAGAAGGTTCAGCTCTTCTGATCTTTCCTCATAATTCATCAGACCTCCCATTGTGTATTCTGAGTTTCTGTTGTGCCACCATGCACACATTTCTGTTCTTGCAGTAAACGGGGTAACCCAGTTGGCACCCCGACATTTCCTTGGTTCTCCTCTCCTTTATTTGCACTTCACAGCACATCGTTTTGATACAACAATACAATTGACAACATGAAAGTTTCTCGTTGGTCTATTTTCAAGTAAATGTGGGGTTAAATGATGTTTCAGATCCTCAGATTCTGTTGTTTGTTACAAAAGTCTTTTTTTTTTTTTGTATTATATAAAGTCCTAGGAGAAAATGTGGATTCTTTGTTGTGTACAGCCGTTCAGACTACAAAATTCAAGCACAATTTAATGTTTTTATTTGGGACAAATAGCTGCGACCTTAATGGCGGTGTCTCCGCAACCTGAGATAATAAATTAACAAGGAGCTCTCTGTCTGTCAAAGCGGCTACAGGATTCAGCACATCTTAATCAACACCTCCTCTTCCTCACTCTCCAACCTGTCAGGCATCTTGTTATAACGGCTCCTCACCCAGAACTTCCAGTCAAACATCTAACAAGCACAGCAGAATTTGACTGTTTTGGCTGGAAAATCCGACACTTTCCTGAAACCTGGTTTGGTTGCCCACCCTCATATTGTCATGCTGACTTTCTGCAGTAAACAATTAAAATGGCTGACGCCGGCTTATTGCTTTTAAACATCTGCAGTTCACTATGCTGACATTTACCTCAGGCACATCCAGAACAAGAGGGGGGCACAACAGTCCTGCTAGAGGAGGGGTCCGCAATGAGATTCGAATGTAACACCAAGGAGACGTGAAGGAAAAGACGAAGAGAAGGGACAAAGGTGGACACCCGTGGCAGGAAGGATCTGACTAAACAATAGAAAATGGTGGGGTTAACGACGGCTAATCAAGAAACACACAAATGTCAGCTGCGTTTTCCTTCTGCGCTGTAAGAACAGACAGCTGTGTCGCATTATGTTTAACCCTACCTGCAATAAACCAATAATTAAACAATACATCAGACCAGCACACGAATAATTAAACATAAATGAGCAATAAGGAAAATCACAAAGGAAGCATTACTGCATAAAATTAAGATTTAAATGTTCTGCATACAGAAGGCAATTTAGCCTAACGAAAAACCTCCAAATGGAACCACAGGAAATAATTTTAAAGTCAATTTAACTGTCTTTTAAGATTACAAATGACTCCTTAAGTACTGTACAGAGTGTACCCGCTCATTCATTCATTCCATTGAAGCCACCTATTCGAATATAGTGGTGCGGTGTGCTGGAGTCCTCCTATCATTACGTCCGATGGAAGACCTAAATTGGATAGAAGACAGAGAGGAACACACAAATACAACGTCAGACTGTTAGAGAGTCGCCGATCACGCTTCCCATCCTACATTATTCCCAGTGACGCATAATGCAGGTAATCTGCAGTAAACTCAACCCCATTCTGTGCCCCCAGAAAAGCTTTCAAATCAGCGTGGATTAGTGCAGCGTGTCTTTTGGTGGTTTTGCATGAGATGAAAACGGCACCTACTGTGATCGCCATGTCTGTGTGCGTCTCTATGACGCAACTCAGCTCTTAGTGCGCCCATTTTCTTGAAATTTGGCACATTTATACTCCTAGAAAAGGTGTCCGTGAAAGTTTTCAATTTTTGTTGAGATATCTCAGATAGTAAATATTTTTTGAAATTTTAAAATCTCCCGTTGCAAAGCATTGGCGAATTCGCAAACTTGTCTATCTTAAAACAGAAAAAATCAGTGTGACTTCAATTGCGGATTAGTTTACCATTTAAATTTTTTTGAACGGAAGTATTTTAGAACAGAGAAATGTTCAGTGTGACTACAGTGGTGGATTAGTTTATTATTTCAAATGTTGTGAACTCGTCCACTGTTGTTTAAAACAGAGAAACATTCTGTGTGACTTCAATTGTGGATTAGTTTATTATATAAAATGTTATGAACTCGTTCAGTGTTATTTAAAACAGAGAAACATTCTGTGTGACTTCAGTGATGGATTAGTTTACCGTTTCAATTTTTATGAACCAATCTATTTTAAGACAGAGAAACATTCAGTGCGATTTCAGTTGTGGATTAGTTTACAATGTAAACTTTTTTAACTAATCTATTTAAAAACAGAGAAACAATGTGTGTGACTTCAATTGTGGATTAGTTTACCATTTTAACTTTTTAACCAATCTATTTTTAAACAGAGAAACACTCTGTGTGACTTCAACTGTGGATTAGTTTATTATTTCAAATGTCGTGAACTTATCCACTGTTATTTAAAACAGCGAAACACTCTGCGTGACTTCAACTGTGGATTCGTTTACCATTTCAATTTTTATGAACCAATCTATTTTAAGACAATGAAACATTCTGTGTGAGTTCAGTTATGGATTCGTTTACCATTTCGACTTTTTTAAGCAATCTATTTTTAAACAGCGAAACACTCTGCGTGACTTCAACTGTGGATTTGTTTACCATTTCAATTTTTATGAACCAATCTATTTTAAGACAATGAAACATTCTGTGTGAGTTCAGTTATGGATTCGTTTACCATTTCGACTTTTTTAAGCAATCCGTTTTAAAACAGAGAAACATTCTGTGTGACTTCAGTGATGGATTCGTTTACCGTTTCAATTTTTATGAACTAATCTATTTTAAAACAGCGAAACAATGTGTGTGACTTCAATTGTGGATTAGTTTACCATTTTAACTTTTTAACCAATCTATTTTTAAACAGAGAAACACTCTGCGTGACTTCAACTGTGGATTCGTTTACCATTTCAATGCTGTGAACTTTTCTGCCGTATTTTAAAACAGAGAAACATTCTGTGTGACTTCAATTATGGATTAGTTTATTATTTCAAATGTCGTGAACTTATCCACTGTTATTTAAAACAGAGAAACATTCTGCGTGACTTCAATTATGGATTAGTTTATTATTTCAAATGTCGTGAACTTATCCACTGTTATTTAAAACAGAGAAACACTCTGCGTGACTTCAACTGTGGATTCGTTTACCATTTCAATTTTTATGAACCAATCTATTTTAAGACAATGAAACATTCTGTGTGAGTTCAGTTATGGATTCGTTTACCATTTCGACTTTTTTAAGCAATCTATTTTTAAACAGAGAAACACTCTGCGTGACTTCAACTGTGGATTCGTTTACCATTTCAATGCTGTGAACTTTTCTGCCGTATTTTAAAACAGAGAAACATTCTGCGTGACTTCAGTTATGGATTAGTTTCCCTTTTTAAACTCACCGTCACTTTAATTTGAATAGTTTGTTGATTTTTCGCTTTGACTCGTTTATCGGTTGCTACTGAATGATGCCAAACACCAGTCAAAGAGTGGGAGACGTGCATGTGTACAACTCACTGCTACACCAGCTCACGTGATTGGCTGCATGAGATAAGTTAACCATAAATCAATGCTGTTGGAAGTGGGGGTGAGGGGGGCACGTGTACCAAGCCCCTGATCTTTCTGTCTTTTTTATTATTTACAGTACATATCAGTCATCATTGTTTTATATGTATTTTGACACACCTGGTCCTTGTTGTTATATGTTACTATCAAAGTCCTCGAAAGCTCAAGGGGATCTTCTCTTTGTTAATACATAATCATAAAGGAGTTGCTGTAAACACAAAAAAAATGTAAATGTCACTTATCTAAAAATAAATATAAGCGGAAAAGAAATGACGAAAGCAGATATTCAGTATTTACAATATGGTGCACTAAAAACATCCTCATGGGTGCACTTCATAGCAGTGCTGCTCAGTCTTTCTATTATTGTCCTACGTAAGTGTCCATGTGACCCTTTGGTGACTTGAGGACGATCATCAGAGAAGACAGGGTCCCCTTGGTGAATCGAGAATGAACACTGAGTGAGAGTCGACTCACTGCTTGACCCACCACAACCCACTACCATTATAAAGAATAGCATCACATGGCCCTGTATTATAGTATATCTTTGACACTGAATTTTATTTGTAAAGCTCCAAATCAGCTCTCCGTCTTCTATCTTGAGACTTAAACATAATGTTAAACCTTGAACCGTCACCTTATCAGGGTGGAGGGTTTGCGTGTCCCAATGATCCTAGGAGCTATGTTGTCCGGGGCTTTATGACCCTGGTAGGGCCACCCAAGGCAAACTGGTCCTAGGTGAGGGATGAGACAAAGAGCGGTTCAATAAACCTCTAATGAAGGATAAAAACCTTGGACAACGTTTTCCTTTGCCCGGACGCGGGTCACCGGGGACCCCCTCTGGAGCCAGGCCTGGAGGTGGGGCTCGATGGCGGCGCCTGGTGGCCGGGCCTGCACCCATGGGGCTCGGCCAGGCACAGCCCGAAGAGGTAACGTGGGTCCTCCTCCCCATGGGCTCACCACCTATAGGAGGGGCCAAGGAGGTTGGGTGCAGTGTGAGTTGGGTGGTGGCCGAAAATGACACTATATTATTAATATTATTTAAAAAAAAAACATATACAGTAGACAGGTCAGGTCAGGTTGGGGAGCATGCACTGGTATAGAGTGTTTCTGCAGCCACTACACAACAAAAAAGCTCAGAATCCCAGTTGGGAACCCCCCCCCAGGCAGACACGTGGTCCAGTCTGATACTCTGGAAATGGTGTTACCTGGGCATCCCGTTGGTCTGGTCCAGCCACTCAGGTCCTTAACGATGAGGATCCTGTGAGCTGATCACCCTCGGGTAATCGCGCCACATGGCCATAGTGCCGTAGCTGACGCTCCCTCACAATGCAGGTAATGTGGCTCATTCAGGACTCCATGAGCAACACAAAGTCAAACCGGCGATACCCAAGGATCACATGAAGAGTCACAGCACCAAAGGAGTCCAGTCTTCATCTCAGGTCAGTGGATACCATCCATGTCTGACAAACAGGGGGCACCTGGACTCTGAAGACTTTGTTCTTTTGTAAATATATCGGAAGCTCCACACACTCCTTTCCAGCAACCTCATGACCCCCCATGCTCTCCCAATCCGTCTACTAACTTCATAGGAAGAGTCACCAGAGACATGAATATCACTGCCAAGGTAACTAAACCTGTCGACGAGGCCCAAAAATGTTTAAGCAATGTGGACTAAAGTCGCTTCTGGAGCCTCTCCAGGATTAAGGGACACAAAGCTTAAGCTTCATTAGCTTCATAGTAAATCCATCCAGGGCTACTGGTAGGGTTCTCCAGCTAATTATTGAAACAACATGGCCCTCATTAACACTCAGAATGTCTGTAATATTCTTAATTCTCAGAAATGATAGCTTCCAGTGAGCTTTATTGACCATAACAGATACGCTACAGCAAAATACAATAAGGGGCAATTTCTAAAGAAAAGAAACCAATAATAAGAAAGAAGAAAAGAAGGGGATCGATAGAGGTTTGCTGCAGCAATAATGGAAAAACTCTAAAACCATAAAGTGAAATCATCATCATAATCTGTTTTGTTGGTTTTGTAATGTGAAATATGAAAAGACAATCTTTACCTGGAGCTAAATGAGCTAGAAATATAATTAAAGGTTTAGTGAAAATTTACACGCCCCTCCATAGAAATTAGGCTGTAGTCTGATGATAGCAACATATGTGGTGTAACAAAATTGACTCCAGACAGTCACAAAGGTTTGGGGCAGCCACCCGTATAATATGATCCTGGCTGCAAAAAGGTTTAAACAAAAGGCTGAGATATTTGCAAGACAGAACAGAACAAAACAGAACTGATCAAGAGGAAGCAAGATGGCGGTTTTAAGTGTTGGGAGAGGAAATGAGGTTATCCAAGTCGGAACCGGATGTGACGTCATCTGTGGCGCCAGAACCCGCTGGGATTTCCCAAGAATGGTCTGCAAGAGACTGAGAGAGACAGTCAGCACACTCCGCCACCCCCTGGTCTGGCATAGTATTACCGTTACTTAAGCCCTTGATCTGCCTCCTAATCGCACGTGTGTGACAGTGGCTTTTGTGCCATTGCATTAACCAATCAATTGATCTTTATCATCTATGCAGTGCCTTTCACCGAGCTCAAAATCGCTGGGCACTTAACTTTAAGACACTTTAAGGCAGGAAGGTAAAATAGAAGAATAAATGATAATTCGAATGTACCATCACTGAAAGAATGGCACAATTATCTGCCTTTGCTTACTTTTAGAACACATTTTACATTTCAAACATTGGTTTGAGTCCTACCTTAGTGGCAGATTCTGGCAAGGAGATACATCTGACAAGCACGACAATCGTTGCAAAGCTCTCTTCTTTTCTCTCTATACACCTCCTTACTAGACCCTATCATCGAGTCCCATTATTCCTCCTATCAGTGTTATGCCAGTGGTACCCGGGTGGACCTATTGTTCCTTCCAGAAGACCACACAGTATCAGTTAGAATCTCTGCATGTCTCACTGATAATGCAATCTGGATGAAGGAACACCATCTCCAGCTCTACCTGGTAAAGATGGATCTTCTTGTTATCCCAGACCATCCATCTATTCAGCAACCCATCTCCATTTAGCTTGGCTCTTTATCACTAACACATGCCATGTCCTTACATAACTATTGGGTGGTAATCGTAGACCAAGTTTCAGTGGTCTTTTGGTCTTGCAGGTTGACTCTACACAACATCCGTAAGATCAGACCTTCTGATAGAGCATGCAGAACAACTTCTAGTCCAGGCTTTGGTCTTGTCACATCTGGACTACTGCAACTCTCTGCTGACAGGAGCACCGACATGTGTCATCAAACCACTGCAGATGATTCAAAATGTTCAACCAGCCAAGGTGGACACATGTCTCTTCTCTTTTTAGATCACTACATTGACTCCTGATGGCAGCACATATTAAGCTCAAGTTCTTGAAGCCTACCTACAGAGTAGTCTGTGGGTCAGTATCTATAATTTACTGTATACTGTATATACTCGCGGATAAGTCAGGGCTTGATTTTACTGTATAATTTCTGGTATTTTATAATGTCGGTTGTATAAGTCGAATGCAGAAAACTCACACTATTGGTCCAAGAGATTATGATATGCTAACACCCAACCTAAAAGAGAGTAGCCATGGAGCACACTGTCTTTTATTTCTACGTATTGTGCCTACGTGACCACACGGTGATACCCGAACTATTTCGAAGCAACGTTTGCACTATTTTGTTTTTTTTGTATCTCACACCCTCATACACCTTTATCATAAGAGAATCCCTTATCCACGATGGAACGTTCGACCAGGAGAAAAATATGAAGCTGATTTTAAATTAAAAGTCGATGAAATTGTGAAAGAAATTGTTAACTGCGCTACTGCAACAAAATTCCATGCGTCTGAGAAACTGGTGTGAGACTGGAGGAGGCAAGAAGATGTTAAAAAAATTAAGGGTTGCATTTTTGAACAGACGTATAAGTTGAGGTCTGATTTTATGATCGATTTTTCGGGTTTCAAGACCGACTTATACGTGAGTATATACGGTATATGGAAACACTTGAGAGGTCCTATGCTCCTTCTCGACCATTCATGTCTGCTAAAGAATGACATCTGGGATGCCACCTCTGCATGGCATCACATCTCAAATAAGACTTTTCTCATGAGTAGCTCCTAACTGGTAGAACAAGCTGGCCACCTCCATCTGAAATTCCAACTCCCTGAATGTGTTTAAGAAGTGTTTGAAGACCCTCGTGTTTTGTGAATTTTCTGTCAAACAGATTGGCTGTTAGGTTTCAGTAACCTAGGAAGTGTAATTCGCTCACTTGTGATTCTCTTATGATGATCGATTTTGTACCCTTGTCCTGCAACGCTTGTTCCTAAACAGTCCTCAGACTGATGTTCACTCGTTATGTTGACCTCTTTTGTGAGTCACTTTGGATAAAAGCACCAGCTAAGTGAATAAACGTAAATGTTAAAGGTGTTAATACAACGTGTATGTGGAAATCTGAACACTTCTGGCCCTGAGCACAGACTGAGTACACAATCTTAACATTCCTCCAACATTGTGAATTAGGATATTCAGCAGGATGCCCTCTAAATAGATGGAAGGCAGCCTTTACTTCACAACCTCTTCTGACAGCTTCACACAGGGCTGATGGTCACAGCAGTTGTTGGAAGCCTGGACTGACATGGGCTGTGTGCCGAGGCCAGTGCTCATCAATGTACTCCTGGTATGTGTGGCTACTCTACTGCACCATCAAATGAAGAAAGATGCCAGAGATAAAAAAAAATGAATGTCTTTACCATCAGGACACTTTGGGCTGCACACCCAGCTCAGATCAGTACAGATCACTGAGCTGTAGTATTTCAATAATTGTGCACAATTCGAAGTTTGAACAAGCTGGCTCCACAGCTGCTGTTGTAGCCTACAGAAAAATGGACTTGGCAGTAAACATCTGTTATTGAGATATGGCGCTACCCCATACCCAACTGCGTACACAACAGAGGAGCAACAACTGGCCACAGAACAACATTTCAGAAACCTCAGCAGCACAAATAAACTGAGAACAAGTAGCGGCATCTTTTGTAAGACATGAGGAGTGAATCTTTCAGAACAAAAAGACCCCCCCGTCATTGTCTGGAGTGTGAGATATGGATCAGATCCTGTAAAGTTCAACTCAAGTCACTGAGTGCAGGCTTGGGGTCCTGTAACAAATTCACAGGAAAATGCAATTATTAACTTTACAAATTACTAACTACAAACTGAATAGACAAAGATACACATTTACTTTACTTTTTACTGACAGGAAAACAAAGGAAATTGATGAGCAAAAATAGAACCCAGAAATGTCTGTCCAATAATTTATAGTTGAAGTATGGCCAGCTGACAACAACAAAGGAGAGGAAAACAAAAACTTCACTTCAGTCAGCAGCATCCCTGGAGAAAATAAACCTCTGGGGGTCCAAGGAAAACTTCAGACATGGTCACAGTCCGGAGACCTCGGTCAACTGGCCACCCACCTCCTCCTGGTCACTCTGCAGTATGCGCTGTAACATTTAATCTGATGATGCAATCTTGTCATCTATATTTCCAAGATTACAGCTTCTCAGATGTCACTTCATGGGCAGGAACACATAAAGTGCTATCTGTCTATTATATAGTGCCTTTCACATCTATCTATCTATCTATCTATCTATCTATCTATCTATCTATCTATCTATCTATCTATCTATCTATCTATCTATCTATCTATTATATAGTGCCTTTCATATCTATCTATCTATCTATCTATCTATCTATCTATCTATCAGTCAGTTATATAGTGCCTTTCATATCTATCTATCTATCTATCTATCTATCTATCTATCTGTGCCTTTCCTGTCTACACTACTGGTCAAACGTTTTCCCAGTTTTTCTTCGGAATTAATCAGTTGAAATGCAATAAATGATCTACAATGGTTAAAGGTAAGCAGTAAACTACCAGAGGTTTAAATTTAAAATATAACTTAGCAAAAACTGCAAAATAAGGACATTTCAGAATATTACAAATGGGCTTTCTGCTCCTCATAGGTGACAACCTACAGACTTTCTGCAGCAGTTCAAGTTAATTAAGCCTTGTAAGTTGAAGCAGACAATTTGCACAGGTGTCCCAACTTCTGTTGATTACTTAAAAAGCAGATGCAATCTTGTCATCTATATTTCCAAGATTACAGCTTCTCAGATGTCACTTCATGGGCAGGAACACATAAAGTGCTATCTGTCTATTATATAGTGCCTTTCACATCTATCTATCTATCTATCTATCTATCTATCTAGTGTCTTTCCAATCTATTATATAGTGCCTTTCACATCTATCTATCTATCTATCTATCTATCTATCTATCTATCTATCTATCTATCTATCTATCTATCTATTATATAGTGCCTTTCATATCTATCTATCTATCTATCTATCTATCTATCTATCTATCTATCTATCTATCTATCTATCTATTATATAGTGCCTTTCATATCTATCTATCTATCTATCTATCTATCTATCTATCTATTATATAGTGCCTTTCATATCTATCTATCTATCTATCTATCTATCTATCTATTATATAGTGCCTTTCATATCTATCAATCTATCTATCTAACGTATAGTGCTTTTCATGTCTGTCTATCTCTTGCTGGTTAGTCATGGCTATAGGAATCTATCTTCTGTAGTGCCTTCCATATGTATATGTCTTTCTTATTATTTTTAATTCACAATAATCCTCCATCAGTAGTTGACTTAAAACCTTACCGTCCATCCTGTAGATGAACTCCTCAACCACGGTAACATTCCAGGATGATGGCTGACTATTGGGAAAAATAACAGATGGTGATGCTTAATGATTATTGTCCTCGCCGTTGTTGTAACTCCAAGGCCTGTGATGCATACTAACATTTTGTAACTCAGACTGAATTGACTGTGAACCCTAATTCATATGCAGGTGAAGACATCAACAATGTTAAAATCTAAAAAGGGGATTTACTTTTGTACCAAAATGAACTAAAAAACACCAATGACAATGTCTTATTGTGTGTGTGTGTGTGTGTGTCTAGTTTTTGAGTTTGATAAGTAAAAGTGGGAGTTTACACTTCTCCTAGGCAGTAGAGAGCCACAGCAGATTAATTCTATTTGTTTTTTCTCCTCAGATGAAATTAAAAAGGTCACTTATGACAAAGGATGACTTGCTGCCTGAAATGCCTTTTTACTGCTGGAGTTAACTGATGCATAACCAGTACAGCAATGCTGGACGCCACGCCTCAGAGGAACACCACAATGCCGGCCCATAGCCATGTCCACTGTCAGCTGGGTGACTTTGCTTCTTTCAACAACACAAAAATGCCCATCCTGTTCCTCTTTTTTGCATTTACACTTATATAATGTAAAACACCAGAGAGTGTCAGGGTGTTGGGAAACCAAAGCAAAAGGCCCATTTAATTGAAAAGTGGAAATAAGTGATAAAGTAAAGGTAAGGACCATCAGCATTTAGCAAAAGGTGTGTTAGCCTTCAAAACAAGAGCTTTCTCCACATTGGGATTAGTCTAACAGTTTCTAATTCACACTTAAATACACCCAATTTGAGAGACAACCTTAATTTTCCTCCATAAACACCAGACTAGAATCCCCTCCCTTGGATCCTGGTGTTTCTGCACCCTGATGCATCAGTTCTCTCTAAATGGCGGCTTTCACTTTAGACTGTGTTCAAGAACTCCTGCCAACCCTTTGTGGTCTTCTTTTAACTTGTGGGTTGACTATCCTCTAGCAAATGTTGATCCTTTCTTTCACTTGTGTTGGCATTGTCCTATTGGAATTCCCAGGGCATCAGGCACACTTATCAACTGCTCCCACACAGGCATGAGAAAGACTTGTACATTTTTTGTGGTTCTCAAAAACTACATAAATCTATCTATCTATCTATCTATCTATCTATCTATCTATCTATCTATCTATCTATCTATCTATCTATCTATCTATCTATCTATCTATCTATCTATCTATCTATCTATCTATCTATCTATCTATCTATCTATCTATCTATCTATCTATCTGTCTATCTGTCTTTCAGCCCTTAGCAATGGGTGTCTTAGCCTTCAAGACAAGAGTTTTCTCCTCACTGGGTCAGGGTCCAGAATGAATGTCAGCTTCTGGATATACGTTGTTTTATACTGTAAAGGAGCTGGAGCAGAGGGGTCTTTAAACCTTGAGATGGTTTGCAAGCCAAGTCCTCCTCCATCCTAGTGGAAACAGCACAGGAGCTGTCAAAGGCCGTGTTTCAGTCTCCTTGCTCCCTCCACCTGATTGTGTGACAGCTTGACACATCTGAAGGCACTTCATGAGGGGTCACTAAACTAGAAATAGTTTGGCTGATCTGCAATTTTCAGTGCTGGCAACAACTTGTTTATTTGCTGTTATGAGTGATTGGAGTTCCGGGTTTCTTTTGGGTCGTGGGATGCCACCGTTGGGTCACAAGTTACTGTTGTTGCGGGTTGCAGATGGTTTTTGAATTGGGTTGTGATCGATCAGCATGGGTTGATTAAGCAATTGAAATGCTTCTCCCAGGGGGATCCTCCCTCCACTCTGAAGATCAGCAGTGACTCTCCAAGGTGGACTCAAACTGATGATTGGAGATGTTGAATGAAACTGAAAACAGTAAGGCTGGGTCATGACAAACACAATCAATTTAAGAAGCCCTGGTTTCTACAATATGACAAACTGCCAACCTGGAAAAGGCTTCAGTAGGTGGATGAGATGGGAGGCAAACTTTAGGGCAGCGTTTCTCAACCTTTAAATATTTGCGACCCGAGTTTTCATAACAGTTTTAATCGCGCCCCCCTTAACATTTTTTTGAAATATAGATGCATATTTTATTTTACCTACTTAACTTTTATCGACATTTATCTAACTCTATATTTATTTTTCTAGTATCAGAATGTAGTTTAATTTAATTTGTTTTGGTTTCAATCGATGTATTTTTCATATTTTCGATTCTTGTTTTCTTTTCTTCACATCTTCGCGCCCCCCTTTTTGTTACTTCACGCCCCTCTAGGGGGGCCCACCCCACAGGTTGAGAACCACTGCTTTAGGGCTTAAACAGAATACGACGAAGAAGTGCCTGCTAAGTTACCGGGATCCAAAAGACCACTCTCATGGGCTCTAGCAAGGGGGCTTTCTAACCGCCATAGCCATTTAAGAGGCTTCCAGGTTCCTTTCTCCACAAGATCAAAGTCCCATGCTTAGGAGAAGTTGCATGGCGATTTACTAAACAAGTAAAAGAATATGGACGTCCAGGGATAGAGTGACGAAGCCAAGGAGCACCGCCTGGCTGAGACGTGACACCTGGAATATTGAAAAGGTAATGTGCTAACCATGGCACCCTAAGAAAACTACACAAACCAGCCACCATTTTGAATGGTATGTCTGTCTGCTTACCCTCACATTTACTCTGTGAGAAGACAAACAGCAGGAGTTCAATTCTCTGCCGGGTTACGAGTGGGAGAGATGACGGAAGGCAGCGAGCGCTCGGACGGATTAAACTCAAAGGCTCCTCCACATTATAAGGAGACCTGGCATTTCACGTGGGCCTCTCCGGTGCGTCTTCCTCTGATGCGTCACTAAACTCGGTGTGAGTCACAGAGGCTTATCTCTCCAAGTCCCGTGGGACACATCACAGCCATCATCTGCAATCACGACTCCAAACAGCGTTCAGAGGAGCAGGCCAAATAAACCGGCAGAGTGTTCAGAAATGTGCCATTATACAGAATATATATATATATATATATATATATATATATATATACAGTATATCAAATTGACAGGTTAAAAAATGTATTGACTTAAACTGATGTTACCTGACGGAGATGAATGGTTTTCATTTTTGAATTTGATACGCAAAAATATATAAAGATAGAAAGTATCAAAACACTTTCATCTAGCACTACCTGTGAAATCTGAAATGATGCCCTTCACGTGAGGGCATTTGCTGGGCATGCTTTTTATCCAGCGCTCTTGAAGGTGTCTGCCAGAACCTCATTGAATTGCTGTCCAGTTAACAAATGCCACATTCTACTATTTTTGCCAAACAGTCATTTATGGTTTCTTCAGCTCCTTTTCTGTTTTATTTATCTTCTTCTTTCGTCTGCTCCCATTAGGGGTTGCCACAGCAGATCATCTTATTCCATATTTTCCTGTCCTCTTCATCTTGCTCTGTCACACCCATCACCTGCATGTCATCCATAAACCTTCTCTTAGGTCTTCCTCTTCTCCTCTTACTTGGCAGCTCTATCCTTAGCATCCTTCTCCCAATATACCCAGCATCTCTCCTCTGCACATGTCCAAACCAACACAATCTCGCCTCTCTGACTTTGTCTCCCAACCCGTCCCACCTGAGCTGACCCTCTAATGTCCTCATTTCTAATCCTGTCCATCCTCGCCACTCATTTTCTGATTTATAACTCCTGTTATTTATTCAAAGTGTAGCAACCTCTGTGAAATTTGTATCATTTTAGGAAATGGCTGGGAGGGGTGCCCAGGCTAGAAAGCCTATTTCCTCTGACTTAACACCCTTGATGCCACCCCACCCTCCCTGCGACACATGGGGTTTCAGCTGGTGTTGCTCCGTGCCATGTGAAGACCCGCTTTAATTACTTCTTTCCTTTCTTGCCCTTTGTTTTGAATCCGCTTATATTGTCACACGTTCCATGAAACAACTGAAACTGGGTCTTCATCCCTTACCCCCTTAAATCGAGTCTTCAGCATTTAATAGCCCTCAATGCACTGAAGACATAACATAAAGAGCAGAACTAACTGGCATTGCTTGTGAGGAAAGGCTGAGTTAAATCCTTTGTCATTACATGGACCCCATTCTCCTCTGGGCCAGCCCTGCCTAAATCAGCTTCCATCTACGTATTCCTATTGGCACAGCAGAGGGTCACTCGCAGGGCGGGCATTTGATTTGGTGGAGCGTCAAATTTGGAAAAGAATGTACTTTGTGTTCTCCTGTAAAACTTGAAAGTTTTTGACTGGTCAGATTTGAGACAGTTTTAATTTGTATTACTTATTTTATTTATGGGTGGTGCAGTGGGTAGCGCTGCTGCCTGGCAGTAAGGAGACCTGAGTTTGCTTCCCGGGTCCTCTCCTGGCGTGGACTTTGCATGTTTTCCCCGTGTCTGAGTGGGTTTCCTCCCACAGTCCGAAGACATGCAGGTTTAGGTGCATTGGCCATCCTAAATTGTCCCTAGTTGGGTGTGTGTGTGTGCGTGCCCTGCAGTGGGCTGGCGCCCTGCCCGGGGTTTGTTTCCTGCCTTGCGCTCTGTGCTAGCTGGGATTGGCTACAGCAGAACCCTGTGACCCTGTGTTAGGATATAGTGGGTTGGATAATGAATGGATGGATAATAGACAGATAGATAGATAGATAGATATGAAAGGTACTATAGATAGATAGATAGATAGATATGAAAGGTACTATAGATAGATAGATAGATAGATATGAACAGTTCTATAGTATATGTAAGACAGATATATTTACTGCAGTGGGCTGGTGCCCTGCCCGGGATTTATTCCTGCCTTGTGCCTTGTGTTGGCTAGGATTGGCTCCAGCTGACCCCCGTGACCCTGCATTAGGATATAGTGGGTTGGATAATGACTGACTGATGGCTGACTATTTTATTTATTTGGAATTGACCAGAAAATTTAGTTGTGCATTTTGTTTGTGTCCTCTGTGAACTGGGACCCGGACACAGGCAGACGGACAACATAGTTCACCCAACACACGTTTATTTTTACTATATTTACAATGCACGAACCCCAGTACCTCTTGCACCGATTCCCCAAAGTCCAGGCCTCTCCGTCACTGTGCCTTTCTCTTGGCCGCCTCCCGTCCTCTCTCCAGCTCTGTCCTCTTCCACCTGACATCCACTAATGACTGGAGGGAGGCGGCCCCTTAAATGGGAACCCGGATGGGCTCCAGCTGCTTCCCGGCACTCTCCTTTGGACACACCCCTGTGTGGCGGAAGTGCTGGCTGTGCACCCGGAAGCCATCCGGGTGTCTCCTGTTCTCTTCCCTCCAGCACTTCCTGGTGTGGCGGAAGCGCTGGGCTCCAGGGTTCCTCAGGCACCTGGGCGCCGCCTGGCGGTGGCCACGGGCCTCTACAGGGTTGGGCTTCCCAGTCCTCTACCCGTGGCCCCCAATACAACCAGGGCGATCGCCCCCTTGCAGTCTGGAGGAGGCACAAGCCCTCCTCTGGTCCTCCTGGGCGTCCCGGCCGGGCTCCAGCCCCGGCCAGGGACCACACGGGATATTCCGGCGCCGGCTGGCGGTGGCCATGGGTCCCTACAGGGCTGGGCTTCCAAGCCCTGTACCTGAGGCCCCCAACATAACCAGGATGGACGCCCCCTCACGGTCTGGAGGAGGCACAAGCCCTCCTCTGGTCCTCCTGGGCGTCCCGGCCGGGCTCCAGCCCTGGCCGGGGACCATACCTCCTATATCACTTGAAGCTTTTGACTGGTCAGAATTAAGATTTTAGTTTATTATATAGACCGTGGCAGGCGGCCGGGGTCCATGCACTCTATATTCAGGGGAGCAGCCCTGAACCCAGAAGTACAGCCGGAACTCGGCAGTCAACCACCTGGAGCACTTCCGGGTGGACCATTAAAGGGGCCAGCAACCACCAGTCCGGGAGTCAGAATCAGGAGGAGGAGCAAAAGGTTGCCAGGGTGGAGTGGTGGAGGAAGAAAAAGAATGCTTTATTGTGTGTTTTATTTGGTGTTTGTGCTTGGGACTGTGTACTGTCTGTGGCACACGGGGAAGACGTGCGCCCACAGGTGAAGAAAGAAGAAACCTTTTTGTTTAATTTACGTGTGCCTCTGTCTCCCGGCTGTTTTGGGTCGGGCACCTTTATAGTGCCGTTTTCACAATACTGATTTTATTTATTTGAAATGCAGTTGTATAATGTTCTTCAGTATATTTGTCATGTTCAGCTTCTGACAGAAAATAAATAATATTTAAACCACAATCAACCTTATGATATCTTCACATCTTATTTAAGAGTAAAAATGGAACCTTTAAGCTTGACAGGAATAGTGATTTGATTTACATCTCTACATACAAAAGGCAAAGCCCTCACTGACTCCTCACTAATCCTCCCACTTTCCATATAGGTGGGAAGCTGAAATTTCGTGTGCTCGTTCCTCGCAGTGTACTTTGTGGCGGACGGCTGGGGGTGGTACCCAGCTGGGATGCCCAGGAGGACCGGAGGAGGGCTTGTGCCTCCTCCAGACCACGAGGGGGCGACCGCACCGGTTGTGTTGGGGGCCACGGGTAGAGGACTTGGAAGCCCAACCCTGTAGGGGCCCGTGGTCACTGCCAGGGGGCGCCCCAATGCCTTGGGAGCCCTGGACCTCAGCACTTCCGCCACACCAGGAAGTGCTGGGGGGAAAGAGAAGCAGGGACACCCAGATGGCTTCCGGGGGTACAGCCGGCACTTCCGCCACACTGGGGCGTGTCCAGGGAGGTGTGGATAAAAGGGGCCGCCTCCCTTCATTCGGGGCTGGAGTCGGGTGAGGAGTGGACGAAGCAGGAGAAGCGAGAGTGGAGGCGGCCCGAAGAAGGAGAAGGCAGAATGTGTGCGAGGCCTGGACTTTGGGGACTCGTGGGGGTTTGTGTGCACTTTAATAACTTTAAATATATTGTAAATAAACGTGTCTGCCTGTCTGTGTCCGGGGCTCGTTCACAACTTACAAAACTTAGGTATGTTTCATGTCCTATTGCAACACCCAAGGAGGGGAAAACGGCTGGACCTCCTAAACTGTATGTATAGATTTAGGGGAAACCCCTCCTCATTATTTCTGTGACTTCCGATATACGTAGTAAGCCCACATTTCCCATGCTGATCCTTTACACTGTACTTACAAATGTTAAGTATGTTTCATTTCGCGCCATGCCCCATAACAAACTTTCGAAAATAACGTCTTCTTTTTGGCGGTTCTCCCCATGATGCCTTAAGGAACTTTCGGAAGGGCAGCATGGTGGCACAGTGGGTAGCGCTGCTGCCTCGCAGTAAGAAGACCTGGATTCGCTTCCCGGGTCCTCCCTGCGTGGAGTTTGCATGTTCTCCCCGTGTCTGCGTGGGTTTCCTCCCACCGTCCAGAGACATGCAGGTTAGGTGCATTGGCGATCCTACGTTGTCCCTGGTGTGTGTGTGTGTGTGTGTGCCGTGCCCTGCCCTGCCCGGGGTTGGTTTCCTGCCTTGTGTGGAAGACGAATGTTCTCTTCGTTCCCTTGTACTAATTCATAAGCTTTACGAAACCAAGTAACAGCATGCTTTGTTTTAGCAAACAGAAAAATATTTGTGCAAAGGACTCAAGATCTGAGCATTCCACACATGAGTCTGCCTTATCACGTTGTCCCTTAGCTTACATCTGAACGCCATAACAAAAGGGGCCAAGAAATCAAGTTTTATAAGGGGCTCAAGGATTGTGTATAATAAATGTGTTGACTGTTGCATTTCATAATGATATTAAATCACGCATTCTAGGGGTATAAAAACCTGCCCCACCCAACAGACGGGGTTCAGAAGAGCCCTGACGCTGTCATGTATATTGATTGTCTGCTTTTCTAAAACTCTTCTCACTGTGACTCTGGAAAATAAAGCTGCTTTATAACCGTACCTGCTGTCTTGTCAGAAGTCTTCGTCCACACTTGCGCCCTGTGTTGGCTGGGATTGGCTCCGGCAGACCCCTGTGACCCTGTAGTTGGGATATAGCGGATTGGATAATGGATGGAACTGACCTGTCCTTTTGCCGGTTTCATTCCTTATTTCCGTTATCAGACTTCAGACCGTTATCAGTTATCAGACCGAATCAGACAGATTTATTTCGCGGCAGAGATGCACAAGGACCACCCCTGGTCCCCCTTCCTGTCCGCGCCCCTACCACGTGGTTGGCTCCCTGCCTAAATACATTAACGACATCCCGCGCTCATGTGCCTCCTCACTCGCTTCCTTACTTTCCTCAGCTGTTCGTCGTGCTCTCTGCTCCCTTCTTCTTTACTCCACCACCTCAAGCCTGTTATTGTTCGACTTGCTTCACGTCTTCCTGCTGGTGATGCCTGCCTTTTCGTTTAGTTTCTTCACGCTCTTAATCCTCCGGGAAGGCCTCCGCAATCTCTCCTTTTGTTACTACCAATTATGTTACTACGAAACTTACAACCACCAAAACTTTGTAATGCCACCAGGCTTCAGATCAAACCTCATTGTGGCAACTGTCTTCACTGGCACTGGCTCAGGGGGCACTGGATTTATTCCTCGCATCCCTCTCATACCCTCTGACCTCCCATTCCAATTCAAACGCCTCCAATTTCCAGTAAGGGTCTGCTTCGCTATGACAATGAATAAGTCAGAGGGCCAGACTCGACAAAAGGTTGCCATCGACTTGACACAAGATTGCTTCTCACTTGGCCAACATGCTCAAGAGTGAGCTCAGCAGACAGCCTGGTCATTTTACAGCCTGAGGTCCTAAAAAACGTGCATTTCTCATACAATCATAAATGAAACTCTTTACAATCATCAAATTCACTTTGTCATTACTAAAATAACCCTACGACGATTACATTGACAATCACGTTACGTTATCTTTAAAATGTTTCCTTTCCTTTTTCATAACTTCTTTAACACACTACTTCTCCGCTGCGATGCGCGGGTATTCTGCTAGTTGTGATATATATCGCTATCGACTAATATGAAAATGTTTATTGTGATAAGATTTTTTTCCGTATCGGCCGGCCTGATTCATCATTAGAGTGTTGGTAACACCGTAAATCGGTTCTGCTGCTGTCTTCATACACACCTACCTCTCTAGTCAGTAATGTAGGCAAATTCAGTGCGTTTTAGTTCTAATTGTAATGTGCTCGCTCATTCACACAGATGCCCAGTCACTGCCCTGCCTTTTCCACTCCATCTGATTGTATCAGCTGCCTTAAAATAATCTCTGGAGTAATACGTCTCAGCGTAATCTTCACAGAACGGCACTGTTCCATTGGGGTGGACACAGAAAGGAAAGTAGTAGTCAGAAACAAGAAGAGGTGATGTAAGGCGGCACATACCGCTTCGTGTAAATATTTTCATGCGAATGCCAGTTTTATTGAATTCCAAGAAAAATGTGTTCCTTTTCACCCTGTTATGTTTCAGCCAGGGAATGATCCAGGACTTAAGGAAATTTCCTTTAGTTTGTCATTTCTGTTGCTATTCAATCACTACATTTAGTCTTTTAGTCATTTTTGTTAATACAATGCCCATCGTCAATGAACACACCACAAAAGATTTTTCAGAAGGCCATCTGTCTCCTTTTAGAGTTAACCCTTGCTATGGAACCCTATACCATAAACAGTAACAATTCTTTACATTTATATTGTGCTTTCTCACTGCTCAAAGCACTTTTCATAGTGAGCGGGGGGCCACTTCAACCACCACGAATGTGTAGCATCCACCTGGATGATGTGACGGCAGCCATTTTTGACACCACTGCGCTCACCACACATTATCTGATTGTTCTTCTGTATCGGCCGGCCTGATTCATCATCAGAGTGTTGGTAACACCGTAAATCAGTTCTGCTGCCGTCTTCATACACACCTACCTCCCTAGTCAGTAACGTGGACAAATTCAGTGAGTATTTCAATGTCTGGATGACACATTTTAGTTCTAATTGTAATGTACTCGCTCATTCACACAGATGCCCAGTGACCGTCCAGCCTTTTCCACTCCATCTGATCGTATCAGCTGCCTTAAAATAGTCTCTGGAGTAATACGTCTCAGCTTATTCTTCACAGTATCTAAATCGGCACTGTTCCACTGATGACATTACTTCTGGTCTAGACGACGTCATTTCCGGTCCAGAGGATGCCACTTCCTGTCACGAGTCCGACGACGTCACTTTTGGTCTAGGTGACACCGCTTCTTGTCACAAGCCTGATGATGTCACTTCCGGTCTAGACAACACTACTTCCAGCCATGAACCTAATGACGTTACTTCTGGTCCAGATGACGTCACTTCCAGTCTAGGTAACACCGCTTCCTGTCACGAGTCCGACGATGTCACTTCCGGTCTAGGTAACACCGCTTTTCTGTCATGAGCCCGATGATGTAATTTCTGGTCTAGGTGACAGCACTTCCAGCCATGAACCTGATGATGTCACTACCGGTCTAGACAACACCACATCTGGCCATGAGCCTGATGTCATTACTTCTGGTCCAGACGACATCACTTCCGGTCCAGAGGATGCCACTTCCTGTCACGAGTCCGACGATGTCACTTCCGGTCTAGGTAACACCACTTCCTGTCACGAGCCTGATGATGTAATTTCTAGTCTAGGTGACAGCACTTCCAGCCATGAGCCTGATGACGTTACTTTTGGTCCAGATGACGTCACTTCCAGTCCAGAGGATGCCACTTCCTGTCACGAGTCCGACTACATCACTTTCGGTCTAGGTGACACCGCTTCCTGTCACGAGCCTGATGATGTCACTTCCGGTCTAGACAACACCACTTCTGGCCATGAGCCTGATGTCATTACTTCTGGTCCAGACGACGTCACTTCCGGTCCAGAGGATGCCACTTCCTGTCACGAGTCCGACAATGTCACTTCCGGTCTAGGTAACACCGCTTCCTGTCAAGAGCCCGATGATGTAATTTCTGGTCTAGGTGACAGCACTTCCAGCCATGAGCCTGATGACGTTACTTCTGGTCCAGATGACATCACTTCCAGTCCAGAGGATGCCACTTCCTGTCACGAGTCCGACAATGTCACTTCCGGTCTAGGTAACACCGCTTCCTGTCACGAGCCTGATGATGTCACTTCCGGTCTAGACAACACCACTTCTGGCCATGACCCTGATGTCATTACTTCTGGTCCAGACGACGTCACTTCCGGTCTAGGTAAGACTGCTTAATGTCACAAGCCCGATGATGTCACTTCCGTTCTAGGTGACACCACTTCCGGCCACGTGCCTGATGATGTTACTTCTGGTCCAGGTGACGTCACTTCCGGTCCAGAGGATGCCACTTCCGGTTCTGGTCATAATTACCTCACTTCCTCTGCCGCTCTTTAAAAACCCTCCATTTCAACCTCACCAGGCAGTTCTGTTTTGGACACCAATCTGTACATAATTGCACACAAAATCAATCATTTTTGCAGCCAGGATGCCCCAAACCTTTATTGGCTCTTTGTCTCATCTTTGACAAATGTCATCTGTTTTTCCTGCTGCAAACAAATTTCCTTCTGGGACAATAAAGTCTACCTAACCCAATTACATTAATTGTCCCTATATGAATGAGTAGGGGTGAACATCTAAGTGGACCCTCGAATGGACTGGCATTTTCCTTGGGGTTGGTTCCTGCCTTGCATCTTGTATTGACAGCAGTGCCAGTCGAAGCCCATTTGGTGCCCTAGGTATTATTAGACTTTGATGACCTGTTTGGCATCCCCCCTGTGTCCAGAGCATGTGCCCCTTTAGTAGCACAAACTGTGCCCATTTGTGTAAATGTCTACCTTCTTCTTTTACTTTCATAAGCGTCATCTACTCAGTATCAACAGCGTTCAATGACCAGGGTGGGGCTAATGTGAAGGGGGTGCCCCTAAGTTTTTATAAATGGTGCCTCGCAGATGACACCTCTCTAGACACCCACCCAGGTCACCTACTGGATTGACTGGCTCTGGTCAAGAGAAAAGACTCCAAGTCCACCACCACCCTCCTCATTTGAATTAAGTGTGTTTGAGAATCTTAGTTAATGCGAGGCTGGGCGGGCGGGTGTGTGACTGTGTGATGCGAGGGCCTGGCACCCCATCCAGGATTAGTTCTTGCCTTGCACATGATGCTCATGGGACAGAGTATGCGTGATTGATAATCAGGAAATCAATAGTCATTAGAGAGTACGAGCAAAACGGGAGCTTTAAGCAACAGTTAAAATCGGGACAGTCTCTGGTAAAGACGGGCAACCTGGCAGCATGTTCTGTGCCGTTATTTGGAGACAGACTCTTCTTTCCCTGTCACATTTAGATTTTTATCAGACTTGCTCTTTCCTGGCAGCCCCTGTAATCGCTAGAAAACCGCCTCCAGTCACCACTTGCCTTCTGTTCACAAATCAGAAGCAGAACAGATATTGCAGCAGTCAGCGTAGCATGACTTGATTCTCTTGAAATGCAATTTGACACACGGATGGGATGACATCCCGCCCACGCTGGGTTGCCTTCTTTATCGACTGCATGCTTAATGCATTCATTCATATTCGTCTGAATCCCCAAGCAGGGCTGTTCCAGAGTCTCGACCTGATTACCAATGAGAACCCTGGAGGGACGTACAAACTTCAGCGGATCACGGAAGATCAATAGTTCAGCTTGTGGCTCAGGGATGGGATTAACATGGATTTAATAAGCTGGCCCGGTGACTTCTCAACTCCGCCATTGTCTGTGCCCACTTTTATGTAGGGTGGCACATACCAACTCTTGTAAATATTTTCATGCAAATGCCAGTTTTATATAATTCCAAGATAAATGTATTCAACTGCATCTTGTTATGTTTCAGCCTGGGACTGATCCAGGACTTAAGGATATTTTCCTTTAGTTTCTGTTGCTATTCAATCATTATAAACTGCTGATAAAAATTAAAGGAACATTTTGAAAACACATCAGATCTCAATGGGGGAAAAAATCAAGCTGGCTATCTCTACTGATATGGACTGATATTGTAATGTGTTAGGGACGAAAGGATGGAAATGCAAATGATCAACCGAGAGAGGACACCCCGAAAATCAAAGTGAAGAAAAGATGTGGCAGGCAGGCGAGTCCGTCTGGCCGAAATTTCAATGCAGCAACTCCAAATCGTACTCAGTAGTTTTTATGGCCCCCACGACAATGACAACACCGGGGAGGGCATGCTCCTAATGAGATGATGGATGGTGTCCTGGGGGATCTCCTCCCAGATCTGGACCAGGGCATCACTGAGCTCCTGGACAGGTTGAGGCGTCGGATGGACCCAAACATAATGTCCCACCCTGAGGTGTTCTATTGGATTGAGGTCAGGCGAATGAATGTGGTGGCCAGTCAATGGTATCAACTCCTTCATTCTCCAGGAACTGCCTGCATATTCTCGCCACATGAGGCCGGGCATTGTCGTGCACCAGGAGGAACCGGCATAGGGTCTGACATTGGGTCCAAGGATTTCATCCCGATACCTGTCTGGCCTGTAGAGGTCTGTTTGTCCCTCTATGGCTATGCCTCTCCAGATATACCATCACTGACCCACCACTAAACTGGTCATGCTGAATGATATTACAGGCAGCATAACGTTCTTCTCCAGACCCTTTCACGTCTGTCACATGTGCTCAGGGTGAACCTGCTGTCATCTGTGACAAGCACAGGGCGCCTGCCAGTGGTGGACCTGCCAATTCTGGTATTCTATGGCAAATGCCAATAAAACTCCACGGTGGCGGGCAGGCAGAGAGCACAGGGCCCACTAGAGGACGTTGGGCTGTCAGGCCACCCTCATGAAGTCTGCTTCTGATTGTTTGGTCAGAGACATTCACACCAGTGGCCTGCTGGAGGTCATTTTGTAGGCTCTGGCAGTACTCATCCTTTTCCTCCTTGCCCAAAGGAGCAGATACCGGTGGGTCTGACTGATGGGTAAAGGACCTTCTACGAGGGGCCCTGTCCAGCTCTCCTAGAGGAACTGTCTGTCTCCTGGAATCTCCTCCATGCCCTTTAGACTGTGCTGGGAGACACAGAAAACCTTCTGGCAATGCCACGTATTGATGTGCCTGCCATCCTGGAGAAGTTGAACTATCTGTGCCACCTCTGTAGGGTCCAGGTATGGCCTCATGCTACCAGTAGTGACACTGACTATAGCCAAATGCCAAACGAGTGACAACACAGATGAGGAGGGAAAAATGTCAGTGGTCTCCCTCCACCTGTTTAACCATTCATTCCTGTTTTGGGGGTCATCTCAGTGTTGTCCCTCTAGTGCACCAAAGCAGCTGAAACTGGCGAACAAGCCCCTCTGCTACTTAACTGACCAGATCAATAGCCCACAAGTTTCATTGACTTAGCGCTATACTCTCATTCAAAAGTGCTTCTTTCATTTTTTTGAGTCCACGACTCAAGTGACTAACATTGAGAAGGCAGTTCTAATTATATGGAGTACAGTAGAGAGGAAGAGGTGGGATTTCATGGATTGGAACCGGAAGTGACATCATTCTGGGGGGGGGACGAGTTCGGTGAGGTGGAGGTGATGTCATCAGGGGGCAGGACTTGTAGCCCGGAAGCGACCTTACTGGGAGGGTTCTTCGGTTGGTCTGCAGAGGGTCAAAGGGAGAGGGCATTAGATGACAGCGCCAACCTCTGGTTCAGCTAAGAAACAACATCATTTGAGCCTGAAAACCGCCTCTCACGCGCACGTGTGTGACACGAATTAAAAATGAAGTCTTAACGATGCCGGAAATAAAATGGCAAGATGAAATAAACACCAAAAAAAAAAGTCAAAATGAGAAAAGATTCAGAGATGGATCACGTAGACGTGTGAATGCAGATAAAAGCAAATAGAACTTAAGCCTTGTAATCCGTGACTGAGGAATACTGGCAGCTGTGCCAAAGACTGGTGTGCCCTTGGTCAGTCTAGTCTTGGCACCACACAAAAAAAAAACAAAAAAAACATAACTAACCTTCAAAAGCTCCTTTATGTCAGTGCCAGCCATATTCTGTCACGGCACAAGGCCAAAAGAAATGAATCAGTGTAGGTGTCATGAGTAGGCAAAGTCTCCCTGACTGTGCTGTAAAGCTCTCCAGCAGTCGCTTGTAGGAGTGAGCAAAGCACACATTCACGCGTATTCTCATGGCTGTTTAAGAGCAGAACTGAAGACAGCCAGAGTCACCCAAACACTGCAGATGGTGAATTGTTAGAAGCAGAGCGCTGCAGCATTCAACAGAGCTGTGGGGCAGCAAGTTCAGATGTATGACTAACCAATACTCATAGGCAGACTTAAAGGGGGGTTATGGGGGTAACTGGCCCAATGTAATGGATATGCTATCCTTCTATTATAAAAAAAGAAAATCCTGGGAGGGAGACTAGGGAGACGAGACGTGATCTTCTCGGCAGACAATTTGACGTCCAGCAAGAGACGATTTAACGTCACGCAAATACAATTTAACGTCTCGCGAGAGACACTTTAACATCACGCGAGACAAGGCAGTGAGACAACATTTAAAACAAGTTCACGGACATCTGACCAAGCAGTTGTTGGAATGCTTTTGGCAGACAGACATCATGTGCTCCCAGCTCTTAAAACAATGACAAGTGACAAGCAGAACACGCAGCTCGCCAGCAGCAGGAAGCCAACAGATGATCCGACCGCTTCTCCTTAGCGTGCGCCCTTTTTATAACGTGAGCGGCAGAGACGCGAAGGGGCAAAAGGACAGCTGCTGTACAGGCTTTGAAATGATCGAAGCAAAGCGCGACAAGCAGAAAATGCAGCTCGCCAGCAGCAACAAGCTAGCAGATGATCCGACCGCTTCTCCTTAGCGTGCATTCAGCTCCCCTTCACAACATGAGCAGCAGAGACGCGAAGTGGCAAAAGGACAGCTGCTGTACAGGCTTTGAAATGATCGACACAAAGCGTGACAAGCAGAACACACAGCTCGCCAGCAGCAACAAGCCCGCAGATGATCCGACTGCAACTCCTTAGCATGCGTTCGGCTCCCCCTTTTACAACGCGAGCGGCAGAGACATGAAGTGGCAAAAGGACATCTGCTGTAAAGGCTTTTAAATGATCGATGTTCAGCGCGACAAGCAGAACATGCAGCTCGCCAGCAGCGGTAAGCCAGCAGATGATCGGACCGCTTCTCCTTAGCGTGCACCCCTTTCACAACGCGAGCTGCAGAGACGCGAAGTGGCAAAAGGACAGCTGCTGTACAGGCTTTGAAATGATTGACGCAAAGCGTGACAAGCAGAAAATGCAGCTCACCAGCAGCAACAAGCTAGCAGATGATCCGACCGCTTCTCCTTAGCGTGCATTCAAAACCCCCTTCACAACATGAGCAGCAGAGACACGAAGTGGCAAAAGGGCAGCTGCTGTACAGGCTTTTAAATGATCAACTTTCAGCGCAGCAAGCAGGACACACAGCTCGCCAGCAGCAGCAAGCCAGCAAATGATCCGACCGCTTCTCCTTAGCGTGCGCCCCTTTCACAACATGACCGGCAGAGACCCGAAGTGGCATAAGGGCAGCTGCTGTACAGGCTTTTAAATGATCGATGTTCAGCATGACAAACAGAACACGCAGCATTCCAGCAGCAGCAAGCCAGCAAATGAACTGACTGCAACACCTTAGCGTGCATTCAGACCCAACTTTCACAACGCGAGCGGCAGAGACATGAAGTGGCAAAAGGATAGCTGCTGTACAGGCTTTTAAATAATCGACGCAAAGCGCGACAAGCAGAAAATAGCGTGCGTTCAGCCCCCCCTTTTCACAACGCGAGCGGCAGAGACACAAAGTGACAAAAGGACAGCTGCTGTACAGGCTTTGAAATGATCGACATGCAGCGCGATAAACAGAACACACAGCTCGCCAGCAGCAGCAGAAAGACAGCAGATGATCCGACGGCATCTCCTTAGCATGTGTTCAGCCACCCCGCCTTCACAACACGAGCAGCGTTATACGTCCTGCGAGAAAGAGTTAACTACACTCGTTGGAAAAAAAGGACCAGTATTGTTTTTACAAAAGTTTTAAAGTAAAAGTGAAAATAATGCATATGTAACAATTCCCATGAAAATAACAATCTCTTTAAATTGTATACTGTATCTGGTAAACCAAACCCGGGTATGGGCGAGCGAAGCAACTAGGGGGCGGAGCCCCCTAGTGTTACTAAAATAAATCTCAAATAAAGGCAATATTTTCTGTCCAGGGGTCAATTCAGAGATATGCAGGAGGATGAGCCTCTGGTGTCCTGGATAATGGACTGTCTGTCGGGCAGACCGCAGTTTGTGAGCCTCAAGGACTGGGTCTCTGATACCGAGGTGAGCACCACAAGGCCCAGGCCTGTCTCCTTTTCTCTTCACTCTGTGTAATCGTAACTGCAGGTCATGTCACTTGAAGAAATTCTCAGATGATTCCGCACTTACTGATAAAGAAGGGTGAGACAGAGGAGAGGAGTCAAGGGGGGAACTTTGGTACTTATTGCAGAAAGAATTGTCTGCAACTCCACGTCAGCAAAACCAAGAAACTGCTGATTGACTTTCATCGCAACAAAGAGCCTCTATGTCAGGTCGCTGTTTGGGATGGTGGTGAACACCCAGAAATACTTGGGGGTCCACATCAGTGGCAGGTTGGACTGATTCTGTAACACAGAGGAGCAAGAGACGAAAGGGCAGAGCAGGCTCTCCTTCCTAAAGGGGACTGATTTCATTATTGTGGGAACCGTCACATCTTCTACACTTCCATGATGGCCAGTGCAAATTTCTATGCTGAGGTATACCAGATTTCAAGAAAGTGGACCACCAACTCAACATGGTAATTTAAGGGTCAGGCTTAGTTATTGGATGAACTGTGGATCCCCTGGAGGGAGTAGAGGAGGACAAAACCGAGTGCCATTATGGACGATGCTGCACATCCTCTCTCTGACGCACTAACACTAAGGACTTTCAGCCAATGAATCATTCAGCAGAAAAGTATCAAGAAACACTACAAAGGGTGTGCAACAAAGGGCCCAGCAGTAGCTGCAGCACCCATTGGCGGTGCCCATTGAACCCAACAGGGCTGCGCCAAACTCCTACTCCTATGGAGCCCCGCGAGAGTCTGAGGCACCGCTGCAACCCAAGGGGGCTGCCACCTAGCGCTCCTAGATACGTACGCCACAGGTTTGACACAACAAGCCTCACATACCTGGATTTTGGGGATTTTCTGACATTCTCCTCTGTAGACCCTCTCAAACTCAGACAGAGGTGGGATGGAGACCATGGACAGACTGTTATTTTTCGGTCTCTCCAGAGATGTTCAATTGGGTTCAGTTCTGGGCTCTGAATGGGCACCTCAAGGAGATTCACAGAGTTGACCCTCACTGTTGTCTTTGTGCTTTGTGCTTAGCATGATGGTCCTGCTATAAGGGGAGATTGCTGAACTAATTTGTCTGAAAATATATACATTTTATAGTAAAGATTTTAACATATCAGTACAATATACTGTATAATAATAAATACAACATCTACCCACCATATTCTAATCCCTGATCCCCACCAAACAATAGAGTAGTAAGGTTAACACTGTGAAGAGGTTTAGGGGCCTGCAGCAATGCAGCATGCTAGCTGATTGACATTACATAAGGGTGCTACTGATGCTGGCATGGATGAAGAGGCTGACGTATGCTGAAAATGTTTAATAGTTTGTCATTATATAAATTTAATGTTCTCTAGTTTTAAGGTCAAGAAAATCAAATAATGCAAAAATAGCATCCACGTTCGCTTGAAAATGCCACCTAGTCCGTGTTATGGTGTGCCCAGGGTTGTTTCTTGTTCATTTAATTTTTGTTTTTCATATTTTGTTATTATTTTCTGTTTTTGGTTTTGTCTTTTCTTTGTTTTTATTTCAAATTATGGTTGTATTAATACTGTATTTATTAACTACTAGCTGTCCTCCGTGGCTCTGCCCACATATTAGTGAAACAGGACGCTTTAAAAATCAAATTAAAAAAAATCTGTAATTCTGGCCAAGTGGGAGGTAGGTACACTCCATCATCAAACGCTGGCACTGTCTCTGATCGTGGTCAGCTCTGACAGGAGAGCCTCCCCCTCATGGAGAGAAGAGCATGCGGCTGTGATATCTCTGCCAATGAGCAGCTACCCTCTAAAACACACGTAGCTGTGATCTCTCTCTCAAAAACGTCAAACGTTACTCCTTAACAACCTCTAGATGATAATGTCTGCTGAACAAACAGACGTCGCTAGCTAAGCAGAGGCAAGGTGCACTCCAACACATGGCGTGAGGTAGAGCGACTCGAAAGGAGGCTGGCGTGTGAGTGAGGAGGGCCCCGCCCCGAGCTCCCCTACTACTGAGGCCCCGCCCCCTCCCCTATGCTAACTATGATACTTTTCGTACTTTGTACTTTTTTGTAGCTGGAGGAGGGGACTGTCCCAGCAGCGTAAATGACATTCTGGTTTTGTCACCTGAAGTGATGACATCCATACGTGTCATGTTGTCACAAGAAGGTTTGCTAATGTCTCCCAACAAAGTCTCAAGAGAAGGGTGGAGATACCAGGAGACGGGCCGTTACACGAGGAGAGCAGGACAGGGCTGGTGAAGGGCGTCAGCCCAGCAGTAGGACTGGTATGTGCCCCTTTGTGCAAGGAGGAGCACTGCCCGAGCCCAACAAAATGACTTCCAGCCTCCTACTGGCATGCATCTGTCTGACCAAACTGTCAGATGAGGGTGGCATGAGGACCTGATGTCCTCTGGTGGGACCTGTGCTCACAGCCCATCACAATGCAGCCCATTTCGCATTCTCCAGAGCAGGGGTCTCCAACTCCAGTCCTGGAGAGCTGTGGCTGCAAGTTTTCATTCTAACTCTTTTATTAATTAGTGACCAGTTTTTGCTGATAATGAACTATTTCCCTTTATTATAATTAACTTTGAGACCCCCCCCCCGCCCCCAAGTACCACCACAGACTATCCAGCAGCTCACTGATGCCCTGATAAGGTCTGGGAGGAGATCCCCCAGGACACCGTCCACTGTCTCATCAGGAGCAGGCCCAGACGTTGTGTGTGGAGTGTATACTGGCACGTGGGGGCCACACACACACTCCTGAGTCACATTAGGAGTTGACGTGATGAAAATCACACAAGTTGGATCAGACTGTCATTGCCGTTTTTGACTTTGATTTTTAGCCCTTGATGTTCTGATGATGGGGGTGGCACGGTGGCACAGTGGTATCGCTGCTGCCTCACAGTAAGGAGACCTGGGTTCGCTTCCCGGGTCCTCCCTGCGTGGAGTTTGCATCTTCTCCCCATGTCAGCGTGGGTTTCCTCCCACAGTCCAAAGACATGCAGGTTAGGTGCATTGGTGATCCTAAATTGTCCCTAGTGGGTGTGTGTGTGTCCTGCGGTGGGTTGGCACCCTGCCCGGGATTGGTTCCTGCCTTGCACCCTGTGTTGGCTGAGATTGGCTCCAGCGGACACCTGTGACCCTGTGTTCAGATTCAGAGGGTTGGAAGATAGTTGGATGGATGGATGGATGTTTTGATGATGGGGGCGGCACAGTGGCGCAGTGGGTAGCGCTGCTGCCTCGCAGTAATGAGACCTGGGTTCACTTCCCGGGTCCTCCCTGCGTGGAGTTTGCATGTTCTCCCCGTGTCTCTTTGGGATTCTTCCCACAGTCCAAAGACATGCAGGTTAGGTGCATTGGCGATCCTAAATTGTCCCTAGTGGGTGTGTGTGTGATCTGCGGTGGGTTGGCACCCTGCCCGGGATTGGTTCCTGCCTTGCACCCTGCGTTGGCTAAGATTGGCTCCAGCTGACACCCGTGACCCTGTGTTCAGATTCAGAGGGTTGGAAGATAGTTGGATGGATGGATGTTTTGATGATGGGGGCGGCACGGTGGCACAGTGGTAGCGCTGCTGCCTCACAGTTAGGAGACCTGGGTTCGCTTTCCGGGTCCTCCCTGCGTGGAGTTTGCATGTTCTCCCCGTGTCTGCGTGGGTTTCCTCCCACAGTCCAAAGACATGCAGGTTAGGTGCATTGGTGATCCTAAATTGTCCCTAGTGTGTGTGTGCCCTGCCCAGGATTTGTTCCTGCCTTGCACCCTGTGCTGGCTGGGATTGGCTCCAGCAGACCCCGTGACTCTGTGTTAGGATGTGGCAGGTTGGGAAATGACCGTTGTTGAGTCATTTTGTTCTCAGCAAATTCCACAGTATTACTCAGTAAAGATTATCCACTTGAATATTTCATTCATCGAGAGCCAATGTGTAATTTAAGCGTCCCCTTCATTATTTTTTGAGCAGGGTATTTTACACTTAGACATGGAACGCGTCGAGCCATCAGCAGCTCAGATGCAGGGAGTGTAAATGTCCAGTAGCAGATAACAGAGTAGCGTAATTTAATAAAAGTCATCGGCAGATTATTAGCCAGTAAATGGGCTGCTCCGCTGTTTCTTGTACTCTGGCCTTTACTACTCTTATTCTCTCCTAAATAATTGTCTCATTGATCTTCTTGTCAGCCCTATTCTCTGAGCCACTTATTTAATTAAATACCGAGCTGCACACGTGGGAGCGGCGTGCCGTGAGCTTGCTACCTTGGTGCTCTTCTAATCCCTTAAGCAAAAAATAAAAAAGTTAACAGTGAATTCAGAAACCCCTTGATTTTCTGCACTTTATCATGTTGTAGATTTCATTTTAAATGGATGAATGTGACACTTTTGCAGCCATTGATTTGCACTCAGTACCCTACAGCGACAGTAGTCGCTCCCTATAGTAGCAAGTGCAAGGCAGGAGCTTCCATGTAGGACACGTCCGTTCATCATAGCAGCCCCACTGAGGAATTCACAATTTATGTAGACAGACGTAGGCTAGTGAGCTGTGAGGTGGTGCTGTGCCAAATGAACTCTCCATTCCACCATTTGTCACTTGATTAGGTCGTATCGCACGTTTGTCACAGAGCTGGAGGACAGCGTTTTGAAAAGTGACACAGGCAGAGAATCCAACAGAGCCGTAAGCTGTACTAAGACTTGTAAGCAAATAGTGGATTTGACAGTTTGCCTTTTAACAGTATCTGACTGAAGGGAAGCCAAAAAAGAAATAAGAATTGAAAATAAAGAATCTGAAACAATAAAAAGTAAAAAAATAATACAACTTTAATAGATCTGTTATGATCTTACTCTGATGGGTCAGGACAAATTCCACTGGACAGACCACTGCATCAGAATGTCCGACTCCTGTCTCCTGAGGATGGAGATCTTGTGGTGACCAGAGGAGGAATTTCAAAATAAATACCCAGAATTCCTACCTTCAAAAAGACCAGATCAGCATCGAGGGTTGGGAAGCCCTGGCCATAAAACCTCTCCTATGGTGCCTGAATGATTACAGGCCGGTAGCACTCACTCCAATCATCATGAAGTGTTTTGTCACATTCAGAGCAGCATACTGGACACTCTGGACCCCCTGCAGTATGCCTACCGGCCTAGCAGGTCCACCTCAGATGCCATCGTGGCTGCACTACATTATTCCCTCTCCCATCTGGAGAACACATCAGGATCCCCAGTCTGTCAGGATTGGTAATAGGATTTCAGCCACCCATCATTATCACAAACACTGGCACTCCACGGGGATGCGTCCTCAGCCCCATCCTCTACACCCTGTTCACCCACGACTGTGTCGCCACCCACAAGGATAACATCATCCTGAAGTTCACAGATGACACCCCTGTGATTGGACGCATCACTGGTGGGGACGAGGAAGCCTACAGGAGGGAGGTGGACAGTCTGGCGTGATGGTGTGAGGACAACAACCTCACCCTCAACACAGACAAGACGAAGGAGATGATAGTGGACATGAGGAAGGAGAGGTGACCTCACAGGCCAATGTTCATCTGAGGGCTTGAAGGGGAGAGGGAGAGCAGCATTAAATACCTGGGCGTCTACATCAGCGAGGACCTCACTTGGACACTTAACACCACACAGCCGGTCAAGGGGGCTCAACAGTGGCTGTACTTTCTGAGGAGGCTGAGGAAGTTTGGTATGTCGACTAAGATCCTCTGCAACTTTTACAGCTGCGTTGTTGAGAGCATCTTGACCAGCTGCATCACCGTGTGGTATGGCAACACACTGCTATGGATTGCAAATGCCTGCAGAGAGTGGTAAATACTGCTGAGAAGATCACCAGGACCCCACAGTCCTCTCTGCAGAGCATCTACAACAGCAGAGTCCGCAGGAGAACTGCCTCGAATCTTAAGGGAACACACGAACTGTTCACACTTCTACCCTCAGGCAGAAGGTATGGAGGTACGAAATGCCAGACATCCAGGCTAAAGAACTCTTTCTTTCCCAAGGCCATTAGACTCCTAAATAACAGACTGCAGTTTATAACCATGGTCCACCTCATTCTATCAACCTCACGCAACTGTATTGGACTTGTCCATCACACACCTACCTGCATTTTACACTTTATATTTCTATTCTGATTTTATACTTTATGCTGACTTTGTTACTAATTATCTATCTGCTACGTATTATTTATGTTTATCTTTATACGTTGGTTTTGTCATTTGGTGTGGACAGCAAAGAAAGAATTTCATTGTACAGGGAAACGTGTTTCCTTACTGTGCACATGACAATAAACTTTGAACTTGAACTTGAACATACTGCAGTCCTTTGGGCAGCAACCTACTTTGAAACTCATCATCTTTCTGTTCAATCAGACCAAAGAGGAAAAAGAAGATGGAAAAGAAGAACTCAATCTGAAGAAGCCATCCTGCCCTCACTGTCCCAAGATTTGTGGCTGGAGAATCGGGTGGCTTAGTCATCTAAGAACACGTTGCTGGTTTGACTATTTGATGATCAACTCCATTTTGGTTTTGGTTTGATTATTTGATGATCATCTCCATTCTGGTTTTGGTTTGACTATTTAATGATCAACTCCATTTTGGTTTTGGTTTGACTATTTGATGATCAACTCCATTTTGGTTTTGGTTTGACTATTCGATGATCAACTCCATTTTGGTTTTGGTTTGATTATTTGATGATCATCTCCATTTTGGTTTTGGTTTGACTATTTGATGATCATCTCCATTCTGGTTTTGGTTTGACTATTTGATGATCATCTCCATTTTGGTATTAGTTTGACTATTTGATGGTCATCTCCATTTTCATCATGTACTAACACCATATATAAGAATGTGGGGCAAAATATACAACGGAAAAGTGAACACGAGAAAGCAACGACTTACATATTTAACGTACAGTCCCCAATGTCTACAATCAATCTCAGCTTAAACAAAAATAAAGAAAATTGGTTTGACTGTTGTAAAATAATCAGCCTCAACACAGGAAAATGGTTTGGGGCAGCCACCCGTATATTGTTCCTGGCTGCAAAAAGGGTATTTGAAAGTAGCACAATGTGTACTCCTCGAGTTCTATATTGAACTGATTTGTTTTGAGCAAGTTGCCGGATTTAAAGGCCAAAACTGGAAGTGATGTTATCCATAGCCAGAACCAGAGATGACATCATCTTTTGGTGCTAGAACCGGACGTGATGCCATTTTTGGCATAGGAACCGGACGTGATGTCATCAGGTAGGTTTTCCCATATTTGGCCTGCAGAGACAACAGAAGAAGGTTTAGCACACCCTGCCACCAGAGGCGTAGCTGGGGTTTTCAGCACCCTGGGACAACTGAAGATTTCGCACCACCTCCTGTTTGACAAAATGCAATGGGGAAGGGAAAGAAATTTTTTTAAAATATATTTAAAATAATAGTATTTTAAGAAAAAAAATTCAATATAACTCTCCGAAAATGATAACGCCACCTCATGTTCTTTAAAATCTAAATCTGTCATTAGTTTTAGTAAGAAAAAATTTGTTTTCTGCAATTAAAAATGATTTTAAAGAAAGTAAATAACAAATTATAAAGCAAATAAGAATATATATTTATAAAAAAAAGTGCATCACTTACAATTTATTCGTATGAAAATATGATAGGGAAACGTCTAGACTTTTGCAGCCATCTACTAGAATACTTCACCACAGCCCAATCAAAAAAACACATAAAACACAAATCACTTGGCACACAGAAATGGCGTTTGCAACAACTTAGACAATGATACACTAATGCCTCATGTCAGTCACGCGACCGGTTTAATAACGTCAAAAATGTTTCTGGGTGGGAGTCAAGCATGTTAGAGTAGTGGAGCGGATTAATTATTGTCTGTTGGGTATAAAGAACTAATACGTACTTCGAAATCAGAAAGAGACAAAAAAAAAAGGAAAAAGATATCCTTATACTGATGGAGTGATGGACTGAGTATGCGAATGCTTTTTATTTACGTTTTAGTGCATTTAAATTTATTTAAATTTTATAACATCAATTTGGTGCCCCCTGGATGCTGCGCCTGGGGACAGATGCCCCCCCTTGTCCCCAGCTACACCACTCCCTGGTCTGGAGGGTAATTACTTTCAACTTCCTCCTAATCGTGTGTGTGTGACACTGTATTGGTGTCCAGGTGCCCCCATAAAAATGCTTATTGAATAAAGGTTATATTAAATATACTGCTCAAAAGAATTAAAGGAACACTTTTTAATCCGAGTATAGCATAAAGTCAATGAAACTTATGGGATATTAATCTGGTCAGTTAAGCAGCAGAGGGGGTTGTTAATCAGTTTCAGCTGCTGTGGTGTTAATGAAATTAACAACAGGTGCACTAGAGGGGCAACAATGAGATGACCCCCAAAACAGGAATGGGTTTAACAGGTGGAGGCCACTGACATTTTTCCCTCCTCATCTTTTCTGACTGTTTCTTCACTAGTTTTGCATTTGGCTACAGTCAGTGTCACTACTGGTAGCATGAGGCGATACCTGGACCCTACAGAGGTTGCACAGGTAGTCCAACTTCTCCAGGATGGCACATCAATACGTGTCATTGCCAGAAGGTTTGCTGTGTCTCCCTGCACAGTCTCAAGGGCATGGAGGAGATTCTAGGAGACAAGCAGTTACTCTAGGAGAGCTGGAGAGGGCCATAGAAGGTCCATAACCCATCAGCAGGACCAGTATCTGCTCCTTTGGGCAAGGAGGAACAGGATGAGCACTGCCAGAGCCCTACAAAATGACCTCCAGCAGGCCACTGGTGTGAATGTCTCTGACCAAACAACCAGAAAGACTTCATGAGGGTGACCCAAGGGCCCCATGTCCTCTAATGGGCCCTGAGCTCACTGCCCAGCAGCATGCAGCTCGATTGGCATTCGCCATAGAATACCAGAATTGGCAGATGCACCACTGGTGCCCTGTGCTTTTACAGATGAGAGCAGGTTCACCCTGAGCACGTGACAGAAGTGAAAGGGTCTGGAGAAGCCATGGAGAACATTATGCTGCCTGTAACATCATTCAGCATGAGCAGTTTGGTGGTGGGTTAATGATTGTCTGGGGAGGCATATCCATGGAGGGTCACACAGACCGCTACAGGCTTGACAAAGGCACCTTGGCTGCCATTAGGTATCAGGATGAAATCCTTGGACCCATTGTCAGACCCTATGCTGGTACAGTGGCTCCTGGTGCACGACAATTCCTGGCCTCATGTGGTGAGAGTATGCAGGCAGTTCCTGGAGGATGAAGGAATTGATACCATTGACTGGCCACCACACTTTCCTGACCTAAATCCAATAGAACACCTCTGGGACATTATGTTTTGGTCCATCCAATGCCAACAGGTTGCACCTCAGACTGTCCAGGAGCTCAGTGATGCCCTGGTCCAGATCTGGGAGGAGATCCCCCACAACACCATCTGTCATCTCATTAGAAGCATTCACCGATGTTGTCAGGCATGTATACAAGAACACAGGGGCCATACAAAGTGCTGCGTATAATTTTGAGTTGCTGCAATCAAATTTTGGCAAAATGGACTCGCCTGCCACATCATTTTTTCACTCTGATTTTTGGGGTGTCATCATTGATCATTTTCATTTCCATCAAACGATGTGGCATCCTTTCGTTCCTAACACATTACCCAGTCTATATCAGTATAGATATCCAGGAGGATTTCTTTTTCCCATTGAGATCTCATGTGTTTTCAAAGTGTTCCTTTAATTTTTTTGAGCAGTTTACATTCAATCAAGGCTTATTGTAGAGGTACTGGGCATGAGTGACAAGAACAGGAAATGAAACTTCTTTGACTGGCCACCTTCCTGTGAGAGATGACTAATCAGTTCCCAGTCAAGTGAGTTGTTTCTGATGTTCATTCTGCCACCTTTTAAAGGAAACCGCTGATCATTTGACGTGAAAAGGCATTTTGAAATCGGACAGATGCCCAGTTTATAAAAGCTGTTTTCCCTGTATCATTTGTGTGAGGTGAGAACTTTATCTCAGTTACAAAATACCAGTGGAATTGAGGGATCATTGATAGTACGTACATGTATACTCACTTTAAATTCACAAGTAATGGCATATCCAGGCTATACTCAGGATTAATAGCTTGTCTATGTGCTTAAAGGCCTTGACTTCTTATTGTTTCTCATTCTTTGTCACTTAATTGTCTTCTGCAATTTGCTGGACATACGGCAGATGTTGCTGCTGTTCCTTTTCTTTCTGCCATGGGCTTGTAGGGACTATGCTGCAATACCAATCAACTTTTCTGGTCACCAGGTTGTTACTACCTAAATTTGTTATGAATTTCCAGAACATATCAGTTCCTAACTTTACAATTAATACCAAGGCCAAGGTTACAGTCCCGGTACTTCACGAGTAAATGCGAAAAAGACGGACAGACCTTTTATATATACTGTGTAGCTGTGTGTGGGAATGACAGGAGGGCAACGTTGAACATTTGGGACATCAACAGGGTTGTCCTGTTTTAATTGTACAAACTTGTTGTGGTGTGAAATTTTGTATATAAGTTGATAAATATCATATATGTCTTTATTTGTGACTTAGACAAAGTAATGTAATATTAGTGCTTCATTGGTGAGAAGCTTCCATGGTTAAAGAACCCCACACCCCAAGACTTTAGGTCTAACTGAGGAAATTGATGGCAGATTTAAGGGAAGTGATTCTCTGTGACTCTCTCAATCAACCCCCAGACTGCCTGTCTGGCAAGCATCAGCTCAACATATGGTGTTGGAGGCAGGTGTCAAAAGTAGTGTGTGCCCCCATTGGTCTGAAGCATGGCTATTTGGGATTGGTTTAAATCAGAGGCCATTCTGTAGCACAACACCCTATTGGTGTAAGGATTTGGGCAAAGAATGTATCAATTTGGCTGCTTTACTCCTCCTTCTCTCTCTCACATCATCATAATGAAGGAGCATCTCACACACTATGGACAGAAAACAAGACCACACTGAGAAGCACAACTTGGCAGCCATATTGAGACAGGCTGTCCAGAAGAAAGCCATAAAATGATGACTTAACTCGAGACATTTGAAGTAACTGCAAGTCTGTGTGCTGCCTGAAACTACAATGGGTTGCCGCACCCACTACACGATGAAACAACTCGGGATCCTGGTTGGCAACACCCCAGGCAGACACGCGGTCCAGTCCCACCCTCCGGAAATGACCCTCTATCTGCCACAGTCAGGTGTTACGTGGGCGGCCCCTTGGCCTGGTCTAGCCACTCGGGTCCCCAACAATGAGGGTCCTGTGAGCCGGATCACCCTCGGGGAAATGCACCACATGGGCGTAGTGCCGTAACTGACGCTCCGTCACAATGCAGGTCATGTGCCTCATTCGGGACTCCATGAGCAACACAAAGTCAAACCAGCGGGACCCAAGGATTTTCCATAGAGACACAGTACCAAAGGAGTCCAGTCTTCATCTCAGGTCACTGGACAGCGTCCATGTCTGACAACCAGATAGCAAGACAGGAAGCACCAGGACTCTAAAGACTTGGACCTTCGTCCTTTTGCTGAGATATCAGGAGCGCCACACAACCCTTTTCCAGTGACCTCATGACCTCCCATGCTCTCTCAATCCGTCTACTGACTTCACAGGAAGAGTCACCGGAGACATAAATGCCACTCCTGAGGTAAGTAAACCTCTCGATGAGGTCGACACTTTCTGTGCAGACAGACACACTGCTGATGGCCGTGCCCAAGAAGTCATTAAAACTAGGGAAATGACTGAGTAGGTGCATTGGCGATCCTAAATTGTCCCTGGTGTGTGCTTGGTGTGTGGGTGTGTGCCCTGTGGTGGGTTGGCGCCCTGCTTGGGGTTTGGTGCCTGCTTTGTGCCCTGTGTTGGCTGGAATTGGCTCCAACAGACCCCCGTGACCCTATGTTAGGATATATTTGGGTTGGAAAATGACTGGTTAGGTGCATTGGCGATCCTAAATTGTCCCTGGTGTGTGCTTGGTGTGTGGGTGTGTGCCCTGTGGTGGGTTGGCGCCCTGCTTGGGGTTTGGTGCCTGCTTTGTGCCCTGTGTTGGCTGGAATTGGCTCCAACAGACCCCCGTGACCCTATGTTAGGATATATTTGGGTTGGAAAATGACTGGTTAGGTGCATTGGCGATCCTAAATTGTCCCTGGTGTGTGCTTGGTGTGTGCCCTGTGGTAGGTTGGCCTGCTTTGGGTTTGTTGCCTGCCTTGTACCCTGTGTTGGCTGGGATTGGCTCCAACAGACCCCCGTGACCCTATGTTAGGATATAGCAGGTTGGAAAATGACTGACTGACTGACTTAGGGACCCCATGATGACAAAACAAACTGTTATCACAATGGTTCAGCCCTTAAATGAACCAAAAGGTCCAAGGAGAAATCAAGAACAAAGCTATGAAAATGTGTAAGAAAAGCAACTCCTGACATTGAGGAGAGGAGAGGAAGCTGCAGCGCACTGAGAAAACCCACACAGATATGGGGAGAACATGCAAACTACCTGTGCTCACACTTTGTGATGAAAAGTCAAGTCTATCTAATAAAACATTTGTAGAGAAAAGCCAAGCAAAATGACCCCTTTTATTGGCTAACTAAAAAGATTACAATATGCAAGCTTTCAAGGCAACTCAGGCCCCTTCTTCAGGCAAGATGTAACCCTATACATTCATAATGGCTAACACGGTACAACACTCTAGTACTAATAAAACACTTGGAAGAAGAGCATACAAAGAAAAAGGCAAATTCTGAAAATTAAAATGCAACCAACTGAGCAAAAATACAAAATGTCAGATGAATTAACGCAATGAGGAAATGGAAGCAACAACAAGTGATGTAGCTCAAAGTGCTTTACAGGATGAAGAAAGAAGGAAAAAAAAAAAAGACCAAATATAAGAATAAAATTAGGCAATACTAATTCACATAGAATAAAAGTAAAGGTCCGATGGCCAGGGAGGACAGAAAAAACAAAAGAAAACTCCAGATGGCTGGAGGTAAAAAAAAAAAAAACAAAATCTGCAGGGGTCCTAAGGCCATGAGAGCACCCAGCCCACTCTAGGCATTCTACCTCACATAAATGACCTCAGTCAGTCCTCTTGGTTTTGAGGCTTCACGTGGAAGGACTTAATGATGACGGTCATGTGGACTTCCGGCCTTCAATCCATCTATGTAGGGATGGCATGGTGCCCTGATCAGGTGGTGGTGGCGCAGATTGGCAAAACAGAAAACCAGGAAAAGAACAGCAGAGAAAGTAGGGCTGAGTACGGATTGTGGAGAAATGATAAAAATAATAATTCAATGCATATACAGAATATCAGAGTTACACTAAAATGAAGTTATGAGAAAGCCATGTCAAAGTGCAGTGAACCCCCGTTTATCGCGGTTAATCCATTCCAGACTCTACCGTGATAAATGAATTTTCGCGAAGTAGGGTTCTTTATTTATAAATCGAATATTTTCGCAGTTAGAGTATAGAAAACCTGTTTACGATCTTCTAAATACGTTTTTTAACATTATTAGAGCCCTCTAGACATGAAATAACACCCTTTAGTCATCATTACACTTGTATTACCCAATATATTAGACAAAATAAGAGAAAATAAGACATATTAGACGTTACAAATATCATATTACTAGGCGCACTCGCCTTTTAAGGCGACCGACTTTTATCCTCAATTTTTGTGCGCTCCATGTGTACATCAGGCATGTAAGTGTAGAGAATGAGAACATCAAAGTGCCCATTCATAACATCTCCCGAAAACCTACGTTTTTTTTTATCCCCTCGCGTGCCTGTCCAAAGTCGTACAATGTCTGCCCAAATCTGTACCACTAAAGATGGAGTTTCATGCACTAAATAAGCTATAGATGAAAATAAGCAAGCACCATCTCCCCTGATATTTACTACGCGGTGAGGCATTTGTACTCCATCACCATTAATTATTTCCAGAGACATCATTTTGTCTATTTTTCCAGCGCATCGCGCACAAAAGCAAGGGAACGGTGACAGCACCAGAACTCTGCTCACATCGTGTCGCTTCGCCCCTCAAGCCGCAAGTAGTAAGTCTGTGATAAGCGGAATACCGCTACGCTTTGCACTCACGGGACGGAAGGACAATCCCGAACGCTTTTCTATAGTAGATTATTGTACTGTACATTTAATTGCACACAACCACTAACCTATGAAGGCACGACCTCAGTAGGAGAGTCTTCAGAGGTGGTGCAGTATCTTCAGCAGGTGCGTTGTTGTCTTCTTCCGCTGAAGGAGTACTAGGAGTAGGCAGTGGGTGTCTGGGTGCGCGGCTGAAGAACATCTTGATAGGCAGTTACTGGCGCTGTCTTTTCATATGCGTGAGGAGGCTTTTGTAGAGTATTGCCATCTTTAATCATATCCAAGAGTTTCACCTTCTCCTGGATATTAAGCATCTTCCTCCGGCGCTTAGTTTTATTCTCAGAAGGCTTAGAAAAAGCAGCACGTTTAGGAGCCATCGTAGGGCTTAGATAAAAGTTCCCAGAAAGCGCATGCGTAGTGGCGTAAGCGTGTATGAGGAAAAAAACGCGATAGAGTGAAGCCGCAAAAGTCGAAGCGTGATATAGCGAGGGATCACTGTAATGAGTTTTTATCAGTTTTTTAAAGTGCTCCACTGTATCAGCCTGGTGAATTTCTATCGGTCAGCTATTCCAGATTTTAGGTGCATAACAGCAGAAGGCGCCTCACCACTTCTTTTACGTTTAGCTCTTGGAAGCAGAAGAACGCATTTTGTGGCACACCAAACCAGTCAACCTATTTAAAATCTAGGAAGTGAAGTAAGCTAAGAGTAATGTTGTTATTTATTTGCCATCATGGAGCACCAGAATAACACGGCGTAGACTGAATTAGACCTCTGAAAACAGCAGCTTGCCTCCTGTCTTGTCTCGTCTCAGATACTCATCTCTGGCTCTGCCATACTCCTCTCTTGATGCTCCGGCGGCTTGATGAAATATGCTATTTAAAGAACGCATCTGGACCGTCTTCCTTTTCCTTAATTAATTTCCGGTGTAGCTGCTGAATAAATCTGATGAATCAAATTACCCTTCAAAACAAAGTGGGGAGAGAGTCTCTGTGAAGATAGAGAAAGAATGGTGGCTGGGTGGATTATTTTTTCTCCCCATCCACATATGCAACAGTTTGTCAGCTGTGGTTTAGTATGGAACGCTGTTTCTTTTTTATTTATTATTTGTATTATTTCCATGTGTGCCAGCTGTCGATTTTAGCTCTGATGCTGGTTGCCAGTCACATGGGCAGGGCGTTTGTGTGCCGTCATCACACTGTGGCTACGTGCTATTGAACTTCTTGTGAATTCACTTTAATTGATTTGCTCTTGAAGACGCAGACCCCTTAATTGTTTCTTTTTTCCTTAATTAGCAGCCAAACAATAACGAGATACAAAATGAGCCAAAACAACTGGTGTCCATCATACAATATCTGAAAATAAAAAAAGGTGAAGGTCTCAGGAATGCTGATCAGTTGAGGTCCACAAAACATTTCACCAAAGCTCTTAGAAAAGAGAAAGTCAACAATTTCAGAAATGTCTGCTATTACACAAGGAGAGCAGCAACGAGCCATGGAACTAACTAACGGGTTTAATTAACAATGAGAATCGGCAACTAATTAAGCAACTGGTTGGAGTGAAATTGGTTGGAGTTTGAGGCCCTGACTTTGTTGGTCTTCTGGTGGCTCACTCACATCACATTTCACTTGTGTTTGGGTGCCATTTAAGGGAAGAAATGAAGCAACTCAGAGGAACGAAGAAGAAATTCAGGGGGGGAACAAATCTTAAAAAACAAGTCAACTAAAATGAATTAAAAAGAGCTTAATTAGCAGCCAAAACAGGTCACTAATTAAGAAAAAAGTTAGAATGAAAACCTGCAGCTACTGTGGTCCTCCAGGACTGGAGTTGGAGACCCCTGCTCTAGATGGTGTAACTGTACTTCTTTAGAACGTGTAGATGCCACAGGGGCTGGACGGGCATCCTGGCTAGAAGATGGTGTGGTTTCTTACCCGGATGGGAGTGTGACGATGTCGGTTCTGGCTCCACACTCCCATCTGACTTTTGGAAGCACTTGAACCCAACATCGTCACATTTGGTGGCAGCGGTGGGATGAGCTAGCAGTGGAGGCCAGAAGAGGAGACAGGGCAGCAAGCGGGATTGGTACCTGATTGTGGAACCCACGTACCCAAGCCGGAAGAGGACATTTTTAAGAGACTGAGCTTTTTAAGGACATTTATTTATTGCTGAGATTTTTAATTGTCTTTTAAGGTTCTTATTCTTTTAATGTCCTGTTTTTATGAAGGGGGCTTGGGTTGGTTTGTTTTAGTGGGATTGTTTTAGTGCTTTTATTGTTTTAGTGCAGTGTAGAGTGGCCGAGCTGTGGACCTGAGATCCAGTTGCATTGGGTTGGCAGTGGTGTGGAGCCTTCCCATGCAACTGGAGTTTTATGGGGGGTGGAATGTGGTGTTATGGGTCCACAGCTCGTTGAGCAAAGGCCATTCATTTTAAATAAATGATCACCGCGCTCGCGGCTGAGCGAGGGGACATTGGGCCATAGCGAGCCGTGGGGCGATCCGTAGGGTGTGGGCGTTTCTCACCGAGTGCACAGGTGAGGAACTGCCCACATTCGTGATTGTCCCATGGCTAATGGTGCAGCTGCTGTGGCCCTCGTCATTTAAAAAGAAGCGCGAGTCAGTTTTGAGGGAAAAAATGGAAAAAAAAAAGATCGAGATCAAAAAAGAGAGGAGAGAGGAGAAAAGAGAGAGAGGAAAAGAGGACGGAGGTTACAGGGAGCGAGGAAGCAGGCGGTGCGTGCGTGTGGTGAGCGCGCGATCGAGGGCAGCTGTGAGGAAGCTGGGTGTAAGGCCGTCACCCGGGTGTTTGAGTGGATGTTGCTCCCGCTGAGCGACCATGTAGCGGGAGTGACCTGGTGAAAGCGATGAGCCGCAGAAGGCCGCGGAAAGGCAGCGGAAGTCAGGAGTCTTGGTGGTTGGAGTCCCCAATGTGTGCATCCTGGCCATTGGGGTAATCAAGTCTCGGGGACTGGGATGAGTGCCATACCGAAGCCAGGGATCGGGAGGTCTCCAGTCTCGAGTGTGTAGAGGAGGGCAGCTGCAGAGAGCGTCTTGCCTGCTGCTAAGCCCAAACGGGATAAGCAGGTGAGACGCTACCAGAAAAGAAGCACCGAGCTTGTTTGTTGTTTTTAAGACTGCGTCCATGAGAAGATTTTAACCTCCGGTTTTTAAGGATTGTTCTATTTACACTGTATTGGTTTTACCTCCATGTTCTTTTAATGGATTATTTATTTATTTAAAGAACTTTGAGAACTGCACTATTTGAACACCTGTTTTGTTGACTGTTTTAAATAAAAGCACTATTCACTTTTTGCACCACCCCTTGCTCAAGTGTTTATTTGCCTTCACTGACTAGCTCACTCGGTTACGTTATCGACGGTGTTGGGTTCAAGTGCTTCCAAACATCAAAGGGAGTGTGGAGCCAGAACGCACATCGTCACAGGGAGGCTCCTAACAGGTAGATGGGCTGGAGAGGAGAAAGGGATCAGACCCAGAAGGAAGGACCAGAAGAGATGGACGGACAGCCCACTGAAAAGGAAAGATGCCGCTCCCAACACACTTGATGGCAGCAGCCCCAGATATCTGTCCCTGGTGGGAATGTAATCCGGCAGGACAGACCTGCTGGGGTCACTGGGTGCCGCGAGAGGGCACTGCAGGGAGACAAGCTATCTGTTATAATGGTCTTCTGTGTGACCCAGAAGTGCTTCCAATGGGCAATTGCCCTGGCACTGGAAGTACTGTAATAAAAGGGGCTGCAATCCCTTATCCAGGTTAATTGGTGCTGGGAGGAAGACTGGAGGAGGACAGTGCAGTGGTGAGAGAAATTGTAGTGATGTGGATTGTAGAGAAAGTAAACCTGTTTTTGTGCTTTTGTTAGTGGTTGGAAGTTAAGGTGAATGAACCAACCTTTATTTGAACCCGGGACTCACTGTGTGCTCGTGTTTGGGGCTCACTGATGTGCTGGTTTCCATTACAAACATTAGAACATTATTAAAAGTTTTGAAGAGAACAGGTCATTCAGGTAATTCAGCCCTACAAAGCTTGCCAATCCTATCCACCTAATTCCTCAAAAACAACAGCCGGGTGGCCCTGGGCACAGTGGCACAACAGAAAAGATGACTTGAATGAGCCCAACAGATAAAGGTTTCCTAGGTCAGGGAGGCACAGGGAGCCTTCTACAGATTGGGTTCAGGGCCTAATATGCTATGACTTGGAGTCCCGAGCAAGCAAGTTCTCAGAAACACTTCCAGCATTGCCTACTTGGGGAGGGGGAATTACCGTCAAACCCCGGCAAGATATCAGGGCAAACATACAGTCTTCATGATTGACTACTTCTGGAGGGGCTTTTAGTTAAATAGGTCCTGGGACGGAAGAGTTGGGACTTTTTTTTTTAGAACATTAGAACAATCTAGACAAGAAAAAGCCATTCAGCCCAACAAAATCCACCAGTCCCATCCATTCAATTCTTCCAAAATAACATCTAGTCATGTTTTGAATGTCCCTAAAGTCTATGGCGTTATTTCAGTGCCACTATTCTGAGCACACGTAAAAAAAGATTGCAAGTGCAAGTGTTGCATTTTGAAGAGAAATTTATTTTGAGCGTACAAAAGCTGAATTTGAGTGAACAAAATTCATTGCTGCGTGCAAAAAATGTATTTCAGTGTTTGCACTTATCCATATACACACACACAATAGCACCCCCTCTCGCTCAGTTTTTCATTTGCGCTTGCTCGCAATGTGTTGCTTGCGCTCACAACATTCTCTGCTGCGAGCGCTCAACTCTCTGTACACCGTTATAAGTGTGCCACAAAACCAACCAATCACAGACTTGGTTTCAAAAATTCTGATTGGCTCTTACGGACTCCAATCAGCTCGCTAGCTGCTGCATTCCGGACACCGGAAACACTGTCCACTCAGCCTCGCTTCTTGCAGATAGAGGGAGTTTTGATTTACTCTGCAGCCAAAGAAGAGATGGCAGAATCAAATAATGGCTCCAATAATACTACACCACATCCGCAAATTGGGGTTTAATTGAGTTTAGCTGGATTTAGCTACATTTCGGACTGTTTCCGGAATGCAGCAGCTAGCGAGCTGATTGGAGACCGTAAGAGCCAATCAGAATTTTTGAAACCAAGTCTGTGATTGGTTGGTTTTGTGGCACACTTATAACGGTGTACAGAGAGTTGAGCGCTCGCAGCAGAGAATGTTGTGAGCGCAAGCAACACATTGCGAGCAAGCGCAAATGAAAAAACTGAGCGAGAGGGGGTGCTATTGTGTGTGTGTATATGGATAAGTGCAAACACTGAAATACATTTTTTGCACGCAGCAATGAATTTTGTTCACTCAAATTCAGCTTTTGTACGCTCAAAATAAATTTCTCTTCAAAATGCAACACTTGCACTTGCAATCTTTTTTTACGTGCGCTCAATATTTTTTTACGTGCGCTCAGAATAGTGGCACTGAAATAACGCCATAAAAGTCCTACTGTCCACCACAATACTTGGTCACTTATTCCGTGTGCCTATAGTCCTAATGTTTGTGTGAATTTTATCCTTAACAAGTTTCCAAATGTGTTCCCCATGTTCTCGATGAACTCATTTTAAAGACACTGTCTCGATCCACTGGACTAATTCCTTTCATTATTTAAGCAATGAGAAGTAAAAAAAAAATGACACATTTTATTGGCTAACTAAAAAGATTATGATATGCAAGCTTTCAAGGCAGCTCAAGCCCCTTCTTCAGGAAATATTTTAGATATTTAAATCATATCACCTCTTAATATTTGTTTCCTTAAGCTGAAAAAGGTTCAACTCCTTCAACCTTCTCTTATATTTCATCCCCTGTAGTCCAGGATTCAGCCTAGTGGACCTTCTCCAGTGCTACTTTGTCCTTTTTTGTAGCCTGGAGATCTAAACTGTCCACAGGACTCCAGATGAGGCCTCACCAGTGTGTTATAAAGCTTGAGCAGAACCTCCTGTGACTTGTACTCCACACATCAAGGCGCTATATAACCTGTTAGCCTTCTTAATGGCCTCTGAACTCTGGCTGGTAGCTGATAGCGTCGAGTCCACTACGACTTCTTAGTCTTTCTCAGGAGGTGTACTTTTGATTTTCAGAGCCCACATTGTGTATTCAAATCTAACAAGACCCAAACTTTATGCAAGCGTTAGGCTCAACACTTTTAATTTTACCTCATAATTAATCCCATATAGTGATGGAATCAGCCTCGCCACTCTTCTCTGGATCTTCTCCAGTGCTGTTATGTCCATTTTGTAGTCTGGAGACCCAAACTGCACACAGGACTCCAGATGAGGCCTCACCAGTGTGTTATAAAGCTTCAGCAGAACCTCCTGTGACATGTACTGCACACATCAAGGCGCTATATAACCTGACACTCTGTTAGCCCTCCTAATGGCTTCTGAACACTGTCTGGCAGTTGATAGTAACGAGTCCACTATGACTCCGAAGTCCTTCTTGTAAGCTGTACTTTCAAATCCCACTCTTGGGCTGACCACTTGTAACGGCCGACCCCTTACCCAGCCGGCAGCCACACTACCAGGACCTGTGGCCTGGATGAATTACTGAGAAAACTTACCTATACCAAGCCGTACCTCTGACAAATAATATTTTCCCTCCTCCTCAATCGACGGTTCAAAGACTAGCAAAGCAAAAGCAGAGATAGATAGATAGATAGATAGATAGATAGATAGATAGATAGATAGATAGATAGATAGATAGATATGAAAGGCACTATATGATAGATAGATAGATAGATAGATAGATAGATAGATAGATAGATAGATAGATAGATAGATAGATAGATAGATAGATATGAAAGGCACTATATGATAGATAGATAGATAGATAGATAGATAGATAGATAGATAGATAGATAGATAGATAGATATGAAAGGCACTACATGATAGATAGATAGATAGATAGATAGATAGATAGATAGATAGATAGATATGAAAGGCACTATATGATAGATAGATAGATAGATAGATAGATAGATAGATAGATAGATAGATAGATATGAAAGGCACTATATGATAGATAGATAGATAGATAGATAGATAGATAGATAGATAGATAGATAGATAGGAAAGGCACTATATGATAGATAGATAGATAGATAGATAGATAGATAGATAGATAGATAGATAGATAGATAGATAGATAGATACTTTATTAATCCCCAGGGGAAATTCACATAATCCAGATATGTAAAATAAGTGTAGGAAAATTTTAAATGAAACACAATGACAGATACAATAATACAAATCCACAACATAAAATATGTTGTCACAAAGATAAGACATACTCAGATGAAGGTTTGGGGCAGCCACCCGTATATTCTGGTATCCTGGCTGCACAAGTCGTTGTTTCATACAATACACAGCACTGATGTGCATACCATTGAGTCCAAAACAAGACTAAGGGAAAAGGGAAAAAGGGGCAGGCTTTTAAAGGGGAAGACAGGAAGTGAGGTCATAAGGATCGGCACATGTTCTGCAATCATTGGATCAAGCCCGGACGTGACATTAGAGGGGCCGGAGCTGGTAAGGTCTACTTCCATTGGCTCGGTCCCGGAAGTGACGTCAAGAGAGCCAGTTGGAATCTCCAGGGAATGGTCTACAGGAAAGGGAGATAAAGAGTCAGTGCACTCTGCCACATCCCGGCATGCCTCAGAACTGCCTTCACTCAAGCCCTTTAGCTGCCTCCCATGCGCACGTGTGAGACAATATCTATACTGTATATATCCCTCCACCAAAGCAGCAAAGTGAAAACACCACATATACAATAACAAAACCTCCCTTGCACACATATAACAAACACAAAATGCAAATACAGTAATATCAATGAATGAGTACTGAATGATAATGAATGTCCGGGTAAATCACTGTCCAGAATACGGATGACTGATCAAAAACGGATGTGTTTGAATCTCCCAAATAAAACAGAACAACCTTACCGTGCTTCCTCCACAAATGGTGGATAATAAAGTCCAACCCTGGGGTTTCTGGCAATGATGGTGCTTTCTTGATTCTGGCAGACTGAGAAGCAAACTGGAACAAGGCGTGATGTAAATAATGGCAGAAAAATGAGGATCGGTTATCGGTACTTAAAATCTCCGTCTCTCTCCTTGTCTCCTTCCTCTTTCCCTCCTGATCGTTTAAATAACGATGAGCCGGATGTAACTGGCAAAACTCCGGTACTGACATTTCCAGGGGTCGCTGCCTCCCTGCAACATCCTTCCCCATTTCTCATTACGGGGACAACATTTAAACAGACACATATTAGTTTAAACGGGGTGCTGTGACGAGACGTGACTGGGTGCAAACACTATAAACAACAATACCTATGTGGCCCCGCTACACACTACCTGCAGTTCCAGTGATTAAGTCTGCCCTGTGATGAACTGGCGCACCATTTTTACATTCGGCCTTCTTAATGGCTTCTGAACCCTGCCTGGCAGTTGACAGCTTAGAGTCCACTACGACTCCTAAATCCTTCTCATAAGGTACACTTTCAATTTTCAGACCTCCCATTGTGTATTCAAACCTCACATTTTTACTTACTATGTGTAGTGACAAGGAATACACTCCAGACATTAAAAAGGTTTGGGGCAGCCACCCGTATATCATATCCTGGCTGCAAAAGTTTGAAAATAATTGAACAGAGATGTTCACAAGACTGAGTCCAAAATAGAACTGCCAGACTGGAGGTAAGATGGCGGCTTTAAAGGCCCGGAGAAGAAGCGACCGTCATCGGGGCCAGAACCGGAAGTGACATCATCAAAGGCGCTGGAACCTGGTGGGATTTCCTGGGAACGGTCTGCAAGCATACCCTGCCACCCCCTGGCCTGATATGGTATTACCATTACTCAAGCCCTTTAGCTGCCTCCTGCTCGCACGTGTGTGACAGTGTAATCCTTTAGATTGTCATACATTAAATTTCCTCTGCCACAAATGGGACCAAATCTTCCTGTGATGATTCAATGGAATTCGAGATTAATTGTTGTATCTAAATTGACCTGTTATGAACGGCGGTAAGTGTGACCTTCAGCACCTTCTGAGAGAGGGTCCAGGTCCTTGTGACACGGAAAGTGTATAACTGAACACATTTTTCTCTGTACTTTATTGCGTGTTATTTATTCGGTTTTGTTGTGTTATTACAATTTTAAACACCAAATAATTTACATGTATAAGTACTGCGTTTATAGTACTATGGGCGCAGAAGCATAAGTTATTGATGCAAAAATAAGTGCTCTTTTTAATTTACTAAATTAAATCAACAGTAATATGCTTTCTTCTCATAAAGGTATTGTATTTTAAAACCCCACATTTTTTTGCATTTTGACATTAATAGCCTGCAGTAATTCCTTGCAGCTCTTCTCTACATAGCTTGTACCAAGGACTGTGTGCGGTGCCCTTTAGTCGCACTCATCCATGAAAAGACAATCTATAACTGTCACAATTCCGCAACGTTCACTGGCAGTTTTTCAGACTAGGATTATAATGTGTGCCTTAGTTGCTCTCTTTCTCAGAGCTTGGGGAATTTTCAAGTGCAAAGCATAAAAAAAACTACAGAAAGAATAAGCAAGTCTTTCCCCTGGACGCTTGTCTAATGCTTCGATATCCGGAAAACCGGAAACATTTTCTGTATATTGAGATGTCATGGCACTGAGGACAAATCCTTCACAAGTCTGTTATAATGGACAGCCTGCACAGAGTCCTGTTGCGGTTTCCTTTTTTTACTGTGATCCAAAGGAGAAGCTGCATGAACGGCATAAAAATTAAAAGGACTGAGCCCAGTGACAGAGTCACTTCTAAAATGTGCAGATGGTTACAAAAGAAAGGAAAGGAAAAGGTTACTGCAGAACGGCTGTATAGAAAACCTCAAGAATCTCAAGGTCTGCCCATAGGAACATTGTACCACTCAAGGGTTCATCTCTGATGGCTCATTAGATTTATTAGAGCAGGGGCCACCAACTCCAGTCCTGGAGGGCCGCAGTGGCTGCAGGTTTTCATTCCAACCCTTTTCTTAATTAGTGGCCTGTTTTTACTGCTAATTAACTTCTTTTTTTTTTTTTTCTTTATTAATTTTATTGCAATCCATACAAAGCGATCAGGTTTTTACAAAAATAAAAATTGAGTTAAGAACAAATCGATCCTCACCCCTGAGAGAGAGAGCAAGCCAAATGGTGTGAAATTTAAGGCTTGTAACCATACCTAAATAAATAAATTCTCTGTGCTTTATGAGCTTATTTTAAAATATTACTGATTAGGTTCTCCCATGTTTTTTGAAAAAAGTCTGTACGGATCCTCTAACTAAATATTTGATTTTTTCCAATTTCAAATAATATAACACATCGGTTTCCCACTGACTTAAAAGAGGAGAGTTTGGCTTCTTCCAGTTTATCAGGATAAGGGCTCATTTATACTTCACGCGGCGTGACGCATGCTGCAGCGGACGCTCCTGCTACGCAAGCAAGCGTTGTAGTGTTTATACTCGCGCGCGTACTTTACGTAAATCTGGAGGAGTCCACCAGGTGGCAGTGCGAGATATTATCGTGGTGAGAACATGTTCGGCTTCTCTGTGTTGTGAATTGCCTAAAACACCTATTAAATTCCGATAACATAATATCTCTGAAAAGGGTGTTTATTGATTAAATCCAGGGATGTATGTGTCCATTCCAGGAAGCATTGGGCACGAGTGAGAAACAGTCCCTTGACGAGGCCTCAGCTCATCGCAAGGTGAATACAAGCACACACATACACTAGCGTCATTTTAGCGGCACCAAATCCCCAAATCTGCATATCTTTGGAAGGAAACCGGAGCTCAGTGTGGAATACAAGCAGGAAATACCAGCAACGTAACTCCCTGCGAGACAGCAGTGCTATCGCTCCACCACCGTGACACCCTCATGTGTGTAATTATTAACAGTATTCATTATTTAAACGAAATTATATGTAAAATGTAACATGCACACTTTAATGCATTTCATCATGAAAGTGATATCAAGTATAAATCTAAAGATTCTAAATGTGCAGAGAGTTGGAATATCAGACATTTAATTTGTTCTGTTTGGCGATCTATTGCTGCTTTCCGCTGCTGAAGCAAAATGCCGACATACAGATGCATTCGTGGTGCTTTTATATTCAAGCGTCGCATATTCCCGATCGTAATGACACAATACATTTTAAAAGTCTCACATACCATCTTTTGTGCCATCTATTTTTTATTGTTTTACTTTACCTGCTGTCAGGTCCAAGAAGCTCGTAGCGATTAAAAACTGGGATGACGTTTGCGACCGTCTGCTTTAATGATAAAGTAAACTACGAGGTTAAAGTGGACATTTCGAGATTAAAGCCGAAATTTCCACTTTAATCACAAAATACACGTTTTCACCGTGTCCTTTATTTTTTTCTCAGTGGCTCAAATACAGCGCTATACATTATGTTGCTGTTGTTAAGTTGCAAAAAAAAAAAAATAGACGGCACTGAGACTTTTAAAATGTATCGTGTCATTACGATCGGGAATATCCGACGCTTGAATATAAAAGCACCACGAATGCATTTGTATGTCGGCATTTTGCTTCACCACATCGAAGCATCCATCCCGTAGGATGGACTCCTTAATTGTTTCTTTTTCATTAATTAGCAGCCAAACAATAACGAGATACCAAATGAGCCCACACTACTGGTGTCCATCATACAATATCTGAAAATAAAGAAAAATGAAGGTCTCAGGAATGCTGATCTGCTCAGGTCCCCTAAACATTTTCACAGAGCTCTTAGATAAGAGAAGATCCACAATTTCGGAAACATCTGCTATTACACAATGAGAGCAGCAACAAGCCATGGGACTAAAGAACGAGTTTAATTAACAAGAAGAATCGGCGCCTAATGAAGCAGCTACTGTAGTTGCAGTGAAATTGGTTGGAGTTTGAGGCCCTGACTTAGTTGATGTTCTGTTGGCTCCCTCACTTCACATTTCATTTCTGTTTGGGTACCATTTAAGGAAAGAAATAAAGCAATTCAGAAGAACAAGTCAATTAAAATGAATTCATAAAAATGTAATTAGCAGCAAAAACAGGTCACTAATTAAGGAAAGGGTTGGAATGAAAACCTGCAGCCACTGAGACCCTCCAGGACTGGAGTTGGGGACTCCTGAATTAGAGCAAGTCATAGTGATACTCAGAAGCAAGGGCTGACGTTTCGTAATCGTAGTCAAATGTTTATTACCACAAAGAACTGCCCGTACATTTCACCAGATATCACTAAGCACAAAATGCAAATACTTTCATATTGCAGAAAACAATGTCAAGACACTACTTGGAGAATCTGGGGCCATCGTGTGACTTGAGTATGGGAAAGATACTACAGCAATAAAATATTATTATGTAATCACAACTGAAACTCAAGAGGAGACACTTCTGAGAATACCCGGGGTATTTATTTCACAGGAGAAAAATCTGAGAAGCAGGAGACAAAAGAAAAGATGAAAGACGCCTCACGCCTGGACAAACTTGTTAAGAAGGCAGGCTCTATTGTAGGCACGGAGCTGGACAGTTTGACATCTGTGGCAGAGCGACGGGCGCTGAGCAGACTCCTGTCAGTCATGGAGAATCCACTGCATCCACTGAACAGGATCATCTCCAGACAGAGGAGCAGCTTCAGAGACAGACTGCTGTCACCATCCTGATGCACTGACAGACTGAGGAGACCCCACACCATGCGACTCTTCAATTCCACCCGGGGGAGTAAACGTTAACATTATGCAAAGTTATTGTCTGCTTTTACATGCATTTTTTATTGTTATTAATTCCTTGGGATTAATAAAGTATCTATCTATCTATCTATCTATCTATCTATCTATCTATCTATCTATCTATCTATCTATCTATCTATCTATCTATCATATAGTGCAGTGTTTCCCAAACTCGGTCCTGGGGACCCCCTGTGGCTGCAGGTTTTTGTTCCAACCGGATTCCTAATCGGTGACAACACCTGATGACACTCATCTCATTTAATTAGCTGGTATTATTTTTCTTTTATTCGACATTCAGAAAAGCATAACATCATGATTTTTACATTTATATGACATTTAGGAATATTTCTGCTTTTGCTCTAGATTTAAATGCTTAACTCTCTTTTGTTGATTTCATTCTACTTTGCTCTTTCTCTGTGCAGTTTTCCCCCTTCGTTGTGTCATAATAATGACAATTTAAAACCCAGGCAAACAACAGTGAATAATCAAAGGCTGCAACTGCTTTAGTGTCAGATCCACTAATTAGTAAATAATGGATTAATTAAACAATTAGAAGACCTCGAAGAGTAGAATGAAAATCAAGATGAAAATGCTGTTAAAAAGAAAAAAAAAATACATTATTCCTATATAACTGCTTGGTACATTTTAATATTTTATTTTTTAGCGAACTTAGTTTTCAAATTTCTATATTGTTCCCTAAACACTTGGAAAATATCCGTTCACTTAATTAGCCCAAGAGTTCAATGAAAAACAGAAGCTGGTTGGAACAAAAACCTGCAGCCACAGGGGGTCCCCAGGACCGAGTTTGGGAAACACTGATATAGTGCCTTTAATATCTATCTATCTATCTATCTATCTATCTATCTATCTATCTATCTATTATATAGTGTCTTTCTCATCTATCTATCTATCTATCTATCTATCTATCTATCTATCTATCTATCTATCTATCTATCTATCTATCTATCTATCTGTCTATCAGGTCTCCATTTTATTTCTTTCTGATCTCATTGTTGCCTACAAGAAACCAAAAAGATATTAAGGAGGTCTCTCAGTTTGAGGTGTCATTCCTATGGGTGAGACTTTTGATCACTGCTTTAGTTACAAAGAGGCGTTCAGTCCCTTTCTATAAATGTAGATGTAAAGCATGAGAATCTGGCAAAGGTTCAATGTGCAACACGTCACTCCCAAGTTTTTATTATTAGTGTATATTTGGCAGACACCTTCATTCAAGGAGACTTGGGAGAAAATTAGAATATATTACAGCTCTTTAAATATATTTTTCACAGTTGGCCTACGTTCAGATTGAATGATTTGTTCAAGGTCGTTCATGGAAGCAGAGACGAGAATTAAACCTGCAACCTTAAACCAACTGTAAGAAGCCAGTCCGTTATACTGGGTTGTATCACACTTATGTATATTTTCATGGTTCAATCGTTTTTATATTGCCCACTAAATGCTTGTTGTGAAATTGGACTCCTAAAACATGTAGTCTCAAAAATCACTTCCAAAAATGCCCACTAGAGGGGGATATCACCATCAAACCCAGGCTAGTAATCAGGGCAACACAGAATTTCATCCATCCATCCATTATCCAACATGCTATATCCTAACTACATGGTCACGGGGGTCTGCTGGAGACAATCCCAGCCAACACAGGGCGCAATGCAGGAAACAAACCCCGGGCAGGGAGCCAGCCCACTGCAGAACACAGAATTTTTATACATAAAAAGATTTAATCTTCACAAAGCTGTTATAAGAAGAATGGAGCTCCATAGGAGCACAAAAGGAGTTGCCTGTTACACCAAAGGCGATCCAAAGCAAACAAGTCTTAATACCGATATTCAAATAAAATACAGAGCAGAGAGTCGAAAATGTAGCAATCCAATAAATCCAATAAACAGTCCCGGGTGCAATCAAAATGAACCACTAGGAACTGTGGGAGCTCCTCCAGATTTACATTGGCAAAGGGCGGATCCTTGCAGTGACTGACATGTGGCCCCGCCTCTTTGGGTGCCACCCACAAAACACATGGAACACAACACAGGCAGCTTCCATACATAAACAAAATCAACAACAAAGAATAATGCACAAAATTAACAAAAGTAATATTAACCTAATTGTCTTGCGTATGGGAGAGGTGCTATATAACTAAAATTATTACTATTATTATTATAATAAATAATTATATTAATAATAATTTAGTCTATATATATAAAACCCCAAGTCTAAAAGTGCAAAGATTTAGTGCAATGATTTTATGTGACATTTTTTGTCACGCTTTAAATCAGGCTCATTTTAAAACCTACATATAAATGTTTGGTATCATTCTTTTTAGAATTTGTCGAACTTTAATGGGATGTTGTTAGATTTTGAGATTCTTATTCCGTTTTTAAATTATAAACTAAAAAATATCAAGAACTCACATCTCGCGAGACGAGACTTTGTGCCAAGAGATTTAACCACACCCGGGGCCGAAATAAAAGACAAAGAGTAGATGACAAAAACAGCTGCTGTTCAGGCTTTTAAATGTTCAAAGCGCCGCACGAAATGCAGATCAGGCGGCACGGCAGCAGCAGCAACAAACCACCAGCTGATCGAGCAAAGAGGAGGGGGTTTTGGAGGAGTGACCGCATCTCCTTGGGGTGCATTCAGTCCCCCTCTTCACAATGCGAGTGACAGAGACGCGAAGTGGCTGGCACATAGTGCAGGCCGGAGGGTTGGCGAGCGAAGCGAGCAGGGGATATGCCCCCTAGTAGACATATATTAAAACATCAAAAATAACAAAAGAGACATAAAATATGAATTTGAACCCCAGCCAAGGGAGGAACCCTCACTGAGAGAAGACACTGTTATGTTTAAAGCAGGGTTGTTGTCCAGTCTTAAGTTTATTTTTTGTTTATGTAGTGTTTCTGTTGTTCATTATAATAATTTTGTATATGATGTAATTATGTTTGCTTTTGCTTTCATTTTGTATTTTTGTTGTTTTATGATTTTCTTTGTCATTCTGTTTCTCTGTACTGTTGTCTGTGCTCTGCCCTGCCTCCTCTATGTAGAGCCTAAGGAGGCAGGGCCACCTAATTACACAGCTGGGCTTTCGGACGCTGTAGTACTTAAATCCACAGCTTTAGAAGGTTTTGACAACTTTGGCATAGTAGTAGTTTCTTGTGATCTTTAATTTTCATGTCTTTTCTGATTATATCCCTGGCAGTCTGTTTATGGAATTTGGGGTTTCTGAATATTTGGCCAGAAAAGGTGTAACTGAGTTATTTTAGAAGCATATGTTTTGCTTATGTTTTGCCATTTTGCTTTCTCTGTTTGCCATGATTGTGGAGCCTATTGTATTTACTGTTTCCTTGGCAATGTTTCTGGTATGAATTGGGAGTCCCAAAAATGCCCACGAGAGGGGGATATACTGTGTCAAACATGTGCACTTGGGAGACAGTCAACAAGCCCAGAGGTGAGTGAATTATCATCGGATGGGGGGTTGTATTGTGGTAATAATGCCTCTCTCTCTCTGATCTTGTAGAACCAAGGAAGATAAATAATCCAATACCATCAACAAACCCTTACCTGGAAAACAACTCTACAGTACAATAAATTACACTTCTGGTCCCTCCATGATGAAGTCACTTCCGTCCCACTCGAATGACGTCACTTCCATCCAGCCAGAATGACGTCACTTCCGGCCCCGTGATGATGACGTCACTTCCTGCCACCTCACCTCCGGTGGCCATTTTGTTTAATGTAAAAATCCAAGCCAAACTGTACCCACACTGTCAAATGTTTTGATCTTTTTTAAAATCATATTTGACCAACAATCACTGTTCAGCAATATAAGGGGCAAATCCCCAAATCGTTATTATTGTTTGTGATCTTATTTCATCACAACTGCCAAACCCTGGGTAGATAAAGAGACGAACAAAGAAGCCTCATAAAAATTAAAAGGTTTTTATTCTTCACCATAGATGCTCTGTAATACGGTGGAGTTCCAAAGAGCACACATACCTAAAAACACAAAGGGAGCCAATACTAAACTCCCAAGGCAAAGTCAAGAAACAGAACACAGAGGTCAAAAATCTAGAGATATCAAAAGAGACAAACAGAAACACCAGAGCTCACCAAAGTCCCAGAGTGCATTCAATGAACCGCCCAGAACTATGGGACACCATCCAGATTTATAGGGCAGAAAGCAACTCCAGGTGGTGATTGTAAGGACTCTTGGGGGACCACCCTCAAAACACATTGGACAGAACACAGGTAGCTTTGAACCCAGGCTAGAGGAGGAACCTTGGCTGAAACATGACAGTTTCCCAGAATACACTACACCTGAGGTTTTCCATGTTATGGGACATTGAGTGTAGATTGATGGGCCAAACTTGCAAATGTATTCATTTCAAGTCTACAACACAGGAAGTGAAGGGGTCTGAATGCTTTCTGAATCCATACTGTATATGAAGACCTGAAGTTTCTGATCGTGAAAGGTACAGTATTTTTCGGACCATAAGGCACATCGGATTTTAAAGCGAAATATCAATGAATGGGTCTACTTTCATACATAAGGCGCATCGGATTATAAAGCGCATTCAGCAAAACAAAACAGTCAGATAAGTCAAACTTTATTCAACTCATTCACCATAACTCTCAACATTGTTCAGTTGTAACATAAAATACAAAACAATAAACTCACTTTTTCAGTTCATTCCTCTTCCACAAATCCATCAAATTCTTCATCTGCAGTGTCTGAGGTAAACAGTTCGGCGATTTCAGCATCAGACATGCCCGGATCTCTCTCGTCATTATCCGAGTCAGTCTCATTGCTGTTACTTAGCTGTTTAGTGATGATTCCGCCCTTCATGAAAGCTCAGACGATACTTGAGACTGATACCTTAGCCCAGGCATCCACGATCCATTGGCAGATAGTGGCGTAACTCGCCTGGCATTGCCTTCCTGTCTTGGTGAATGTGTGTTCGCCTTCCGTCATCCAATGATCCCACGCAGCTCGCAATTTAACTTTGAACGACCTGTTGACACCGATTTCTAACGGTTGGAGTTGTTTGATTAATCCACCCGGAATGATGGCAAGCTCCCAATTAGTTTACTTCGCTTGGATTTTGACAGTATCGGTGAGATGGGCTCGCATGGAGTCGCAGATCTTTAGAGCTGGAGATTTGTGGAAAAAGCCATCCGGTCTCCTGTCGTAAACTTCCTGACTACGGTAGCCGTAATGCTCCAACAATCCATCAAGCGGTGCGGCTTTGTAGCTTACCAAAGTCATTCTAAAACATTCTGACAGATTTTTCAGCACCGTGTACCACATAAAATCGGTACGAGGTCAGTAAGCACAACCAGAATTAATACATAAGGCGCACCGGATTATAAGGCGAACTGTCGATTTTTAATAAAATTAAAGGATTTTAAGTGCGTCTTATGGTCCGAAAAATACTGTAAGTACCTCACTGAGGGCAGCGTTCAGGTTCAAGTCAATCCCAGCAATGGTAAGAGAAGGCTCCCTGAACCCCTGTCTTGAATCAATGAGGTTACAATATGGACAACTGGACAAATAATCAGGTACCATCTGTCATATTTGGGATGTCAGTGTAATGCAATTATGGTAACAATAGTGAAGAAATATTTTTCGATGAAATACTAATGACTTCAATTTGTTGAATGGCTTGTGTCATCAAAGAGAATTTACATTTATAATTAAAACAGGTTGCATTTACTGTTGCTGGCCAAGAAAGCTTTTAAGAAATGTCCACATGTTGCTGAAGTCAGAGCTCAGACATCAATTTTGAAGTGGATTTCTTCCTAATTGCCAATGAGACAAAAACCCCAAAATCCTTTGTCTAGCAGCTGGAATTCTTCTTCAGGTCCCAGCGAGGTTGGAGCTTAAATCATTTACGTTAGCGCCTTTCAGGTAGATCCCTGTCCTCCGACTTGCAGGGAGAACTTGGGGGTTGGTGGCCGGACTGGCTAGCACTCCACTGTTCCATTTCATCAGAACTAGGGTGGTGCTGAGGTGGCACCTGTTGCATGGCTGCACTCGAGTCCTAACTTGGAATACTGAGGTGGTTTGTTGTGTGGTGGGTGAGGCATCGTGCTTTATAATTGGGTGCTCCCAAACTCTTTAGATAAAAAATTTTGGTCCACAGAGTAAGAACAGCCCAATTACTAGTGTCAACATTAATTACAACTGTAATATTCCTGAAATGAGATAAAACATTTTTTTTTATGAAATTACAATTTGCCAAAGGGACATAATGATACAGAAAATGGCAGCTTGTAGTTATTGCACACTGTGAAATAAACAGCCTCGAAACACACATAAAAGGTTTGGGACAGCCACCCCTATATTGTCCCAGGCTGCAATGGGGCTTATTTGAAGCACTCATGTGCATTGGTTTGAGTCCTGAACTGTATGGAGGAATATTTCAGACAAAATGAAATAAATAAATAAATGCGTAAATAAATAAAAGTACTGTGAAATGTGAGCATAAATAAATAAATGTCATGAAATGAGAGCATAAATAAATAAATGTGTCACGAAATATGTTTTTCGTTGCTTATTTATTTATTTCATCTTGTCCGTAACATTCCTGCAAACCGTCATGAAATACGACTTGAAATAAAACTGTCACTTTCACTCGTCAAAGTTGAGAGGGTGGGCTCTAACACGCCCTCTAGTTACTGATTGGTGAATCGATAGCACAAGAATTAATTAGAAAAATGCTTACTACTGCCGATGAAATGGATTCTGCTGAAGATATTACGCATTTCACAGAGAGAATTAAAGATTTATCGGAAGAAATTACAATGTTGGCGGCCCTTTTAGAGTATTTGACCCTTGTTTTACGAATACAAAGTCAGTTGCATATTCGCAGCTACTTTTTCAAACAACTGTACAGCTCTGATCAGTGGCAAAGTTGTTCAGTTCAAAATATTAGTTGGAGCTGCTTTGGGCATTCCATGTCAAAGTACCTAAACTAATGCAGTCCTATATCAAACTGGCTCATTCGCCTTGTGATCGTCTTCTCCGATACACCATATAGATCTGCAATCTGTCGTACTTTTAAACCGCATAACAGAAGGTGTTCTATTGACTCAGCTGAAAATTTCTTTGTATCAGTATACTGCTGCTGGATTATGTGAATTTCCCCTTGGGATTAATAAAGTATCTATCTATCTATCTATCTATCTATCTATCTATCTATCTATCTATCTATCTATCTATCTATCTATCATATACGGCCTTTCATATCTATCTATCTATCTATCTATCTATCTATCTATCTATCTATCTATCTATCTATCTATCTATCTATCTATCTATCTATCTATCTATCGAATGTCAAAGGATGGACGTCCAGAGCAGGGTGCTGCGTCACCTGAACTGGAGTGTAGTCGAGTCCGTTCCACCTGTTCTTCGATAATTTCAAAAACAGTTTCATCTATATCGGAGTCTAAAAGGGCCGCCAACATTGTAATTTCTTCCAATACATCTTCAATTCTCTCTCTGAAATACGTAATATCTTCGGCAGAATCCATTTCATCGGCAGTAGTAAGCATTTTTCTAATTAATTCTTGTGCTATCGATTCACCAATCAGTAACTAGAGGGCATGTTAGAGCCCACCCTCTCAACTTTGACGAGTGAAAGTGACAGTTTTATTTCAAGTTGTATTTCATGACGGTTTGCAGGAATGTTACGGACAAAATGAAATAAATAAATAAGCAACGAAAAACATATTTCGTGACACATTTATTTATTTATGCTCTCATTTCATGACATATTTATTTATTAAGGCTCTCATTTCATGACACATTTATTTATTTATGCTCACATTTCACAGTACTTTTATTTATTTACGCATTTATTTATTTATTTCATTTTGTCCGAAATATTCCTCCATAGAACTGAACTGACTGGATGGTGAAATGATGGTGGCTTTAAAGGCCAAAATCGAAGTGCCGTTGACTGTGGTGCCGGAACCGGAAGTGACATCATCTATGGTGCCAGAAACCGGAAGTGACGTTGTCCGTGGGACCGAAATCAGAAGTGACGTCATTGATGGTGCACCTGGTAGGTTTTCCATATATATCCTGCAGAGATAACAGAAGTAGGATTAGTGCACCCTGCCACCCCCTGGCCTGGCGGGTAATTACCTCGACTTGGTCCACTCGCACATGTGTGACAACGCATATATAAATAAACCAGGAGACACCAAAACAATTGTGCCCCTAAAATTTGAGAGCACATACAATATGAAGAACATGTGACGTGGAAAATTTCAAATTAATTTCAGAAAGCCTCTTCTATAGAGAAGCTAAAGAAAAGGAAATGTCATGTCATTTACTAACCAGCTTAATGCAGACTAGGGTTGTATGGCTGGTGCCTATACAGTACAGTTTATTTTTTGTATAGCCCAAAATCACACAGGAAGTGCCGCAATGGGCTTTAACAGGCCCTGCCTCTTGAGAAGACAAGGAAAAACTCCCAAAAAACCTTGTAGGGAAAATGGAAGAAACCTTGGGAAAGGCAGTTCAAAGAGAGACTCCTTTCCAGGTAGGTCGGGCGTGCAGTGGGTGTCAAAAGAAGGGGGTCAATACAATACAATACACAGAACAGAACAAATCCTTAATACAGCATAATAATAAAAATTTTAGAAGTACGGAGCAGAATTTAACAGTAGATGATATCACATAATAAGATTTGGATATTTTTAGAGTCCTGGAGACCTCATCCATCAAGCTGCCTCCCCATTTGGCCATTCCATGGCTGAAACGTTGCTCCGATGAAAGGACCCCACTTTCCCATGATTCCTGTGATCCTCCTATCTCAGCTAGCACAGGGTGCAAAGCAGGAACAAACCCTGGACAGGGTGCCACACCAGGGCTGGTTTAGCAATCAACAGTTCACCTAAACCTGCATGTCTTTGGACTGTGGAGCACCGGAGGAAAGAAAGGGGGAAGAACATGCAAACTCCACACAGGGAGGACCCGGGAAGCGAACCCTGGTGTTCTTACTGTGAGGCAGCAGCGCTACCACTGAAAAGGAAATGTTACCATATGATTAATTTTCATTCTTCTCCACATTTTCTAGGTACAGTGCCTTTAAAAGGTATTCCCCCACCAGGATGTTTTCACATTTTTTTGTTATACAGTACAACATTGAATTGCAGTGGATTTATTTTGGCCTTTTTTGACACATTTTGACTCTTTAATATTAATGTGAAAATGCATATTGTGTGTTTGCCCTGCGATGGACTGGCGCCCTGTCTAGGATTTGTTCCTGCTTTGTGTACCAATGCTGGCTTGGATAGCCTCCGGTACCCCCTGTGACCCTGTGCAGGGCAAAGTGGGTTAGACAATGACTGACTTATGACTGTTCTCAATCTACTTCCCCTGAATTTAACCTACTACTGCAAACAAAGTGAAAGAAGGAAATTCCTCTGCGTTTTTTTTTTTTTTTTAACAGAGCTAATGTTTGATCATCCAGCCCATTAGCGAAGTATTTTGGTAACTGCAGGACTGTGACTAAACAAAAAAAAGTGCTTATTTCAAGCATTAGCCTCTTCTTGGCTTTTAAATCTTCCCTTTTCCTCTCCTTGCTTATTCAAACCAACACTGATCAGCAACTTAAGACCCCCTTGTCATGCTGTGAAGCGATGCTTCAAGAGATCATTTCACTGAAAGAAGATGCAAAAAGATAAAGCGAGGTGTGGGAAGATTGTTCACAAGGGAGACATGCTAATTGGGGAAGCTGAAGTGAGATTTCCACCTTTGAGATGCAATCGAAAAACACACACAGACACATCCAGAGTGTGTTACTGAGATCATGTGACTGGAGGAGCTGTCAGGAGAGGCGTCCTCCTCATATTGTTCTTTAGGCTCAGGGAGCAGGGTGTACAGGCTCACTCCGCCAGCTAATACAGCACTGGATTTCTAAAACCTTTAGGATGATATGTAGAACATGGCTGTACCTCAACTCATACTGCTGCTGAGACAATCGCATCGAGAAAGACGAGCACTGCAGATGTTTGTACTTCTAAGGACTTGTCTAGATAGTGTCATACGTGCGTGTCAGAGGATCACCCTCCAAGTTCTTAATGAGAGGGGGCGCTGCTGCTAAATATCTTGTCTTTCATTTCTTACATAGTAACAATAACACTAATAATACATTTTATTTATATAGCGCCTTTCCCATGTTGTGCGGAATAACCGCCCAGTGAGGACAACTGACTCCACCCCTTCCAGTCCATCTTTATATATATATATATATATATATAGTCACACACGAGCGATTAGGGAGCAGCTAAAAAACCCAACGAGCAGCACGAAACCTCAAGGCAGGGGATGACGACAGTGTACTAACCGATCTCTCTTTTATTTCAACAGGAAAGACGAGAAAACACCGCCATAACCTGAAGTCCATGCTGCTTCCGGGTTCCCTTCTTTTCTTCCAGTCCTCCTGTGATGACGTCATGCATCCCAAGATCCCCAGTGCCTCCTTTCCCAGCTATTCCATTTTTGTTCCCACCTCACAAATGGTCCATGTTGTCTCCCATTCAATGTCTGTATTGCATCTTCTGTGAACTGACTGTAAAAACCAAAATACGGGGATGGATTCCCCAACCCTTAACGGCTGTGTTATTGTGTTTCTTTTACAATACTGTATATATATATATATATATATATATATATATATATATATATATATATATATATATATATATATATATGTATATATGTATACATATATACAGTGCATCCAGAAAGTATTCACAGCACATCACTTTTTCCACATTTTGTTATGTTACAGCCTTATTCCAAAATGGATGAAATTCATTTTTTTCCTCAGAATTCTACACACAACATCCCATAATGACAACGTGAAAAAAGTTTACTTGAGGTAAACGGCCGGATATATATATATAATATATAATATATATATACTGTATATATATATATATATATATACTGTATATATATATATATATATATATATATATATATAAAATCAAACGTCTGTTTGTCTGTCCTTTTTTCACGAGAGAACTACTTAAAGGATTTAGATCGGGATTTTTTCTATAATTTGCTTGAACATTCCAGTTGATTATGCGACTTCTCTCATAGTGCTAAGTATCATAGTTCGCTTGTGGTACCGATTTATTTGAGCGAATCCGAGAGACTGCAGGCTGAGGGGAGGGGGAAATGGGCAGGGCCCTCCTCACTCATGCGCCAGCCTCCGCTCGAGTCGCTCTGCTTCTCACCATGTGTTGAAGCGCACCTTGTCTCCACTTAGCTAGCAATACCTGTTTGTTCATCAGACATTATCATCTAGAGATTATTAAAGAGTAATGTTTGATGTTTTTAAAAGAGAGATCACAATTATGTGTGTTTTAGTGGGTACCTGCTCATTGGCAGAGATATCAGAGCCACATACTCTTCTCCCCACGCGTTGGGGGTTCTCCCGTCAGAGCTGAACATGATCAGATACAGTGCCAACGTTTGACGTCGGAGCGTGCCTACTTTCTTCTTGGCCAGAATTACATTTTTTTTTTAAATTGATTTTTAATGTTTGTCCTGTTTCACTACTGCGTGGGCAGAGCCACTGGGACAGCTAATGAGCTATAAAAACATGACGGCCAAGAAGCAGGCATCACTTCTATTTATTGCAACCAGAGCTAAGAAGATAATCTTCAGACATGTGAGCCTTAATAATACCAGCCACATTATTCTGGTGGCCATGTTTTTTTTTTTTGTTTCCTTCTTTGTCATCAAGCATTATTTTGGGTAAATTGGGATACAGTAGCTGGGTTGGCACCCAAAATGTAATTTTTTTTGAGCCTGTTATTCCCTCAGATGACCACAATAGTTCTAGGGGAATGCCATACTATAAATGTATAAATAAGGATGAAGAACGACCCTCCTTGGCCTTCATCAGGCACACTGAGACTAATGCAAGTATCCTGCCATAAAAAAGAAGAAAAACAGGGAGCTTCCTCTTTCAGTGTGTGTGATTCAGCAGTGCAAAGTGTTTTACGTCTGGCACGTCTGTCTGAGACACAGAGATTAGAAGCCTGTTTTTCAAAACAGTGCATGTACTGTCGCATGTGACGCCTTCCCAAGATAAATTTATATACACTGTGCAATGGAACAATGGTCTATTTCATACATAATGAAACAAAGTAGGAGCAGGAATGATTAAGTCATAGAAATACACAGTACAAATTAAAAATGAGTTACATTTATATAGCACATTTCAATGTGCTTTACAGAGACAGTGGTGGAGGTGCCAGGAAGGAAGGACAGGCAACCTGGCCAGGATAAAGGAAAGATTCCTTCCCAGCCAGGATACTATAATGGATGGACTGAACGAACAGGCATGTTGGGAGCAGTTCATTCGACTAAACAATAGGTGGCTGTGTTCCTCACGGCTAAACCCAAATAAGACACCTACAGGGTGGCATGGGAGTTGGGGTCCTTGCATCCCACCAGAGGGTGCTGTTGGGGGAGGACTGCCCTGGTTTCCACTCAACACAGTTCTCGGGTTGAATTTAAAAGAGAGCCCGCCACCTCACTTAGCTGAGTCAGAGTAGAGGTGGAAGGATATTTGTGACTTGAAGTGTTTTGCTGGTATTCTGATGAAGAAGGTGTTTTTGTCAAATAAAATTTGAACCTGGAATTGCATTGAGAATTACTGTGTCTGAGGTTTGGAGCTCAGTGGCGCCCCTTGTGGTTACAGTGGAGAGCCGCCTCAACCTCCACCAATGTGTAGCATCCACCTGCATGATGTGACGGCAGTTCATCATACATTAGCTATTAGGGGGTGAAGGGGTGAGAGAGATAGATAGTCAGTAAGGGGTAGGGGATGCTTAGGGGGCCTGACCAGGATGTGGTGGGCAATTTCGCAAGGACTTCAATGTACATCTTATTCTTTTTTCCAAAAGATACCCAGGGATCTTTTTATGATTCCCATAGAGTCAGGACCTCAGTTTTACGTGTTGTCCGAAGGACGGTGACATTTATTGCAGCACAGTGTTCCCGTCACTGTACTGGGGCATTGGGATCCACATAGAGACCACAGGGTAAGCACTGCCTGCTGGCATCAGCAAACAGCTCTACCACCAGCAACCCAAACTTTACCTAGTTGGTCTCACATCTAAATACTAGCCGGGCCCAAATACGCTAAGCTTCAGGTGGATGACCTGTTTTGAAGTGCAGGGTCTGAATACTTGGATCAACGTGATAGTTTAGGTTTTGCTTTGGGCCCTCCCACACCATAACCTATTATCTATGGATGAAAAGCGAAAGCTTTAGGTGTGTGAGAAATTTCAATCTCCGGTTTTCGACTGATCTCGACGTTGTAGGGTCCCCTGATACACGAAAACATCGATATCTTGATGATGGGTGTGTGTGTGTCACAGTTTCTTGAAGACGGTCTAGAGCTAAAATGGCTGGATGGAAAAATCCCAAACTCGAAACTTAAGCCTGTTATGAGATGACGATGTGCTGATTAGGTTTTGAGTCAAATGGTGCAAGAGAAAGAGGCGCTCTAGATGAACTCTCAAATACCGTAAATCTGCAATTAATTACGGATTCTTCTCGTCAATTGCTATTATAGTGACTTATGATCAGAACGATTAGCACCAGAGCGGTAAATAATGGCTGAAATGTTATAGAATAGTTCAGCTAGGGTGCAAAGCCTACTGACGCTCATGTCCGAATTTTTTACCTTTAATAAGGATGGTATGACTGCTGGTTAGATTGAATTTTTATATTCTAAAACATAGAATAGAAACCTACTATGAATCATTCAGTGTTCTCTTAAAAGCATTTTTTGACTCTTAACTTTAGTGAGAATTAATACATACTTAGTCCATCTTGTAATTCCATGGGCATGCAGATAAGTCAGTGTTCCTTCCCAGGAGTGTTTTTACCCCAGTGGTCTATGTGTCTGGATATGCTGTCAATTCCTATGATCCTGCATAACAAAAAAATCAAATTTGGTAAATGAATGGACTGATATTTTACTAAGAATTATTATAGTAATAATAACCTATAGTAATAGTAATAACCTATAGGGTGGCACAGTGGTGAGTGAGTCTCACAGCGCCCCGGGTTCATCTGAGTCTTGTCTGTACACTCTTGGTATGTTTCTGTATGCAATTTGCTCACAACCCTCCCAAGATGTTTTTATTTTTTATTATAACATTTCATTTTATTGTCAAAAAGCAGAACAATACAACGAAATACTACTCAATCAAATATAATAATAAGCATAACAGATACAATTCACTTCAAAATCAATCTGGAGAAAACAAAAGAAAGATAGAAAAACAACGAAAAACCAAAATTCAATTGCCACCCAAGAAAAGATTAAAAGAAGTGAGACACAAGCACAAAGTCGTTACTAAATATAATAGGACAATTAGTAGCTGTCACGAAATAAATAGCCCAAAAAGACCATCATTTTTGATGAAGCTTCCCCATATAATCTCCTGCCGTGGAGAAATAAAAAAAATGATATTTGGTCAGTTTGTAAAAAAAAAAACACAGTTGAAAATGAGAGATACAGCAACGGTCGTTTATATAGCAAATGAACAGGAAACAACACGGACAAAACGGCAAATGGAAGTGACATGGAGACCGGAAAAAGGAAGTGGAGATTGGCCGGAAGTGACATGATCGGGAGGGGCCGGAAGTGGAGGAAGGAAGCCAGTTAGGGATTTTGTTTTCCTCATACTGGAGTGGAAAAGTAAGATTAGACTTCAGGAGGTGTGTGGGAAGAGGAGAAAAGGCATTGACACTCGATTCCAGTCCCCCAAGCTTCACGTTCTCGCTGCTTTTTGGACCCTTTGGCTGCCCCCTAAGCTAGTGTGTGTGATATAGCGTAAGAAATTATTAAGGCATGCTTTTCCTAAAATTATTATACTTAATTCTTGCCATGTCGTAAAAACATTTTGGAAAATGGACATAACCTCAAACAGAGGATTTGATTTTTTTTTCTAATCTGAGATAACAAAGAACATTGCTTACCTGCTTAGTTACAGAAGGTGGGCTGGGATTCTTCCAGTTGAGCAAGATACGTCTATGTGCTAGTAGGGTATTATAGGATATTACAATTGATATTATTATCACTGTTAAGGAGTGATTGTCTGATAAGTATATAAAGATTATTGTCCAAAGGCATTTCCAAAGCATGTGATGCTGGAGCTCGATAGCAATGCTCACAAGTTAGATCTTGCCCTGGGTACATTTTAGGCAATTTTAATTGAGATATATGTGATTGATGAAAGATTTTTAATAGAAATATGGAATGCTTCTGAACAAATCCAAATCGTATTATGTGATATCATCTACTTTTGAATTCTTGCTCTGTACTTGTAATATTTCTATTGTACTATTGTATTGTATTGAGGATTACATGTCTTCTGTTCTGTCTATTGTATTGCATTTCCCCCCTTATTTTGACACTCGCCTACCCGGAAAGGGGTCTCTCTTTGAACTGCCTTTCCCAAGGTTTCTTCCATTTTCTTTTCCTACAAGGGAAATACTTTTAAGCGATTCTATTAACTGTCTTTGACAGGTAGCATGGCTAGTAGATATACATTGTGGAGGATCAGCCCGACCCCAGACAGAGACGCAGACTCCCAATGTCCAAACAGCACACACAATTTTATTTTTTGTTTTCTCCTGCACCCAGCACCAAATATGGCTCTCCTTTCTCTTATATCATTTTTCTGCTGCCTCCATTCCTCTCCCGCAAGCTCTGCCCTCTGTCTCACGACTCCGGCTCCCTGAATGGAATGAGGCGGCCACTTTTATATTACACCAAGATGTGCTCCAGGTGCACTCTGATGATTTTCCTGCTGCACTTCCTGATGTGGCGGAAGTGCCGCATGGGCACCCGGAAGCACTCCAGGTGTGCACGGATTCTCTTCCGGCAGCACTTCCTGGTGTGGCAGAAGTGCTGCGGTTCATGGCTCTGGAACCGTCCAGGCGCACTCCCGACGGTGGCCACAGGGCCCCACAGAGTTCAGCTTCCAAGCACCAGTCTCGCGGCCCCGATGCAAACCAGGGGGCTTGCCCTCTTGTGTCCCGTGTGAGATATTGACTCTGTTCCAGTCCATCCATTCTCCAGGTGTCTCGGTGGGGTAAGGTCTCCGGTCGTCCACCACAACATCTGTATATATGGCATAGAACATATATACTGTGCATCATGCAGCTGTTAGGCACGAGTGACTGCTGAGTAGCATTATAAGCCATGGGTAACAATTGTCCCCTGATACAGTGAAGGTGCCAGTGCTATTGGTCATAAGGCAAATGTGACAAATTCCAGTGCCTCACAATTAACTTCATGTCAGTTGAAAAATGCCCCTAATTTCCCCCGAATGGTCACTAAACACTTGTAGGAGAGTTTGTTTCTGCATAATTCTGAAGAGTAGCAAAATGTTACATCTGTCCACACAGACTTTGTTTCCTGTAAATAATCTTGGTATTTTCACTCTTTGTAAAATCTTTTCCAGTGTTATTACTTGAAATCGCCAACCCACACCAGGAATGCTCATGCACCTGTCAGTATGAATGGCTGTTAACTTTTAACATGACCTGAGGGCGGAAAAAAAACCAAACTGTTCCAGAATCTTCTATTGCTGTGAGTACTAATGGAATACTCAATGCAAAAATGTTTTTACAGTATGTTACTTAGCCCATGTAATTTGTAGTCATGGTTGGGAACAATTTTAAATCTAATGCTTTTGTGGAGAACAGATGTAATGATGTTTCTGACAGAACGGGAGTCTATGGTGTCTAATGCTGGACAACAAAATGTCTACAAAAAAAATCTCACATTACTTGTAGTCCACGAGTCAAGTGATCCAGTTGTATGTTCACTACAGGCAAAACACATGGAGTTTTTGCTAATAGATTGTTAAATAAATACCTCTTGAAATTAAAGGAGTCCAAAAATAGGAAGCCCCTTCACACAGGATTAGGCTTTTGAATTGAAGACAGGACTCTTGACCAATGAAGGAGAGAGAGAAGCAGGTCTCCTGACAGCTCCTGCTGGTGTAGAAAATCACACTGGCCATCACAGTGTTATAGAAGATATGAAGGCTGTCACGTCCCACATTAAAGGAACGCAGTCTCCTAAGCAAAAGAGCCTGCTCTGCCCTTTCTTCTGTGCTCCTCTGTGTTACAAGACCAGTCCAAGCTGTCATTAATGAGGACCCCCAAATACCTGTAGGAGTGGACCACCTCTACATCCAGTCCTTGAACAGTGACTGGACACAGAGCATCTTTGGTGTGACAAAAGTCAATTACCACTTTCTTGGTTTTGCTGATGCTAAGATGCAGACACTTCTCTTTGCACCAAAAAACAAAGTCCGCCATCTGACTCCTCTCCTCTGCCTCATCCCCTTTATCAATACACTCCATAAATGTAGAATCATCTGAAATGGGCAGTGGGATGGTTGCTTTCCGGGGTCATGTATTCATACTGTACATGAGGTGACAGCATCCTTTTGGGGGAACTCCTATTTGTAACCCTGCAGGGCATATTGGGAGCCGTAGTCCTGAGAGACAGCCCTGTTGAGGTATTTGGGTGTCTCCAAGGGAAGCTGTAGGGGAATGCTGTCCCTGCTTTGGGGAACTTCTAAATGGCCCAAACGTGCTTCTGATGGGGAATGCTTTGACCCCGTAAGTACTCCCGTGTCCAGCATAAAAGATGGCACCTGATGACTGGTGAGTCAGAGTCACGAGGCAGCAGATGATACTCGTGGAGGAGTGGTGGAAGGAAATGGAAGGTAATTGATTGTGCATTATTTATTGTGCTAGACTGATTGAACCTTGCTAAGTGTCTGGTATTTGGGGCTCGGGGGGCGCCCCCTGGTGGTCATAATGTATTTATAACCTTTCTACACAGTAATGAGCTCAAGCACACTAGTAAATCCACTAAGCATTTAGGAGCATTGAATTTCCCCTTGGGGATTAATAAAGTACCTATCTAAGCAATGGATATTTAAAAAAAAAAACAGAAATGGAGGACTAGCCAAATAATTGCTCTGATTTGAATCCCATTGAAATGTTGTGGGGAAATTTGAAACGGGCAATGCATGCAAGAAAACCAGCAAACCTCTTGCACCTGAAGGAATTTGGAGGCATTTGTACTGAGTTGATGTCAGAGACCAGTGGGCATTTATGTAATATGCCTACAAGATGACATTTCTGCTAAAGGGGGAAATACGTCCTTCTGAGGTCAAGGGTGGAGTTTCTTCTTCCTCAGTAGGCAATTACAACTATTGACATTTTTTTTTTAAATAAATTATTAAAAAATTTAAATTTTCTTTTGTTTTTAATCAAATATGTCACCTTGCGCTGCATAAAGTTCTACTGTTTGCTTGTTCAAATATGTGGAAGGGGTCAATACTTTCCATGGGGTGTATTTACTTTTTCACACGTCTGTAAACCTGACTCGCGCATGTGTAATGTAAGGATGGATGGTCAACCACGCTCGCAAGCAAGGAAGTACGAGATCAGAGCTTCCACTGCTTGAGGGACATTACGTTAAGAGGCCCGTGGTACGAGGTCGCTATCACGTCATCGCTTCACCAGAAGCCACAAACTATCATGGCTGTAACTGGAAACGCCGTCCAGGTGGAGATACCAAGAACAATTACTTAAATGAGTATATGACACTAGGTTTAAAAACATTCGTTTACTGCTTTTGGAGATAACCTACCTTTAATTAATACATTTTCCGCACGCTCTGAAGAAGTGAAGTGCGTAATCGCGCTCTCAGGCGCTTCTCTCGTGAGCCGCTATGCCAGATGATTGTGGGAGAAGGCGGAGGAACAGTTGAGGTTGTCGGCAGGCGCACGCGCGCTCGACAACCCAGAGCAGTCCAGGTGGCGCGCTTTTGCGCGTGCGCGTTGAGCGTAGTGCAGCAGCCAGTCTTCCGTTTTTTTTTTAACCAAAGGGGTGCAATCCGGCCATTTGAGCCCGACACCCAGCTGAAACGAGGAGAAACATCGTTTGGGCGCTGAAAACAGTAGCGGTGGACAAAGCGACGTAAACGAAAGTGTTCAGTTTTATCAGCAATTCGTTTTTTTATTGTTTTAACGACGGTTTTGTTTTTAGCATACTCAGTGTGAATGGCTCAAATGTGCACGAAGAGGAGGCCGACTATGGACGGATGAGCTTTCTACCGCACAGCGACATCCAAGAGGGAGGAAGAGTGTCACTGTAAATAATTAAGTGTCCTCTTGCCCTATGGAAAAATGCATTTGCATCAAGTGCTGACCGGAGCTGTCAACCCGGGGGACAATTGTTATTCCGTCGGCAGCGTCAATGACATCCCATTTACGGTAAGTGCATGAAACCTGCAACTCCAAGGGCTTTAAATGCCTAGTGCGGGCGCACTGCAAAGTCCGAAGGACAGCATCCTCCGCATCTCGCGTTTAAATGAAATGCTGGTAGATTTTGTGCGGAACTTGGCTTTACTTGCAGAACTGTCCCCGCGCGTCACTTGCTTTAAGCAGCATTCCTCTTTTACTGATGTGTGTCAGAATGATTGAAACCGGTGAAGGTCTGCAGTTGTTTAGGTACGAGAAATTCTAACAAAATCCAGTTTACTGCCCGACATCTAAATGACCGATCGAGCCACGAGTACGACACGTAGATCAAGCAAAAGGCGAACCTTTATATTCCCAATCCCTCGTACTGGTAAATTCAGGAAACGTTTCATGTTTTGATAAGGCGTTTAGAAACATTTAATGGAATACCTCGCATCCCACTGTTTAAGGCCTAGGATATGATGTTAAACATCAGCTATCTTATTTCATCAATTACATTCGTTCATTTTCCACTCTAGTACGCATACACAAGACACATTTCACGTCGACAGTCCATTCAACACTACAGTCGAGCACACATATACACTGGAAACACTTGGTGGTCACCGGCAGGCAAAAATTTTTTGATAAACTGGAAAAAAAGGAAAGGTCTGTTCAGCAAATAGAGAAATGCTGTTAATGAGTTACTTGGCTGTCATTTTAACAGGTAACATCAATCTCCTAATCTCTGACTATTGTAGTCCCTTTCATTGCAATCAGAGTCATGAAGCATTTTAGGGGTAAAACAAGAATAAGAACTGAAAACAAAAAGCGAGATGATAATAATAATACCTAGGCACCTTTCCAAGCACTCACGGACACTGAACAATAGATAATACACAAATTATAAAAAAAAATACAGAACTTAAAATCAGGCAGAACAAGTCTAATCCAAGAGAATAAGCCGTTTTAAACAGATGAGTTTTAAGTTTACATCTGAAAAGTGAGAATGAATCAATATTTCTAAGCTCGGATGGTAATGAGTTCCAAAGCTGGGTAGCAGAGCAGCTGAATGCTCTGCACCCCATGGTGGTAAGATGGGCGAAGGGGCACAGTCAAGTGGATCTAAGGGTGCGGGAGGGAATGGCAACATGGAGAGGTAAGGTTGTGGAGGGCCTTAAATGTTAACAGGAGAATTTTGAAGTCAATACAGAACTTAAGCCAGTGAAGCTGGTGCAAGATGGTGAGCAGCTGAATTCTGGACCAGTTGAAACTTATAAAGACCAATGAAAAGGGAACACTAACAATGTCTGCCTGAAGAAGGGGCCTGAGTTGCCTCGAAAAGCTTGCATGTTGTAATCTTTTTGGTTAGCCAATAAAAGGTGTCATTTTGTGTGACGTCTCACTGCCACACAAAGCTAAATATGGAGCCTTATCATCCACAATTATTATTACTTCACCCTTCGTAACATTCAAGGCAGGTAAAGCGCTTGACACCACGATTGTTATTACTGCCCTCATCATATCATTCAAGACAAGTAAGAGCTTGACCGCAGTTTCATTTAACCCCGAACGGCGATAAAAATAAGGTAATACAAATACCTACACACATTTCAGGCATTTCCACACCATATCCAAGACTACTGGTTTAAAAAAAAAAATACAAAACGGAGTACAGTACACACGTTCACGTTTCTTCAAAATGTTATCAGCCATAAGGGTGCAGTAGTTTGTTTTGTTGCCTCACAGATTCTGTATCTTTTGGATCAAGTACGACTCTTTGCTGTCGGCTTAGTATTTTTTTTTTCTTCAGGTACTCCAGTTTAACTCTCACTACCCACAGATACAGTATGTGTTGGGTTAATTGGTAATTTGGAATTTGTCCTCCTGTACGTGGGGATGCTTGCTTGAGTGGGCCAGTGACGGAGTATTTCCGTACTTTGGGTGGGCTTGTGGCATGCACCCGACTGTGCTTGAATTGATCCAAGCTTTTCATCATCCAGAACTGGATTAAAAGGGTTTCAGAATAATATGTTTTCTGTCCTAAGGTAGATTAAAAGATAAAAGGATAAAAAATCGTTTTTAGTGTTATGTTATTAAATTGCATTTATTTACAATATGAGTGGTACATTTACCGTATTGGGAATACTGAGTCACATTTAAATGTTTTCACTGCACATTCTGCTTTTCTTCTTTTATGTAAAGTCCAAATCAAGTGGAAAATAAACATGCTTAAAGTCGAATTGGTGACTCTATATTATCCCACAATGGCAGAGTGTGGGTTTTTGTCTTGCTTGGTAGGGGAGGTCATACCCCATTAGGGTTGCTTTGTAACTCAGTATTCATGTATCTGTAGAGTGTGATGTGCCAAACAAAAAAAGAAAACTCCCCTGTCTGAAGACATTTTGCTTTGTCGATTGGTTCCCTTATATTGGACTGGTGTGAGTAGGCTGTGATGGCCTGGCATTCTTGCATTATTATGTCCATCTCTCCCATGATGCAATGCGCCTCCTCCAAAAACTTGTACTAGAAACGTGGGTTCAGATGCTGGATTTTTTTTTTTTTTTTTTGCAAATGGTTCATGTCTTGTTCTCCTGTGAAGTCATCTGCTGCATGAGTCAGTGTGCATTTTCCATCAATTCAATCACTGAACCCAGTTAATTCATTGTAGGGGTCAGTGGAGTTGGAGTTTGTCTCAGCAGCACGAGGGAAGAACCAGAGCTTTATGATCTGAGATTAGATTAACGCACACTTTGTGCCATTAAAGGCAGCGTGACATCAGGAGGCACATCTGAACCTTAAAAGCCATTCATTTTACATTCAGGTGACATTAAGACCATACAATCTTTTCTGTTATGCATCAGAAGGTGTATTAAAAGATTATTTAAATGTCTGATTTTGAAGCCAAAGTTAAAGGTTTACAGAGTTAAATAATTCTCCATTGTTACACCCAGAACTAGATGTCATGCCTGCCAGCAAACAAAAGTGGTCTATAAGGTTGGTAAAAACTGTAAATATCCTGAGGTAGAAATCTTAAGACTACCCGGTGTATTCTTTGAACCGTTTTTCTGGCAGAAATAGGATGCCGGTTGTGAAAAGAAAAAAAAAAAATAATATTCTGGATGTAATGAATTAATCATTTGAGCAGCTGCTTTCTTGGATCAGTTGTCAAAGTCGCATGGCAGTTGCTTCAGTACTACAACCCTGAATGAAAAGTTAGATGGAATAGTAGTCCATGTTAGAGGAAACGAGAGGCCGAGCAAGGTGTTGAGAGGTAGAGACATTCTATTCATAGGGTCCATCTCTTTTGCGCTATGATGGAGCAACAGGCCCGAATATGTGAATAAATAAGCTGATTGAAAGAGAGAGGGTCATCCCTGGGCTCCTGACTGTGCAGCATTAAGCTTAACAATATGTCAGATAATTCAAGTGTTAACAACTTGATAGCAGTAGTAATACCATACATGCTACAATGTTATAAATATCAGTTCACAAACTACCTGACAGGAGATCTAATATTAGGTAGTCAATGTTTATTCGTAAGTTGCGTAATATTTTCTTTGTGTAATTGTTTTCTAGATTTTCTTTAAACCGTGTTTCCTCTGTTAGCTATTGAATATACCAATGGACTAAACACTTTACAGTGAACAGTGGAAAAGGCCTTGGGAAATCGAGACAGATGGATAATCAGCTTTGAAAATTTAAATAGGAGAAATTTGCCTTGCTTCAACCATGCATGAAACCTGTAGTGTCAATTCGGTAATCGCATCCGGCAGCTGAACTTTAATCCGTGGTCTTCAAGGTGTCATCGTCTCGTGTGAAGTAAATACAGTTTCTAAATGCTATACCTTTTCTGTAATTCCATTCCCTGGCTGTAATATATAAACTTCCTTAATAATAAATTTATTTTTTTTGTTCTTTATTTCATCTTATACAGTTTCTTATATTAGGAATTTGTTATTTTTCGCATACCCCTTGGGTTCAGAGCGCAGGGTCAGTCATTGTACAGCAGCCCTGGAGCAATTGAAGGTTAAGGGCCTTGCTGAAGGGCCCAGCAGAGTAGGATCTCTTTTGGCAGTGAAACTGGCAACCTTTGGGATACCAGCGCAGATCCTTAGCCTCCGTGCCACCACTCCGCCCTTTGGTAATAATTGAGAAGTTACCTCATTGATAGTAATAAAAATAAGTCTGAAATATTTATTTTGGCATAATAAATTTGAGGTGGTCCATTGGTAGGTGTTGCTACTTCCAAGCTCCAGCTGGGTTTGAATGCTATTATAGGCACAGTCTGTACATTTTGCATGTTCTCTCCTTGACTCTGTGCATTTTTGCTTGCCAGTACAAAGGGTATGCCGATTTAAAGGATATCTCTCAACAGGCCTGCCGTGTGTGATTCTGTCATCAGTGGTTCCCAAATTCGATCCTGGGGACCCACTGTGGCTGCAGGGATTTGTTCCAATCAGATTCACAATTGGTGATAATAATCAATAACAACTAATCTCATTTAATTAGCTGGTCTTTTTTTTTACTCTTCTCGTTATTCTGCATTCAGAAAAACACAACTGTATAGTTTTTACATTTATAAGATATTTAGAAATATTTCTAGTTTTTTCTAAAGCTATAAATGCTTAACTCTCTTTGGTTGTTTTCCTATTATTTTCCCCTTTTCCTGTGTTGTTTGCTCCCTTCATTTTACCCTAATAGTGACCATTAACAACCAGCACAGCAGACACCCGCAATGATGAAAGTAGCAATGACTTCTGTGTCAGACTCGCTAATTAGTAAATAATCAATTAAATAACCAGAACACCTGGAAAAATTAGGTTGAAAATACTTTTAACGACTTAGAAAAAACAAAACAAAAAAAAAACCAACATATTCCCCATATTACTACAACTTTCCCATATAACAGCTTATTACATTTTAATAAATATGTAACAAACGTAGTTTGTATTTTCTACATTGACTCCAAAACACAGAAACTGGGGAAATAATGCCTCACTTAAATAGGCTAAGAGTCCAATGAAAAATGGAAGTTGCAGCCCCCTGCAGCCAGAGTGGATCCCCAGGATCGAGTTTGGGAAGCTCTGGTATACATAAGTGTATCCACTGATGGGCTAGTGCCCTGTCAAAGGCACCTTGTACCCTGTGCTGCTTTTAAGGACTCTGGCAACTCTGAACCTATTAAGCAGGCTGGCAAATGAATGAATGGCTGTATATACTAGGGCAGGGGTGTCGAACTCTGGGCCTGGAGGGCCGCAGTGGCTGCAGGTTTTCATTCTAGCCCTTCTCCTAATCAGTGAGCATTTTTCACTGCTAATTAATTCCTTTTCCTTTCTTTTTAATAGCCCTGTTTTTAAGAATTCAGTCCTCTGAATGTATTCGTTTCTGCATTAAATGGCAGCCAAAGAGAAATGAAATGTGAAACGAGCCAACAGATGACCAGCTAAACCAATGTCACTCCAAACAGTCTCTTAATGAGAAGTCCAATTCTTGCTGTTAATTAAGCCTGTTATTTAACTCCCGTTGCTGTTCTCCTTCTGCTACATCAGACATTTCCGAAACTGTTGATTTTTCTGATTTTTTCCTAAGAACACCGTCAAGATGTTTTGGTGACCTGAGAGATCAGCCTTACCGAGACCATCACCTGTCTTTATTTTCACATATTGTGTGATGGGCACAGGTGAGCTGGTCATGTGGCGTCTTGTTTTGTGTCTCATTATTATTTGGCAGCTAATTAAGGAAAATGAAACAACTAAGGGGCCTGAGTCAAGTGAATTAAAAATAAGGCAAAAGAAGTTAATTAGCAGCAAAAACTGGTCACTAATGAAGAAGATGGTTAGAATGAAAACCTGCAGCCACTGTGGCCCTCCAGGACTGGAGTTTGACACCCGTGTACTAGGGAATTCCTAAAAAAAAAATAACTCTGATTTTATTTACAAGTGCTATTACTATCATCACTCCTTGCACTCCTTTTGATGTTGCTTACCAATGTGTTAAATTTGTAAATTTTCTTCCTAAATGCTAATTTTGAAGTGTCCTAAAGTTCTTACTGATTTACATTCCTGTTAGGATTATTAACACGTGTCAGTACTGTATTAAATTTCACATTTTATTTATTTTAGAAATTAAAAATATTCTTTTAATTTTGAAGTGTTCTAAAGTTCTTACTGATTTACAGCCCTGTTAGGATTATTAACACATGTCAGTATTAAATTTCACATTTCATTTAGTTTAGAAACTAAAAATATTATTTTTTGCACAAGTCTATTGTATCTTCTTTAGATCCTTTAACCAACGGTCACAGGAGAGATGAGGCACAATATTGTTTTTTGCAGGCCCTTTAGCATTACGTTTACCCCCAGAAAAACAAGCCAAAATATTGCATTTTATTCCAACAAGAAAAATGTTATAACATGTAACAGAAACATGTAGATAGCAAAATGTCAACATATATACCGTTGGAAAGATATGTCTAATGTCCACTGCTGTACTGATGCAGATTTTGTACATCTGTCCTTCGTGTGACATGTTTTGAAACGGTCACCAACTCACAGCTCGATGTTATAATCAGAACACTAGAAGTGTGTTTCTTTGGGCAATTTTTTAATAACCATTTCTTCTATTGCTTGCACACAAGAGAGTAAAATGTCACTGTTTGAAGTACACGATTGACATACAGGCTGTGTTATTGTACAGTCATAGCAAAAAGTTTTGAGAATGACCCAAGTGTTGGTTTTCACAAAGTTTGCTGCTTCAGTGTTTTTTAGATCTTTTTGTCAGATGTTTCTATGATATAGTGAAGTCAAATCACAAGAATTTCATAAGTTTCAAAGGCTTTTATTGGCAATTACATGAAGTTTATGCAGAGTCCATATTTGAAGTGTTGGCCCTTCTTTCTTTTTCAAGACCTCTGCCTGTCAATCAACTTCTGGGCCCAATCCTGTCTAATGGCAGCCCATTCTTACATAATCAATGCTTAGAGTTTGTCAGAATTTGGCGGTTTTTGTTTGTCCACCCGCCTCTTGAGGATTGACCACAAGTTCTCAATGGGATTAAGGTCTGGTTAGGTTCCTGGCAATGGACTCCAAAATTTCAGTGTTTTGTTCCACGAGACACTTAGTTGTCACTTTTGCCTTATGGTCCAGTGCTCCATCATGCTGGAAAAGGCATTGTTGGTCCCCAAACTGTTCTTGGATGGTTGGGAGAAGTTGCTCTCGGAGGATGTTTCGGTCCCATTCTTTATTCATGTAGGCTACCTAAGTGCAAGGCTTGGTGACTCCTGTATTTTCCTCTGACGTGAACATTGACAGTTGCTGCATTATGAACAGTGCTTAGGGAGCTAACATTTTCTTTACCATGCACTTGAACTCCATCATTTTGCCTTTTGACAGGCAGTTACTGTTGCAGCTTGGTGAAGCTTCACGTGATCAAACTGACCAGGCATATTACGCTAAAACAGTCACATAGTGCTGTATGCATCAGTTTCACTATGAGTGTCAATGCCTGATTCACATGATCATCACTATCGCTCAGTTCCAGCAATGGTTCAATTTCAGTTTGTTCCAAAAATAGCTTTACGGATTTTTGTTTTCCATTGTGGTTTTGGTTAAAGGCTCTGCCCAACTCATGAATATTGATGAGTTACCATAGAGTTCCCTTAAAGTGGCAGAATGCATTGAAATATTCATGATATTTTGAAACATGATGTTATTTCATCCACTAGATGGCACTTCAAGAGTTACTCTGGCTCAACATTGTAAAGCAGACCATTACACGTCACCTCGAGTCTGCCTCCAGTTTAGCCACATTTGCATATGATATCGAGCCTGGGTCACGCTCGAGGTCTATAAAGAAATGAGTGAGGAACTTGACTGACCTGCACAGGGCCCTGACCTCAACCCGATAGGACACATTTGGGATGAATGCGAGCGAGCCAGGCCTTCTCGTCCAACATCAGTGCCTGATCTCACAAATGCTCTCCTGGTCATAAATTCCCATAAAGAGTTCCCAGACGGGTTGAAGCTGTTATAGCTGCAAAGGATGGGCCAACTCCATATTAAAGCCTATTTATTAAGAATGGGATGTCATTAAAGTTCATGTGTGTGTAAAGGCAGGCGCCCCAATACTTTTAGCAGTATAGTGTAGCTTATTATTTTTGAAGGTGCTTAATCCAATTCCAAGTGACATGGCCTAATCATGGCAACACCAGGGTCAAGTCAAGAATCATCCTGTCCATCAAAGGACTCGCCCATTGCTCACAGCCATATGCAAACTCACAAGATCCAATTTGTGACTGTAAATTAAACTAACGTGAATGTCTTTGGCACGCAGGAGAACACCAGAGAATGTGCAAACTCTACACAGATAGTGACAAGGGGTGGGATTTGAAGTCAGTATGCTTAAATCACGTGAAAGGAGTTGAATTAATCTTACGAAAGTGTGTATATTTGTAGAAGCCATAGCTATTAGAACACTATTAAATATCAACACTTAACTGGCTAATTGTTATAATAAGCCCAAAGATTCATAAGTGGCCAACTTCTCCATTAGGATTTCCATCTATATAATGTGACTCATCACTTCTGCATTCATCTGTTTTCTTATTCTGGTTTTTCCATTACAAGATTGTGGTGAGCACTGAGCAAAAGACAAGAAACCGACACTGGATAACTTGGCAGTCTATCACGTGACACACTACTGTCTCACACTGGGCCAGTTTAAAGTGGCTAAATACCTGAATGGCTTTGACATGGAATGAGTACCTATGGAAGATGCCTTCTCGTATGTAGAGAGGATATAAACTCTATACCTTTACGCAACCAGAAATCAAATTCAGAATGTTTTGTGCAGAAGGAACACAAATCGTTACACCACCATGCAGCACTACATAGTTCAGTGGTGTCAATCTGAAGCCTCTTTAATGTCATCAATATTCCAAACATGTTACATGCTGCCCACGATGACTGTTCCCTTTCTCAAACACTACCTTTAATGTATGTTTCTTGTATAGATTCTATCCTTAATTGACATTTACACTTGGCATTCAAATGCCTCTCTAGCGTTTGTCGTGTTTATGCACAACAAAACAGACCGCAGCCACTAACCTGTAATTAGAATGAAAGCAAGCTGCTCATAATAGCCCAACAAGAAAAAGTGAGAACAAGGCGAGACGCTACACTGCTATAAAAAAACTTTTAGTGTTTTAACAAGATGTAAAAGATGTGAGCGCTTCATGAAGAAAAGATTAGCTCAGTTTCACACCACCAGCTGCATTTCCTTTTTAAAGCTGCTCAAGAATCACTGCTGGCTACCAGTCCTTCTGATGCATACCTGACTGCTACCGCCGCCACCACCCTACACTATTCTTTTGTTTTTTCCTTTACTTAATTGTTTTTTTTTTTATTTTATTAATTGAATTTATTAAAAGTATACTCAGCAAAAAAAGAAACGTCCCTTTTCCAGGACTGTGTATTTCAACAATAATGTTTTAAAAATCCAAATAACTTTCCAGATCTTCATTGTAAAGTGTTTAAACAATGTTTTCCATGCATGTTCAATTAACCCTAATCAATTAATTAACATGCACCTGTGGAATGGTCGATAAGACCTTAACAGCTTACAGAAAGTAGGCATTTAAGGTCACAGTTCTAAAAACGCAGGACACTAAAGAGACTTGTCTACCGACTGTGAAAAACACCCAAAGAAAGATGCCCAGGGTCCCTGCTCATCTGCGTGAACGTGCCTTAGGCATGCTGCAGGGAGGCATGAGGACTGCTGAATAAATTGCCATGTCCGCACTGTGAGACGCCTAAGACAGCGCTACAGGGAGACAGGAAGGACAGCTGATCATCCTCGCAGTGGAAGACCACGTGTAACAACACCTGCACAGGATCGGTACATCCGAATATCACACCTGCGTGACAGGTACAGGATGGCCACAACAACTGCCCGAGTCACACCAGGAACACACAATCCCTCCATCAGTGCTCAGACTGTCCGCAGTAGGCTGAGAGAGGCCGGACTGAGGGCTTGTAGGCCTGTTGTAAGGCAGGTCCTTACCAGACATCACCAGCAACAACGCCGCCTATGGGCACAAACCCACCTTCGCTGGACCAGACAGGAGTGGCAAAAAGTGCTCTTCACTGATGAGTCACGGTTTTGTCTCACCAGGGGTGATGGACGGATTCGTGTTTATCGTCGAAGGAATGAGCGTTACACCGAGGCCTGTACCCTGGAGCGGAATCGATTTGGATCGATGGCTAGGGCCATTCCCCCCAGAAATGTCCAGGAACTTGCAGGTGCCTTGGTGGAAGAGTGGGGTAACATCTCACAGCAAGAACTGACAAATCTGGTCCAGTCCATGAGGAGGAGATGCACTGCAGTACTTCAAGCAGCTGGTGGCCACACCACATACTGACTGGTACTTTTGATTTTGAGCCTCCCTTCATTCAGGGACACATTGTGAAACATTTTTAGTTTATGTCTTATGGTGTTGACTCTTTTAGTGTTCATACAAATATTTACACATTAAGTTTACTGAAAGTAAAAACAGTTGAAAGTCAGAGGACGTTTCCTTTTTTGCTGAGTATATAGAACATCCCATACAATCAAGTCAAACTTAACAAAACTAAAATCAAATCAATCCCCACCCATGAGAAAGAGAAGAAGGCCAACAGCCAGAGCAAAATTAGTAGTAAAGAGAGAAGGAGTCTTTTACCTCCAGTATGAATGCTTATTCTAAAATGTTATTGATTAGGTCCTGCCAGGTTTAAAAAAAAAAAAAAAGTTTTGCATAGATCTTCTAAGTGAGAGTTTATTTTTTCCCAAATTCAAATAGTATATGATATCAGTTAGCCACTGACTTAAAATAGATGAGTTAGGATTCTTCCAGTTGAGCAAAATAAGCAAGCATGGGAGACCCAATACCTCCCCCTGGACGCTAAATGGCAACCTCCCTGGGTTGCAGCAGTGCCTCGGACTCCCGCATGGCTTCATGGGAGGTGGAGTTTGGTGCAGCCGTGTTGGGTTCTGCAGGCGCCGCCAGGGGGTGCTGGAGTGGAAGCTGCTGGGCCCTTACGGGCAGTAGTTGTGTCACACCCGGACGTGCAGCCGGGTGTCAGCAATCAAGCACCAGGAGCACTTCTGGGTGCCTAATACAAGGAGCCAGCGACCACCATTCAGGTGCCAGAGTCGGGAGGAGGAGGATGAAGCTGTCTAGGAGGAGCGGAGGACAACTTTTTACTTTATTGGTGTTTTGGTGTGTGCTGTGCTTGGGACTGTGTACTGCCTGTTGGACACGGGGACGACGTGCCCACAGGTGAAGAAAAATAAAAAAGTTGTTTTATTTTACGTGTGCCTCCGTGTCCAGTCTTTGTCGGGTTGGCTCCATATATAGCGCCTTTCACAAGGCCAATACAGTTTGTTTATCCTTTAACTCCACTTCCACTTTAAGCCCATCTGTGAGCCCACCAAACACGGCTGTTAATGGGTTACGAGTGATTACGACACCAAGCCTGTCTGATAGGCATTTAAAAAGTTTTGGTCCAGAATGATGTTGATTTGGTGCAGGCCCAAAACTTGTGGGTCAGTGAAGCTGGGGCTTGATTGCAACGTTCGCAGGTTGGTGTTGGAAACATTTTGGACAATTTCAAGCGAGAGAGATAAGCTTGATAAAAGATTTTAAGTTGAATAATTGAATGTTTTGTACATATGGAGCTCGAATGAATTCTGTGCTTGGCTGCCGTCCACTCCACTTTATTTAATTGTTATATGTGGATGGAAAATGCATTTGCGTGACTGTTTCTGACCAACTCTGAATGTGGTCTGTGTGCTCAATAGCCAGTATATCCATTGTTTTAACGAGGTCACGTGCCATTGATCGTGGTGCACTAAATAGTGCTGGTGTTAACAGATGTACTTTGTTTTAGCAGCAAATTCTCTATTGTGTCTGGTCTGCCGCACCTGACTTGACTGCTGACCAGGGTACCCTTGACAGGTGGTCTTCCAACTCCTAGGGTGCCAGTGCACTAGGTTTCACAGGGGCGTTCTTTTTAATCGAATGTCACTCTTTATTTATTTTCTTCAGGTGCAAGGTTGCAGTTGTATTTTTCTTTTACTACGGTGTCCTTCTTTAGCACATGTATCCTTTATCTTCTCAACCATATTTCATCATTGCTTGATGCTGATTTTGGACATGCACACTACACAGATTTTTCTTTCCGTAGCTTTAATTTTTTTTTTTAAGACCAGTGGGCTGCCATTTGGAGTGGTTTCAGGATCACTTATGTGTCCATTATAAATCTTCATAATATGAGTAACAAAATACTCCCAAGGCTGGAGTTCTGCATGGTTGCTGAACTGGTCATCATACACTTTACAACCTTAGCATTGCATATTTAATGTATATTTATTATGCCTGTTGTATGTTTGTTATTATATCTTAGTACCAAAATGAACAATTTGTAAATTTAATGAAAATTTTACAAAACCCCCAATCATACAACGTAGTCATCGTTTGTCTTTTTATTATTATTACTATTATTATTATTATTATTATTATCATGCTTATTTTAACTTCACCTATTTGTTGTCTGGTACAAATCTTGTAATCAATATTTAACCCACTTCAAATGACTTGCGATGAGAATACATGAATCAATAATCAGTCAGACAGTCAGTCATTCTCCAGCCCGCTGGGGGATCTGCTGGAACCAGTCCCAGCCAGCACTGGGCACAAGGGAAGAACAAACAGTTTCACTAATTAATCAATTAATCCATGTTAATGAAGAAATGAACTATGAAGAATAGCTAAAGATTTCACCAATAGATGGCGCTAGTAACGGATAGAAATATTAACTCTTTCAGGGCTGACGTCGACTTTTGTTGAAAGGAGGAGTTGATGATAATCTGTAACCGACTCTAAACTGTGACAAAACCAACTGTTACATTTTAGTTGGACTCTCGTTGCTAGAAGAAAAGTTAGATTCGTTGGTTTGACCGAGACTTCCTGCACTCTCATGAGTAGCATGGTGCACACAACGGCAAAAATGGCCCTGACATCTGGCGAGAGATCGAAACAAATGTGTAAAGCAATATACTCCGTGGACGGCATCTTGTATGTTATCTCTGAACTGGACTATGACTTGTCGGACTCAATTTTTGATACAAGTGATCGAAAACGAATGTGAGGTTCCAGCTTCAGCTGACTGGTGCCCAGCTAGCCGTGGTACTAACGATGTTTGCCAGGGAGGATTGCCACGTAACAATGATAAGAGGCAGAAACCAGATTGTAATGCACTGCGACCATGACAGATGCTGCTGTCCCAGTCACACGAAGACAGCCTGGCAGAAAACCCGCCACATATTCTTGGCAAACTGGCAGCCACAGCATGCAGCAATAGACGTTTATGTTGATTTCTGAGTGAAACTGTTGTTTTTTGGAAAAAATATTTAGCCCTCAAAGAGTTAAAGGAAGTGTTAAAATATTGATTACTAAATTATACTAAAACAAACCCAAGACTAAAAAGTTGAAAATAATATATATATAAAAAAAATACTTTTTTAAAAACCACGCTTATATTAAGTTAAAAAGTGTACTAAAAAGTAAAAATATAAGTCTCTCATACATCACTCGTAAGATAAAAGCGTGGGTGCTTTTCATCAATCAACATTAAAAAAACACTTCTTAAAATCTTAGCAAAAGCGCCCATGCTTTTATTTTATGAGTGATGTATGAGAGACTTATTTTTTTTATTTTTTAGTACACTTTTTAACTTAATATAAGCGTGGTTTTTAAAAAGTATGTTTATGTGTGTGTATATATATATAATTAACTAAATGTATTATCATGTAACTTTTAAACCTAGTATTTTCTTTTTAAAGTGAAACTACCATCAGTTAACCTACTGTTCATGTTATATTTATATATTAATAGTGCAGATGCCCAGCTGTCTCTTGGGTTGGAAAAAAGTGAAACAGTTTCCGTTTATTATTTGGCAATTTATATTGTTCAAAAGTCAAACTGCCATTATTAACGGTAAACAGATTATACAGTAGTTGCTACGAATCATTTAAAGTGCCTTATGATACACTACTTTTTTTTTTTTGTCCCCATTAAGATCAAGAACATATAAATTCTTTCTTGATCCTACCCTGGAAGCAGCGACATACAGCACGCGAACAGTATGGTTCTTTGAGGTTAACTCCAGTAACTTTAAGTGATTGTCCTTACGCTTTATTTATGAACATCGCAAATGGAAGACGTACAGGAAATGGTCGTCGCTTGAATTAGAAAGGGAGTTCATTGGAAATCAGAGGTATACGTGGAATGAGTGTCCTCTCCCTTTCCAATTCCAGTTAGAATAGAAGCTGTGATTACGGGTGGGTGAAATGGCAGTGTTGCCACATTTCTCACAACCTTGATATTTAATTTTTCTACGAAGTAAATTCGAATTTACCGTTTTAGGTTTTCCTTAATTTTTCGTATCATGTTCACCCATTTTCATTTTTTTTTATTAATCACCTAAACTTTAGCTTTTGGATGTGTACTCTTCCTCTCACTTGGTGACTGTGTTGTGATGAACATTGGGACAGACCAACTTTCTTGCTTATTTATTATATTTGCATTTACATATTTTTGTAAGTAAAATGTACTCAGTTGTGAAAATGCTAAGTCAAATTTATATTCATTTACCTAATATCTGTAGGAAACAGCTGGTTTTCTTTAACATCATTTTTGGGTGAGTGGGGACTGGATAAGGGGCATTTACAACTTCGCCTAGGGCAGCAAAAAATGCTTGGAGCCGACTTCACTTTTTCCACTCGATGTCGCTTTCTGTTCCATGGCTGCTGGTATCTTCACTAACCCGTGGAAATGTCAAAGAAAAGAAAAACTGATAGAGATTAGACAGGCATATCACATAGTATACAATAATGATGAGCAGAGAGGCACTTGTGTGTCCTGTTTGTAAAGAAAATGTGGCAGGAGATGGTTGTTGAGATATTCTGTCCTGTGTATTGTATATAAAGTGTTATTTTTGGTCTGTCCTTAATAAAATTGAGTTTGACACTCTTAACGTGGATTATATTATTGAAAAATGAAATACAAAATTTAGAAGGGATTTTCTTTTTCAGGTTTAAATTTGTCTCATTTGACTGTCTCATTTTCTAATTTGAAGGTTATAGATCCTAAATACAGTATATAGAGTAGACACTGTAAGTTGTCAGTTAAAAGCTTCCTCACTGCAGCATTTGTTTAAAACATTTCGGTTTTAGTTGAGTGATTCGTTTTTTTGAGAGGAGCAGCTGTATCAAAAATAAATAATTTATTAAGTATTAGTTTACATTTACTTACTTAGCAGATGCTTTATGTAAAGCAACTTACAAAAGAGGTCAACATAATTGAGTAAGCACCAGGCTGGAGGACCGTTTTATAACAAGTGCTCAAGGACGAGTTTACACAATTGATGATCACAAGTGAAGAGCTATAAAATAAACGGAGCACCACAGGACTAGTCCATCGTTCATTGATTACAAGAACCAATCATAAAAGCTATTACCATTTAGACAGATATTCACAGAACAGGAGAGCCTTCAAATGCGTCTTAAATTCAGCAGCGCGGATGGAGGTGGGCAACTTGCTCCACCAGCAAGGAGCTAGTTATGGAAAAGATATGACCAATATGGAAAATATATAAAAACATCATTTACAATATATACCCTTAGTCATATTTATTTTAGGGGATCAACTTTTTTTTATTGAATACAACACATTGAAAGGACAGTTTGTCAGATGTCTGAAATACATTACCGAAAAATTCCGATGAAGCTGACATTTTAAATCACTGCATTCTAAATATAACTTAAATTTGCATAACTTTGATAACCTCCCTTGAATAGCATTTATTATTATGCAGCATTTGCAAGCTTTCTTGTAAGACTTTATGTATATGAGGGATTATACTCTGGGTTAGACTGTTCTCTGGGTGACAGTAATAAGTTACATGAAAGATCAAAACTTGCCTTATCTTCAAAGTCAGCAGTGTTTTGCTTTTGTGCTTTTCTGTTCTTAGAATAAACCAGAATTTTAAACAATATAGTGGCAATAAATAAATAAATAAATAAAATGTGGAAATGTACTAATGTATAAATATAACTATTTCGGTAGTATTTTAATCTTAATATCCCATTCATATCATCTTCGATTGTCATGAATTAATCATACCGCTGACAGTTACCTTTGTAATGTTCAACAGGTGCTGCATTGTGTGCCTTCAGCATGTGTTATGGTTTGTCCTGGCACACATTGTGCAGCTGTAGATATAAATTACCACAGAGGTACAAAAAAAATGCTTCATAATCATACTCTTTATTTTAAAGGGAAAGGTCAATTTTAATTTTGATCTGTCAGGGTTTTTGTAACACTTGGGGAAAAGGGCTTGACTGGCGATGAAATGCCGGACCAAGCTGTATGGAGAAGGTTATCAAGGCTCGCATAGAAGTTGGAAAAGATGAAGAAGAAGCAAAAGCCTTTATCCATCCATCCATTATCCAACTCGCCATATCCTAACTACAGGGTCATGGGGGTTCTGCTGGAGCCAACACACGGCGCAAGGCAGGAAACAAACCACGGGCAGGGTGCCAGCCCACCGCTGGGCGCAGCCACACGCCAAGCACACACACGGGACAATTTAGAATCGCCACTGCACCTAACCTGCATGTCTTTGGACTGTGGGAGGAAACCCACGCAGACACGGGGAGAACATGCAAACTCTACGCAGGGAGGACCCGGGTCCCCTAACTGCGAGGCAGCAGCGCTACCCACTGAGCCACCGTGCCTCCCCAAAAGCCTTTATTGAATATTCAAATTGTTTTTTTTATACATTTGTTGTTTTTAAATAATTTAGACTTCAAAAGTAAGCATTTTAGTGGAAGTTCAAAATATGCCAAACAATCTCATGTAATTTACCATGTTATTTAGTATGAAATGAATATTGAGACTGTAATTTTTTATGTCAGTGGTTTTGAAATGACAAAAGAGAAAAAATATTTTATTTTTTAGTCATAACAAGGCAGCCCCACATCTTTTAAGTGATTCTGTTTCATTCTCACTGAGAGTGGGAAAAGCAGCATCTTTTTTTTTTTTTTTTTCTTTTTTCTTGAAGACAAGTTGTAAGAAGCAAATTGCTAGAGTACAACCCGACATATTTCTCATTTCCAAATAAGATCACATTGAAAGTTACACACAGATATATCATCCGTTTATGCATTTCAAGCTGTAAAAAGGAAATCTTCATTCAGACTACAAGAACTATTGAAACCATGGCAAGGAAAAAGGTAGAATTACAAAGCTTGAAAGATGAGTTTTGCTGTTGAAGCGTTTTTACTGCAGAGAAGGATAATAACTTAGTTTTACTGAAGTATGCCTTTTAATATAAGCAACATATAGAAAATTGTTTGGCGTTTTGCCTCAGCTCCTGGTATGTGTTACAGTGATATTATAAGTGAGATCAGTATCACAAAATTGTCAACTTTCACTTAAATAGGTTCACTTTCAGTGTTTTGACATCCTAGAAGCTTCCCTTTTCATAGGTAGTGAATCGTGTTTATTTTTGTTTAGAATTGTGCATCTGTTTTCTGACTTATTTATCCAGATCTGGGTTGTGGGTACCTAGTACTTTGTACAACGCAAAATCCAGCCCTAGATAAAGTGCCTGTCTGAAGCAGATCATGCTTACTCACTCGCACCTGGCAATAGCTTTACTATTTAACCTATAATTAATTTATTTACATATAGCGCCTTTCCCATGCTATATATCTATTGTAACAAGGTGCTATGTATGCGCCCAACTCAACACGGAGGCACACGTATAAAATAAATAAACTTTTTTCTTCAGCTGTCCCCCAGCCACAACACAGTCCCAAGTGTAACACCAAAACACCAACTCCTCTCTTTCTTCCACTACCACTCCTCCTAGGCAACCTTATCCTCCTCTTCCCGACTCTGGCCGCTGAGTGGTGGTTGCTGGCTCCTTTTATTGGGAACCCGGAAGTGCTCCAGGTGCTTAATTGCTGACATCCAGCTGCACTTCCGGGTGTGGCAAATATGCTGCCCAGACAGACCCAGGAGTCCCAGCTGCAGCACCCCCTGGCGGTGCCTGCGGGACCCAACAGGGCTGCCTGCACCCAAGTCCAATTCCCATGGAGCCCTGTGGGAAACCGAGGCACTGCTCCAACCCAGAGGGGCGGCCATCCAGCATCCAGGGGGAGGTATTGCACCGTCCAGGGGTGCTCCCCCAAATATATGCTGCAGGGGCGTCACGGCTTGGCATGGGCCCCGGCTGCATGCCGCAAATATATATATATATATATATATATATATATATATATATATATACACACACACACACACACCCACTAGAGGGCTTTGTCCCCTGCTGGCTTCAATCACCAACCCCCCCAGCCACTTTGCATCTCTGCCGCTCCCGTATGTGGATTTCACTTTCACCAAACAACAAATCTTTTAATTCTCCCGGATACGCCTCTTCATTGGGAAGAAAAACTACTTTTCCCTGATGGCAACACAAATTAGACGATCTACAAATCTCCCACTTAAAGTTTACAGCCAAACAATATATTCAATCTCTTTTTCGCTTTTCCGTTATTACACTGAGTAATAATTTTCGTTTGTTTGCGCTAATGCTGTCTTTACTATCATTTTTTTTGAGTCTTTTAAATTTTAGTACTTTCATTATCTCTAACCTGCTCTGCATGTGTATCGCACCAACGTTTTTGAATTCTTTGCGACGTTCTACTTTATCATCTTCTAGTTTTCTTTTATTTCTGGCCCCTGGGCGTGGTTGAATCTACTGGCAAACAGACATGGGAGGCACACTTATAAAACAAATAAATGTTTTATTTCAATTTCTTCGCCTGTGGGCAACACCTTCCCTGCTCCTACAGGCACAACACAGTCCCACAAACACAGCACCAAACTCAATGGTTTTCTCCACCACTCCTGTTAGCTACTGTTAGTCAACCACTCTAGACACCATAAAGGTTTGGGGTAGCCACCCATATATTATAACCAGGCTTCAAAACTTGAAATATTTGAACAAAGGTGTTCACAAGATTGAGTCTCAATCAGAACTGTCAGACTGGAGGTAAGCTGGCGGCTTTAAAGGCCCGTCGAGGAAGTGACGTCATCGGGGCCAGAACTGGAAGTGATGTTATCTCTGGTGCCAGAAGTAGGTGGGATTTTCCAGGACTGACCTGCAAGGAACTAAAAAGAGAGTCAGTACACCCTGCCACTCCCTGGTCTGGTGTAGTATTAGCATTACTTGAGCCTTTTAGCTGCCTCCTATTCGCACGTGTGTGACAGTATATATGTGTGTGTCTGTGTGTGTGTGTATATATATATATATATATATATATATATATACGAGGTGTGGCAGAAAAGTAATGAGACTGACTTTTTATTTACCAAAGTTTTTATTTTTTTTCAAACATCAATGTTATCCCCTTCAAAGTATTTCCTTTGGGCAGCTACACACGATGGAGACGTTGTTCCCACTGTTGGTAGCAGCGCTGGAAGTCTTCAACCGGTATGGTCTTCAGCATGTCCGTTACACTCTTTTGGATGTTTTCTAAAGTCCAAATGACGCCCTTTGAGGACATTTTTCAGTTTAGGAAAAAGGAAAAAGTCACATGGACTGAGGTCAGGTGAATAAGGGGGCTGGGGAACCACAGGAATGCGTTTTGAGGTTAAAAATTCTGTTATGGAGAGGGCAGTGTGACATGGAGCATCCATTTGTCTGCAATGTCTGGTCTCACGCGAATGACCCTTTTTCTGAGCCTTTCAAGGACGTCTTTATAAAAAACGTGGTTGACAGTTTGTCCTGGAGGAACAAATTCTTTGTGGACGATTCCCCTTTTGTCAAAAAAACAAATCGGCATTGATTTGATCTTCGATTTGCTCATTCAAGCTTTCTTTGGTCGAGGAGAGTTTACAGTGTGCCACTCCTGACTTTGCCTCTTGGTCTCAGGATCGTATTCAAAAATCCATGATTCATCACCTGTGATCACACGACTAAAGAAATCTTGCTCATTAGCGATTCTGTCAAGAAGATCAAGACACTTGTTTTTTCGATTGTCCTTCTGCTCAATTGTGAGGTTTTTCGGCACCATTTTGGCACAGACCTTTCGAATGTGCAGATGTTCAGTCAAAACTTGATGAACGGTAAATCTGTTCAAATTTAATTGTTCACTCAACATTCTTAATGTTAAACGACGGTCTGATCTCACAAGAGTGTTCACACGTTCGATGTTTTCATTGGTTTTGGTTGAAGTCCTCCTGAACGGTGTTCATCTTCAACGTGTTTTTTGCCTTCCAAAAATGATTCGTGCCAGCGAAAAACTTGAGCTCGGGATAAAGAATGTTCCCCATAGGCCTGTTTTAACTTTTCAAACGTCACACTTGCCGTTTAATGGCACAACGTTGCTCCAAATTCCGCTGTTCCATTTTGCGTGACGCACAACCAAAAAAACACAACTTCGCTAATAGCAGTCGCAAAAATCACTTAGTCAACGGAAGGAGTTGAAACTCGCACTGAGCTATGGGAGGGTACTGATACACGTGCTCTATCAAAGACAACAGTGCAGCGTTGCCAGATCGCTTGCAGTGTTGCCAGTCTCATTACTTTTCTGCCACACCTCAGAGAATACAGTCTCTGACAAAAGTCTTGTCGCTTCTCTATTTTGTAGAAACTCCTGCTATTAATTAATCAACTGGTGTTAGAAATAGCTCATATGAAAAGCTAAAGCCCTCCCAAATGATGTTTAATGCACTGAAATAAATTAGTTTCACTGAAAAAAGATTTATCATTTAATCAAGACAGAAAGGTCAAATTTGGGCAAGACAAAAGTTTTGTCGCCTATACAGAAAATGAACAACTTTACTGCAAATCCAAAAATATGTCAGCAAATTAAGTGTAGGTGCTGTGAGATCCAATTTAATATCTTGTATGACTTCCATGAGCTTGAAGGACAGCATCCATGCGGTTTGGCAAGGATTCATACAATTTATTGATGAAGTCATCAGGAATAGCAAAGAAAACAATCTTGCATGCCTCCCAGAGTTCATCAATATTCTTTGGTTTCATCTACATGCTTCCTCTTTCCTCCTACCCCACATATGCTCAATGATGTTTTTGTCTGGTGACTGGGCTGGCCATTCCTGGAGCATTTTGATCTTCTTCGCTTTAAGGAACTTTGATGTGGAGATGGAAGTATGCGATGGAGCACCATCCTGCTGCAGAATTTGGCCTTTTTTATGGTTGGGAATATAAGAGGTAGCTAAGATTTCTTGGTATTTTAGACTATTGATGTTGCCTTCCACCCTGCAGATCCCTCGCATACCCCCATACTGGATGTAACCCCAGACCATGATTTTGCATCCACCAAACTTTTTGTCAGGGACTGTGTGTGTGTGTGTGTGTATATATATATATATATATATATATATATATATATATATATATATATATATATATATATATATATATATATATATATATATATATATATATATATATGTGTGTGTATATATATATATGTGTATATTGTATATGTACTAGCAAAATACCAGCTCAGCGGAGAAGTAGTGTGTTAAAGAAGCAATGAAAAAGAAAAGGAAACATTTTGAAAATAACGTAACATGATTGTCAATGTAATTGTTTTGTCACTGTTGTGAGTGATGAGTGTTGTTGTCATATATATATATATATATATTTACACACACACACACATAAACATATATATATATACATATCATATACACATATATACATACATATATATCTACATATATACACATACATATGCATACACACATACATACATACACACACATATATACACACAAATACATATATATATATATATACATACACACACACACATATATAAATATATATATATATATACATACATATACACATATATACACACACAGCTATTTCAGATCAGTGCAATACGCTGTTTGTTAAAACGGATGACTCCGCTCTTACGTGCAAGTCTGCGTGGATATTATGAACTATCGATTTGTTCAAGTTCTATTTAAATTTTAAATAGAAGGAATTTTTATTTAGTCGACAGAAATATCTTTGGTAGGAATGGTAAAACAGACAGGAATATTATTCGTGAATAAATCAACTCAAACCTTAAACAACTTATAATATTTTGCTCTCCATAAAAATATATCCTGTCTAAATTATACAAGTTAGAAATAAAGTAAACGTTAAAAGAACAAACATTCAAATTTCTTTACTCTTATGTAATTTTATATAAAAATAAACTTAGATTTTAAATATCCCAAAAGATTTTGCTCTCCATAAAAATATATCCTGTCAAAATTATACAAATTCAAATATGAACATGCTGCATAACAAAACCTAGAAATATAAATAAAATGTGTTCCTTTCAGCAATAACAAATCAAATCATTCAGTTTCCTTTGCTCATATGTCATTTTAGAGCTGGACGCCTGGCATCTTTTTGGCCACAGTTTCGTTTCTGTTTGGTGTGAGGTTCTGTGTTGTGGAGATTCTCAGGATGGATTGCAGGTGCTCATCAGTGAGGCGACTCCTGTGTGCTGTTTTGTTAGTCTTTATCACTGAGAAGAGCTTCTCACACAGATATGTGCTACCAAACATGCACAAGGTTCGAGCCGCATGTAGACGGACTTTTTGTTCTTCAAAGTCACCAAAGCGCCGTGCAAACTCAGTGCGCCAGTTTATCAGCAAAGTGCGATTTGGGAACACCGTAGTGACGACTTGGTTTAACATTACTTGGCAACAGGGAAAGTGGGGCAAGGTGCACTGGTGCATTTGTGTCTCCCATAAAAGCAGCTTCACTTGAAATCACTTTGTGATTGTGCACGGGTTAAACCTCCGCTGAAGTGTCAGATTCTTATTTAATTATTCTGCTTTCTGTATCTTCTGCATTGCATTCAGGTTACCCTGATGTTTTGTCTCATAGTGCCGCCTTAGATTAAATTCTGTAATTACAGCCACATTAGCTCCACAAATGAGACACACGGGTTCAGTAAACGTATACTCAGCCTCCCATCGGTTTTTAAAGGCTCTATTTTCAGAATCAACTTTTCTCTTCAGCATCGTGTGAGCTAGCTTCGCAATAACTTGCAGCATCATAAGGTAGACTTGATTAGCGCGTAAGTGTTCGGCAAGGCAGCTGAAGCGCTGCATTATGGGATCTGTAGTTTATTGTGTTACCAGCGCTTCATATACCCGGGCTTTAATAACAATAATACAGTATATAAAATGATCTCGGCCGGATATAATTACACGCGGCCGGATGTGGCCCGCGCCCTTGAGTTTGACACATATGGACTAAATAGAACTTGAAAAGATATATTTTTCAAATGTGATCGCAATTCAGATAGAGTTGACGCACTACAGCCTGCATGCCTCAATAAGTCATCCTCCCTCGCTCTTACTTTTTACCGCTCATCTAATGAATACACTGAGTATGGCTTTACCAAAACAATCATTGATGGCGAATAAAGTATCCATTATTCGAGTATGTAGATCGGGATATATATATATACATATATATATACCCGCGTATCGCAGCGAGAAGTAGTGTGTTAAAAAAGCTAGAAAAGAAAAGGGAACATTTTAAAAATAACGTAACATGACTGTCAATATACAGTATTTGTTTTGTGAGTGTTACTGAGTGTTGCTGTCATCAAGGATTTGATTATCATTATTTCTTTCAATCAGGTTCGTATTTGTAGGATGTGTTGTGTTCAAGTTACATTCCGTGTTTGTCAATCGCTGTAAAGATGACAGGTTTCATTCATCGATTCGTTTCTTACTGCATCAATAAACAGCTCGCCTTCTTCTTTATCTGAGACCTGACACACTGCATGCACGGGTTTTTTACACTGTCTTCTTTTAGCGGGACATTGACTTTTTCCAACATGTGCTTTGTTTCCGCAGTAGCTGGATTTATGAATATGCTTGTATGTATCAGACGCTTCATATTTTTTGCTGCCTTTTCAATTGTGTAATTCGTTTTTGTTCAGCCTCTTTGGAACTGTTGCTTTTATCTGTGCACTCGCCAGTTCACGTGAGCCACTCGTGTACATGCATCGAAGGTTCCCAGCTGTGCTGGTGCCATCTCGTGCTATGTCCATGGCTGTATTTAATGTTACCTTAGTCCTGGCACTTAAAACTTTCTCTCGCAGTTTCGCTGAGTTTGTGCCAAACACCACCCTGACCATCTCATCTTCCTCTCCATAAGCACAGTCCTTCACCCGTGAATATTTACCCGTGGCAGTTTGCTATTGGATTGCGCTGACGGACGGCCTTATATGGGCAGGCACTAAATTACAAACGCCAGCGCAGCCTGTCTATGAACTTAATTTAAAGTGTAGGTTTACATCGTGCTTTGTTTCAAGTAGCAGAACTCATGAATATGGTTGTATATGTCACTCGCCGCTTCTTATTGTTTCGCTGCCTTCTCAATTATATAATGCATGTTTTCTTCAGCGCTTTTTTGAGGTCTTCCTGGTTTTCTATGTACTGCGTGATTACGTGGGAGGCGTGATGATGTCACATGAAACTCCGCCCCCATGGCGTTCAAGCTCATCTCCATTACAGTAAATGGAGAAAACTGCTTCCAGTTATGACCATTACGCGTAGAATTTCGATATAAAACCTGCCCAACTTTTGTAAGGAAGCTGTAAGGAATGAACCTGCCAAATTTCAGCCTTCCACCCACACGGGAAGTTGGAGAATTAGTGATGAGTCAGTGAGTGAGTGAGTGAGTGAGTGAGTGAGTGAGTGAGTGAGGGCTTTGCCTTTTATTAGTATAGATATATATATGTGTATATATATATGTATATATATATATATGTGTATATATATATATATGTATATATATATATATGTATATATGTACTTGTCGACAGCTTAGTGAATCCACGCCCCTTCCGGCGTGTTTTCAATGGGTGTCTTGCCTTAGTGAATTATATATAGATAGATTATAATAGAAAAGTAATTGATAACCAAAAGCTCACCAGCATCTTTAATTATTATTCTTTTATGTGTGGGTGTGTGTTCAGTATATTTGTACAAAAGATATATAGGCAATACATGGTAATTTCACAAATGAACTGATCTCAAACTCAAAAAGAGTATTGTCAATAAAGAAATTAGTAATAGAAATATAAGTGATATCAGGGAACTGAATAATAAGATTGACAGTAATATAGAAAGCAAATATGTCCCACTCACTCTGAGACCTCACCAAACAGATTTGTTTCAGTTTGTTGTGTGGGTTGGCATCCCTGTTTGCCTAACTTGATACCTTACAGCTCAGGTCCTTTGTTCTCTCTGCTTCCTTTCCTCTTTTCACCCTGGCTTGTTGTGCTCACTGAAGGTGTCACCAGCTTTTGTCTTTTGACATGGTCTGCTGATCTACTTTGAGGGACTAGACTTATCTGTAACAGGGTTTCTTAAACTATAGGTCGCGAGTTACTGTTGTATTCAGTGGAAATAGGTTGTGGATGGATTGCAAAGAGCGTCGCTGTGGGTTGTCACGGGTTTAATAATTATAAACATAGTTCCGGTAATCATCCGTGATTATACCCCCTCACCCAACAATTGGCCACGTTTTTTCCAAGATTGACAGTAGTCCGGGCATTCATAAAGGAAAGGGTTTTGAAAATGATACAAGTGACAATATTGAGTCAGGACAAAACAGCTTAAGAAACCATGGTCTATAGAACTACCACTGTCAGGCCAAAGTGCCCTTGGACTACCCTATCTGTCCATACTGACGCATATCAGATGCATATTTTAATATGTCTAAAATATACAGATTGCTGCTGCCACCTATTGAACTTTTTTTTTTTCCCCTGTTATTCAGTCAGCCCTTTTACGGTTGAGACACTGCAGTGAAAATATGATTTGAAGGTACTTTTATCAATTAGCTTATTGGGGCTCAGTTTATTATTAAACGGAATATCAGCTGTTGGTGGTGGCCCAGTGTCATAGGCATGACCTCAAGTGACGTCCCGGCCTGTGTATGGTCTACTAAGAAAATACAGGGCTTTGAATTGTGTATCAGCTGTTATAGCCAACTTGGCACTCTGTTAGAGTATTTAATGTGAAGCATATATTAATCTTTAATGAATTTATAAAGTAAGTTTATATGGTGGAGGAGTTCAAGTATCTCGGGGTCTTGTTCATGAGTGAGGGAAGAATGGAGCGTGAGATCGACAGGCGAATCGTTGTGGCGTCCGCAGTGATGCGGGCTCTGCATCGGTCTGTCGTGATGAAAAAAGAGCTGAGCTGTAAGGCAAAGCTCTCAAGTTACCAGTCGATCTACATTCCTACCCTCACCTATGGTCATGAGCTGTGGGTAGTGACCGAAAGAATGAGATTGTAAATACAAGCGGCTGAAATGAGTTTCCTCCGCAGGGTGTCTGTGCTTTCCCTTAAAGATAGGGTGAGAAACTCAGTCATGCGGGAGGAACTCGGAGTAGAGCCGCTGTTCCTCTGCATCGAGAGGAGTCAGATGAGGTGGCTCGGGCATTTGATCAGGATGCCTCCTGGACGCCTCCTTGGTGAGATGTTCTGGGCACGTCTAACCTGGAGGAGGCCCCGGGGAAGAACCAGGACATGCTGGAGGGGCTCCATCTCCTCGCTGGCCTGGGAACGCCTTGGGATTCCCCTGGAAGAGCTGGAAGAAGGGGCCGGGGAGAGGGAAGTCTGGGCCTCTCTGCTCAAGCTGCTGCCCCCGCGACCTGATCTGGGATAAGCGGAAGAGGATGGATGGATGGATGGATGGAAGTTTATATAGACCTACTTCCATTTGTTTTTATAACCTGACTTTTCCTGACCATGCCAAGTCATTAACATGTATAGTATTGCAAGAAAAAATATGTTCATTCTATCCAAGAATCCCCTACTATAAATGCGCCATTTGAAACAATAGAACATTTAATTGGCAATCAATTGTTTTCAGCTAGAAATCAGTGACCAATGATGTTGCAATTTTCATGGTCTCAGCATGCGGTCACTAGATGACAGCCAGGACCATAACACCTAAAACATTTTAATCTCTGAATACTGAGCCACAAAACACTCTAAATATCTTTATATATAATACGCTACCGTGGCTGTTCATTTGTCTGTCCAGGATTTTAAATCACCTGTTAGCTCGTAAACCGTTTGACCGATTGACCTGAAATTTGGTACACATATACAATGTGACGTCTACTGTCTGCTTTGACCTCCAAGGTTATTCCTCTTTTTATTTTTATTGTATCTTATTGTAGAATCAACTCTCGGCAGCGGCCAGTAGGGCAGCCATGCGACTCATGCGTACGGATGCCTTTCTCATTTTCTACCACCTTCGCCGTCACTTCCCCTACCTCTTCATATCTTAAATCATTCTTGAGGCAGATTGAAGACTCAAGTGCCAGCTTAAGTGAAAAATTAAGGAAAACGTACTAAGTAATTGCAACACAAACACTGACTTAATCAGTTTTAATGCAAAAAGATGTCAACGGACGAAGAGAAGAAGCGGGCCGCTAGGGTGGAGACGAGAAGAGCTGCTCAGGAAGCAGCAAGCGCATCAACCTCTGAGCAAACGAATGCTAAACATACAGAGAAAGAGGAGGAAAACTAGAAATGCTCAAGTCAAGTGTATTCGTGCAGTGTGCCATTACTGCTTGGATCTGTAATTGTTGTATGTGTACGAGTCTGCCTCAGCTCAGGGATGTCAAACTCCAGGCCTGGAGGGCCGCAGTGGCTGCAAGTTTTCATTCTAACCCTTTTCGTAATAAGTGACCAGTTTTAACTGCTAATTAACTTCTTTTCTTTAGCCCAGTTTTTAAGGATTCAGTCCCCTGAATTGATTCTTTTCTTCATTAAACGCCAAACAGAAATGAGATGTGAAACGAGGTGACCAATTAAACTGGGGATTCAAACTCCAACCAATTTCAGTCCAACCAGTTTCTTAATGAGAAGCTGATTCTTGCTGTTAACTAAAACTGTCATTTAATTCCATGGCGTGTTGCTGCTTTCATTCTGCCATAGCAGACGTTTCCAAAACTGTTGATTTTCTGTTTTACTGAGACCTTCACCTTTATTTCACCTTAGGTAGAATGCCCAGAGGGGACTGGGCCGGTGGTCTCATGGTCTGGAATCCCTACAGATTTTATTTTTTCTCCAGCTGTCTGGAGTTTTTTTGTTTTTTTCGGTCCCCCCTGGCCATTGAACCTTACTCTTATTCGATGTTAATTAATGTTGATTTGTTTTGTTTTCTTATTGTGTCTTTTATTTTTCTATTCTTTATTATGTAAAGCACTTTGAGCTACTGTTTGTATCAAAATGTGCTATATAAATAAATGTTGTTGTTGTTGTTATTTCCACATATTGTGTGATGGGCACAGGTTAGCTGGTCATGTGGCGGGTTGTTTTGTGTCTCATTATTGTTTGGCTACTAATTAAGGAAAATGGAACAACTAAAGGGGTCTGAGTCACGTCAATTAAAACAAAGGCAAAGGAAAGTTAATTAGGAGCAAAAACTAATCCACAATTGAGGAGATGGTTAGAATGAAACCCTGCATCCAGTGCGGCCCTCCAGGACCGGTGTTTGACACCCCTAGTCTACCTTATAAGGAATATCAATCATAAAAATCCTTTCCATTACATTTTTGAAAATAATAACATTTCATTTTACACTTTTCATGCTCCTAACTTTGTACATTATAAGTTTCATATTATAGTAAATAACTTTCTCATGGAGAGTCACAAGTTAAACTAGCTAGTATCTATCTATCTATCTATCTATCTATCTATCTATCTATCTATCTATCTATCTATCTATCTATCTATCTATCTATCTATCTATCTATCTATCTATCTATCTATCTATCTATCTATCTATCTATCTATCTATCTATCTATCTATCTATCTATCTATCTATCTATAGTCTACTGTAGTTCTTTAAAAACACTTCCACTTCATACTGGTATTGCCTGTGTAAAGATCACTTTAGTCACTCTTAAAATATTTAAGTAGATGAACATCTTAATTAGATCAGTTTGTGTCATACATATTTAAAGTATCATAAAAGTGAATATTCTCCCAATAGCAAACTTTAAACCATTCTTTATGCATTTAACTTCCATTTAAATCAACTACGTGAAAGGCATCTACTGTGCAGTTCAGTGAATAAACACAGGACAAGTCTCAGGTGAGGTACACAGCACTAGTGTTTACTTATTTCCGTTATGTATGTAAGTGTATGTTACTATGTCTCACATGGCAGTTCAATCATTGTATACTACTGGAAGCTTTTTGTTTTTATCCGTAAATGTCATTTTATTATATCTGTTTAGGGGGAAGGTTAGCATTCCCTTAGTTCTGCATAGGAATTGAGTTTTTGTGAAGTTTTAATGGGTCTGTTTTATTGATGCATTACTTCATGCTGCTGAATGTATTAAACCTTTCTTTTCATTGCAGGCATATGGGTCAGGATGTGATATCGTAATATTAGCAAGTGATTTTGAATGTGTTCAGATCATTCCTGGTGCTAAACATGGTAATATTCAAGTGGGCTGTGTTGAATGTTCCCATCAGTTGGGGAGGGTAAGTACTTCAAGGCTTTTAATAAAAAGTTTAAGACTTGATTTTTCTGTATGTTTTGCTAACATTTATACCTAGAGGTTGGGCATGGAAAACTCAAAATAAAAATTTGTGAAAACCTGGGACTGAAAATGATATCGCTGCACAGTAAATCATGCTACGTAACCCGAGAGAGGACGTGCAATATCGTTATTTTTTTATTTGTCTCCTCGAGATAGCAGACTAATTTTATCGAGATCTCGAGAAAACTAACTTTATTTTCTCGAGATAATGGAATCATTTTATCTTGAGAAAACTAAACTTAACCTTTGCTCCTGGCATCAGGCTTGCTTAGATTGCGACACCTATACAGCTGAAGCCTTGCTAACCATGTTCTTAAATGATGGACTCTAATGTTATTATTTTCTAAAACTAAGGCATAAACATATTTCACCCTGCGTCAGCCCTTGATTGATCAAAAATGTGATGCGCTGATCAATACATTTCTGCTCTTCTGCCATTTTAAACAGGACTTGGCTTCAATAAGCTAAGCATTAAATGTTAGATACAATTATTTCATAATTTCGAGAAAACAAGATCTTTTGTTTTATCAAGATCTCGATAAAATTATTCTGTTATCTCGAGAAAACAAAGTTCGTTTCTTGAGATCTCGATAAAATTAGTCCATTATCTCAAGGAAACAATTTTAAAAAATAACGATATTGCACGTCCTCTCTCAGCTTCCGTAGCATATCTGTTCAGTCATTTTCCAAATCTATTTATTCTATTGAAGGATTAGGATGGCAGAAAGCACTTATTCTGGCTGTACCTGTCTCATTTCAGGTCCCAACTCTGGATAGCTACCAGTCTGTTGTAGGGCAGGCTCACACATTACTGCACTTGCTCAAATGAAACAAATTGCAAATCACTAATGAACCTGACTTGCACACCTTTGGGATATGCGGTGAAATATGAGCGCCTAATGATAAAGATACTTGGACAAGGAAAAAATATGCAGTGTGAAATGATCAGACTCGGCACACTTAAAAAAAGGCAGCCACCTGTGTAATTTCCCTGGCTGCAATGGGTTTGAAAGTAAAGACAGATGTGTCCTTGATGGAGTCCAAAACAAGACTGAAGATTGTTTGAAAAACTGGCGGCTTTAAATGCCAAAACCAGAAGTTATGTAGTGTACCCAGAAGTGACACGTTTCTGGGCACCGGAACCGGAAGTGACGTCTTTAAGGTTGAATCAGACAGGTTTTCCTGATTTTTTGTCTGCAGAGACAACAGAAGAAGGTTTAGCGCGTCCCGTCACCTCCTGACCTGGCGTGGAATTACCTTCACCTGGTGCATACAGATCCCTCCTATTCGTGAATGTGTGACAACAGGTTCAACACATTGTTTGGTTTAGGCAATTTTTTAATAGACCTAACAAATATTCAAAACTAATATTTTACAACAACAACATTTATTTATATAGCACATTTTCATACAAATAATGTAGCTCAAAGTGCTTTACATGATGAAGAAAGAGAAAAAAGACAAAGTAAGAATTAAAATCAGAGAACACTAATTAACATAGTATAAGAGTAGGGTCCGATGGCCAGGGAGGACAGAAAAAAACGCTCCAGACGGCTGGAGAAAAAAGACATTTTTTGGGGTTTCCAGGCCATGAGAAAGCCAAGCCCCCTCTAGGCATTCTACCTAACATAAATGATCAGATAATCATTATTTTGTTTTATTATTATTAAATTATTTTATTATAATGATTTTATTATAAGTAGTATAACTAGTATTTAATCTGGTAATTTATATCTATCTTTTTTGGAACATGACCCGGACACAGACAGACGGACATCATTTGTTGCACCCAACACACCCTTTATTTACAATATGTATATTTACAGTTCAGTGCACGTCCCAGTGCCTCCAGCACCGATCCCCCAAAGTCCAGGCCTCACAGTCCAAATGCCTTTCTCCTGGCCGCCTCCAATCCTCTCTCCAGCTCCGTCCTTCTTCCACCCGACTTCCGCTACTGAATGATGGGAGGCGGCCCCTTATATAAGAACCCGGATGGGCTTCAGCTGCTTCCCGGCATTCCTCCGCAGACACGCCCCAGTGTGGCGGAAGTGCCGGCTGCACACCCAGAAGCCCTCCGGGTGTCCCCTGTCTTCCCCCCCCAGCACTTCCTGGTGTGTCGGAAGTGCTGGGCTCCAGGTTTCTTCAGGCACTGGAGCGCCGCCTGGCGTTGGCCACGGGCCCCTACAGGGTTTGGCTTCCAAGTCCTCTACTCGTGGCCCCCAATACAACCAGGGCGGTCGCCTCGCGGTCTGGAGGAGGTACAAGCCCTCCTCCAGTCCTCCTGGGCGTCCCGGCTGGGCTCCACCCCCAGCCGGATGCCACACTTTGTTCATATTTTCTTATTTGTTTATTTGTGTGCAATTTACAGTTTGGGATAAATATTTTGTATATAGTGCTGTATTCTTGTTAAAACATTCTTTACTTTGCCAGTTTCGGAATATGTTACAACCCAGGCAGCTTGGCGACGCGGGTATTAGCACAGCTGTCTCACAGCTCTAATAATCTGGTTTGGATTCCAAAGGCAATCAGTGTCTGTCCCGAGCGTACACATTCTTCCTGTTGGCCACATGGGCTTTTTCTTGGTTTTTTGAGTTTTCTCGTACATCCCAAACCATTGAAGGTTAAACTGACTGGTGATTCTAGTGAGAGCAAGACTGGTGGTGCCCTGTGATGGGTCTGTACCCTATCTAGAATTATGTCCTGTACTGAACTCAATGCTGCTGGGATAGGCTCTGGCTACCTACAGCTTTTGCATTGAAATAAGTAGGTAGAGGAAATGCTTGGGTGTTATTTCCATAGACTGTTAGGTAATTTTCCAAATAAACGTCAGGCAGCTAAAACAGTTTAAATTATCCGTTATCAACTGGGGTATTTTTCCTTATCTTAGTCAATCAATCAATCAATCAATCAATCAACATTTATTTATATAGCACATATTCATACAAAAAAATGTAGCTCAAAGTGCTTTACAAAATGAATTGAAAAATTCATTTGAAAAAAACTTAAACTTAAGTTTTCAAACTCAAAACTTCATTTGAAAAAAACTTAAACATAAGTCAACATTAATTAACATAGAATAAGTAAGATCTGATGGCCAGGGTGGACAGAAAAAACAAAAAAAAAAAACTCCAAAGGCTGGAGAAAAAAATAAAATCTGTAGGGGTTCCAGACCACGAGACCGCCCAGTCCCCTCTGGGCAATCTACCTAACATAAATCAAACAGTCCTCTTTGTATTTAGGGTTTTCATGGAAGGACCTGATGATGATGGTCACGTAGACTTCTGGCTTTCAGTCCATCAATGTTGGAGCCTCATGATGCTTTGAGTAGGTGGTGGTGGCGCAGGCCGCCGCCACCACAAAGAAACCGGAAAAAGAAACAGAAGAGAGAGTAGGGGTCAGTATGGATTTTGGAGCCACTGTGAATAGTTATTATGAAGAATTGAACATACAGAGTATCAGTATTAAGTTAAAGTGAAGTTATAAAAAGGCCATGTTAAAGTAATGTGTTTTCAGCAGTGTTTTAAACTGCTCTACTGTATTTGCCTGGCGAATTCCTATTGGCAGGCTATTCCAGATTTTAGGTGCATAACAGCAGAAGGCTGCCTCAGCACTTCTTTTAAGTTTAGCTTTTGGAATTATAAGGAGACACTCATTTGAAGATCTAAGGTTACGATTTGGAATATAACGTGTCAGGCATTCCGATATATAAGATTGAGTGAGATTATTTAAGGCTTTATAAACCATAAGCAGAATTTTAAAGTCAATCCTGAATGACACAGGGAACCAGTGTAGTGACATCAAAACTGGAGAAATGTGTTCGGATTTTCTTTTCCCAGTTAGGATTCTAGCAGCTCCATTCTGCACTCGTTGCAAGTATTAAACTTTAGTATTAAACTTTTTTGACTGAATACATATGTTTGCAGCAATGATTGTTATGTCAGTAACTGATTGTGTTTCTTTAGATTGCAGCTTCTTACGGGAACACCGTCTGCATATTTGAACCAATTGCTATATATCCTTTGAAAAGAAACAGTGTAAGTACAGCTATCTTTTTTAGTATTTAAGGAATTATTTAAGCTGAACATTTTGCTATTGCTGTTCAGACTATCTACTGTGGAGCAGTATGTCCATTTATTTTTAAACAAAAGTTATTTAAGAAATGCAGTAAAGTTTCGTTAAACAATTAAAGGACTTATTCCATGGTTTCATGAAATCAGTGTGTTACGTTTTAGTGGTGTATTAACACATTGTGGTGAGTTTCTGAAAATTAATTCATTTGATATTAACCAAAAGCATACACAAGCAAATGTTGGATTACGGTAGTCTCGATTTATAGCAAAAACTCCAAAACAGTTCTTTTCAACTAAATTTCAATTAATATTCATCTAGTGATCTCCCTTTTTTACTAGTGAATGAAGTGGACTAATTTTGAAGCAGATGAATCCATAGCAGCCATCATTAATATTGAGGCATGGTGCAATACAATTGTACTTTTGTCACAATTTTCGAATTTTTCATGCTTTCATGCCCATGTGTCACTAAATTTGTTGTGCGAATTCAAGTGTCAGCTATGCAAATAAGCTTAGTCACAAATGACTGTCATTTGTCATTTTCTTTTTACTTAATCTTTTTTTTTTTTTTCTCTGGAGCTTACTCCCTTAACTTTATCCTAATAATGACAATTTATGATGAATGGAGTAGACACCAGGGCAAACGACACTGAACGTCAAAAGGCTGCAGCTACTTTGGCGTCAGACCCACTGAGGTACTCCTTAGTAAATGACACCGTAAATAATCAACTTGCTTAGAAAAGTAAAATAGAAATTCTAATAATGATGATAAATATCAAAGCCCAGGATTTTATTAAATTATCTCCATGTATCATCTATACATGCTTTCTATATTACAGTGGAGATTTAACAAACCCATTTTTATAATTTTATTTTTGGTTCGACATCAAAACACAGAAACCTGGAGGTGACACCTTGCTTAAATAAGGTAGGAGTCCAGTTATAAGCAGAAGTTGGTTCTGACTAAAATATGTAACCACAGTGGGCTCCGGCGGGGCTGAACTTGAGAACCACTGGTGCATACGGAATACAACTGGAGCAGCAATAATAACTGATCCAACAGACAGACACACTGTGAATTGGTTCTATTGGCTCTACCTGGTATCTTTTCAGTTTTAGTAAAATTATTTAATCACCAGTAACGGCGCACTGCACGATAACGTGCAGTGAATACACTTGAATTGAGCATTCCTAGTTTTCATCCTCTTTCTCTGTACGTTGACCATTTGTTTGCTCAGAGGTTGATGCGCTTGCTGCTTCCTGAGCAGCTCTTCTTTTCTCCCACTTCTTCTCTTTTTAACGTTAAAACTGATTAAGGCAGTGTTTGTGTTTCAATTACTTAGTACGTTTTCTTTAATTTTTCACTTAAGCTGGCACGTAAGTCTTCAATCTGCCTCAAGAATGATTTAAGATATGAAGAGGTAGGGGAAGTGATGGCGAAAGTGGTAGAAAATGAGAACGCCGCCCGTATGAATGCACCGCAACACCGTCCTGCTGGCCGCTGTAGAAAGTTGATTCTACAATAAAATAAAAAGAGGAATAACCTTGGAGGTCAATCATCACCCCGAAAGCGGGTAGTAGATGTCATGTAGTATATGTGTACCAAATTTCATGTCGATAGGTCAAACAGTTTGCAAGCTACAGGTGATTTAAAATCCTGGACAGACAAATGAACAGCCACGGTAGCGTATTATATATTAAGACTAAACCTCACTAGTTTCTTTGAGGTAAATTTGTATTATCTTGCATTGAACATTACTGACTTAATTTAGTAATAATTCTTGTGCTTTTAATTTGCAGAGGCTACAGTACCAGTGGCAAAAAACTGGTCAGTTCTTCCTTGATTCTGTGACATACAATTTGGCATGGGATCCCCAAGGTATTCTTGTTTTTAATACATTTTAATATCTTTTCACTCATCTGTTTGATTATTTTTTCTTTAGTAGTTTTCCAGTTTCCCAAAGGAAAGTAGCAAGCCTTAGTACTCCATTAAACAAATTTTGCTTTTGTTTTTTCTATGTGCCACCATAAAGTCCAAAATCATATTCACTTGTAACTTTAAGCTAATTTTAGTTGGTCTCTGTTTTAATAAACATGTTATGCTCTTGTTTTGATCTGTAAAAACGCTTATGGAATCATTCATAGAAAAGAGTTTCCATCCTAATGGTTGCTTTAATTTAAAAATAAACTATACACTTTCTTAATACATATAGTGTTCTGATAATAATCCCACTGATTGATTAAGAAGTCATGTTTTATATTGGAAATAACAATGAAGATAAATGCTTGATATGCATAGTTTATCAAGTGAAAAATCCACTTAATCCAATCCGTGGCCACCCATTGCAATTGATCCATATTGATTCTGTCTATATCAGATGCACTTTCATGCTCACTCACTATTTTGACAATGAGTTTAGGCCCATCGACTACCAGGCACCCCACAAAGAACAACAGCCCTGCCTTATCTCACTCACTGTGCTCCTGCTCACAATAAGCAGTGAAAACTGTAGCCTTCAGATGAAAGAATCTCATGAAATTCAGTGCTCCTTTTGATTTAGCACGGGCAAGTTAAAGTATAATTGTTTCTTATCTCTGTGCTTCTGTACCTTTGCTCATAGTTTCTCCATTTGATTGAAAGCATCCATAATCAGTAAAGTGCACAGTTTGCTCCTGGAGTCTGCATTTTTAGTTTGCAGGCATATTACATGTTATTTTTTATTTTAACGGGTGATATTTCTTTAAAAGCTGACAGCATACTTTCTAAGATGGATGTTGAAAAATGACACTTTTCAGAGCGTACCACATTCAGTTTTATCTTCAACCAGACTGGTGTACATTTTGTGTTCTATTAGCAATGCATTTTAATTCGCTAACATGATCCTATCAACAACAAATATGTAAAATATGATGGGAGTATAGTAAAACAGAATAGCACTAATTTTGTTTCTTGACACCCAAAAGATCTGCACAAAGACATTTAAAAGACCTACTACCTTTTAACTCTTTTAGGACGGATGTCGACTTTTGTCAACAACGGGGTTGAGGGCAGATGATGACTAAAGTCGACATCCATGAGTAGAGGGTGATAATCAGCTGTAAACGTTAACAAAACTCACCATTACTTTACAGGTAGGCCGTCCTTGCTAAGAGGAATGTCGAATCCCTGCATGTGCAGGAGTAGCGTAAACAATGCCTAGAATGGCATCAACATCTGGCGACAGAGCAAAGCGAATACGCAAAGCAAAATACGACAGAGCAAAGCAAATACGCAAAGTAAAATACGACAGAGCAAAGCGAATACGCAAGTAAAATACGACAGAGCAAAGCATATACGCAAAGTAAAATACGTGAGAGCAAAGCAAATACACAAAGTAAAATACCCAGTGGATGACATTTTACGTATGTTTTATTATTTTGAATTGGACTCTGACTTGTCCTACCCCAGTTTTGGTGCAGGTGATCTAGAGATCGAGAACTAAAGCGAAAGTGAGGTACAGGCATCCGCTGTGCTGATCGGTCCCCAGCTGATCTGCCAATGCCACTCCCATGCAACTGCTGACACTGAGATGGCTAACATACTGAAATAAGGCACTGCATGCAGCAACAGACGTTTTTCATGGATATATGTGAAAAACTATTGCTTTGTTTGCTTTTCAGAAAATTGAGTTTTTTGGAAAAAATAAAATAATCAGCCCTAAAAGAGTTAAAGGAAATGTACTCATCCACTTCCTAGATGTGGTCACTTGCTCACCAATATTTACTCAATTAGTTTCCTAAGCCCTTATCTTTGGGCACGGAGCAGAATTTTGAAAGATCTTAGGGTTGGGAAAGGGGGATTACCATGAAAAAAGTTTAGAAGAATGACAATACAGTCTTGTTTACAGAAGACTGCGCTACTTGCATTTTACTGACTTGTTAATGTGAGACAATGTCAAAGGCTTTTCAACAAGTGAAAGTTCTTCAAAATTTTGAACTTCCATTTTGTGTGCAGCCATCAAACCGTGATATGGTATTGAAAATGGTTTTGATTAATGATACCTGAAAAATGTTTGTATTCAAGTTTAGAATTTCAGCATCGTGACATTCCTACTCTGGACAGTTCTAGAACATTTCAAGATGTTTTTTTCGAGTCACCTTCTCGTCTTCACTTGTTTCCCAAACGTTTTGAAGATGTTTTTCTCTTAGTTATATCAGTGCATTCCTAAATGTGCATAGCTGTCATCAGTGTCAGAAATAAACAAGCAAACAGCAAAAGGAACCTTAAACTAAACAATTTTGGCCTTTAAAACAAAGGGCAGGGCAAAAAAAGTCCTCAAAATTAGGTATAGTTTAATATGTATGACTTTCGCTGTCGTACAAAGTTTCGGCTTGGACATTCAGATTCCATCTGATGTTGTACTTTGCTGTTGCTTCTCCAGTTCCTGCTTTCATCTGCTGAATGCACTTTTCTAGTAAAATGGATTGATTTGGTGTATGACTGGCTACTGCAAAACCCGCTGCACCTGCACAAAAGCCTATAACTGTTAAACACAAATTAAACAGTTCTGAAATGTGGCAATTAAGCACTCTGTCGTCCATTGCAACATAGAAGGTACGTCGGTTCACAATAGAAATAGGTGCTGTACGTGTACTGTAAGGCTTCTTGAGCTTTTCCTCACAGTACTGCTGCTGGTAATTTTTCAGATGGTAAAAAGACGTACACATTTGTGCCTTTCCATCACCAGTTCACCAAATATCACATCTGCAAACGGTGGTGATGGTTAATATCTCTTATGATGGTTTATGAATTGGTTAGTTTTATGTATCTAAGAGGCTCACTGGTGGTATCTGAAATGTTATTTAATTAACTAGGTATTTATTTATAAATCTGGCTAGGAAATAACTTGGGCCCTTGAGGAATGGGTCTAAAACTTCCACCATTTTGGTTAACGTCCAACTTTCTTACAAATGGTAACAACTTTTACTTGAATGCCATTTCCTTCCTGCTCCACTCCTGTTTGCTTGTTGCGATCACCCCTTCTCTTTCCCTCACTTGACGTGACATTCAGGCCCAGTTTATCTCTTATACATTCACATTGATATCAACTTGGAGAACTCTCCTCTGAACATTGCAGTGCTTTAACTCCAGGCCGCCAGTGATCCGTGCCACGTCTGCTGCATCGATGCTGTCGGGCTGCCTGTTGTTTTAGTGTCTTCATGGCTGAGGGTTATTATGGACCTCTGACTGAAAGTCATTGTTTCTTATTTAATATCTGTCGTTTCAACGCCAGATTTTGCTTTCAGGTATTGTATTGTTAAATGTGGTGTATTTGTATTTTTTTGTTATTTTAAAGTGTACAGTATATTTTATAAGGCAAAATTAATATCATATTGGTAACTAACATCTACTGCCTTTATTTCATTATATTATAAGGAACGGGTTGAATTTGAAATTGTTTGATTCTATACTGCATTAGATTAGTGGATTACTGTGTTAATGTGACACGGGGCAAGGGATGAGGAAGGCTTAAATCAAGTGTGATTTAGTGTGATGGGAAGGAAATGGATATAAAATGAGTGACGGCTCTTGGGGTTGCCATGACATTCATATGTGGCTGTAAAGTGAAGGCTGGTTTAGAATACTTTATATACCCCGTGAAATCACAGCCATCCTGTATTGCTTTGATTTATTTTTCATACTTCTTACAGCCACAACAGAAAATAAATTCTAAATAAATTATGGCTAGATTATTTCTTGTTAGGCAACTGAGTGGTCATGCAGTGGTCAGTACTGTAGCCTTATAGCTCCAGGGTTCAAATCCCGGTCCATTTAATGTCTGTTTGAAGATTTCACAATATTTCTTTCAATTTCTGTAATTTAGAAAGTTAATGAATAAATGAATGGATGTAATAGGCATTGAATAACTTGATTCAGAAAATATATACTTGAATGGATGTATATTGCTTTTTATCTGCTGCCCCACCTTATAAAAAAATGGTGCCTTTAAAAATGTGGTCCCTTTTATTTAGCATATTTTATAATTTATTTTTGCTTTTGCATAATACTGAAAAAGCCCAAGTCTCTTAGGAATATAAATTGTTCAACAACTTCTTATAGCCATAAAAGAAAATAAATTCTGAAAAAATTGTGGCTAGATTATTCCTTGTTAGGCAACAGAATGGTCATGCAGTGGTTAGTACTGTAGACTTATAGCTCCAGGGTTCAAATCCCGGTCCACCAAAAATGTTATTTTTAAAAATGCGGTCCTTTTTATTTAACAAATTTTATACATTTTTGCTTTTGCATAATACTGAAAAAGCCCAGGTCTCTTAGGATTATGAATTGTTTAAAAACTTAAAAGTGATTTTAAAATGTTTTAATCAAATAAAGAAGTAAACATTGCTTTTTGACAGCTTCTGTTTTGTTCTTTTTTTTCTCCAAAGACTACATGTCTAATTAAAATTGTGACTGATGCTGTGGCTGCAGAGATCCAGTGTCATATTGGATGCATTTATTGCATATTCTTTTGTTCCTTTCCGTACATGTCAAACAAAGTATATTCTCTGCCGAGTTCCTTTATAGGTATGCATTGTGGATTAGGGGCCAGGTCATTAAGATGGCTCATTTACCGCAAATGTCACTTTTGCAACCTTGAGCAAATTACTTGGCCTGCCTCTGCACCATTTAAAGCAATTGCACAGTAGTGTTTTACTTCTAAAGTACCTATAAGATGTTGCTGTGTAAAATTACATTTTATGTCTTATAAAACTGTATTGTTTCTTTGTGGTCTGTGCGGGAGAAGACCCTACACGGTCAGAAGTGAGATGAGTGTAGAAAACTAAGGCAGGCTCTGTATGTTTTAACTTGTGGTTTAGTATTGTAGATTTGTGACTGAATGTTCATTAAAGCTGCTTTAGTCATTGCAATGTTGCTGTGTTCTTTGGCAAGAGAGTTGTTGCTTTAATCTAGGAAGTTTAGTATTACAGCGTCATTCGGGAATTTTATGTTTAGTAAGAGGAGTGAAAGGAGGAAGTAAATAACCAAAACAATTCCCTTATTGTGCAATGAATGGATCTATAATTTAATTTTCTTTTCTCTTGTTCCCTGCTGTTAACCCTAGTTAGCAGTTACATAACTGTCCAGTGATATGCCACGTCATTTATTTATTTGCTGTTACTTGACTATTCTGCTTGGGTGTAATTTTGTACTTTAGTGTCAATGTGTTAAGATGAATGCTCATAATTAATAGAAATATAACAAAAGTCATTCTCTCTACTCTACCCTGATGCTTTTGTGCACTTGGCTGGTCAGGTTTGCGTTACAATATTTTATTCATACTTGGGTGGTGAGCTATATAGTCCCTTTGCCAAATAGGACAATATGGATCTTGGTGTCTACTATATTGGCTCTGTATTAACTTGACATTCTTAACTATTGCACAAGAAGATTTTATTTTTTTATATTAATTTATTTAGCAAACACTGCTATGCCAAGCAAATAAGAAATCAAATACTTAAAACTTTCAGGGACAAGAGGTATCTAACTTAAATATAAGTTATGCAAATTTACTAGTTATTGTGAAATTATAGAAAACCAATCCAAAGCTAAAGTTAATAAAGATGTGCAAGAACCAAATATATTACTTTGAGGTATATTTCAGAGTTGTTAATTCTAAACTATCTGCAACTGAAATGTCAAGCCAGATATTTAAACATCGTATTGCATACTTCACCCTTTTGTTGTACTGAGATGCTTGTGGGGCTTTGAAAGGATAAAAAAAGGTTTATTTTCCATTAAAGAGTTGTGCGCTTACAGAATGGTGTACATTTTTTCAGTATCTTTTCCTAAGAGACCAACCAAGAATTCCAATTTCATATTATACAGTTTTTATTGTGATTTCTTAAGTCATTGAAAAATCTTCCATTTTCTACCTCTTCATAGGGAACCAAATATTAACTGCTACAGATCAGCTGCAGTTATGGGCTCCACCTGCTGCTGATATTCTTGTGGAAGAGGAAAGCAGCCAAGCTTTAGATGATAAATTGCCTCCTGTGCTAAATGATTGGAAGTGTGTCTGGCACTGCAAGTAAGTACAGATAGCAGCAGCTGAAAGAAGGATAATTAGAATGCCTTTTTCACACCAGTTAAAGTGCACCTAGGTGTATTGTGTACAGATGTTGAAAATGTTTAAATGAAATGAAATGCCATATATTCTGAGTACAGAAAAAAAAACACTAAGTTAATGTAAGTATGATTTAACAGCCTTTTTATTAATACATAAATTATTGTAAAGAATTAATGTATGGGTGAATATATGCTGTTTTGTGAGCAAAAAACAATGGCACCTAGAAACAGTTATCCAATTTGACTGGATACAAACAGACCACATAGAAAATGAGCATAAAATGATTTCAAGCCCAGAGCAAATACAGTTTTTAGTCAACAATAGATCCCATGTGGGAATGTTATTAGATAAAATGTTCATGGTGTGTGAGGCAAGTAGTTGTGTCATGACATGGTGTTATAAGTTACCAAAAAGCATTGTGATACATCCAAACAAACACTATGTCTGTGCTCTTCCTGGGAGGCAAGGGATAAACCTTTATATACACGGATGCTCTCTCTCTCTCTCTCTCCTTCTCCCTCTTTCTGTGTTTATTTATAATATATATATATATATGTGTATGTATATATATATATATGTATGTATGTATATATGTGTGTATGTATATATATGTATGTATGTATATATGTGTATATATGTGTATGTATATATATGTTTATATATGTATATATGTGTATATATGTATGTATATATGTATATGTATATGTATATATGTATGTATGTGTGTGTGTGTGTGTGTATATATATATATATATATATGTGTGTGTGTGTGTGTGTGTATGTTTGTGTGTATATATCTGTTTTTGTCACGCTTTAAATCGATCTTATTTTAAAACCTACATATATATGTTTGAAACCATTCTTTTCAGAATTTATTGAAGTTTAATGTGATGATGTTAGTTTTTCAGATTGTTAATCCATTTTTAAATTATAAACTAAAAAAATATCAAGAACTTGTGTCCCGCGAGACGAGACTTTGTGCCAAGAGATTTAACTATGCCCAGGGCCAGAAATAAAAGACAAACTTTTAAAGACAGGCTTTTAAATGTTCAAAGCGCCATGTGATATGCATGGCAGCAGCACCAAGCCAGCAGCTGATCGAGCAAAGAGGAGGTAAAAAAAACAAAAAACTGTATTTGTTTCCTATTGTATCAGCCACATCTCCTGGGCATAGCACAGGCCGGGGGGGTTGGCAAGCAAAGCGAGCAGGGGGTGAATCCCCAGTATATATATGTATATGTGTGTATACAAAACATAAACTCATAAAGTATGGTCTTCCAACCCCAAGTTAAAGATTATGTTTATTATGAGGAGTCAACAGTTCAGTTGATTCAATGGGCTTCTGTGGTTGATCTTGATCTCACTGGAGTGTCACTTGTCCTAGACACTTTTGGTTCTCCTTCCTTTGTGTGTTTGTATCTTTGCGCCTTTCACAGCAGAGTTTTCAAATTGTTACTTATATTTTCTCAAGTGGTCAATTTTTTTAATCTTACCAAATTTTTATATACTGTATGGTATTTTGGTTTTACTTACAAAATGATATGGGATTCTTTGTTTTTAACACATTTACTCTACTTATTTGGTTTGCCTTAAATAATACTTAACTCACTACATTAAAATGATACTTGAGGTCTCTCAAGTCCTTGACTGGTTCCTTGACTGGATCTAATATGCTTTTTCCATTACGCCTGCATGCGGTTGTTTTTGATTATGAATCTTGGGCTTGCTGCTGCCTCTCAGTTTAGGTGACTCATAAGTTTTAGGACAGTCCACATCCACTCACTCATGTCTTTTTTTGTGTATGAATTTAATCAACTTCAGTTGATTAAATGACACCAGAATGAACTTCAGCAATAAATATGTCTACTGTGCCTCACTGACACTATTGCATAGGTGTCTTGTAAATTCTAGCAGATCAATGCTACTTAATCTAGTGCCATCTTGTGAAGCTCTGTCTTAAAGCAAACTGATTCACTTATTCTCATTAGCCCATCTTTCTCAGATTTTTTTGTCAGCTGACTAATTCCAACAAATTATTGTTGCCACAAGTCTGATTTGAAGGAACTGCAATAATCACATCACCACCACTACAACTGGTTCAGCTACCTTATGTATTTCATTTGTATTTATCTTCAGAACTTTTCTAACTTTGTACTGCGTTCATTGTTCTGACAGGTTTCTTGTCATCATTATTTGTCCTTTGTAAAAAAAGAAAAAAATATATATTATCAGCTCACTTTTATTTGAGTAGGCTCACCTTATGTTTATTTGATCTGATTATCACTTATTAGACATATTTTGTAGTGTATTTACTTTTCATGTAATCTCACAAGGCAGCAAGGTAAAGTTTGGCTATATTGATAAAACTTGCATTGGAAATGGAAGAAAAATAATTACTACCTTTAATGTTTTCATTTTATTTTATTTAATGTGCAAAACATATTAAGAAAACACCATTCATTCAAAAAAGTAAATAAAAAGTATGTTCTAGAAATAAGCAGTAATCAATTCCCACACAATGAGCAATGCAAAAAGAGGGCCTTCCAAAGTAATTCTTTGTATAGAATAAAAATGAAATGAAAAGCTTTAGCACAAGCCTGGCATGCTTAATTTACCATTATATTAATACATTTTAATATTTTGAAAAACTGATCCTCGGAAAGAGCATTGAGGTTTCCTGATTTGCGTGTAGAACCTCATTTCCCACCATGTTACAGAAGATTGATTAGGATCCTTCCAGTGGAACGGTACAAGTAGTATGATATAGGATATCATTGCGCAGTGTTATCTCTTCTAATATTAATTATAATACTGCTATTAAATCAGCATTTGTAAATTCAGCGCTATTCAAGATATACATTAAAATATTTAGTTTTTTGAGTACAGTAAATGGAAATCAAGTCAAAAGAAAGAAACTTATGACCAGTGCCAGTCACTAGCTTTCATTTTTTTACTTTGGGGCCATTTTTTTTAATCAATGAATGACCAAGTAGTAAAATATATGCTGAAAAAATAGTATTATGCTGCAGTAGCATATAAAATTTCACATTTAACCTTGACTATTAAAATTAAAACCTTTTTCAGAAATGTTATGGTTACTTTTATAAATATAAATTCATTTCTGTTTCACATAATGCTGTACATAAGGAGAGCTTCAACAGAGGCACAAAAAGGAGAAGGCACCTGAAACTGCTCATTTGTAGTATAATATCGCTGACCTCTAGAGATGAGTGATGCTTCAGTTTCATTATTAAATTAGGTTGAATTTTTTTTAGTAACATTTAGATTATTTTTCAGATTTTGTATTCATCTGCAAACTTCCTTTGTCATTCATTCTAAACACAAATGTAAAAACTGAAGCTGCAATTTTTTCAAATTTAGTTAAAATGCTAATGTGTAATTCATTTGATATGTTCAGTAGTATAATTTGCATTGAGAAGGCCCTGGAAGGTGCACTGTGGTTTAATTTTTATCTTTTGCACTTTTTCATTTGTAATTTCAACATGTAGTTTTAAATTTTCTTTAGTATATGAAAAAGGCAATTTATTATTTTTCAAATATTTTTTCATTATTATTATTGTAATAATAATGTGCTATATAAATACATTTATTCCTGTTTCTTACACTGAATGTAATGTAAAACATCTAAATAACAATTGCCTTATTTATACAGTATATATACAGTATGCTGTGTGTGTGTATGCTGTATGTATAAATATAAAGTATATCTAAATATAAAGTACGCGTAATATCTTACAAGTGTTCTTTCCAGTCGTGGGGAGAAATTTAACCTCTGATGGCCCATAGGCTTCGGTATTTGAAGAACAGTAGCCCTGTGGGGCATTCTACATTTATGCTATCCAAATTATGAAGGCCTGATGATCCTTTACACCCTATAGAAGTGTTGCCTTTCGATCTGAAGACATGTTGCATAAGATTACACGGAAACAATGGCAAAGGTACACTGGCAAATAGTCCCAAAACAAGACCCTGGGAATGAAGAAGAGTAAGAAAAGGGGGTTGATTAATAATGATAATGCTGTCATATATTTTATTGCTTATTTGAATGCCTACCATAGGTGTATTATGAACAGCCAAACCAACTCTTCTAAACAAATTTCAGTATGTCAGTATTAGTTTTAATATTTTTAAAATAGGAGCTTGTAATACTTAACACAGTTTTTAGAGCTTTTTTTTAACATCGTTTTTTAAATGTTTTACAGTGCTTGCTTATAACAAGATCTGTGGCTAAAACTTTACAACATTTATGATGCTGACAGCAATATGTTCCAGTCTATATATACAGTTGGTATAGAAAAGAATCCCCCACTTTGAAATATTCCCATTTTTTAGCTTTACAGCCTTAAATGAAAACACACACAAAAAATATTTCTTCTTAGCTTTACTTACTCAGTGCAACCTCAAACATCCAAATGAAAGATATCACAGCTACAGTTCAGAAAAATTATAAAAAAATCAAAAAAACCCCAATGTCAATATTTTGTTGAACCACCTTTTGCTTTAATGACAGCCTTAATTGAGTCTGTTGGGATGCTTCTCTATCAGCTTTGCACATCTAGATTGATCCCACTCAGTATTTGCCCTCCACTCTTCTTTACAGTTGTGTTCAAGTTCAGTCAAATTGGATGGTGAGCGTTGGTGGTCTGCTATCTTCAAATCTTTTCACAGATTTTCAATGGGATTTAGCTGTGGTCTCCGACTGGCCACACGAGGACATTCACTTTTTTCTCCTGCAGGCACTGTGTGGTCAGTTTTCCTGTGTGCTTCGGGTTGTTGTCGTTTTGAAAGGTGAACATTCTGCCCATCTTCAACTTTCTGGCAGAAGGTAGCACGTTTTCCTCAAGAATTTGATGGTATTTTGCCCCATCCACTTTTCTTTCTACCCTAACAAGAGCCCCAGGCCCTGCGGCAGAGAAACACCCCCCACCACAACAGGATACTGCCACCTCCATGCTTTACTGTAGGTATGGTGTGTTGTGGATGGTGAGCTGCATTGGATTTCCGCCAGGTGTACTGTTTGGTATTGAGGCCAGATAGTTTGGTCTCGTCTGACCATAAGACCCTTTTCCACTTGGCATGAGAATCTTCAAGGTGCATTCTGGGCAAAGCTCAAACGAGCCTAATGAGGCCTTTCTTAAGAAGTGGCTTTTTACTTGCGACCCTCCCGAACAAGCCACATTTGTGGAGCGCTTGTGAAATTGTTGTCACATGCACACAATGACCACTCTTTGCCATAAAATCCTGTAACTCCTTCAAAGTGGCCATTGGCCTCTAGGTAGCCTCTCACCAGTTTCCTCCTTGCTCTTCCATCCAGTTTTGAGGGACGGCCGGATCCAGGGAGGGTCCTAGTAGTACCAAACACTTGCCACTTCTTTATGATGGACTTTACTGTGCTCCTTGGGATTGATAAAGCCTTTGAGATGTTTTTGTCTCCATCTCCTGCCTACTGTCTGTCCACAACTCTTTCCCTGAGGTCTTTTGAAAGTGGCTTGCCACCCACAGTCAGTTGTTTGCTGTCAGTTGCACTGCCAAGCAAGGGAATGAATGCTCCAGAAACAGCTTCAGTAATCACACGGATTACAATTGATCACAGGTGGAAGGAAGCCCGTAACCATGGCCTGCAATGGGAATGGTGGGCACTTACACGTGATTGAGGTGGGGGGTCCTTTATTAATCTCTGTATTTCTTTTTTTTTTATTTTTTTAAATTCTCCTGAACTGTAGCTGTGATATCTTTCATTTGGATGTTATTGATTGCATTGAGTAAGTAAAGCTTAGAAAAAATATTGGTTTGTGTGTTTTCATTTAAGGCTGTAAAGCAAAAAAAAAAAAAAGGGAATATTTTGAAGGGGGTGATTCTTTTTTATACCCTATATATATATATATATATATATATATATATATATATATATATATATATATATATATATATACAGTATATATATGGAGAACACCAGCACTTAAAGATCAGAGAGAATGACTTGGGACAGACATTTGGGAAATGTATGAAGTTGGAAAACTGTGAGGAGCCTTGCTGTATAATGAGGATTATATTACTGGAAGCCAATGATACACATTTTTTAATTTATTTTTTTTACTAGAACTCTTGCTGTTGAATTATGAACAAACTGTAGCCAGTTTATGACTTTCTTTGACAAGCCTGTTAAAAGAACATGATAGTAATCTACCTGCTAAAAAAAACATATGTCAACTTCTCGGTGTCGCAGTGACACAAAAGGTATAATTTGTGCCATGTTTCTTAGATGGAAAAATGCTGCCTTTAGAGCTCGGGTAATGTGGCATTTGAAGTTTAGCTTTGAATCAATGATGACATCTAAATCCTTTACTTCTGGTTTTATCTGCAATAGATGATCATGTTTTCTCATTGAGTCACTGTTTGTTTGTTTTCTCAATAACAGAAAACTAATAGAATTTCTGTGGTTTATTTTTTCTTTTTTAAGTCTTAAAAACATAGCCTTTTATCTGCTCCATGGTTCTAGACAGGCTTCTGGTTCTGTTACATGACAGACTGCTAGAATTAAATTTGTAGTGCACAGAATGTTTAGGGTCATGAAGGTTTTGATAAAGCTTTTGTAAGACATGCTCTTCTAAGTAGCAATGGCAATAAATACAGACAGTATGACAGTAAGCACTCTTGGATGCCCTGTTGAGTTTGCAGGGCAATGCTGAGAGAGTGAGAAAACTCAAAATGAGATAGAGAGCGTTGTCTATTTGAAAAAGTTAATGAAAGTCCATTGGAGAAAAGAGTAGCACGATGCCGGAGGTATAGGAATGCCAGTTACAAAGCGTTTTCTTCTTCCGGCTGCTTCTGTTAAAGGTCATCACAGCAGATCATCTTGTTCCATATCTTCCTGTCTTCTCCATGTTGCTCTGTCACACCCATCATCTGCATCTCCTCTCTCACCACATCCAGGTCTTTCTCTTTTCTTACCTGGCAGTTCCATCCTTAGCATTCTTTTCCCAATATACCCAGCATCTCTCCTCTGCACTTGTCCAAACCATCCCATGTCCGAGTAAATGGGGAGGGTTACATCAGGAAGGGCATCCGGTGTAGAATTTTGCCAGATCAATATGTGGCCAGTTACAAAGAGAGAACATTTAAAATCCTGTTTTCTTCATTTGGATTGTCGTCTTCTCCTTTTATAGGACTGCAGTTTCTGTCCATATTATGAAGTGGTCTCCCGATGGAGAATATTTTGCAACAGCTGGAAAGGTAGTACATATATTTTACATTTTATTTTCTTAATATACTTTATAACAGTAACCCTATAAGTAGTTAAACTCACAGAAGGCTAGAGCTACTTTTAATGGTTTTGTTGCAAGTTTGACGTGATTTGTTATCTTCTATTAGACCAGTGCTTCTCAAATAGTGGGGCGCTCCGTCAAGGGGGGCGCGTTTGACCTCGGGGAACATGCTTTTTTATTTTTCTTTTAAATTTTTTGAATTTAGAATGCACTTTAAATCTTTTCTGTTACATTTAATAAAGCTATTCTTTGTTGTAAATTGGTCCATATTTCTTTCTTTTTTTTTTCTCTTATACGTTAATAAGGATACAGTGTTATGCAGAGGTGTACTTATAACAATTTTATAGACAAATGATACTATTTATAGTCGCGCGGGGGGCACAAGATGTTTTCTTCTTCCTAGGGGGGGCATGACAGAAAATAATTGAGAAGCAATGTATTAGACTAACATGCATATACCTCTAATGCTGCAGAATACCCTGGGGATGGTGGACCACCAGTTGGCTTACATCACCAGCATTCTGACTTTGGCAAATTCTGTAACTTGATCACAGACCCATCTCCAATTTATTTTCTCCAGCAAAGCTGTAGTCTGTTGCCCACTAACCAAATCTCAATTACCATTTTAATGCCCATTGTCATAATTTACTGCTGGCAATCTGCTGTTTTAATTCAAACTAATTTCTAGGTTCATGTATGCATATAGCTGTAAACTTGTTCAAATTCTCTGAGCCTTGTATTTAGTGAAGAGTGCTATTCAGAAATTGGTAGCACTGAATTTGTTTCAGTTTTACTTCAACAAAAGATGAAATTTCAGCAAGCGAGTGCAGATTTATGATACTCGTATTTGCTGTATTTTCGCACCAACATTAGGACGTTTTTCTTTACACAGAGAACCATAGGCACGTGGTATAAGCTACCAAGTAGTGCGGTAGACTCGACTTGATGTTTAATAGACAAATTAAGTGGATAGAACTGGCAAGTTTTGCTGGGCTGAATGGCCTTTTCTCATCCAGATTGTTTTGATGTTCTTAACTACATTTTCATTTTTATCTATTATTGTTTCTGTATAAACTGAATACAGTGGAACCTAGGGTCACGAACGTCTCTGAACACGTACAAATCAGGTTACAACCAAAAAGTTTGCCAAACTTTTGCATCTATTCACAACGACACACTCGGGTGACGGACAAGCCAGTTTCCCTTCCGGTTTGTACGTGCCAATGATTTCCGCACGTGTTCAATCTCTCCTTGTGCATTCGCTGTAAACTCTTTGTGCTGTATTTCGTTTCCCTTCTGGTTCGTACGCGCCAGTGATTTCCGCATGTGTTCAGTCTCTTCCTGTACAGTACATTGTTCTCGGTCAGACGTGCATTGTGCTGAGGGACTTTACCTCAAAACTGTTCCTCCTCACTTCCTTCATGCCAGAACTCAACTCATGCAAGGTTAGTTTTCTTGGTTGTTTATGGTTAGTTTTTGTATAAATTACGGATTTTTCAAATGTTCATTTTTTCCCTGGGCTTAAAGCTCATTAAAAAAAAATGTGTACAGAATGGATTAATTGTATTTACATACAATCCTTGGGGTAAATTACTTTGGGTCACGACCAAATCGGGTTGCGACCAGAGTTTTGGAACGAATTATGGTCGTGACCTGAGGTTCCACTGTATATAACTAGTTAAATATGACTCATGTCACCATGTGTGTAACATGTTGGCCATCAAGATATTTGGGCAGAAATGACAGCTGCCACCAGTGACTTTTAACTTCAGTTTATGTCTCTTTTTTGAGCAAAATAAAATCAAATTGATGACATATGGAGTTTTTACTAGTACTTACAGTTATGCTATCTTAAAATGTTAATTTGTGTATATTTTGTATGCCATTGCTAATGCTTTATTTTTGGTTTACTATAGGATGACTGCCTTTTAAAGGTATGGTACCCTACTACAGCTTGGAAGTCTGCAGTTGTCATTCCAGACCTTCTTGATAAAAAATCTTGCAGTATACATTTCTCTTTTGTGTACCTGGCACACCCTCGAACGGTGACAGGTTTCTCGTGGCGAAAAACCAGCAAGTTCATGCCAAAGTAAGCAAATCCTGTTACAGCCATTTCATTTTCCTGTCATTTTGCAGTGCTGTGTTTTGTACTTGTTTTGTAACGTTGGGCAACAGTACTACAAACTTATTTCAGATTCTCATAAAAAACAAAAAAAAAGTAAAGATATAGTATTTATTTAACCTTTTACCGCTAGAGTGTTTTTACTGTTTTGGGGTAATGTAATTCATTCATTCATTCATTTACTTTATCTTGTACAGAGCTCAAATTTAATACTGTAGTAGTAGAGTACAGTAAAACCTCCATTATTCGTCACTCGATTAACCATCAGTCTCCATTAACCGTCAGGGCAAAAAAAAAACAAAACATTGCACATGGTAGCATCTACTTATTAATACTGCCGCACGATACGCTGCAAGCTATGCACATTAGAACAACTCTCCCTTGTGCTAGCATGTATGTTTTTTCCCCAACACCATCATGCTGCATTTTGAAATCACATCGTCCATTACGTACCTTCAGTATTAATAGTGTTTTGTAGCTTTTCTCATTTGTTATAATTAAACTACTATACATTGTTAATGGCCAATAAACGTATGTGTGTGGTTTTAGAATTGTCACAAAAATTCGAAATTATTAAACATTTACAAAACGGCAAAAGTGCTTCAAATATTGCTTCAATTTACATAGTAGGAAGAACAACAGTGAATGATATAAAGTGCGATGCCGACAAAATTGAAAAATGTGTCGAAAATGGACCACTGACGATAATGTTATTCTGTCTTGTTAATGTTTTTCTGCATTGTAATTTTCTCTTTAAATTCTGTTATATTATGTTTTGTTACTATTTTGTGATGTGTTGTGCAGGAGCAGAAAGGCTGGAATGCTATATAAGTGATAGGACTTGGCAAAGGGCTTCTGTTCTGTGAGGGGGAGACGTGCCTCTTAGGAGATGAGGGACAGGAGAAGTGAGGAGAAAAAGGAAGGAAGGAAGTTTTGAGTAGGGAGTCAGGAGTCAATAAGGAGGAGTGTTTGCGGTACAGAAAAAGACTGAACGTGAGTGGCAGGAGATAAATTGGTTGGTAAGGAAAAGCATTCTTTTATTGTTTTGGAAATGTGTTCTGAAACCCAGATAGTGGAGTATAAGACAGGATACCGTTTGTTACAGAACAAATGCTCTAAGTAAAACGTAGTAAACTCCAGTACCTCTGAGTTGTATTTGCTTATTGTGCTGGTCATTACAATATTATCTAAATTAATACATTTATTAATACTATATTATATTGTGTTAATAGTTTTTTAGTAAATAAATACGACTGTTTGCTAAACTAATCTACTATATGTCATTTTTAAAGTAGCCGTTCTGTTATCCGTCTTTTCTCTTATCTGTCACGGCCTTAGTCCCGACCCCTGACGGATATTTGAGGTTTTACTTTATTTAGACTACAACACTAGCATACAGCACATAATAGTGTATAAAAGTAAACATTTAAAACAGAATCAGTCACATGCAGTACATTTAAGCAGAATTATGAAATTCTTAAGCAAAACCTTTATTGAGGTTATTTACAAAATAAGAATATGTTGCAATAATTTACATTCATACAGTATTTCACATTTTATTCAGGTCTACCTTAAATGACTTGTTCAGGTGCCTTTTGAGATGACTTTGAGCCAGAAGCCCTGTAGTTTAAATCTCAGCACTCTAGCCTCTTGGGCAGACTGCCTTCATAAAGGCATATAATTTGAGACAATCCATAATCATATGTAGTTTAGTTTTCCAAAGACTGTTTGTGGTGTATTTTAGGCTTTAGGGTAGATTACACCAATAACTTTAACTTTAGAAATACTCTGACAAGGATATACTTTCAAAGTTAAAATCCCAGTATGTAGATCTCTGTTTGCTGGAGTATGGTTTTCAACAGAGTTTGCTTCACACAGCCCAAACACCTATTATACAGATATATCAGAGACTTGGAATTTCTTCGTTTGCATTCATTTGCATTTAATCTAATCTAATTTCCATTAAAAAGATAAATGGTTAACAAAATTACCACCACACATTTTTTCTGTACTATAACCACCAAGGGTACACCAACTGGCATTTGAATTATATGTATACATATATATATATATATATATATATATATATATATATATATATATATATATACATACATACACTAGCTAAAGCCTAAGTGTTGGTCATATATATACACAAGCCTAAAATTTTAGTTCCTCATTTAACACTTATCCCTTCAAAATACAAACCGGATTACAAACAAGGAAATTTAGGTGAATAAATGGTAGCAAATAGGTAACCAGGTTACCAAGTGGGCACCACTAGCAGAACCATAATTTTCCAGTCACACCCCCACAATCTGCTCATCTTGTAATTAAAATTGACAGTTTGCACTTTGTGTAAATAAATATGTATATGGATGTTTGCAGATATGAATATGTGAAGGATACTGTAATTTTTTCCTATTTAATTATGTTGATGCAAAATGATTTGTAGTTCTAACCAAATTGTCTTTCAGTTTAATTCATAAGCTTTTATTAATATTTCTATAGTTATTTAAATGGCTGTTAATAAAATAGTGTAAATACTGTATGTTTTACAATTAACTAAATAATATTTTATAATTTCTGTGGTTATTGTTGACACATATTAAAACACACATTAAAACCTTTCTGACCAAGCACCTATTTTTATTATTTTATATTTATGTTGTACTGAAAATTTTGCATTTTCTAACACATTTGCATATTTTTTTTTTACAGAGGATCAGTTTGCAATGTGCTGCTTACCTCATGCCAGGATGGCATCTGTCGGTTGTGGTCTGAAACACTGCTGCCAGAAGACAGCCTTCTTGGTGGACAAATTGCTGAAAGTAGCACTAGTTCTAGCAGCTGCCTTCCTCATCTTGGAAATCAGAAGGATAAAATACAACATGCACTTGAGGTAAATTCTGTGTTTTATTTTAATTTTTTTTTTTTTGAGGGTCATTTTTTTGTGATGTAACTGAATACTACCTTAAGAACACTTAATACTGGCTGTACAGTTGCCAAAGAGCAAAAAGAATGTCAGAATGAATGGTGTTACTAATTCAAGCACCAAGGAGAACAAAAGAAAGACAAAATTGCACCTTCATATTATGCCGATTATACGTATTATACCTATGTGTGACCGTCCTCCCCAACTTATGTAATTTCTGTCATTAAAATTTAAGTTTTCCCCTTTGGAAAGCACTGTCTGTCTGTCTATCTATCTGTCTATCAATCAGTCTCCAGAAAACTCCTGTTTGCCACATGCAAAATATACCAACTCTAACACACCTTGTGTAGTTATACTGGCTTTGTTTTGTTTCTTTCTTTTCCATAGCAACTGGTAGCATTTCCTGTTATACAATTTTATATATATATTCATATATATATACTGCTCAAAAAATTAATGGAACACTTAAGCATGATACTCTGATACCAAGTCAAAGAAGCTTCAGTGATAGTCTGTTCAGTTAGGAGGCTCAAGTGATTGTCAGTGAACTCCACATCCTTTAGTGCCAATGAAAGTGATAACAGGTGCACTGGAGAGGCAACGGCTACCAAAAAGGGAATGATTTTGCAGGTGGTGGGCACAGACAGTTGCCATCTCCTTATCCTTCCTGACTGATTCATCTCTAGTTTTTCCTTTTGCTAGTGTCCTTGTCACTACTAGTAGCATGAGGGAGTACCTGCAGCCAATTCAGGTTGCTCCTCCAGGATGTGTCTCCCAGCATAGTCTCAAAAGCGTGGAGGAGATACCAGGAGATGGTATATATATATATATATAAAAAAACAGTGAAGGTCTTTGAATCCACAAAGGGAGAAAATGAATCACGTATCTTAAAATAATTTTTTATTCCTAAGATTTCGATAACCTATTAGGTGTCATGATCAGATGAAAATAATTAGACATGCAGAAATCAAAGTCAATATATAGCAAATTAGGGGGTGGGGGTACAGGGTGGGGAGTGGATCAATAGGTTTTGAGAGTGTTGGTCAAAAAGTCTATTTTTATGTGTATATATATATATATATATATATACACACACATAAACATATGTATGTGTACAGTATATATAATGTGTTTGTGTGTGTGTGTGTATATATATATATATATATATATAAAAATATAAATTCACTAAGCAGCTGACAGAGACCATGGGATACGTACGACAGAGCCCTGCCCGCCAACTCTAACCCACCTCCCGCGACCTGGGATACGCACGACAGAGCCCTGCCTGCCAAGTCTAACCTTCCTCCCGCGTCCACCCTCACTCTCGAGGCATGCACACTGCCTGCTCATGTGCCCGCATGCAACACCTCACCAAACACAGCCTCAGTCGCTTTCGTCTCTGCTACAGTCCACGTGCACCTCTGAGCCATGTTGACTTTTCATTGTTCTTTTCGGTTGTGACTGCTTTTCTATATACTAAGTCGACCATGGCACGCAAGACAGAGACCATGGGATAGGGATATGCATGACAGAGCCCTGCCGGCCAGCTCTAACCCTCCTCCCGCTTCCAGCCTCTCAAACCGTTTTACACGCTGCATACAGCGATTCCCATCCACGACAAACATGCTTCTTCTTAGATGGTCCTGCAGGAACAAGGAAAACCTTTGTCTACAAAAACCTGATTCATACCATACTAAGAGCATAGTGTTTTTGTTGGCTTGCCCACCTGTCCGCCCACCTGACTGTTACCAGCATTCAACGCAATGTACTGGAGTGTAAAACTATTGCAGCTGCTACCTCACAATCTGTCCTTATTCCCCGGATTTCTCTGACCCCATCAGATTCAAATTTGCCTTTTACTTTTACATGCAGACAATTTCCGGTTAGATTGGCCTTTGCAATGACAATTAATAAGGCACAGAGCCAAATTTTCAAAAAGATATGCCTGTACTGTATCTGCCAAAACCAGTTTTCAGTCACGGACAATTGTATGTTGCTCTCTCCAGAGTTCCATCTTTTCATTCCCTCACAGTCGTATCCTCAAACCCACTCCATTTGGATAACTGTCTTTCAGGAAGTGTTCACCCATCAATAAATAATTATGTGGCGTATGCTACGCCGCGGGTTGGCTAGTATATAATATTTGTTAACTGTGTAATTTATTTTATATATTCACCCAATTTGTTCAGCAACCTGTTATCAAGATTGTTTGTGATTTTGAGGATTTTGAAGTAAATGAATAGGTGTTGAAAGGTACAGTTTTTATCAATAGTTATTTCTGTGGTTGGCAGTATTTATGTTAACTAGTGAAAACAAAATCTTTTTGTTTACTGCATATTTAGCCACCTTACAGCTGAATACAAAAAACAGTGAATTTTGAGAGTTAATTTATGGCCAATATTGTATTCTGCAGACAATCCACCACTTTAAGCATCTGAGAAGAGGTCGCAGAAGATCTTCTGCCCTTGTAGCGCATACAGAGGTTTTGCCAAGCCAGCTTGGTTCCCATGAAGTTCATAGACACATTTCTCATCACGCTAATGCACTTTGCCATTTTCACATTGCAGCAAGTATCAACCCCAATACAGGTAATGTAATTGATTTTTTTTTTCTTTTCATAATTTTTATAAAGAGCTAGGAAGGAGCACTTGCTTGAGCCAAGAATCATTTGGTAATGCATTTGTGTCTTCACCAGACATCAAGAATACTTTGTCATTACATTATGAAACAAGAACAAAGAGCATGTGTGTGATTAGAAGTTTGGACTTCCTGATATCTAACCCTGTTTTGTTTTTTTTAACGTTAATATTTCACTAGTATGCCTTAAAAATAATAAAATTAGTTGCCCAAACTTTAACCTGAACATGGTGAATTTGAAAAAAATGTCAATTTGAACATATATCTTTTTAAAATAACACATTTTTAAAAGTCATTTCAACCATAATTAGATTTTTTTCTAATTTCACTTTATCATTTTTTTATAATATATTTCATTAAAATTCTCAATATGTTGTTTTAAGTATGCTGGGGTAAAAAACATCTTGATGAAAATAGTTCTAGATCTTGAAACTAACTTATTTTGAATTTATGAACTTTTTTTTTTTTTTAGATATACCTTCTTTGTTGACTGGAACACCTTTTACATTTGATGAAGGAAATGGTGGTTTTGTTATCCACTGGCTTAACAATAAGGATCTCAGTTTCACCTCTTCAATGGATTTATTTATGCAGCAGCTTAGGAAGATCTCTGACCAGCAGCTCGAGCATGCATGTGAAGAGCTTGATCATGAAGGCTTACACATGAAATTTGACCTTGGTAAATAACTTAAACGTTTATTTTATTGTGTAAAGGTTTATAGACATGAAATGTAAGAAGTTGTTTACGTGTTTGCAGCTGTCAGTTAGTGTTGGGAGCTTTATTTGACAAATATACAGGACTTCATTGAAACAGAAATGAAATTGAATAAGAGAATGTTTAACGTTCATTTTGGTGTTAAAATGTAAGAGATGCTAATTAATCATCATTAATTGCTTTAATAGTTAAATCTGATTTTAATGGAAACAATTCCAGGAAAGACAATGGTGATTGGAGATGGAAAGGCAAGAAGCATGGAAGGAGGTGGGATTTTGTCTGTTTGGTCTTGATTTTGAGAAGAACTCTCTTCAGAGCATGGCAGTGTTCTTATAAGAAATATAGCATTAAAAAGGAAAAAGTTTAGGATATACAAAAGTTTATATTGGAATTATATTGTTACATTTTTTAATTGTATGTTAATGGGGTGAAGGTTAATGCTACTTGTAAAAGTTGCATCTTAACGAGTACTTATTATCCTAAATGCAAACAAAATAACATTGCCATTTTAATTAAATGTTTTATTGAATTGCTAAAGTGTAATGTAGTGGTTATATAATTTATCTATATTAGCCTATAATCATTCGTCTACATTTTCTTTGCTTTTGACATACAGCAGTAGGAAGGCAATCCAAAGACAAGTACATGGTGGTATCTTCTGTATCTTGTCTAGCTTCCATATGTTTTGGAAGCCTTTACTCTTTGAGAACAAAGCATTAGTGACATTGTACTATTATTTTTTATGCATTACCGTATTTCATATTTTTGTACTGAATTTAATGTACTGTATGTAAGTGTGGAGCAGAATTATAAGATTTTTGTTTTCAAGCAGAAGTCGTAAGCTGTGGAAATACTGTTTATGTAGTTGCCTAAGGCAAATGAGAAATATTCTAATGAGAATAGATCATTCAGCTCAACATTTCTTATCAGCTATTATTTATTTCATGGTTTCAAATTACAGGTACATGTTGAAGGTTCACCAAGTAATATGATGCATATAGTGGTTGGAAACACATTATATACATCAGTCGATCTCAGTGTGAAAAAATGCTTTTCTTTAGTGGGGGTCACTTTAGTGCAGTTTTCAACTTGTGTCTGATATGTCTGAGTACAAGTCTTTATTGCATTTTTATCTTTGACTGCTATAGTGATCCTCCAAACAGCCAATCACGTGACCACATTTTTTTCAGTACAATACACACACTGAATGTGTATGCAGCATGTAGACATGGAAAAAGTTTTAAGTTACTGTTCAACTGAATATTAGAATGGTCAAAATGTTTAATCCAAGTGAATCTGACCATAAGAGGCGCGTTGGTTGTTAGATGTCTTTTCTGAAGCTGCCTTCCTTGGGATTGCTGCACATTACAGTCTCTAGATCAGGGGTGCCCAATGCGTCAATCGCGATTGACTGGTAGATCGGAAAGGTAGTACAGATAGATCGTGTTGCATTCAAAAAAAATTTTTTTTAAATGTTAGTCTATCATATATCCTCCCTATGGCATTTGCCACTTGATTGACATACAGGGCGGCCAGCCTAAGATCTATTTTCTTCTAACACACTGGTCATCCCGCACGCACGGTCAAACGCGTGCGCTACTGCAAAACTCCGACTGTCTAAGTGATCTAGTTAGCCTTCCAATTTATATCGACTAAATAAAGGATTTTAAAAAAATTGTTTGGGGAGGGTATGGGCTTGATGTGGAATTGAAAGAGGATTTTTTTCTCACAATGTCACAATCGAAGTGCGTTTGTCTGATCTGTCAATCTATCATTGCTATTCCAAAGAAGGAAAATGTGGAAAGGCACTTTCGAACTGTTCATAAAAACTACGAAACTGACTTCCTTCTGAAAAGTGATCTGAGAAAGAGAAAGGAGAAGGAACTAAAATCGCAGTTAATCAGACAGCCATCATTTTTCACTCGGCTGAATTCAAAAGCTCCTTGTCTGCATAATTTGGCTCTACTTATTTATACGAGTCAGCCTTTTCCCACATAAAGATTATTAAATCTAAATACTGTAGTGACCATAAATGTATTGAATTGTTATTGTGACATAAAGGTTATTCAGTTATGCAAGGTACGAAACCATATATTTTATGTATAAAGTACTGTGCAAAAGTTTTAGGCAGGTGTGAAAAAAATGCTGTAAAGAAAGAATGCTTTCAGAAATATAAATAATGATTGTTGATAAAAAATGCAAAGTGAGCTAACAATAGAAAAATCTAAATCAAATCAATATTTGGTGTTACTACCTTTTGCCTTCAAACCAGCATCAATTCTTATAGTTACACTTGCACAAAGTCAGGGATTTTGTAGGATTATAGTCAGGTGTACGATCAACCAATTATACCAAACAGGTGCTAATGATCATCAATGTCACACGTAGGTTGAAACACAGTCATTAACTGAAACAGAAACGGCTGTGTAGGAGGCTTAAAGCTGGGTGAGGAAGAGCCATACTCTGCTACCAAGGTGAGGTTGTGGAAGACAGTTTCATGTCATGGAAAGATTGAGCACAGCAACAAGACACAAGGACTGGGGTTTCAAGATGTGCTGTTCAAGTTTTTTTGAAGAAGCACAAAGAAACGGGCAACGTTGAGGATCGTAGACGCAGTGGTCGGCCAAGGAAACTTAGTGCAGCAGATGAAAGACACATCAAGCTTATTACCCTTCGAAATCGGAAGATGTCCAGCAGTGCCATCAGCTCAGAGCTGGCAGAAACCAGTGGGACCCAGGTACACCCATCTACTGTCCGGAGAAGTCTGGCCAGAAGTGGTCTTCATGGAAGAGTTGCTGCCAAAAAGCCATATCTCCGATGTGGAAACAAGGCCAAGCGACTCAAGTATGCACGGAAACATAGAAACTGGGGTGAAGAAAAATGGCAGCAGGTGCTCTGTACTGATGAATCACAATTTGAAATATTTGGCTGTAGCAGAAGGCAGTTTGTTTGTCGAAGGGCTGGAGAGCGGTACAATAATGAGTGTCTGCAGGCACCAGTGAAGCATGGTGGAGGTTCCTTGAACGTTTGGGGCTGCATTTCTGCAAATGAAGTTGGAGATTTGCTCAGGATTAATGGTGTTCTCAATGCTGAGAAATACAGGCAGATACATATCCATCATGCAATACCATCAGGGAGGCGTATGATTGGCCCCAAATTTATTCTGCAGCAGGACAATGACCCCAAACATACAGCCAAAGTCATTAAGAACTATCTTCAGCGTAAAGAAGAACAAGAAGTCCTGGAAGTGATGGTATGGCCCCCACAGAGCCCTGATCTCAACATCATCGAGTGTGTCTCGGATTACGTGAAGAGACAGAAGGATGTGAGGAAGCCTACATCCACGGAAGATCTGTGGTTAGTTCCCCAAGATGTTTGGAACAACCTACCAGCCGAGTTCCTTCAAAAACTGTGTGCAAGTGTACCAAGAAGAATTGATGCTGTTTTGAAGGCAAAGGGTGGACACACCAGATATTGATTTCATTTAGATTTCTGTTTTGTTCATTCACTGCATTTTGTTGATTGATGAAAATAAATGCTCAACACTTTCATTTTTGAAAGCATTCTTTGTTTACAGCATTTTTTCACACCTGCCTAAAACTTTTGCACAGTACTGTGTGTGTGTGTGTGTGTGTATATATATATATATATATATATATATATATATATATACACAGTATATATCATTTTTTATGTAGGTAGATCATTTCGACCTGGTCATTTTAAAAGTATCTCGCAAGCTGAAAAAGTGTGGGCACCCCTGATCTAGATCTTAATGAGAATGGGACAATAAAGTATAAAAAAATACAGGGAATTGCAGTTCTGCAGCCTGGTAGAGAATGACCAGAGAATTTCAAGCTTAAGGAAGGGAACAGCTTAAACAATAGATTTTTGCAAATGTTTTGTGCAAAATGAATTCTCTGAATGCGTAACACATCAGAGATTGAATTGAATGGATTACAGCAGCATGCTCCACTTCTCTCATCTAAGAACAGAAAGGTGAAGTAAGTCTCCAGAACAGAGCCAGCCTTCCAGATTGTGTTTTTAATGCTGTTGAAACCTCCTAATATCATGCTACTGGTCCAAAATAACGCTCTGTAAGGGATTACCCTTGGAACTACAAATGGATAAAAAGAAATAAACAGAAATGTTCTGCCCACACCAAGGAACCAGTGCATCCTCCAGAAATACAATCAACCCTGATAGTATTCTTTTGCAATTTCATTGTTTGCAGCTGAATTCAAATTTCTGTCCATATCATACCTCAAGGTGCTTACTCAGTGTATCTGGGACATCTCAAATTCCACTCTGTAGATGAAGGCCAGAGTCAGGGAAGCTTTTCTCTTCCTCAAGTTCATCATCATCATCTCCTTGGTTTTGCTAGTATTGGCTCTTACCTGGCCTTGCCTGCATGACTCAACAAACTCGCACACCAAGCCTGTGTATTCCTTTGCTCTCTCATTATACAATCCATAATTGCAGAGTTATTCAAAAACATCCTCTGATATCATGTCCCATTACTGTGTGGAAAGTCTGATGTGTTCAGGATGAACACAGAACAGCACATGGCCATAGATTTCTCAGCAACTATGGAAAAACCTAGTATGTCACATCTTTCAAGTTTTCAGCAAATTGAGAAAATGATGTCGGCCCTATAATTAACGATCGCTAGATTTTATTTTTCCTGAGCTTCACATACACAATATTGTTTTTTGTTTTTTTTCTTGAATCAACAACACCTGCCATTTAAATCACATAGTTGCAGCATTGAAATCACGTGATGTATTCCAACGTTTCCATTGGTAGGCAGTCTTTCCTCCTTGGTCAGTAGAGTTGCTAGGTTTTTGTCTTGCAGTATGTAAAATATTGTGTACATATAAACTTCTTCCATCGTGCTATGACCAGAATGAAGACATATTTGGCCATCACCACTACCTTATAACCTCAGGAAAGACCTAGTAACTCCAAAAACCAAACAAAATCAATTTTGAAAGAAAACAAAATGGCAGTTACTAGGGTTTTCCATTGCACATGAAATTTGCTGGTCATCCACTCTGACACTATGCTCTATAGCCTCATAAATTGTCATCTAAATACCTTGTGGACTGATGAGACAAAAGTTGAACTTTTTGGAAGGCAAATGTCCTGTTACATCTGGCGTAAAAGGAACACAGCATTTCAGAAAAAGAACATCATACCAACAGTAAAATATGGTGGTGGTAGTGTGATGGTCTGGGGTTGTTTTGCTGCTTCAGGACCTGGAAGGCTTGCTGTGATAGATGGAACCATGAATTCTACTGTCTACCAAAAAATCCTGAAGGAGAATGTCCGGCCATCTGTTCGTCAACTCAAGCTGAAGCGATCTTGGGTGCTGCAACAGGACAATGACCCAAAACACACCAGCAAATCCACCTCTTAATGGCTTAAGAAAAACAAAATGAAGACTTTGGAGTGGCCAAGTCAAAGTCCTGACCTGAATCTAATTGAGATGCTATGGCATGACCTTAAAAAGGTGGTTCATGCTAGAAAACCCTCAAATAAAGCTGAATTACAACAATTCTGCAAAGATGAGTGGGCCAAAATTCCTCCAGAGCGCTGTAAAAGACTCATTGCAAGTTATCGCAAACGCTTGATTGCAGTTATTGCTGCTAAGGGTGGCCGAACCAGTTAATAGGTTCAGGGGGCAATTACTTTTTCACACAGGGCCATGTAGGTTTGGATTTTTTCTCCCTAAATAATAAAAACCATCATTTAAAAACTGCATTTTGTGTTTACTTGTGTTATATTTGACTAATGGTTAAATGTGTTTGATGATCAGAAACATTTTGTGTGACAAACATGCAAAAGAATAAGAAATCAGGAAGGGGGCAAATAGTTTTTCACACCACTGTATATATATATATATATATACACACACAGCATATATCATTTTTTATGTAGGTAGATCATTTCGACCTGGTCATTTTAAAAGTAGCTCGCAAGCCGAAAAAGTGTGGGCACCCCAGATCTAGATCTTAATGAGAATGGGACAATAAAGTATAAAAAAATACAGGGAATTGCAGTTCTGCAGCCTGGTAAAGAATGACCAGAGAATTTCAAGCTCACACATCCACTCTGACACTATGCTCTATAGCCTCATAAATTGTCATCTACCCTTGAAGTAGTCAGAAATCCAAGACACTGAAGGGGCATTAACCTTAGCTCGTATCCCAGCAGTAATTAAAAAAATCTCTTTAGAAGTCAAACATGATTCTTATAATTACATGCAGTATTTGATCCTTAAACAACCACTTTGTCTAAATAAAAGTAGGCCTTGTGTTACATATGCTGTTGTTCTGAGCAATGTATGCCTGATAGGAAAACTAAAGGGGTCTAATGTTTTCACCTGGTGTCTGGCATAATCTTATATATAAATATCTACACGTGGAAGAGTGTGTGTCTGTCCGGCCCGGAAGTAAGAGGTGGAGTCGGGGTAAGGGCTCCACCTCCTAGGAAACAGAGAACTTGCTTAGCCATTAATAACATAAGCGAGGCCAGCACTTCAGCAAGACTAAACCTCAGAAGAAAGACAAAGTCACTTAGCCGCTAACATCGGCAAAATGGTGTCTGTTTTACTTTTCCTTCCGCCGCTAATGCACAAGCGATGCAAGCATGTCGGCAAAATGAATCCTCCTAGGAGAGAGATGCCCAAATTAGTTCCTTTCAATTACCTGACATCTCTACGTTTCATTTTTTTTTTCCTGACGATTTCAATAGTTTCTACGATCCCGGGCTTTTTACAGCATGGCCTTACACAGCTAGTTTTGTATAGGCCTTTCCTGGGTTTCTATACTTTAAAAATCCTTCAATGCTGTTTGGTGTATGTATTTGAAGTTGGGTTGGTCATATTACATGCATTTCAATATTTTTTGTATTTCATAGATTTAGATGATGCATCAGATAAAGGTTCATCGGAGCACGAAGAAGCTGAGCAGGAAGGAAGTACAAAAGCATCATCTCCAGGTTCAAGTACTAGTGTCCCACTCCCTACTGTGCTGCTTGATCGCAAAATGGAAATGCTTATTACAGAGTGGAACAAAAACCCAGACATGCTGTTTACAATACATCCTATTGATGGATCATTTTTAGTGTGGCATGTGAAATATTTAGACGAATATATTCCAGGAATCTTCAGGCAGGTTCAGGTATATTATGCATTACCTCTTTTCTTTATTATACTCTCTAGATCCAGTGTACACAGAATACTTTCTGCATACCCCTCTTTTCTTAGTTATTTAGAGTTAAATATATTGACCTATCCCGGCCCCTTCTTCATTGCTTCATCTTTCATTGAATATTTTTAACCTTCCAGTGATTAAAACATGTCTGATCTTTTTTTTTGTTTAAAAAAGGTTTCATTTTCTTCTCGAATTCCTGTTGCTTTTCCCACTGGTGATGCCAATTCTTTAAGCAAGAATATTATGATGTATGCCTGTACATTTCCTGAGAAAGATTCAGTTGAAACCAGTCCACAAAAGAAGAAGATAAGTAAAACCATTCCTCAAAGTGCATCAACAACGAATGTGATCAACTCACGAACTGGACCATTGGTGGCAACTGTAAATAGCCCTGCAGTGATGATGGTTTCCAAACACATCGATGGATCCCTGAATCAGTGGGCTGTTACATTTGCAGAGAAGTCTGCCTTCTCCTCAGTCTTAATGGTTACCCACAAGTTTAGATATTGTGGACATCGCTTTCATCTAAACGACTTGGCTTGCCATACTGTACTTCCATTATTGCTGACTTCTTCACATCACAATGCCTTGTTAACACCAGAGTTAGAAGAAGACTGGGATTTGGAAAAAGAGAAGCGAATGTTGCAGACTGTAAAGCCATTAAGGGGACTTTCAAAAGCACAGCTAAAGAATGCAGCAACTCGAACCTTCCATGACCCTAATGCAATATATAGTGAACTGATCCTTTGGCGTGTTGATCATATTGGACCTTTGTCATGCACTGGGGGTGTTTCTGAGTTAGCAAGAATAAATTCTCTTCATACCTCTGCATTTTCCAATGTTGCCTGGCTTCCAACATTAATACCAAGTTATTGCCTCGGTGAGTTTCTCGTTATTTATTGATTGACTGATTGATTGTGGTTTTGCACACCAATAGTAAAGCAGATGATGAATGTGCTGCCATATACTGTTGTTATAGTTTTCACATCTCTGCTGATTTGTGTCATTTCTGCAGGTGGTTTCTGTATTCTTGTAGACACTAAGCCACCATTTATGCATTTAAATCTTCAACAGCATGTTTCTTTCCTACCCAGAAGCAGTTGACATGTTGTCCTGTAATAGTTCTCTTTATATTATTATAATACTTAAAATAATAGCAATCTATTTAACTTTTTCTTGACCTTTTTAATTACCAGTAGCCATTATGTTGTTTTAATTACTACAATTTAACTAGATTCATCAATTTTTATTTTAGGTACATACTGCAATTCTGCAAGTGCTTGCTTTGTGGCTTCTGATGGTAAGAATCTTCGGCTGTACCAGGCTGTCGTGGATGCTCGAAAACTTTTAGATGAACTTTCTGACCCAGAAATTTCTGTAAGTTAACTCTTCAGTTTGCTGTTTTTCATACTTTTGGTCTCAAGCATTTCATGGCAACTAACTTTTCTCATTACCAACAGAAAAAGACAGAAATCATATATGGGAGAACTTCTGAAAAAACTAATTAAGTTTTAACACTTCTTTGGTCACATCTAAAAATGAGACCCCTTCACTGCTTAATTCTGTACTCCTTTTTAAGTAAGGTTTAAAATAACACTAGCTCCATATTACGTTTTTATTATATAACAAACTGCACAAATTTCCAGAAGTCTTCTATACTAATAAAAGGCAAAGCCCTCACTCACTCACTCACTCACTCACTCACTCACTCACTCACTCACTCACTCACTGACTCATCACTAATTCTCCAACTTCCCGTGTGGGTGGAAGGCTGAAATTTGGCAGGTTCATTCCTTACAGCTTCCTTACAAAAGTTGGGCAGGTTTTATATCGAAATTCTACGCGTAATGGTCATAACTGGAAGCTGTTTTTCTCCATTTACTGTAATGGAGATGAGCTTGAACGCCGTGGGGGAGAAGTTTCGTGTGACATCATCACGCATCCCACGTAATCACGCAGTACATAGAAAACCAGGAAGACCTCAAAAAAGCGCTGAAGAAAACATGCATTATATAATTGAGAAGGCAGCGAAACAATAAGAAGCGAGCGAGTGACATATACAACCATATTGATGAGTTCTGCTACTTCGGAAACAAAGCACGATGTAAACCTACACTTTAAATTAAGTTCATAGACAGGCTGCTGCTGGCGTTTGTAATTTAGTGCCTGCCCATATAAGGCCGTCCGTCAGCGGCAATCCAATAGCAAACTCCCACTAAATATTCACGGGTGAAGGACTGTGCTTATGGAGAGGAAGATGAGATGGTCAGGGTGGTGTTTGACACAAACTCAGCGAAACTGCGAGAGAAAGTTTTAAGTGCCAGGACTAAGGTAACATTAAATACAGCCATGGACATAGCACGAGATGGCACCAGCACAGCTGGGAACCTTCGATGCATGTACACCGAGCGGCTCACGTGAACTGACGCAGTGCACAGATAAAAGCAACAGTTCCAAAGAGCTGAACAAAACCGAATTACACAATTGAAAAGGCAGCAAAAATATGAAGCGCCTGATAAGCATATTCATAAATCCAGCTACTGCGGAAACAAAGCACACGGTGGAAAAAGTCAATGTCCCGATAAAGGAAGACAGTGTAAAAAAAACCCGTGCATGCAGTGTGTCAGGTCTCAGATAAAGAAGAAGACGAGCTGTTTATTGATGCAGTAAGAAATGAATCGATGAATGAAACCTGTCATCTTTACAACGATTGACAAACACGGAATGTAACTTGAACACAACACATCCTACAAATACAAACCTGATTGAAAGAAATAATGATAATCAAATCCTTGATGACAGCAACACTCAGTAACACTCACAAAACAAATACTGTATATTGACAGTCATGTTACGTTATTTTTAAAATGTTCCCTTTTCTTTTCTAGCTTTTTAACACACTACTTCTCCGCTGCGACGCGGTATATCTATATATGCATATATATATATATATATATATATATATATATATGTATATATATATATATGCCGATCTACATACTCGAATAATGGATACTTTATTCACCATCAATGATTGTTTTGGTAAAGCCATACTCAGTGTATTCATTAGATGAACGGTAAAAAGTAACAGCGAGGGAGGATGCAGGCTGTAGTGCGTCAACTCTATTTGAATTGCGCGATCACATTTGAAAAAATATATCTTTTCAAGTTCTATTTAGTCCATATGTGTCAAACTCAAGGGCCGGGCCACATCCGCCCGGCGTAATTATATCCGCCCGAGATCATTTTATATACTGTATTATTGTTATTAAAGCCCGGTATATGAAGCGCTGGTAACACAATAAACTACAGATCCCATAATGCAGCGCTTCAGCCACCTTGCCGAACAAGTTATTGCGAAGCTAGCTCACACGATGCTGAAGAGAAAAGTTGATTCTGAAAATAGAGCCTTTAAAAACCGATGGGAGGCTGAGTATATGTTTACTGAACCCGTGTGTCTCATTTGTGGAGCTAATGTGGCTGTAATTACAGAATTTAATCTAAGACGGCACTATGAGATAAAACATCAGGGTAACCTGAATGCAATGCAGAAGATACAGAAAGCAGCATAATTAAATAAGAATCTGACACTTCAGCGGACGTTTTAACCCGTGCACAATCACAAAGTGATTTCAAGTGAAGCTGCTTTTATGGGAGACACAAATGCACCAGTGCACCTTGCCCCACTTTCCCTGTTGCCAAGTAATGTTAAACCAAGTCGTCACTACGGTGTTCCCAAATCGCGCTTTGCTGATAAACTGAGCGCATGCGCACTGAGTTTGCACGGCGCTTTGGTGACTTTGAAGAACAAAAAAAGTCCGTCTACATGCGGCTCGAACCTTGTGCATGTTTGGTAGCACATATCTGTGTGAGAAGCTCTTCTCAGTGATAAAGACTAACAAAACAGCACACAGGAGTCGCCTCACTGATGAGCACCTGCAATCCATCCTGAGAATCTCCACAACACAGAACCTCACACCAAACAGAAACGAACTTGTGGCCAAAAAGATGCCAGGCGTCCAGCTCTAAAATGACATATGAGCAAAGACAACTGAATGATTTGATTTGTTATTGCTGAAAGGAACACATTTTATTTATATTTCCAGGTTTTGTTATGCAGCATGTTCATATTTGAATTTGTATAATTTTGACAGGATATATTTTTATGGAGAGCAAAATCTTTTGGGATATTTAAAATCTAAGTTTATTTTTTATATAAAATTACATAAGAGTAAAGAAATTTGAATGTTTGTTCTTTTAACGCTTACTTTATTTCTAACTTGTATAATTTAGACAGGATATATTTTTATGGAGAGCAAAATATTATAAGTTGTTTAAGGTTTGAGTTGATTTATTCACGAATAATATTCCTGTCTGTTTTTACCATTCCTACCAAAGATATTTCTGTCGACTAAATAAAAATTCCTTCTATTTAAAATTTAAATAGAACTTGAACAAATACGATAGTTCATAATATCCACGCAGACTTGCACGTAAGAGCGGGAGTCATCCGTTTTAACAAATGCAGCGTATTGCACTGATACGAAATAGCTGTGTGTGTATATATGTAGATATGTATGTGTATGTATGTATGTGTGTATGGATTTATGTGTGTGTGTATATGTATGTGTATATATGTAGATATATATGTATGTATATATGTATATATGTATAGATATGTATATATATATATATGTTTATGTGTGTGTGTGTAAATATATATATATATATATATATATATGACAACAACACTCATCACTCACAACAGTGACAAAACAATTACATTGACAATCATGTTACGTTATTTTCAAAATGTTTCCTTTTCTTTTTCATAACTTCTTTAACTCACTACTTCTCCGCTGCGAAGCGCGGGTATTTTGCTAGTTTTCTAATAATTCTTAATGTAGGTAAACTTTATAAACAGGAGGCGAGATAACGAAATGGGACTAGATCGCCGCTTCTTGCCTATTTTTGCTTTTAGTCCTATACATGCACCATATATCTGTAGAAAAATCTTGTAAACTCACAAAGGCACTTTAATACCTGCTGATAATTTGTTCAAAATATTTTGTCAATACAGAGTCCAGCCTTGACTGTGTGAGCATGCATTTGTAAATGAAAAAAAGTTTAGTTAGTCTTCCATCAGCTTTTTACAAACTCAGCTGTTATTATTTACTTTTTTCATTTTTATGCTATAAAATCTTCAAAATATTTTAATTTTTTGGCTCTTCTCTTTATGATTATGTGCAATATATTTAAAGTTAAGTAGTGAATTTGCACAGGGTGAATTAGTAAAGTGGATCCCAGAAGTAAAAATCGGTTCTTCAACAAGAACATCGGGACACAGACCAAAGCTAGTTACGTTTAAATTCTGCACAAATGTTTGAAGTTTTTTTGTTCACACAGAGCCATAGGCACATGGATTAAGTTATCTAATGGTATAGTAACCCACTGGGCAGTCTAATGGTCTGGAATCCCTACAGATTTAATTTTTTTCTCCAGCCGTCTGGAGTTTTTTTTTTGTTTGTTTTTTTCGTCCACCCTGGCCATTGGACCTTACTCTTATTCTATGTTAATTAATGTTGATTTTTATTACTGTGTCTTTTATTTTTCTATTCTTTATTATGTAAAGCACTTTGAGCTACTTTTTGTATGAAAATTTGCTATATAAATAAATGTTGTTGTAGTAGTATTTGGGGGCCTTCAAAATGAGGCTATTATGGAGAAATTACATGAATAGGATTGACAAGTTTTGTTGGACTGAATGGTCTGTTCTCATCAAAACTGTTCTAAAAGCCCCATAATACCATAAATAAATATAATGTGTTAGAAACATTTGGAAAAAATGGGCTAATAAATATATTAAAAAAAAAAAAAAAATAATAATACATATCTTTTGTGAGCAAGCATTTCTTTCTGTTTCCTTCTTCCTTTCATATGATCCTCTATGCTTCGTTCAAAATGCAGTTCTGTACACGGGGGGTTAAAGCGGTCACAATAAATAAGGAGTTTCGTAATAATTACTGGGTCCACACCTAAAAGCAATCAAACAATACCAAAAATGACAGTATAAACACTAGTTTATGTGCCAGGAGTTTTGGGTTCCAGAAACTGATAAGAATTTACTAAGATTACAAGGCTTGAAATTTCTAGTTTTGTTTTGCATGTAGTTTTAAGTGATTCTGTATGTGTTTTTTTTTGTAGAGATTGATGCCTTTTCCTTTTACTTGATGTAATGACATTTTAAATGGAGTGGAGTTAAATGCACTGTAGAATGAGCCTTTAACATTACCTGTGACCGTGAAATTGAATAAGCAGGTTCTGAAATGGATGAATGGGTGGACTTTAACACTGAAAATATGACTTCCAAAACAAACAATACAGTATGTACAGCAGGGCTGTTCAGATAACTGTTTTGAGTTGCCAGCCTACATCTTTCGTGTTGCGGTCTCAGGGGTTTTTGCAAGTGGTTCCCATTTCCTAATACTGAGGGTAAATGCAAAGTAAAATACAGCAAATAAACACAGTGGCAGCTATCAGTTGAATGACTCTGTTGTAATTAGCACTGAGAGCCTCCAGTTGGTTTTGTTTAATTAGCTTGTATTCAATTCATGAAAAGCTGATGTGATCTGTTGCCATGTCCAGCTGCCTGTTTTGTGAATTCAGAACCTTGGACACGGGGATCGCAGGGTCCTGTGTTGTCTGATTTGTCAGATGCAGCAGAGGTGTGCTGGCTGGCAGCTCTGTTAAATGTGCTTACTTCACTTTTTTATCTAGAGAACAAGGCTTAACTTGTCATATGAGTAAAGTCAAACAGAACAAAGTCTTCAAACTGAAATTCAGATTTTTATAGTTCACACCAAATCTATTTTTGAAATGAGTACTAAATGTTGAAATGGCTAAACATGCCATGCATTGTTTTTTTTGTCATGGCACAATAATAATTTTATATTACATTAACAATGGGCTTGCATGCCTTTTCAAGTCAGTACACTGTGGTGTTTGATGAAAAGGTCTCATTTTTTACTTTAGCTCATCTCGTTTTAGCACATTCAACTTTTTGGGCACGCTTTTCTATGTTTAGACGTTTCTGTTTTCGCACAAACAATGTAAAAATTTGGTCTTTAATGTACAGGAAGGATATCCTTACAATATTAAACACTGCATTAATGTTGTAACTAATGCTTTACAAGGGTAATATGCAACCATTGAGGGTGGACTTCACTTGCACATCTGTAATAGCAGAGCGGAATAAATGGAGACAATCAAGTTTTCACAAGATGCCTGAGGCAGCAAAGTCAATGGTCAGCTTTCTAGAGGAGAGCCAACAATATTTATCTCTGTAGCATTTTTTCCATACACAGAATGTAGCTCAAAGTGCTTTAGATGTCAAAGAAATCATTAACAAGAAAAGAAAGATCAATTACATTAGGTAAGAAAAATAAGTAAGTAATAAAAATTAAATCAATACGTGGTATTTGTCTGCTGGTCATGTAAGATGCCTTAAATTAGACCCATAGCCAAATACAGGTATAAAATAATAATACTCTAACACTGTTTTTCCTATAGCATACACACACATATCTTCCTATTATTTTACAGTATTACAGTGGGAAATAAACCAATAAATCTTTACATATCTTTTTATACTTTTTGTGCATTAAAACCAGTCTTCCACACCTTAATAATATGAAAAGAAAAAATATTTTAAATGACACTGGCCTATTTTGTTTTAAAGTTAATCATTTCTAACCCACACTCTATTCATTAGAAGTTATTGAATAAAGTATGTTAAATAATTCTAGATTCTATTTTTTTTTTTTTTATCTTTGTGTTAATTAGAAACTTGTTGGAGAGGTTTTTAATATTGTAAGCCAACAATCCACAGCTCGACCTGGATGTATTATTGAGCAAGACATCATAACAAGCCAGGTAAGTATGCACAACATGTCATGGTTTGAAAAGTATCGTTTAATGAATGAATTGTCATATTTTGAGATCATGTTATCTTCAAATATTTAAGAATATGTGTAATAGGATTTGCCATTGATTATTCAAAAATAGTTTCTGTCTAGTAAATGTAATGTTTAAAGCTGTTCATTTATTTTAGATAGTTTAAAAAATCTCGTATGATGTTGCCATTTGATTACAAATGTTCTATAGCTTATGATTTCAAAAAATCTATTTATTTTTAGTGTGGCTCAAATACACAACTTCTTCATGTCTTTCAAGAGGACTTCATCTTGGGGTATAAACCCCATTATAACACTGTTGATGTGGAAATGGAAACTTTACGCTTTCAAACAATTCAAGGTAATTTCATTTGCCCCTGCTGGCAAATACAGTATCTAGCTTAATTTCTCAAAATAAATTTAATATGTAGACAATTACTCTATAATTAAATGTACTGTATCCAAGAATGTGGTGTCTGACAAAATTGACACAGATAAAAAACTTGTTTGCAACTCCTGTTCATGTTTTGTAAATCAGATACGGTTGTGACAGACCTTCCACCTAAATGTGTAATAGCTCCATGAGCTATTCATTTGTAAAGATATATTACATTGTCCATTCTTGGGTCTTGCTGAAAATTTGAAAACTAATGACTTTCATAAATACACAGTCAATTAACAGTGCTCACATTAGTAAATATCTTCAGTGAAGTAAAAAAAAAAAACTTTTAACTGTCAGTCAGCTTGTTAGCACATTAAAGAACTGTAGAATGCCTTTATTGTAATACCTTGGTAGTTTAAACTATGACAAGGCTGTGTTTTTTCATATTTCATGCTTTGCAGGAATTCCTAACAATTAAAATGTATTCAGTGACACAAAATAAAGCCCTCAGTCGTCCAGCACTACTGTGCCTGGAAATTTTAAAGTCCCTAAGCATTTGCCACATAGAATAATTGTACAAATATGTTTTGATATTTTAATTAGGCAGTGTAGTACAGTAGCCAAATTACTGAACTTTAAATCACATTTTCACTAGTTTTTTTCCTGTCTTGTCTAAATATGTAAAAATAAAAATTCATCTAAATGATTGTCTTATATATCCATCCATTATCTAACCCGCTATATCCTAACTACAGGGTCATGGGGGGTCTGCTGGAGCCACTCCCATCCAACACAGGGCACAAGACAGGAAACAAACCCCGGGCAGGGTGCCAGCCCACCGCAGGGCATACACACACACACACACACACCAAGCACACACTAGGGACAATTTAGAATCGCCAATGCACCTAACCTGCATGTCTTTGGACTGTGGGAGGAAACCGGAGTACCCGGAGGAAACCCACGCAGACACATGCAAACTCCACGCAGGGAGGACCTGGGAAGCAAACCCGGGTCTCCTAACTGCGAGGCAGCAGCGCTACCCACTGCGCCACTGTACTGCCCGTCTTGTATATCTGTAGTTGTAAAATTCATTGTGTTGGAGTTCACTGTGGAAAGTCTCAAACCACAATGAAGCCCTGGGTCTTCTCCCAGGTTGTCTTGCCTATAAAGCCTCTGCAGGGAGTCATCCATTTCAGATACCCAAACCACCTCAATTGGCTCAAAGTTGGAAGGTCAGTAGCTCTACTTCTTGCCTCTCATGGATATCTGTGGTTCTCACTATATCTCTAAGGGACAGCTCAGCCATTCTGTGGAGAAAGCACAATTTGGATGCTTGTACTCATGATCTCATTCTTTCAATCATTACCTAAAGGTTATGACCATAGGTGAGGGTATGGATGTAGATTGACGGTTAAGAGCTTTTCCTTCTGGCTCAGCTCCTTCTTCACCACTAAGGATCCTTGCATAACTGTGCTTGCCTTCCCGTATCATACTGTCGATCTCGCCATCCCTTATCCATCTGCCAATCTTGCCATCTCATATCCGTCTGTCAATCTCACCATTTCTTTTCCCCCTCATTCATGAACAAGGTCAACTTGGTACGTAAGCACATACGACAGTCAAAGTCCTCCATTCCGCCACCTTCAGCTGTACAGAGGCAGCCCTCTCGCTCTTTCTGATGCGCTCCAACATGGCATCGATCAGGCAGGTGCTCAGTAAGAAGCCCACCTTTCCCCTTGGGCAGCTCCTTGAGTAAAGAAGAGCCTAGCCTCTTTCGAGATGTTTGTGTCTAGAACCACGCAAGTAGGTGTGCGTGAGCCTAACTATACCTAGTTGGTAGCAGACCGCCTCACTCCTTAACTCACACTCATTCTCTCCCAAGGTGTTGTTACTGCACTTTCCAGTTCCAGTCTGCCAAGACTTCTGCCTTCAACCACTGCCCAGGTCACATCGGCCCTTATTTCTCCTTCAGGTGGTGGGCCCACAGGAGCAGATTAATATTAAAAGATAAAATATTTCTGAATTGAGCTCATGACAATACTCATTTTATAGTAAAGCAAGCAGTATTACATTTTAAAGACTCCATTTAACAGGTATAATAAGATACTCCTTACCGAACACATCAAAAAAAATCTGATGTAATTTAACAAGCAAGCTATATAAATATGTATTATTACCATCAATTAAGTATGTGCATGATTTGCTTTAAAAAGTTAAAAGTGTTTTATTGGTATCATGTGAAGTTGTTTTTTTTTTGTATTAATTTTTTATGATCTGGAAAATAACATTTAAAAATTTAAAAAATTATTTTTATCTAATTTATCGGAAATTTTACATAATGGGCAGACCCCCGTGACCCTGTATTCGGATTCAGCGGGTTAGGAAATGGATGGATGGATGGCATCATTTGTAAGGTAGTAAGTATGTGGTAAGACAGACCAGCAAGCCAATATGAGTATATAAATATTGAATGAATATCAAGCACAACAGAGCGGTTGATTTTGGTAAACAATCAACAGATAATCACATAAAATAAAAAGGGAGAAATTGTGTGGTATAACAAATATGCACATTAAAAGAGGAGATATATATTGTATATTTTGAACATAAAGTATAGCCAAGAATTTTAAAGGAAGAAGCCAAATATCATGATGACATTAGCCATATACAGTAGTCATCTCTATATTGGTCTCTCTAGATTAGAAAAAGAGGTTAAATTTTATTTCAGGTAATGTTTGCCCCTAGCTTAAATTGACTTTCAGGAGACACAGACATTTAAAATATTGTATGTCTTTGATTTAATTAGTGAACAGTCTACCATTGACCAGAGCCAATTTCATTACATCAGTCTTCCAGATTGTTCAGATTATATTATTTGTAAACCATTTATTTAAGTGAATTACATAAACATATAAAAGGTTACTGTGAATTAGTTTCATTTTCTGTTTTAAACAGCCAAATTCACCTTTTTATTACTTATTTTCATGTATTTCTTACCTGCCAGTAGTCCATACTAATTCTCAGACACCTTCATTGGCTTCATGATTATCGTTTACTAAAAGCAGCACATACTGACACACACAGATAATATCTGTATTTTCGTGGCGAGATGTTTACTTGTTATGCTGCCTCCAGGTGCCTTGTCTAATTTTCATGTCAATTTAATAAATCTAATAAATCCCAGAATATTAGCACATTGCTTCTTGAAAAACATTACAGTGTATCATTTATGTTTCTACACTGCGATTATCACAATGCTTTATGTAAGCGGTTTTACCTGTATAATATCTATTTTGTTGCTGGAGCCTCCATTTTTCTTTTGTAATCAACCATTTTCACGGAATGCAGTGAAGCTGGTATATTGTTTTCTACCCTGCCGTGTTGCCAGCTGCTTTGCTTTTTTATCTTCATTTCAAATCTAAGCTGATTTGAACAGATCCCTTGGGTATTGTGTTTATGAAAAAATAAACGGATTACCTTACATCCATGTCAGATCTGATCCTTTATTTCTGTAAAGAAACTATGTTTATCTTCTCTTCCACTCAAAGTTATGATGAAGTGGTGCTGTTGCGTCTTTGCCGATCTTTTTAATGTTTTCATCAGAGATATGAAAGATTAAAATTATAAATGCTTTTATAATCTTGAAAGCAGAAATGTAGTAATAATAATAATAATTGACAAGTCAAGTTTTAATAAGGTAAAAAGCATCAAAGAAGTAATATTTCATGTTCCAAGACACAGTTTTCATTGCCAAGGTCTTGTGTCCATCTTTCACTTGCCCGCCATCTAATGGGCATTGCACTCAACCCACTCTCTTTGCCATGTGGGTGGTGAGAGCACATGGCAGTTCCATGCAGCTCTTTTGAGCTAAGCGTGACTGGGCTACATGGATCATTCAGCCCACAAATACCCATTGGCAAGCACCATTTCCACAGCTAGTGCTAGGAATGGGTTCAAGTAACCCTAACCCTGTTCCAGGTGAGATTCTTTTATATTTAATTACAGTGTTTATGAAAATCAAATTGTGAATTCTTATTCTTTATCAGCACTTCACCATCACAAGCTATCTCACTGTCCAAGGATGTTGGATTCGGTTCTTGAAGGGTACCATCTGATTAGTTAGTAGCCCCACTTGGAGATTCATGTGGGGAATAATGGGAATACCTGGAAGAGCAATTAATTGTTGCTCTATTTCTGTGGTAGTCATGGATTGTCCACAACGAACAGCATGTTTAAATTCTCCATAGTTTAAATTGACAGAACTGGAAGACTTAAATAATTTGTGATGGTGTTTACAGAACAACTTGTAATGGCCAACCCCATACCCAGACCGGCCACTACACTACCAAGGCTTTTTTGTTCTAATAACAAGCCATACTCCTTACAAGTTGTCTTATTTTTCCTGATACGACAAAATAACCAGAAACAGTAAACAGATATGTAAAATTAAACACTGGTATACTGGAAAATAAAAGACAAAAAAAGCATTCAATAATAAATATATATGTGTGTGCAAACCACCACTTATCCCAAAAACACTAGTGACTAATTACTATATGTAAGAATACAAATATTTACATTAAACCCTCCCTCTGTGGTGGGTTGGCACCCTGCCCGGGATTGGTTCCTGCCTTGTGCCCTGTGTTGGCTGGGATTGGCTCCAGCAGACCCCCGTGACCCTGTGTTCGGATTCAGCGGGTTGGACAATGGATGGATGGATGGATAAACCCTCCCTTGCCCCTAAACAATAAACAAAAGCACACAACACAAATACAAGCATGGATTGGATAAACACAGCAGTTGAAAATGTGGTGAAAAATGTGTTCCAAAATAAAGTCCGGCGGTATTGAAACTGGCTGTGGTGATGTTGTGCTTCCTTTCGACAACAAAACGACCTCATTGCAAAAGTCATGGCAATAGTTGGAATGAATTTGAACCTCAGGGTTTCTCGGCTCTGGCTGTTGTGATGTAGGATCGGTAGTTGGAAAAGCAGGCAGTGGAATAAAGCAATAAATAGCAGTGATGTGTTTATAGATGGATAGTTACATTGTCTTCTTTTCCTCTCTGTCTCTCTCTCATCGCCTCTCCTCTTTTTAAAATGTAAAATGTCCCGGATGTATCTGGTGTGTAAGCAGGTGATTTCCGTCTCGGGGCTGCGATCTCTCTCCATCATCCTTCCCCTCTGTACGGGACGGTGAAAACAAAACGCACTCAGCACAAACATAGAATATACTATTATGTAGCCCCGCTACAAACTATCAGATTATAATATTCAGAAGGCGTTCAGCTCCTACCTCCAGATGAACTTCTTCTTCATTTCAGGAGATGTCAGGGACATAGAATCAAAATGAGCCCTATTCAAGGCATCACTAGTTGGGAGCACTTGAGAATTTAAGAGAGAGGCCTTCCATGCAGATGTAACTGGAGCATCTGTAGACTTGTCTGAGAGTTACTGGCATGCCAAAAGATAACAGCTGGAAACAGTAGCTTAAGTCAGTACCTCTGCATGGGTAGAGTTTGGCAAAGCCATGGAGAATGTCTATTGGATTGCCTCAAAGCAGATTGAGGAAACTGTTCATCTACTTGGAAAGGGCAGGCAAATGTCAACCAGGCTAGTAAGTGTTGGGAAAAGTTAACTATAATGTGAAAAAAAATAAGTGTCCACAATGAGCTTCCTAGGAAAGGTTACAATACAATACAATTACATTTTTTGTATAGCACAAAATCACACAAAGTGCCGCAATGGGCTTTAACAGGCACTGCCTGTTGACAGCCCCCCAGCCTTGAATCTCTTAAGAAGTCAAGAAAAACCTCCCAAAAAAAAACTTTTGTAGGGAAAAAATGGAAGAAACCTTGGGAACGGCAGTTCAAAGAGAGACCCCTTTCAAGGTAGGTTGGGCTTGCAGTGGGTGTCAAAAGAAGGGGGTCAATACAATACACAGAACAGAACAAATCCTCAATACAGTATAAAAATAAAGATTTTAGAAATACGGAGTAGAATTTAACAGTAGATGATATCACATAATATGATTTGGTTTTGTTCAGAGTCCTGGAGACCTCATTCATCAAGCTGCCTCCCCAATTTGGCCATTCCACAGCTGAAATAGTGCTAATCCGATGAAAGGACCCCTCTTTCTCACAATTCCTGCGATCCTCCATCAGGGATGACTTTACCTTAGGCAGGCAAAACAATTTGGCAGGTGGGCCGTGGCACCAAGTGCCACATTTGAGTACTGAGAAGAGAAACAGAATAGGTGAGGGTTAGTAACAAATTCTAACTACCATGTTACTTATGTTTTAGTGCTAATGACAAACAACAGAAGGTTACTGGGCAGATGTACTGAAATCAGCAGAGGGAGTTTTTAATTTTAAATAGGATGCCCCAGTGTGTACAAGGGAGAACTGGAGGAGCAGATTAGGACATGTAGGAGGGATTGTATCTCCTAACTGTCCTGAGAGACCATTACAACTCTTGAAAGTGTAGGTGTCATTTAGAAAACTTGCTAAGAAAGCCAAGGTGCTTGTGAATTTAGTTTCCTGCACTTTCAGAAGGGAGCTTGGAAACTGGAGGAATCTCTTGACAGGAACAGACCCTAAGCCACAACAGAATCAGAACACAAGTCTTTCAGAGTCAGCAGATTGCATGATAAACACCTCACAGGGTAACAGCTTAACAGTGGTGGAAGTAAAGAAGTCTCACTTTCAACGAGCTGCGGATTTGACGGGGCAAGTGGCAATAAGAAAGCCATCGTTAAAATGGTCACAAGTTTTGGAATACCCCCATGTTTCCAGTTTTTTATTGAAATAACTAAGGGTTATTCACTATAACTACTGCATATTTGCAACAAATATAAATATACAGCTAACACATTGTCTTAATGTAAATTTGTTTAAACTATTTTCATTATTTTGTTAGTAAAGTATAAGTTATTGTTGCTTTAAATTTAATGGTCCTTTTTTTTAATCCTATTTTATAATTCCACTTGTTTGGCCAAGGGAAGCATTGTGTATATTTTTGAGCAGTTTGTTTTTATTCCCATATTTTAGTTCTTTTTTTCAGTAAAACATGGATGTTTTGGACACATTATACAGTAAAATTGTTTTTTTATTGTTGATTTTTTTTTTTTAAAGTAAATATTTTAAAATGTTAAAATCTGTGTTGATTGACTTGACATTAACATCAATGTAATCTACATTTGCATTCATTTTATCAGGATATAGCCCCCCACCATTTTCAGAAAAGTTTTTTCTTGTGGTGATTGAAAAAGACAGTGAAGGACGCTCTATTCTTCAGATGTGGCATCTGCATTTAAAATCTGTGAAGGCTTGTGTTGGTAAGTGTTAAACATCTCAAATATGAATGTGTTATTCAAACGGTAAGGTTTCTGTTACTTGTATTGTGTCAGTCGTGTGAATTTAAATGTGTTTTAATAGTTTGATTATAATCATTTGATTAGTAAGCCGTTCTCTTGTGTAGCCTTTGCTTACATCACAGTCACATTTACACATGAGAAGTGTTTTAAATTTCATGCATGCCATCTTTGAATTGAAAATACCTGATAAGTGCGCATCAGGAGGCTATGGATTTATTGGATACAGCCTAGATTGTTTGTCCTGTGTAATCTGAGATGTTTTTTATTCATGCAAATTCATTGTTCTCAAGTATTGTGAAATTTACATCTATAAAAAAACCAAAAAACTAGTTTTTTAAGCATAATGCATGTGCTCAGACAGCTCACCATGTCTACACAGAACGTCCAGAATCAATCACTAAAATTATTTTGATTTGAAGTCACTTTGTTACATTTCTTTTATATGCATCTTCTTGCTATTTTTGGAGATGCTTACAGGTATTGTAGCAGAAATATATTTTTCATTCCATAAAATTATACTTGACAATACATGTTGACATTTGAAAGTATGCCTTTGAAAAAATGAATATATATATAAGCAGTTGTGATTAACTATATTCATGGAATATGCTCAAAATCCTACTTTATCAAGGTAAATATTGATTAAATTTGTCATATATTTCAAATTGGGCCAGTAATGAAAAGTATTTAAGCTAGCCATAACATTTGTATTATGCACACTGTCTTATCCAGATATATTAGAACATTACTGCATACGTCACTGATAAAATATTGTTTGCAGCATTGGTGAAGTATGTTTTGGCTAGGTGGACCTGCTGATAAATTGGACCCCAGTTAGCATCAAATGCATAATGTGGTAAGGATACATGAGCAAATTAATGAAGAAAACTTGAATAAAGTTCACTGGAGACTGCCATAGGTAGTCTGGTAATGGCTGGCAAAACTCTGAACAGAGGCAGAGGTTCTCGGGGCAGGTCTCAGAACAGGGCACTAAGAGCTTATATGTAGATTGTTATCAAAACAGTCAATTTAGAAAAGATAGTTAGCTGAAAGTACTTTTTTTTTAATTTTATTAGTTTCTGTTGACAGGTGTGCAGCTGTCCAAACTCTGCATTTTTAAACTTTCCATCTGCCCTCATGCCAGTCAGGCAGCAGGAGGTCAAGGTTAACCATTTCCTGTAAAATGAGTGATTGGTGCCTTTATGCTTAATTAGGTAGATGCATTTTTTCTAATTAGCCAGAGCCTAAACATAACAACTGACATTTATCAAGGATCATTTCCTTAATTGGGGGAAGCATGGTGGTAAGCTCTGCTGCCTCACAGATCTACTGTCCTGGGTTCCTTTTTTCATTTGTGAAATATGCACATTCTTCCCGTGTCATTCTGGGTTTTCCTCCCACATTCATTCACAAAGAAGGGCCTGCTAGCTTAGTGGAGTGTGTATTTAAATATGTCCTACATTGAACTGATGTCCTGTGTGTCCTTTTTCCTGTTTTGTGCCTGGTGCCAGCAGGATTGCTTCTGATTTATTGTGACTCTTCAATTGGATTAAGCTGATCTGAGAATATTAGTTCATGAAAGTGTTTACAAGCAATCTAATTTAGGAGTCTTTTCAGAATGAAAGCACTATTTTCAAGGCAACATTGCTCATCAGTTCCTGTTTTGCTCATGTTTACTAAATAGTGTGCATTTATGCTGCGTGTTTTCTAAATGTTAGAAAAATGTGCTGGTCAAAAATAAATTTCACATTGAGTAAATGTGGCTTTTCATCTGTTAAAGGTCAGACTGCATCAGAACAAACTTTTCAAAGCTTGCTTACAGTCCCAGAACAAAACAATGCAGACTCTTCCCCAGATACCTCACCAGGACAAAGTCCACTACCACGGTCGTCATCAACAGCTAACCTACAAACTGCCAGCAAGCTCATCTTGAGCTCTAAATTGGTGTATAGTCAACCAATGAACCTTCCCAATGGAGTTGAAGTCATTCGTGCTACTCCTTCTGCAGGTAATTTTTTGAACAGAAAATATGTCATGTTGATTTAACAATACATTAACAGAAGCATGAAATTATAATAAGTAGTCAAGCAGAGTTAATACATTTGACAGCAAGAATTACCCCAAATCTTAAATCTCACTTTGCATTGAAAAGTGTTGACTTTGGCATTTACTTGAGGTGCTAGTGAATTTTGTTTTTGATTATAATTTGGGGGAAAGTAATTTTGTGAAAGCATCTGAGATTGATTTTTTTTTATTTATGTATTTAATAATGATAATAATGTTTTATTTATATACCACCTTAAACATGTATTTAATTTGTGTAGGTCATCTCAGCTCCTCCTCAATTTATCCAGTGTGTCTGGCACCTTACTTAATTGTAACAGCCTGCACAGATGGCAAAGTAAGGTTTTGGTGCTGTTCTGTGGACTCAAATACAGCCTCGAAGGATACTGATGAAGGCTGTATTTACAGATGGAAGCAGTGGTCTATGATGAACGAAGAAGATGACAGCTGCAGTGCAGTATGCGTTTCTGGAAGACCAGTTGCTGTTAGCTGCTCCTATACTGGACGTCTTGCTGTTGCCTCCAAGAAGCTGGTTCAGAATAATGGCTGTGTAGCAAAAGAATTTTCTATGCATGTGTGTATTTTTGAGTGTGAGTCTACGGGAGGTTCTGAATGGGTTCCAGAACAGACTATTGTTTTAGATGATTTAGCCAAAGTGGAAAATGTGCTAGACCCTAGAATTAGTGTGGACAGTAACTTGTTTGTCTATAGCAAATCTGATTTATATCTCAGCAAAGACAATTACATGACCCCAAATATAAAGCACTTTGTTCATCTTGACTGGCTATCCAAAGAAGATGGTTCTCATATCCTTACTGTGGGTGTGGGATCAAATATTCTGATGTATGGGAGGCTTTCTGGCATTGTGAATGAGCAGACCAGCAGCAAAGATGGAATGGCGGTCATCTCGTTGCCTCTTGGTGGAAGCATTAAGCAAGGAATTAAATCTAAATGGGTTCTCTTAAGATCTGTGGACCTTGTATCTTCTGTGGATGGTACACCTTCTCTACCAGTATCACTGTCATGGGTTAGGGATGGGATACTTGTTGTTGGAATGGACTGTGAAATGCATGTTTATGCCCAGTGGAAACAAGATAAGAAACTACAGGACAAAGACGAATGTGAGGATTCTTCCGAGGATCTTCAGGGCCCAGGTGTTTTTGGAAGAACTATTACCAAGAAGCTTAGTGTTTTTGATGGCCCTACTATATCAGATGATGCTTTTGTACCTCCTTCAGTTGTGCAGGATGGTGGTCTTTTTGAAGCAGCACATTTCCTTTCACCTACACTTCCTCAGTATCACCCCACACAACTCTTGGAACTCATGGATCTTGGAAGGGTTCGTCGAGCAAAAGCAATTCTTTCCCATTTGGTCAAATGTATTGCGGGAGAGGTTGCTGTTGTCAAAGATCCGGATGCTGGGGAAGGTGGAGCGAGGCGTCATCTTTCTCGTACAATCAGTGTAAGTGGCAGCACTGGAAAAGATACCATTATAGCTGGTAGAGAAGGTGGCCGTGATTATACTGAAATTGATTCAATACCTCCTTTACCACTGTATGCCTTGCTGTCTGCTGACATGGATACTTCCTACAAATCTGTGGAGGAAACTGGAAAAGTTCCTACGAGGACAGAAAGTCAAGCGCAGTTTTCATCAGGAGACCAGTATGATGATCTCTTTCAAGTTCAACCAATAACGACCGATGACTTTGTTAGCTTTGCCGCTGAAAAGAAGGAAAGCAAATCAAGAGTCATTAATTTGTCACAATATGGCCCCACATACTTTGGACCAGAGCATGCCCAGGTGTTGTCAAGCCATCTCATGCACTCCAGTTTGCCAGGGTTAACTCGTCTTGAGCAGATGTTCCTGGTTGCATTGGCTGACACTGTTGCTACAACAAGCACTGAAATTGGACAAAGCAGAGATAAAGGTTATAGAGGTAAGTGTATCACTTTAAATTTCTTTTTTTATTAATATAAGGTAAAGGGATTGTCAGTATGAATAAGCAGGATAGGCTCTAGCCCCCTTAACATTAGTCATCAATTAAGCAAGACTAGAATATGAATTAACAGGTACGTGAAAGCATACGTAGTAAACAAATGAGACTCAATTATCAATAATTTTATTGATGTTGTTTGTTTGAATTCTAAATGCTACAATGTAAAATCCTCTTCATATAGTACCTATTAAAAATGGTTACCATTTTCCTGACCTACAGGCAGTAAGTGTGTTTTTCAGGCCACTAAATACAAAACACACACCTTTTTAGCTGCCTGTTCACAGAAAATTATATTTACCATGCACATTTTTAAATGCAAATTTACAGAAGAAATTTACTTTAATACTGCGGTGGGTTGGCACCCTGCCCGGGATTGGATTCCTGCCTTGTGCCCTGTGTTGGCTGGGATTGGCTCCAGCAGACCCCAGTGACCCTGTGTTCGGATTCAGCGGGTTGGAAAATGGATGGATGGATGGAATTTACTTTAATAACATTGAGAAAGAAAAAAAAAAAGAATAATTTTGAACTCATTTTTTACGTGCACATTTCTTGCTCCCATTTGCTTCCTTGCAGGGTGTCATGGAGTCTGAGCCTATTCTAGCAGCACTGGGTACAAAACACAATCCTACCATGAATATTTCTGGTACATCTGTGCGCAAACCCAGACTCATTCATTTTTATTAACAGTTATTTTAATGTGACTTTGGGGTGTGGAAGGTAACTAGAGTTTGAGAAGAGAACCCATACAGATGCAGCCTTAATGTTCAGACTGCACACAGGTGGTGTTTGAAGTTGCACTTTATTCTGGGCCTTCAGAGCTTCGAGGCGGCATCTTCAACCACTGTTCCACTCGGCATAAATTCTCATTGATAATTCTTGGCTAGGATGGCTGTGGTGTCAGAATTAAGATGCAAACCTGTTTTCCATTCCCTTTCTCTTCAGAGCTAATTCTGATGTGCATACAAAAATCTATAAATGTGTTAAAACGAAACAAGAGCCTCTGCCGGCAGCATCCTGAACAAGACAGAAACCATCGTTGGATAGAGCACCCGCTATCATTCACACAGGGCCAATTTATTACCACAGATCAACTTAGCCTAATATGTATTCATCCAAACATTATAATAATGTTTACATAGATTTTAGTCTCTTCCTTCTTTAAAATAAATAAGGTTAGAAAATTAATTTTGAGTGAATTATCTCTTTGCCAAGCTCATTACTTAATTAGTAATGGTGCTGGTTTGAATTTTTGCTTTGCTCTTAATTCCACGGAGTACAAAAGGTACATATGTCAGACGACATGAAGCCCTAAAACATTCATATTTGGTATCTAACTAACAGTCTAAATACCCAAGGCCAAAATGCCATCCTTTGCAGTTTTCAACATGAAAATCCATCAAGGTGAAACCCTTCTGTCAAGACACAGTTGACAGAAGGCCACTGCCAGGTTTGTAATTGGTTTTTCCATCACTCACACTGCAAACTTTTGCCACCTTATCCTATTATTTGTGAGAGCTGATAGGCAATATGGCACATTCTCACATATGCCTTCGGGTGGCAGCAAATTGACGTTACAGACAAAGGCAGCTTAAAATGTGGTATTTTAAACCTTACGTGATTTGGTTTAATTTCTGTTTCTGTGGCACTGATAGACATTACAACAGCAGCTGGACCACATGGAGATGGATGGATCCCTCACAAGGTTAAGTTGGCATACAAGTAAAACAAGTACTCGTAAAGCTGATTTATGCCTTTTTTTATGTTTTGTAAACAGGGGGAGAAACCCTGGATGAATGTGGTCTACGTTACCTTCTGGCTATGCGCTTACACAGCTGTTTGCTGACATCGTTGCCACCAGTGTACAGAGTGCCATTATTACATCAAGGTAATGACTGAAACAATGTTACCTTGGCACAGCTTTTTTGTAATATATTATTTACCTTATTAATTACTGAATTTTTTTTCATTGTCTATTTATGATCAGTGAGCATAGTCAATTATTTTTGTTAATTTTTACTTTTTTCCTGTATATTTAATTACTAGCATAATTCAACATTTTTTAAATATTTGGAATTAATTTTTGGTATTTATTCAAGGCTACAATTGTTCATACATGTTAGGTCTCAAAAGAATTAATCATTTGCCACAACTGTCATACATGCATAAACGACTTTTTAATTTTTGTTCAAGCCAGTTAGCAATACCACCACTACTACTACTGCCACTACTAATTAAACTGTTACCTTTAACTGTATTCTTTTTTGAACATAACTCCTCTTAATTAGGTAAATTACAGTCTTATAAATATGAAATAGTGTTTTTTTTTAATAAATATACAAGGGGATAAGCAATTTAAAGCTATATGTTTGTGTTTTGATTTTGCAGAGTTTTGGAATCAAACATAGGTATAAAGTACTCTATTATTATTGTTGTTGTTATTGTTCTTCTTCTTATTATTATATTTGCAGGTCTGTCTACTTGCCATTTTGCTTGGGCTTTTCATTCTGAAGCTGAAGAAGAAATGTTGAATATGATTCCAGCAGTGCAGAGAGGTGACCCTCAATGGTCAGAATTAAGAGCCATGGGGATAGGCTGGTGGGTCAGAAATATTAATACACTTCGAAGGACAATTGAAAAGGTATTTTGTTTTTTATTTAAAGTAGTGATTGACCATTTACTCAAATTCACCAAGTCCTCTAACTATAATTTATATACAGAGACAATTAAAATGATGATAAATTCTTTTTTATTTTCTAATCCCACCAGAAATGTAATTTTCTTTTATCTTGTATCAGCTGGTCAGATAGTACGGCAACAAAAGTCAGAGATGTTTTGAATCTTAGCAGATTGGCTCCACACGTGTATTTGAGACACCATCCGTTTTTCACTGTCTGCCTTTGTGAACTGTTAATGTTTGAGATAATTCAGAATGCGCCGTCTTCTGTATCATATATATAGTTCTAGAGTGTATTAAAGCAGATGTTTGTGACTATGTGACATGATGTCAGCCTAAGATTGATGTTCTTCAATGCTTTAGAGTTTCCATGAAGGATGTGCTTAAGCTAGAAAACCAGAATTGATTATAGTCGTGTACCATGTTGCCGTGAATTTCACTTTTGAGTTGCTGTGTTCCTCAGCACTTGATTTTTTTCCTTTTCAAAAACTGCATTAATGACAAAGACTAATAAGAATTATGATGTCATAGATAGCAGTGACCACCGTCAGATGACAAAAATAATTGTTTAATTTAAATAATACCATAAATTACTTTTGTTTGTTTGCCTTCATCATTATTGTGAATCAAACATTCTTACATGTGTATTACGTGAATGGTTAATAGATTTAGTAGTCAAAGAAAACTAAACTGATTATACAGTGATGTTACAATTATAGGTTGCAGTAATTGTTGAAATTGTTATGTGCAGTGATCACAGAATTATTAATGCCAATATTGAGGGTGTATGGTGTGTATTCTCTTTATCTGGTGGTTTTTCTATTAATGTATACCCACTTTAAGCACCAGATAAGATCCTTCATCGGAATATAAAATAATCAGAAACAGTTTAACCATGTTTAGCTTTTCTCTATTTGTAGTTTGCTAAACATGAATTAAAGAATTAAACATTTTTTTAAAGGTAGCAAAAGCAGCATTTCAAAGAAATAACGACCCACTTGATTCAGCACTCTTTTACCTTGCTATGAAGAAGAAAGCTGTTCTTTGGGGATTGTTCAGGTACAAGAAAAAATTTATTTAATAATTTTGCTTAAAGATCTGTGTTAGTAATTTAAATATTTCTTAGGGAAAAGGATAATTTCTACCTAATAGCTAATGGTAAATTTAAGTAGAGGATTTTCTCAATGTATTTGGCTGGAAAAACAAGTAATGATTTAGCACATTTATAAGAGCATAATATTCAGTTTTACCAGTATCCCATTCCACAACATCAGGAGTGTTAAGGTTTAGGGACATTGATGTAAAGTGTGTTAAATTACTTTAGGAGAAAAAAGTTGTGCAATAAAACTGGAATAAATAATTTAAATTATGTGAGGAGGAAATGTAAAGGACGTTTAGAGTAATATTCTGTGATTTGCATCTTACTGTACATGCAGATGTTTAATCAGGTATCTGTGATGAAATTGGCTATCTGTAGCTCCATACTCTATACAGTATGCTGTTTGCATAATATGTATGCATTTATGTGTGTATGATGTTTGATTTAGTGGAAATGAATAGAAGAGATTTCTTAAATTATATTTTGTATCTTGATGTAGATAGTGTAGCATAGTGAATGTAGCCTATCCTGTTAAGCTGAAAGACTATCATGTCAGTTCAATTGTTAATCAGTTGTTTATCCTAAGCAACATCATTTGTAAATTTCTACATGATTGTATCATGACTCTTCTTGGTTAGGCGGTCCAGATCTAATTATGCAGATCCATATCGTTTGGATGACTTTGATTTATGCGGGGACGATTCCAGTTTGGCGCAAAGACGATTCTTCATGTCATCAGTTCGCACACTCCTCGATGCTCCAGGATTTTTTGAGTGATTTTCTATGTACAACGTAATAAACTTAATGAGTTATAGCGTAATGAAAATTTTATAATTAGATCTGGACCACCCTATATAATGCTATATGAAAAAAAAAGGTTGGCTGGCATTTTGCATGTAAACTTAACATTGTAAGCACATTTAAGAAATCTATCATCTTGAACAGATCCCAGCATGATGAGAAAATGACTCAGTTCTTCAGTCATAACTTCAACGAAGACAGATGGCGCAAAGCAGCCTTGAAAAATGCCTTTTCTTTACTAGGAAAACAACGCTTTGAACAATCTGCAGCTTTCTTTTTACTTGCTGGCTCACTGAAAGATGCCATTGAGGTATGATCCATTTTTTTTTAAAGAAATTTGAAAGTTTACTTTGGAAAATAGTTGATTGTAATATTTCCTGTTAGAAATTACAGTGACAAGTTATATTTCAGTAAAGTGCTTTTGGACAGTGTTTACTGCAGAAAGTGTGCAACACTGAATTAAAAGTACACTAGATTCTTCTTTTATTCCTGCCCACCATAAATCATTATATGATTTAAAACATAAACAAGTGCAATTAAAAGAAAAACAAGAAATGACATGTTTATTGAAGTCGAAAGGTATATTGTGATAAATAAAAATAGACACAATATGTGCCAATAGACAAATTTGTTGTAAAAAAAAAAAAAAAAGTGTTGAACAACCATATAAAACGTAATCTAATTAAAAAGAAATGTGTTATTTCTTGATAAATCTGTTCAGTTTGTATTTATTAATGACTAAAACCAAGAGTTTATTGATGAAATTATGGAAACTGATTCACAAAGAAAAGTCACGGTTCTGTTGCACTTATTTGTTTGATGTGGATAATAGCTATCCTGGGGAACTTCACTTGCAAAAATTGAATTTCAAGATTTTATATGTTGCTATTTGAAAACCTTTAAATAGTTAAGTCATTTTTTACATTAGGCCTTTTGAATTTGTCTTTGTATTTGTGAAATTTTGCATAGAAACACAGCATTTTAAGTACTTGACTGCAGTATTAGGCAGTATAAACTACATCAGTTAGCAGTGAGTCTGCCTAGCAGGTACTAAAGTACTCTCTTTGTTTTACTACTGGCTTTACAGTTACTAATTGTTCATTGTAAGGTTTTTTTATGAATTATGTGCTACATTAGCTCATTTTATTAGAATATAAGCAGTGTGGCTAAGACGTTAAAATATAAGCCACAAGGTTGCAGGTTTAAACTGAGGCATTGTATGACTAACTAGGAGACTAGTTAGCCTCTTATTGGTCACATTGTTTAAACATTTTACCAACTGTACTTATAAAAGTGACTTGAGGTGATAGCGGTGTATGGTCCTTAAAAACATTTAACCTAGTGAGTCAGAATACAAATAAATGATATACTTTCCTGCTAAGGGGGCTCACTATAGAAACATTTCTATATAAAATAGTTTTGTTTTTTTTATTTTTCCCTTCATGTTGACCTATTACAGATGTTTTGATATACTGAAGTAAACTTTATAAGCATGGCTTGTTACATGCATATAAGATTTGCCCAATTTTTTTTTTTTTTTTTAATCGTTCCTAGGTTTGTCTTGAGAAAATGGAAGATATTCAGTTGGCTATGGTGGTTGCACGTCTTTATGAATCAGAATATGATATTTCATCTACTTACACGGGGATTCTTTACGAAAAGGTTCTGGGTTGTAAGAAAGATGGCACAGGCTTCATCTGCTGTAAGTTACAGCCAGATCCTTTTCTGCGCAGTATTTCCTACTGGATAATGAAAGAGTATACCAGGGCATTAGATACGCTGTTAGAGCAGATACCCAAGGAAGACGATGAAAATCCAGGTAAGTTTGTTATTCCTCTCTTTATATTTTTATGATTTAAGTGTATTTTTATATTTTGTATACTGATCAGATTCTTAGTAGTGTAAAATCAAAAGGTGAAATGATTATCACCTCATTCAAGGTAAAAAAAAAAAGTTTGTCTCTCCGTATACAGTATTAACCTCTGAGAATGTAATAAAAAAAAATTCAAAATAACAGAAAGCTGTTTGTAAAGATTAGATTTCAGAATGGCACATCTAGCAGAGGTCAAAATTCAGAATGCTTATACAGTGCTGGTTTAATTGGAGCCAAGTATTCATCTTCCACTTAACATTTTAAAATTTGATATAGGCGTCCTGTTGTGTCTTTTAACACCTTTTGATTAATAGTTTTTTTTTCCCCCATAGTTAACACGTATGTTTTATTAACACTTTTTTTTCTTTCTTTCTTTAAACATTGGCTTATAATATTGGTTTCATTTACACATGTCCATGTGTTAGTCTATATGTTTGCATAACCAGTCATTCAATCCTAGTAAGTTAACACATTGGATAAGCAGAGTGTTGTACCGTATTCACCATTATGGATGCAGTGAGAAGTCAAGCAAAATGACACCTTCAATTGCCTAACTAAAAATAGTACAATATGCAAGCTTTCAAGGCAATTCAGTTCCCTTCTTCAGACAAGATGTAATGATTTCCCGGAGTTGCCCCGAAAGCTTGTATATTGTAATGTTGTTTAGTTAGCCAATAAAAGGTGTCATCTTGCTTGACTTATCACCACATTAGATAAGGAAAGGCTACAATTTTTTCTGTGCGTATTAATAATCAGATAAATAAAATCATCAAAATGTTATGCTAGTAAAAGAGCTCCTTCTAGTGCTATTTTAAAGAATCCTGTCTAAATCAAGAACAAGCTAATCAAAAACTGTAAAACACGACACCTTTATGATAGCCTGACACCAGCTTCCCATTTTTCTCCCTCTTCTTATCAGCTGCTAGCACGCCATTGGTGCAAGTAAAACATATAAAAAATGCAGTTCTTGGAGTAATTCTAGAATTTTCACTTTTGTTCTGTTTTTAATATGTGAATGTCACTTAACAGTATGCCGGCAGCATTGGAGACGGTGGCACTGACCAGAAAGCAGGAGAGACAGAGGTGGAGGTGGCAGAGTTAAAGATGCTAAGACTTGCATTGGGTGTGATGAGGATGGACAGGATTAGAAATGAGGACATTAGAGGGTCAGCTCAAGTTGGACGTTTGGGAGACAAAGTCAGAGAGGCGAGATCGCGTTGGTTTGGACATGTGCAGAGGAGAGATGTTGAGTATATTGAGAGAAGAATGTTAAGGATAGAGCTGCCAGGGAAGAGGAAAGGAGGAAGGCCTAAGAGAAGGTTTATGGATGTGGTGATAGAGGACATGCAGGTGATGGGTGTAACAGAACAAGATGCAGAGGACAGAAAGATATGGAAGATGATGATCTGCTGTGGCAACCTCTACTGGGAGTAGCCGAAAGAAGAAGATATGTTTTACAGTGTGATAACAAACAGTTTTTTTAGCTAGTCTTTCAACAATGTAAAGCAAAAAGGTATTGACTGTATTAGAGATGTGAACTTGTGATGATGAATCATTGTGTAAATACACAGTATTAACCATTTTTGTATACTTTTTTTCTAGATATAATCGTGAAAGCTTGCAACCCAGTTGTCTTCAGTTTTTATAACTTTTTGCGAACCCATCCCTTGTTGATCCGAAGACATTTTGCTCCACCGGATGGCACGCTGGCCACCTTAGGTCTTACAGCTGAAAAAAGCACCACTGTCAAAATAAATCTTATAGAAAGAAAGTTATTTTTTACTACAGCAAATGCTCACTTTAAGGTTGGCTGCCCTGTTTTAGCTTTGGAGGTGCTTTCAAAGATCCCAAAAGTCACAAAAAAGTTAAGTCATTTGGGCCAAGAGCCTCCTAAGTTGAGCAATGGTGTGGTCTGTCCTCGTGAAAATGGTGATAAAGCCAATGATATTAACTGGTCACAATCAAGTGCCATTTCTTCAGCATTGGACTGGGGGACAAGTAGTGACCCTGGACCCACTATTGACTGGAGTGAACCTGTGTTTAAATTAAAAGATGACGAGTTACAGCTCGATTGGGGTGATGACAGAGGTGAGGATGAGGATGAGGATGACGATGGAGGAATAACCATGAAAGAATCTTCATCTGGTGAAAACATTGTAAAGTCAGAAGATCCTTCAAGCCCAGGAATGGAAAAGTCTCCGGTTCCCCAACAGGAAGAGACTGATTCAGAGGTCGATGTTATCGCAGAGCAGCTAAAGTTTCGAGCTTGCTTGAAAATACTTATGACTGAACTGAGGACTTTAGCTACAGGTTATGAAGTTGATGGTGGCAAGCTTAGATTTCAGCTGTATAACTGGCTTGAGAAGGAAATCTGGGCAATGCATCAGATATGCAACTATAAAGTAGAAGGCAAGGACTCTAGCCCTGAACCTGAAAAATGGAAAGACGATTTATTTCGAGAAGATGTAGGGGTAGATACCACTGATGCAGGATCGTATGAACGTCACCAGTTGGAGCGTCGCAGACTGCAAGCTAAACAGGAGCACGCTGAACGGCGCAAGTGGTGGCTCAGAAAGAACCAAGCTCTTCTGAGAGTGTTTTTGAGTTATTGTAGTTTACATGGTGCACAAGGAGGTGGTGTTGCATCCGTAAGAATGGAACTCCTCTTCCTGCTGCAGGAGTCACAGCAAGTAAGTTTTACAAAATGTTTTTGTTTTGTAAGCTGTATTTATAAGACGACTGTCTGTTTTATGTTTTACTAAATGTTGCTTTTTTCCCTTTACAACAGGAAACAACAGCAAAACAACTGCAGTCTCCTCTTCCTTTGCCAACAACTCTCCCATTGCTTTCTGCAAGCATTGCTCCGACTAAAACAGTTATAGCCAATCCAGTTTTGCATCTCAGTAATCATATTCATGACATCTTGTATACCGTCATTCAAATGGACTCTCCACCGCAACCTGATACCCAGGATGAAAAGGTAACAGTTAGTGCGTCCAAATACTAATTATTTGAAGTGATTAAAGATAGAATATTACCTTAGTACTTACCATTTTACTAGATATTAGTATGAATTAAAAGGTGTAAAGTGTATTTGGTTAATTTACTACATTCATATTTTCAAACCAGCTTAATCTAATTTGGCGTGTTGAAGAAACAAAGCTTAGCACAGAACAGGAAACAAGGACAACCATGGACAGGGAATGAGTCCATCGCAGGGCACACACCCAACTTCACTGTCACTGGCCAATTTATAACTGTCAGTAGACAGATTGGGAGAGCATGAGGGGGTCATGAGGTCGCCGGAAAGGGGTGTGTGGCGCTCCCGATATCTCAGCTAAAGGACAAAGGTTCAAGTCTTTAGACTCCTGCTGCTTCTTGTCTTGCTATCTAGTTGTGAGACCTGGACACTATCCAGTGACCTGAGAAGAAGACTGGACTCCTTCGGTATTGTGTCTCTTCAGAGAATCCTTGGATACTGCTGGTTTGGCTTTGTGTTGCTCATAGAGTCCCAAAGGAGGCACATTACCTGCATAGCGAGAGAGCATCGGTTACGGCAGTACAGCCATGTGGCGCGATTCCCAGAGGGTGATCTGGCTAGCAGGATCCTTATTGTTGAGGACCCGAGCAGCTGGACCAGGCCAAGGGAATGTCCACGTAACACCTGGCTGCAGCAGATAGATGGTCATTTCCAGAGGGTGGGACTGGACTGCGTGTCTGCCTGGGGGGTTGCCAACCAGCATCCGAAGCGGTTTTGTCTTGTAGTGGATGCAGCAATGCATTGTACCAGTGCATGCTCCCCAACCTGACTTGACCTGAGTAAACCTGTCTTGTACACCTTTGCAGAATATACAGCCTTGAGTCAAATACTGACCTGATGCAGGATATAAACTCTGTTAAATATAGAGCAATCTAAATAGGAGAATTGCACTGAAATTTGTAGTTCACGTGTTTGCATATGTTGTCCATCCATCCATTATCCAATCCGCTATATCCTAACTACAGGGTCATGGGGGTCTGCTGGAGCCAATGCCATCCAACACAGGGCGCAAGGCAGGAAACAAACCCTGGGCAGGGCACATGTACACCCCCACACACCAAGCACACAATACGGACAATTTAGGATCGCCAATGCACCTAACTTGCATGTCTTTGGACTGTAGGAGGAAACCTACGCAGGCATGGGGAGAACATGCAAACTCCATGCAGGGAGGACCCAGGAAGCAAACCCGGGTCTCCTTACTGCAAGGCAGCAGCGCTACATACTCCGCCACCATGACGCCCTGTATATGTTGTGTTATGCCTATTAGTGAGTGTGAATATGTACGTGTGTGTATGTCCTGTCCAAGGTTATTTTCCACCTTATATCCAGTGTTGCCAGGGTAGTCTCTCACCTCAAAAAAGGGCCCCTTTATGTAATACTAGGTTTCTACTAAAGATTTGATGATATCCAGAATACTCCAAGAACATCCGACAGTGTGTAATATCAGGGTAAGCACTTTCCTAGTCTTCTGTGTTACAGGCCTAAATCTTAGCTCTTATAGGATACAATGAAGAGTTAATTTAGTATCATTTATTACTATTGTATCATAGCTTAGACTTGTGCTTGTGCCTCCCGTTCACAATGAGGTTCAGTTACAAGGGCTGGAGTGGTAAATTGGCCAAAGCAGTAGTAATGTCAAGTGTCACCTTGGGATGCAAGGAAGAACTGGATTAAACAGAACCAAACCAAAATGATGAAAAAACTTAGTAGCTACTAATTTCAATATTTTACAATGAAGTAGACCCTGTATGGCATTACCTACCCCTCTAAGACAATGAGTATTCTGCTGTATGTGGTAGCTTATGTGGTAGGGAAATTATTCCATTTTTTTATTCTGTACTTTTTAGTAAAGCTTGCTGCTACTAACAAATTGAAGTGCCAGCTCAATTTTCCCAGTAGTACAATTACTATGGCTTTTATACAGTTATTAATTCCCAAAGATGGATTAGAAATTACTCATTTTACTATACAGATATATTTTTAGTTTTCTGCAATTTGTGGTATAGTAGCACATTGACTGCCTGCAGTAGCTTAATATCTCCATACAGATATTCTGTGAGTATTTTTCGTTCCGTTCCATGTCCCAAAGGTGTACACATTAGAATAATTGCTTGCTTTAACTTTGCCAGGTATAAATGCCAAGACGTGAGCCAGTTTGTCATATTTGATTTCTGCTCCATCTGCAATTCTGCCAGGATTTAACCTCAGTCCTATCAACCCTGAAAAAAAATGGGATTCAGAAAATAGATGATTCTTTTGTTATTACCTAAAATCTTTCTTTTAAATCTCCCTATTCTACTGCTTAACCCTCATCAGCGTGAATTATTATGTTTCAGCACTCTGGTAGCCAAACTAATTTTTGCTTCTGAGCTCATTACTGTGGACAATTGGCAGTCCTCCTTGTGCAATTTAACTTGACTTGAATTATCTGCATCACAGATTAATGGTGCATCCTGCAATACAATTGAAATTTGGACTACATTTGCTTAGTCATTTAAATTCTGGCTTGCTAGTTCCCCGTTAATGCGTTCTTATACTATTTTTCTTGTTTATTTTGCTTGTGGAGCAGCACTGTTGTAACACTACTGCCTCGCAATAAGGAAACTGGGGTTCACGTCCCAGGCGCTCCCTTTGTGAAGCTTTCATGTTCTCCCCTGGGTCACGTGTTTCTCAGATGTTTTTTGAGGTTTTATACTGTCTGTGTATTGAAGGCGACTCTCTCAGCACATCTCTTTCACCTTTACGAACATCTCTACACTGGTGCTCCTTCTGTTGTGTGTATTCCTGTAAAGCTTGCTTCACAGATTCTGGCTTTCTCGCTCCTGTTCAGTTTTATACTTTCCATCTGTGAAAGCAACACTTTCAACATGCACCTTTATTCACACTTCCAATTCACCTTTTGTTGTGTCAGCAAAACCAAACTGACCAGTCCCTCCAAAGCTAAGTTGACCAATCAGATTGCTCTGAGGGAAATGGCACACAGACCTTAGTGTTTTATTGTACAGTAGGTGGTGATTTCATACAGTTGTGCTTGAAAGTTTGTGAACCCTTTAGAATTTTCTATATTTCTGCATAAATATGACCTAAAACATCATCAGATTTATCCTAAAAGCAGATAAAGAGAAACCAGTTAAACAAATGAAACAAAAATATTATACTTGGTCATCTATTTATTGAGGAAAATGATTTAATATTACATATTTGTGAGTGGCAAAAGTATGTGAACCTCTAGGATGATCAGTTAGTTTGAAGGTGAAATTCGAGTCAATGGGATGCCAATCAGGTGTGAGTGGGCACCCTGTGTTATTTAAAGAACAGGATCTATCAAAGTCTGCTCTTCACAACATCTTTGTGGAAGTGTATCATGGCACGAACAAAGGAGATTTCTGAGGACCTCAGAAAAAGAGATGTTGATGCTCATCAGGCTGGAAAAGGTTACAAAACCATCTCTAAAGAGTTTGGACTCCACCAATCCACAGTCAGACAGATTGTGTACAAATGGAGGAAATTCAAGACCATTGTTACCCTCCCCAGGAGTGGTCGACCAACAAAGATCACTCCAAGAGCAAGGCGTGTAATAGTCGGCGAGGTCACAAAGGACCCCAGGGTAACTTCTAAGCAGCTGAAGGCCTCTCTCACATTGTCTAATGTTCACGTTCATGAGTCCACCATCAGGAGAACACTGAACAACAATGGTGTGCATGGCAGGGTTGCAAGAAGAAAGCCACTGCTGTCCAAAATAAACATTGCTGCTCGTCTACAGTTTGCTAAAGATCACGTGGACAACCAGAAGGCTATTGGAAGAATGTTTTGTGGATGGATGAGACCAAAATAGAACTTTTTGGTTTAAATGAAAAGCGTTATGTTTGGAGAAAGGAAAACACTGCATTCCAGCATAAGAACCTTATCCCATCTGTGAAACATGGTGGTGGTCGTATCAGTGTTTGGGCCTGTTTTGCTGCATCTGGGCCAGGACGGCTTCCTTTCATTGACGGAACAATGAATTCCGAATTATATCAGAGAATTCTAAAGGAAATTGTCAGGACATCTGTCAGGACATGAACTGAATCTGAAGAGAAGGTGGGTCATGCAGCAAGACAACGACCCTAAGCACACAAGTCGTTCTACCAAAGAATGGTTAAAGAAGAATAAAGTGAATGTTTTGGAATGGCCAAGTCAAAGTCCTGACCTTAATCCAATCGAAATGTTGTGGAAGGACCTGAAGTGAGCAGTTCATGTGAGGAAACCCACCAACATCCCAGAGTTGAAGCTGTTCTGTGCGGAGGAATGGGCTCGGTGTGCAGGAATGATCAGAAGTTACCGGAAACGTTTAGTTGCAGTTATTGCTGCAAAGGGGGGTCACGCCAGATACTGAAAGCAAAGGTTCACATACCTTTGCCACTCACAAATATGTAATATTCGATCATTTTCCGTTGATATTTTAGGTCATTTTTATGCAGAAATATAGAAAACTCTAAAGGGTTCACAAACTTTCAAGCACAACTCTATATATAACAGAGGGATTATTTTTAAATTGTTTAAATTGTGCTGTTTTTATATGTTATTAAAACTTGTATTTGGAAGGATAACCACCTCAAATTAATCTTTACGTTGATGCTATTAGGAATTTACTGTATTTTACTGCACAGGTCTATATCTTGCACACTTTGGGGGCTTCTCTTTCTGCGTGCATCTATCAAGCTCTCTGTGATAGTCATAGTTACAGGTACGTGTTGTTTTTTTTTAACTGTGAACATAATTAGAACTTAGTGTTCTTCATGAATGCCAAAACAACTGTTCACTATTCTATATAGTGAACTTGATTAATGCTTTTAATTGTGCTTTTTTTCAGCAGTCATACAGAAACAAACCAGTTTACTGGGATGGTTTATCAAGGGTTATTGTTAAGTGAGAGGCGAAGGCTGAGGACTGAAAGCATAGAAGAACATGCTACACCAAACTCCCCACCTGCTCAGTGGCCAGGTGCAGATTTTTTTTGTTTACCAGTCTGCCCTTTTATTTTCTCCATGGATAAACTCACATGACCATGTTTGCCTTTCTTTTTTGTGATATACCCCTTACGTCTGATCAACACCTTTTGTGTTTCTTCAAACAACAGACATATCCATATTTTCCCTTTTACAGTTGAACATCATGTGATATTTCTGGCAAATAAAAAAAACTTACTTCATGGTTTAAAACATGTTTATCAGGTTAAAATATAAAATTTATTTCTGGCACAGATACTCCTTTATTTGTAAGGTAATGGAACTGAGGACAACCTGGAATCTGGTTTGATATTCTGAGCCATGACTGACAAAATGTATACTTAGTATTGATTCAATTCAGTTCAGTTTACTTTGCTTATGTGCATGCCCACTTACTAACCCAGCACATTTTCCATTAATTTCCAGTACAACATAAAAACAAAAGTGTATCATAAACATAAAACATAATGTTGAAATATGAACAGGAACACCTCATGCAGTGCATATAAATACCTAACTGTCCCCCACGGCTTCGCCCACATAGCAGAAAAACAGGACAAACTTTAAAGATCAATAAACAAACAGGTAAGGATAGCTAAGCTGAGGCAAGGTCCGCTCCAACACGTGGCGAGAGGTAGAGCGACTCGAACTGAGGCTGGCACGTGAGTGAGGAGGGCCCTGCCCGGCTCCCCACTCCTGATGTTATGCTTCCCTCTCCCGTCGGCCCGCAGCCTCTCTCTTGGATTAGCACAATAATATGCTACTCAATTAGCATGAAAAAATCACTCCTGCGAGCGAACTATAGTTCAGTGAGAGAAGTCGCAGAATCAACTGGAATGTTCAAGCAAATTCTAGAAAAAAACCTGATCTAAATCCATTAAGTAGTTCTCTCGTGAAAAGTGGACAGACATACACACAGACGTTAGATTTATATATATATATATATATATATATATATATATATATATATATATATATATATATATATATATATACCAGTAACCGCGTACTGCACGACAGCTTGCAGTGAATACACTTGACTTTTGCATTCCTAGTTTTCATCCTCTTTCTCTGTACGTTTAACATTTGTTTGCTCAGCGGTTAAAGCGCTTGCTGCTTCGTGAGCAGCTCTTGTTTTTTGCCTGCTTCTTCTCGTCTTTCGTCGGTATGTTTTCATGTTAAAACTGATTAAGTCAGTGTTTCTGTTGCAAATACTTAGTACGTTTTTTTTTTATTTTTCACTTAAGCTGGCATTTAAGTCTTCAATCTGCTTCAATAATGATTAGCAAAGGTGGTAGGGAATGAGAACGGCCGCCCTGCTGCACGCTGCCGAGAGTTGATTCTACAATAAAATAAAATAAATATAAAAAGTGTAATAAAAATCATCACCCCGAAAGCAGATAGTAGGCATCACGTAGTATATGTGTACCAAATTTCAGGTCAATAGATTAAACGGTTTGCGAGCTACAGGTGATTTAAAATCCTGGACAGATAAACGAATGGCTACGGTAGCGTATTATATATATATATATATATATATATATATATATATATATATATATATATATATATAGAGAGAGAGAGAGAGAGAGAGAGAGAGAGAGAGAGAGAGAGAGAGAGAGAGAGAGAGAGAGAGAGAGAGAGAGAGAGAGAGAGAGAGAGAGAGAGAGAGAGAGAGAGAGAGAGAGAGAGAGGTGTCATTTAAGCAATTTTTGGTATGACAAAGCTTACAGTGATGTAAATATTATCTCAGGAACAAGCTAGAATTGACTATTAACATCTATCCAGAGTTCTTATATTTGGTCAGTGATATGCTGGTATAGCATGAAGTTTCCATCAGAGGGATATTAAGCGAAAACAATAATTCCCTAACTGCCTTTGGCTTTGTTTACTTATTGAGTTCATTTTTCCTCAAGTATACATGAATTTCATTAAACAAATCACACTGTAACAATAGTAGACTTTATAAATACAAAGGCGGTCAAAATAGTGTTCAACTATTCTTGCTGTAATGTCAGCAAAATGCCCCATATCATCCTACAGGTTGTGTGTGCTGGTAAATGTTTAGGAATATTGAGTACAGAACAAATTTAAGTTACAGCTAATATGCTGACTTTATTTTATTAAATGCAAACATTGATGCTGCAAAGTAAGAGAACAAAGGTTTTGTGTGTGTGTATGTATATATATATATATCTTTCAGGGGAAAAATTGAGTAAAGTAGATTCATTGTTAAAAATAAAATGTAACACAGTGCTTTGATTGTTGAATTTTTGACATCTTTCACCAGTTGATAAACACTGAGCAGCTAAAATATTATTTTGGGAAATTTCCTTTAATATTCAGCCAATAGTTAACTTCCACATTTTTGTCTTTTTTTAATGGTATGAACTTTGAATGAATACATTAACTAATAAATTAATGCTTAGCCAAAAATTCTTGTTTAAATGTAATTTATATTTATCTATGGCTCCTTCCTTTCAGATCATTTCAATATTCAGATGATGCCAGTCTCACCTGCTGGTGCTTTACTTTATTCACTGTGTATTTCAGTTTTCATTAAGCACTGAAGTGCATACCTCAGCTTTCTTTGTGAAAAACCGTCTGACTGGTACATACCTGGAATTGTGTTTTCTCCAAATGTTAATTGTAGTAACTTCCAAAATGTGCTTATAGGATTGTCTACAAATGTCAAATCCAAAGGTCGCTTCATTATTACTTCCTGAAGAATTTCCATTTTAATAGCATTTCTTGAAAGATACATGATGACTATTCTCTTAGTAAAATCTTTAGATATTTCTAAACTTTAATGTAAAGTAACTGATAAATGAGAGGTAATGGTTTAATCTTATAAAAAGTCATATTTTATAAGATACTGACACTTCATTCCACAAATCCTTTACCAGGCATTTTTGAATTTTAACCTCCTTAGCGTTACATTTTTTTTATGAGAAAAATAAAAAACAAAACGTAGTTGCATTTTTTTTGGTTTGAAAAATTATGTTATTATTAAATCTCATCTTTCTACTGTAAGACATGCAAAACACTATCAAAGTACAATGTCATAAGTGTTGAAAGTGTAATAATGATGATGAGTAATAATAATATGAACTGCATTATTATATACTGTATAAGCGTCACTTTCAGATTCATTAGAATTACTTTCGGTTTCACTGTCCATTTCAGTTTCACTGCCTGAAGACAGATTGACCTCATCATCACTGCTGTTCAGAGGGGTGTCTAATGAGACGCCATTATGAGACTAAGAGACGATGCGTGTGTACTATTTCCCGAGTAACACTCAGCACTAATGCTATTGGCACTTTTTCTGCCCAAGTAATCCTCGGTCTAATGCTTAAGTAAGACGCGTCTATACCGTTGTCCAAGTGATACTCGGGGCTAACGCTTTTTTAGCACTATTTTTACACTCCGAGAGATGCTCAGGTCTAATGCTAAGGAGGTTAAAAGTTGTTTTTTTTTTTTTACTTATAAATGAGTGAAACCTCTTGTTTCTTTTTTTCTGGCAGGTGTTTCATCACTTGTTAATCTTCTTTCATCATGTCAAGATGAAGACCATCCAAAACTGAATGTAATGCTGTGTGAAGCAGTTGTGGCAGTTTATCTAAGTTTGTTAATACATGGCCTTGCAACTCATTCCAGCAATGAACTTTTTCGATTAGCTGCACATCCTTTGAATAATCGAATGTGGGCAGCGGTATTTGGTGGAGGAGCAAAGGTGCTTGTAAAACCTAAAAAGACCCTGGAAATTGCACCCGGTGAGCATTTTGTTTTGTTTTCATTTGACACTCTCATCCATTCATTCATTTTCTAACCCACTTGTCCATTTTAGGGCATATCTGTACAGCACTAGGTATAAAGCAAACACCAGTGATATGTGGGATTCCAGTCCATTGCAGAGTATGCTTACACACATACCACCTCTCAGTCATAGCGGACCAATTTAGAGGCACTAGTTCACCTAATATGGACATCACTTAAATGTGGGAGTAACACCAGAGATCCGAAGGGTAAACATGCAAAGTTCTCAAAGGCAATGCCTGATTTGGGATTGAAATCAGACCTCTGGAGTGTTATCAATAAAATGTTAAACTGTAAATACAGGGTGAGCCAAAATTATGTTAACATTTGAATGGCGGAAACAATTTTATTCACAAAACATACCTCATATGTACAAGATGATTTACAGGAATATCTCAATCTGCTCGTCATCATGTTCAACACAGAAAAACCAACAAGCAATAGTACCATTTAAAGCTCAGACACACATTTTGCATGGAATAGATGATACCACAGTCCGTATTCTGCCCTTCATATCACAAACTTTCCTGCTATTCACATGCTCCTTCACCATACCCCATAAGCAGAAATCATAGGGGGTCAAATCAGGGGAGCGTGGAGGCCATGGCAATGGTCCACCACAACCTGTCCATCGACCTAGAATGGTGTAGTCAAGATAAAAATAATCCATTAGTGTTAACATAATTTTGACTCACCCTGTATTACCTGGAAGACTGGACCACATCTGTAGACTTAGTTCTGTTTAATATTACAACTGTTAAAATAAATATGATGTTTGTAAACATTATCATACTATAGCTTTATTTTCAGTATACTGCTGTTTTTGTTGTCAAGATAATGTTGACTCTCAGAGACTTCATGGATAGTTAGTTGCCCTTAATTAGGTTCAGTCTTCAGACAAATGGCCAAGCTTAAATAGAGGGGCGTTCTTGTGATATCAGTCCTTCAAATTACAAGTCTTCCTCTCTTGCCATGAACTTTGACTTTACCAACTATGGTATTCTTCACCAATGATCTTTCTCTTCACTTGATTGCTTTGGAAGAATTGCTGTACAATTATAAAAGTTTTTTTTTTTATTATTATATTACATTGCTTAATACTAACAGACACAAATTTGAGAAAATGTGAAAAGTAAAAAAAAAAAAAAAGAACTACCATTGTTAGGTAGGCTAGCTGATAGTACAACCAACATATGGTAAAGTAATAATAATAATTCTTTGCATTTATATAGCGCTTTTCTCACTACTCAAAGCGCCCAGCAATTGCAGGTTAAAGGCCTTGCTCAAGGGCCCAACAGAGCAGAGTCCCTATTGGCATTTACGGGATTCGAACCGGCAACCTTCCGATTGCCAGTGCAGATCCCTAGCCTCAGAGCCACCATTCTGCCTAATGCCAACCAGTAATTAAAAGCATATACAGTATCTCACAAAAGTGATTACACCCCTCACATTTTTGTAAATATTTTATTATATCTTTTCATGGGACAACACTGAAGATGTGACACTTTGATACAATGTCAAGTAGTCAGTGTACAGCTTGTATAACAGTGTAAATTTGCTGTCCCTTCAAAATAACTGAACACCCAGCCATTAATGTGTAAACTGCTGGCAACAAAAGTGAGTACAGCCCTAAGTGAAAAATGCCCAAATTGTGCCCAATTAGCCATTTTCCCTCCCCGGTGTCATGTGACTCGTTAGTGTTACAAGGTCTTGGGTGTGAATGGGGAGCAGGTGTGTTAAATTTGGTTTTATCGCTCTCACACTCTCTCATTCTGGTCACTGGAAGTTCAACATGGCACCTCATGGCAAAGAACTCTCCGAGGATCTGAAAAAAAGAATTGTTGCTCTACATAAAGGTGGCCGAGGCTATAAGAAGATTACCAACACCCTGAAACTGAGCTGCAGAACGGTGGCCAAGACCATACAGCGGTTTAACAGGACAGGTTCCACTCGGAACAGGCCTCGTCATGGTCGACCAAAGAAGTTGAGCGCGTGCACGTGCTCAGCGTCATTTCCAGTGATGTCTTATGAAAATATGAATGCTGCCAGCATTGCTGCAGAGGTTGAAGGGGTGGGGGGGGGGTGTCAGCCCGTCAGTGCTCAAACCTTACCTCCCCTCCCTTCGGAAACTGGGCCACGGGGCAGTATTCCAACATGATAACGACCCCAAACACACCTCCAAGACCACCACTGCCTTGCTAAAGAAACTGAGGGTAATGGTTCTGGACTGGCCAAGCATGTCTCCTGACCTAAACCGTATTGAGCATCTGTGGGGCATCCACAAACGGAAGATGGAGTGCAAGGTCTTTAACATCCACCAGCTCCGTGATGTCGTCATGGAGGAGTGGAAGAGGATTCCAGTCGCAACCTGTGAAGCTCCAGTGACCTCCATGCCCAACAGAGTTAAGGCAGTGCTGGAAAATAATGGTGGGCACACAAAATATTGACACTTTGGGCACAGTTTGGACATTTTTCACTTAGGGCTGTACTCACTTTTGTTGCCAGCGGTTTAGACATTAATGGCTGGGTGTCGAGTTATTTTGAGGGGGCAGCAAATTTACACGGTGATACAAGCCGTACACTGACTGCTTGACATTGTATCAAAGTGTCATATCTTCAGTGTTCTCCCATGAAAAGATATAATAAGATATTTACAAAAATGTGAGGGGTGTACTCACTTTTGTGAGATACTGTATATACTGGTATTTTTCCTAAATGTGTTATCTCATACGTTGCAACACATTGTTATATATGAAAATGCAAAATATGGACCTGAAACTGAAAAACCCAGACCCCTACCCATTTTCAGTGTTTTTTTTTTTTTTTTATTCTAGTCAGGTTTGTGGAGATCATAGACTGTTCCTAGCAATACAGGGTACTAATCTAGATTGCATTCGTAAAAATAAAATAAAGCTATAGATTGTGGTCATATTTAATGTTTCTTCATAAGTGCATTTTTCTTTAAAATGTATGTTGGGATCAGGTAAAATGGAATGCTTACCTGGAATAGGGAAAGACCAGAGTGCTGATAAGACTTCAGTTACTGAGCAGGAAATCTCATTGCAAATACCAACTTCTGCCACTCTGGTAGCCAATGAAGGATCAGATGAAAATCCATCTGATCACAGCTGTGAGTAATCGTGTGCCTTTGTTGACATGCTGAGTGTTTTGCTTGATTTGATTTTTTTTTTTTTTTAAACATTTTTGAGTATTAAACCTAAAATTGAAAGTTCTCTTGAACAGTCACAAACAAAGAAACAATCATTTTAGTGTAGTTTGAATTGTGTGCTGGTGTGCATTGTGTGTTGTGTTTTGCAAAGTATAACATTGTCCATTTTTTGGGTAGTCTGGAGTTACATTTTCCACATACTCTGTAAGTCTATCTTCGATTATTAAGTAGAAATAACTTGACTCTCTTTCAGAAACTATCTAATGTTATTACTCTAAAGGTCCTGTCACGTGACATGACTTCTTCAGCTCTTTTCTGTCACAGACTTCATTTACATAATCTCAGTCATTTAAACGCAGCTGCTGTGTGCTCCATTCACCTTCAGTTGTGTAGTCTGACATCCCCTGCGGCTCAGTCCAACTATTCTGTAACAAGAGTTCTCATTTGTTATGAAGAAATCAGCGATGTTCAGTATGTGCAGCTAAAGCTTCACAATTAGGACTTCTTGGTTTGATTTCTGCCTTAAGTGATAAGAGTTAGGCTTGTGTCTGTGCGAGAGTTTACGACCAATGAGCACTCATCCAGAGTTACAATGCATATCATGCAGTTACAAGGAATAAGGAATGCGGATGATTTGGACCTTGCAAACAGGAGAGGTTAGTCTGGCTAATGTTTTGTGCTTTATGTGCCATAAGAGAATAGAAAAAAAAAGCTGAGACTGTGTTTGAAATTCCATGTACTTGTAAAGCTTTCTGAAAGCAGCAGCTCTGGCCGACAGCACGTTATTCGCTGTCAGAGAAAGGGGTGAGCAAGCTATAGTTTGGAAATGTGAAACTGTGCTTTAAAGTTGTAACTGAGTTGCATAATCTTAGATACACATACACGAGTTCAGCAATGCAGTCATCAAGTTTGACATCACCTCTAACTAGAAGCCATTGTAATGTATGTCAGTCATTCATTTTCCAACCTGCTATATCCTAACAGAGGGTCACGGGGGTCTGCTCGAGCCAATCTCAGCCAGCATAGGGTGCAAGGCAGGAACAAACACACGGGCAGGGCGCCAGCCCACAACAGGGCACACACCCACCCACCAAGCACACACTAGGGACAATTTAGGATCACCAATGCACCTAACCTACATGTCTTTGGACTGAGGGAGGAAACCCACGCAGACACGGGGAGAACATGCAAACTCCACGCAGGGAGGACCCGGGAAGCGAACCCAGGTCTCCTAACTGCGAGGCAGCAGAACTACCACTGCACCACCATGCTGCCCTCCATTGTAATGTTTCATCCTCTTAACTGTATTTATTTTTGACATCTGAACATTTGTACAGTCTGTTAGCAAGCATGATTGTGTCCTTGTTTTCCTGTTTGAAAAGAAGCAAAGTCCCTGTATTTATTGGCCCTTATTCTGATTATTTCCAGAGGTCAAGATTTGAAATTGGCCACTCAGAAATTCTAATTATTTCTTTTAGTTTCAACTGCTGTCTTGTACATAATCCCTTTTTTCGATTGGGGTCATTGCCCTACTTCATTACTCAATGTTGAGATTCATATCTCAAACAAATGTCCCAATATTCTTCAGTGATACGGCTTGAAATTAATTGTTCCCTGAAAAGCTGTAGCTACTATAGACACTGGGGAAGCAAACCAGCTACACAATCATGTTGTTCTGTTTATGCTTTACAAATTAGATATACTTTTGTGTGTCACCTTCTCCAGGCACAACACTGAAATGTTATCAACAAGTTCAACTCTGTTTCATCCAGGTGGTCTTTCCCTAACTTGAGAGGGACAGCAGTGCTATTTCTGGAGAGAAGTGGTATCCTATATTGTAACCTCTTTTTAACATCACTCTTTCTCAGTGTTTTATTGTCAAGTATAAGGAAGGCCTGTAGATACATAGCTGTCACCCCAGTGTCATTGAGCGCTGTGCTGTACTCTCCAGCAGTGATATTTGTAGTGCATCCAATCTATTGATTATACTGGATGGCGTCCACTTATATACTATATGCTTGACTGTGATTTTCATAAAACATTTTGTGGACTCTCCCCCTTTGAGTTCCAAAAGCTTTTTTTTTTTTTTTGATTCTGAGATGGAATCGGGAAATGGAAGGCCACAGGCACAGTTGCTGTTAATCCCAGGTCTGGCAGGCCAAGAAAAATACAGGAGCAGCATACGCGCAGGCAGGATTATGAGAATGGTTACCCAAATTTATGCACCTGTCTAATTTTGTTATGATGCATATTTTCTGTTAATCCAATAAACCTAATGTCACTGCTGAAATACTACTATTTCCATAAGGCATGTCACATTAAAAGGAAGTTGCTACTTTGAAAGCTCAGCCAATGATAAACAAAAATCCAAAGAATTAAGAGGGGTTCCATGTGGTTTTAGTAGGTCCTTGATATGAAGAGTACCGTAGATCCCGGAATACAGACCGACCCGGTATATTAGCCGAACCCCTTCTCTACCTACTAAATTACATGTATTTGCCGATGACCGGTATTTAAGCCGACCCCCTTCTCCAAGCAAAATTTTCTAAATTTCCTTAAAAGTGTCTCTTCGGGTATATTTATAATGTTTATCGGCGAGAATTTGAGACTGCCGGCATTTTTGATATATAATATAATGTGCATAATTTACCAAAACACCAATAATTTTTCTAATGTACTAACCAAAAGTTATAAAAGTGCCTAGCCTACTTCGATTAAGCTAGGAGCATGGCGGCACGCATGGTCGCAGCGGCTCAGGCCCGTTCAGTGCACTTTTTTGTTGTTTTTGTACTTTTTTTTTTGTCCTTGTTTGTGCACGATCGGTTTGGCGAACATCCGCTACACCTTTCAGAACCTTATAGACATCGGTATCCAGAGCCAGACATCTGTTTGGAGTGTTTTTTATCACACGCACAACATCCCAGACAACATAGCGAGACCAGCGGGCTCTCCGTGGATTGTTGTCGGGTCTAGGAGATGACACAGACGGAGGAGGGAAAGAAAGCAGAAGCGGGGCCGCTGATCCGGCGTTATGCTAAAGCTAAAAAACAACCATACAAGCCCTATACAGAACATTTTTCTGCACTGAAGGAGCTGCTTTTAATCTTATTGTAGCTGCGTATAGTAACAATAAAAGGCATTCTATTCTAGAAACAATTTCATACGGTACTCAACATTTAATTTGACATCTTTGGGCTGCAGTAAGGGAGGAGATATTTCCACACAATGTCCATCTTCGTTTCGATTGCGATCGCTTACTTTTACCTTCTCTTCCTTCCTTAGCAATTATGTGTCTTGCTTGCATTGTCTTAATGAATTATATATATATAGGTAAATCACTGCAATTACATCCACAAACACATGTATCTGGGCTCCGACTGACGCAACTAATGCTCTCGGTTGTTTGTTTACAATCGCGCAAGCGGATACACGTGACCGCATCCGTTTCGTAACGCAAGATGTCGATCGTAAATCAAAACAAAAAATTTCATTTTAAACTTCCCGATAATTTATTATAAATTTTATTAAAAAAATCAACAACTAAAACACTTTTTTGAATAAATTCTTTATTTAATTTAAAGTACCGGCATGCAAAGTTACTTCTTCATCTGAAAGAAGGCTCTGTGGTTTCGTCATTATTTACTTCCGTATTCATCGGCAAAACCGGCATTGCGCTGGAAATCTTGAATCTGAAATGATACTCGTTGTATAAACTGACCCCCAAACTCCAAGCCAAAAATCTAGGACGAAATTCTCGGCTTATATAACGGGATCTAAATTGCAGGATAGGGAACTCTATGTAATACAGATGGATTTAAGTTTATATTAAATTGCATGATTTATTGTTTTGAAAAACACACACTTATGAACTGTTAAGACATTTTAATAATTTTCTTTCCTTTTTACTGACGTCTATACAGGTACAGTATTGTTTTTAATGACTGATTTAAGGGGGAGATTTGCCAGTAGTTAGAACTAATGGTCTTATAAACATTTAAACAGAAGACATAACTATTTCTGATGAAAATGTGCACTACAATAGTTTCATTTCATATCATTTTTTTTGTATGTTTCATTTATTGGTTGTGTTAGCTGCAGTCAGTCTTCACACAGAACCTCAAGGCTTTGGAGAAGGTTTGTGAATTGCTCAGAGTGTGCTGTGTTATTTTTGAGTGAGGGGGAGATGTGGTTAGGAATGGCTACATTTTCTCTTATTAAAAGTTTTACTAAATGTGTAAAATATATGCATTTTGCAATGTTGTATTTCATCATGTACTTGCATGTAGATCACATTAGAAAGAAAGTTTAGTGCAAGGGTCCCCAACTCCGGTCCTGGAGGACAGCAGTGTCTACACATTTTCATTCTAACCCTTTTCTTAATTAGTGACTTGCTTTTGCTGCTAATTCACTTCTTTTGATTTAATTTTAATTGACTTGCTGCTGAAGACTCAGAACCCTAAATTGTTTCTTTTTCATTAATTAGCTGCCATACAATCATGAAATACCAAATGAGCCAAAAAACTGTGTCCATCATGCAGTATCTCAAAATAAAGAAACATGAAGGTCTTCGGAATGTTGATCTGCTCAGGTCTACGAAACATTTTCACAGAGCTCTTAGAAAAGAGAAAATCAACAATTTCAGAAAGGTCTGCTGTTACACAATGAGAGCAGCAACAAGCCATGGAATTAAAGAGCGGGTTTAATTAACAACAAGACTTGGCGCCTAATCAGGCAACTAATCGGAGTGAAATTGGTTAGAGTTTGAGGCCCTGACTTAGGTGGTCTTCTGTTGGCGCACTCACTCGTTTCATTTTTGCATGCGTGCCATTTAAGGAAAGAAATGAAGCAATTCAGAGGAACGATGAAAACATTCAGGGAAACAAATCTTCAAAAAGCTAGTCAATTAAAATTAATTCAAAAGTAGTTAATTAACAGCAAAAACAGGTCACTAATTAAAAAAAGGGTTAGAATGAAAACCTGCAGCCACTGGGGCCCTCCAGGACCAGAGCTGGGGACCCCTGGTTTAATGCATTCTATTGATCTGCTAATTTAATTAGTATTAATGATATTTGTAAGTGTGTGTGTGTTTTTTTTTATTATTATTGGTAAACTCAAAATGTTATGCTTTATGAAAAAAAAAAAATCCATAAGTTAATATGCCGGGCCTATTCTTAATTATGAGTCTTTTACAATTTTTTTTCTGTTATAGTTCCTGTGTCTCCGGCAGAGGAAATGGATAAACACCGTCGAAGATTCAACATGAGAATGCTGGTACCAGGAAGGCCAGTTAAAGAAACTGTTACCCCTCCACCCATACCTGCTGAGAGACCAACTTATAAGGAGAAGTATATTCCTCCAGAGCTTAGTATGTGGGATTACTTTGTTGCAAAAGTAAGAAAGCAAGTTAAAATATTTATCTATATTCTAAAGAAAATACTCAAAACACAAACAACTACAGCAAACAACAGTGTTTTGTTTAAATTTTTATTTTTGAGATTTTATTAGATATGACAGCAGCACGGTTGCTCAGGGGTTAGTAGTGCTACCTCATTGATCTAACATTCTGGATGTGAATCCCATGGTTGGTCATTTGGTTGTTCAGTTTGCATTTTCTCCCCATGTCAGCATGGGCATCTTTCTCTGGCTACATCAGGTTTGATCCCATATCTCAAAAGACTTGTAGGCTAGGTTAATTAGTGAAACTGAATTACTTTCATTGCAGCTGTTGGCCTCACACCATTTCACAGTTCATTCTTTCATGACATGACCATTCAGATTCTTAAGTTTCAGGACTCACTGAGACTGATCCTAATACTGGATTAGACCAAAGTCCTTTGGGTAGATCACCCTTACTTTTGGGGCCCTATGTTCTCCACCTTTCCACCTGAGCAGTCTACAAATTCACTGCCCATCTTAGTTCATTTGACTCATATCAGTTAATAAATCCTACAGTTAAAGATTATTCATTCTTTTCCTTGCAGTTCAAGTCTCAATACTGACCAGACTATGTTTTATGTTCTGATCACAGCCACCCTTTGTAATCATGCCAACCTTCACTCCTCTTTCCTATTGAATATGCAGTTTTGCAGTGACTCTTTCCTTCTCTTTTCCCACTACTATCATGATGGAAATTCAATACACTGCTTTTCTTTTACCTTTAACTACTTGCACTGGTGCATATTGTCCACCAATGTCAGCTATTTTTGTCCAACGTCCTTTTACTTGAACCTACTGGCAGCATACGCCATCTGTCCTCCGCTTGATTCACTACAAGTAGAGTGTTGCAATGGTTTCCTTCCAGTGTGCCCCCAGCCAGTGAATCCTACGCTGCTTTCCCAAATTTTCTGTAATGTACACTTTTGAAGACATACCTGAAATTCTTATGAAATCTGCTAAAGGTTTTCTAGGTAAAAACACAGTATACTTACAAATTGTTGTCTTTTGTAGCCATTCCTTCCTTTGTCAGATAGCGGTGCATTATATGATTCTGACGAAAGTGTGCCAAGTGAAGATGAAGATGATGATGATGATGCTTTTCTATCAGACACTCAGATGACAGAGCATTCTGATCCCAATTCTTACAGGCAAGATGATTTTTGAGGCAGCTTGGTGTTTTTTTTACTGCTGCGAACATCTATGTTATTAAAAAAAGAATTAACTTGTTAGTCAGTGGCACATTGAATTTTTAAAATGTATTGTTAAAATATTAATGTATGATAGCTATCCAATGTCAAAACTAAGTCTTTATTGCTTGTTTAATTCTTAACAGAAACTAATATAAGTTTTACATTACTCTAAGTGAGCTAAATTTGATAACAAGTCTGCATTTGTTTCCCTGTCCCCCATCCCTACCAACAGCTGGGCACTTATGCGTGTGGCAATGGTCAAGTTAGCATTGCACAATGTCAAGGGTTTCTTTCCTATTTCTGGACTGGAATTTGCAGGTGCTTTTAATATTTTTACCTGTTTATATGTAAATTCTATTACATTGGTGTATTTTTATTTATGACTAAATTGCTAAACAGTTCCCGAGTGAGTTTCATCTACACATATAATTATATTCTTTGTTCTTCCTTTAAAATGCTAAATCCAAACTGCCATTTACACCAGTGATTAATAGTGATACTCTATTCTTTTATTGCTTTCATTAGTGTATGGTTCTGGGTTATGTGTTATATTTTTATGTAATGCAAAGTTTTTTACACATTTTTTTATTTTAAGTATGGCATTTTCTCCCCTCAGACTAGTGAAAACACCTTTAACAAATGTGACTGTTTTGTGTGTACAAATATAACCTATTTTTGTTTCTCTGCAGACCTTCCAGTAATATCACCTTTGGGAAATGCATGTATTAAAAACTTGGAGAAATGGGAGCAGATTCTCATTGAAAAAATGAACAAATTTGATGGCCCTCCTCCAAATTATATTAACACCTATCCAAGTGATGTGAGCATTGGAGGGGGACCAGCCATTCTAAGACACAAAGCAATGCTTGAGCCGGACAATACTCCTTTCAAGTAAGTTCTGCCTAGATATTACTCATATTTTTCTAAACATGTTTGAAATTCCATGCTTAAAAATAAACCGCACTAGAAACTCAAGTCACACAATTTGATCTTTACGTGAATTGAAAGGAGATCCTAAAAACTTAGAAAAAGAATGAAAAAATTACGATCTGTGAGCAGTGACATGCTACTTTTGTTTGTCTCGCTACATGGTGCAGTAGCACAAGAAAATGGGGAAAGTATGCCTCCTGCACTCTCACTCTTTTAAACTTGTAGAGCACACTAGGGTGACCATGTACAAAATACACACCACCAGTATTTTTTCTCCCTGGTAATCACAGTGGCACAATAAGAAAGAAAGTGTCTCTCTGTACTGTACTGTCACTGTGATACATTCCCTAGTGCTCATGGTGGCATGATTAAGAGTCACATGCATTCTTGATTTATTCTCTATCATCGCTCATTCAGCACACAAGTGAGAAGGAGCAAGATGTGAGCCTTCCATACTGTCTCTTTCTCTCTCTGTTACTTTTAAGTATTATTTCACATATAGAGCTTGTCTTTCTAATTTAGATTTTTCTGAATTAACTGGCTATGCCGAACTTACACAGGGTGTTTTCTTTGCCTGTGCTGTAGTCTTCTGCATGAAGTCCGAGTCGTCCCTATTGTTGCAATATGATGCGTTGTGTTTAAAACTGTTGATGTACAATTGTACTTGAAATTATTGATGTAAATAAAACACTTCAAATGTTAAAGAGTATACACAAAGCCTAGTTTGCAGTAATTTGGAACAATGTAAGACACATTCTAGAGACATTTCACCATATGCCATTTTCTAATGTATGCAGCACCTAGGAACACATTCCTTCTGTAAGAAGAGGTGCTACTGTACAATTAGAAATGTAAGTTTTTAGTTGTTGAAGGTTTTTTTAAGCATTATGAATGTTAGGTGACCTTTGTTGACAATATAAACCTCATTCAAAATTCAGTTTTGTATGATACATGAATTTTAATCTTTGTGCTCTATTTTGTGTTTTTCTTTAAACACTTTCATATGAAGAATTTGTTTTCAAGTATTTGTATTTTAATGGGCAGGTATTGCAAATAAAACTACTGGACAGAAAAATAAAGTAACTAAATATGGGAAATGCAGGAACTCTGAGCTCTCCTTAATCTGCTCTGTCTTTTACGTTATGGTGTCCTGTGCTCTTGCCGTGCTTATACCTGGCTATGTCACTTTGGAAAAAAGTTTCTACCACATAATGATAATACGTAGTCTTGTTGCAGCTAAATGCTTACAGGTTATCACGGATCTGCAGGTCCCTTTTAGTCACAAAGCACCCCTTTTAATGTATTATGTGACACACTGAGCCTACTGAAAAGTGAGCTCCAAGGACAGTCCCCAATGGACAGCATTCTCACTCAAATATCCAACAATGGCTACATACTAAATTAGCACTTGCTGTGGAGCTGCATTTGCCCTTAGGTAAGATGGTGGATTGTGAAGATGCCTTTCTGTGAAATAACATTTGAATTACTTGACCCACCTCAAGTGAGAAAAGGGCATGATACAAATGGCTTTTTAATGTACATTTTTAGGCATTCCTTCTTATAAAAGTGCCATAGTGACAAAATTATATAGAGCCACTGGATTGTTAATCAGAGATCCAGTTTTACAGAAAAGCTACATACTCTGCTGGTCTGTTTAGTTTAATTTTTGCATCAGCGGACAGCATTTCAGCCTGAAGGTTAAAAGGAAAGCAGCCTTGTCAGAGAGAGAAAAATGGCTGAAACCATTGTTCTTCAAAGCCATTTTTCTGTTTGTGCTTCCTAAACAATTTAAATAGTCACCTATCATAACTAAAGCCATTTTCAAAGTTACTAATAACTAAGCATGTATCTTTCTAGTAATAATAATTATACGCCTAAAGGTGTCTTCTAGATGTTTCTCATTATAATTGTGTAATTGCTTGTAAGTCAGCTGGTTTAACTGGGTTCAAAAAATCACGGAAAGCGCTTTGCGTTCTTTTAGGAATTGTTAGCGGTGATCCTTTTACATAAATTGAAGGCATACACATTTTGTTGGTTTCTGTCCACAATTGTAAAAGTGGTTTGAGTTGATGTGCAATTTAAAAAAGAGATTCCACATAAAACAAGGTGTTTGTTCCTTCCAGAGTATGTGAAATAACTATGTCATCTTTAATGTGAATTTTTACATTTTGTGATGCCTGTTAAATAGAATATTTGAAAAATAAATTCATTAATTAATACCAATTATTTTCCTAGGGCTAAACATCATTTAGTTTTTCCTGTCAAGCGACTGTGGCATTTTCTTGTGAAACAAGAAGTTCTTCAAGACACATTTATTCGTTACATTTTCACCAAAAAGAGAAAACAAAGTGAGGTAAATGTTGTAAAATCAAAAAGGATATTTTGCAGATTTCAAACTTTAATTAATTTTTCTGTTGACCTTGTCAGGTATATATACTGTTTTGTATATGTGTGTGTGCGTATATATATATATATATATATATATATATATATCTATATATATATATCTATATATATATATATATATTGTGGACTGGGACCCGGACACAGGGAGACGGACATCTTATGTTCACCCAACACACTTTTATTTACAATATTTACAGGCTGTTTTGTGCACTCACACACCCCAGTGCCTCCAGCACCGGTTCCCCCAATGTCCAGGCCACACTCTTCTAGTGCCTTTCCCTTGGTCTCTTCCCGTCCTCTCTCCAGCTCTGTCCTCTTCCACCTGACATCCACTCCTGACTGGAGGGAGGCCCCTTAAATGGGAACCCGGATGGGCTCCAGCTGCTTCCGCAATCAGTCCTAGCCACACCCCAGTGTGGCGGAAGTCTCAACTGCACACCCGAAGCCGTCCGGGTGTCTCCTGTCTTCTTCTCCCCCCCAGCACTTCCTGGTGTGGCGGAAGTGCTGGGCTCCAGGGTTCCTCAGGCACCGGGGCGTAGCCTGGCGGTGGCCACGGGTCCCTACAGGGCTGAGCTTCCAAGCCCTTTACCCGAGGCCCCAACATAACCAGGACGGGCCCTTGCGTGTCGCGCTGGACTCCAGCCCGGCCGGGACCACTATATATATATATATATATATATATCATTTTATTATTTCTTTTCATTTTAGTTGGTAATAATTTCCTCCAATTATTTGAGAGTATTTTTGTTTATGCCTACAGAGACTTTTATATATTGGCTGATTAAATTCAAGTCCTTCTTCCAAAGTATTTGTTGTTTTTTTTTTTTTGTTTGTTTTTTTTTTTAATGCATTAGTTTAACATCACATCTAAAAATACCCATACATAAATGATATCAATTCACTTTGGAAGGTAGTTATTATGAAAAATGTGCCACTATTTTTCATAATGAGAAATAGTGGATCTGTAACTTTGTAATTTATTTTTCTTCATCGTCATGGTTTCCGTTGTTAATATTTGTATATGGCAGTTATTTTACAATTTTCAGGTATATTCTGTATACAGTATATATCTTATTGTATAATGGTAAGTATCTTTAGCAAATATTGAACATGGAAATCTATGGCTATTAAATGTTCAGAAGCAACTATGTATTTAATAGCTCTTAATGCAGCCTGAATCCCTTTTCATTTTTTTCATTTTCATGTTTTGTTTTTGTGCATGTGTTTTGTGTTGTGACTGTGTGATATGTTGTGTAGTCAGTAGAAGACCATGTGGAGCATCTCAAACAAAACTGCGTAGCAGAAGATCGCAAAACCAACAAGGTAGTAACCCTTTGCCCAGACCCTCTCATTTAGCAGCTTCTAATAATTCGGTGGCCTTGAGTTGAAATGAAAAGTAAGAAACGATAAATGTTTTTAAGTTTCTGGACTGTTTTATGTTATACTTTTTGACTTTATTCAAATTGAGTGCAACAAAAACTTATTTTGGAGTTTTAAGGTTGACCAGCAAACTTAATGTTAACAGCAACTATCTCATAATTACATTTCAAAGAAGCCTATATTAAGCGATTAAAAAAAATTTAATTTAAATAAATTAAAGAGCAGGTATGCTACTGATGGTTTCATATTTTGTTTTACCAGTTGTTCTCTTTAGTTAACTGTACTTAAAGAATAATAGTTCATTTGTGTTAACTTTCTGAGAACTTCTGTATAAAAAAGAAGAAACAAAAGTAAACCAAGGCCACTGAATTAATCCTTTGCATGTTCAATTCTGTGTGTTAATTTTTAAGTTTGGCTATGTATGTATTTCCTGGTGGGTAGGGGATGTGCTGTGAATTTTGAGGAAAGTGTCACTTTATAGGAGTCTTGTATAAAATGTCTTTCAGGTTGAAGCAGACCTCGGTTATCCCGGTGGAAAAGCAAAAGTTATACACAAGGAACCAGATATAATTATGGCATTTGCCATTAATAAGGTTGGTAATTTTAAACAGCAGGTCTTGCTCATTTCTCATTTGACTGTGGGATTTTGTGTATTTTAGGCCATTCAAGCTGGTGTCAGCTCTGCTTATGTGGTTGGGAGATTCAAGCAGGGCTGCCACATGGTTTATTTTGCACTGCAGAAATATTGCGCTGCCCTGAATATATTCCGCCTTCACAAGTAGTTTTAATAGACGTGCTTTGTTTCTTCTTGTCAGCTACAGATTTTTCTCATTCTTTTCTGTATAGGCAAATAATAATGAAATTGTTCTTGCGTCTACACATGATGTTCAAGAGGTTGATGTGTCAGCTCTGTTAGCTGCCCAGCCTTTCACTTGGATTGGTGAAGAATTTGACAAAGAATCCAGAAGGTAGGTACCTTCTTTGTATACTGCTGTATATAGTCTCACTTCCACATATAAATAATAAATAAGCTGTGGTACAAGCTTAATTTTTCCAGTCCACAAGGTGGAGTAGAGATCTGTGGGGAAAAAAATCCTATCATTCATATGTGGTAACATCAACCTAAAAAAAAGACTGATCTTTGAAGTAGATTTTTGGTCAGAGACAATTCAGACCTTTTCCAAATATTTAATTCGGTTTAATAAGCAAAATTCTATACAGATTTAGCTTTTGTCAAATCCAATGAATAATCTCCCTTTGTTTGTTTAAATTTTGCATCAGATTTCCTGGATCTAAAATCTTTCATGCCATATACAATATATGATTCTTACATCTCTGTAATGTTAGCAAATTATTTAATCCTGCATTTTGAGGCACTTGTGAACATTATACCTGCAGTTCTGCTTAGCATGAAACCAGATGTAAAAACAATTTTAAAAAAAAGTATAGTGCGTATAACATTTCAACCTTTTATTTTTCCATAAAGTCACAGACCAAAATGCTAAGTGAATGTGTTGTGCAAGTTCTTCTTTAGTTCATCCACTTAGATTGCTTATGAGAACAGGGTTTAAAGAAAGGGGTGCACCATGGAGTGGCAGTTATGTAGGGCAATTTTAGATATATTGTGAATGTTGATTTTTATTTTTTTTTAATTGAACCTATAAAAGTAGTTATCTGTATGAAAGGTGAGATTTTAAATTCCTTACTCCACCATCAACATACTCGTCCATACATCTTACTGTATGTTTACGATCTGAACTTATTCAAAATATTGTCAGTGGTAAAGCAGTAATTTTACTTAGAGTGTTAAGAAAAAAATGAATATATGTCGAGATCTGTACTTGTTAAATGCTTACAGTTTATACTTACTGAAAGCTCATTACCCAAAATAAAAATCCTTTTTGGCTAGCAAAAAATAAGACATAGAGGTTGCTTGAGGTGAAGAACATAAAAACCCAGATGATACTTTTCCATCTATTTTCCTAACCAGCTTACCCAGGGTAGCTGGAGCATATCCCAGCAGTCACTGAGTCTAAGGTAGGAACAGCATCTGGACAGGGGGATCAGTCCCATTGCAGGATGAACACACACTAGGGCCAATTTACCAACAGCAATTCACTTAAACTGTCTTTGCGTGAACAGTAATCCACTAGAGGACAGAGTCCTTGAGAAAGACAAAGTTAAATGCAGCTGATCTAAGCCAACTATCAGTCAAGCGCCTTCTTAAACACAGTTCAAAATACGTGACGTTACACAGAATTACAATTCCAGGAGTCCATAGAGAAATTAGTGCACTGTTAACAGCCATACCCCAAACCATAAGGTAATTGATAGGCTGTTGCAAAGATGCCATGATTTGTAAATACATTATCACCTAGACTGTAATTATTCTGGAAAATCTAGGAATTTCTGGGCTTTACAAAATACTCTGTATCTACTGTACCCATTTTGTGTGTTTGCAGCTCTGATGATCTTGATCATCGCTCTTCCCATACAAACATTGCCCAAGCCAGCGCACCTCCCTTCTCTTCCAGTCAAATACCAGCTTCTGCATCAATGCCATGGCTAGGCAGCGGGCAGACAAGTACAGGGGCTAATGTGGTATGTACGCTTTTATTTCTTTAACTGCATGCTTTTTATTCTTTGATGATTTATGTATGTGACTGTCTGTCTGCAGCCATCTTATATTCTCTTCATTCGCCTAAGAAATTTCATAAGACAATGAGCCTCCTTTATAGTGATGTCAGTTAACTGCTTGTTGCAGTAGTACTATTTAACTAAGTGCTTTTCTGTAACACTATTTGTGGAATTTTTTAGGGCTAATATTATTTGGAAGGCAGTGTAGTGTAGTGGTTGAGGATTTGGACCCATGGTTTCAAACCCAGAGGTTGTGGGTTCAAATCCTGCTACTGACACCATGTGACCATGAGCAAGTCCCTTCAGCTCCAATGGGAAAAACAAAAGAAATATAATAAGTCGACTTGGGTAAAGGCATCAGTCAAATAATAGGTAATAATATTATTAGGTCCCTGAAACTGCTTACCCTTGAACCTGCTATACACAATTGTCCATAAGTTAAACATTCCTGCCAAAGGCCAATTCTTGCTTTTCCTAGTGACTTGGCTTTTGTTGGTGGTCATTGCAAAATGATATACCTTTTTATGATAAAATTATTTTTAACCACCAGATTAGAAAGTGAGTGGAGACCAGTATGAAACAATTACAGATATTATACATGAGACAGTGTACAGTAATGCACATTTATTTATTTATTTATTTAAGAGAATTTCCACATTAGTGCTCATTCGTTTTAAGGAATTATGGTTTAAACTTTGAGAAGAATAAAACAAAGCACCAAAGATGTAAAAGTTGTCATCACTTACATCCATGGGTGTTATCCTTATGGATGATTACTGCATTTGTCAGTCCTGTTGTCACAACACTGCCATTTAAAATAATCATTGATTTTTTTGTTTCTCATTTTTAATTATATAACTTGCAAAAAAGAAAAAGTAAAGAAATAGAAACTTTTTATTGAATCATTTTATCCATCAATTTGAAAAAACTTGCAACCTTTCAAGTAGATTTTTATTTAATTCTTTAGTTAAGTTACATTTAGACATTTAATATTTCCAAGACCTTTTAAAAGGGATATCTGTTTTCAAAGACGCATTTAATAAATTCTAGTTTACTGAAAATGCAGAGCTAAAATTAAATATATTACAATTTCAGTTGAGCAGGCTACAGTTAAATGATCTTTTATTGAATAAAACAAAATTGAAATATGAAATGTATGTATGTTATAGACATATATATTAAGCTGGATACCATAAGGCTTTAAAGAAAATGAACAAAAGATGATATTGTTGAGATAGTCTGAAAATTCTAAATAAAGATCTTGAACAACTTTATCTCGGGCTGTGATCGTCTCAGAAAAATAGCTTGACTACTTATAATTCAACATTAGTACAAATAAAAATATTGTGTTGTCATGTTTTTTGGAAATTTGCTTCTGTTTTTCATAGACGTAGTACCATTGCACCATTTATTTTCTATAATGTGTTTATTTCTGATAAATTCCATAACATCATTAAAATATCATTTACAGCTTATGAAAAGAAATTTGAACAATGTCAAAAGGATAACGTCCCACCCAGTTTACCAGTACTGTAAGTAATGCTGTCATACCTTTTAATTCAATTAAACAAGTTAAAGTATCAGTTAAATGTTGCCAAGTTTTCTTTGAGACTTATTTTTGCTTTATTATGGAATTAGATTTAACCGGAGCTCAGGATGGGAGTGTAAGAATGTTTGAATGGAATCGACCGCAGCAACTCATCTGTTTCCGTCAGGCTGGTAATGCCGGCAGGGTTACACGAGTGTACTTCAACTCACAAGGAAATAAGGTCAGTAAGTGCGTTCTGATAAATGTATGGTGTGTAACATCAGGCATTATTAAATGTGTTAATTTATCTATCCATTTGTTTTTTTTTTCCTTTGTTTTTCCAAAAATCACATCTTCAGGTATAGGGTTGTGTTTTTATATAGTACACTTTCATCTAGAGCACCAGCATAGGCTTTTTAAACCACAAAAAAAAAAAGGTGAAAGATTATTTCCATTCTGAAAAGTAAAGAAGGTTAAAGACTCAGCGTTTCAACAGTAAACTTCATCAGGACACTGCCCTCTGCTAACTCCATAGGCTCCTTGTGAGTTTGAGTGTGAACATGGATGTCACCGTATTAACAAGTCCCTAAATGAACTGGCTGTCCCTTGATGGGTTGGCTCCCTGTCCAGTGCTTGTTCCTGCTTTGCTTCTAATGCTGCTGGGACAGAATGCCCAAACTACAAAAACTGACACCCACCTCTAACCCTGAATTTGTTTAAGCAGTTTTTAGGATGTTTCATATGCCATATTTTCATGATGTACATACAGTTTACTGATTAAAGCTACAGTCTTGATTTCAGCTTTCGTAATGAGAACATCTCTACCTATAATAGCAGTGAATGACAGTACACATATACTGCAGTATTTTGTTACTTTACTTAAATTTTTGTTTTAGTTATTTTTTTCTTTCTTTTTTTTTCCTTTGTAGTGTGGCGTATCAGATGGTGAAGGAGTTTTAAGCCTGTGGCAGGTAAACCAGGCAGCAACAAATCCTAAACCCTATTTGGTAAGTAGAACAATATGGAAGCATTTAATAAAAAAAACCTTTTGCTTTGTGATGATTTTGCAACTTATAGACACAGTAATACCATTACTTGCTGTGGATAGATTCATCAACAAATTCACTTCTTGTTTTTTAAACACTTGATTTAGTGATTCAGTTTGATATATTTGATCATTAAAAATGTTAATGAAATCAAAAAATATAGCTTAGATTTCAATGCTTCAAAATCCCCAAAAAAACCTGGTCAGATTTATATATTTATATATTTAAGACCTGGAGAAGGTCTTATATAGACAGGCGTGTAGCTTTCCTAATCAAGTCCAATCAGTATAATCAAACAAAGCTGGACTCAAATGAAGGTGATCTCAAGGATGATCAGAAGAAATGTAAAGCACCAGAGTTAAATATATGAGTGTCAGTTTTTCTTTTTTAATAAATCTGCAACAATTTCAAAAATTCTTTTTTTTGTCTGTCAATATGGGGTGCTATGTGTACATTAATGAGGGAAAAAAATAATTTAAATGATTTTAGCAAATGGCTGCAATATAACAAAGAGTGAAAATTGAAGGGGGTCTGAATACTTTCTGTACCCACTGTGTGTGTGTGTGTGTGTGTGTGTGTGTGTGTGTATCTATCTATATATATATATATATATATATATATATATATATATATATATATATATATACTGCTCAAAAGAATTAAAGGAACACTTTTAATCAGATTATAGCATAAAGTCAATGAAACTTTTGGGATATTAATCTGGTCAGTTAAGTAGCAGAGGGGTTGTTAATCAGTTTCAGCTGCTGTGGTGTTAATGAAATTAACAACAGATGCACTAGAGGGGCAACAATGAGATGACCCCCAAAACAGGAATGGTTTAACAGGTGGAGGCCACTGACATTTTACCCTCCTCATCTTTTCTGACTGTTTCTTCACCAGTTTTGCATTTGGCTACAGTCAGTGTCACTACTGGTAGCATATGGCGATACCTGGACCCTACAGAGGTTGCACAGGTTGTCCAACTTCTCCAGGATGGCACATCAATACGTGTCATTGCCAGAAGGTTTGCTGTGTCTCCCTGCACAGTCTCAAGGGCATGGAGGAGATTCTAGGAGACAAGCAGTTACTCTAGGAGAGCTGGAGAGGGCCATAGAAGGTCCATAACCCATCAGCAGGACCAGTATCTGCTCCTTTGGGCAAGGAGGAACAGGATGAGCACTGCCAGAGCCCTACAAAATGACCTCCAGCAGGCCTCTGGTGTGAATCTCTGACCAAACAACCAGAAAGACTTCATGAGGGTGACCCAAGGGCCCCATGTCCTCTAATGGGCCCTAAGTTCACTGCCCAGCAGCATGCAGCTCGATTGGCATTCGCCATAGAATACCAGAATTAGCAGATGCAGCACTGGTGCCCTGTGCTTTTTACAGATGAGAGCAGGTTCACCCTGAGCACATGACAGAAGTGAAAGGGTCTGGAGAAGCCATGGAGAACATTATGCTGCCTGTAACATCATTCAGCATGAGCAGTTTGGTGGTGGGTTAATGATTGTCTGGGGAGGCATATCCATGGAGGGTCACACAGACCGCTACAGGCTTGACAAAGGCACCTTGGCTGCCATTAGGTATCAGGATGAAATCCTTGGACCCATTGTCAGACCCTATGCTGGTACAGTGGCTCCTGGTGCACGACAATTCCTGGCCTCATGTGGTGAGAGTATGCAGGCAGTTCCTGGAGGATGAAGGAATTGATACCATTGACTGGCCACCACACTTTCCTGACCTAAATCCAATAGAACACCTCTGGGACATTATGTTTTGGTCCATCCAATGCCACTAGGTTGCCCCTCAGACTGTCCAGGAGCTCAGTGATGCCCTGGTCCAGATCTGGGAGGAGATCCCCCACAACACCATCTGTCATCTCATTAGAAGCATGCACCGATGTTGTCAGGCATGTATTCAAGAACACAGGGGCCATACAAAGTGCTGCGTACAATTTGAGTTGCTGCAATTAAATTTTGGCAAAATGGACTAGCCTGCCACATCATTTTTTCACTCTGATTTTTGGGGCGTCTTTGAATTCAGGGCTCTGTAGGTTGATCATTTTCATTTCCATCAAACGATGTGGCATCCTTTCGTTCCTAACACATTACTCAGTCTATATCAGTATTGATATCCAGGAGGAATTCTTTTTCCCATTGAGATCTGATGTGTTTTCAAAGTGTTCCTTTAATATTTTTGAGCAGTTTATATATATATATATATATATATATATATATCAGCCTTGACACACACAAAAAGGTCTGGTGCAGCCACCCATATGTTTTCCCAGGCTGCAATACAGTTTTGTAAATCACACTAATGTGCACAGATTCGAGTTCAAGAGTGAACTGAGGATGATGGAAGTTGACTGGTCTTTTAAGGCAGGGAACCGAAAGTGACATCATCCTTGGGCCCGGAACTGGAAGTGCTGTTCTTAGGGCCTTAACAGGAAGTGGTATCGTTAGAGTTGAATCAGGCAGAATGTCCTGTATTTGGTCTTCAGAAATAACAGAGGAAGGTTTAGTGCACCTTTGTGCACCCTGCCATGGCGTTGAGTTACCTTCTTTTGGTCCATTCAGCTTCCTCCTTTGCACACGTGTGTGATAATATATATACATTATATATAGCATATACAGTGCATTCGAAAAGTATTCACAGCGCATCACCTTTTACAGCCTTATTCTAAAATAGATTAAATTCATTTTTTTCCTCAAAATTCTACACACAACACCTCATAATTACAACGTGAAAAAAGTTAACTTGAGGTTTTTGCAAATTTATTAAAAATAAAAAAACTGAGAAATCCCATGTACATAAGTATTCACAGCCTTTTCTCAGTACTTTGTCGATGCACCTTTGGCAGCAATACC